>NC_136072.1:673826810-676226810 GCF_964261635.1 Lissotriton helveticus | reverse complement strand
TTTGATCGATTGTTCCAGTTTGTGCAGCATATTTCTTATGTCACGCAGTATGCCCCCACTTTTTGATATGCACAACCCCCTGATGGTTATCTTGAAGCACTCCCATACGCTAGCTAGCGTAGTCATGCTGCCCACATTCCGCGGTAAGAAATCTTGGATTTCCTGCCTTAACTTCTCCCAGAATGCAGTATCCAGTAGTGTTGTGGTTTGGAGCCTCCATGAACGATATGGAGTTTCATTGGCTGGGGGGCGGTGCGTTAAGAGCACTGGGGAGTGATCTGAGTAAGTTCTTGCAAAATGCCTAGCCTCTTTAAGCCATGTAAACATCCCAGCTGAGAGTAGCCAATAGTCAATACGGGACTCACTTGAATGTACTGAGGAGTGAAACGTGACCTCCCTGTGTTTGGGATGTAAAACTCTCCAGGCATCCTGCATATGTTGTTCTGGTGTTTATCTGCTCTAGCGTGGGGTTCTATGGTGCCAGGTGATCTATCCATTTCGGGATTAAGGGCGAAGTTAAAATCTCCCCCCACAGCAGATGCGTTGACCTAGCCTCTAATATACGACCCCATAAGGCATCAAAAAACTGTGCATCATCTACATTCGGTGCGTAGCAATTGATAAGCTTAACGGATTGCCCAGCTAGTCGGCCCCACATCATGCAGTATCTCCCTTGGGGATCATTCAGCACTTCAATAGGACAGTAGCTGACACCCTTTTTAATTAAAATGGCAGTGCCTCTTGAGTAGGTAGAGTATGAAGCAAAGCATCTATGCATCGCCCACTTGCCAGAAAAGTTCGGCAGTGAACCGGGATCTAAATGAGTCTCCTGTAACATAGCTGTTTGGATATGGTGATTATCTAGATAATTAAGCATGTGTCGCCATTTGCGAGGGTCCCATAGGCCCGCACTTTCCAAGTCAGAAGTTGGAACCCTTGTTTAGTGCAGGTTGTAGGGATACTCCATTATTCTGCTGTATTGTATATTCTGTGCACCCATGCCTGTGCAGATTTAGTAATAGCATTGTCCATCGTGTGTGCATGTACTGCGTATAAACGTCTCCCATATTACATGTAGAAACACAGCTGCAGGAAACATCAAATAAGGGGAAAACCTCCCCCCTCCCACACCTGCAGCCCAAACCCACAGGCGGATATGAGCCCACCCTGTAAACTGGGATAGCAATCCATTCATTGTAAACAGAAAGTTCCAGCTTCTGCCCAAGCCTCTTTGATAACTTAATAGCCTGGGTTGAGAACATTCTGCAATTGTGCAGTTAATATTTACCAACTGCGGCTGATTTTGCCCCCAGAATTGCAATCCATTTGGACATAGCTGTATACAAAACAAACATAAACCGATGGCAAACTAGCCTTAGGGGAATTCCCATTGGGGGTTGTATGCAAGAAAGCCCGGTGGTCATCCCCATTGCCATAGAGAGGCCCGGGGTAGCCAGGGCTTCGGTACCATCTAGGTCCCAAGCTCAACTACGCATTCTAAGACAGTGAGAGGAAACAAATCAAAATTAATACATTTTTGCACTTGTGGAATTGTCTAATCTGCCAACCTGCATCAATCCCCCAATACAATTATAAAATGAATCGTACACAATGCTCACGACACAGTCCATGTAGGTAACGGGAGCAGTAGGTTCAGGGCTAGTCTTCTCAGTCCACCTCAAACTCTGGTGAGTTTTATCTGGAGGCGTCTTTCTCTATTTCTGATTCGTGGCCAAGGGAGAGTGTCTTTTTTAGAAAATCCTGCGCCTGTTGTTGGGGAGTATTGAATACATGTTGGTTGCCCTGCTGTGTGACACGCAACCTTGCTGGATACAGCATCACATATGGGATATTGGCCTGTTGAAGTTTGCGTTTGACAGGTAGAGATTTTTCCGTGCTTCCTTGACCATCAGCGTGAAGTCCGGGAATATTGAGATTGAGTATCCGTCATGATGAAGATCCCTTTTTTCACTTGCCAAGCGAAGCACCGTATCCCTGCCTTTATAATTCAGGAGGCGCGCAATGATTGGGTGATGCAATCCATCCTTACATTCAGCGCATCAATTTTAGATTCAATAGAGTTGAGGCTTTGTTTCATTGTAAGTAGCAGAGATCGGACATCAGCTTCCTCTAATTGGGAGCCTACAGATACTGATGTGGCGGCGCCCCCCTCTGGGGCTTTAGGAGTTTTACGTGGTTCAAAGGGCAGTTTCGCCTTTTCACCCTCTGTTCTGCCCATGTTTATGCCGCCAGTTAGAGGTTGTTTCCCAGGGCGCTTTCTGCGATAGTCCAGTGCTATTGTGCACTGCTGTGGGTTACTTTCAGCACTGTGCAATCAATGCAGAGGCTGCTGCGTTCTGCATCCCCTTAATCGCAAATGTTGTTGCTTGTACCGTCAGCACTTATAAAGTTTTATTGGCCCGCGTGAATTTTTTGTAATTATGTCAGCTGCTCCTGAAGATGCTCGACCTGCTATGTCCTGAGCACTGCACACCTCTTTTCTAGTGCTTACGCTGCCAATATAGGCCCCCCGCCAACCTCAGGCACCTAATGGGCAGTGTGGGTGGGGATCGCAATCATCAACGCCCACGCAGAGGCCCCCTGTCGGCCCGCACAGTGGTAGAAGCCCGCCCCTCAGCCTAGGAGGCAGCGCAACCCCATTCACCTCCAGTCCGATGTTCAGGGAGCACAGGGGGAAGAGCGCTCATCCTCTGCAGAAAGCGAGAGGCATCAGCCGGGCAGCAGGCAATGCAGCGCCCACCAGCAGCAATCCTCCCCTCCGCAGACCCTGCGCAGCTGCCGCGGCCTCTGAAGCACTCGACTCGGGTACATCAACTCTTGATGCCCTTAGCAGAGGCTATTGTCCGTAGGGTCGTGAATACAGAAACCAGCAGTAAACGAAGGTCTCACAGCAAACGGCCGTCACCTGGCCAGAGGTACTCACTAGCTTTGTGTCTGTATTGCGGTTAAATTGCGGGCCCAGCTCCGATCTTACTTTGCAGATGCAGCTTCCATAGTGCCAATATCGGCCACACTCACCAGCCCTCCCGCAGCAACATATATGTAGCATAAATAAGCAGACAAGGCAACTTTTTGGTGGAGAAAATTGCTGCATGTTTATTAGCATACAAATATGCCAACATGGTGGGTTATCTTACAGGCGATCCACAGGCAAGCCGCTCCTCGCGGCCTACCACCTGATGGGCCAACTTGCATCGTGGCCTTAGCCAATCGGTGCTTAGCGGTTGTGGTGAGGGGATAGCCACTCCCACTTCCGGTGAACCATCGGTCCACCCTCTTGCTCACCCCCCCTACGAGGGGCGGACCGTTCAAGGGACCCCCGGTTGTACAGGTTTACAACCGCCCGTAGGACAGACGGGGCGCCGTCGTACCCCAGGGTCCACCGCACAGACTTCCTGGGGATATTAGGCCTCAGCACCCTTTGTGCTCCTGAAGAGGGTACCCCTGAGTACCTTTCCACCTCTGGATCTCCCTGTAACTCCGCCTGCAATACAAATAAAAAGATTAGAACACATTTCCCCCCCACCCTGAATACGCCGGGTAAGCGGTAGGGAGGGAAACGGCATCAGGGTGAGGGGACAAAGAGGTCGCCAGGTGGGCGGGGGAGGCAATTATAACTCTCCCCGCCCCACACCCCGGTTGGAAGTAACGAGCGGGACCCTAAAGGGGTCTCGGAACACTAGGCTGCCCAGTGTACCATCCTGTGGCACTAAGGGGGCCCCCCTCTTATGAGGGTCCCCTGCAGGGACGTGTCGGTCAGCCCGCATAGTGCCAATATCGGCCACACTCACCAGCCCTCCCGCAGCAACATATTTGTAGCATTAATAAGCAGACAAGACAACTTTTTGGTGGAGAAAATTGCTACAGGTTTATTAGCATACAAATATGCCAACATGGTGGGTTATCTTACAGGCGATCCAAAGGCAAGCCGCCCCTCGCGGCCTACCACCTGATGGGCCAACTTGCATCGTGGCCTTTGCCAGTCAGTGCTTAGCGGTTGTGGCGAGGGAATAGCCACTCCCACTTCCGGTGAACCATCGGTCCACCCTCTTGCTCACGCCCCCCCTATGTTCAAGCGATCCAAGTTGTACAGGTTTCCAACCGCCTGTAGGACAGACGGGCCACTGTCGCACCCCAGGGTCCACCGCACAGACTTCCTGGGGATATTAGGCCTCAGCACCCTTTGTGCTCCTGAAGAGGGTACCCCTGAGTACCTTTCCGCCTCTGGATTACCCTGTAACTCCGCCACAGCCCTGGGTGTGGCGACTGTCGCAGCCAGGGCCCCCCACCAAGGCCGGCATTCCGACTTACATCCTGCTATTTCTAGGGCCTCTCCCCTATCCAGCAAGAACAGGTCCATGCTTATACTGGGCAGATGTACCCCATCGTCCTCAAAACACCCTGTGAATTTGGCGTGTAGCACCCAAGTCTAATGAAGAAAAGTCTCCTCTGCCCAGAGAATTTACGCATACCGCTGATGAACTTCCTGCGCGCAGGCTCCATCGCCTTCCTTGCCGTGCTTCCTGCCACAGGAGCCGGGGGTGATTTCCGACCACTGACGTTTACCTGTCCCCCACTGGTTGCTAATTTCCACCGTGTGGTCTTTGTGGTCTTCTTCTCTGGTGCATTACTTTGCCACATTGACCAGACAATTTCATGGTTCTTTTCAAATTATCCCTAGTGCACATAGCAATGGTGTCACAACAGGTTTGAGGGAATAAGTGTATGGTGCCCGTCATTAGACACTGCGCCATTTCCTGAATTGTCAACCTACGCAACCTACCCTGCTTGCTGAACCTTCGACTGGTCACAGATACCCGGACCCTGCTATCCACCTGTGACCCTAGATACTTACACCAGTAATGGTGTCGAACTACAAGATTGTGTGTCACATGTTTCGCTTTAGTCTTTTTGGTGGATCCGCTGGGACTCTTCTGTGTTAATGCAAATGCTGTGACACGCACTTCAGCCCTATAATGCCCTTGCCCGTCCCTCAAAGACACCTCACAGCCTGATGCCCCCCGCAGCTCTGGCGAGGGTTTTTTGGCCCATAACACCCCAGCCTTATAGCCAAATTATGCTCTGACCCCATGTTCCCCTCAGTGTACTGAACCCCAACCCACAAAATAGCTGGCAGCTTCTGCCAATGCCTGGCTATTGGACGAGAGTTTTTGTCTGTCCTGCATGGTCTCGAGGATCCATCTCTTAGTGCATGCTTGCAATCCTTGATATTCTCACAAGCCCACTGCCTGGCTGCAAGCTTAGCTAAGCCCCTGCCGAAATCGCCTGCCTGTGCGAGCGGACCAAGCTGTCTCCCCGGCATCCCATCACTTAAACATAAGGTTTACCTTTTTAGACATGTCAATAAATGCCTCCATCATGCGTTAAGGCGAGTATGAGATCTGCTTAGACAACATCCCTTCTAATACACCGTGCAGAGTAACTTTTCATATTTGTCTCTTAACACGTCGCCCGATTGGGCACTCGTTGGACCCAAGGAGGCTGTTAACAAGCACCCTATCCAAATGTATATATCATGTTGTGCAACTTGGGACACTATTACTTTCTCACTACGTACTTCCCGGCATGAAAATACTGCCTAAGATCTCCCCACCTCAGTACCTGAATAACCACAAAATAAATACTGTCTCAGGCAGAACGATTACTAGTGCACCTAGCCAAGGGCCCTCCACTGTGTGTGAACCCCTGCAGTTCATTTTAGACTGTTTTATTACCTGCCCACTTCTGGACCCTACAAGTAAAACCCTGCCAAATCAATTGCAGGCCCTCCTGCTAAGACACAACCCTATCCGGCCATAAACGTGCCAATAAGAGTCCAATTTATTCTGGGCACCAGAAATTAAAACAAACCGTTAAATCCAAAGGCAAGTCACTAATGATCTTGACTTATTCCGTGCCCGTTAAAGTGGTCCTCACTGAAAGCCAGACAGTGCTACTTAGAGACAAATGAGGGACGGTGCCACGCACCAGAAACAACCACCCTGACAAATGAGCACCGGTGAACTTACTGCTGAAAATAGCAGTGGCGGGTCATAGCCGCACTTCCGGAAGTCCAGACTTGACTTTCTCATTTTGTGGGGTTAAAACAGTTACCAATTTGCCAAGTGTGTACCCCGCAACTAACTAGGCGGGGAAAATTGTAAGGGCCCCTCCCCCTTGTGCGACACAGGTGGATTGCTATGACAGAAAGATATAAAACTGTGTATGGTTTCTGCAAGTTATTCTGGGCAACAGCAATTAAAACAAACCGTTCAATCCAAAGCGATTTAAACAAATAACGACTTTGTTGTATCAGCCAAACCAACATTGGAGACTTAGCCGAAAGGACTAAGTGTGGGCCAGAAAGGAGGAGGTATATGAGAGGCTCCTGCAGGCCCCAAGGATTGCGCAACTTGCTGCTGCCTCCCCATAATGCCAGTGGCCCTGATTCCAGGCAAATGGTGATGTTGTGATACCACTTGAGTTAATGTGTGCACAGTTAAATCCTTTTGTTCTTATTTCAAGCACCTGTGCACTGACCCGTTCTGAGCAGTACTCTGAAAACCAGCCGTGCTGCAGTCTGCCCCTGAGTTTATAAAGCTATCCGAAGAAGAAAACCCTGCTGTTTTGGAAACTTCCGAGGCTTTGCCTGTGGGTCAGAATTTTTAGTGTGTCCGGGTGTATTTCCGCACAGCAGGTGAAAGGGGGTTCAACATAGCTGATTAAAAACAATTCTAATAGCTGATTAAAACAAATCTACTAGCAGCATTTAGTAACGTAATGCACTCCCACGAGCCCTATTAAATGGGTACATATACATAGCCTGCTAGTAACATATGCTTGAGCTAATTTGCCACTTGTATACATGTAACTAACCATTAGTACATGTCAAAAGGTACTATACCCCATAATACAATAGTGCGATACGCTTATATCCCGCCATCGTTGTGAGTCTCCCTGGTGCATTCGGGCCAACATTTTTCGCTATCCATGAGGCTGTAACTAAAATGCATGTTTCAAGTAACAAAAGTGTGTATTGCTGGGTCTTATTAAGGCGGGGTAAAGTATGTTTGGGTCTCTCCCCTGCTAAATTCAAATTCCTATTGCAATCAAGGTCTAATCTGGTGCTACATGAATGAAATAGTCGTTCTGTAATCACAATGTACCAAGGTCGATAAAGTCAGAGGCAGGCAGGTCAGTCCTGTATTATGCTGGAGTGTCCAGGACACTGTGCAGCTCCCAATACCTTCGTACTTCCCTCGAGTCCCCAGGCAACCCCGCCGGGTACCCATTAAAACAATTGTGTAACTTGTCCTGTGCGCACTGTGTGTGAAGGAGAGAGAAATGCATGGATGCATAACATTCAACAAAAGTGCGCCCTCAACGATCCCTAGCAATGTGAGTGCCACCTAGTTAGCGATGGAAAGAGCTGGCTTCTAGTGCCCCGCTTGTGTGATTTTATAGCCCTTTTCTAGAAAGGAGATGACTGGACCACCTCAACCCTATTGCCCGGAATGCTTAGGACGAGTGCTGACTGCTCTTTAGAATCCACAAGGGTTATCCTGGGTCCAAAAGGAAATCATAACTCTGGGTGCATGACACCGCCCCTACCCTTCAGTCTACCATGTATAAAGATGCTGCCCAGCTCTCAAAAAATGGTATCTTTTCGCTGAGGATCAGAATACCCCCGTGGCACAAAGCAGGCACGCAACGCCTTAAGTAGTTTGTTACATTTTTGGCTCTCCATTCCCGATAGGTCCCTTTATATAACCATTTCAGTATGACATGTAATAAAACCGGAGCTTGGTTGTATTAATTAGTTGTATGACATCAGTCCGTAGCCTGCCTATGGCTGAAAACAACCAGGTACCCTTTAGCTGTCGGTGTTCCACAACTGGACTGCTTATCTTGTGCCCCTTTAGTGATAGTGAAGGGTGAAAATTACCAGTGTTACGACATTCTTTTACACTAGTCTGATGTTATTTACTTATATACCAAACCCATACTTTCTTAATACAAGCTCTATCATAGCCAATCACCTCTTAATCTGTTAAATTATCGGAGAGGGCTGTGCTGTTTTACATAAGGTTCAACATCACAAGAGGGTAATCACTGCGAAAAACTGGTGGGAAAAACATAGATCTATATCTATCCTTGCTACAAAACGAATTCAAGAGGGGACCATGACCCCTGCTAGACCCCTGCCACCCATATAGGTTAGAGGGAAGGACAATTGACTGAGTCAGCACAGAGACGGCCACAGCCGAATTCCACTGCAATCTCTGATAGGTTACGCGCCCTTTGCCCTCTCCTCGCACTACACGACTCCCCGTCATTACATTCTTGACTATCAATCAGGATTGACCCATGAGGGTCTCAATGCACTGACGCAGTGCAGAGGGAAAAAGGTGGACATACCCTACTTGCCCTCAACTGCTCACGGTACAGTGTTATAGACCAGTGGGGCGTGCACCTGCACTGTGCACCAGCAGCAGAACAAGTCACAAACGATAGGACGAAATAACCGTGCCAGCCAAACGACGGTGCAGCTGCACTGTTCGTCATCAGCTGCTCGCCCCCTTGCCTCACTATCGGCCCAAGTGCAATGGGGCCCTTTACTAGTACGAAAATTCATGACTCCATTTTTTTCCCGTCAATTTCTGTTTTTATTAATTATGCAGTTTTCTTCTTTCATTATAAAGAGCTTGTCAATCACTTTCTTTTGATTATCAACATATATCCATTATAGCTCTGCCCAATGCATTTCGGGTCAGATCATGTGACCCTTCGTCAGTGGCCTGTGAAAAAGACGAATACAGGACCTTAGCCAACATCAATATATTAAGTAAAATAAAGTTCATACATATGCATTAAAGTCATACAAATGAGAAACCACGGTGTTAGTTAAACATCATGAAACCCTTTGTTTTATCGCATTACTAAGTGAGTATAACCACAACAGTGCATAAAGTAGTGTAAAGGTGACTTACAAAGCACAACAGTGCATACGGTGGTGTACTGGTGATTTGAAAAGTGAAATCAGGAGGGTAGGTAAAGTGAAGCGCTTGAATTGCGGAAAAAAGTTTCAAATCGCGCACATGAAGTCTAGGAACACTTACGAGAGTGTGGATATCGCATTGAACGCGCTCTCTTCAGGCGGGTGACTCGGGTAGCAATAGTCAATGCCAGACGGGTAAAGGAAATTGTACGCGGCTGTATTTTAAAAAAGCGAGCTCAGTTCCGATCACGTGATCGGGTGAACAATGGAAGTCGAAAAAAGACTTCTCAAGGGTGTTATGAGTAGTGTAACAGCCAGAAATAAAGAATACTGCAAATAATGTTGAAAAAAGAAACGATGTGAGGTTAAGAAATATGAGAGAAATAATGTGAAAATGTGTGAAATGTAATCAGCCTGACATGCGGGCGCCGGTGAACCGAAGGAAAAAGGAAGGAGGGGTTAGGAGAAATAGAAATAAAAATAAAAAAGGGGCAGTTGAATGGACATAAACAATGTACATGATGTATAACCCAGCAATATAACGTGGATACTGAAAGTATTGTAAACATGAATAACTGTAACATTCATTACGGTCATAGAAATAAAATTGTAATAAATGATAATAGATGTTTGGGTCAACATTATAAATGTCGAAGAGGGGATCCTATACATAAAATGTTAAATGTGATGGGTTCCAGAGAGGGGGTTAGAAAGGTCCTTAAAGATGCCATTTATAGAAAACATGAATATTCAATCCGGTCATTCATTCCGGATGGCTGCAGACTGTTCAATTTTTTGATCCAAAAATATTCAGCTCTTAGTCTGTGGTTTCTCATTTGTATGACTTTAATGCATATGTATGAACTTTATTTTACTTAATATATTGATGTTGGCTAAGGTCCTGTATTCGTCTTTTTCACAGGCCCCTGACGAAGGGTCACATGATCTGACCCGAAATGCATTGGGCAGAGCTATAATGGATATATGTTGATAATCAAAAGAAAGTGATTGACAAGCTCTTTATAATGAAAGAAGAAAACTGCATAATTAATAAAAACAGAAATTGACGGGAAAAAAATGGAGTCATGAATTTTTGTCAATGAACTGTTAAAAAAGGAGAAGAAACATTCAAAGTTTCAAGTGAAATATCAGCGCACAGTTAGTGGAAGTTGGTTATCTTTCACATAATTCGTCTTCATAAAAGACACGAATAGGCATCGTGTAACAATTTGTAGCGCTAAACAAAAAAACACGTACAACTAAAATAAAACGTTTGAAATAAAAGTGTGCACAGAGACCAAAAAACTTTGCCCTTTACTAGTACATCAGTAACATTACACAAGGTCAGATTGATTCATTCTTAGGCACAGGAAGAATAATTATCGATCTGAACAGCAGATAAAGATATATGCTGTCCAGCCGCACTTACTGCTTGCTAGATTACAACTGATTGGTGAAATCTTCCACTCACAAGTTGTTGCTCGCCCCTGCACCTCCGTTAAAAATCTAGCTATGAAATAACTCAGTTCGCCCCAAAGTGGAGAGCAGTGTCAGCATAATTTACACATTGAAATCGACAGGATTGCGTAGCAAATACCTTACATGAGAAAATTTTAAAATATTACAACCCTTTATGCATGTCGAGAAAATGCAACTTCCGCAAGAAATCCCAGAAAGAGGACCCAGCTGCGCCTCGAACCCTGGACTTGCGCACAACAATTGGCAGTCTTAACCGCTGGGCCGTTTCCTCTCCTCAGCTTTTGTGTTCCTGGTTATTTCCATACCTAACTGCATCAGACAATACCATTGGCCTTCTGAAAACCGATGCATCTTGAACTAAAGAAATCTGCCCGACTGGGATTCCAGCTGAGCCTGGCCTAGTCCCCGCTGTACAAACGGGGGCGCACTCGTGTCCTCCGACCTCCCAACCGGCGCAGGAGTGACATAATCATCAATGTAGATTTTCCTAGTTATTATGACGGAAAGTCTTAATTTTATTAAAGACACGGAGGCGAGTATTATGCTTACTTATCTTGCATTTTATTCTATAGCAGCCAAGATAAGTGGAAGAACTACAGTTCCCAGAGGGCCAGGCAACAACTGGGCCATGGGAACGAGAAAAAACGAGATAACAGTAACCAATCAGTAGACACATAATAGATAAGAGCCCACACTGACTGCGCAGCTTCCTCTTTTCGCTGAGAGACAGTCAGATAACAATAGAAAATAAAGGAAAAATAGCCATAACCAGAAAGAACGCCAAAGTCCAGGAGCAGAAGTCCTTAATCAGTGGAATCCATAGCCAAAGTCCAAGGAAAGGATCCGAAGGAGTTGAAAGAACCGGAGGAGACATCCAAGCAGGAGATGAACGGAACCGCTGGAGAGTAGATCTTTTATGAGGCAGGAGGCAAGGCCGGATTCGCTGTAGGGAGGGAGAACACATGTTAGTAGTGTAGCGGCGGGATAATACTCGCCTCCGTGTCTTTAATAAAATTAAGACTTTCCGTCATAATAACTAGGAAAATCTACATTTTATGGCAAGACCGGAGGCTCCTATTATGCTTGTTCAAAGCAAATTAACAACATCAGAAGCAACAGAATGAATAGGCTTACAATAAAACATGCGGAAAACACTGTCATTGGACCAATCTGCTGATCTCAGTATGTCCTCTAAACGGGAGCCAGCCCAAAAGGCCTTAGAAGCCATGGCTCCCCTAGCCGAATGTGCTCCGAAAACAGAGACATCAATACCGGCAAGGGACATAACCCAGCGAACCCACCTGGCAAGGGTAGGGGAGGAAACAGGAAGGTGAGGTTTACGAAAGGAAATGAGGAGTTGAGAACAAGAGGGCGTTCTGAGATCAGCGGTCTTTTGTTCATACATTTTCAAACACTGTCCCACACAAAGTTGGGGTTGATCAGGAAAATAGGGATAAAAAACAGAGTCTAAGTTAGTCTTCGTGCGCCTGCGAATCTGGAACAGCACACCTGTAGGGGAAAAAAGGCGAGAAGAAACATCCAAGGCTCTAACATCAGAAACCCTTTTGATAGACACCAGGCAAAGCAGCATAGTAAGTTTGGCTGACAACATTTTGAGAGACAAAGCCGAATTCGAGGGCCAATTCAAGAACAATTTAAGTACAACAGAAACATCCCACAAAAAGGTATACTTAGCCAACGGTGGTTTAGAGCATCGAACACCCTTGAGGAGGCGACAAATCAGAGGATGAGCCCCAACGGGCTTATCATCAATGTGGGCATGATGGAGGGAGATAGCAGAGCGATAAAGGTTGATAGTCCGATAGGCCTTCCCAGCGCTGGCCTGAGAAGCTAAGAAGTTGATAACAGAACTTAGAGAGGCTGAAAAGGGATCGAGAGACCTTTCCAGACACCAGCTTGCCCAAAGAGACCAGGCGGATTTGTAGGCTTTGGAAGTGCCTGGGGCCCGGGCCTGGCTGATAAAGTGAGCAGCCTCTTGTGAAATGAGGATGTTAGAAGGGGGAGGCCGGAAACTTTCCAGGCCGACAGAGTGAGGGAGTGATCCAGGATCAAGCTGTGACGCTCGCCTAGAGGGTTGAGAAGAAGATCGTCGAAGGATGGCAGAAGTACAGGAAAATCCATCGCCATTTCTAGAAGAATAGGGAACCAGATTTGAGCTTGCCAGAAAGGAACTAACAGTACCAGAGAGGATTCCTGGCGACGAACTTGCGCCAGCACTCTGTTGATCATAAGGAAAGGAGGAAAGGCATAATTGAGTTGACGAGACCAATCTTGGAGGAAGGCATCCGTGGCCAGAGCCAAGGGGTCTGGTCTCCAGCTGTAAAACTGGGGCAATTGGGAATTGAGGCGAGAAGCAAAGAGATCGATAGAAAAGGGACCCCATAAATGTGAAAGAGAAAGGAAGACGGAGAGACAAAGCCTCCAGTCGCTGGAGTCGCGCAGGAACCTCGAGTGCCAGTCTGCTACTGAATTGAGGTTGCCCGGAAGATACTCCGCTGTCAAGGAGAGATGATGGGCCAGACAATATTCCCACAGACTTTTCGCTAAGTCTGCTAGGGGTTTGGACTTGGTTCCGCCGAGATGATTTATGTAGCGAACCGCAGAAACATTGTCCATGCGTAAGAGTATGGAACAGCGGATCCTGTCTTTGGAAAGACTTTTGATCGCAAAGGAGCCAGCAAGCATCTCTAAACAATTTATGTGCAGTCTGGACTCCTCTCTTGACCATGCTCCTCCAGTCGAGATTGGACCACAGCGGGCGCCCCAGCCCGATAGACTGGCATCGGATTCTAATACAAGATCTGGGGATGTGGCGAAGATAGTGCGCCCGTTCCACGCATCTAAATGATCTATCCACCATTGGAGTTCTGTGCGGGATTCTTGGTCTAGAGCGACGACCTCTGAATAAGCTAGGCCTTGGCGAAGATGTCTGATCTTCAAGCGTTGAAGGGCCCGGTAGTGCAAGGGGCCCGGAAATATTGCCTGAATAGAAGAGGAAAGAAGACCGACAATCCTGGCCAGAGATCTGAGGGAGATGACAGAAAGATGGAGCACCGATGCAATTTCCGCTTTGATTTTGGAAATCTTGGAAAGGGGAAGGCGTAATGACGCCGCCACCGAATCCATAAGGAAGCCCAGAAATTCCATGCTCTGAGAAGGGACCAGAGAAGATTTCTCGAGGTTTACCAGAAAACCTAAGTCCAGAAGAAGACCCTGAGTGGTCTGAAGATCTGCGAGGAGACCCTGTTTGTCTGAATTCAGGAGTAGAATATCGTCTAGGTAGATTATGAGACGGATACCAAGAGAGCGAAGAAAGGCGACCACTGGCTTCAGCAGTTTCGTGAAGCACCATGGCGCCGAGGAGAGACCAAAGGGAAGAGAGGAGAAACAGTAGGTCACTCCTGACCACTGAAATTGGAGAAACTTCCAGTGAGACTGGTGGATAGGAACTGTGAGATAGGCGTCTTGGAGATCCAAGCGAACCATCCAATCGTGTGGCCGAAGGGTATCCCTCAGATGAAGGATCGTCTCCATTTTGAAATGACGATACACCACAAAGTGGTTGAACCATTTCAGGTTTATGACAGTGCGTAACTTCTTGTTTTTCTTTTGAACCAGAAAAATGGAGCTTAAGAAGCCTGTAGAGTCGTAAGGAAAAATTTGAATGGCCTGTTTTTGTAAGAGGGATTTTATCTCGTTTGAAATGAGATTTGCCATGTGCAGAGAGAACACATGAGGAGGAGGGGAAAAGGTCTGGACAGGAGGAGAGTAAAACTCTATAAGATAGCCTTGAACCGTGTTGAGGACCCACGGGTCTGCGCTTATGGAATGCCATTTTGGTAGAAACAGTTTCAATCGACCCCCTACAGGAGGGAAAGAAGACAGGCTTACCTGGTTGATTGGAGTTGGAGTTGCGATAACCTTGACGCCCTCGGCCGCGGAAACCACGGCCTCGCTGTGGATAAAATCGCGGCTTGTATTCTTGGGTGTTGTCGTAAGAACTCTTGGAGCCTTGATTGTAGGGACGGCCGGAAGAGCGACCCCTGCCTCGTCCGGCCCGGCCAAAAACCCGAGGGGCGAAAGTCTTTTTGATAGATTGCTGAGCCTTGACAAGAGAAGCGAAGGTAGAGACAAATCGGCTGATGTCGCAAACCAAATTCTCCCCAAAGAGAAGACCATTCGCCTTTGAGCCGGGGTCCATAGGAGCAAGGTTGGCCAGCTTGGGATCCAATTTGATCAAAAGGCCCTTACGTCGTTCGTGGGTAATGGCTGCGTTGGCATTGCCCAAAAGGCAAAAGGCACGTTGGACCCACATGGAAATGTCCTCGGCTGAAAGATCAGAACCTTCAAGACGGGCAGACTCTGCCATGTCGAAGATACGGGCTAAGGGACCCACAATGTCCAATAATTTGTCTTGACACGTGGACCATGCCTTGTCAACCCCACGTCGAGGGTCTTTGCCAAATTTAGAAAAGAAGGTAAGGAGAGGTTGGTCGATACAAGGGACGAGGGTGATTTTATCAGGGAGGGCAGGTTTGGGACACTCAGACTTCAACCTGGAACGCACAGCCGCCTCAAGAGGGAGACGAAGGCGGGCGGAAATGTATTCACCAACATGGTGAGAGGGTAGCCATTCAGTCGAGTTGGGATGACGAATGGATGACGGGTCAAACATAGGGAGACCCTCCGAGTCAAACACTGGCTCAAAGTTAAAGGAATCACTTTTGGGAAGTTTGGGGGGAGGGGGGTCAGTGACATCAAAGATATCAAATAGATCGTCAGCATCAGGCATATCATCATCTGTGTCCAAGATGGTGGAAATCATCAATTTTTTTGTAGGAGACTCTGTGTGCATGGATTTTTGCTTCTTTTTGCCCTCGGAACCGACAAACCCCTCCTTAGCAGGAGGCCTGGGAGGCACTGCGTCCTCGTCCATAAGCGAGTGAGACTCGCTAACCATAGCTGACTTTTTAGACTTTTGCACAGAAGCAGAGTGTTCCACCTTTCGTTTTCTGCTATCCCCCGCAGAATGGGCCAAAACCTTGGACAACTAGCTGACCATGGAATTCTCCATATTTTTAGACAGTCTTTTCATAGACACTTCCATTGCCTGTTCAACAGAGTTATTGATAAATCTGTGTAGGTCCTGCTTGAGAGACCCATTATCCATATTAGAGGAATTTTCCTCAGAAGAGCTTTCAATTTCCATTGCAGCCAAGCAGGGCAGGTAAGGGTTAATGTGAATGTGGAAAATATAGGGGGCGTGAATAGGGGAGTGAACAGGGGCGGGCTGACTCTGAAGCAGAGCGAGGAGACCGGGCTGAAGGCAGGCAGGCAGCCGGCTCCGAGAATATGAATAAAACTGGCAGGGAAAACGGAAAGCGGAGCATGAACGTTATGAGAGGCAGGGGAAGTCGGAAAACAGGCTCCGGCGCCGGTGAGGCAGGCGAGCTCCAAAGCGGTAAGAATGTTCGCGAACAAGCGCGAAGACCGCGGAGCGGGCGAAACCACTGCAAGGGTGGGGAGAGGGGGAGAGAAACGAGCGTGAAACGAGCGTGAACACCTGAAATGTAAGGAAGCGCACAAAGCGCCAGTCAAAGCGGCGCAATAGCGCGTGCATACAGAGCATAAACCAGCAAGTAAAATTAAGCTGAAACCATAAACACGCATAAATATACATAAAACATAGCGAGCATAGATAAGAGAACACTTATCTGACTGCGAGCAGCAAGAAAAGAGGGAGCTGCGCTGTCAGTGTGGGCTCTTATCTATTATGTGTCTACTGATTGGTTACTGTTATCTCGTTTTTTCTCGTTCCCATGGCCCAGTTGTTGCCTGGCCCTCTGGGAACTGTAGTTCTTACACTTCTCTTGGCTGCTATAGAATAAAATGCAAGATAAGTAAGCATAATAGGAGCCTCCGGTCTTGCCATAAAATTTGAGTCCCGGCACTTCAAACCTGCTTTGTAAGTAGTAAGTATCTAGGACGCGCCGGTACAAAGAGGGGGGCAACCTTTTGAAATATAGAGACACCAGAAGAAATGGACCGCGGAGTCCCGCAGCCGCGAACCTGGGGACCTAGCGATACTGAGCACCTCGTCGAGCGCGCTACGGGCAGTGCCATCAGCTGATGAATGCTGATTAGTTACATAAAAGGAGAATAAAGGATAAAAGCGCTCCTCAGACCCAAGGCCAACTATTGCAATCTAGGTTACAATACCAAAAGTTGCAAAACAAACACGGTGCCTTGAACACGCCCAGGTTCTAGTGCGGGCAATCTTTAAAATTGGGCGCCAATTTTTTTTAATTCTCTTAGCTCCGTAGAGGAGGTGGGGGCCTTATTCATGTGGGCACCATTTTGAAAAAGCACTTGGCCCCTTGGAAGAGTGCGGGGGCCTCGTTCCTGTGGCACCATTTTCAAATTTGGTCGTGGCCCCCTGGGTTGGGGGCTAGGGCACGTGGGAGCCATAATCACGAAACGTAAGTCATCTGCCGATACCCGGGATCGAACCAGGGACATATAGCTCTACAGACTAACGCTCTCCCATTTGAGCTAATTCGGCTCCATAACATCACCCACCACATAGACCGGCCCTGCTTGTTAAATAATCCACAGTTGCTGAAACGCGTCTCGCCCCCCGCTGGAAAGCTAGCAAGACTGTGTTAGCCCATGTGCGTGCAGCATCGTGTGCACGTAAGTAGCCTCATTTCTAATTCTAGCTGAAATAAGAAGCAGCCGTGGGAGTAGGACCAATGTATTTGGAGACTGGAGAAACTCCTTTAGGACCAGTGCCTGTGCTAGGAAACAGTGGGAGGTGAGCGGCATGCTATTAGCTGACTGCCCATCCCCACTGTTTAGAGAGGGGGCGAGGGGCATGCGGTCGGCGCTCCTGGTTGGCTGGGGCACTCGCTTGTATCGGATACATGGGAATACCACGCAACCTCGCTGCCCCCCACCAAGCGACCACCTTGGCGGCAGTAATTGCGGAGGAGCGGCCTCGTGACGCTCGCTTGCCCCCCGGCCCCTGAAATCAGGCCCACGTGCCAGTTTCCCTGCCGTGGCAAGCGGCACTGGCCCTCGCTCCGCTTGAGCAGGAAACCCTGCAGGCAGGGAAGGGGGCGTGATGGCTGCATTTGGCCATCCCCCAATGCTAATAGCCCCCACTGAGCAGCTGTGGGGCCAGTTCCAGACTCACAAGCCCACGTGTCAAGGTCCCCCGCCATAGCAAAACCGTGCCGACTGCACACAACGTGGGGTGTGGGGAGGTACGAGGCTCGCCCACTCCCACTTCACTCTATGCCCGGTAGCCTGGTTCCACTAAAAGCCGGGGGTCGGCTGCCTATTTAATATTGCGCTGACTGCGGGGGCTCGCCTGCTCGCAGCCAGCAGCCGGGTCCCCAGGGCAACGCGCCTACCCGCCCCCCACCCCACATCGGGTGTCCCACAGGCCCACGTGGCCTGCCTCCGATGAGAATACCCGACTTTCAACTATGTTGCCGGGTTCGGATGTTCTCTCCCCCCATGGGCTACCCAGCGGGAGCTCCCATGCACCAATCAGTCAGTGCCTTGTGGCCGGGGCCCATCTCCTCGCGCGTGAGGTGGCCTGTGCTGAGGGAAATGTTACCCCCGCATCGGAGGTCATGCTTAGAGTGGACGACTAGCTGGATTGCCCAGCTGCCCTCGGAGGGCAACGATGCGGCATACTCTGCTGTCCCCCTTAAATAAGACGCCCCCTGCGGCGCAGGGCCTCAGCCCCACCATAAAATTGTATTACTGGACTAGGGAGGACCCGACGTGGCGCAGCCCTCCAGGAGACAGTCCCAGTCGGGCGATGGGCCCCTCTACCGCGTGAGCAGAGATCCCCCGTAACCCCTATAAGGCAATCACTGCCTATTAGGGGCCCCGCCTTGCCCCCCTAACCGGAGGGGGAGAGCCTCTAACTCCACCAACCTCGACGCCAAGAGCTGATAAAAACTCCACCCATCCTGGGTCGCAGCCGTAGCCGGGCCGTCCAGCCCTTGGTTCTACCCCAGATTGGGGGAACCGGGCGGGGGACATGCACTCACCACGTTGGAGATGCAACAACTCAGGGGACATGTTGAAACGGCGTCAGGGTGAGGGGACAAAGTGGCCTCCGGGTGGGTGGGGGAGGCATTGACGAGCGGGACCCTAAAGGGTTCTCGGAACACTAGGCTGCCCAGTGTGCCATCCTGTGGCACTAAGGGGGCCGCCCTCTTATGAGGGTCCCCTGCGGGGATGTGTCGGTCAGCCCGCCTTTTGCCTCCACAGCGCAACTCGAGTCAAGTCGTGTGCTGTATATGTCCGATGATTTTGGCAGCAATTATTTTCTCCTCAACACTGTCAGTGCTAAGTATCCCCTATTCAGTACTGCATTTTCAGCTCGTCTCGGCGGCCTGATGGGCAGGATTATTGTGGATTGTTTCCCTGGGCAGCAGGCACCTCGCCAGAGTGCGGCCATTTTGCTAGCCAGCTATCTAGAGCCCCCGTGAATCAGGAAGTCTTAACAGATCGCTGTTTAGCCCATAAGATTATTCCCAGCTATGAAGCACCCCTAGATGTGATACAAGGCTCCCTACCACTGCAACTTTATTTTAAGTTTAGATACAGTACTTTTCCCATAGCAGAGTTTACAGAGAGATGGGGAAACAATAGTGGATTCAGCAAATTATGCAATATGAGCCTCAATACCATTATGCACTTTGTATTTTTATGCCCTGCCTATAGTATCCGATTTAAGAAGTGAATTATAGGAATAAAGACACTAGCCTTAAGCGTTTTAAAATCGGACACAAGGGAAGTAGTCATAGTTGATATGGCCAAATTTCTACATGCAGCATGGATTATACATATGCGGATAGAAAGTACAATCCTGCAACCTCAGAACCTGATGTAACTTTTATAATGTTAAATATTTTAAAGTAAAGCAGAAGACCTTGCTCATTTAGCCTAAAAGGTGGACTGCACACCTATGGACATTACTGACTATCTGTCTGACTATTACTGATTCTGACTATCTGTCTTCCAATGGGAATCGCACCACACGTGGAGGACTGTGACACTTGGGGTACAGTCTTTGCTTCCATTTACACAAAAACACATGGTGTACCATCCATGTCGGTAATACCAGATGTGCTAAAACAAATTCAAGACGAATACGGTCCAGAACCCGCTTTAACTCTTGGTATGAAATTACTAAAAGACTTCAAGCAGGTCTCGGCAATATTACTAGCCAACATAAAAGGAGAAGCAGCGAATGTGGCGATCCGCCAGAGGTTAAAAGAGACAGATATAGCAGACCAACCAGCTGAAATTGCCAGAATTATAGAAAAATCCTATGAAGAACTAGGTAGAGATAGTTTGGGTGGAATACCAGTAAAGCCCCAACTAATTGAAAGTCCTGAAAAAATATTTATTAAAAATAATCTAAACAGTCAAAAGAAGAACTGGGATGGAAACAAACAATCCAATCCAAAAGAAAAGAGATTCCAGTCCAGAGGAAGGTCTCCTCGGCGGAGAGAAAGATCTCCGGACCAAGGACCCAAGTCTCCCCAAAGGGAGCCCTCTGTGAAAAAATACAACCTTAGAAATAGGGATAACATAAAGAAACCGGATAGATATCAAGATTTTGATACACGTCCCTCTCAATCTTTTCAGACTTCCTCGCAGAAATCGGAAAGAAGAGGACGATCGGAACCCAGGGAAGGGCAAGTCAAGTCCAAAGACAAGGAACCTGCTCATCCAAATAAAAAATTACAGTTTCCAAAAAAGAAGGTAGCCAGTATTAAAGTATTCAACAATGCCGAGAATACTGAGGACACAGCTGAAAAACGGAGAGTGGGCTCAGACAATGCTAGACAGCGCAGCAGAAGTGAGCATAGCACGCAAAGTCCTTATGAATCATCTGGAGACAGTGGACACGAATGAATACATTCAGGTGGAAACTGCAGACACCAGAGTTAGCAAACCTCACAAAATATATGAAATAACTTTACGTATAGAAGGGGATAAGACTAGGAAAATAAGGGGCCTTTTTTGGGATAATCTCTCCAAGGGCTATGACATCCTTCTAGCTGAAAAAGATTGGCCACCAGAGTTCGTCAGGGAGTGCCCACATGGCGAAGAAATAATTATGCCTGCCTTCTCAAATCATATTCCAATTCATAAAAAATATACACTTGCAAGAAAGTGGGCAGTAGCTCAGGCTCCTGCTTTATATAAAAATCATGTAGGATGGGATGAGGACTCTCCTCCTCACAAAATCCAGTTAAAATCACAACCTACTGCACAAAGGCAGTATCCAATCAAGCAAGAAGCTAAAAAACAGGTAAAAGAAATTCTAGATCAACTAGAATACCAGGGGGTGATTGAAACTTGCACCTCACAAATGAACAACCCTTTGTTTCCTGTCTCCAAACCAGACAATTCATATCGTCTAGTTTTGGATTACAGACACCTTAACTCATGTTGCAAAACTTTTGCAGTACAAAACTCGCATAGTGCTGCACTGATGAATAACATAGTGCGCAAAAAATATAAAACAACATTAGACATCTCTAATGGATTCTTTTGTCAAAATATAGCACCAGAGAGCAGATACTTATCAGCGTTCTCAATAAATGGCGCTCAAAAAGAATTCTGTCAGTTACCCCAGGGGTACAAGAACAGCCCAGGAGTATTCTCAGCGAGGGTAACAGAGTTACTACAAACATATGATGACGAAGCATTATCTTATGTCGATGACATATACCTAACAGATGATGACTTGGATACTCACTTGAAGTGAGTGAACACCATAATACTTGGGTTCGCGGCAGAGGGTTACAAATTCAACTTTAAAAAATCTAGAATTGCCCATCTAACAGTCCTGTTCTTAGGATATGAATTATCAAGTGAAGGCAAAAGCCTGGCTGACAATTTCCTAGAGAAATGTGCCGTACTCCAAGCACCTTGAACACTAAAAAACCTACAGTCAATTCTAGGCTTCCTAAATTTCGGAAGAACATACATTGCAAATTACGCAGAAAGGGTCAAACCCCTTTATGATCTAATAAAACCAGATTTTAAAAAAAACCAATTGGACTCAAAAACACACAGAAATTCTGAGATCCTTACAAACAGATATGTTAATTAAAACAAAATTAGAAACACGTGATAACACACGCAACCTTGTGATTCGAGTCATCCCAGGAAGATGCGGATTCACATACCTGACCTCTAATGAGGGAGAAAAGGTACCAATTGCATTCAAATCACACTTGTACACTAAAGCTGAAATGAAATTTAGCCCAACGGAAAAAATTCTTACTGCAACACAGACAGCTATAGCAAAAGAACGAGCCCTTTCACAAGGTAAACGAATAATAATCGTTACACCGATACCAGCCCTAGAGGCTGTAACAAAAGCAAGCATACCGAATGCTAAAGCGCTTCATCCGAGATGGATACAATGGGCTAATTCTCTTGCAGCAACAGACGTGGCATACGAATTTGATCCTAACTTAAAAACACAAGAGTTTCTCCAATACGAATTCGAATGTCCGCCGCCGACCGAAATTCTGCCTCTAGAACATTACGGCTGTATAATATATACAGACGGATCAGCACAACCCGCAGTAGGAGGTAAACAAGCTTACAGTGCTGCGTGTGCGATTGTAAAAGGTCACTGGCACGATGGGAAATTCAAACCAGCGGTCACTAAAACACAATCTCTAGGAGATTGTACAGCTCAGCGAGCAGAACTACTAGCATTCAAGATGGCGCTTGAAAATACCGATCGAGAATTCCCCACACTCATAGTGTGTGATTCGTATTATTGCGTTCAGTCTTACAATGAATACTTACAGATCTGGCTTCAGAATGGTTTTAAGGATGCAAAAGGAGGCACAATCAAGCATAAAATGCTTTGGGAACAAGTAGTTCTTTTACAAAAGGAACTACCAAAGACTCACGTGATACATACACTGAGTCATCAACGTGATGGCGTTCACGTTGCAGGGAATTCATTGGCTGATGAGGCCGCGAAGGCAGCTGTGCAAACGGCTTCCGTAGCTGCCATCACTCGGTCAAAAACAAAAATAGACAGCGATATATTACAAGCTGTCAGCGCTACAGTAAAAGATGCGATAGAAACACTCCCGAAAGGCTTTCCAGTAAAGTACTCATACATAACTGATGCAAATAATGTTCCTTTTGCTCGAATCCCTGGAGTGGGGGATAGAGTAATTCCAAACATGGAACATAGGTTAGGACTCATCATAGCGGCACACGAAGGACTTGCTTCTGTACATGCTGGCGTCTCAGCCACAGTATCGTTATTAAAACAGAGATACTGGTGGCCACAAATGAGAAGACAAACCAGGAACTATGTTCTAGAATGTGAAATATGTCAAAAAATGAAAGTATCAACAGTGAGACGACCAGCACAGACACCCCTTCTAATCTCGGATAAACCATTAGCCTGTGTTTACCTGGACCACTGTGGTCCCTTACAAAGGGATGATAACTATAAATATATCTTGGTCGCAGTGGATTCATGCACGAAATTCATATGGATGTGGCCCCAGCGAACGGCTGACGCCAGAACTGTTATAAAAGATTTGCGAGTCTTTATCGGCACATACGCAATTGGCATGCTGCATTCGGACCAGGGTCCTGCTTTTAGCTCTAGAGCTTATAAGGAGGCCATGGCCAGCATGGGTGTTGCATTGCGGTATTCTTGTCCATTTCATCCCGAGGGAAACGGAATTGTTGAAAGAAAAAACCGTGACATAAAGCAATCTATAACAGCAAAGGTATTAGGTTCGGGAGCTGGGTGGGTCAAACATCTAATAAGTGTCCAACGTAGTCTAAACAACTTGCCAAGAAATTCTCTGAGGGGATTCAGTCCGTACGAATTACTGTTTGGGACTAGGATGCTAGTCTTAGATCTTGACAGTCAGACTTCAGTGGTGAAAGAAAAAAGCTTTGATATCAAAGATCGTTTGGCTATTTTACAGGACTTAAACAAAACAAGAAAAGACCTGAGCAACATAAAGTTGAAACAGCAGCCAACAACCACTGAAGAACCACCACCTGTCCCAGCAAGGTCTGTCTGGATTCCAAAAATCGTGGATCTAGTCAGAGAAAAGATTGCGGTAAAGAAGGAATTTGGGCCTTCTTACAGAAAAGCAGTTCCTGTCTTGTCCATCAACGGGACAAGATCAGTTGTATTACCGCCACTTAGAGAAAGCTGTACTAATCTTAAATGCGCACGGGTGCTAGCGTGTATTTTGGCGCGCAGCGCTGTAATTTTTTTAAAAGAAATTTTCGTTTTGCACAAAGCCTCTAATAATAATTGTACTATCTGTATTTTAACTGCCACTAGTTCGCCCACATACCTGCACCTAAATTGTGTCCCCACTGTGCCTTGTTAGTGTAGCTCGAGGCGCCCGGCCGCCATATTGGGACTGCTGTGGATAGTGTGCCACTGGTCAGAGCGCTCTAGTGCTCTGCGTGGACAACAGGTGAGCCTGTATTTAAGGCGAGCACCTAGTGTGGCTCGACCTTAGAGAAAGCTGTACTAATCTTAAATGCGCACGGGTGCTAGCGTGTATTTTGGCGCGCAGCGCTGTAATTTTTTTAAAAGAAATTTTCGTTTTGCACAAAGCCTCTAATAATAATTGTACTATCTGTATTTTAACTGCCACTAGTTCGCCCACATACCTGCACCTAAATTGTGTCCCCACTGTGCCTTGTTAGTGTAGCTCGAGGCGCCCGGCCGCCATATTGGGACTGCTGTGGATAGTGTGCCACTGGTCAGAGCGCTCTAGTGCTCTGCGTGGACAACAGGTGAGCCTGTATTTAAGGCGAGCACCTAGTGTGGCTCGACCTTAGAGAAAGCTGTACTAATCTTAAATGCGCACGGGTGCTAGCGTGTATTTTGGCGCGCAGCGCTGTAATTTTTTTAAAAGAAATTTTCGTTTTGCACAAAGCCTCTAATAATAATTGTACTATCTGTATTTTAACTGCCACTAGTTCGCCCACATACCTGCACCTAAATTGTGTCCCCACTGTGCCTTGTTAGTGTAGCTCGAGGCGCCCGGCCGCCATATTGGGACTGCTGTGGATAGTGTGCCACTGGTCAGAGCGCTCTAGTGCTCTGCGTGGACAACAGGTGAGCCTGTATTTAAAGCTCGCTTTCTCCCGCGCAGCGGTGACGCGCAGCGGAAGCGCCTGACTCTCGCCTGAGTCGAGCCAGAGTCTGCCCGTCTGCGCCCGTCAGCGTCCCGGAGGCGTACGAGGCGACGGGCAGGACTGGGCAATTGTATTCCTTATATAGCTTGAGCTTGTGAGCATGATGCTTTACTACTCGGGTTCGGAACTTCGTTCCTTGCAACTCATCAATGGCTCCTGCCGTACGGTGTTTCCTGCTCGCCACAAGGGCAAGTACTGCTGCCCTGAGTGTGGCTGGCGCCCGCAGAAACATCTTGGCGGGGCGCCGCAGGAGGTGGTGGTTAGCGCTAAACATCTGGGCTTACTGCTCAATACTAGATCTCTGGGCAGGCATGCTCTGGACATATTTGATCTGCTGGACTCAGAAAAACCTTTGTTTCTGATGCTCACCGAGACGTGGCTCGGTGAGGCGTCCAACCCAGATGTTGCTACTGCTCTCCCGCCCGAGTATAACATCTTCAGGCAGGATAGGCCGAAGGGGCGTGGAGGGGGGGTTGCACTAATAGTAAATAAAATAGCCACCTGTACCATCATCCCCTCGGACGCGATCAAGGATTGCGAATCCCTTGCCTTTGCCATTGTCCTTTCACTGCACCAATCGATGAAGGGTCTTCTAGTCTATCGGCCGCCAGGGCCTATGGGCTCTTTCTTTGAAGAGTTCCAGGCGGTGACTTCTTCCTTATTACTCACGGCAGAGCATTGTATTGTTGCCGGGGATTTTAACGTCCACATGGACGTGGAAACGGATGCCGATGCGATAAAAATGCGGGAGGTCACAGCCCCTCTGGGCCTGGTTCCATATCATATCGGACCGACCCATGAGAAGGGACATACTTTAGATCTGACCTTCTCTACGACCCCTATAGAGATGCTGGCTCCTAGCCAGGTTCTTTGGTCCGACCATAGGTTGGTGAAATTTTACTTCTCGGAAGTTAGGAAGCCCTTCGGCGCCCCCCGGCAGTCTTCCGTGGGATTCAGGGCACTTCACCGGATTACTCCGGAACTGCTAGCACAAGCTTGTGCGGACCACCCTTTCGTGTTAGCAGGAAACTTAGAGGAGGATGTGGAACAACTGCAGGCCTGGTTCTCAGAGAGACTTAATGATCTGGCTCCTCTGAGACCCCTCCGCAAACCTGGAAAAGGTGCCTCTGCCCCTTGGTTTACTGAAGCATTGGCGGCCTCTCGGCGCCAATGCAAGGTAGCAGAAAGAGCATGGCGCGCAAATTACGACGCAGCGGCGAAACTCACCTACAGGTCTGTGGCGAAAGCTTACCATCGGAACATCCTCGCGGAGAAGAAGGCTTATTTCGCGAGAAAAATTGAAGCTGCCTCCAATTCCTGTAAGGAGCTTTTCGCCGTTGTGCGGGAGTTCACAACGTCTCACGCAGTACCAACCCAGTCCTCCCCTCCTGCGCCTTGGGTCAGGGCGATTGCGGATTTTTTCATCTCTAAGATCCAGCGGATCCAGGACTCCTTCCTTGTGCTGGAGCCTAAGATACCGGGTCGGGTGGAGAAAACCGCTGATACCCGACTCAACGCAGGTGTGGCCTTGGCAGCTTTCCCTCCTCTCTCGCTGACCGCCTCATTTGACCTGATGGCTGGCCTTAAATCAGGTTCCCCTCGGGATGCCTGTCCGGCAAAATTTTTGGCTAAAATGGCAGCTGTCATCAATCCTCTTGTGAACCCCCTGTTGAATTGTTCTCTTGCACAGGGTGTGGTTCCCCAGGCCTGGAAGCAGGCCATGATCATTCCCCTGCTTAAAAAGCCTGGCCTGGATGTGGAGGTGTTGGCGAATTATAGACCTATTTCGCTCCTGCCGGCTTTTGCAAAGGTAATTGAAAAGCATGTCCATAAGGTGCTTGCCGATTACCTGGAGTCACATGACCTACTGCACCCTACCCAGTCGGGTTTCCGCGCCAATCTTAGCACCGAAACAGCCCTCCTAGAAGTCTCGGAGGCGATTAAGGAGGTGCTGGATTCGGGCGGGAGAGCGATGCTGGTGATGCTAGATCTGTCGGCGGCCTTCGACACCGTCCCGCATGAGGGTCTTCTTGCAAGACTCTCAGTGGTTGGTCTCCGAGGGACGGTGCTCCAGTGGTTTCGATCTTTCCTGGCAGGCCGTCGACAAACGGTCTGGGCTTCTGCTTGCTCCGCCGAGATGTCGCCATTGGGTGTCGGAGTTCCTCAGGGCTCTGTCCTGAGTCCAACTCTATTTAACATCTTTATGACCCCTTTGGCGGCATTGGCGGAGTCTTTCGGGGCCCAGATCGTTTCTTATGCCGATGACACCCAGCTCCTCTTCACCTGTGAGAGGGGTGCGGACTTCGATGGAGGTAGGATCCAGGGTTGCCTTGAGGCGGTGTTTCAATGGTTTCATCACAATAGCCTCAAGTGCAACTCGGATAAATCCGAGGTCCTCTTTTTTGGGTGCAGTTCGGATCCGGACTGGAAAGTGTGGTGGCCTGAGAACATGTTTCCACCAGCAAGTTCGTCCCAGGTGGCTAAAAACCTTGGGATTAAGATCGATAATGGCCTCACACTACGTTCACAGGTAATCGGTCTCACTGGTACCTGCTTTGGCCTACTCCGGATGCTACGCAAGTTCCTTCCCCTGTTATCGGAGGAACATAGGAAGATCACGGTGCAGGCGATCATAGGCTCGAGAATTGACTATGCCAACGTCCTTTATCTCGGCTTGCCAGAGTATCTGCTCCAACGGCTACAGGTTGTCCAGAATTCGGCAGCACGGGCCATTTTTGGACTATCGCGCCGTGCCAGAGCCTCGGGTCTTCTGGAGGCTCTGCACTGGCTCCCTGTCCGGAAGCGGATAATTTTTAAAACGCTTACTCTGGCGCACAAAGCCTTGCACGCCTCCGGAGCAAAATACCTGCAGAAGAGGCTGGCCTTTTATTTGCCTGCTAGGCCGCTCAGGTCTGAAGCCCTGTCTTTTGCGGCGGTTCCTCGTGTGAAGAGAGCCCGCATCGGAGGCCGCTCTTTTAAACTACTAGCACCTCAGTTATGGAATAAACTTCCTGTGTCCCTGCGCAGCATTCCTAATTTGTTGGCCTTTCGGAAAGGGCTTAAAACACTCTTCTGAGTAGCCGTACGCTATACAAAACCCCTGCATAACATAACATAACATAACATAACTTGCTGGTAAAAAGGAGAACCGAGTTGTATCCATCGACCTGGTAAAACCACAATCATGTGGCCGATAACAAACAGTAGGCCAAGTGGACTCCCGATAAGTAGTAGAACACCAAGGTTTGCTACAAGTACAGAGGTGCTAACTAAAAGGCTAATCACATTCGAAACGCCTACAGAACAACAACAAGGACTATGCAACAATGCAATGGAACTCACACCTCTGAAGACCCAAATAAAAACATTTAGTAGAGACACACCAACCTACAATGAAGTAACAAATGAATATGCTGAAGCTGCAAGAAACAGTAATCCTGAAGCAATTGGAACAATAGACAGAACGGCATCCGGCTACTTCATCAACTTTGACGATTCTTCTGAAGATCTAAGTGAATCAAAGACACAGCCATCAACAAAAACTTTTAAAGATAAAGCTAAGGAACGTTTGAAACAGCTGAAAGAAACCTATCTGATTTCTCCGTGGATTGAATTTTGGGTGTCCTTTGGTGCATTTATCCTGATACTTTGGCTCATCATGATACTATGTTTGGGACCCTTCATTGAGGGAAAATATGCTAAAATGGACACAGCAAGCCAGAAAATCAACTTGATCCTCAAGCCACACACGTCTTCACACGTCGAGAAAAGAGAACTTTCTTCAGTCAACTTCACAGCCAATCCAATACCGGGTGGGGTAGCATGGGACAATACTGACTATGAAATCTATGGTCCAGTTGAGATCCTCAAATATCCACACCAAATCAAGATCTCGTTGAGTGACTTTGTAAAACCAAACTCATTTGCTGATGATTGGGACTTTGAAAGTATTAATAACATGATGTCTGATCTAGTGATGTCTGCTAAATTTACCAAACATGATTATTTGCAGGGTTCATCTAATTATGATAGTATGTACTGCTACAACCACTATGGTAACCATTTTTTACATAAATCAGCACAACCTAGTAATGTTTTAAATTATAATCAATGGGAACATTGTGCAACCCCTCCAAAAGGAAGCTCAAGAACCTTTTATGACAAATATTCATACTTTTCAGGGTTCAACACAAGTAATGCTGAAACATTTTATTTCAAATTGTCAAATAAGACAGGAACAAAAACCATGCTTACAAACACGAAATTGATATATTCGGACTCATTTTTTGAACAAATGAATACATTTGGTTTTGATTATTGGGACAAAAATGTTGAAGTAAAAAGTGTTTGGGGTACAAAAGAATGGCAAGTACAAGGTATAGAATCATTGTTTAGAGCCTGCATGATCCCAGAACAAATTATATTCTTGAATGAAAGTATTCAACAAACTACCTGTCTTGGATTAGCCAAAATCAAAGACTTAAATAAACCGTCTATTCCAAAACCAACAATGAACAGCAATAACTCTGCAGATGAAGAGATAGACGTAAACTATGTATTAAACCAAAACAGAACAAATCCTGATTGGAAACAATGGTTGATCTGGCCCACAGATACTAATAACTGTCAAGACAGATTCCTGAACAAAACACAGGGGTTCACATTGACCAGGCCAGACCCTAGATATTCCCAAAGACAACACCCAGGGATAATCACCACCTACAGTGTGGGCAAACTCTGCCTTCAATGGCTAAAAACTTCCACACTGACAGAAATTAAGCAACACCTAACTTTACTTACTGATGGTGCTGACTTGCGTGATTTCATTATGGGACCGCGCAAACAGCGTCAAAAACGCTTCATAGCAGCCTCCATATATGCAGCTTACAACGAGGCCTGGAAGATAACTCAAATTGAGACAGCAGAAAGTATACGGGAAATTGACCGTATTAATTTGGAAAAATCGCTTTCTGTAGTGGACAATGGGTTAATGACTCTGTCCTCCAGAATCTTTTCATTGGACAGCATTGTGTCATCAGCAATCGACATAATATCGCAAGACTTACTGTTGTTACAACACGGTCAGTCTCAATTGCGTTCTATTGTACAGCTTGGCTGGACGTTACAAAACCTGCGTTCAGGCTATGTGCCTTGGCGTTTAATCAACACAACGTCACTATTCAATATCTTTAACCTTACTGATAAACAGATCAGTATGGCACAGAAGGGTGCTGATTATACAATCCTGAGCATTGAGAAACTCGAGAGATTACCATTGACAATGTCAGAACGACCTGTCATTGAATGGATAATACATGGGATAATTAATATTCCGATATCTACTTTCAGGTTTCAATACTGCCAAAAATATATACAGGCTGGCATGTTGTGAAGTAGTGTGGCTCACTGGTTAGAGGCGGCAGACCCGAGAGCAGAGGACGGCCCGGGACCAGGGTTCGATTCCCGGCGCGGCAGGTTTCTGGACCAGGGTCAGCGGACTCGATAATTCTCTCGCCTCGGTGCCCACTCTGATCAGCGATCACACTCGGCAACTCTGGGCATAAGCTTGCCTCATCTTCACTAACGGCCCCACCAGACCGCCGGGGATGCCTGGTCTCACCCTGGAGATACCCATTAAGGGACCATCTCTCAGGGAAGCCAGGAAGGGTTTCGCAGCAGTCGAAGCGCCTTGGGACCCTACGGGTAAGTAGTGCGCTATATAAATGCCTATACATTTACATTTACGAAAAATTGGGAAAAGGGTACATTAAGACAACATGGAACTTGCCCTATTCACATGCATGTGTCAGTAATAAAGGACAGAAAGTGTTTCTTAGTGGCAATAACTGTGCAATGTCACTAAGCGGTACACTTCTGTGTAATGGAATTAGTTTGCATGGAGCCTGTGAAGGGAACTCAAATAACCTTTCATGTCACCAGCTAGGCACACCTGCAACAGAGATAGAACCATTCTTTAAAAGACTCTATAACAGGAGTTACATTCTAATTGTGGATCGCAGATGTTGTAGTCTACTGCCCGGGGTTCCTTATCTCATTAGTACGACTGCGAAGGTCATGTGCTGTGGACGCTTATTGTTCCCCAGCTCCTTTCCAGACAGGGAGGCAAGGGCATGGCCTAACTTGAAAATTACTTATATTCGAGTTGATACTTTAAGCAGAATGAAAACAGTGCTTCTACAGACGCCGACCAGGCTCACGTCATCAAAAGAAACGTATGATCTCCTAGTCGCAAGGACGACTGCAGAGATTCACTCATTGTTATCAACTAATTCCCCCATACATTTCGCAGAAATCCTGAATGAAATCTTAAATATTTCTGATACCAGTGGAGTCTCAAAAGTATTTAAGACAGTATTTTCGATGGCATTAACACCATTCAAAGCCATACTGGGTATTTTTCCAGACTTCGTCCATTCGATTTTTGGAGGAGTTCCCCTCATTTTGGGACTAATTGCAGGAATCCTATTCTTAGTCCTTATATTTCGTTATGGCAAGCCATGTCACAGACAAAACACCCGCGACAAGGCAAGAAACAATCCGAGCCATTGGATACCGGGACCGGATATCAAAAATCCTGGGACTAACCCGGCTTAGAGACCTGAACATGACTTGGTTTCTTTCATTTCGGCCGATATGGCAAAGATGTGTTTTACCTGTATTAAGGTGCATGCTGTGCGGAGAAGAATGCGTGTTGGACACCTGTCTGACGCTACAATCGGATGCGCCAATGGATGCAGAAACATTGTTGGGTCCGGTAAAGGCTCATGCATTGTGCTGCCCTCAACGGCTGCCAATCCTGATGACGGCATTCGTGGAAACTTCACCACTACGATTAAGGGGTAGTGAAGATCAAGATGAAAGCAGCATCGATCAGGTACGACCTTCTGTCAGCAATACTACTCAAAACGTCAATGGAGACAATCATGCACATGAATGCATGGTTACATCCTTTTCCGAATTAGTGGAACTCTCACAGGAAGCAGTTGACAGCTTTTTCAGCAGTCTCAATGATATGATGTTCTCACCAGAGCAGAAATAATGACTCTTGAACAGGCTAGCACACGGCGTTCCCGACACTTTGAATTTGGCCTTCAACTTTAATAATAAAGTAGCAAGATCAACTTTTCCTCCAGTCCACGGACAGAAATTTTTTTAGCAGCCCCAAAATATTTTTTTAAATTTTACGGGACACTTTTCTTCTGCTTAAAGTAGGAACTATTCTTAGAGAACTAATTTCTATTTTTAGAAACTTCATAGACATTAGCTGCCCGCTGGTATGTTCATAAATATTTTTGAACTGTGATGAAGTGGTCTCGAACTTTTTTTCTGTATTAAGAGCCATTTCATGTGTAATTCTCATATTCAATTACTAATAATGTATACATATGCGTGATTAATTTAGCATTATTCTACTGCTTGAATGCATATAGTACATGTGACTATTTTTTTCCCGTATATTACATAATATCGAAATGCATTATGTGTATTTTTGGGTGGTAAGGTATACACGATACTCTACAGTATGTTTTACTATGCCTAGATTCGTAAATATGGCCATAGTTAGCGTGAAGTGGGTGTGATGTATTCCTATAGGTTCTGTATCGATCCCCCTATTCCTGACCCTATTCTGGTTAACAAGTTAACTAGCAGCCATCCCATGATGCAGAAACCGTTATCTGATTACGCCAGAACACGGCACAGGAGCGCGTTATCTGATTAGGTCATAACGCTTGCCATCTAATTAGGCAAAGCAATATTCCTTCAGCCCCTGATAAGGCATACGGAGTTCTCAAAACAAATCAAACCTATGACAACCTGGGAAAAACCCTGCGGCCATTGTTTTGATTTCACCGAGAACTTCAGTAAAAGAATGTGCTAACGACCAGCTCGTATGACATCCTTATTGACGTATCTATGTCCATCCTTACGTCAATCTCGGCACCTTACAGGTATAAATATTACCGATATTGCCTTAAGCAAACACACGCGGTGGTGACGAGATCGGAGCAGCGAGACTTGCCGAAGCCCAGCAGAGAGCGAAGCCCACTAGCTGCCCCGCCTTCCTGACGTGCTGAGAACGAGACGCTGCTTTCTCCTGCCGAGAAATCCAGCTCCGGCGCTTCCGAGCAGCCCTCGCAGGCAGCTTGGAATATCGAGACCTCAGACGAGAGATACTATCCCTCAACCATCCTAGACCTCAGGTACGGAGCTGAATAACCCCTTGCAGAGAATTCTTGAATCAGTCACTTGGCAAAACAAACTTAACTTAAACTGCTACTTTCTATCCCCGCCCACGTATTAGGCTTAGGTCAGGTACACTGGGGTAGGCGTAGTTAGAAGCACCAGTTGAGTACGATTAGTCAAATGTTTATATGTATGTATCTATTCTGTCCATTTTAAATAACGTATGGCTTAGAAACCATATCAATGTTTTTACAGTATTATTTTATACTTCTGCTTTTATTGTATGCACTTTACTTAACCATAAGTATTGCGATAATATCGATCCATTTCTCTTGTACGAGAAAAGAGACTGATCAATAAATAACATCTTTTATTGAACACGCCCGTCTCTTCCTTTTCTCTACAATCTGGTGAAACTAAGAATGCACGTACTGACTGAGTAAAATAAGTTGTCTTTTGTTTTCACACGACTCTAGAGATACACTCTTGATTAGGGGAGAGCAAAGTTGTCATGTTCTATGGTTGTCAGAAACTAAATCCCTTCTTGTCTATCCAGGGAGGTTCAACTCCTCCTTGTCTATTCGAGAAAGTTTCTAGTGAACTCTGAGCTAGCTGGCAAACCCAAAACTTTAAGTCTAATATCGACAGTAGAAGACCTAGTTAACGTCTGGTCTAGGTCTATACTATTGGAGGTATTATTCCAATGCGCAGAGCCTATTGGGATAATAGGAACTACACTACATGGCGCCCAACGTGTTTGGATAGGCGATAAAACTAACGCAAGACTTTAGAGTAACTCAGTCGTGCTCTTTCACTCAGACCCCTTTTTCCCATAATACTCCAAAGACGTCTGGAGTGGGTGAGAGGTAAAATCCGCCAAACCTCGCAGGAGGGAACTCCTATGTATGGTTCTTGGTTCAATCAACGTTGAAGGATACACTGTTCCAAAATATTGTGCATCTAATCTTTGTTTCCGTAAGAAACCTGATCTGCAAACAAACAGAATAACCTTCCTGACAGTAAAATGCCAGAAAGTGATGATGAAAGAGAGAGAGCTAGATTAGCAGCTGAAATAATAGAAGCTGATAATACTATGCAAGAAGCAGACCCGGATATAAAACTCATCCCGGTCAACATAAGAAGATCTATAACGTTAAAACTTATAGACAATGGACTGACACCAAGAGGTGGTACAGTCATATTCGTAATTGAGGCACACAAATATCGGCAGACAGAGGTATTCTATTCATGGATAAACTTTCCAGCAGCAAATGCTGTAACAAAGGAGTTCCACTGTTATAAAATAGAGGAACCTCCGGATACCTACACTCCTTTCGAGGAAGTGGAAGTACCACTTAAATTCCAAGAGCATCTGCTCTTGTTTAATGGCGCCCTAAAACATAATAATCACATCACCAGGCTCGGTCCACTAGGTAGACCAGGAGCAACGTGGCCGGTCCTAGCCGGATACACACCACATCCAGACATCGAAAGAATGTCTGCAGCAGATGTTTTAGTACAACTAAAACAATTAATTAAAATATATAGACAACTAGTCCAATATATAATGCGGACTTCAACCATCTAACCTGTAGTTAAAATCCCACAGCTGACCCCTCATCAGGGGAACACAAATAAAATTACACCACAGAACATACAGTCCTGCCTAGGTAAAGTACCAGCTAAACGGGAACAAATACCATTCTGGTTAGCACAAAAAATCACCCAAATAGAGGCGGTGTTTCCAGACACCACCCCTGTGGATAAACACAGGATTCTGACTATCTGTCTTCCAATGGGAATCGCACCACACGTGGAGGACTGTGACACTTGGGGTACAGTCTTTGCTTCCATTTACACAAAAACACATGGTGTACCATCCATGTCGGTAATACCAGATGTGCTAAAACAAATTCAAGACGAATACGGTCCAGAACCCGCTTTAACTCTTGGTATGAAATTACTAAAAGACTTCAAGCAGGTCTCGGCAATATTACTAGCCAACATAAAAGGAGAAGCAGCGAATGTGGCGATCCGCCAGAGGTTAAAAGAGACAGATATAGCAGACCAACCAGCTGAAATTGCCAGAATTATAGAAAAATCCTATGAAGAACTAGGTAGAGATAGTTTGGGTGGAATACCAGTAAAGCCCCAACTAATTGAAAGTCCTGAAAAAATATTTATTAAAAATAATCTAAACAGTCAAAAGAAGAACTGGGATGGAAACAAACAATCCAATCCAAAAGAAAAGAGATTCCAGTCCAGAGGAAGGTCTCCTCGGCGGAGAGAAAGATCTCCGGACCAAGGACCCAAGTCTCCCCAAAGGGAGCCCTCTGTGAAAAAATACAACCTTAGAAATAGGGATAACATAAAGAAACCGGATAGATATCAAGATTTTGATACACGTCCCTCTCAATCTTTTCAGACTTCCTCGCAGAAATCGGAAAGAAGAGGACGATCGGAACCCAGGGAAGGGCAAGTCAAGTCCAAAGACAAGGAACCTGCTCATCCAAATAAAAAATTACAGTTTCCAAAAAAGAAGGTAGCCAGTATTAAAGTATTCAACAATGCCGAGAATACTGAGGACACAGCTGAAAAACGGAGAGTGGGCTCAGACAATGCTAGACAGCGCAGCAGAAGTGAGCATAGCACGCAAAGTCCTTATGAATCATCTGGAGACAGTGGACACGAATGAATACATTCAGGTGGAAACTGCAGACACCAGAGTTAGCAAACCTCACAAAATATATGAAATAACTTTACGTATAGAAGGGGATAAGACTAGGAAAATAAGGGGCCTTTTTTGGGATAATCTCTCCAAGGGCTATGACATCCTTCTAGCTGAAAAAGATTGGCCACCAGAGTTCGTCAGGGAGTGCCCACATGGCGAAGAAATAATTATGCCTGCCTTCTCAAATCATATTCCAATTCATAAAAAATATACACTTGCAAGAAAGTGGGCAGTAGCTCAGGCTCCTGCTTTATATAAAAATCATGTAGGATGGGATGAGGACTCTCCTCCTCACAAAATCCAGTTAAAATCACAACCTACTGCACAAAGGCAGTATCCAATCAAGCAAGAAGCTAAAAAACAGGTAAAAGAAATTCTAGATCAACTAGAATACCAGGGGGTGATTGAAACTTGCACCTCACAAATGAACAACCCTTTGTTTCCTGTCTCCAAACCAGACAATTCATATCGTCTAGTTTTGGATTACAGACACCTTAACTCCTGTTGCAAAACTTTTGCAGTACAAAACTCGCATAGTGCTGCACTAATGAATAACATAGTGCGCAAAAAATATAAAACAACATTAGACATCTCTAATGGATTCTTTTGTCAAAATATAGCACCAGAGAGCAGATACTTATCAGCGTTCTCAATAAATGGCGCTCAAAAAGAATTCTGTCAGTTACCCCAGGGGTACAAGAACAGCCCAGGAGTATTCTCAGCGAGGGTAACAGAGTTACTACAAACATATGATGAGGAAGCATTATCTTATGTCGATGACATATACCTAACAGATGATGACTTGGATACTCACTTGAAGAGAGTGAACACCATAATACTTGGGTTCGCGGCAGAGGGTTACAAATTCAACTTTAAAAAATCTAGAATTGCCCATCTAACAGTCCTGTTCTTAGGATATGAATTATCAAGTGAAGGCAAAAGCCTGGCTGACAATTTCCTAGAGAAATGTGCCGTACTCCAAGCACCTTGAACACTAAAAAACCTACAGTCAATTCTAGGCTTCCTAAATTTCGGAAGAACATACATTGCAAATTACGCAGAAAGGGTCAAACCCCTTTATGATCTAATAAAACCAGATTTTAAAAAAAACCAATTGGACTCAAAAACACACAGAAATTCTGAGATCCTTACAAACAGATATGTTAATTAAAACAAAATTAGAAACACGTGATAACACACGCAACCTTGTGATTCGAGTCATCCCAGGAAGATGCGGATTCACATACCTGACCTCTAATGAGGGAGAAAAGGTACCAATTGCATTCAAATCACACTTGTACACTAAAGCTGAAATGAAATTTAGCCCAACGGAAAAAATTCTTACTGCAACACAGACAGCTATAGCAAAAGAACGAGCCCTTTCACAAGGTAAACGAATAATAATCGTTACACCGATACCAGCCCTAGAGGCTGTAACAAAAGCAAGCATACCGAATGCTAAAGCGCTTCATCCGAGATGGATACAATGGGCTAATTCTCTTGCAGCAACAGACGTGGCATACGAATTTGATCCTAACTTAAAAACACAAGAGTTTCTCCAATACGAATTCGAATGTCCGCCGCCGACCGAAATTCTGCCTCTAGAACATTACGGCTGTATAATATATACAGACGGATCAGCACAACCCGCAGTAGGAGGTAAACAAGCTTACAGTGCTGCGTGTGCGATTGTAAAAGGTCGCTGGCACGATGGGAAATTCAAACCAGCGGTCACTAAAACACAATCTCTAGGAGATTGTACAGCTCAGCGAGCAGAACTACTAGCATTCAAGATGGCGCTTGAAAATACCGATCGAGAATTCCCCACACTCATAGTGTGTGATTCGTATTATTGCGTTCAGTCTTACAATGAATACTTACAGATCTGGCTTCAGAATGGTTTTAAGGATGCAAAAGGAGGCACAATCAAGCATGAAATGCTTTGGGAACAAGTAGTTCTTTTACAAAAGGAACTACCAAAGACTCACGTGATACATACACTGAGTCATCAACGTGATGGCGTTCACGTTGCAGGGAATTCATTGGCTGATGAGGCCGCGAAGGCAGCTGTGCAAACGGCTTCCGTAGCTGCCATCACTCGGTCAAAAACAAAAATAGACAGCGATATATTACAAGCTGTCAGCGCTACAGTAAAAGATGCGATAGAAACACTCCCGAAAGGCTTTCCAGTAAAGTACTCATACATAACTGATGCAAATAATGTTCCTTTTGCTCGAATCCCTGGAGTGGGGGATAGAGTAATTCCAAACATGGAACATAGGTTAGGACTCATCATAGCGGCACACGAAGGACTTGCTTCTGTACATGCTGGCGTCTCAGCCACAGTATCGTTATTAAAACAGAGATACTGGTGGCCACAAATGAGAAGACAAACCAGGAACTATGTTCTAGAATGTGAAATATGTCAAAAAATGAAAGTATCAACAGTGAGACGACCAGCACAGACACCCCTTCTAATCTCGGATAAACCATTAGCCTGTGTTTACCTGGACCACTGTGGTCCCTTACAAAGGGATGATAACTATAAATATATCTTGGTCGCAGTGGATTCATGCACGAGATTCATATGGATGTGGCCCCAGCGAACGGCTGACGCCAGAACTGTTATAAAAGATTTGCGAGTCTTTATCGGCACATACGCAATTGGCATGCTGCATTCGGACCAGGGTCCTGCTTTTAGCTCTAGAGCTTATAAGGAGGCCATGGCCAGCATGGGTGTTGCATTGCGGTATTCTTGTCCATTTCATCCCGAGGGAAACGGAATTGTTGAAAGAAAAAACCGTGACATAAAGCAATCTATAACAGCAAAGGTATTAGGTTCGGGAGCTGGGTGGGTCAAACATCTAATAAGTGTCCAACGTAGTCTAAACAACTTGCCAAGAAATTCTCTGAGGGGATTCAGTCCGTACGAATTACTGTTTGGGACTAGGATGCTAGTCTTAGATCTTGACAGTCAGACTTCAGTGGTGAAAGAAAAAAGCTTTGATATCAAAGATCGTTTGGCTATTTTACAGGACTTAAACAAAACAAGAAAAGACCTGAGCAACATAAAGTTGAAACAGCAGCCAACAACCACTGAAGAACCACCACCTGTCCCAGCAAGGTCTGTCTGGATTCCAAAAATCGTGGATCTAGTCAGAGAAAAGATCGCGGTAAAGAAGGAATTTGGGCCTTCTTACAGAAAAGCAGTTCCTGTCTTGTCCATCAACGGGACAAGATCAGTTGTATTACCGCCACTTGCTGGTAAAAAGGAGAACCGAGTTGTATCCATCGACCTGGTAAAACCACAATCATGTGGCCGATAACAAACAGTAGGCCAAGTGGACTCCCGATAAGTAGTAGAACACCAAGGTTTGCTACAAGTACAGAGGTGCTAACTAAAAGGCTAATCACATTCGAAACGCCTACAGAACAACAACAAGGACTATGCAACAATGCAATGGAACTCACACCTCTGAAAACCCAAATAAAAACATTTAGTAGAGACACACCAACCTACAATGAAGTAACAAATGAATATGCTGAAGCTGCAAGAAACAGTAATCCTGAAGCAATTGGAACAATAGACAGAACGGCATCCGGCTACTTCATCAACTTTGACGATTCTTCTGAAGATCTAAGTGAATCAAAGACACAGCCATCAACAAAAACTTTTAAAGATAAAGCTAAGGAACGTTTGAAACAGCTGAAAGAAACCTATCTGATTTCTCCGTGGATTGAATTTTGGGTGTCCTTTGGTGCATTTATCCTGATACTTTGGCTCATCATGATACTATGTTTGGGACGCTTCATTGAGGGAAAATATGCTAAAATGGACACAGCAAGCCAGAAAATCAACTTGATCCTCAAGCCACACACGTCTTCACACGTCGAGAAAAGAGAACTTTCTTCAGTCAACTTCACAGCCAATCCAATACCGGGTGGGGTAGCATGGGACAATACTGACTATGAAATCTATGGTCCAGTTGAGATCCTCAAATATCCACACCAAATCAAGATCTCGTTGAGTGACTTTGTAAAACCAAACTCATTTGCTGATGATTGGGACTTTGAAAGTATTAATAACATGATGTCTGATCTAGTGATGTCTGCTAAATTTACCAAACATGATTATTTGCAGGGTTCATCTAATTATGATAGTATGTACTGCTACAACCACTATGGTAACCATTTTTTACATAAATCAGCACAACCTAGAAATGTTTTAAATTATAATCAATGGGAACATTGTGCAACCCCTCCAAAAGGAAGCTCAAGAACCTTTTATGACAAATATTCATACTTTTCAGGGTTCAACACAAGTAATGCTGAAACATTTTATTTCAAATTGTCAAATAAGACAGGAACAAAAACCATGCTTACAAACACGAAATTGATATATTCGGACTCATTTTTTGAACAAATGAATACATTTGGTTTTGATTATTGGGACAAAAATGTTGAAGTAAAAAGTGTTTGGGGTACAAAAGAATGGCAAGTACAAGGTATAGAATCATTGTTTAGAGCCTGCATGATCCCAGAACAAATTATATTCTTGAATGAAAGTATTCAACAAACTACCTGTCTTGGATTAGCCAAAATCAAAGACTTAAATAAACCGTCTATTCCAAAACCAACAATGAACAGCAATAACTCTGCAGATGAAGAGATAGACGTAAACTATGTATTAAACCAAAACAGAACAAATCCTGATTGGAAACAATGGTTGATCTGGCCCACAGATACTAATAACTGTCAAGACAGATTCCTGAACAAAACACAGGGGTTCACATTGACCAGGCCAGACCCTAGATATTCCCAAAGACAACACCCAGGGATAATCACCACCTACAGTGTGGGCAAACTCTGCCTTCAATGGCTAAAAACTTCCACACTGACAGAAATTAAGCAACACCTAACTTTACTTACTGATGGTGCTGACTTGCGTGATTTCATTATGGGACCGCGCAAACAGCGTCAAAAACGCTTCATAGCAGCCTCCATATATGCAGCTTACAACGAGGCCTGGAAGATAACTCAAATTGAGACAGCAGAAAGTATACGGGAAATTGACCGTATTAATTTGGAAAAATCGCTTTCTGTAGTGGACAATGGGTTAATGACTCTGTCCTCCAGAATCTTTTCATTGGACAGCATTGTGTCATCAGCAATCGACATAATATCGCAAGACTTACTGTTGTTACAACACGGTCAGTCTCAATTGCGTTCTATTGTACAGCTTGGCTGGACGTTACAAAACCTGCGTTCAGGCTATGTGCCTTGGCGTTTAATCAACACAACGTCACTATTCAATATCTTTAACCTTACTGATAAACAGATCAGTATGGCACAGAAGGGTGCTGATTATACAATCCTGAGCATTGAGAAACTCGAGAGATTACCATTGACAATGTCAGAACGACCTGTCATTGAATGGATAATACATGGGATAATTAATATTCCGATATCTACTTTCAGGTTTCAATACTGCCAAAAATATATACAGGCTGGCATGTTGTGAAGTAGTGTGGCTCACTGGTTAGAGGCGGCAGACCCGAGAGCAGAGGACGGCCCGGGACCAGGGTTCGATTCCCGGCGCGGCAGGTTTCTGGACCAGGGTCAGCGGACTCGATAATTCTCTCGCCTCGGTGCCCACTCTGATCAGCGATCACACTCGGCAACTCTGGGCATAAGCTTGCCTCATCTTCACTAACGGCCCCACCAGACCGCCGGGGATGCCTGGTCTCACCCTGGAGATACCCATTAAGGGACCATCTCTCAGGGAAGCCAGGAAGGGTTTCGCAGCGGTCGAAGCGCCTTGGGACCCTACGGGTAAGTAGTGCGCTATATAAATGCCTATACATTTACATTTACGAAAAATTGGGAAAAGGGTACATTAAGACAACATGGAACTTGCCCTATTCACATGCATGTGTCAGTAATAAAGGACAGAAAGTGTTTCTTAGTGGCAATAACTGTGCAATGTCACTAAGCGGTACACTTCTGTGTAATGGAATTAGTTTGCATGGAGCCTGTGAAGGGAACTCAAATAACCTTTCATGTCACCAGCTAGGCACACCTGCAACAGAGATAGAACCATTCTTTAAAAGACTCTATAACAGGAGTTACATTCTAATTGTGGATCGCAGATGTTGTAGTCTACTGCCCGGGGTTCCTTATCTCATTAGTACGACTGCGAAGGTCATGTGCTGTGGACGCTTATTGTTCCCCAGCTCCTTTCCAGACAGGGAGGCAAGGGCATGGCCTAACTTGAAAATTACTTATATTCGAGTTGATACTTTAAGCAGAATGAAAACAGTGCTTCTTCAGACGCCGACCAGGCTCACGTCATCAAAAGAAACGTATGATCTCCTAGTCGCAAGGACGACTGCAGAGATTCACTCATTGTTATCAACTAATTCCCCCATACATTTCGCAGAAATCCTGAATGAAATCTTAAATATTTCTGATACCAGTGGAGTCTCAAAAGTATTTAAGACAGTATTTTCGATGGCATTAACACCATTCAAAGCCATACTGGGTATTTTTCCAGACTTCGTCCATTCGATTTTTGGAGGAGTTCCCCTCATTTTGGGACTAATTGCAGGAATCCTATTCTTAGTCCTTATATTTCGTTATGGCAAGCCATGTCACAGACAAAACACCCGCGACAAGGGAAGAAACAATCCGAGCCATTGGATACCGGGACCGGATATCAAAAATCCTGGGACTAACCCGGCTTAGAGACCTGAACATGACTTGGTTTCTTTCATTTCGGCCGATATGGCAAAGATGTGTTTTACCTGTATTAAGGTGCATGCTGTGCGGAGAAGAATGCGTGTTGGACACCTGTCTGACGCTACAATCGGATGCGCCAATGGATGCAGAAACATTGTTGGGTCCGGTAAAGGCTCATGCATTGTGCTGCCCTCAACGGCTGCCAATCCTGATGACGGCATTCGTGGAAAGTTCACCACTACGATTAAGGGGTAGTGAAGATCAAGATGAAAGCAGCATCGATCAGGTACGACCTTCTGTCAGCAATACTACTCAAAACGTCAATGGAGACAATCATGCACATGAATGCATGGTTACATCCTTTTCCGAATTAGTGGAACTCTCACAGGAAGCAGTTGACAGCTTTTTCAGCAGTCTCAATGATATGATGTTCTCACCAGAGCAGAAATAATGACTCTTGAACAGGCTAGCACACGGCGTTCCCGACACTTTGAATTTGGCCTTCAACTTTAATAATAAAGTAGCAAGATCAACTTTTCCTCCAGTCCACGGACAGAAATTTTTTTAGCAGCCCCAAAATATTTTTTTAAATTTTACGGGACACTTTTCTTCTGCTTAAAGTAGGAACTATTCTTAGAGAACTAATTTCTATTTTTAGAAACTTCATAGACATTAGCTGCCCGCTGGTATGTTCATAAATATTTTTGAACTGTGATGAAGTGGTCTCGAACTTTTTTTCTGTATTAAGAGCCATTTCATGTGTAATTCTCATATTCAATTACTAATAATGTATACATATGCGTGATTAATTTAGCATTATTCTACTGCTTGAATGCATATAGTACATGTGACTATTTTTTTCCCGTATATTACATAATATCGAAATGCATTATGTGTATTTTTGGGTGGTAAGGTATACACGATACTCTACAGTATGTTTTACTATGCCTAGATTCGTAAATATGGCCATAGTTAGCGTGGAGTGGGTGTGATGTATTCCTATAGGTTCTGTATCGATCCCCCTATTCCTGACCCTATTCTGGTTAACAAGTTAACTAGCAGCCATCCCATGATGCAGAAACCGTTATCTGATTACGCCAGAACACGGCACAGGAGCGCGTTATCTGATTAGGTCATAACGCTTGCCATCTAATTAGGCAAAGCAATATTCCTTCAGCCCCTGATAAGGCATACGGAGTTCTCAAAACAAATCAAACCTATGACAACCTGGGAAAAACCCTGCGGCCATTGTTTTGATTTCACCGAGAACTTCAGTAAAAGAATGTGCTAACGACCAGCTCGTATGACATCCTTATTGACGTATCTATGTCCATCCTTACGTCAATCTCGGCACCTTACAGGTATAAATATTACCGATATTGCCTTAAGCAAACACACGCGGTGGTGACGAGATCGGAGCAGCGAGACTTGCCGAAGCCCAGCAGAGAGCGAAGCCCACTAGCTGCCCCGCCTTCCTGACGTGCTGAGAACGAGACGCTGCTTTCTCCTGCCGAGAAATCCAGCTCCGGCGCTTCCGAGCAGCCCTCGCAGGCAGCTTGGAATATCGAGACCTCAGACGAGAGATACTATCCCTCAACCATCCTAGACCTCAGGTACGGAGCTGAATAACCCCTTGCAGAGAATTCTTGAATCAGTCACTTGGCAAAACAAACTTAACTTAAACTGCTACTTTCTATCCCCGCCCACGTATTAGGCTTAGGTCAGGTACACTGGGGTAGGCGTAGTTAGAAGCACCAGTTGAGTACGATTAGTCAAATGTTTATATGTATGTATCTATTCTGTCCATTTTAAATAACGTATGGCTTAGAAACCATATCAATGTTTTTACAGTATTATTTTATACTTCTGCTTTTATTGTATGCACTTTACTTAACCATAAGTATTGCGATAATATCGATCCATTTCTCTTGTACGAGAAAAGAGACTGATCAATAAATAACATCTTTTATTGAACACGCCCGTCTCTTCCTTTTCTCTACAATCTGGTGAAACTAAGAATGCACGTACTGACTGAGTAAAATAAGTTGTCTTTTGTTTTCACACGACTCTAGAGATACACTCTTGATTAGGGGAGAGCAAAGTTGTCATGTTCTATGGTTGTCAGAAACTAAATCCCTTCTTGTCTATCCAGGGAGGTTCAACTCCTCCTTGTCTATTCGAGAAAGTTTCTAGTGAACTCTGAGCTAGCTGGCAAACCCAAAACTTTAAGTCTAATATCGACAGTAGAAGACCTAGTTAACGTCTGGTCTAGGTCTATACTATTGGAGGTATTATTCCAATGCGCAGAGCCTATTGGGATAATAGGAACTACACTACATGGCGCCCAACGTGTTTGGATAGGCGATAAAACTAACGCAAGACTTTAGAGTAACTCAGTCGTGCTCTTTCACTCAGACCCCTTTTTCCCATAATACTCCAAAGACGTCTGGAGTGGGTGAGAGGTAAAATCCGCCAAACCTCGCAGGAGGGAACTCCTATGTATGGTTCTTGGTTCAATCAACGTTGAAGGATACACTGTTCCAAAATATTGTGCATCTAATCTTTGTTTCCGTAAGAAACCTGATCTGCAAACAAACAGAATAACCTTCCTGACAGTAAAATGCCAGAAAGTGATGATGAAAGAGAGAGAGCTAGATTAGCAGCTGAAATAATAGAAGCTGATAATACTATGCAAGAAGCAGACCCGGATATAAAACTCATCCCGGTCAACATAAGAAGATCTATAACGTTAAAACTTATAGACAATGGACTGACACCAAGAGGTGGTACAGTCATATTCGTAATTGAGGCACACGAATATCGGCAGACAGAGGTATTCTATTCATGGATAAACTTTCCAGCAGCAAATGCTGTAACAAAGGAGTTCCACTGTTATAAAATAGAGGAACCTCCGGATACCTACACTCCTTTCGAGGAAGTGGAAGTACCACTTAAATTCCAAGAGCATCTGCTCCTGTTTAATGGCGCCCTAAAACATAATAATCACATCACCAGGCTCGGTCCACTAGGTAGACCAGGAGCAACGTGGCCGGTCCTAGCCGGATACACACCACATCCAGACATCGAAAGAATGTCTGCAGCAGATGTTTTAGTACAACTAAAACAATTAATTAAAATATATAGACAACTAGTCCAATATATAATGCGGACTTCAACCATCTAACCTGTAGTTAAAATCCCACAGCTGACCCCTCATCAGGGGAACACAAATAAAATTACACCACAGAACATACAGTCCTGCCTAGGTAAAGTACCAGCTAAACGGGAACAAATACCATTCTGGTTAGCACAAAAAATCACCCAAATAGAGGCGGTGTTTCCAGACACCACCCCTGTGGATAAACACAGGATTCTGACTATCTGTCTTCCAATGGGAATCGCACCACACGTGGAGGACTGTGACACTTGGGGTACAGTCTTTGCTTCCATTTACACAAAAACACATGGTGTACCATCCATGTCGGTAATACCAGATGTGCTAAAACAAATTCAAGACGAATACGGTCCAGAACCCGCTTTAACTCTTGGTATGAAATTACTAAAAGACTTCAAGCAGGTCTCGGCAATATTACTAGCCAACATAAAAGGAGAAGCAGCGAATGTGGCGATCCGCCAGAGGTTAAAAGAGACAGATATAGCAGACCAACCAGCTGAAATTGCCAGAATTATAGAAAAATCCTATGAAGAACTAGGTAGAGATAGTTTGGGTGGAATACCAGTAAAGCCCCAACTAATTGAAAGTCCTGAAAAAATATTTATTAAAAATAATCTAAACAGTCAAAAGAAGAACTGGGATGGAAACAAACAATCCAATCCAAAAGAAAAGAGATTCCAGTCCAGAGGAAGGTCTCCTCGGCGGAGAGAAAGATCTCCGGACCAAGGACCCAAGTCTCCCCAAAGGGAGCCCTCTGTGAAAAAATACAACCTTAGAAATAGGGATAACATAAAGAAACCGGATAGATATCAAGATTTTGATACACGTCCCTCTCAATCTTTTCAGACTTCCTCGCAGAAATCGGAAAGAAGAGGACGATCGGAACCCAGGGAAGGGCAAGTCAAGTCCAAAGACAAGGAACCTGCTCATCCAAATAAAAAATTACAGTTTCCAAAAAAGAAGGTAGCCAGTATTAAAGTATTCAACAATGCCGAGAATACTGAGGACACAGCTGAAAAACGGAGAGTGGTCTCAGACAATGCTAGACAGCGCAGCAGAAGTGAGCATAGCACGCAAAGTCCTTATGAATCATCTGGAGACAGTGGACACGAATGAATACATTCAGGTGGAAACTGCAGACACCAGAGTTAGCAAACCTCACAAAATATATGAAATAACTTTACGTATAGAAGGGGATAAGACTAGGAAAATAAGGGGCCTTTTTTGGGATAATCTCTCCAAGGGCTATGACATCCTTCTAGCTGAAAAAGATTGGCCACCAGAGTTCGTCAGGGAGTGCCCACATGGCGAAGAAATAATTATGCCTGCCTTCTCAAATCATATTCCAATTCATAAAAAATATACACTTGCAAGAAAGTGGGCAGTAGCTCAGGCTCCTGCTTTATATAAAAATCATGTAGGATGGGATGAGGACTCTCCTCCTCACAAAATCCAGTTAAAATCACAACCTACTGCACAAAGGCAGTATCCAATCAAGCAAGAAGCTAAAAAACAGGTAAAAGAAATTCTAGATCAACTAGAATACCAGGGGGTGATTGAAACTTGCACCTCACAAATGAACAACCCTTTGTTTCCTGTCTCCAAACCAGACAATTCATATCGTCTAGTTTTGGATTACAGACACCTTAACTCATGTTGCAAAACTTTTGCAGTACAAAACTCGCATAGTGCTGCACTAATGAATAACATAGTGCGCAAAAAATATAAAACAACATTAGACATCTCTAATGGATTCTTTTGTCAAAATATAGCACCAGAGAGCAGATACTTATCAGCGTTCTCAATAAATGGCGCTCAAAAAGAATTCTGTCAGTTACCCCAGGGGTACAAGAACAGCCCAGGAGTATTCTCAGCGAGGGTAACAGAGTTACTACAAACATATGATGACGAAGCATTATCTTATGTCGATGACATATACCTAACAGATGATGACTTGGATACTCACTTGAAGAGAGTGAACACCATAATACTTGGGTTCGCGGCAGAGGGTTACAAATTCAACTTTAAAAAATCTAGAATTGCCCATCTAACAGTCCTGTTCTTAGGATATGAATTATCAAGTGAAGGCAAAAGCCTGGCTGACAATTTCCTAGAGAAATGTGCCGTACTCCAAGCACCTTGAACACTAAAAAACCTACAGTCAATTCTAGGCTTCCTAAATTTCGGAAGAACATACATTGCAAATTACGCAGAAAGGGTCAAACCCCTTTATGATCTAATAAAACCAGATTTAAAAAAAACCCAATTGGACTCAAAAACACACAGAAATTCTGAGATCCTTACAAACAGATATGTTAATTAAAACAAAATTAGAAACACGTGATAACACACGCAACCTTGTGATTCGAGTCATCCCAGGAAGATGCGGATTCACATACCTGACCTCTAATGAGGGAGAAAAGGTACCAATTGCATTCAAATCACACTTGTACACTAAAGCTGATATGAAATTTAGCCCAACGGAAAAAATTCTTACTGCAACACAGACAGCTATAGCAAAAGAACGAGCCCTTTCACAAGGTAAACGAATAATAATCGTTACACCGATACCAGCCCTAGAGGCTGTAACAAAAGCAAGCATACCGAATGCTAAAGCGCTTCATCCGAGATGGATACAATGGGCTAATTCTCTTGCAGCAACAGACGTGGCATACGAATTTGATCCTAACTTAAAAACACAAGAGTTTCTCCAATACGAATTCGAATGTCCGCCGCCGACCGAAATTCTGCCTCTAGAACATTACGGCTGTATAATATATACAGACGGATCAGCACAACCCGCAGTAGGAGGTAAACAAGCTTACAGTGCTGCGTGTGCGATTGTAAAAGGTCGCTGGCACGATGGGAAATTCAAACCAGCGGTCACTAAAACACAATCTCTAGGAGATTGTACAGCTCAGCGAGCAGAACTACTAGCATTCAAGATGGCGCTTGAAAATACCGATCGAGAATTCCCCACACTCATAGTGTGTGATTCGTATTATTGCGTTCAGTCTTACAATGAATACTTACAGATCTGGCTTCAGAATGGTTTTAAGGATGCAAAAGGAGGCACAATCAAGCATAAAATGCTTTGGGAACAAGTAGTTCTTTTACAAAAGGAACTACCAAAGACTCACGTGATACATACACTGAGGTCATCAACGTGATGGCGTTCACGTTGCAGGGAATTCATTGGCTGATGAGGCCGCGAAGGCAGCTGTGCAAACGGCTTCCGTAGCTGCCATCACTCGGTCAAAAACAAAAATAGACAGCGATATATTACAAGCTGTCAGCGCTACAGTAAAAGATGCGATAGAAACACTCCCGAAAGGCTTTCCAGTAAAGTACTCATACATAACTGATGCAAATAATGTTCCTTTTGCTCGAATCCCTGGAGTGGGGGATAGAGTAATTCCAAACATGGAACATAGGTTAGGACTCATCATAGCGGCACACGAAGGACTTGCTTCTGTACATGCTGGCGTCTCAGCCACAGTATCGTTATTAAAACAGAGATACTGGTGGCCACAAATGAGAAGACAAACCAGGAACTATGTTCTAGAATGTGAAATATGTCAAAAAATGAAAGTATCAACAGTGAGACGACCAGCACAGACACCCCTTCTAATCTCGGATAAACCATTAGCCTGTGTTTACCTGGACCACTGTGGTCCCTTACAAAGGGATGATAACTATAAATATATCTTGGTCGCAGTGGATTCATGCACGAGATTCATATGGATGTGGCCCCAGCGAACGGCTGACGCCAGAACTGTTATAAAAGATTTGCGAGTCTTTATCGGCACATACGCAATTGGCATGCTGCATTCGGACCAGGGTCCTGCTTTTAGCTCTAGAGCTTATAAGGAGGCCATGGCCAGCATGGGTGTTGCATTGCGGTATTCTTGTCCATTTCATCCCGAGGGAAACGGAATTGTTGAAAGAAAAAACCGTGACATAAAGCAATCTATAACAGCAAAGGTATTAGGTTCGGGAGCTGGGTGGGTCAAACATCTAATAAGTGTCCAACGTAGTCTAAACAACTTGCCAAGAAATTCTCTGAGGGGATTCAGTCCGTACGAATTACTGTTTGGGACTAGGATGCTAGTCTTAGATCTTGACAGTCAGACTTCAGTGGTGAAAGAAAAAAGCTTTGATATCAAAGATCGTTTGGCTATTTTACAGGACTTAAACAAAACAAGAAAAGACCTGAGCAACATAAAGTTGAAACAGCAGCCAACAACCACTGAAGAACCACCACCTGTCCCAGCAAGGTCTGTCTGGATTCCAAAAATCGTGGATCTAGTCAGAGAAAAGATCGCGGTAAAGAAGGAATTTGGGCCTTCTGACAGAAAAGCAGTTCCTGTCTTGTCCATCAACGGGACAAGATCAGTTGTATTACCGCCACTTGCTGGTAAAAAGGAGAACCGAGTTGTATCCATCGACCTGGTAAAACCACAATCATGTGGCCGATAACAAACAGTAGGCCAAGTGGACTCCCGATAAGTAGTAGAACACCAAGGTTTGCTACAAGTACAGAGGTGCTAACTAAAAGGCTAATCACATTCGAAACGCCTACAGAACAACAACAAGGACTATGCAACAATGCAATGGAACTCACACCTCTGAAAACCCAAATAAAAACATTTAGTAGAGACACACCAACCTACAATGAAGTAACAAATGAATATGCTGAAGCTGCAAGAAACAGTAATCCTGAAGCAATTGGAACAATAGACAGAACGGCATCCGGCTACTTCATCAACTTTGACGATTCTTCTGAAGATCTAAGTGAATCAAAGACACAGCCATCAACAAAAACTTTTAAAGATAAAGCTAAGGAACGTTTGAAACAGCTGAAAGAAACCTATCTGATTTCTCCGTGGATTGAATTTTGGGTGTCCTTTGGTGCATTTATCCTGATACTTTGGCTCATCATGATACTATGTTTGGGACGCTTCATTGAGGGAAAATATGCTAAAATGGACACAGCAAGCCAGAAAATCAACTTGATCCTCAAGCCACACACGTCTTCACACGTCGAGAAAAGAGAACTTTCTTCAGTCAACTTCACAGCCAATCCAATACCGGGTGGGGTAGCATGGGACAATACTGACTATGAAATCTATGGTCCAGTTGAGATCCTCAAATATCCACACCAAATCAAGATCTCGTTGAGTGACTTTGTAAAACCAAACTCATTTGCTGATGATTGGGACTTTGAAAGTATTAATAACATGATGTCTGATCTAGTGATGTCTGCTAAATTTACCAAACATGATTATTTGCAGGGTTCATCTAATTATGATAGTATGTACTGCTACAACCACTATGGTAACCATTTTTTACATAAATCAGCACAACCTAGAAATGTTTTAAATTATAATCAATGGGAACATTGTGCAACCCCTCCAAAAGGAAGCTCAAGAACCTTTTATGACAAATATTCATACTTTTCAGGGTTCAACACAAGTAATGCTGAAACATTTTATTTCAAATTGTCAAATAAGACAGGAACAAAAACCATGCTTACAAACACGAAATTGATATATTCGGACTCATTTTTTGAACAAATGAATACATTTGGTTTTGATTATTGGGACAAAAATGTTGAAGTAAAAAGTGTTTGGGGTACAAAAGAATGGCAAGTACAAGGTATAGAATCATTGTTTAGAGCCTGCATGATCCCAGAACAAATTATATTCTTGAATGAAAGTATTCAACAAACTACCTGTCTTGGATTAGCCAAAATCAAAGACTTAAATAAACCGTCTATTCCAAAACCAACAATGAACAGCAATAACTCTGCAGATGAAGAGATAGACGTAAACTATGTATTAAACCAAAACAGAACAAATCCTGATTGGAAACAATGGTTGATCTGGCCCACAGATACTAATAACTGTCAAGACAGATTCCTGAACAAAACACAGGGGTTCACATTGACCAGGCCAGACCCTAGATATTCCCAAAGACAACACCCAGGGATAATCACCACCTACAGTGTGGGCAAACTCTGCCTTCAATGGCTAAAAACTTCCACACTGACAGAAATTAAGCAACACCTAACTTTACTTACTGATGGTGCTGACTTGCGTGATTTCATTATGGGACCGCGCAAACAGCGTCAAAAACGCTTCATAGCAGCCTCCATATATGCAGCTTACAACGAGGCCTGGAAGATAACTCAAATTGAGACAGCAGAAAGTATACGGGAAATTGACCGTATTAATTTGGAAAAATCACTTTCTGTAGTGGACAATGGGTTAATGACTCTGTCCTCCAGAATCTTTTCATTGGACAGCATTGTGTCATCAGCAATCGACATAATATCGCAAGACTTACTGTTGTTACAACACGGTCAGTCTCAATTGCGTTCTATTGTACAGCTTGGCTGGACGTTACAAAACCTGCGTTCAGGCTATGTGCCTTGGCGTTTAATCAACACAACGTCACTATTCAATATCTTTAACCTTACTGATAAACAGATCAGTATGGCACAGAAGGGTGCTGATTATACAATCCTGAGCATTGAGAAACTCGAGAGATTACCATTGACAATGTCAGAACGACCTGTCATTGAATGGATAATACATGGGATAATTACTATTCCGATATCTACTTTCAGGTTTCAATACTGCCAAAAATATATACAGGCTGGCATGTTGTGAAGTAGTGTGGCTCACTGGTTAGAGGCGGCAGACCCGAGAGCAGAGGACGGCCCGGGACCAGGGTTCGATTCCCGGCGCGGCAGGTTTCTGGACCAGGGTCAGCGGACTCGATAATTCTCTCGCCTCGGTGCCCACTCTGATCAGCGATCACACTCGGCAACTCTGGGCATAAGCTTGCCTCATCTTCACTAATGGCCCCACCAGACCGCCGGGGATGCCTGGTCTCACCCTGGAGATACCCATTAAGGGACCATCTCTCAGGGAAGCCAGGAAGGGTTTCGCAGCGGTCGAAGCGCCTTGGGACCCTACGGGTAAGTAGTGCGCTATATAAATGCCTATACATTTACATTTACGAAAAATTGGGAAAAGGGTACATTAAGACAACATGGAACTTGCCCTATTCACATGCATGTGTCAGTAATAAAGGACGGAAAGTGTTTCTTAGTGGCAATAACTGTGCAATGTCACTAAGCGGTACACTTCTGTGTAATGGAATTAGTTTGCATGGAGCCTGTGAAGGGAACTCAAATAACCTTTCATGTCACCAGCTAGGCACACCTGCAACAGAGATAGAACCATTCTTTAAAAGACTCTATAACGGGAGTTACATTCTAATTGTGGATCGCAGATGTTGTAGTCTACTGCCCGGGGTTCCTTATCTCATTAGTACGACTGCGAAGGTCATGTGCTGTGGACGCTTATTGTTCCCCAGCTCCTTTCCAGACAGGGAGGCAAGGGCATGGCCTAACTTGAAAATTACTTATATTCGAGTTGATACTTTAAGCAGAATGAAAACAGTGCTTCTTCAGACGCCGACCAGGCTCACGTCATCAAAAGAAACGTATGATCTCCTAGTCGCAAGGACGACTGCAGAGATTCACTCATTGTTATCAACTAATTCCCCCATACATTTCGCAGAAATCCTGAATGAAATCTTAAATATTTCTGATACCAGTGGAGTCTCAAAAGTATTTAAGACAGTATTTTCGATGGCATTAACACCATTCAAAGCCATACTGGGTATTTTTCCAGACTTCGTCCATTCGATTTTTGGAGGAGTTCCCCTCATTTTGGGACTAATTGCAGGAATCCTATTCTTAGTCCTTATATTTCGTTATGGCAAGCCATGTCACAGACAAAACACCCGTGACAAGGGAAGAAACAATCCGAGCCATTGGATACCGGGACCGGATATCAAAAATCCTGGGACTAACCCGGCTTAGAGACCTGAACATGACTTGGTTTCTTTCATTTCGGCCGATATGGCAAAGATGTGTTTTACCTGTATTAAGGTGCATGCTGTGCGGAGAAGAATGCGTGTTGGACACCTGTCTGACGCTACAATCGGATGCGCCAATGGATGCAGAAACATTGTTGGGTCCGGTAAAGGCTCATGCATTGTGCTGCCCTCAACGGCTGCCAATCCTGATGACGGCATTCGTGGAAACTTCACCACTACGATTAAGGGGTAGTGAAGATCAAGATGAAAGCAGCATCGATCAGGTACGACCTTCTGTCAGCAATACTACTCAAAACGTCAATGGAGACAATCATGCACATGAATGCATGGTTACATCCTTTTCTGAACTAGTGGAACTCTCACAGGAAGCAGTTGACAGCTTTTTCAGCAGTCTCAATGATATGATGTTCTCACCAGAGCAGAAATAATGACTCTTGAACAGGCTAGCACACGGCGTTCCCGACACTTTGAATTTGGCCTTCAACTTTAATAATAAAGTAGCAAGATCAACTTTTCCTCCAGTCCACGGACAGAAATTTTTTTAGCAGCCCCAAAATATTTTTTAAAATGTTACGGGACACTTTTCTTCTGCTTAAAGTAGGAACTATTCTTAGAGAACTCATTTCTATTTTTAGAAACTTCATAGACATTAGCTGCCCGCTGGTATGTTCATAAATATTTTTGAACTGTGATGAAGTGGTCTCGAACTTTTTTTCTGTATTAAGAGCCATTTCATGTGTAATTCTCATATTCAATTACTAATAATGTATACATATGCGTGATTAATTTAGCATTATTCTACTGCTTGAATGCATATAGTACATGTGACTATTTTTTTCCCGTATATTACATAATATCGAAATGCATTATGTGTATTTTTGGGTGGTAAGGTATACACGATACTCTACAGTATGTTTTACTATGCCTAGATTCGTAAATATGGCCATAGTTAGCGTGGAGTGGGTGTGATGTATTCCTATAGGTTCTGTATCGATCCCCCTATTCCTGACCCTATTCTGGTTAAAAAGTTAACTAGCAGCCATCCCATGATGCAGAAACCGTTATCTGATTACGCCAGAACACGGCACAGGAGCGCGTTATCTGATTAGGTCATAACGCTTGCCATCTAATTAGGCAAAGCAATATTCCTCCAGCCCCTGATAAGGCATACAGAGTTCTCAAAACAAATCAAACCTATGACAACCTGGGAAAAACCCTGCGGCCATTGTTTTGATTTCACCGAGAACTTCAGTAAAAGAATGTGCTAACGACCAGCTCGTATGACATCCTTATTGACGTATCTATGTCCATCCTTACGTCAATCTCGGCACCTTACAGGTATAAATATTACCGATATTGCCTTAAGCAAACACACGCGGTGGTGACGAGATCGGAGCAGCGAGACTTGCCGAAGCCCAGCAGAGAGCGAAGCCCACTAGCTGCCCCGCCTTCCTGACGCGCTGAAAACGAGACGCTGCTTTCTCCTGCCGAGAAATCCAGCTCCGGCGCTTCCGAGCAGCCCTCGCAGGCAGCTTGGAATATCGAGACCTCAGACGAGAGATACTATCCCTCAACCATCCTAGACCTCAGGTACGGAGCTGAATAACCCCTTGCAGAGAATTCTTGAATCAGTCACTTGGCAAAACAAACTTAACTTAAACTGCTACTTTCTATCCCCGCCCACGTATTAGGCTTAGGTCAGGTACACTGGGGTAGGCGTAGTTAGAAGCACCAGTTGAGTACGATTAGTCAAATGTTTATATGTATGTATCTATTCTGTCCATTTTAAATAACGTATGGCTTAGAAACCATATCAATGTTTTTACAGTATTATTTTATACTTCTGCTTTTATTGTATGCACTTTACTTAACCATAAGTATTGCGATAATATCGATCCATTTCTCTTGTACGAGAAAAGAGACTGATCAATAAATAACTTCTTTTATTGAACACGCCCGTCTCTTCCTTTTCTCTACAATCTGGTGAAACTAAGAATGCACGTACTGACTGAGTAAAATAAGTTGTCTTTTGTTTTCACACGACTCTAGAGATACACTCTTGATTAGGGGAGAGCAAAGTTGTCATGTTCTATGGTTGTCAGAAACTAAATCCCTTCTTGTCTATCCAGGGAGGTTCAACTCCTCCTTGTCTATTCGAGAAAGTTTCTAGTGAACTCTGAGCTAGCTGGCAAACCCAAAACTTTAAGTCTAATATCGACAGTAGAAGACCTAGTTAACGTCTGGTCTAGGTCTATACTATTGGAGGTATTATTCCAATGCGCAGAGCCTATTGGGATAATAGGAACTACACTACAATTCATTTGCAACACTTGACCTTAACAGAACACCACCCCTGTTCCATAAATATGTCTTTCCTAAGAGACTCAAAGTCACCAACCGAGCCCTTACTATATCCCCCCTCTGTTGTTACCCTGTACCTAAAGTTGGAGAACTGTAGCAACTTCAATCTAAAATATAGGAGCTCAAATCCCTGGTCACTAAAATATTGGATGTTGTGATGCATTTAAGCAGCAGTAAACTGCTTCATTCAACAAAGGCTACCCAAACTCGCTCTCCCTGCCAGTTTGGAAGCACTTATCTTAAGCCACACTCTCTGTCATAGGCTACCATTCAAGTGCCTGCTCACCCCATCACTCCTCCTGCACTTCCCATCTATTCCACTAATCCTCCTAATGATAAGTCGAACTGTCTTGGAGGTGACTTTCATCTGATGAATACATCAAGAGGGCTATAGGCAACAGCAACAGCAATAAGCTAGCTTTTTGTTTACTAGATGCCACAGAACCCCCCTGCACCTCCTGGGAATTCCATTGTGAGTCTCAGGGCGCTTCTCCTAACTCCAGCAACCTTTCTCTAAACCATAGCCCCACTTACCTGCTTTTAAAAAGAGTTAGATGCACATGATTAAAGTCCCCAAGCTAATCTAGAGTTAAAATTCTTATGAAGACACTGAATCTCTAACTAATAAGGAAATACACAGGATTAGAACCGCGATGGCATTGCTACTATCTTATTCTAGATGATTTAATAAGTGCAAGACGTCTTCCTCATTCCAGTAGCATCTGGGAATATATAAAAATCAATTTGTCCTATGTTGTCATAGCAAATGGTCTTTTATCACTTGACCTTAGATCTGACCCTCCGTTGGGTTCGGAGATCCAGTTCACCTACTGACTTTCCTTTTTGAGGGATCATTGGGAAGAGAGGACTCCCAATTACAGATGCCAGCTTCCAGCTTAGTGGCTGCAGCAACCACTAAGCAAATACTTTAACTGCTAGAAAACCGGTTTCTTCAAAAGTCACAATTCCAGTTGCCCACCCCTCTGGGACGATGAAGCGCAAACTGGAGCTAGCTTTCCAGTCTGATCAGAACCTTAGTCCAAGAGAATAGCTGCCCAATGCATCAAGATGAGCCTCCAAGCAGTGAGAATAGGCATCCTACCAGTAGCCAACCTAAGCACACTGAGAGCTCCATAGGTCTGTCATTGACTTTGGACAAGGCTCTGTGCACTTCTGGATCACAAAAAACTCTGGGGTTTCCAATCCAGAAAATCTCACGGTCATTTCTTGTAATGTCGCTGGACTAAAATCAAAGCTAACTTTGACATCTGCTTCCTGCAGGACACTTGGATGACTACCTGTGCAATCAGGCAGGGATGCAGAAGCTTCCAAGTCATGACTAAGAACTCTGCTATTGGTCAGGCAGCAGGTATGTTATGTACATGGGTGAAAACTTCACTTTAGTGCTCGGTTAAAGTGATATCAAGCCTGTGCCAGGATTTATTAATCCTGAACTTAATTATTGCTGATTAATGTATATATTAGACAAGCCAACAGTTACAGGGAATCCCCTACACTGCGCTACTTGGACCAACTTTGAAAGTCAGTTAAGAAGTGCAGATCATTCATAATGGGTGAAAACTTAAATTCCCGCTTCAAACCCCCAGCAAATTAAAGATATAGGCAGAGATGAGGATGCCTACTGGGGCATCCCAGCATTGATACTGCCTCAGCCCAGCATTTTCACCAAGTCAGGCTTGTTGACATAATTTTCACCCATGAAATTCATTAATGCAATGGCCGATCAATCTCAGACAGTAAACCGTCACCCAAACGTAGGAGAGGTAGCTATTGAAACATCCTTGATTATCTTTTTGTTACTTAGAGTTGTGGGATGATCTGGATGATTTCTGTGTAGTACCAAGAACAGAGAATGATATGATCATGATCCTTTAGTTCTTCTTCTGGAGGGGTCATAAACAAATGATCTAACTACAACTAACAATATGATGAATCACAAACAAATGGTCTACTTTAGAATCTAATGGCTCAGCATTCAAATCCATTCTTACAAACACTTGCACTGCCCTTGATTCTTCTACAACACACACAAATTTCCTTTGTAGGATCCCGGAGATCCATAACACATGTTTTGAGGAAATCAGAGTGTCTTTTGTCAATCTGAGGACTGAGAATTGTCGGTCAAAGATACAGGGGCTTATATGAGCAGTTAGGTCAGGAGAGAGAGAGGAGCTGTAAGGAAAGCCAGAAGCTTCAATAGAACAGCTATTCGGGTGGCCAAGAAAGCATGGGAGATTTCCACCCATGAGCAAATATTTTGAGGCGCCTAAGTGCAAGGTCTCTAAGCTTTTCTGGCACTTAATTACACATGAGACCAAGAGGGAGCATAAAAAGCCAGCGCTTCATGTGCTAGCCAGTGAGTGGGTGACACATTTTGGACCATATTATTCTAACAAAGCTGAGAACCCATCTTTTCCTCTTAATAATGCCCAAACAATTGTATTGAGTTTTGAAAAAACAGGGAGAACAGTACAGCACTATTGAGCACCATTGAGCAATTACCATTAAAAACAGTATTTGACTGTCATACCTGTTGCATGTAAACATACATTACGACAGAGTTCTTACCAAATAATCATATACGACTTCGTCCCCAAGAGGGACTAGAGACTCCATTACCACAGCCGGCCCAACCATTTGCCCCAGAACCTTTGGTGTATGGCCAGACAACCCCTCGCTTCGTATTCTGTGGCACCTCCCAGGCAAGGACGTCAGTAAGCTCAGCTTCTATTGTGTCCCAAATGGGGCTAGATGAGGGCATGTCCACATCATATGGTAAAAATCTGTCCGCTCTAGCTCACAGTTTGTGCAAGAAGGATTGGGCCTTAGGCCTGCCCTGTGGAGGCGGCTGGGTTGAGGTAAGCGTTGTGGAGATAGTACAGCAGAAGTAGGCAAAGCCTGGCTGAGGTAGTGATGGTTTTGGGAGCCATCAATGCATCACACCAGTCTTCATCCTCAAGGGGGCCCTGCCATGTCTCCCATCGGAGTCAAGCGTGATTGGGCCATTGTTAGTTAAGAAACGGTATATCCAGGACACTCCCCCTTTCCCTATGTCTCCCATCAATCTGTGCTTCCATTGAGCTAAACCTGGGGAGTGTTGTGCCGGTCCATAAATGTATGTATGTTGAGGGCATGGCGTATCTGCAGATATCTATACAATTGTGATGGGTGAAGGAAGTGACGGGCCTGTGTGTCTTGGAAGGAGCGTATGTGGTCCCCTACCCACACATCCCCCTACTGTGAAATGCCAATGAGGTCCCAACCCCTGAACCCCTCTAAGGCCCCTACCTCCTTAGGCCAGACGCCATGCCAGAGAGGTGTTTGCTGTGTCAATTTGTTATCCTACTGAGTGTGAATCAAGGCAGCGCGACAGGCCAGCAGGATTGCACGAGTCACTGTCGGCAGGGCCTTAAACACGGGGCTACCATACAAAATCGCCTGAATTCGTGTGAGACCCAACTTCGATCCTGTGTAGGACGAGCAGACAGGTTGGTAGGTAATATAGATAAAGATTCGGTATGCCCCTTTCGAAGGGTGGGATCTGGCAGTGGGTGAGAGCCATTCTCAATCTTCCCCAGAGGAACCTTGTGGCTATGCTATCCAGTTCCCTGACCAGCTTCTCAGAAAGTGGAACAGGGTGTTTTGGATGATTTACAGAAATCGGAGGAGGATCATCATTTTGAAAAGGCCCACTTTCCCTAGGGGGTTGAGTGGTAGGGTTTGCCAGCTTCAGAAATCCTCCTTGGCTTTCTTGACCAGTGGGGCAATATTGAGTGACCAAGCCATTTCGGGGAGTAGTACGACCCAGATCCCCAGGTACTTGAATGACTGCCCCCTAATGGGGCTTGTTGACTGCCTATCAAAACAATCCCTTGAAAGATGAAGGGGCTCTAGGGTCGACTTGGCGGGGTTCAGAAGTAAACCCGAGACCTGCTCAAAGGTATGAAGAATTTGGAGGCAGCTGGGCCTGGACTGTGCGGGATCTGTGAGGAAAAGCAGAACATCCTCTGTGTACAGGGCGATCTTATCTTCATGGGAGCCCTTCCATTTCCAGCCCTGGATCTGGTTGTCTTCCCAAATAAAACAAGCCAGAGGTTCCAAGGTGAAGAGGAGGGTTGAGAGGGGGCACTCCTGTCTCATTCCCCTCCTGATCGGGAACGTCTCTGAGAGAGCTCCATTTATGAGCACTCGTGCTCTGGGTTTAGAGTACAGAACCTGTATGAAGCCGCAGAAGTGCTGCCCCATCCGATCGCGTTCAACACATTATCCAGGTATTGCCAATCAACCGTGTTGAAGGCTTTCTCGAAATCGATTAGGAGGAGTGCCAGATAGGGTCTCAGAAATTGGCGATTCAACAGGGACAGGTGGAGGCCCCGAAAACAGTGCCTTGTACTCCGGGCCAGCATGAAGCCACATTGGTCCGTCTGGGCCAGTTTGCTAAGGAGTGGTCATAGGAGTTGGGCCAGGATCATAGTGTATATCTTGATTTCCGTATTGATAAGTGAAATTGGACGGTAGTCGGTGCAGGCGGGCAAGGGTGGCTGTGTTTTGGGGATGACGACGACAGTAGCCGTTTCCGTTTCAGGAAGGAATGATCTTGACTCTGTAACTTCCACAAATAGAGCGGAGAGATGGGGGGATAGTATGTCTCGCTAAGTGGCATAGTACTCCTGCGGGAAACTATCGGGCCCAGTGTTTTCCCAGAAATCCAAGACTCACGCGGAGTCACCCACCGCACACCAGCCGCAGTAGCCTAACCCTTGGACGATTACTATTCCTGGCTCTACTCAGTCCAAAAGCCGGAAGCCTCGCTTTACGACTTGACCAACCTGGGAAGACTCCATCTTCCCCGCCTCAGTGTGGTTGAAGCAGCCGGAATGGATCACCCCATCACACAAGAGGTATCACTAATTTCCTCTTGTGTGATGGGGAGATCCATTCTGGCTGCTTCAACCACACTGAGGCAGGGAAGATGGAGTCTTCCCAGGTTGGTCAAGTCGTAAAGCGAGGCTTCCGGCTTTTGGACTGAGTAGAGCCAGGAATAGTAATCGTCCAAGGATTGGGCTACTGAGGCTGGTGTGCGGTGGGTGACTCCGCGTGAGTCTTGGATTTCTGGGAATGTGCGGCTTGCTAAGGCATATGTTGCCAGTCTATTCAGAATCCTTCCGTTTTTGTCCCCGCATCCATATACCCGGGCAATGGAAGACCTCCATACAATTTAGCTGAATCTAGTGAGATTTGCTTAATTTCGGCCCTCAGTAATGCAAGCTGTCTCTCCTGCGTCAGCTGAACTCCTCTCCAGGCGGGTCGCCTGGGCCTCGAGAAGAGGAGGTGCTTGGCCTTGGGTTGGTCCTTGGCAAAGCCGTGAATAGTGTCTTTTCCCGCTTCTCAAAGAGTACCTGGGGAGAAGGCAGAGGTTTTTTTTTGGGTTTTTTAATTTTATTTATTATTTTCATTTCAAATACAGATATTTGATCAGCAAATACACAATTGACAACTTAAATAAAAAGCGAAACATAAAAATACATAATACATTCATAGATTAAGCCCTGTCTGCCGCATATATATTGAGATAAACACACCAGCAACCAGTCTCTGAACAATGGGACAGACGAGGTCCACTCTAAAATCATACATTAAATCTTCAATGCAGAAATAATATTTAACCCCCATTCCATAAATTAACAAAAGAAAAAGAAAAACAAATCAGAAGAAACAAATCCATCTTAGTACATCAAAGGACACACAGTTCAGATTTCACAAGTTATTCAGCAGTATGTTGAAAAGTCAAATATCTTCCGCAGCGTTTCTAGGTGTGCAGCCCTTCCCTTCCAGTATCACTTATAATCTAGACTCCTATGTGGACTTATGCAACAACTATGCCCTGAGTGGTTCCCAGATATCTTTTGGTCTTGAGCCGACCGGTAATTCTTCAGCATATGTAGTGAGATTGTCCCGACAGTATACCAGGTCTGACATCCATGCTTTGATCATAGGTCTGCGTTTGCTACCCCATGTTATGGCCACCCTACGTGCTGCTAGTAATAGCGCTAAACGTATAAACACCCCATTCACTCCTTTGATGTGTGGCACACAGCAGAGCAGACACACAAGTGGAGTGCATTGAATATCCACAGCTACCATCTCACCCAAGCAACCAATCAACATCTCCCAGAATTCACCCACCTTCTGACATTCCCACGCCAGATGCAGAAAACGGCCCCATCCTGCCCACATCGGTCACAACATGCGAACGCACGCAAGCCGTACTTTTGGAGTCGTGCCGGAGTATAGTGTACTTGGTGTATGTACTTGAAATGTATAATTCTATGATTTCCATTCATACTGAGCTTCCCTGTCAGACCACAAATATACATCCAGTCCGCCTCTGTAATAGGATCCGATAAACATTCGTTCCATCTGTCCCAGCTTTTATCCAAAGTCTCCACAGTTTATTCCTTAATCTGCTTGTACAGTTACGAGATCAGTTTTTTATTAGTAGGTGTGGTGAGTACGAACTGCAGAGATAACAATGTAGGAGGTTCTTGTGGATATTCAGTATAGTGGATACGGGCAGCATGTCTCAATCTGTGCATGGCAAATCTAAATAGCAGTGACATATTGAAGAGCCTCCTGCGTAAGAAAGACACCGTTCGGGTATACATCTTGCATGTGCCTGATACCAGCTTCTTTCAATAATCGCATGGATGGGCCCTCAGACGTCACCGACATAGCCGCATGATGCTCCAAGTGCAGTGCTGGTGCATACAGCGGCAATTTACCCGCTAGTCGTCCTATCTTCTGCCAGGCCAAAACCGTAGCATCAACTGTGTTAATCTCAGACTTTGGCGGGCCCCGAGTGCGGTGAGTGATTATACTATGCAGTGGGATTGAGGCCGCATCCCCTTCCTCCACCGCGACATGTGGCGTGAACGCGTGGGGCCTATACCAATAGAACTGGGTATAGGGATAGGATGCACAGCTTGTATATGTAGCTTCATACAATCGGGTTCTCCTAGGGTGGCGTGAATACCCCTAAACACGCCGGTAATCAAAGTATGAGAAGTGGTTCCAGTGGAACACTAGGACCATCCCCTTGGGAACTCCTTAATCTCCTCTTAAACACAGAGGATTCGACAATGTTTTTCATGCGTCAAGATTTTCTTTTTATTAATCAAAAGTTCATTAGACGTTGGGTCAAAGCGTATTAGTTTCATTCACATTTTCACTCATTAAAAAGCATGAGTGACATCTTGATTCTTGAGACATCATTAAAGTTCAACAAATCCAATGCATTTCGGGCTGTACTATGTGCCCTTCATCAGGGAATAATGCTGTAACAAAAACAAATTCCAAGTCACCACCTTCCATATAATATTATACAGTTCATTCAATTGAGCATCTGTTCATTTCTAGGCGTGTATGTATTAAGAAATGCAAAACAAATTGCTGTCAAATCAAATTCAACAGGCCAGTTCAAAAAAGTAAATGACTCACATGTCTGTTGAGTGCTTTAGTATCTGCTCAACCAAAGTATTAATGCTGTTGTGAAGAAAAGAGAAAGAAACGCGGGTTGTAATGGACATCAAGGTTGTAAAAGCAAAGTGTGACGTGTGGCCAAGCTGTCACGTTTTAGTGAATGGACTAACCTGAAATTTAGTGAATCCGAACGTGAGTGTGCCCACTGAACCGAAGGTTCGTGCTCACGGCAGTTAGAGATTTTCTCCATGCAACGGTGTTGCTGTTTGGTGAGTTATTTGAAAAGTGATGTCGGTCACGTGGGTGATGGAGTTAGAAAAAAGACTATCGCGCTAGAGTGACTTCGTGTAGGTGCCCGTATCGTAATGTGTATATGCTATAGATAAGCACCGCAGATATGTGTCTGCTTATCTTGTATGGCTGAAAAAAGGTGTAAACCATAAGTAAAGTAGAATGAAACAGATTAAAAAAAAAATAAATCGAAAATTAAAACGAGGGGTGTACGAGATGGTCTCGAACCGATAGACTTAAAGAGAGATCTCCAGAGACATGCTCCAGTGAACAGTGCTGTTAACGCGCTAGGTTGGAATGACTGTTGATGTGGGTGTGGTGAGTGTGGGACAGGAGAACCAAGCTTATCAGGCCTAGGGGCAAATTTAAAATTTTACAATGAGGTTCACAGGTAACATGAAAATTCATTCCTATCATTCAAACCAAATGGCTTCTGCGTACACAATCTGAAAATCCAGTAATTCTCTCTTTGGAGAATGTATTTCGTATTGTCTCTTCCTTCTGTTTTGTTAATAGTCTCTAAGACCATGAATTTGAGCTGGGCAATGCTGTGTTTAGCTTCCATGAAATGCATTGCAACAGTTGACTTTACGTTCTTTAGACGTATGTTAGATTTATGCTCTGTGAGTCTCGTTTTCATCTTGCGTTCTGTCTTCCCGATGTATAATTTGCCACAGGGGCATTTGAGGGCATATATAATGTTTGACGAATCACAAGTAGCATTGACTCTCACTTTGATTTCTTGGCCTTTCATTGGGTGGTTAATCTTATTTCCTTTTATCACGTTATTGCAGTGTCCGCAATTGTAACATGGTTTGGTCCCATGATAAGTTTCAGGGGTGGAGGTTCTAGGTTGAATCAATTCTCCAAGATTTCGTGATCTTGTGAAAGCGAACAGGGGTGGTTGTTCAAAACTTTGATTAAAATCAGGTTCTAACATGAGCATTTGCCAGTGTTTAAGGATTGTTTTTTTGTATTTGTAACTTGAAGTTGAAAATTTCGATATGGCCACTATTCTTGTTTGTTCTTTCTTTTGGCTGGGTTGTAGAAGTGCACTTCTATCTTTCTGGCCAATTTTACATTTCGATAGATCCAGAATGTGTTGTGGATATCCTCTTTGTTTGAATTTAATTTCCATCTCATTTAGTCTTATTTGTGCTATGTTAGGTTCTGATGTTATCCTTTTAACTCTAGCCATCTGAGAGAAAGGTAAGAATTTCTTTAAATTGTGTTCATGAAAACTGCTGTAATGGAGCATATTATTGCGATCTGTACTCTTGATATGTAGATCTGTTTCAAGGCCCTTATTTGTGCGAGTGATTTTAACATCCAGGAATGTGATGGTAGTCTCTGACATTTCCCAAGTTAATTGTATCCTTTCATCAACTTGATTAAATTGTGTAAGGGCATCCTGTAATTCATCTTTAGTGCTGGACCATAGAATAAAGATATCATCTATGTACCGGATAAAAGTTTTTAGATTTTTAACCCAGCGTTCTTTACATAGTATGTGCTTTTCTTCAAAAAACTTCATGAAGAGGTTAGCATAGACCGGCGCGGCCGAATTGCCCATAGCTGTCCCAACTAGTTGCAAGTACCATTGATCATTGTATTTGAAATAAGATTGGTAGAGAGAGAAAAGCATCAGTTCCATCAAAAATGTTTGGAAATTGACATCGAGATCCAAATTCATCAGTGCATTCTCTATGGCTTCTATGCCCATTGAATGTGGTATACTGGTATACAATGATTTGACATCCGCTGTGCATAAAATTATGTCGTCACCAGGATCCAACCTGATGGTCTCCAATTTTGTTAGGAACTCTGTAGTGTCTTTTACATATGTTGCCATAGATTTTACTGCAGGTTGTAGATATCTATCCAGTAGTTGACCCACTGGTTCATGTATGCTGTTGCGAGTGGATACTATTGGTCGCAGTGGAGGATCAAGTAGATTTTTGTGTATTTTTGGGACCATGTTCAAAGAGGGACTTTTTGGATTGGCTTTAAGCAAGAACTTTTTTCACAAGATCACGAAATCTTGGAGAATTGATTCAACCTAGAACCTCCACCCCTGAAACTTATCATGGGACCAAACCATGTTACAATTGCGGACACTGCAATAACGTGATAAAAGGAAATAAGATTAACCACCCAATGAAAGGCCAAGAAATCAAAGTGAGAGTCAATGCTACTTGTGATTCGTCAAACATTATATATGCCCTCAAATGCCCCTGTGGCAAATTATACATCGGGAAGACAGAACGCAAGATGAAAACGAGACTCACAGAGCATAAATCTAACATACGTCTAAAGAACGTAAAGTCAACTGTTGCAATGCATTTCATGGAAGCTAAACACAGCATTGCCCAGCTCAAATTCATGGTCTTAGAGACTATTAACAAAACAGAAGGAAGAGACAATACGAAATACATTCTCCAAAGAGAGAATTACTGGATTTTCAGATTGTGTACGCAGAAGCCATTTGGTTTGAATGATAGGAATGAATTTTCATGTTACCTGTGAACCTCATTGTAAAATTTTAAATTTGCCCCTAGGCCTGATAAGCTTGGTTCTCCTGTCCCACACTCACCACACCCACATCAACAGTCATTCCAACCTAGCGCGTTAACAGCACTGTTCACTGGAGCATGTCTCTGGAGATCTCTCTTTAAGTCTATCGGTTCGAGACCATCTCGTACACCCCTCGTTTTAATTTTCGATTTATTTTTTTTTAATCTGTTTCATTCTACTTTACTTATGGTTTACACCTTTTTTCAGCCATACAAGATAAGCAGACACATATCTGCGGTGCTTATCTATAGCATATACACATTACGATACGGGCACCTACACGAAGTCACTCTAGCGCGATAGTCTTTTTTCTAACTCCATCACCCACGTGACCGACATCACTTTTCAAATAACTCACCAAACAGCAACACCGTTGCATGGAGAAAATCTCTAACTGCCGTGAGCACGAACCTTCGGTTCAGTGGGCACACTCACGTTCGGATTCACTAAATTTCAGGTTAGTCCATTCACTAAAACGTGACAGCTTGGCCACACGTCACACTTTGCTTTTACAACCTTGATGTCCATTACAACCCGCGTTTCTTTCTCTTTTCTTCACAACAGCATTAATACTTTGGTTGAGCAGATACTAAAGCACTCAACAGACATGTGAGTCATTTACTTTTTTGAACTGGCCTGTTGAATTTGATTTGACAGCAATTTGTTTTGCATTTCTTAATACATACACGCCTAGAAATGAACAGATGCTCAATTGAATGAACTGTATAATATTATATGGAAGGTGGTGACTTGGAATTTGTTTTTGTTACAGCATTATTCCCTGATGAAGGGCACATAGTACAGCCCGAAATGCATTGGATTTGTTGAACTTTAATGATGTCTCAAGAATCAAGATGTCACTCATGCTTTTTAATGAGTGAAAATGTGAATGAAACTAATACGCTTTGACCCAACGTCTAATGAACTTTTGATTAATAAAAAGAAAATCTTGACGCATGAAAAACATTGTCGAATCCTCTGTGTTTAAGAGGAGATTAAGGAGTTCCCAAGGGGATGGTCCTAGTGTTCCACTGGAACCACTTCTCATACTTTGATTACCGGCGTGTTTAGGGGTATTCACGCCACCCTAGGAGAACCCGATTGTATGAAGCTACATATACAAGCTGTGCATCCTATCCCTATACCCAGTTCTGTTTATCAATTGCAAACCTCACTTGGAAGGATAGCACGCACAAAAATTCTCAAACAACTTTGATCTGAGTGAACAATGAGTAATTACGAGGACATTTCTCGAAGTACCGAGGCCAGGGCCTCCACCTTTGCCTTCAAGGCTGATGAGGCAGACAGAATATATGGTCTTATTAGGGAGGAAATATCACAGGAGTCCAACACACGCACTAAGGAGCAAAATATAAGACAACTAATATATCTATTCAAACGCAAGATAAACCAACAAATGCATGCAAGTACATTGGTTAGATACCACAAAAATCAACGTATACCCCGCGGTCTCAGGATTGCCCTCAAACCGTCTCTCTGCAAAAATTCCAAAAAATTTCAAAACAGATGGTATGAAATTCTAAACAAATGTTCGCTTGATCTGATCTTGCTGATCATTGAGGAATTATCAGAGATTTTGGAGGAATTAACCAAGGAAATAGTTGAAACACAGAATGAACTATCTACATTACTAACAGAAGAGGAATTGACTACGATTTTGGATGACATACACATTCAAATGGAGAAACATACTAAAGATTTGAATGAGAGGAAAATTAGAAAGTACAAAAGGGATACATTGGATTACCGCCTAGGGGAAGTGTACACCTGGGCAGAAATTTACTCTAGGAAGAGAGCCAACAAAACCTATACATCACAAACTGAAACATCCTCTTCTGACAGTGATTCAACACAGAGAGCTAGACAACAACGAGCAACAACAAAAACATCTGAGCCACCAACTAGTGCTAGCGAACAACGAGCCGCAGACTCTGGATCTACTACTCAACCGACTACCGAAATCCCAACACAACAGAGTCATTTTTTAGACCAGGGTCAATCCCAAAAAGGAGACCCAGGAGAGGCCAGAACAAGAGAGCTAGAAAAAGAGAAGGAGAAGGAAGCACCAGCAACAAGGAGTACCACAGGTACCAAGAAAGATCAGAAAAAAACGTTAAAGACCAATTAGTGATCAACATCAGCCAACACCAACTAAATCAACATGAAATACAACTATTACAGAAAGGCACATCCTTTGTACCCACATACACAACGGATCAATTGGAAGTAGAGGTCAGCTTCTATAAGCTGATGCGTAAACTTCGGTTACGACATTTTTTTGATAATGTTATGCCCAAACCAACTAACCAAGAGAAGGATCAACTATTAGGACTTAGACCAAGTAGCTCGTTTCAATCTCCTGTCAGCCACAAAACGATTGATATGTTTGAGAAAATGGTGAAACAGGATCTCAATAAACTCAAATATCAACGACACACAAACCAGAACATAACTCAGAAAGATCTTGATACCCTCAGGAAATTATCACATAATGAGAAAATAATCTGCACCAAAGCAGACAAAGGTGGTGCAATCGTGATAATGGATCGAGCACAATATGAACTAAAAGTTATGGAACATGTAAGAGACACAAATATCTACATGAGGCTTGAACAGAATCCGACCACTGAATTCTCACAAAACCTCAAAGAAATTGTGGAAAGAGCATATGAAATGGGAACAATCAATGATAGAACAAAAAAGTTCTTGCTTAAAGCCAATCCAAAAAGTCCCTCTTTGAACATGGTCCCAAAAATACACAAAAATCTACTTGATCCTCCACTGCGACCAATAGTATCCACTCGCAACAGCATACATGAACCAGTGGGTCAACTACTGGATAGATATCTACAACCTGCAGTAAAATCTATGGCAACATATGTAAAAGACACTACAGAGTTCCTAACAAAATTGGAGACCATCAGGTTGGATCCTGGTGACGACATAATTTTATGCACAGCGGATGTCAAATCATTGTATACCAGTATACCACATTCAATGGGCATAGAAGCCATAGAGAATGCACTGATGAATTTGGATCTCGATGTCAATTTCCAAACATTTTTGATGGAACTGATGCTTTTCTCTCTCTACCAATCTTATTTCAAATACAATGATCAATGGTACTTGCAACTAGTTGGGACAGCTATGGGCAATTCGGCCGCGCCGGTCTATGCTAACCTCTTCATGAAGTTTTTTGAAGAAAAGCACATACTATGTAAAGAACGCTGGGTTAAAAATCTAAAAACTTTTATCCGGTACATAGATGATATCTTTATTCTATGGTCCAGCACTAAAGATGAATTACAGGATGCCCTTACACAATTTAATCAAGTTGATGAAAGGATACAATTAACTTGGGAAATGTCAGAGACTACCATCACATTCCTGGATGTTAAAATCACTCGCACAAATAAGGGCCTTGAAACAGATCTACATATCAAGAGTACAGATCGCAATAATATGCTCCATTACAGCAGTTTTCATGAACACAATTTAAAGAAATTCTTACCTTTCTCTCAGATGGCTAGAGTTAAAAGGATAACATCAGAACCTAACATAGCACAAATAAGACTAAATGAGATGGAAATTAAATTCAAACAAAGAGGATATCCACAACACATTCTGGATCTATCGAAATGTAAAATTGGCCAGAAAGATAGAAGTGCACTTCTACAACCCAGCCAAAAGAAAGAACAAACAAGAATAGTGGCCATATCGAAATTTTCAACTTCAAGTTACAAATACAAAAAAACAATCCTTAAACACTGGCAAATGCTCATGTTAGAACCTGATTTTAATCAAAGTTTTGAACAACCACCCCTGTTCGCTTTCACAAGATCACGAAATCTTGGAGAATTGATTCAACCTAGAACCTCCACCCCTGAAACTTATCATGGGACCAAACCATGTTACAATTGCGGACACTGCAATAACGTGATAAAAGGAAATAAGATTAACCACCCAATGAAAGGCCAAGAAATCAAAGTGAGAGTCAATGCTACTTGTGATTCGTCAAACATTATATATGCCCTCAAATGCCCCTGTGGCAAATTATACATCGGGAAGACAGAACGCAAGATGAAAACGAGACTCACAGAGCATAAATCTAACATACGTCTAAAGAACGTAAAGTCAACTGTTGCAATGCATTTCATGGAAGCTAAACACAGCATTGCCCAGCTCAAATTCATGGTCTTAGAGACTATTAACAAAACAGAAGGAAGAGACAATACGAAATACATTCTCCAAAGAGAGAATTACTGGATTTTCAGATTGTGTACGCAGAAGCCATTTGGTTTGAATGATAGGAATGAATTTTCATGTTACCTGTGAACCTCATTGTAAAATTTTAAATTTGCCCCTAGGCCTGATAAGCTTGGTTCTCCTGTCCCACACTCACCACACCCACATCAACAGTCATTCCAACCTAGCGCGTTAACAGCACTGTTCACTGGAGCATGTCTCTGGAGATCTCTCTTTAAGTCTATCGGTTCGAGACCATCTCGTACACCCCTCGTTTTAATTTTCGATTTTTTTTTTTTTTTAATCTGTTTCATTCTACTTTACTTATGGTTTACACCTTTTTTCAGCCATACAAGATAAGCAGACACATATCTGCGGTGCTTATCTATAGCATATACACATTACGATACGGGCACCTACACGAAGTCACTCTAGCGCGATAGTCTTTTTTCTAACTCCATCACCCACGTGACCGACATCACTTTTCAAATAACTCACCAAACAGCAACACCGTTGCATGGAGAAAATCTCTAACTGCCGTGAGCACGAACCTTCGGTTCAGTGGGCACACTCACGTTCGGATTCACTAAATTTCAGGTTAGTCCATTCACTAAAACGTGACAGCTTGGCCACACGTCACACTTTGCTTTTACAACCTTGATGTCCATTACAACCCGCGTTTCTTTCTCTTTTCTTCACAACAGCATTAATACTTTGGTTGAGCAGATACTAAAGCACTCAACAGACATGTGAGTCATTTACTTTTTTGAACTGGCCTGTTGAATTTGATTTGACAGCAATTTGTTTTGCATTTCTTAATACATACACGCCTAGAAATGAACAGATGCTCAATTGAATGAACTGTATAATATTATATGGAAGGTGGTGACTTGGAATTTGTTTTTGTTACAGCATTATTCCCTGATGAAGGGCACATAGTACAGCCCGAAATGCATTGGATTTGTTGAACTTTAATGATGTCTCAAGAATCAAGATGTCACTCATGCTTTTTAATGAGTGAAAATGTGAATGAAACTAATACGCTTTGACCCAACGTCTAATGAACTTTTGATTAATAAAAAGAAAATCTTGACGCATGAAAAACATTGTCGAATCCTCTGTGTTTAAGAGGAGATTAAGGAGTTCCCAAGGGGATGGTCCTAGTGTTCCACTGGAACCACTTCTCATGCCTATACCAATAGAACACATATTGAGCTTGTGCACTGAGGTAATAAACATAGAAATCAGGAACGTCAAAACCTCCCCTTTCATACCCTTTCGTCAGAGTCGTCCACTGTACCCGTGCAGTTTTACCTCCCCACGCCAGACAGATCAATTGACTACGGAGATTCCTAAAGAACCCCATCGAGAGCACAATTGAAATATTCATAAAAAGGTACAGGAATCGAGGCAGGACAACCATTTTAATCAGGGCAATGCGATCAGCTAATGATAGTGGCAATGTTATCCAGGTGTCCACCATATCCTCCAATTTCGAGCTTGCTCTTCCATAGTTCTCCCTGATTACCACGTCTGGGTCGCGGTGTATCCAAACCCCCAGGTATTTAACGGGGTCCGTGGATCATACCAATAGGAATTCTAAGTGAGGTCGAGCGGTTATGGATGTGAGAGGGATTATGTATGATTTGTCCCAGTTTATGTGCAGGCCAGACAGATAACTGAATCGAACATATTCACGGAGTAGTTGTGATAAGTACTTGGCTGGCTTTCGATCAAAGAGCACCATATCGTCCGCGTATAATGAGATAGCCACCAGTCTATAATTAAAATTAAGGGCAGTCTCCCTGTGTCGCTGATGGATCACATGCTAGGGGCTCCAGCACTATCGCAAACAGCAGTGGCGACAGAGGACAGCCCTACCGGGTGCCTCTCGTGATGCAAAACGCCTCAGAGGTCAGCCCTCCCACTCGTACCCTTGCTGTCGGTGCTGTGTACAGGACTACAATCCATTGTATAAACAGGAGTGGGAACCCCATGCGTTTCAACACTTTATACATATAGCTCGACTCCACAGAGTCGAAAGCTTTGGCCGCATCTAGTAGCACCGCCGCCGCCTCCAGACTGGGCTCCAGCACGTGAAACATGGAGAAAATTGTCTGAAGGTTGTGGGAGGTGGATCTATCAGGTATAAAACCTGGTTGATCCGGCATTATCAACCTCTGTAGTAATGGTTGTAATTTAGTGGCCAGAATTTTGCCAGGATTTTTGCATCCACATTAATGAGCGATAACGGACGATAAGAGTCGCATCTGTCTGTAGGCTTATCCTTCTTAAGCAGAGTAATGACCAGTGCCTCTCTCAGAGAGGGTGGTAACATACCTGTGTCATACGCCTTAGCATACATTTCTAACAGCTGCGGAGAAAGCAAATAAATATATTTTTTGTAAAATTCCACCGTGAGCCCGTCTGGGCCAGGTGCTTTACCATTAGCCATTGACGCCACCGCTATCTTTATGTCTTGCTCATCAATAGGTAGACACAGGTATTTTCTCTGCACGTCGGAGAGCCATGCACATGATATATCTTCCTAGTACGCCTCAAAGTCCTGCTCGGAGGCCGTACCTCTCGTTTGATAAAACTCAGAATAAAACGCCCGAACCTGTTTCACTATATCCACAATGCATGGTGCTCACCTCCCCGGTCATCAACTATTCTGTTCACAGGGGGGTGGTCCAGTCGCTCCTTAATTTTGAGCGCTAGTGTGCGCCCTGGTCTACCCGCCTCGCCATATCTCCTCGCCGTGTTCCTACGCGACACATACTTTATCTCTGTTTCTGCCAGTTCATCATATTGTAGAGTCATCTCTCAATTTGAGCCAGTATACCTACATCCGGCCTAGCCGTGTAGTCCATCTCTAAGTCGCGCTGCTTTTTTTCTGTATTCTCGAGTTGGGTTCTTATGTCTTTCAATATGCCCGCAGTCGTCCCAATACACACCCCTCGGATGGTAACCTTAAACGCCTCCCATAATGTAGAGGCCTCATCGACTGTCCCCTTATTTGTCGCAAAGTAATGTACTATTGCTTCTCTAACTGTTTTCTCGAAGATGGGATCAAGCAGTGCCTCAGATCGCAGCCGCCAGGTAAACGGGTGTTTTACCCCCCCAGGGAACACCACATCCAATCGCACTGGGTTATGGTCCGATAACGTGCCGGCCAGGGGCACTACATCTTCCACCCATTCCATCACTTCATTTCCAACCAACCAATAATCATGACGGGACCAGCTACCATGTCATGGCGTCGCCTGTGTGCCCTCCTTGGTCTGTGGGTGTCGCACTCTCCAAACGTCACTCAATCCGAACTCTTTCATTGTATTTAGAATATGTTTGGCTACCTTGGGGGTCCGATGTGACATGGGATTGGACTTATCGAGTGCAGCCTCTAGGTATGTGTTCAAATCACCCCCCCATATAATAGGGGCTTCTGGCCAGTCTCGCAGCTTACCACACATGCGATCTATACAAGAGGGATCATCTAAGATCGGTCCGTAGACATTGATTATAATTAGCAGTGTACCATACAGCTTTCCTCACACCATTGCACATCTACCCTCGTCGTCTGCGTATGTGTATAGTGGGTGGAAGTCTACCCCTTTCTTAATCAAAATCATCACTCCTCTCCCGTCAGAGGAGTAAGAAGCAGCACATGCAAAACCAGTCCACCTAGTTGCTATAGCACGCTCAGTGTGTTTAGTCAGGTGCGTTTCCTGCAGCAGAACGATATGTACCGTGTGTCTGTTCAGATACGCCATCACTTGCCTCACCTTTTTAGGGGAGTTCAGGCCGCGGACATTCCAGGTTAATAACCTACATTTACCCGCCATCCAAGAGCATAAACCACAATAACAAGTGCAACCTGCTTTTCCTCTGTGGAAGGGGCAGCAGCCCTATCAGCGCCGGATATATCAGCTTTCTCAAACATGTGTTCCCTTGACATACCCAAATAAAGCAAAAAAGAACCAAAAATAAAACAAATAATGACATTTCACCCACATTCATCTTCGCCCCCCCTTCCCACTCCAACCTCCCAATTAGGTCGAGAACATACCTCCCTGCCCCCCCTTCCCAACAAACCTTGACCCATACAATGTGTCATGTGCGGAACACCCACTGGGGGAGAGGCTCAGCAACGAATACTCACACCGCAGTGTGGTTGCCGGAATCATAATTCTCCCCTCAAGCATGCCTTAAACCAAACGTAACAAGTATTTCTGAACATGGGTCCCCCCGTGAGGTTTTCCACAATGACCCCTTCAGAGAAACATGACTACACATTGTCCAACCACATTTCTGCATCAGCCCACTGCGGCCTAGTCCGTGTCGTCCAGGCTCGCCTCCAGCATTGTTATCTCCACCGATTTCTGTCACAGTTTTACTTTGCAGATGTGCTTGGTGAATTTTAGCGCCGACTTCGTGTCAGTAAAGAAATGTGCCTGCTCCTCATGAGTTATTTTCAGTTTAGCAGGATATTACATGGCGTAGGGTATCGACGCCTCCCTTAACAATCTTTTAACTGGCACAAACTCTTTTCTTGTTGCTTGAACAGTAGGAGTATAGTCCGGGAAAAACGATAGTTTGTCTCCTTTATACATCACTGGTTCTTTGGCTCTAGCTTCTCTCAAGATGGCGTCCCTATCCACATAGTTCAGAAGTCTTGCAATGATTGGGTGTGGTGGGGCACCGGGTTTCGGCCACGGCCCCAGAGATCGATGCGCCCGCTCTACAATCATCATAGCCGAGAGAACAGGTCCAAAAAGCTCACGCAACAAATCCGCAATGAAAGGTTCCATCTTGGCAATGGGTGTGGTCTCCGATAATCCAATAATGCGCACGTTGCTGCGCCTTGAGCGTGCTTCTAAATCTTCGTTCCTTGCACTAATCACCTCTAGCACCTTTTCCATCTGAAGCAATTGTGCGCGTGCCTCCACCTGCGCATCGTGTTCATCAGACATCTTGTTTTCAAGGACATCCAATCTGTGTTCATGCTTATTGACCTTTTTCTTCACCATATCAAGCCCAGTGGCCAGAGCGTCTATTTTACTATCAATGGTTTTCATACCCGCTCTTAGTTCTAACAGAATGGACCTGGTGTCATCGTCGGCTCCCTCTGCCTGTCCCGAGCCTTTACCAGAGTCATTTCGATCGCTCGCACCCTCTGTAGCGCGGGTCCCTCTTTTGGTTTCGAACTGGAGCTTGGCCTGTTTCGGCTCTGGCTTGCCCATATTGGAGTGCGTGCTCGGCCTCTGGGTACCTCCAGACAGTCGCCAGCCCAGGTCACCAGCACAGACAGCCACCTTGCAGTCGTTTCCGGTCTCCTCTCACGTGAGCGCACCCCCGCTCAATAAGACCGTTTCTCGTGGTCACCCACTAGTAGCCACTAGTAGTCCAGATCAGCTCTGCACAGTCTCCTCTGGGCCCAGCAACCGTCGGTGCTCCCTCCAACCCCGGCTCTCGAGAGGTCCTTTGTGGCCCCCTGCCTCCGCTCACCTACTAGTAAGGCAAAACAGGAAAGAGACGGCCGCCGAGTAGTACTCCCCCTCTAAGTGCCAGGGGCCAGACCAGCCCCGACAGAACCTGCCCAGGTGCATCGCGCAGGTCGCGGCCTATCTCGGCCCCACGAGGCACCAATGCGCCTACGAGGCCCACACATCGCGAAACCCGCGACCGCTCGGACCCACCAGGCCCGACCCACAGCAGCGCTACACCTACCGCAAGTACACTTCGTTCAACCCTCCTGCGCTTCCGTCAGCTGCCGGGGCTCACCGAGCGGTCGGCCACTCCATATCCGCGCCGAATGTTGTTTCGGGGGGTGGGGAGTTGATCATCTTCCCTCTACTCCGGAGATCGTTCAGGGCGGCTCCAGCGTCTCACTCGTCGGTGGTGTCTGTGTCGCTCATGCACCGCCTGGGTCAACATCGGGTGTGCTTGTCACAGCCCAAATCCGGCTATTGCTCGATCCCAGCCAGCGGGCTTGCTCTCTTCAGACCGTTAGGGCTGCTTCGGAGATCGGCGCCATTTTGTAGCACGGCCCGCAACTTCTTATTCGCCCGCCACAGGCGTATCGTCGGGGCTAGGAAAGCACAGATCTCACCCCACTATGCCCTGTCCGTTCATGCACACCACGGGGGGGGGGGTTCAGGGCATGCTTCGGGAGGGAAAAAGATGTTAATCGACCAGTAAATGTTCCGCGTGCGGAGCTCCCTTAGCAGGCAGCCATTCCGCTATGCGCCGAAGCCACGCCCCCAAGGGGAGAAGGCAGTGTTCTGGTTGGTGAGGAGGTATTGTTGGAATTCCGTCCCAATCGTCTTCTTAAAGTTTTTATCCTGTAGGAACCAGGCAATCTGAAAGAAACAGTTAGTTATAGATTCCTCACCTTAGAATTACCCCTAAATGTCATACTGGATGCGGAAAGTTTTGCCTCAGCAGTACCCCTGCACGTTGGAAGGTGGCATCGGTCGACTCAGCTTTCGTCTTTGGCATCGTGGTCGCCGGGATGACGTCACGGTAGCTACAAAGATGCAGCCCTCGTGCGCTGACGTCAGTTCTTTCTTTTTCTATGCCAGCTTGCGCAGATCTGGAGGGAGCAGTACCTCCAGTCACTTTTTGACTGACTTTTTCTCGACTTTTGTTGACATCGTTTTTTCAGTCCTTCAACTCCTGGTGCACGAGGGATGCCCTGCTTCAAGGCTTGTGGTTCATGTAGCCAACTGATGTCGGTGACGGATCCGCACCGCGTGTGCCTCTTCTGCCTGGAGCGTGATCACGACCCCAAGTCATGCTCCGACTGCCGGATCATGATTCCGTAGTCTTTGAGGGAGCGGTCCTGAAAGCGGCTCGAGGCCCAGCAGTCGGATCTGCACCGATAGAAGTACCGGTTGCGTAGGAGATCGAGGGACCAGTTGCGGAGCCATCATCACTCTTCATCCAAGTCTTCGCACTCGGGGAAAAAAAAAGTCTTCGGTCTCGGGATCAGATAAGTCGAAGCACAAGAAGAAGTCTCGCTCTTCAACTTCTCCCTGTCCGTCGGCCTACGTGACGAGGGATGCTGGTGGTGCCCCTCCCGCGGCTCTGCGTGCGGAGCCCGAAGAGCTGACTCCGGTCTTCCTCCCTTTCCGGCATCCGGAGCAACCCCTCCCCAGCTTCGTCAATTTTACGAAGCAATGCATGTCATCTTTGGGCAGCCCAACCCCACTGGCATGCCTTCAGGCCACGCACTCGGCTGGGGGCCCTAGGCCGTTGGCTCCGTCCTCGGCACAGCAGGGTCCCCTTGGATCCAGGCGTGGATCCGGATCAGCGCCGTTCAACCTTGTTACACCTCCCCTGGCGCCGATTCCACCGGTACCACGCCCACAACGGCGTAGGTTGTGTCTAAGCCAACACCGACCCCGGCCTCCACCTTGAGGTAGACACAGAGCTGGACCAGCGTCAACCGAAGCTGGATCCAAGGCTGACAGGTACTTTTGTGCCCCTGTTCTACCCTTGCTCCTTGAGACCAGATTGGCAGCCAGAGGAGACTTAGGAGGGCTGGGAGTGGTCTGGAGACCCCTTAACCGACCAGTTAGGTGAAGAACCGGACTGGAGAGAGGAACTGGGGGAAGCCAGTCTTCTGGATACCTCACCAAACCATGGCATGTTGTCTCCTCCTACCGTTGGTACGGAGGAGCGAGCAATGTACGCAGTGGTGTTGCGTAGGGTGGCCGAGGCTCCCAGCCTTGAGCTACCTATGGTGGCAGTCAGGACTAATCTCCTGACTGCCAGACAGAGGTGCTTCAGCCGGCAGCGAGCTCTTAGGAGCCCCTGCTGCCTTTTAATGAAGCCCTAACAGACATCCTTAGGGGACCTGGTCCAGGGCCAACACAGGGGCTCCTGTGGACAGGATGATTGCCCGACGCCACTGCCCGGCCCCGGGCACCACCACTTTCCTCTCCAAACACCCCTCCCCTAGAGCTTGGTGGTGCAAGCCTTCACCTCCAAGGGTGTATTCCTTACCACTCCACCTGAAAGGGAATCCAAAAAGCTGGACAATCTTAGGAAGAAGATGTTTTCTTCCTCCAGCTTAGGACTGTGGTCGGTAAACACTGCATGTCTGCTGGGCCATTACACCCACTCCGTTTGGGACACGGTTGCGCAAGTTCTGCCTCAGTGCCCGGAGGCGGCCCGGGCCGTACTCTCTCAGGCAGTTGCCGAAGAGAGAGATGCAGCAAAGTTTACCATCCGCTGTGGGCTGGATACCGCCGACTCACTAGGCTGGATGATTTTCACATTGGTAGCTCTTCGACACTACGCCTGGTTGAGGTTGACTGGTTTTTCAGGGGATGTCCAATCTACTCTTATGGACATGCCCTTTGATGGCCGTCGCCTATTCGGCGACAAGGCAGACAACGCGCTGGAGCTCTTTAAGGAGTCTCGGGCCACAGCAAGGTCCTTGGGGATCTCCACCACTTACCCTGCATAGTCTGCTTTTCGCCCCTTTCGTGGTTTCGGAATGGGTGCCCCACCACGTCCGGCCCAGAGCCACAGGCGTGGCAGGGGACGTGGTAATCACCGCCGTGGTTGTGGGGTCCAGCGGACGGGACAGTCTACCACAACCCCTCTGCAGCAGCCTCCAAACCTTCCTAGCCCGATCTTTCAGGGCCACCAAATGCCAGTGGGATGCAGGATTTACTATCAACTCCCCCATTGGCACACCATCGCGTCGGACAGGTGGGTTTTGCACATAGTCAGAAGGGGATATTCCCCCCCTTTTGAGTTCGAGATTACCCCTCCTGCCAAGCAATCTCAGTACCATTACATGTCAGAGGATCATCTGGCCCTTCTCCAACAGGATGTTTCGGCACTCATGGCCAAGGGAGCCATTGAGCGAGTTCCTGTCCCAGAAGTAGATTGTGGTTGCTATTCCCACTACTTTCTGGTGCCCAAGAAGGACAAGGGCCTCCATCTTGGATCTCAGGAGCATCAACCACTTCCTCTGGAAGGAGAAGTTCAAAATGTTGACGCTAGCTCAAGGCCCTGTGTACCCTAGACCCTGGAGACTGGATGGCAGCGTTGGACTTATTTTCACATCTCCGTCCTGCTCGCCCACCGGCATTACCTGAGGTTCACTGTATGCCACGAGCACTTTCAGTTTACCGCGCTCCCCTTTGGCCTTACCAACGCCACTTGGGAGTTCACGAAAGTGATGGCAGTGGTCGCTGCTCGTCTGCGCAGATCAGGGGTTCTAGTCTTCCCCCATCTCGATGACTGGCTGTTGAAGGTGAGTCCAGGATATTCAGGCTAAGATTGTAAATGTAAATGTAAATGTGGGATACTTGTAAAGCGCACTGTTACTCTACCTGAGTGTCCTGGCGCTGTAGACCGCTGGGGCACCCGTCCTGGTTTTCCCTGTGAGATGGTCCCTTTCTGGGTATCTCCAGGGTGAAACCAGGCATCCCCGGCGTCTGTGGGTGGCCGTTGTAGAGATGAGGCAAGCTTAATGCCCAGAGTTACCGAGTGTGTTCCCTGGTTAGAGTAGGCACTGAGGCGAGAATTATCGAGTCCGTTGACCCTGGTCCAAGACCCTGCCGCGTCGGGAATTGAACCCTGGTCCCGGGCCGTTCTCTGCTTACAGGTCTGCCGCCTCTAACCAGTGAGCCACAACTCTCCACTAGATTCCAATCTTTCAGCCTCTATCCCAGGTTTAGGTCAGGATGACCCTTAGGCTACTGGGCCTGATGGCCTCCTGCATCCTGCGGGTGGACCATGCCAGATGGCATATGCAGGCTCTGCAGTGGGAACTGAAGTTCCAGTGGGCAGAACATCAGGTTAACCTGTCTGATTGCGTCCAGATCTCGGAGGGCACTGCACACCAATTGCAGTGGTGGCAAACAAACCAGGATTGGTTAGACAGCATATCCCTCTCCGTTCCCCAACCAGAGTTCACAGTGGAGATCGATGCATCACTTCTGGGATGGGGCAGCCACATGGGGAAGGCAGAGATCAGAGGCCTCTGGTCTCCGGCGGAGTCCGGCTTCCACATCCAACTTCTGGAGCTCCAGGCAATCCGTCTTGTGCTGAAAGCATTCTTTCCCTTTGTCCTGGGAAGTGTAGTGCAGGTGTTCACAGAAAACACCACTGCCATGTGGTACTCCGTCTCTGGACATGGCTGGAACATCAGGGCATATCCCTGGTGGTCCAACACCTGGCAGGTTCACTAACACCAGGGCGGACGAACTTAGCCGCAGGTGCGTGATGGATCATGAATGGCATCTTCACTCGGAAGTGGTGCAAGGTCTCTTTGGCAGTGGGGAGAGCCTTGGTGTGATCTATTCGCCACCGAAGAGAACATGCAATGTCAGCAATTCTGCATGTTGGAATTTCCAAGGCGGCGCTCGCTAGGCAACGCTTTTCAACGCGAGTGGGGTTGCGGTCTTCTATATGCCTATATCACTTCTGCCCAGAGTGCTGAAGAAGATCAAGCGCGACCGGGCCCAAGTCGTTCTTGTGGCTCTGGATTGGGCACAAAGAGTCTGGTATCCCGAGCTATTACACATGGCCATTGATCCTCCGCTCAGACTGCCTCTTCGGGAGGATCTTCTGTCGCAGGAGCAAGGGACAGTCCTCCTCCCAAACCTGTCCAGCCTCCACCTCTTTGCATGGAGTTTGAGCAGCGACAGTTGACAGCCTTCAACCTTCCTCCTGAAGTCTGCGATGTTATCTTGGCAGCCAGGCGTCCCTCCACTAACGACTGCAGATGGAACAAATTGGTGGCATGGTGCACAGCAAAGGCTGTGGATCCCCTTTCCGCCCCACTTTCTGAGGTTCTCTTGTTCCTCCTTTCTTTGGCCCAGCAGGGCTCTGCTCTGGGCGCTCTTAAGGGCTACCTCTCAGCCATTTCAGCCTTCCTTAGACTTCCTGAACAGCCTTCCCTTTTCAAGTCCCCTGTTGTAAATCGTTTTCTTAAGGGCATTACTCCTCTTTATCCTCCTGTTGCCTTTGTAATGCCTCAGGGGGACTTGAATTTGCTTCTTACTTTTCTTATGTGTGCTCCCTTTGAGATGCTCCATAACTGCCCTTTCAAACTTCTAACTATAAAGACTGCCTTGCTGGTTGCCATCACGCCTGCTTGCAGAGTGAGTGAGTTCCAGCTTCTTTCCTCAAAACCTCTTTTTCTGGCGGTTCATCTGGACAAGGCTGTCCTTCGAACTTGACCTTCTTTTCTTCCCAAAGTGGTTGCTTCTTTCCACATTGGTCAAACAATCACTTTGCCCACCTTCTTTCCGACTCCCCATCCTTCTTAGGAGGAAGAGAGGCACCACCGTCCGGATCCAAAATGTGCGCTTTCCTTTTAGTTGGATTGCACCAAGCAATTCCGGATGAATGACCAGCTCTTTCTTGGCTAAGTGGGCACCAAAAAAGGTCGGGCTGTGCACAAACGGACCATCTGCAGGTGGGTTGTTTTGTGCATCAAAGCTTGCTACTCTTTTTTTTTTTTTTTATTATTTTTTATTAGGTAAAGAAACAAACATGGTCAGTAAGTTACATTAGTCTCGAATCTGTTACAGCACCAGTAATGCATCTGTAATTTATACATTTCTCGCAGTTATGGCCACAGGAAAAAACAGTTTAGTCTATGTCTTCCGAGCCGATCTGTGGGACATGGGGAGGCTCGCATATGTTTCCCCTAAATTCGTTCCAGCTTGACCAGACTTCTCCCCATTTGCGGGGGCACCCTCTCGCTGTATATACAGTCTTTTCTTGCAGCATGCACCAATCCATGTCGCTTTGCCAGTCTATCAGTTTCGGTGGATTTGGGGCTCCCCACAATCTAGCAATGTTTCTCTTTGCCACCATCTGCCCAAGTGTCACCCAGATTTTCCCCTTTGGAGACAGGTCCGTGGGCTCCCAAATATTCAGGAGACATCTCTTAGCCTCCAGGCGGATCTCTACGTCCCACACCTCCCGCATAAACTGCACCACCCGTCTCCAGTATCTTTGCACTTTCGGACAGTCCCACAGTATATGGAAGAAGGTGCCTGTCCCTCCACATCCCCTTCTGCAAAGCCCTTCTCCTCCTCTCCCCATCGCTTGTAGCCTGGTACATGAGATATACACTCTGTGAAGGATTTTCAGTTGGATTAACCGCAATCGGGCCGAGATCGCCACCTCCCTAGGTGAGGCAAGAGCATATATCCATTCTTCCTCATCTATCTCTAGCCCGTCAGCGACCCATTTCCCTTTTAGGGGAAGGAGCGTGTAGGGGGGATTGTTGATTAATTTTTTGTATGTGAGAGCGATGGCGTGTTCTGGAATGTGCCCGTCTAATAATCTGTCTTCTAGTGGGGAGGCCTGAGGCAGTGTAGTCTCTGGTGGAATGTTCGCCTGCAGGGAATGTCGCACTTGCATGTACCTGAAGTGTTCGGTATGAGCTAGGTTGTATGTTTCTTGCAAGTGGGTGAACGTGTGGATTCCTTTAGGGCCCCAGAGGTCTCTGATTTGTGAGATTCCTATCAGGCCCCAGTTACGGAACCCCTTGGTGCGCCCCAGGGTGCCAAGTTTTTCGGTGGCCCATAGTGGAGTTGACATAGTGAGAAAAAAGTGTTGAGTCCCTGTTTAGTGACTAGTGGATTCGATTCACTAGGGTTATCAATCCTAGAGGTATGGCTTGCAATAAAGTCAAACTTATTTACCAAACTGAAATGGAAACATTTTGAAGGCAAAGTGGACACTTGAACTAAAAACTCAATAATGATCTGTGTATAAATGTATCAAACAAACCAAATTTTATAAAAAAAGATCTCTGAATTTATTTGTACCTCCCAACTGGGTTACAATCTAAAATCAAATCGATAGTATCAATAAACAAATTAAAACAACCACAATCGGTGGTGATGCAATGAATATTTTAAACAGTCAAAGTTAAAAACAGTCTGTTTTTAACTTTGACTGTTTAAAATATTCATTGCATCACCACCGATTGTGGTTGTTTTAATTTGTTTATTGATACTATCGATTTGATTTTAGATTGTAACCCAGTTGGGAGGTACAAATAAATTCAGAGATCTTTTTTATAAAATTTGGTTTGTTTGATACATTTATACACAGATCATTATTGAGTTTTTAGTTCAAGTGTCCACTTTGCCTTCAAAATGTTTCCATTTCAGTTTGGTAAATAAGTTTGACTTTATTGCAAGCCATACCTCTAGGATTGATAACCCTAGTGAATCGAATCCACTAGTCACTAAACAGGGACTCAACACTTTTTTCCACATGTAACGACCCCCTTCCCTGTGACGTAGATCAGGGGTACCTCCTCTTGTGATTACGTTGACATAGTGAGGACATCTGACCACCCTAGTTTCCGCTGAGCAATGTGCCACATCTGTACTGAGTGTTGAGTCGGTCCCGTGAGTTGGTGTTTACCTGGCTTGGAGTAGAGTGCGACCTCATAATTCCCCCCAGGAAGTAGCCATCTGTCAAAGCTTGCTACTCTTTAGCAAAGAAGGAGCCTCCAGTGGGACTGCGCGCCCATTCCACCAGGGTGACAGCAGCTACCACTGCTTTGGGACATCGAGTCACCCTCAATGAAATCTGTCAGGCAGCTACGTGGGCATCTCTGCACATGTTCACAAAACACTACTGCATGGACAGCCAAGTCCGGAGAGACGGTTTCTTCGGCCATTCTGTTCTCCAGGGTTCTCTGGTGTGTACTTGGTTCACAGACCAATTTCCAGGGTTGGTATTGCAGATATATCTATACAAAAGGTAAGGAATCTTTAACCAATTGTCTCTTTCAGATGAACAAGTTACTTACCTTTGGTAACAATATATCTGTAAGAGACATAGATTAGTTATAGATTCTTTACCGCCCCACCCATCCTCCCCGTTCTGCGAACTGACTTCTAGGTTCAGGGAATCATTTTAGGGCCCTAGTTTTGTACACCAGGGTTCAGTGTCTTGCATAGCTCTGCCCTTCTGGCGTGGAATGTCATGTAAAAGAATGTCATGTAAAAGAACTGACGGCAGCGCATGAGGGTGGCCTCAAAGTAGCTACCACAATGTCATCCCAGCAACTACGACGCCAACCACGAACGTGGAGCCGACCCACGCCACCTTTCGATGCGCAGGGGTACAGCAGACAAAAAAATTCTCAGGATCCAGTCTGACGCCTGGGGGTAATTCAAAAGGTAAGGAATCGGGGGGGCGTGGCTAGCAGCCGGTGATGGCGGCAGCTTAGGAGGAGAGCTCCGTGACTAAAGCGGCTCCCTGATCAATCCGATCATTTATCCTTCGACAGAAACTCCCAGGCGGGAAGGCAACGAAGCCCAGGACCGGGCGGCAGTCAACCGGACCAGCGGGACCTTAATCCGAGGTCGGGAAGAGCAGTTTTGATCGTTCCCCGTGTGGGCCTGTGTGCAACATCCGGGCCGGGGAGCAGTGTGCGCGACGGCCCTGGCAGGAAGTGGACTGTCCCGGGCAGAGAATCACCGGAAGTGCCCGGCCACGGACAGCGACGGCGGAGAAGAAACCGGGGCGCCCAGCCTCTACCACCGGACTTCGGGAGCCCGGAGTGCATGCCTGGGGGCCCGTCTGAGGTGAGGAGGCGAGTGACCTGGACGGCCGACAGGAGCGGAGTACAGCGCCCAGTGCGGAGACATCGGGGCTAGTGACCGCCATCTTGAGTTGCTGTGCAGCCCTGCCTCGGCCGCTACAGACCTGGCGCGGCGGCCAGAGCTCTGGAACAGGCGGCGGGAGAATCCGCGCGGTCTGATTGACCGCAGTGTAGCGCCTAGAACCCCCCGCTGACCGAGGGCGCACTGAGAGGCGGGGGATCCGGGCGCACATTAGACCTGATTGCGCCTCCACCCGGTGCGGACCCCGAGAGCGGGAGAGCGTCTTCACGGGACACTCATCTAAATCCGGATAGGTCGACCTGGCGGTGTCACGGGCCCCACATCAACACCAAGGGAACCAGGTGATAGATCCGACGGCCACAGGATAAGGGAGGCACACGTGGGATAGGAGGGGAGCGACGGACGCCCTTGCAGGGTGAAATTAGACTGTCCACTGCCCCACGAAGGGGTCTGAGACTCAGCTGGCAATCACACCCCCCCAAAACTGTAAGGGCAACACCAGACTGCGGAGACCCTGTAATATCGGCGGTAGTCACTAGCCGCAGGTGCCACAAAATTCACAGGGGACACACCTAGTCTCTGAACACAGCGTGGGCCCCTGGATTGTGCCCGGTGACTGCCTAGGGAAAGGAAGATTGGAGCGACCCCGGTGGCACCAAGGGTAACACACGGACGACCAGTTGGACTGGCTCAGGGGGCACCGGCTACATCCACCTTTGGCGAGACCCGCAACCAAGATGGCCGGCAGAGGGCCGAAAAACGTGGCGGCGCAGTCGCGCCTGGACCGGTTTGCATACGACAAGCCCGGCTCGCCCTCGCCGGACGCCAAATCACAAACGGGCAAGACTGCCGAAGCGACTGGTGGCAAGAAGGCGACCATAGATGACGTCATGAGGGCCCTCACGCAGGTGCAAGCCACGGTGGGGTCGATCTCGGCCGAGATCACACTTATAAGGGCGGACTTTCATAAGATGACGGAGAAGGTAAATAATATGGAGGTGGTGACCAAATCCTTGGTTGAAGACGTCTCAGAGCTACAGATTACTATGGAGCGCATCACAAAAGAAAATAAGGAACTGCGTGACAAGCTCGATGACCAGGAAGGGCGCTCGAGGCGGAACAACATCCGTATTATAGGTGTGCCGGAATCAGAAGACACGAGGGCGATGGATCTATATGTGGAGACCCTAATCAAGGAGACCCTAAAGCCCAAAGGACTGTCTGCCTTCTTCACAGTGGAAAGGGCTCACCGGGTCCCGGGGGGACGCCATAAGACGGGCGCTAACCCCAGGCCGATCATAGCGAGGCTCTTCAATTTCAGGGATCGAGACGCCATCCTGCAAGCGGCGAGGAACTCGCCCCCTATAAAGATACAAAATGCTACACTGGCATTCTTTCCGGACTACACAGCCGAGGTTGCACGGAGGAGGAGAACCTTTTTCGAAGTCAAAAAGGAACTAAGAGCCAGGGAAATCCCGTACTCAATGCTTTTCCCGGCCAAACTTCGGGTCGTAGCAGACAACAAAACTTGGTTTTTTGATTCCCCAGAGGTGGCGCAGGAATGGCTGGAGGGGTGGAGGACAGCGGGCCTCCCTCGTCGCGTCAACAGGCAGAACAAACATCGTGCTGCTGGATCCCGACAAGGCTCCCACACCAACGACGAAGATACAGAGACACGTTCCCTTTCATCTGAACCTCATGAAGACAGCGCCAACCGGGAACAATAAGTCACTGCTGATCTCTGGCTGAACTGAGGACAACGATGACTGGCAGGGCCGCCTTGGACACTGGGCGGAGGGGCCTCCGCAGCTGAGGAAGGGGGCCGCTGACTACGGAGAGTCCTTCACCCCAGCGAGCAAGTACTATGTTGGGGGTTGGGGTCAGGCACTCTGCTGAGTTGGGGGGGCGGGCAGTTTTGAGTCCGTTGAGCAGGGGGGCAGGGAGGGGGGGAGTTGGGGGTAGGATGGGGTTTTGGTTCTTAGTTTGTGCACAGGGTCAAGATAGCTACGGTGGGGCACACGAGAGTAGAATGGTAGTGTCGCGGCACAGCGCACAGGCTCACGTCACAGGTTTCCGGATCCTCCGCGCGCGCAAATTGTCCTTCCACACACCCAATCATGATGGGGGGGGCACTAATATGGGGCAGGCATCCCCGTTGAGCCTCATGTCCTGGAACGTGAGAGGCCTGGGAGACAAAGTTAAACGGGGGCTGGTCCTACAGAGCATAAAAAGGTTGATTCCCGCCCTGGTCCTACTACAGGAAACACACCTCACTGGCACAGCCACACGGGCCCTAGATAGGAAAGGATACAGCATGGTAGTCCACTCCGAGTTTACTAGAGGGTCCCGGGGCACAGGGATATTGATGCATCGCTCGTCCAGGTTCATAACCAAATCAATTAGCAGTGACACTCAGGGGCGCTTTGCGGCGATACATGGGCAGTGGGAAGGTAAACCGCTCAACGTGGTTTCGGTGTACATCCCACCGGCCCTGCACACCATAGCTCTCCCAGACCTGGGGAAATTTTTATTAGATCTTCCAGAAGGGGATCTTATCGTGGGAGGTGATTTCAATGCAGTGGCACACGACTCCCTAGATCGCCACCCAGTGCGTACACAAACCCCGGGGCCCTCCAGATTGCATGACTTCATGGAAGCACAGGGTTTAATAGACATATGGAGGCGTTTCCACCCAGGAGAAAGGCATTATACATACTACTCGGCAGTTCATGACAGCCTATCACGGATTGATTATTTCCTGACGTTGGGGGGGGGGCCTCCTCAATTTCACTGACTCTCAGATCAGACCTCGAGGGGTCTCCGATCACTCCCCGCTGACACTGACTTTGTCCAGTCCGGACCGAACCCATAGACGAGTCTACCCTATTTACCCGGGATACCTCAAGGAACCGGGCATTGCCAGGGCGCTGAAGAGAGGTACGCGTTCTTACCTCACTGAAAATGCAGGTTCGGTGGCGTCACATACAGTTCTGTGGGAGGCCTACAAGACGGTTCTTCGCGGGCAGGCGATCTCAGCGATTTCGCAGCACAAGCGCACACAGCGTCAGGAATTGATAGATCTAGAGGAACACCTTGACAAGGCAACACGAGACCACGAGGGGAATCCAACTGGGGCTACCCAACACACGCTCCGACTGTGCCAGCAGCGTCACACCGACTTTGTACGCCGCAGGGTAAGAGACAATATGTCAGCAACAACGAGTAGGGTGTATGACGTAGGAGATAAAGCAGGGAAACTCCTGGCGTGGCTGGAGAAGACGCGGGGAAGCCAGAGGGCCATACTGCAACTGAAGGACCTTAGCGGTGAGATACATACCAGTCCAGCGCGAATAGTAGACCTCCTGGCGGACCATTTTCACTCCGTATACTCCCCTGAGTACGAGGTCACACGAGAAATGGCGGAGGGCTCTCTCATAGGAGTGCCTACCCGCACTCTCCCACAAGACCAACGGGACGAGCTTGACTCCGACCTGACGGCTGAAGAAATACAGTTAGCCATAGCGGCATTACACCCAGGGAAAGCGCTGGGCCCCAATGGTGTGCCGATAGAATGGTACAAACTCATGTCCGAAACGCTGTCCACACCATTGCTCCATATGTTTACGGAATGCCAGGAGCAGGGGAGATTGCCTCCTGATCAGCGCTCAGCCACTATCATCGCAATACCTAAGCCCGGCAAACCCCCTGAGGAGTGCGGATCGTACCGCCCGATCTCCCTCCTCAACGCCGAGAATAAAATTCTGGCAAAACTATTGGCAACCAGACTGCTGCCCTATCTGGCGCACCTGATACACCCAGACCAGTCGGGCTTTATGCCACACCGGAGTACCGCGCTTAATTTGCGACGGCTGCACGGGGTACTGGCCCGAGCCCCACAGTTGGAGGAGCCAGCAGCGGTGCTGTCATTAGATGCCAAAATGGCGTTTGACATGGTGGAGTGGCGCTATCTCTTTGCGGTCCTGGAACACATGGGCGTTGGCTCGAAGTTCATATCATGGGTCAGGTTACTGTACACCGATCCCGTGGCAAGGGGGACTGCGAACGGACATATCTCGAGGGAGCTTCCGCTGGCAAGGGGCACGAGACAGGGGTGCCCGTTGTCACCGCTATTATTCGCCTTAGTGCTGGAACCCCTGGCCACGATTATCAGAACCACCCAGCTGCTGAAAGGCATACAGTGGGGAGGAAGATGGGAAGATAGAGTTTCCCTATACGCCGACGACATGCTCGTCTACCTCATGGACCTCACGAACTGTATCCCGGCCTTACTGGCGCTGTGCGAGAGTCACGGTGCAGCTTCAGGCTATAAACTTAACTGGTCCAAGTCCATAATTTATATGGTACAGGGCGACCTTCCGGTCCTACCTTTGGATTGCCAGTTGCTCGTAGAACCCATCTCCTTTAAGTACCTGGGGATTCAAATTACAAAGGAACATACAACCTTTCTAGACCTGAACCTTAAGCCCCAGCTGGACAGGCTGCGGGCGGACGTGCGCCACTGGAAGAATCTCCCATTGACACTTCTAGGTAGGGCGGCGCTCTTTAAGATGTTGGCGCTGCCTCGGTTCCTATATGTCCTGGAAAATACGCCGGCAATGGTCCCCATGTCGTTCTTCCGCCACGTGTCGGCGCAACTGTCAGACCTCCTGTGGGGAGGCAAACCGGCCAGGGTAGCACAGTTGAAATTAACTAGGGACTGGTATAGTGGGGGGATAGCCCTCCCCAACCTTGAATTGTACTATTGGGCAGCTCACCTTAAGGTGATCAACCAGTGGGTCCATGCGGCGCAGGATGACCCGGCTTACGTGGCGGATAGACACCAACTGGGCACGACCACCCTCCTGGCCCCACTCTACAACAAAGGGATGGTGAGGAAGCTGGAAGGTCCTACCAAACACACTGTAGCTATATGGCACAAAGCTCAGAGGCGGCTGGCATGGGAGGGAGTGATTACTAAACTCACACCACTATGGGATGCCAAGGCCCTCGGTAACCTGCGCAGTTCTAAAGGGTTTGATCAATGGGATAACATCGGAATCTCCACGGTGGGCAATCTATGGACTGGAGAGGGCGTGATCTCCTTTGCGACCCTGAGGGAGCAGTATGACCTTGGGGTGACTGAAACGTACAGATACATTCAAATTAGGCATGCACTCATGTCTGTGTTGGAGCCGGGTGTGACTGTTCCGGAGTCGGCTCCGTTAGAGGACCGACTGCTTACGGACTATATGGAGTCGAGTGCAACCTCCCTCACCTACCGCAAACTACTGAACAACCTACCGGATCCATTAGGGAAGCTGAAGGAATACTGGGAAGAAGAGATCGGGGATCTGGATGAGGCGGACTGGAACGCAGCTCTGGCATCACCCAGGGAGGCAGGTATTTCCACCCGGTTCAGATTAGTCCAATTTAAACTTTTACATAGGGTTTACTACACCCGCACGACACTACATAAAATACATAGGGCAGAACACCCGTATTGTCTGAGGAATTGTGGGGAGGAGGGTACACTGTTCCACACTGTATGGACCTGTCCTAATATACAAGAATACTGGAGGCGGGTAACACGCACGATAAGCCAGACCCTCCAGAACCCGTTCACGCCTGACCCTAGGGTTTGCCTACTGAATATATGGGGCCCAACAGACATGTCACTGTATGCGAAAAGTTGGGTGATCATTGGTGTGATGATGGCAAAGCGAGATATCGCCAAAAATTGGGGGGCACTGGAGACACCGACACTGGGGCAGTGGTGTAGAAACATGGACATGCTTATGGTGACGGAAAGGGCGGTGTACCAACAGAGACTTAATCCACGCAAATGGAACAAAATTTGGACACCATGGAACACTTACAGAGGGGACATTTGTGAACCTCTTCCTGAAGAGGAAGATGGGGACAGCTCAGGAGAAGAGGAGGATATGGGTTAGTGGGAGGGAGCGAGGAGTAGGGATCGGAAACAGCTCATGACGCGAGACCATGGGAACTGTGTGCAGGCTAGATTTTTAACAGTGATTGCATAAAATACTGCTAGATGCCTTTGAACACGCCAATTATTGTAATGGATTGCTGACACGGATAGTGTACTTTGACCCTTGATGTAGCAAGTTTTAAAGTTGGGGGGGGTAAAATGTAAAAGTTGCTCTATTGCTTGTGGGCGGCTGAATGTTGACGCTGCTCTGAAGAAGTATTCACCATTATTCTATACTATGTGATGGCAACAATAAAAATGTTTAAAAAAAAAAAAAAAGGTAAGGAATCTATAACTAATCTATGTCCCTTACAGATATATCGTTACCGAAGGTAAGTAACTTGTTCTTCTTGTCTATTGGGAAATAGTGTTTTTTTCCCCGTTTTATAACTCTGTCATTTTTTTGGGGATTGCTTTTTTGCTTTTTTTTATATCTATTTCATTTTTAGGTTATTTTGGAAGAGGGAACCTTGTGGTTGGGAGCTGTGTTTCGTTGCTTAAGGTAAGTTTGTGTTATACTAATTTTAAGGTAATTTTGGGGCAAATAGGAGTTGGTAGGAGTTTAGTTAGGGTACTTAGGGGCTGATAACGATGAGATATCAGAAACGGGACTGCCCAACACAGACATTACAATGCGACTGCCACCATGGCAGCTCACTCTGGAAGACAAAAAGGGGACACTGCACATATCACTGCACTATGCGGCAGGCACCATCCTGTAACTAGCAGATGGTGCCCCCCAGGTCCCATGTCTAGGGAAAGGAGAAAGGGGTCCGCAACGGGCCCCGATAGCCCCTTTCCACCTTTCCAATGGCGGTTTACCCACCATTAAAAGGCAGGCCGAAAGGGGCATTGTAATCCCTACGGCGGTGCCTGGCAGGTACGGCCACCATTGTAGTGCCAATTCCCTCCAACAAACCGTTGGGCTCAAGGAGCCCATCAGGTGCATGGCGGTCAGTCTTCCCGACAGCCAACACACAGCGCGCCATCCTAATGTGGTGGGCGGTGAACTTGGTTACGATGGCGGGGACACCACCATCGACAACCTGTCTAGAGCCCGGTCTCCCCACCACCGTTTTCAGGCCCTTAGACTGTTAAATGTAGGTTTGTTTTGGAGTTTTTTACAAAAAGAAAAATTATATTTAGTTTCATTGAAACACTATACTTTAAAAAAAAATTGGGTTTGCTGGAGGTTTCTTTTTCTAAATCTATTTTTCAGGTTTTTGAGAGTTTTGTTATTGAGAGCATTGCGTTGTTAGATCCGTTTTTACCGCTGCATTTTTACATTTTTCTGGGGCTTTACTATTTTCATGGATTCAGATTTGGTTGGAGATCGTTTGAATTTCTACGTTTTTGAGGACGTTCTACGGCTACAAAAGAGTAAGTTATTTTTAAATATTATGGGTGGGAAATGTTTTTGTTTATGATTTTTTTTATTTTTTTTATTTAATAATTATGGGCCTGATTAGGATGGCGGTTAACCATCATCCTTTCGGAAACGGGAACGCCCGATTAGCTGTCGGTGGACCCTCAATTGGTATCACGATGCAATCGTCTTTAAGTTGGTCGCAATGTGTACCTTTGGGTAATGTGACATGTGCTGCGGGATGCAGCACACACAAAAACACACTCTATAGGTATCCCTGCACTATATGGCAGGCACCATGCAGAGCCTGCCACATGCTGCAGGGATATGTAGGGGGTCACAATAGGTGCCTGGGCAGCACCTATGGTGCCCCCCAGGGCAAACAAAGCAAACACAAGGAGAGGATGGACGCAGCGGTGACATTTTTCTGACACTCACCCCCAGTCACAGATCTGGGTTTGAATCCATCATCATTCTTTAGCTCATTTTGCCACCTTAGTTCAGACCCAGCTTTATGCAAATTAGCTTTGACCCTGTGCCTAATGGGAACAGTCCAGCACGAAATGCCAAGCCAGGTCTACCCTGAACCGGAAACAAGCATCCTGGGACCGGTTTCTGGCTAACACCCTTCATCAGCCAGACTAGGTTGAATCCAGTGGCAAAGTGAGCATGGGACACACGTCTGGACATACCCTGCCTACTTAGGGTGAACAAAGCAAACACAAGAAGATGATGGATGGAGCACTGAAACTTTTCAGACACTCACTCCCAGTTGCAGATCTGGGTTAAATCCATCATCATTCTTTAGCTCACTTCGCCAGCTCAGTTCAGACCCAGCTATATGCAAATCAGTCTTGACTCTTTGCCTCATGGGACCAGTCCAGCCTGAACTGCCAAGCAGGGCTTCCCTAAACTGGAAACAAGCATCCTGGGACCGGTTTCTGGGTAAATCATTAAAAAACTGAGACCGGAGGGAGCTCCAGGACTCAACGGGTTGCCAAACGCCCTGTTCCGGCATAATTCTTCATTCTGGTCCAAACTCCTCACGCCACTTTTCTCTTCCATCCTAGCATCCTGTACCATCCCAGACTCTTGGAGAGGCAGTATTGTGAACCCAATACACAAGTCGGGTGCCCGTTCCGACCCATCCAACTACCGTCTGATAGCCTTAATCGACGTGGAGGCATAAATGTATGCATCAAACTTGTTGGCTGACTTGGAGGACTGGGTCAGAAGAAGTAACCTCATTCCCTACACCCAAACAGGATTCAGGGCAGGGATGGGCACACTCGCGAACATCTCCGCGGTCACTCTGCTAGCCAACCAAGCTCTCGCAAAATCCAGGCCTTTGTACGCATGATTCATAGACCGTAAAGCAGCCTTTGACAAAGTCCAGAGAGCCAATCTATGGGTAAAAATGCATAACTGGGGTGTCCCAACCAAACTCTTGGACGCCATAATCAACTTGTATTTCCAGACGTGGGTTCAGGTCAGGAAAGGAGACGGGCACAGCATAACCAAAAAGTTCCAAACCCTTATTGGGTTAAAACAAGGGTGTGTGCTGGCACACTGCCTCTTTAACATCTACACTGCCTACCTTGATAAACAACTAAGGTTAATTCAATCTGACCCCCCCAAAACTGGGTAACGTCTCGCACCCAGTTTACAATACACGGATGACATTGTGCTCCTTGCACAAACACCTGTAGGCCTGCAGCGACTCATCACCAAACTAGGAGCTTATACCATCAATGCCCAACTAACCATCAACCTCCAAAAAACAAATGTGATGTGTTTTGCCAGACGAGTCAAAACAAAGGCACACCGCAAATTCATCTGGCACCTGGATGGACAACCTCTGTCCCTGGTAGACTCATACAAATATCTAGGTTTCCAAATAGACCACAACCTCAATTTCAAATTACAATTGGGACAAGGCTGTACCAGAGCTAAACAACTGCAGTTTGCATTCAGAGTCTTAAAGAAAAAACTTACAGGCTGTTCTACAGGTCGTTTGCTTAAAGCCATTTCAGCAAAATTCCTACCCTCGATCTCGTACGGCTCGGAAATTCTAAACCTGAAAGACGCCATCTCCTTAAACTCAGCACAATCAACCTTCTTTAAGGACCTGTTCTCAATCCCCCAACATATTTCACAATCCCAAATTCGACTCGAGTATGGACTAAGAAACCAGACTCCCAACAGACAAGGGGCATTAGCCAAATACTACTGGAGAATGAGGGATGCAGAGGACAAAATCCTTGCGCATCGATGTTGGGAGGAAATCGAAACCCAAGCCAGGCTAAACAACTCAACGTTCAGTGTTCTGAAGGATTCCCTCGTGGCATTGCAGCTAGAGGAGGCCTGGCTTACCCTCCCCACCTATTCCAGTTTCGAAACCGTAGTGAACAAGGCAATCAAAGGGAAATCCTTATTAATAGACAAAACGGCTTTCTAAAAAAAAAACATGCCTGGGCCATAATCCAAGGCTACCAGTGGCTGAAACCTCAACCATACCTGCTAGACCACTTAAACCCAGGAGAAAAAGCACTATCTAACGCTACTGCGGCTGGGGTAATTTCCATCAAAAGACTTGACACCAAAATGAAAATACCCCTGGCAATCCAAGGAATGTCGCTTATGCGGAGGTTTGGACGAGTCTTTTTTACACTTACTATGCATCTGCCCTTCCCTGGCAGAGACCTGAAGAACGGTCCAGTCATGTAGAGTAGCCATCATCCAATGCCTCGGAGGACTATCAATCCAACTGTCCTGTAAAGCCATAAAATTCCCAAAAAACGCAGCAACAGAGCAAGAAAAAAAGGAAACCATTAACTAACTTAATTCGTTTTAGTACACCTCGTCCAGAAACTCACTTATGGTATTGTCTGTATGTTTTATACTCACCTGTTTTTACTCCAAAATGTACATTTCATGAATAGTGGTTCCCCACCCTTTTATGATTTTTTTTAATGAAATGTATTCATTCATACTGGGTAACACCCTTCACAAGCCAGACTAGCTTGAATCCAGTGGCAAAGTGAGCAAGGGACCCACGTCTGGGCATCCCATGCCAACATACAGCGAACAAAGCAAACACAAGATGATGATGGATGGAGCGCTGAAACTTTTCAAACACTCACCCCGAGTGCCAGATCGGGGTTGAATCCATCATCATTCCTTAGCTCATTTCGCCACCTCAGTTCAGACCCAGCTATATGCAAATCAGTTTTGACCCTGTGCCTAATGGGAACATTCCAGCCCAAACTGCAAAGCCAGCTCTTCCCTGAACCAGAAACAAGCATCCTGGGATCGGTTTCTGGGTAACACCCTTCATCAGCCAGGCCAGCTTGAATCCAGTGGCAAAGTGAGCAAGGGACCCACCTCTGGGCATTCCCTGCCTCCTTAAGGCGAAAAAAGCAAACCCAAGGAGATGGTGGATGGAGCACTGAAACTTTTCAGACACTCATCCCCAGTTTCAGATCTGGGTTGAATCCATCATCATTCTTTAGCTCACTTCGCCACCTCAGTTTAGACCCAGCTATATGCAAATCAGTCTTGACCCTGTGCCTCATGGGAACAGTCCAGCCCAAACTGCCATGCCAGGTCTTCCCTGAACCGGAAACAAGCACTTTGGGACCGGTTTCTGAGTAACACCCTTCATAACTCAGCCAGGCTAGCTTGAATTCAGTGGCAAAGTGTGCAAGGGACCCCCTTCTGGGCATATCCTGCTAACTTGATTAGTTTGTGGAGAGCTGGTTGTAATCTTCCTATTGTGTCATGCGAGGCATTATGCCATCCTTCCACTGCAATATTTGTTTTAACCTTTCGTGCTAGGGTGCTTTCATAGACATTCCAACAGGGGATGTGGAATTTGGGTTGTCTTTGGTGTCCAGATGTGGTCTTCCTACCTATGTATCTTCAAAATAATTGAGCAGGGGTGTTAGTTTGGATTTGTTTGCTTGGTGAAAGGTGCTTTCTATGAGTACATTTTAGTAGTTTGCTACTTCTGTTGTTGGTACATAGGCTATGGCTATACGTTTTCTTATTTGGAATGCAAACTTGCTGTTTGTTACATATTCAACACTTAGGGGCCACTTACAATGTCGGTCGGAAGTGCCTCCACAGTCCTGTCTGAGGCAGTCGGACCAACCGATCTCACTTCTGATGCAGTCGTCCTGACCCCTACATAATGATGCCCAAAACCCATTGGGCATCATCGCGTCTGGGGCCTTGGTAGGAACCTGCACCCCTGCCTGAGCCCGGAGGATTGAAGGGTTCAGGCCTTCAATTCGATTCTCCCTCCGCATTGGCGCTGAGACCGGAGTCGGGAGATATTGGCCCCCAGCACTCTCACCACTGCAACTCCGCCCCCCCCCACCCACCCGGAGGGCTGCCGTGCTGAAGTGAGGTTTGTTGGGGGCGGTACTGCTCCTGGGGGTGCAGCACAGCGTATATCGGGCCTGTCAGATCAGCAGCGCACTCCTGCAGCCCGGGGCTATCTGAGGGTGACCTCACTGGGTCCACACTGATGCCTTTCCCGCTCCCTACTGGTCTGGTGGAATTCGGAGGAGAGTCATGTTGGCAGCATTCACCACGGAGCATTACAACAACTGGGCCTTTGACGAGTGTGGCACTCCCACCTAGAGTTTTCAGGTAGCAGGACCTTTATTCGAGCTGCGTCTGTGCCCGTGCGCCGGGGCCTGGGTCAATGTGTTACTGGCACCTAACCCCCGCCTCTACTTTTCTGCTCCACCCGGAAAACCGCGCGGGGTGAATCGTGTTGTGGCCCGCAATTCTTCACAGCATCGTCCCCCTTGTATTGCCGCCAGGTAGGCAAAAGAACAGATAGGAGAGACAGAAATGAAACCTCCTTGGTGGAGGTGCCGGGGGTGAACTGGGGGCCGGTCAGGTGAGGGGGCACAAACATTCTCTGTGCGGGGGTGGAGAGCTCAGCTGTGCAGTCGGCAGGCGCCTTGGGTCGGTTCAACCTCCCTTATATATTCTCTTTGCTCCGTGAGCGGCCTCACAGAATCACCCACACTATTGGAGCCGCAGCCCCGACTCCTCCTGTATGCCATTGACCCTGCTTGGTGGCCTCTCCTCAAAATCTTGCATAGTGCCCTTCCAGAGGGGGACTCAGGTGCTAGAAACAAGCGGCATCCTCCACGGGCTGAGAGTACCCTCAGTATAAGCCATGACCTGTACTAAATTGGGGAAACTCACGGAGCAGCCAGCCTCCTAGGGTGCATCGGTGGCAGATCTGTGGACTAAAGCTACCTCGGTGCCTACCCAACAGGGCACCACAATGGCAACCCCTCCAGAAGCCGCCAAAACCAGCCCTATCACCCAAGCTTTTTTGTCCAACTTCCTTCAGGAAATAAAGTCAGAAATTAACTCTCTCAAAACAGAAGTCAAAACCTGCCTAAAAGACATCCGACGAGACGTAGCCGAAATTGGCACAAGAGTGGACGATATTGAAAGAACCCTCGACACGAGAAAGGAAGATCAGGAGGAACTGTGGCGTCGCGTGATGGCGCTTGAGGAACCACATGTCGAACTTCAAATTAAGCAGGAAGATTTAGAAAATAGAAGCCGCCGAAACAACCACTGAGTCGGGGGTTCAACAGGGAGTGGAGGGACAAGACATCATGTCTTATGTCGCAGATCTCTTTCAAACAATCCTGGGCGATGATGATGCCTCACCCCCAAAGCTGGACAGAGCGCACCGCGTTACGCCTCCACGATGGAAGGCCAACCTGATCCCTTACATCCTGACCCGGGTGCACTTGTTTATGGAAAAGGAAGCGATCCTTCGTGCATCTCGGGCCAAGGAAGATCTGACATATGAGGGCCATAACATTTAAATATTTCAAGATCTCTCTCCAATCACTCTGCGCTGCCACAGGGACTTCAAGCAAGTAACGGACAAAATCAAAAAAGTGAACATTAAGTACCAGTGGGGTCATCCCTTCGCCCTGATCTTCCAGTGGGAGGGCAAGCTCAGGTCATTGAGATCAATCAAGGAGGCTTTCTAGTTGCTCCATCTTTCTCCCAACCCACGGCCTTCCACCCCTACCTCCGCGGACATGGGGTCCAAGACTCCCCTGCACCCAGATTGGTCGAAGATCCCTCCTCCTCGCACTAGAGCCACCAACGCAAGCGAGCTGTCGCATCAAGCTAAACAGGATATCATCCACCATTTGAAATCTATAGAGGCACCGCAATCGTGGAAGGGGTGGGACTCTCTGTCGGGGCCCCCTCCCCCTCTGGCAACGGGGTGGTGGCCCCTTGACAATGTTTAGACCTTGTAGCGGGGGACTCTACATCCAGGTACCACAGCCTTCTGCCTTCTCCATGAGAGCCCGAACCTGCTGGGATTGCCCTGGCGGCAGGGTGACATCTGGTAGCCTTCTCTGGCTGCGACACATGGACATGGGCCCACCATATGACCAGGGGACTATGGACCTACTCCTCGGGGGCCCGTGTTTTCCCGTTAACACTGTGGCGGGTTGGCCACTGGGGGACGGGAAGCGGCAGATTTCATGTACTTGTTGGCACACCCCGCCATTCTCTTAGTCCCTATGGGGAGTGACTTCCTCATAGCCGCCCTGGTTTGCTCCATTTGGCCGCTTCTGGTCTTAAGTGCTGTATTTTGGCCCTGTTGGCCTTTTGACTGCTCAATTTGTTATTCTTTATCCTATCTTTCTCTCTCCTTTTTCTTTCTCTGGTCTCATGGGGGGAGAGCACGGATACCTCGGGACATCCGATATCCTTGGCGTAGGAGCTCCTGGGCATGGGAGAGGGTTGTTCTAACACCCAGGCGGGTGAACCCTGTCTTCCTCCCCATCCTCTTTTGCACCCAACGCCAGATCCAATTGGGTCGGGACCCAGGGGAGAGGGGTACGGTGGTTTGCACAAGTGCACATATTTAACTAGGTCTGTAGTCGATGATGGCACAACTTAAATGTATAACCCTCAATGTAAAAGGCCTCAATGCCCCCAATAAGAGATGGCAGGTGTGGCGCTACCTCCTTATTCATGACCCAGATGTCATTTTTCTACAGGAAACCCATCTCTTACGTACGGACACGCTGTGCATGTCCCATCCTAAGTTCCCCAAGCAGTACTGGGCGTCAGCGCAGACTTAAACAGCAGGGGTGGCTATTCTTTTTAAGGTGAGTTGCCCCGCACATATTTCTCGGGTGCAGTGGGACAAGGAGGAGCACTATTTAAAACTTACACTGCTCATCCATGGTAAGACACACACAATGCTCAATATTTATGCACCCAACCATGCACAAGACACATATCTCTGGACCATTCTTAAGGACTTGCTGTCCCAGGAGAATGATCCCATCCATCTCGGGGGCAATTTTAATCTAGTATGGGACCCCAGCTTAGATCGCACCACCTCTTCCTTCCAGGGCACTGGAGCAATGTCTGCCGCACTCAAGCAGGATCTGGAAGCCTTAGGTCTCCTAGACGTGTGGCGATACAAAGAACCTGGGACGAAAGACTACACTTTTTCCTCCCATGTCCACCATCTTACTCTCAAATTGACTATTTATTTCTGTCCCAGTCTCTCTTTCACTCTTTAAAATCAGCAGCGATTTCGGATACATCTATTTCAGACCATGCCCACCTGGAGGTTACCTTGACGGGTATAGGCAGGAACCCCTGCTCCGCCCCTCGATGGCGACTTTCCCCACACACCCTACGAGATCTGTTCCATGTGGCCGAAATCCACCAGGTGATACAGGCCTATTTTGAAACTAATGACTTCGCTGACACTAATGGTCATGTCCTATGGGATGCCTTCAAGGCCACTATTTGAGGCGTTATAACATCCATCTCTATCGCCCGCGTTCGGGAATCTCGCCTGGTTGAAACCAATCAAGCTTGCGATATCAAACTGCTGGAAAAGCAGGGGCATAGTACACCCTCTTGGGGCCAAGTTAAGGCTTTAAGCGTCAACAACCATTAGTTATAATGGGGTAGCCCAGTGACCCTCAGAACCTGGGTCCTAAAGCTAAACAAAAACAGTGGTTCTGTTGGGAATGTAGCAATTTCTTTGTTTTCATATACTTGAAATAAATTGTATCTACATTGAATGTACAGTACACAATGACACACAACTCCAATTTCAGTTTCACTAGTATTTCTTATTGTAGATACCGTGCATGTATTGATCAGTAAATCAATGGCTGTCCATGACAACAAATGACATAAAAATACACATAAGTAGTGCAATGCTTAGTGACTGGTAGTGAGTGGTGATGACCGTGCTGTACAAGAATAAGAAAGGTGGAATATATTCAATACAAATACAAAGAACATAAACTCTTGTGTGTCCACTTCTGAGTTAAATAGTCACAACAGACTAAATTTTTTTAATTTTTGTTGAGACTCCATATGGACGAATTGGCATAAACAACGTCGATGTTTCGACCCTATAAGGCAGTGCAGATTTATTTGCATCTAGGGCAGGTCTTCATCAGGACATGGGATGAGAAGGAAAGCCTGTGAACGTAAAGGGGTAAGCGTCAACAAAGCAGAGCACTCCCCCTAGGTCTGAAGCAGAAATTCTATGGCAGAGGCAACAAGGCGGGCACCCTGTTGGCGCAGCACCTGTGTCTGCAGGTATCCCGCAACCACGTTTCCAAAATCACGCTTCTGGGAGGAATATGGGCTACTTCAGAATCAGCTAAGCAGCAAGCGTTTAGCTCCTTCTTCTCCACGCTCTATGAACAGGGAGACATTTGTAGGGACAAGATAGACCCCTTTCTGGCCTCTTGTCCTTGGATGCCACTAGATCCTTTTTATAAACAGCAACTGAAAGAACCCAACACTCCAGAAAAACTCCGAAAAGCGTTGAAGAGTTTTCCTATTGGCAAGACTCCAGGCCTTGACAGCCTTACATTACCATTCTATCTCTCTTTCTCCCAGAGCTCCAGGCACCGCTGTTACGACTCTTTAACTCCTTTGCAGATACAATGACTGTCACACTGACCATGGCTGGAGCCGATATAGCGCTCATTCCCAAGCTGGGTAAAGACCGAACATCTTGTGCTTCATACCGCCCCATCTCTCTGCTAAATGTCGATGTTAAATTATATACTAAAATACTAGCCCAACGTCTAGCTACCCATCTACCTGGTCTGATTGAGCCCGACCAGGTGGGATTCATACACGAATGACAGAGTAGCCCACTTGGTGGAAAAGGTACCCTCGATGCCGAGAAGGCATTTGACCGGGTCGACTAATCCTTTCTCAGGGCAGTGTTGCCGAAGATAGGCCTGGGGCCGGTCATGATTGCACACATCATGGCCCCTTAAGCGGCGCCTTCACCGCAGATTAGAGTCAATGTTCTTCTAAGCCCATCCTTCTCCATCCACCAGGGCACGCGCCAGGGGTGCACTTTATCGCCCTTGCTCTTTGTCCTGGCCGTGGAGCCCCCGGTGATTGCCATCCGCCAATCGGCGGAAATTAAAGGCCTCCCATTTGGGGGGGGAGGAGCAGAAACTCGCTCTCTTTGCTGATGATGTCCTTTTGACACTAACTAGCCCCGAGAGCTCCCTTCCAGCGCTGCTTGATGTACTCTTTCAGTTCGAGTTGATCTGGGGGCTTAAAATCAACCTTGCTAAGTCACAGGCGCTTAACCTTACCCTCTCCTCGCAACAGCTTGAGGAACTCGGGGACGGTATCCCCTTCCAGTGGGCTTCCCAATCCATACGCTTTTTAGGTGTCAATGTCACGGCAATTCTGGACTTGTGGACGCAGGCAAATTGGCCCAAGTGTAGAAATTCAGTTCAAGATGACCTTCGGAGATGGAAACTGCTACCTATTTCTTGGTTGGGCCGTCTTAATGCGGTAAAGATGTCCATTCTCCCCAAGATTCTTTACCTCTTTAAAACATTTCCAACCCCTATCCCCCAAACTGATATTCTGAGCCTTCAACAGGAGGTTATTTCTTTTAATTGGGGAGGCTGCGCTTCTCTACCAAAGTTTTAATGCTTCCACAGGCCTGGGGAGGGCTGGCGTGCCCCGATTTTCTTGTTGATTATTGGGCGTTGCATCTGCGCTATGTCTCAGAGTAGGTGGCTCGCGAAAGCTAGAAGTATTGGTTCCACATAGACAGAGCTGTGCCGCCCACTCTGGGACCTGGCTTGGTTGCCGAGGGGTGCTTGCCATCGCAGCGTCTATATTGCTACCCCAGTGCCTACGGTTCTAGAGATGTGGGACAGAATTGCAGTGAACCGTGGTCATACCTCCTTTCCCAACACACCCTTGACGCGTAACCCGGGGTTTCCACAAGCCCTTTAACCCGCATCTTTTCCAGCATGGACATCTAAAGAGTGTCGTACAATTGCTGATCTCTTTGAGAGGAGGATTTTTCAATCCTTTTGAGAAAAGCAAGCAGGAATTTCACCTCCCTAACACAGAGTGCTTGGAATACTTCCAAATTTGCCATTGGCTACATACTGCTTTATACGCAGAGGGCGCCATGCACCAACTTACCCACTTTGAATCCCTCGTCCGCTTTTTCTAAGACTCCCGAGGCCTGATCTCTAGGACTTACAAGGTCCTTTAGCACTCAAACGCGCTACTGCCTCATACCGATCAACAACACTGGCACACAGATCATGAGGAGGACATCCCCCCCGGCCACTGGGAATAATTATGGTGGGACATACCTTGCACTTTTAAAAGTATCGCACAACAGGAGACAACTTATAAAATCATGACCCGTTGGTATTACACCCCCCTCCGGTTGCAAAAGATGTTCCCCAATTCCACGCCTATCTGTTCATTCATGCTTATATGGTGGTCTTGCCCGCTTATAACAATTTTTTGGAAGGAGGTCTTGAACCACATCAGTAGGTGGTGGGCTTTCCCATTCTGAGTGCCCCAGGGGTAATGTTTCTAGGTCTCTTAAAGCAATGACACTCTCGGACTGGCGCTTGATCTTCCACATGCTCACTGCGGCGAAACAGGTTATAGCGCTCCATTGGAAAAAGGCCTTGACCCCCCTCTCCTCGGTGTGGCTTACCCGTCTTTGGCAAGTAATGGCTATGGAGCTTCTCTCCCATCGTCTAACCCACACTGACGCTAAATTCAAGCGCACATGGCAACCTCATGCTTTACATCTCTCTAAACTGGAATATGCTCGATCTGTCCCTCCCCGCTTACGAGCCCTCCAACTGTTCGTCGACTCTCTGCTCCCTAGGGGAGAATCCTATAAGGAGGAGCTGAGGTAGGCGGGAAGGGGGTGGCCAGTCATCCCATGGGGGGGTTCCGCAGGGGTCTACTCTTAGCCCCTTGCTGTTCAATGTCTATATTACCCCCTGGTTTTTTTGGCGGAACAGTTTCATAGGGTATGCAGATGATACCCAACTGCTGTTTACTTGGCCGGACGATAATTTGGATACGTCGGCTGTTCATCTGTGCTTGTCCTCCGTATTTCGCTGGCTAACGCAGGCCCAGTTGAAATGCAACGAGGAAAAATCTGAAGTGCTCTTCTATGGTTCCTTCCCCCCCTCGTTCAAAAACACACTGTGGCCTTCTAATATTCCCAGCACGAAAGAGATGGGGAGACCTGCAAAAAACCTTGGCATCTGGTTCTCAGAGGATCTCAGATTCGAGGTCCATATTAAGAAACTTACAGGCACCTGCTTTGCCACTCTGAGAATGCTCCGCAAATTCTTCCCCCTGCTCCCCAGGGATGCTAAGGAGACGGTTGCTAGAGCACTCATACTGGCAAGGCTGGATTATGCGAATGCACTGTTTAGTGGCATTCCGGCCTATCTGGTGAAACGCCTGCAAATCATCCAGAATGCGGCTGTCCGTCTTTTATTTAACATCCCTAGATGGAAGAGTGTCCGCGCAGAGATACGCACGCTCCATTGGCTTCCTGTTGCACAACGCATTTTGTTTAAATCTCGGGTGCTTGCGTTTCGTGCCTCTCACGATCAAGGCCCCCTGTATCTGAGGAAGAGATTCACCAGCTATGTCCCTGTACGCACCCTCAGATCCTCTACTCTGTTCAAATTGTATCTTCCCCGTTTTAAACGAGCAAGACTCGGTGGCCAATCGATCTCCGTGATCGGGGCTCGGGCCTGGAATGCTCTCCCTCTCCATCTGCGCTCTTTGCCTACAGTGGCTGAATTCAAAAAACACCTGAAAACACATTTGTTTAAGAGTGTAAGCTAAGATGCCTTCTCTTTGTCTTACTGTCTGCCTCTCCTGTACCCGCGCCAGGATACTCTCAAGTAAAGGAGCGCGCTATAAAATGGTTTATACATACATACATACATACATACATACATGACACTCTGACCCAGGACTCATTCCTCTTCCACCATAACTCGCCCTAGCCAATGGAACACTGCGCCATATTCTCTCCACTCCTCTTCCCTCTCCTTTTCCCTTTCTAGCATCCTGTTCTGGCTCTTCTTTTTTACTCTATTTCTTCACAGGCTGGCAGGGATGGGGGCTAACCCCCGATACCTTGTTGCAGGCTGCATTTGGTGCCTCTAGCAGCTGATGGTTCTTGACAAGCTGGGTACTAATAGATTGCGCCATGCCTATGATGTTTTCAATTAAATGTTTTAAATTTGATTGCTAGCCATGCTCTTATCCTTTGCAGTACTTATGGCTTGGCGAGGTACTACTGTCTATTTAGTGCTCGCAATCACCGCACCACACTTTCTACATGTCTATAGTAGACGCAAATGTAATCTTCCAGGTATACTAGGCTCGAGCAATTGAGGGACCTCTTTATGCTTGGTTAATGCAGGATTCTCCTATCCATCTTCCTATACCCAGTCCTCCCGCTGTTTTTGTGTTTGATGGCTAGGCTGGGTGCTGTATGTTTTATAATCTCACTGAAGTGGACCAACGATGCATGCACTGCATTCTTAGCTGACTACTACTGCCTATTACCTGGTGTTGGTTAATGCTTTCTGTATGTTCACAAACTTAATAAAAGGGATTTAAACAAAAGTCAATAGAGTAGAAATTGTTCCATTCCATGTTGAGCATGGCAAATGAGGGAATGTCATCATCAGGTATCTATAGTCGGACCAGCATATCCTGGGAGAAACACAACTTATACATTTGAACAGAAATGCGTATAGCTACCTAAATGTCTGTATACCGAAATGAATGCATGAGTACCCCACAGCACACAACGAAGCATTACAGGGCAACAGAACATCGTTGCACTTACAAAAGTATGTCCAGAGAAAGATATGCACTGGCACCATGCCCGCTCCTAGATTAATCATTTGGCCGGGCAGAACCTAAATATCTCAAACGCATTTAAATACCACAAGATGTCATGTCATAGAAAGTCACATTGCGGAAAACAACATCAGTTACCATAATCACCTTGCCATTTTTCCAACACCATAGTAAGAAGCACCTTATCTAGTCTGATTAGCTTGAAATTATCCAACAACATGTATAAACCCTACATGAAAATTATGTCAAAATATATGGCTGATCTAACAAGTAGCAATATAATACATCCACCCAAACAGATGGAAAAGCTAGTCTTAGCTGGTTTACAATCTCACACGTCACTTAACCTGATGCACCAATTGTTGACAGATCAATACATGACTCCAAACACCAAATTGACTAATACTGTCCAACCTGACTTGCCACTCCCCCTTCAGCCCAATCACCAGCCCCATATCCTGTGTCCTGATGAGTACAGAAGTGTCCGAGCAGGCAACCACCAAAGCCTCCGCTCTCCATTATCTCAGCCTTTCGCAGGGAAGGTAGCCAGGTCATCATAGGGAGTCACAACCATCATGTGATGTTGGCTGTGTCAAGAATAACAACATGTGAAAGATCCAGCACATATCCAGAGCAGGACTCAGACAGAAGAATCCCTTGCATACAAATCCCTAGCATGCACCCAGGTCTGCTTGCACACACAGCTCACTCAAATATGTTAGGACACAACTATCTTTGTGCCTGTATACTTTGCCAGGCCAAGTTTACACGCTGCTGGTGGACCTGTGCAATTCCTCCACCACTGTTTACTGAGGCCAGCCTGCGGGCATGAGCTAGGATACATACCAATACAGTCCGTATATCGTATCAAAATGTCCCACTTGGAGTTACAGCATTCAAAACAGTCTAAAGTGATAACCGTCCACAAGGAGCAGGCTTCAAAGCCACAGGTATATAAAGGATGGTTCATTATCCAAAATCTTGGGGAAGGAAGACACACATCTCCAAACTAAGCCAATTTCTTACATACAAAAGAAAGAAACAGGGAATATCTTTTGCTGGCATATGTCTCAATGCATGTACCTGAACACACGTTACATGATCTTTCAATCACCAAACAATATCCTTAGTATCAGCTTATGATCATGTCCTAGACACAAATTGGGATGGATGTAAAAAATTACCTTACATTAAGCAGGCAATGCAGATCTGGTCAGATGGGCATAACAAACATTCATGAGTCAGGCATACCACCAGAGGAGCATATGGTACAATATTGAACAACACGATAGCCATAACAAGCTAGACGAGCACAGAGGAATCATGGGCATTAAGAAGGTCAGCATCCCACATACCTCACAGTCCACACATGGGGGGAGACCGTGGCCTCTAGTACAATACCCATGGTCAACAGTTGACATTGTAGCATATGTGAATTCTAAGAGACACCCCTACACAGGAACGAAGGAGTAAATGTCAGGCAGCCAGTCCTCCTCACAACTGAGCAGCTGCCTCATCTAGCCACGTCAGGACCACCTCTGATAGGTCCATGACCACGTGTCTGTGACCTTAACCTTTCAAAGTCCTTCAGCCATCCAGTGGCTTTTCCTGTGCATCCTGTAAGCCCCGTGACTAATGACCTCATTTCCTTCCAGAGCGCCTCACAGGTGAGTATTTATTCAACAGCATGATGGGATTTGTAGTGTCTGGGAATCACTGCCACCCCACGCCTCTAATTAAAGCCCTCCAGTGGGCCTTAGAAAAGGAAGTGCACAGTTTATAATTTCACTGCTGTGCCATCCTGGCAGTCGCATGTTTCAAATACCTATGCTCCCATCCATATTCCAAAGGCGGTGCGATTCTCCGTGGTGGGACTGCCGTGAAAACATACTCCTATACTGTCCACAATTTAGGTCGAACTCCACAGCAATCACTTCAGCAGGAACGTTATTCACAGGGGAAACCGGCATTTAACAATTCTGATTTCACTCGTACCCTGACTCATTCCCTCACTCCTTACTCATAGATATTTACTGAGATTTTCCTGGCAGTCCAGCCGTGGAGCATCTCACCTCCTTAAAATAATAAACTGTGCACTTCCTTTTCTGAGACCCACTGGATGGCTTTATTTATATGAAAATGGTCTGCGATTAAGCAGAGTGTATCTCACAAAGGACTGTGTGGATTTGCCTGCATGTAAGCTTCATTATGAACATTTTCTTTTTTGTTTTTACCCTATGCAAGGTTTAACATTGCATTGTCTTTGAGAGACTTAAGAACATTGAATGGAAAGTAACACAAAGTGTTTTCCATCTGGTTTGAGCAGTAAATACACATGCGGACATGGGTGCTACAAATATCGGCATTTGTACCAAGAGCTCTGACAGTCCTTTGTTGCTTGCCATTTTTAGCGTTGCACAAATGAAATCATCTCCGAAGTAATTTAAACATGTGTTACTTTGAATGAAGTTTGAATGAGCACTGAAGAAGGCAGGGTTGTATGACGTTACAACGCATACTTTTACAACGCATACCTTTACAATGCATTTTTTACAACGCAACATCCATTACAACGCATGCCATTACAACAAATTTGTAAAAACTACCTTTACAATGCATTCCATTACAACGCATACTACCTTTACAACACATACCATTACAACGCATAACATTACATTGCATGTATGGTAAGTATTGGATAGTGTAGGGGTAAAAATTACTATTCTAACTCCGGGGAGTGCAACAGTAGGGTAAGTGTTGGATAGTGTAGGGGTAAAAATTACTATTCTAACTCCAGGGAATGCAACAGTAGGGTAAGTGTTGGATGGTAATGGTATCCGTTGTAATGGTATGCGTTGTAATGACTGCGTTGTAATGACAAGCGTTGTAATGGTATGCGTTGTAGTGTCATGCGTTGTAATGGTTGCGTTGTAAGGGCATGCGATGTAATGGATGTTGCGTTGTAAAAGTTTCGCTGTAATGGTAGTGCGTTGTAAAAGTTGCGTTGTAAAGGTTGTTTCCCGAAGGCAGAGGCCAAATTGCATTTGATCAGAATAAATCCTTGATGTCCTGTGAGTGCCCCTAAAAAGAATAGTGACCTGTGAGTGCTCCTAAAAAGTATAGTGAAGATTGTGTGGTGGGTAATTTTTGTTCAGCCTACTATGCAGAAGGAGCTTTAACTATATTTCTTCCCCACTGTGTGAAAGTATATCTGCTGTTGGGCTATAAAAGTACCATAGGGTATTTTTATAGCCCATGAATAGTTGGAAGGGTTAGAAGGAAAGAGGGTACCTCTGCTCCTCCACAGTCGTATGCTCAACACACCTGCCAATTACCAACCTTTGTCCCCACACTAAGCACCTGTAACTATCCAGACTGGCAAGTATGTGTGATTGATTCTGGATGACAGGAGGCAGTAAGTCATCGGTCTGGAAGGGCAAGAAAAAGTAATGAGGGTGGACGTGACCCTTTATTCTTTGCTTAATAATTGGGGGCTAAAGGAAATGTATTTGGGAGGAAGAATACTTCAATACTGATCTCTCAAAATCTAGACCAGAATGAAGGGTTTGTGAAGCTTTTAAATTGGAATATCACAGTGCGAGATCTAAATTAGGTAACTTAAGCAGGTTAAGATTGGTTCAGAAGTATTCCATACTGCTTTTTCAAGAAAACTGATTGACGAGTCCCTTTTATTTAGATGGTTACTGCTCACGGTGTTTGCTGGCAATTCCTTTGTACATTGACAGGGCTAAGGGTGATTTAGGTACCTCATTTCCACAACTTTACCGGGAAAAGTGCATAACAATTAATTTGTATCTTCTTATTAACAACTCGTGAGGTATGAGCTGAAAGGAAAGTTGGATGTTTTTCTACTTACATTTTATGATGGGACCTTTGACAATACTAGGGTGGATATGGGCTTTGAGAGATATTTTTTTGTTTGAGTAAATGTAAATTATGTTTTAGGCCCGATTACCAATTTGAGTGAGGATTTGAAGCATTTTATCCAAAGGGCTTATGGAGAAGTGCTAAATCAATTCGTAATTAAGAAAGGTTTGTTTTTTGGTAATGATTGTTGCGCTACATTTCGAACGACCATCCCTATCTTTGTGGGTAGTGGCAACTCAAGCACAATTGATTTTGTTTTGGTATAAGTAACTTTGAGATCCTCCCATCTTGCTTATATGACTACGACCCTTTAATGATGGAGCTAAAAAAGGTAATTTGAGAAGTAAGTTCGTAATGGTGTAGAGACAAAGTGACTTGCCCTTAAGGTAGGCTAGAGTAGATATAGTGAGATTTCGCTCTGATTTGATAGGAACCAAGTAGTCGTTCAGGCTTTGGTGTCTTCATCAAAAAAAATTCAAAAGGCAATTACTAGTTCCCCACACATTGGCCAGCTAAAATGTATGGGTGGTTTGATTCAGCGAATTCAAAGGCCCACAGTGCCTTAAAAGGGCTCTCAAGACATCCCTTTGTGATGTGAAGCTTGTAAGATTAAGGAAGTTATTTTACAAAAAAGACTATAGACAAACATAAGCATGTCATTAAGGAAGATGCCTGGGACACCTGGGTAGAAGATAGCGGGGAGAAGACCAACACAGCCTTTTGAAAAGTTTTGAATGCTCCCTTCTTAAGGGAGAATATTTTCCCCTCGTAGACACTGTAATACCCCCTGTCACCAAGGTAAACCATTTCTGATCAATCTATTCCGCTGTTTTATGCGAGGAAGGTTAATTTCCATTGAAGAGTTCAAAGAGGAAAGCCTGAGTTCGAGTTAGGGGAAGTCATTATTGCTATTAAGATTTGTTAAAAGAGGAAAGCCCTGGGCCCTTATGGAGGTCCTGTAGATATGCTTAGATAAAATATTGATGTTTGGCCACATAATGTCACTAATGTTTTGCGACATGTACCGTGGTGTTGTGTAGCATTTTAGGATCCTAGTGTATTGTTCCCGATTCATGCCCTTATATAGGTATAACGTGTTGTATCCATATATAGACATAGAAACCAAAACCATATTAAGACATAGCTCATGCAGTCCTAATACGGCATGGCTACTTCCACTAGTTCCGAAAATCTACAATCATTTCTTGGAAAAACCCGCCTTCAGCAGTCAGGGACTTCCCCCTGCTTGAATATTGATTTATCCAAGAACTCATGGACACACACATACTGACTTTACGAACAGTATCGGTGAAGCTATAGGCAACTTAGCCCTCAAATCAGCCAATTTTACCATCCTGGGAGATATCAACTTACATCTTGATGTCCCCTCAGACCAGGCCACAATATGCTTCACTGACACCGTGAATGTACTTGGCTTAAAAACCCTCACCACCTCTGCCACACACAAGGCGGGACATACACTTGACTGTATCTGCTCTAATATTGAAGGACTCAAAGTAGACACTCCACAAATATTAACCTGGACAGACCATAGCTATATCCCGTTCGATTTCCCCGTAATATTCCACTCTTTGACAAAAAAAGCCAATGTCTCATCAGGGCCTGCCATGATAGTACCCTGCTGGAAAGATCTGATTGGGCAATCAGACTTCCTAACAAGAGCAGACAAATCCAGACCGACTCCGTCAGGAGCTCCAGACAAGGACAGCCAGGCCTTTAGGAAATGGATCTACACCCTCATAAAAGGCCAGGAGTCTATTCCTCCCTGTCTAAGGGTCAGGAAGAAACAGAGACCCACTGCCCCGTGGTTCTCTCTCACCCTAAAAGAGGAACAAAGAAAGGTTAGGGCACTCGAACGAAATTGGAGACTTAACTACACAGTCACTGATCAAGATATGTATAAAATTGCCCGTCGTAAATACCACGGCCTGATCAAAACGGCCAAAAAAGACTACTATACGGAAGCCATTAATAAAAGCAATAACAAGCAAAGGAACATTTTTAACATTGTAAATATCTTTACCAATCCTAAAACCTTGCAGAAAGGCATCCCCCCCTCACAGACCCTATGCAACACCATTGCAGACTTCTTTGAGGGTAAAATATTAACGCTGATCAAAGATTTCTCGCAACCGATTAACCATGAGGAGAGCAAGGCAAGTAATCCCAGCATAATAACCCATACCCTGACCTCCTTTCAACCTATAAGCCTAGAAGAATCTCAAATAGAGATCCTCAAAACTAAATAAGGTTCCCCTTTCGACCCTTGTCCCCCGCTGGTGCTCCACTCACTAATAGAGATTGCCAACCCACTCATCAACAGCATCATAAATTCCTCACTCAGTCACGGTTTGGTCCCCGAGGAATGGAAACTCGCAGCGGTAAAACCCTTGCAAAAAAAACCACTACCAGACCCTTCCACCCTCACAAATCTCCGCCCCATTTCTCTACTCCCAGCTCTTTGCAAATTTACTGAGAAAGAGGTCAACAAACAACTTACTGCATTCTTGGAAGCCAATAACATCTGGCACCCCAACCAAGCTGGCTTCAGAGCTCAGCATTCCACAGAATCAGCCCTAATCTTCTCTTCCGAAACCCTCCGTGCATCACTAGATCAGGGAATGAAAGCAGTCCTGGTTCTGCTAGACCTGTCCGCGGCTTTTGATACGGTGTCCCATACCATTCTCTTGGACTGTCTAGCCGCGGCAGGAATTACCGGAACTGCACTGTGCTGGATAAAAAGTTTCCTTGTAAATAGAAGACAAGTGGTGATTCGAGGACAGTATAGGTCAGAAGAAAAGTTAGTAGGCTCAGGAGTCCCCCAGGGCTCCTGCCTGAGCCCTACACTTTTCAATCTATATATGGCCCCTCTTATCACCCTCATCTCTTCTTTTGGCATAGATACCATCGCATACGCTGACGACACGCAGCTCATTTTGGTGCTAGAGAATGACAACCGTGAAGCCGAGACAAAGCTCCAAAATTGCCTTACTGCCACGTTTAAATGGATGCATCTAAATCATCTTAAGTGCAATACTGAGAAAACGGAAATTTTATCCTTCGGCAAAGGAAACACTTTTAATCCTACATCCTGGTGGCCTGGGGATGCCATTGCTCCGCCCAGTACTGCCTCCTCAGCCCGTAATCTAGGGATTAGATTTGACCCCTCCCTGAGTTTCAAACAACAAGCCATTGCCGTAGCAGGGACCTGTTTTGGAATTATTAACGGGCTCAGGAAATTCTTCGACCTCATTCCCATCTCCGCAAGGAAAACGGTCGCTGTAGCCCTCATTACCTCCCGCATCGACTACTGTAATAGTCTTTACGCAGGGACAAACAAAGAAGTCTGCCAAAAATTACAAATTGTACAACATGCTGCAGCCAGACTAGTGCTAGGATGGAAAAAGAGAACCTCAGCCACAGCAGCAATGAACACTCTGCACTGGCTGCCCATCCACAAAAGGGTGCTCTTTAAAGTACTGTTGATCACTTTCAGGGCTTTCAATGGAAATGGACCAATCTACATAAAGAAAATGTTCAAGCACTATAGTCCCACACGATGCCTCAGGTCCCAAGTGGCTAACTTTCTCACTATTCCGAAATTTAGACTCAAAACGAAAGGAGGAAAATCCCTGGCGGTACTAGGCTCCAAGGCCTGGAACCTTCTCCCCTCTCATCTCCGCCAAATCCCCACAGAAACAATTTTCAGAAAGCCTCTCAAAACCTGGATTTTCACTCTCTCTGAACAGCAATGTAAAAGCCTAGTCTAGATACCCCTCTATCTCCCCAATCACCAGGGTCACCAAATCTCTTCTACAGCGCAAAGATGCTCCTTGGAGTGCAACCTGCGCTTTATAAAAAAAACATCACATCACATGGAGTTTTCAAATAACTGAGACTCTTTTATGAGGTTTATGTCCAACCTTACGTCAAACTCGGCAACTTCAAGGTATAAATATGCTCAAACTTGCCCAAGCAAACACACGGTGGTTTGGAGCAGTTCTACTTGCCCGATGCGCCCTGCTACAGCAAGTGCCGAAGGAAGCCGACCCTCCAGCAGACACACTGAGAGAGACACTGTCTTTTCTCCTGCCGAGAAATCCAGCTCCAGTGTTTCCAAGCTACCCTTGCGGGTTGCTGGGAAATTGAGTCCTGAGAGAGAGATACCAGACCTCCTTCATTCTAAAACCAAGGTACGGAGCTGATTAGACCCTTAGAGAATTCTTGGATAAGATTCTTTGGCAAAGAATACCAAACTTGAGCTACTCCTCACTTACTTCTTCCATTGTACTAGACCTAGGTTAGGTACACTGGGTAGGCGTATTTTAGAAGCACCAGTTGAGTACTTTTAGTCATTCTTATTTATGTATGTTATTTTATATGGCTTAGAAACCATACCATGCTTTTACAGTATTACTTTATACTACTCCTAATACTGTACGCATTATATTTTGCAACCAGTATTACGATTGTAGCAGTTCATTTCTTATGCTTGAGAAAGAAGACTGTTCAATAAATCCTTTTATTGAAAACGCCAGTCTATCTATTTCTCTGCACCTCTGGTGAAACGAAGCATGCACGATTGACTAAGTGAAATATCTATCTATTGTTTCCACGACTCTGAAGATCAGTTTTATCTTGGGGAAACAAAGTTGTCATATTTATGCGGTTGTCAGAGACTAATCCCTTCTTGTGAATTCGAGAAAGTTTCTAGTGACCTCTAAGCTAGCTGGCAAACACACAATTAAGTTTAGTATATTCGGTAGAGACCTAGTCGACCTCAGTCCTACGTCTTCACTACAGGATATATTATTCCAATGAGCAGAGCCTATTGTGAATATAGGAACTACACTACATGGCGCCCAACATGGAACATAGGTTAGGACTAATTTTAGCACCACATGTAGTGGACTGCAACACTTGGGGTACAGTCTTTGCTTCAATTTACACAAAAACACATGGTATCTCGTCTATGGTGGTAATACTAGACTTTCTAAGACAGATTCAAAATTAATAATGTCCAGAACCGGCCTTAAATCTTGGTATGAAATTACTGAAAGATTTCAAACAGGTCTCAGCTATACTATTAGTCAACATTAAAGGTGAAGCGGCATCTGTGGTAATCCGCCAAAAACTAAAAGAAACAGATATTACTGAACAACCATATGAGCTTGCCAGAATTATTGAAAACTCCTATGAAGAACTAGGTAGAGATAGTTTGGGTGGGAAACCAGTAAAAGCCCAACTAACCGAAAATCCTGAAAAAGTTTTTATTAAAAATAATCTCACTACTCCTAAAAAGAAGTGGGAAAACTCAAAACAGACACTTCCTAAAGAGAAGCGTTCTCAGTCCAGAGGAAGGTCTCCTCAACAGGAACCCTCTGAAAAAAGGTATAACCTCAGAAATAGGGATAATTTGAGAAAACCTGATAGATATCAAGATACTGATACACGTTCCTCTCGTACCTTTCAGACTTCCTCACAGAAATCTGAAAGAAGAGGACGATCAGAACAAATGGAAGAACGCGTGAAGTCCTAGGACAAACAGCACGTTCCAAAAAATAAGAAAAATCAATTCTCTAAAAAGAAGGTAGCAAGTATTAAAATCAGACATGCCGAGGATCTAGAGGACGCAACTCAAGAACGGGGAGTGGGCCCAGACAATGCTGGACAGTGCAGCAAAGGTCACCATAGCTCGCAGGATCCTGAAAGATTATCTGGAGACAGTGGATCTGAATTAATACATTCAGGTTGAAACTGCCGACACCAGGGTTAGTGTACCCCATAAGTTATATGAAGTAACACTCCAAATAGAGGAGGATATAACTAGAAAAATAAAAGCACTTTTTTGGGAAGAACTATCTAAGGGTTATGACATCCTTCTAGCTGAAAAAGACTGGCCACCTGAATTTGTCAGGGAGTGCCCACATGGCGAAGAGATAATTATGCCAGCCTTCTGAAACCACATTCCAATTCATAAAAAATACACCTGTGCCAGAAAATGGGCTGTAGCCCAGGCCCCAGCATTATACAAAAATCACGTAGGATGGGATGAGGATTCTCCTCACCATAAAATCCAGTGGAAAAATCAACCTACTGCTCAGAGGCAGTGGCCAGTAAAGCAAGAAGCTGAAAAGCAAGTCAGGGAGATCTTAGATAAACTTGAATACCAAGGGGTAAATAAAACATGCACCTCATCTATGAACAATCCTTTGTTTCCTGTCTCCAAACTAGACAATCATATCAGCTAGTTTTGGATTACAGACATTTAAACTCTTGTTGCAAAACTTTTGCAATACAAAATGCACATAGTGCAGTACTGATGATTTTTTTTTTAAAACTCTTTATTCATGACTATCAGGTATTACAATACACATTTTATCATCGTACATAGTGTCAGTCTTTTCCATTTTCTTTAACTTAACTGTGGCATATCATTCCTACTATCCATTTATTTAACTAGCTTCGTTATAATCCCAAAAACACTGTAATACATCTTATATTCCGCGTCCGTAGAATACTGTATTGCCTCAACAAATCCCCTCCCTCCCACCTCCCCCCTCCCTCTTCCCGTCTCCTGGCAGTCCCCGTGTACAACGTCCATAAGGTGGATATACCAGGTTTAAGCCTGTGTGAATGAACATTACATTGAATAGGCGTGGTTACCGGTGCAAGCAGGCTAGGTAGTTCCGTACACATACACTCCTCACCCCAAGCATGCTGTCAAACAATATGTGTCAGTCACAGTTCTGGGTTATCGTCCTCCAGTTCCAGTAACATACGGTCCCAGTCCTGTGCAATGGGGTATTTACGGTGGCCCTTCTGTTCCTCCCTGCGTAGCTCCGTAGCCTCTGCCTTTCCCCATTTCAACATGTCAGACCTCCATACCTCTACATCTGGGGGTCTAGGTGACTTCCATCTCATGGTGAGGGTGCGGAGTGCCAGCAAGAGAGCCAAGTCTATAAATTTCAATTGTGCCTTACAGGCCTTGGGTCTCTTCCTGTTGCCTATCAGGCAGGGCAAGGCACTGTAGAACAGTTATAGTGAACAGTGTATTCCTAATTGTCACCCAATAATTACGTATTCTCGGGCATGTCCAAAGCATGTGGATAATATTGACAGCATCCTCCCGACACCTAGGGCAGTTGTGGGGGGTGTTAGGAAACATCCTATGTAGTCTCTGGGGAGTGAGATATGCCCTGTGCAAAACCATGGCTTGTATAAATTTGAACTTGACGTTCCTGGACACTCTCCTAGGGTGACCAAGGATGGTCTTCCAGTCGCCGTCTGTGATCTCCTCCCCTGTGTCTGTGGTCCAAGCCTCCCTAAGTGCAGTGAGGGGCAAAGCTGCGTGTTCCCTGATACCCACATAGAGCCACTTCACTAAGTGTCCGCCCGTCCCCATGTAATGGAGAAGATGGACCAGTTCGTGTTGGTCCGGCTTAGTGCGTTGTGGAGCCCAGGTGCGTCTAACATAGTGGGTCACCGAGGCGTGCAACAAGTAAAGTCGTTGCGGGGCCCCTGTGGATTGTGCGAAGGTAGCATGATCCAATAGGGCGTCATCTCCAAATAAGTCTCCCACCCTGTCTACCCCAGCATCCGTCCAGGGTCTTAATCTACGTCTGGACAGAGTCCCCTGTGGGGTCGGGAGGCCGATTAGGGGGATGTTGTCTGCATAGGGAGGAGTTCCCGCCGTGTACCGTAGCGCATTTCGCCAACACTTCAGTGCCACGAGTAGTAGGGGGTGACATTCTCTGGGAATCCGGGCCGTAGGCAGCAGGAGGGAATGGAGGTCCCCACGCGCCAGTTTGGCTGCCGTGAATGCGATCTCGTGGAGTTGTCTGCCCGCCGCCCATCTCGTCAGCCACTGAAGTTGTCTAGCATAGTAATAGCTTCGCAGGTCCGGTACCCCCAGGCCTCCATGTCTGGTGGACAACTGTAACTTCTTGAGACTCACCCGCCATCTACCCGATCCCCAAATTAAGTTAATTAGCAGCGAGTTCAGTGTAGTGAATATGTGTTGTGGGAGGAGGACGGGTAAATTCACAAAGTAGTACAGTATGCGAGGAAGAAGGACCATCTTCGAAATTGCCACCCGGCCCATTACAGATAGGGGCAGGGACGCCCAGAAGGTCACGCTACCCCGGAGGCCGTTGATCGCTCTCCGCACATTGCCCTCAATCTGGTCTTCAGGGTTCCGGAACACGTTAATACCAAGGTATTTAAAAGTAGTTGGAGCCACCTGGATCTCGTGAGCGCCGAATTGTATTTGAGTGGACTGTTGTCCGTCTCTGAAAAAGAAACCCAGTGATTTTCGGGGGTTCACCGCCAAGCCAGAGATTCTTTCGAATTGAGTAAAGACCGTCGCTAGATGTGTGTGGTCACCCCGTAGATCTCGGAGGAACAGTAGTATGTCGTCAGCGTATATGGAGAGCAGGTTATGAGTATCTCCAACCAGAATGCCCGCCTCCGCTGCTCTAGTCCGGAGTGCAATCGCCAGGGGTTCTAATGTGAGCACGAACAACAGCGGTGACAGTGGGCATCCCTGTCGAGTGCCCCTGTGCACGTCATAACTGTCTGAAGTATGTCTGCCGGTGCGCGCCCTAGCCGATGGATGCGTGTACAATAGACAAATCCATTTTATCAGGGCATCCGGGAAGCCGAAACGGCGTAAAGTTTCGAACATGAAGTCCCATGCCAGTGAGTCAAACGCTTGACGTAGGTCAAGGGTTATGCAGCCAGCTCTCGGGAACTCCGGGGGGGCGGTGGACATCAGGGCGTGCAGTCGTCTCGTGTTCTGGGAAGTGCTTCTCTCCGGGAGGAAACCACATTGATCAGTGTGTATCAGGCCAGGGAGGTGGGCTTGGATTCTCATGGCGATAGCCTTGCTTAGGATTTTATACTCCGAAGGGAGCATAGACAGAGGCCTATAATTACCCACATCCAGAGCGTCTCTGCCAGGTTTCGGGATGGAAATGACCAAGGCCTGCATAGTCGAGGCCGGCAGATGGCCGACCTCATAAGCAGTGTTATATATTTTTTCCAGGACCGGCACCAGCGTATCGGAGTTGCAGTACTGATGAATAACATCGTTTGCAAAAAATATAAAACTACATTCGATATATCAAACGGTTTCTTCTGTCAAAACTTTGCACCGGCAAGCAGGTATTTGATCGCTTTCTCAATGATGGGGACACAGCGAGGGTTATTTTCAGCCAGAATAACAGAGTTACTACAAATGTACGATGATGAGGCATTATCTTATGTCGATGACATCTATCTTACCGACGATGATTTGGACGTACACTTGAAAAGAGTGAACACCATAATACTTGGGTTTGCTTCTGAAGGGTATAAATTCAATTTTAAGAAATCACGAATTGCCCACCTCAGCGTCCTATTCTTGGGGTATGAATTATCAAGTGAAGGCAAAAGCTTGGCAGCAAACTTTTTAGAAAAATGTGCGCTGCTCCAACCTCCAAAAACGCTGAAAAACTTACAGTCAATTCTAGGTTTCCTGAATTTCTGAAGAACTTATGTTCTAAATTACACAGAAAGGGTTAAACCTTTCTATGAACTAATCAAACCTAATTTCATACTAAATAATTGGACTCAAAAACACACAGAAGTTTTGCGTTCAGTGCAAGCAGACATGTTGGCAACAAAACAATTACAAAAACGCGACAATGTACGCAACCTTGTAATCCGAATCATCCCAGGGAGATGCAGATTCACATACCTAACCTTTAACGAAGGTGAAAAGGTACCAATAGCTTACAAGTCACACTTGTACACACAAGCTGAAATGAAATTCATTTCAACAAAAAAAATTCTGACAGCGGTTCAAACTGCTGTAGCAAAGGAGAGAGCCCTCGCGCAGTGTAAACGCTTTAAAATCATTACAAGTGTACCTGCCTTAGAGGCAGTGACAAAGACAAGCATTCCAAATGCAAAAGCTCTACATCCAAGATGGATACAATGGGTTAATTCCCTTGCTGCAACAGACGTTCAATACGTGTTTGACCCTTACTTGAAGACACAAGAATTTCTCCAATATGAACAAGAATGTCCTCTGCCGACTGAAATTCTACCTCTAGAACATTACGGCTGTATAATATATACAGACGGATTAACATTGGGGGTAAACAAGCTTACAGTGCTGCGTGCACGATTGTTAAAGGTTGCTGGCACAATAGTAAATTCAGACCAAAGGTCACAAAAACGTAATCTCTCGGAGACTGTACAGCTCAGCGAGCTGAATTACAGGCTTTCAAGATAGCGCTTGAAAATACAGATCCCGAATTACCCACACTCATAGTGTGCGATTCGTATTACTGCGTTCAATCTTACAATGAATATTTGCAGAACTGGGTTTTAAACGCTTTCAAAGCCGCAAAAGGAGGCACAATAAAGCATAAAATGCTTTGGGAACAGGTAGTTCTACTACAGAAAGAACTACAAAAGACTCACGTGATCCATACACTGAGTTATCAGCGTGATGGTGTTCACGTTGAAGGGAATTCATTGGCTGATGAAGCCGCGAAGGCAGCTCTGCAAAAGCCTTCCGTAGCTGCAATCACTCGTTTAAAAACAAAAATAGACGGTGAAACAATGCTAGCAGTCAATGCCTCAATGAAAGGCAGCTGTGCAGCATTTCCTCTAAACTATCCTCTCAGATATACATACATAATTGAAGCAAACTCCGTTCCATTTGCTCAAATCCCTGGAGTGGGGGATAGAGTAATTCCAAACAAAAATGAGAGAGAGGCTTTGGTTCATGAAGCACATATGGGAAAGGGTCTGACACCTCAAGGGATCTTAAAATCTCTAATAGAATTAGAAGAAATGTACTAGTGGTCGGGAATGAGCGTCCAAGTTTACAAATTTGGAATTAATTGCAATGTCTGTTACAGAGATCGTAGCTTTGAAAACCACCAGATACCTGACTATAGTATAGCCAGCCCAGTTCAGACACCATTGTTAGACAGCATTAGACTATCTAAACACAAACGTTATCATGGTCGGATGCGGTTCCACAGCTACTAGGACGAGATTAATTTGGATGTGGCCTCAGCACTTGGCTGACGCCTGAACGGTTATAAAAGATTTGCGAGTCTTTATCGGCACATGCGCAATTGGCACGCTACATTCTGACCAGGGTCCTGCGTTTAGCTCTCGAGCTTACAAAGAAACCATAGCCAGCTTGGGCGTTGCATTGCGGTACTCAAGTCCATTCCATACTGAGGGAAATGCGGTATTGGAAAGAAAAACCGTGACATAAAGCAATCTATAACAGCTAGGGTATTAGGCTCGGGTGACGGGTGGGTCAAACGTCTAATAAGTGTCCAAAGTAGTCTTAATAATCTGCCAAGAAATTCTCTGGGTGGAATCACTCCATACGAATTACTGTTTGGTACTAGAATGATTATCGAAGACCTCGATCGTCAAACTTCAGTGGTGGAACAAAAACACTTTGATATCAAAGACCGTTTGACTGTTTTGCAGGACTTAAATGAAACAAGAAGAAGTCTGAGCAACACAACGACCACTGAAGAGAAACCACCTGCCACAGGTCAAGGGTACCCCCCAGGCCCTGGTACTACTAGATCTGTCTGCCGCCTTCGACACGGTGGACCACAACATCCTTCTCCACCGTGTCGAGCAGGCTGGCATCCAGGGCCTGGCGCTGGCCTGGGTCAAATCTTTTTTGACCGGCAGGTCTCAGACCCTCAGCCTAGGCACCTTCAGGGCCCCCAGGGAGTGCTTGCCCTGAGTGGTCCCCCAGGGTTCCTCTCTATCCCCTCTTCTTTTCAATCTCTATCTTCGCCCCCTTCTTTTTTCTTTGAGGCAGTGGGACGTTACCGTGTTTAATTACGCGGACGACCTGCAACTCATTTTTTCTCTCAACTCCCCTTCTGCTATTCCTAATTTCCAGGCAGTCATGTCCCACATTCTCCAGTGGATGGGCCACAACCAGCTGAAATTGAACCCCGGGAAGACGGAGCTCCTCCTTCCTGGTAGGAGCGCCACCTCCTGGGGGCCACAATTTTGGCCGGCGGAACTTGGTCCCTCTCCCACCCCCGTGGCCATGGTGAAGAGCTTAGGGGTCACAATTGACTCCGGTCTATCCCTTGGGCCACAGGTGGGGACGGTGGTCTCGTCCTGCATCTACCAGCTACGCAGGATCAGGAAAGTGGCATCTCTTTTCACACCCGATGCCCTCCTACAGGTCATCATGGCCCTCGTCCTCTCCCGCTTAGATTTCTCTAACGCGATCTACCACGGTCTGCCTAAAACATTGGTGGCCAGACTGCAAGTGGTGCAAAATCAAGCGGCGAGACTGGCCCTAGGGATCCCGAAGTGGCAATCTGCCAGGCCCCTTCTTGTCAAACTCCATTGGCTCCCCGTCACTGCCAGGTCTGCCTTCAAGATCGGCTGTCTTGTTTTCAAATCGCAAACCGGGCCTTGTCCCGCGTTTGTGAAATCTCTGATTACACCCTATTGTCCGCCCCGGAATCTGAGATCCTCCTATCTTCACCTTCTCACTGTTCCCTCTTATAAACTCTGTAGATCTGGAGGCCGGAGATTTGCATACCTGGCCCCCAAGCTTTGGAATTCTTTTCCCTCTTCTCTTAAAGTTTCTAACTCTTTGATTCTTTTTCGTAAGTTTCTAAAAACCTGGCTCTTCCCTCAATCTGTCTAGTCCCTCTGTACTCTCCATGTCCGCCCAGCGCCAGGAAACCCATGGTGTCAGTGCGCTCTATAAGCACCCCTTACAATACAATACAATACAGCAAGTCCTGTATGGATTCCAAAGATTGGGGATCTAGTCGGAGAAAAGATTGCGGATAAGAAGGAATTTGGGCCTTCTTAAAGAAAACCAGTACCTGTACTAGCAATCCACGGATCGAGAACAGTGTTACTGCCGCCCCTTGCTGGAAGAAAGGAGAACAGGTCTGTATCAATTGACCTGGTAAAACCGCATCATCTGGCCGATAATAAGTAGTAGGCCCAGTGGACTCCCGAGATGTAGCAGACAACCGAATCTGGCAACTATCCAAGAGGTTCAAACTGAAAGACTTATCACCTTTGATAAACCTGCAGTGAGAAAAGAAGGACTATGCACTAAAGCAATGGAACTTGTGCCTCTTGAAACCCAAATAACAGTTTGTCAAGAAACTCCTGTCTACAATGATGTAGCAACTAACTATACAAACGTGTCAAAGGAACCAGCAGTTCCAGCGATTTCAAAGAATCTGGATGCAATCCCAACAATTGACAGAACTGCCTCTGGCTATTTTATCAACTTTGATAACTTTTCCGAGGATCCGAGTGAACCTGAAACTACGCCAGCAAACAAATCTTTCAAGGAAAAAGTAAAGGAACTTGGTCAAGAGCTTACAAATACATATCTGGTTTTACGATGGGTTGAACTTTGGATTGTGTTAGGTGTACTTTATCTCGTGCTATGGCTCATTCTTGTTTCAAGTTTGGGAAAGCTGATAGATGGTAAGCACATTAAAATGGACACAGCAAGTAAGAACATCAACTTGCTCCTGAAACCACACAAATCATCTCATCATGAGCGAAGAGACCTGTCATCAGTGAACATCACAGCCGTTCCCATACCTGGTGGAACTGCCTGTGATACAAATGATAATGACATTCATGGCCCTGTTGAGCTGCTGAAGATTCCACACCAATCTAAGGTTTCCTTGAGTGATTTCGTTTCACCCAGCACATTTTCTGATGATTGGGACTTTGAGACTGTTAATAACATGATGGCAAACTTGGAAATGTCAGCAAAATTTACAAAGCATGAATACTCAGGTTCATCAAATTATGAAGAAATGTATTGTTTTATTCATTTTGGCCATCATTACTTGCATAAATCTGCAAACCCTAGAAATGTTTTAACTTATAATCAATGGGAACATTGTCCAACACCTCCAAAAGGTAGTTCTAAAACGTTTCTTAGAAAATTTCCATATTTTACAGGTTTTAATGTTACAAACCCAGAAAGTTTCTACTTTAAAAATGTGAATAAGACAGGCCTGAAAAGTATGTTGTCAAATACTAAACAAATATATTCTGCTGCCTTTTATGATAAATTGTCACCTTAGGCTTTGACTTTTGGAAAGACAACACTGAAACAAAAACTGTTTGGGGCACAAAAGACTGGCAGGTACAAGGTATAGAGGCCTTATTCATAGCCTGCATGATCTCAGAACAAAAAATGTTTTTAAATGACACTATTCAACAAACATCTTGTCTTGGCCTGGCTAAGATAAAAGATTTAAACAAACCGTCCATACCTAAGCCCATACCTGATAGTAATAACACTACGGATGAGGAGGTAGACGTAAAACAGATTTTACAACACACCAGAACTAATCCTGATTGGAAAAATGGTTAATCTGGCCCACAGACATGAATAACTGTCAAGATAGATTCCTGAATAGAACAAAAGGATTCACTGTGAATAGGCCAGATCCAAGATATTCCCAGAGACAACATCCAGGGATAGTAACAACGTACAGTGTAGGAAAACTATGCCTTGAGTGGCTAAAGAAATCCACACTTCCAGAAATAAAACAACACTTAACTTTACTCAAAGAAGGCGTTGATTTATGAGACTTCTTACTTGGACCTCGTAATCCACGTCAAAAACGTTTCATATACGCCGGTATATACGCTGCTTACAATGAAGCTTGGAAAGTCACGGAAATGGAAACAGCTGAAAGAATACGAGAAATTGATTGTATTAATTTAGAGAAATCACTCTCTGCAGTTGACAATGGGTTAACAACTCTGTCGTCCAGAATTTATTCTTTGGACAGCATTGTATCCTCTGCCATTGACATAATAGAACAGGATTTGCTTATGTTACAACATTGCCTGTCTCAATTGCGTTCTATAATGCTACTAGGCTGGACGTTACAAAACTTTCGTTCAGGCTACGTGCCATGGCGTCTAATCAACACCACATCATTGTTTAGTGTGTTTAACCTTACAGATAAACAAATCTCGTTGGCACAAAGAGGAGCAGACTAGACGGTGCGAAGCATTGAAAAACTGGAAAGATTACCATTGACTGTTTCTGAGAAACCTGTTGTGGAATGGATAATACATGGCACCATCACAATCCCAGTGACGATTTTCCAGTTTCAGTATTGCTTAAAACACATACCAGCAGGCATGTATGAAAGGTTGGGTAAAGAATACATAAAATCGACCTGGAATTTACCATATACACACAAATGTTGGAGTGGGGGAAAAGAGGTATTTCTTAGTGGAAAAAATTGTAAAAACTCACTAAGCGGTACACTTTTATGTGAAGGTATTAATTTACAAGGAGCCTGCGAGGGTTCTTCAAATAATGTTTCTTGCCACATGCACGGTTCCCCAGCAGCAGTGATAGATCCAATTTTCAGGCAACTCTCCAATGGCAGCTACGTTATGCTCAATGATCACAGCTGTTGTGGCATGTTGCCAGGAAAAGCCTCTCTAGTTAGTGTGTCAGCCAGGGTCACTTGTTGTATGCAAGTATTGTTTCCAAAAAGCAAGACAGACAGGGAGTCAGCGTTATGGCCTTCACTGAATATCTCTTCTATACGAATTGATACTTTAAACAGAATGAAAGCCATTCTTTTGCAAAAAACTGTGCCACTGACCTCGTCCAGAGAAACATATGATCTGCAAGTTGCAAGGACTTCTGCAGGGATACATGCATTATTATCAACAACCTACCCAGTACATTTTGCAGAAACGTTAGGTCGTATCTTAAACATGTCTGATAGCTGTGGCATTGCACATGTATTTAAGACGATTTTTTCGGGACTGTTAGCACCATTTGAAGCAGTCCTCTGCATTTTCCCAAATTTCGTGCACTCTGTGTTCGGCGGTCTGCCGCTCATTTTGGGACTCGTGGCAGGAATTCTTTTTTTGTTTCTTCTGCTCCGATATGGCATGTCCAGTCACCAACGATACCCAGACTACCATGGAGAACGCTCTCCTAGCCATGCGGTACCGTGACAGGATTACACAGATTCTTGGCTTGGCTTGTTTAAGAGATCTGAATACCACTTGGTTCCTTTCATTCAGACCAATCTGGCAAGATTGCATCTTACCTGCTCTGTGATGCCTGCTTTGCGGAGACGAATGCGTGTCAGACGTTTGTCTTACACTTCCATCAGCACTACCAACGGATGTTGACCCTTCGCTAGGTCTGGTAACGGTTCATGCATCGTGTTGCCCCCAAGGGCTGCCAATCCTGATGACGGCATTCATTGAGATCTCACCAGAGAATCCAGCTACTGGAGAGGTGCGTGGAACAACAGGCACACAGGTACCATCTACTGCAAACATTGCTAATGCGGATGACGCTGACGGCGATGATGCTCATCTGTGCACAATTGATCTACTTAATGAAGTAGTTCCACTTTCACCTACTGTGGTAGACGATTTATTTGCCAGCCTTGATGATTTGATGTTTTCTCCTGACACCGAGAATAACTTTTGAAACTTGCACGCAACGTTCCATGAACTCTGATATTCGGCCTTCGCTTTTTCAAAACAAATCTTCTAACTTGGGAAACTGTATTTTTCTATTTTCTTTGGCACAGAGTCATCTGCATGAAGTATAACTATTCTTAGAGGATGAGAAATTCAAATTTTGAACACTTACTATAGACAATATTTGACCTTGTCCTCTAAAAACGATAACAGTGTATATGTTCTGCGATGGAATGGTCTCGACCTTTTTCTTCTGTAAATTTAGAGCCATTTCATAAATGGCATTTCATGATTCATTCTGATAGCATTTCCATTGTCGTTAACTATGCTTTGAATGATAGCTATTGCTTGACAGCTATTGCTTTTAAAATATGTACAGTACAAATGCTCATATATGTGTGCTACCATTTTCAAATGCATTTTATGTGTTTTTGGGTGGGATTATGATCACATGCTTTAGTTATGTTTTAGATTCTTACGGATTTAGTAATATTGGACATAATACGTGGAGGGGGTTTTGTATAGCATTTTAGGACCCTAGTGTAATTTTTCCGAATCTTGCCCTTATATAGGTATAAAGTGTCGTATTCTTATATAGGCATAGAAACCATAACCATATTAAGACATAGCTCATGCAGTCCTAATACGGCATGACTAATTCCACTGGTTCCGAAAATCTACAATGATTTCTTGAGCAGTCAGGGACTTCCCCCTACTTGAATATTGTTTTATCCAAGAACTCATGGAGTTTTTAAAGAACTGAGACTCTTTTATGACGTTTATGTCCAACCTTACGTCAAACTTGGCAACTTCAAGGTATAAATATGCCTACACTTGCCCAAGCAAACACACGGTGGTTTTGGCACGTTCGACTATCTACTTGCCTGACGCGCCCTGCTACAGCAAGTGCCGAAGGAAGCCGACCCTCCAGTAGACGCACTGAGAGAGACGCTGTCTTTTCTCCTGCCGAGAAATCCAGCTACAATGTTTCCAGGCTACCCTTGCAGGTTGCTGGGAAATCGAGTCCTGAGAGAGAGATACCAGACCTCTTTCATTCCAAAACCAAGGTACGGAGCTGATTAGACCCTTAGAGAATTCTTGGATAAGATTCTAGGCAAAGAATACCAAACTTGAGCTACTCCTCACTTACTTCTTCCCTTGTACTTGACCTAGGTTAGGTACACCGGGGTAGGCGTATTTTAGAAGCACCAGTTGAGTACTTTTAGTCATTGTTATTTATGTATGTTATTTTATATGGCTTAGAAACCATACCATGCTGTTACAGTATTACTTTATACTACTCTTCATACTGTATGCATTATATTTTGCAACCAGCATTACGATTGTAGCAGTTCATTTCTTTATCTTGAGAAAGAAGACTGTTCAATAAATCCTTTTATTGAAAACGCCTGTCTATCTATTTCTCTGCACCTCTGGTGAAACGAAGCATGCACGATTAACTGAGTGAAATATCTATCTATTGTTTCCACGACTCTGAAGATCAGTTTTATCTTGGGGAAACAAAGTTGTCATGTTTATGCGGTTGTCAAAGACTAATCCCTTCTTGTGAATTCGAGAAAGTTTCTAGTGACCTCTGAGCTAGCTGGCACACACGCAATTAAGTTTAGTGTATTCGGTAGAGACCTAGTCGACCTCAATCCTACGTCTAAACTACAGGATATATTATTCCAATGCGCAGAGCCTATTGGGACTATAGGAACTACACTACAGTGGAGTCAGTCTGCGATTGTATAGATTTTGAAGCAGGGAAACAAATATGATCCAAGTTGCTACAGACCCATTTCCCTATCAGATTCCACACTTGAGGTGATGGGGAGGATACTGTTGTCAAGACTTAAATGTTGGACAGAGGAAAATTAATATTGTGTGGAGTCAAAGTCACAAGTGTTCTTTGAGACGGACTGGTAGATGAGTGTTGTAGTTAGCTGTTTTAAGGTAGTCTTGACGTCTTTGAGTGCAATTATTTCCCTCTGAATATGCTAGCCCAGAGACATGTATGTGATGGGCTTGGAGCCTGCTCTCAAGGTTACGCTTCTAAGTGCGCGTCCTCCACGGGTTACAGGCCCCTCTCGGAGCAGAATCCTGTGGGTGCTTACAGCCTGGTCTTTGCCATGACCCGTCCATCACCCGCTTGCAGTAAGTTATGCCAATCTTCTCCTGTGAATTGGGACGTCTGTAGGTGCTGTTTTACCAGCTTAGAAATGTATTTATTTTAAATGTAATTTTACACTTGTATCATAGCCTTAAATTCTAACTTTATGAGCTGCAGGAGAAGTACGCAAAAAAGACTGAAAACTTTAACAAGGTAAACAAACTCTAAACATATTTGTAATAAAAATATTACCTGGTGTGGACAGCCTCAGTAAGGCCAGGAGGCAATAAATAAACACTATTGACACCGCGCTTTTATCACATCTGAGTACTTGGGGCAAATTAATAAATTACAGCGCTTCTTCTACAAACACAGCAGTGCTAGCAGCAGATTAGACTGACCAAATACACAGGATTTGTTACTGAATCAAACTCCTCTGGAAACTCATGTGTCCTCGGTGTGCATTTACAAGTTTACTTTTGTGGGGGGTTTTGGACCGTTTTTTAGGTCTCGCCTACGCAGTGAGCATGCGCTGCATGGGAAAAAGACCTTGAGCAATGGGCACAGCTTTGCGGGCAAAAGCGTGCATGCGTTGCATTGCTTTGAATGGCAACGCCTGATCGTTTGGCAATTCCCTTGCGGGAGCGAGCCACGGCGCCATATGTTAGCAATTATTGTACCTTGCTGCTCGCTCCCGCAACGGAATCTGGCGTAGGCCCCTCCTCTATCCCCTCCCCCTGCTGCCACGCGAGGCGCACACGCTTGTGCTTGTTGACCTTCGGATGTCTTAAACTGGCTGTTTACAACGCTGCAAAACTCAGGGGAAGCTGATTCATCGTCACTAGGCATGTGTAGAAACGTCTGTGGGATGAAAGCAATCAAACACCTCTAAAGACGTCAGAGCGGCTGGCTTCAATCACGTGACTGGCTGGTTCCCATACGGCATCTCGGCCTTCGCTTCCCCCCCCCGCTTACTTCCAGAGGACACTGCGTCTGGTCTGGAGCCAAGCGACCCCGGGGCCCTGAGGCTCGAGCAGCTGGAGAGGCTCCGGGACTTCAAGGTGAGATGCTTGAGGGCGGTGTGGGGGGATCTCCCTGGTCTGCGCGAGAGAAGCATGCATGGGACAAGGCATCATCCCCGCCGTCAACGAATAGCAACGCATAGACGAGTGACTGACGAGGAAAGCAGCCTTTAGGAATTTAGATGAGGCGGGATTTGAGTGGCAATAACGCTTGTTTCCCCCCCGCCATCTCCCAGAAATGTAGTGAGACGAGAATTGGATTTGAGCACCTGGTTGAATAATTTATTTAGCGCATCTGTTATTTGTTTACCGAAGAGTGCCGGTAAAATGGCAAAGCATTTACTTGTCAATACCATCATCGGCCGAAAGGGAAATTGTTATTTATAGTTAAGGTGATATAGGAAGGCGGGCGTCCTTTAGTTTGTTTCACTACTGGCGGCTGAAGCCACTCCATGGCTGGGCCAGCCCTTCTGCCCGGTGCTTCACTGGGGCACGAAGATGTTTTTCGGAGTCCGCTGGAATGCTGGGGTTGCCGAATAACAAGAAGGGTCCCTTTTTGATTCCCTCACATTTCTCTTTCTTCCACTAACCTACATTTTCAGCTTATTTTATTTACCTCGCCATAGTTGGTTCTTTTTAGGTCTCGCGTGGCGTCTCGCGAGATTTTATGTTTTAGGGTGAGTTTCTCTAGCGAGGGATAAGCCCCGCCCCTCTTCTCCATTGGCTGGCCTCCTAAACGGTGGCCAGCCATTGGAGAAGAGGTCGCCATGTTGTATTTCTTTCTGTTTAAGCCCCGTCCTTTTCAGACTGGATGACTTGACTTCCTGCGGGCATACAAACTTTCTTATCTTCTTTTTGGGGCCAACAGATGGCCCCATAAAGAAGATAAGAAAGCTTTTACGCCAGAAGAAAGTCAAGAGACAAAAAAGTGTACGTCACGGCGTCTGCGATACGTGTTTCACATCCCAGCCTTGTTTCCCTCCATATTTTCCGTACATATCTCCAGATATCCTTGCTCATTTAAATCTGTAGCAACTCACTCATTTACCTTTCCCAACAGTCTCTATCTTTCCTCCTGAGTGAAATGCACAACCCCTCTCTGCAGCACCTCCTCTCTCAAGTGCTGCCTTCCCTATTCTTCTTTTTTTTCCCTGCTTCTGCTCGAGTTTTGAACATCTCTGCCTCTCGCCCTCACCCCTACGTCTTCGTGCGGTATCTCAGTGCCTACTAGCTTCTTTCTGTCTCCCTTCTATTGCTGTTGTCACCTTTGCTAGTAGCACTTCTTGATTTAGCCTCTTCCCCGGCGCGCTACCCTTGTGGCATGTGCTTTCCCATTGTTCTCTATCATTCAGTCCTTAGGGTCGCAGTTCAGACCCATTCCAGGAGTGAGTATCCCGGCGGTGCAGTGCCCGAGGTCCGGTTTGCCCAGATATAGCTAAGGTTACAGCCGGGATTCGCGTCACTTGAATATACTGGACCAGTGCACCCGAACATGGAGGGGTCTAGGTGCCAGTCGGCCCATATGTTGAGGGCACCCTCCTCCCGTCAGCCAGGCGTTTCTCCAGGTCTGCCAGGGCCGGGAGATCAGTGAAGTTTAACCCTCCAGCCTCCAATGACAACGGAAGTGGTCCGTGCCAGCCGTCTGTTGACACAACACAGCAACTACACAATGGCCAAGGCCTGGCGGAACGCACCCCTCGTCCACAGGTGGCTGCGGCACGGACCCCACTCCCCGCCCTGCCCCCCTCTACTCACAAGGATAGACGACGGCCCCTTACGTGCGCGGACGGGCTCGGAGGCACCGGGCTCGGAGGGGCGCTTCCCAGGTAGCTCACCTGCTGGGCCGGCTGCCGTGCGACAAGTGCAAGGAGCTCTCGACTGTCAGCAGTGCAGGCAGCAGGGTGGAGCTGCATTGTTTTTGTCGTGTCAGTATGTGACCCACTTAAAAAGACTACTTGTTCATTGCTTACATTGACCATCCGTGCAATTCTCTCTGCTAATTATGTCCGTCGTTGATCTTTTGAAGGATGTTCATTTGCTCATAATTCTTTTAGCATCCCGGGTCGGGTTAAGACCAATCCCGAGGCAGAACATATCCTGAGAGTCGTCTAGATTTAGAGGAGGTACTGCTAATGAGTAAGGTTATATAGAATTGGAGCATTAGGGGCCTCTCCGCCTATCGCATCACGCCGCACAGGATTCCGACGTGCTGAATGGCTGTGCAGTTTCGCACATGCTCGTCTGTGTCGGCTACTGTCAGTTTAGTGGGTTGGCTCATGTAGGTGGTGTACTGTATTTACCCTGTTTAGGGCTTGGAGAGGTTTGGTTATTTTTTTATATGTGTTACGTGATTCAATGGCTTCCTGTGCCTGTCTAGTGGTGGGGTTGAGCTTATAGTTGCACAGGGATCTTCTTAGATTTCTCCGTGAATAACAGTGGGCTTATTGTCTAGTTGAATGAGCTGAACCTTCCCTTTTGCCGGGGAGGGGGAGGGGGGCTTTGCCAACGGGCTCCAGTGGCGAGTACCGAGTCCATAAGTTCTGTTGTCAGTTTGCCCCAGTTGTTTTGTAAGTCTCCCTGTTGATTTTTGAATTTTCTGAGCACCTTGCGTAGCCAGTTGATCACTGTGGATGTATCTGTGACCCTCCATTTGATCCTCCTGTCTAATTTTGTAGCTTCCGCGCATGAGGAAGTACCCACCGCGCGAAATGGTATTGGCATTGGTATTCCTAGGTCCATACTTAGAGTCAGGGGATTGTGGTTGCTTTCCCTCTGTTGGAAATCTCAAAGTTGGTAAGATTATTTGCGAAGGTTTTACACATGAAGATGTAATTGATTGTTGAGATTTATTTGAAGGTGCTGTGTGACTGATAGCAGTTGATCAGAAGCCATGGAAGATTTTTATGAGCTATTGTTAAACCTGAGACTGTTGCCACTTGCAGAGCTGGGGAGTTTTGATTGTGGGGCACAACTTTGATCTTGTTAGTTTGCTTCATAAAGACGTAAAACGACTTTGTGGCTGGCCAAATATGTTAGTGCATTTGGCTTGTTTAAACAGCTCGTAGAAGCCATGTAAGACAGTTGGGGTGAGCGCTCACGTTTTCTGTAGGCAGATAATATCACTTTATGTAGGAAGCCACCTCAAATTCTGCTTGTAGACCTGCCCTCAGACCAGCCACATACCATGATGTAATTGTGAGCTTTTTCTCTGTTGTCAGTTTCTGCGAGTGTAGGCAAAATGGTTGGGCGTGGTGGGGAATAGCCCAGTTGGGTGCACCTTTGAGGATTGGCCAGCTGGTTCCACTCATCATAGTTGTTGGTTTTTGACATGCGTCTTACATTTCTTTGATTTTTAAATAAAGGTGGTGGCTTGGTGCTGTGTGTGTCTGGCTATGTGTGTGTGTGGCTCTGTGTGTGTCTGGCTCTGTGTGTGTGTGGCTGTGTGTGTGTGGCTGTGTGTGTGGCTCTGTGTGTGGCTGTGTGTGTGTGTGTGTGGCTGTGTGTGTGTGTGTGGCTCCATGTGTGTGTGGCTCTGTGTGTGTGTGTGGCTCTGTGTGTGTGTGTGGCCCTGTGTGTGTGTGGCTCTGTGTGTGTGTGGCTCTGAGTGTGTGTGTGTGGCTCTGGGTGTGTGTGTGTGGCTCTGTGTGTGTGTGGGGGGGGCTCTGCGTGTGTGTGTGTGTGTGTGGCTCTGTATGTGGCGGTTCTGTATGTGTGTGTGTGGCTTTGTGGCTGTGTGTGTGTGTGGCTCTATGTGGCTGTGTGTGTGGCTGTGTGTGTGTGGCTGTGTGTGTGTGTGTTTTTGAAACCTAAATAAAATGTGTTGTTATTTGCAATGTCAATAGCTCAAACTCGCGTAAATACGTGACCTATTGCATTGCAAATGCAATAGGTCTCGCATTTGCGAGAGATTAAGCTATTGCATTGTAAATGACAATGCCATTTATTTATCTGTTTGCAAAACCAACACATAAATACAATTTTTGTCATTTACAATGCCAATAGCTCTAACTTTTGCAAAGGCGAGACCGTTGCATTGTAAATGCTTGTTTTATCCCCACTTTATCACTGTCTCCCTGCCTTTCTCTACTTTCTTCCTTTCCTACTTCCCCTTCTTTTGCTCTGGGTCAAAGTCTGATCCTGAAATATAGGACCTGCCTCCCGCAAACCCACCCCACTCCCCAAAAAAAGTGATGCTGCTCACTTCACTTTCACATGGTACCCAGTAATAGAGGAAAAGCAGGGCTTTATTCTAAGGGTTTTACAACTCATAGGAGGGGTCCTTAGACCAGCTCAACCATAACTGACCTCTAAAACCTCCACAACAGTTCTATCTGACATTAAACAGAACCCCAGCGTAGTTATACACAAGTTAAAACTACAACACATCCCTTTCTCTATAACCTAAGCATTCACAAACAATAAGGAAACAAGCACTGGCATAGCCAATAGGTCTCGCCTTTGGGACCTTATAAGTATTTAGTTATGCAGCACAATATCCTTGGTGCAACAACATCAACTGTTGCATGGCTAAACACTTATAAGGTCCCAAAGGCGAGACCTATTGGCTATGCCAATGCTTTTTTTGGGGGGTTACTTGAGCTCAGAGTTTGCTTTCCTAATGTGTGTAATAATGCAAATATATTTATCAGTGGAGTTAGTGGCTCATTGTGTGCAGGTCAATAAACTGCAGGTGTGTTGGAAGCTCATGGAGACCATTGAGGTTCCACCATTTCTTGGGGGGGGAGATCTTTTGTCTTGAGTAAATTACACAACCATGATACGGAGCTCACTGTGACCTGGGAGGGTCATTAATTTCCCGTCTTTTGCGGTTACCAGATTATAAAAATATGAACTAAAGCTTATGGAGCTACAGCGAGGACCCTTGCTCCCACATTACACAAGTATACCAAAAGGCTAATGGAAACCAGGAGGTGGATCCTTTCCTTGAGTGATATTGGAAACTGCCCCACACATACACACTGAAGGTCATGGAGGCTTTGAGATGGCTGTATTTTCTGGGTGACATGGGGCACCATTGCTCCCACATTACATAAGCATGTCATAAGGTTGATGGAAGCCAGGAGGTGGGTCCATTCCCCTGGTTATATGGAGGACCTCTGCACCCACATTATACGCACACTGTGAAGGTAGCAGAAACTTTAGAACGGCTCACTAAAAATCCCTTTATTGATGTCATAATATAGATTCACAGATGCTTTATTAACCTTGTTGCTTTCTCAAATAGTCGGGTTTAGGGTCTTTCTTACCAGCCTTGAGGCGTTAGGACGGTTCCCGGCTTTGGTTCTTGTAAGTCCTGGTTTGTCCGAGGTAGGGGTGACCACTTCCGGTAGCCACTGTGCTGCCGACAATGAAAACCTAAGCAGCCAGTGCCCTCCAGAAGGAGTCCCAAGATGAAAACCCCGGAGGGATAAAACCTCTGATGATGATGAGACTCCAGGAACGAAGAAGACAAGGAGCTAGAAAACACTGGAAGACCAGGAGTCCACAAGGAACCAGGAGAAAACTGAAAGTCAAGCTGGAGTAGAAGTCACAAGGGAACCAGGAATGCCAACGGAAGGAAGGGATCACCAAATTAAGAGTCAAGGAACCAACAGGAGCGAGGACACACTAGCAGGAACAAGGAGTGTTTCAACACAAGGAAGTGAAGGTTCTGATCCCTGATATACAGAAAAAAACAGGAAGTGACATACAGGAAGTGACAAAACAGGAAGGAGAGGTGTCGCCATCTTGGATAGGGAAAGTAGTGAAGTGCAGTATAGGAAGATCGCCATGTTAGAAAGGAAGGCAAGCCTCCCCCACTGCCTTCTGGGAGCAAGGCTGAGATGAGAAGAGCAACAATATGGCCCCTAAGGAAGGGGGATCACCAGATGCCAACACCAGGCAAGTATAGTGCCTCAAGAGGCCTCATGACATGGATGGGCCGCCGCACAATTATGCTGCATGCACAGCAGAGCAAACCAACAGGTGTCGCGGGTGCTTGCACGACGCCACCAGAACGGCAGCAGCAGGCCGCCATGCTGCACCGCGGCGCTCCCGAAGAGGAGGGAGGGGTGCCGCGGGGTGCACCGCGGCCTGCGAGCAGAAAACGGGCAGCGCCTCTGGTCACGATGCGGCCCGCACGGTAATACAAATTTGTTTGAAAAGCACTATTTATCCACTCTTTTTAAAACTTTTACTGGATGGAGAACCCCCCTGAACCCCACTTGCTTGCCACATGGCATTAATCGAGAACTTTTACTCCTCACCCCTTGCACATGTCCCAAGCCGTCACTGGTAAGGCAATAAAATACATATACATCAAGACTTTGCTACTAAGGAATCTGTGGCACTACCTAAGCAATTTTCTGATCTGCACCCTTGGCTTAGTGAAGCAGCATATAACTATGGACTGTTTAATCCACCAGTCTTGGGAATATGGAAAAATTATATATCTAAGAGCCTGATTATGACTTTGGCACAATTGCGCTGGTTTTCCCCCGACACGGCTGTGCCAATGCCTCGCAAAGACCACTCGCCTGATTATGAATGTAACCCGTGCAGGCAGGCGGTCTTTTTATCCTTCCAATGGCGGTGCCAGAAAAAAAGGCACCGCAATGCAGTGCTGGAACTTCGGGCTGCAAGCAGACAGGAGGTCTCATGTTGTGCCTCCCTGAATGCATCCCAAAGGCAGCGGGGGCTAGGGGCCCTGTAGGACCCCCTTTGTTTCCCCACTACCATCCTTTTTATGGCTGGCTCACTGCCATGATAAGGCTGGTGGTGGAGGAACTCAAAATATGCTCGGCAGGACTGCGCCATCTCCGCTCTGCATATTTTATTGGCCCTCTGATGCACCAGTGCAAGGGAACAGCAGTCCACTGCCGATACGATGGTGAGTTGCAATACGGCAGACAGAGGATCACCACTGCTCCGCCACCGTGAGCTGCATTTGTAATCACGCCCTTCTTCTATGTCTTCACCTGCGGATTGTTTGGATCTTCATGCTCCAGTCACAAAGTATTCTCAAAGTTTTACACTTGACACATGATAATCAACAATTTCACTGTTGTAATAACCTTCTTTTCTCTAGTAGGTACCTTGGGGCTCTCTCCAACTTGGGCTGTACCTTTGCTGTCTCAATGATTCATTTAGGGTTTTCTTGCTGTAATGACTGTCTTGTTTGTTATTGCTATGGTCTACTTTATCTATGTACTCCATATAATTACAGTCTTCTATTTCCTTTCATATCCTTTCCTATTTCTTTTTTATGGCTAACAGATAAACTTTGAAAATTGTTTCTTTAAATGTTAATGGTCTCCGTCATCCAATGAAGAAGAAGAAGAAAATATCAAATAATTGACATAAATGTAAAGTGGATAAATGTTTTCTACAACAGATTCACAATGATGATACTATTTTGGCTTATATGACAAAATTGTGAATTGGCGCTCTAGTTTCATCACCTGCACAGAGGCGTACAAATTATGTGGCCATTTTGTTTATCCTATAAGTCACCAGTTACCATTTTAAATTGTAAACATGATTCTATGATTCTGATGGTCAACATGTGTATGTCCAAACACTAATTGGCAAATACCCTATTCTTTTATTTGTCAACTGTGTTTTTATTAAGATTTTCTACAAATATATCAATATACAGTGCATTTCCATCTCCTCCCCTTGTTCCATACACTGTAAATCTATAAAATAATACAGTTGCCTCTTTCAGGGAAGGTGGTATTTTTCATATTCAGAACTGACGGTAAGGTAGCACTATGATTCATTCTAAAATTACCTTCATCTAATTAAAAAAAAGAACACCCTCCCAATGCCTCTTACCCCCCCCTAAGTTTCAAGGGTTCACAGGGCTATTACTGAGGTTCTTTGTGTGTTTGGGGAGTTGCTATACAAGCCCCGGAAGTTGTCTCTTTGATACTTTGTCCTTTACCTCTCCTCACCCCGTCATTCTAGAACTGGAAGAGATGGAGTGCCCGAACGCATGTGGGGCATGCGAAAATGGGGAGCCTTTGTGATAAATATTCCACCAGTGGTCCCCAGGTATATTCAAAGTTCTTAGAGGAGTTTGCTAGTACACTCACCATCCTCTCCATGGCTAGGGCTTGCCACAAGCGTGAATGCCATTGGGTCATAGAGGGTGCATCTCTCTGTTTCCACGCTGTAGCTACTGCCATTTTCTCTGCCCCTAAAGAGAGCCATAAAATATAACTATCGCTGACTGTTTGGCGCTGGAGGATATCTGATCTAAGGCCTAATAGTATCAACCCGAAGCAGCCGAGTACGTTGTTGAATGGAAGGGCTATGGATGGGATTCGGTATTATCGAATCCGATTCGGAACCCCTGTTTCCTACCGAATCGGTCACCATTCCGGACGACCGAGTACAATGCAAGGAAGCCATCCAGGCTGCCTGAATTCTTTCCGAATGGGAATCAGGCAGCCCGAGTCATTCGATGCCGAATTGTTTACCCCAATGGAGACAGTTTCCAAATGAGCTAGTGCGATGACTGATTCGGACAGCCATTCCGAATCGGTTTGACCAAGACTAAAAGGCTTTGGGAATCCGTCTTTCGGGGCCTGTTGCGGGCCCCCCTTCACTGAAAGGCGGTTGAATGTGGCCCATGGGTGTAATCAAGGGGCCTCTCTTCCCAACCATGCACAATGTGGGACACAGGCTTTCATTGAAGTCAATGTGAGTCTGACCGAACCGAGTCCGTAAGCTGTCCGGGCACATCGTAATCGGTCAGTAGGACTCCCCAAATACGAATCATTTAGAAAGCATTCCTAACCCAATTCTGTGGGAGGGCTTTCCTAACGACATTGTAATCTGCCCCTAAGTCGGAGGGTATGGGGTAGCCCAATATCTCTGTCCAGAAGGGCCTATTCATCGGCCAGTCCCATCATATATGTCTTGATGTCTCCCTGGAGCCCACAGCCTCTCCAGCATAAGTCCAGGATCTCAGGGAAAATAGCTTTGAGATTTGTTGGGTTTAGGTACCAGTCATATAATATTTTCTAGTGGGCCTTCTGCATACCCATTGATTGATTGAATTTGTGTATGTCTGAATATAGTTAGTCCCATTGTTTATCGGTGATGTTCACCCCTAAGAATTGCTCCCAGCGAGATGTGTGTCTTGGTTGTGTGGTGTATAATGTAGCTTGGAGTATCTTATAGAGGTGTGAGATCATGCCTTGAGAGCCATGTTCTAAATTTGCTAGCCTCTCAGTTGGTGTAAGCTCCTTAGTTGCCGCTTTTCTTACTCCCCAAGTACCCAATGTCTAAGTTGGGTATAATGGTAGTGTTCAGTGACTGGCAATTTGAACTGCCTCTGGCAATGTTCGAAGGTGAGGATTTCCCAATTATGGAATAGATCGGAGCTTATGCGACAGCCCCGCTCCCTCCAGGCATCAAAAGGACCCGGTGTCCGTGCGGGAGGGAATTCTGAATTATAGTGTATAGGCATGTAGGGGGACAGATAGGTGGGCAGAGCGTAAGACCTATGCATGTCATGCCATACCTTCAAAGTTGTTTTAGTGGGTGTGGTGAGATATACATTGGGCGGATGATCCACCTTGGGTTTCCATAGTAAGTCCCGTATGCATCTCCCCGCTACCACTCTATCCATGTGCAGCCAATGTTTGTAGGATTCCCTGGATGACCAATCCGTAATCACTTGTAATTGGGCTGCTTGATAATAGAGTTTCATGTCTAGTAATGCCAAACCTCCTCTGTTTTTGGGTAAATGCAGTTAGCGGTATGATAGCCTTACCCTTTGTCCTACCAAATGAAACGGGTAATCATGGATTTCAATATGGCTAGGAACCCCTGCTCTATCTCAATCGGGAGGCCCTGGAAGAGAAACAAGACTCTGGGCGACACCATAATCTTGATCACCTGAATACCGCCTCTCCATGAGGGCCCATCTTTGAAGACTTACCTTCGGGTGACGAAGGAGAGGGGGATAGTTCACTTTAAATAGATCCTGTAATCTAGGGATAATCTCTATTCCTAAGTATGTGATGTCCTTTTTGGCCCACTGGAAAGGGTTGGAGGCTACCAGCGCCTTCATTTCCCTCATCGCCTATGTGAGGTTCAGCAGGTATGATTTTGTTAGATTAACCCGGAGTCCCGCAACTTGTTCAAAACACCTCAGCTCCTCCATTTCTGCCACCAATGAGTATTCAGAGTCCATTACAAATAGTAACATGTCTGCAAATAGAGAAATCTTGTGTTCGTCCCCTCCAAACGGGATACCCTGTATCTCAGGTGTCATGTATATGTTCGCAGCTAAGAGTTCTATGCTGAGGGCAAGTAGCAGTTGCAATAGGATACATCCCTGGTGTGTACCTTTTTCCAAGTGGAATCCCGCTGAGCTCACCTTGTTAACCGAGACCCTAGCGCTAGGCTATGCATAGTTGGCCCTTATCATGGCTATAAGTCTGTCACAGAAACCATATTTCCTCAAGTTCTGAAATAAGAAGGACCAGTCCACCCGATCAAAGGCCTTCTCGGGCTTAAGTACCAGGAGGACCGCTGGGATTGATTTTTTGTTTGCCCTTTCATGGGTCTGCCAGCCTTGAATGAATGAATGAAACCTGATTGGTCTGAGTGAATTAGTTCTAGCATTAAAGATACCAGTCTGCTAGCTAATATTTTTGTATTGATCTTGGCGTTAGGTTGAGGAGCATGGTTGTGCGGTATGAGCTGCAACTGTGGAGATTTTTCCCGGGTTTGGAAAATACCGAAATGAGGGCTTTGTCCATGGAAGCAGTTACTGTCCCTGACTCCGCGAATGAGTCGTAGAGATTTACTAATTGTGGGATTATTTCAGACCCAAATGTTTCATAAAACAGGGCCGTCAGTCCTTCGGGGCTGGTGATTTATGAGATTGGCTATGGCTTTGCTTACCTTTCTGCATTTATTGGTTCACCCGGGAATATATTCTATAAGGCTTACACCTTCGGTAGCTCCACCCTCCCCCCCACTAAGGAGCGTGTCTGCACAGTTTCTCCATAGCTATCTGCCTTGTATAGATTTTCTTCGAACTGGCCAAAGGCTAGTGCTTTTTCTGGTTCTGGAGTCACCAAGCCCCCCCCCGGTAATTGTATGTCTATATAATATATTTCCCTTTTGAAACGTAGCTAAATGCGCGCCTACCTTATTTTCTTTTTCGTAAGTTGAGAATTTCAATTGTAGGAGTGAGAGTTCCGCCTTGTTATTGTATATGGTATTTAATTTGCCCCTGAGGGCCGTGACCTTTCTTTGCAGACTCAGAATTGAATGGTTCTTATGCGCTTGTTCCGCCTTTTCCTATTCTGTCTCTAACTCTAATCTCTCCTGGGCCCTTCATCCAGACAACTCCACGGTAAGAGCTAAACATTGGCCTCTGAATGTTGCCTTAAAGGCATCCCAGTTGGTAGCATGGGAGGTGTCCTTGGGATAATTTAGAAGGAAATACTCCTTAATAGACTTGCCCAGTTCGTTACGCAGTAAGTTGTCCCTTGTGAGAGCTTCCGGGAAAAGCCAGTGTTCAAATTTTGGGGGGGCTGCATCCTATGCCAATGTCAATATTGCAGTGGTGTGGTCAGACATAGTGATGGGGTGTATGAAGGCAGCCTAAAGTGTTGGGGCCAGATTTTTGCTCGCAAAAATGTGATCAATTCTAGAGTAAGACCTATGCGTTTGGGAGAAGAAGGAGTAGTCCCTTTGTGTTGGGTGTAGCTTGTGACATGAATCTATTAGGCCCAAAGAAGAGACCTCCTTTTTCAAAATTTTTGTGAATGTGCTGTATTTGTCCTTTCAGGTTGTGTGCTATCAAGGCCTGCATCCCATTTCAGGTTAAAGTCTTCCAGAAGGAAAATATCTCCCTTTGCAAATCCCCCCCAACATCGTTAGGACCGTAGATAAAAATGTGGCTTGGTTTGTGTTAGATGCGTAGACGAAGACAAAGCTGCATAGGTGGCCATGTAGCCGCCCCTTGACCATGGTAATCTTACCCTCTCTGTCCGATTTACTTCCTTCTGGTTGAAATTTCAGGGTGCTGTGGAATAACAGAACCACCCATTGTGTTTAGTTGCTGCTAAGGAACGATTAGCAATGGGTAGGCCTTGTGTCGCAGCCGATGTTCCTCCATTCTTTTTATGTGCATTTCCTTTAAAGGCTACTACATTGTGCCTTTGATCTTAGGGGTATTTCCAGAGTTTCTGATGCTTAGCGGGTGGATTTAAGCCCCTTCACATTCCACGTAAATAGGGTAAGCCCCATTTATACTTATCTAGACTCGTTTAGCTTCTGAGATGCTGCTTCGATCCTAGCCTTTTGATTGTTCTCTGCAACTCCCCCCTCCCTGTCCCCCGCTGTTGCCCCACCATTCTACACCTCCCCTCCATGTGTGCCCCTTAAATGAAGGATAGTCCCTGTGTACCCGTAATTCAAAAAACAAATACGTGTAAAAAAAAACTTGAGTGTCAACCTGACCCAACATCCCCCAACTTATTCCAGTAGTGTAAAGTATGGTATCCTTACTCCAAACGCGTTGGTCCATAACCGTTTATGGCGAGCTTCAAGATGTTATATTCAAATCACTTAATACCAGATTATTTCAGGAGAGTCCTTGATGAGCTGTCCCCCCCCAACTCTATTACTCCGTTGTCTCCCCATACCTGACTGTTATTACACTGTCCAGAAATCATGTCTACAATGGCACCTAATTGTGTCCAGGCCTGGTGGTCTGTCCTAATTGGCTAGCCTAGGCCTTCAAAATCATTCCTTCAACATGTATTCAGATGCTGCCCTTTTTGCTCATTCCTTGTGCCATCCTTCTGGTGCGGCAAGTAATTTTTTCTTTTGTGGTTCGGAGCGCTACTGCTCTGCCGCCCTCCTCACCCAGTTTTCCTCTTGTTTCAAAGTAGGCCCTTTCCTCCCCCATTTCCTCAAGGGGTGGTGGGCAGAGGAGCTCTGCAACTGCTGCATAGGAGGTGAAGTGATTGTGTTTATTTTATTGGGAGAAAGCCACTCTGAATGGGTATGTCCACCTGTATTTCATGTGATCCTTTTGCAATTTTTCTGTGACTGGGCAAAGTTTTTGCCTGCGTGTGAGTGTAGCCGGGGCCGCATCTTGGTAAAGGGAACCTGTAAATCCCTGAAAGGAGGTCTCTACCTTTGATCTTGCTGCCTTGATAAACCCCTCCCTCATCTTGAATGAGTGTAGCTTGGCCAGTACGTCCCTCGGTCGCCTATTTCCTCCAGATAGTGGTAGGCCCACCCTATTTATTTTTATTGTAATGCCTTCCAGGCCGAGTACCTCTCCAAACAGGCCTAGGATAAATGCCTCTAAGTGCGGTCTTTCTGCTCCTTCCGCCAGATTTGCAGGCATACGTTGTCCCTCTGCAACCTGTTCTCTAGGTCTTTGCATTTTAGGATATTGGCATGGAGTTCCTTGTGAAGTATTTTCGTTGTGTTTTTCACCTCCTCCGCTTTGCATTCCAGTCTTGTACTTTCGATTCTATGTCTAATGTGCAGGTGCCCACTGAGTCAATATCATGCTGTAGTGCTGTGACTTTGTCCTGAATGTCGGAGTGTAAGGCCTCCAAAGAACTTTCCTGGTCTGCTTTGATTTCTACTCTAAGCTCTTTTTTAAAGTCTCTCGAGGAGGCCAGTATGTCTTCGTTAGTAAGAGACATTCCTCCTTCCTGTCCTCTTTCTCCAGCCGTCCCTCTCATCTCCGTGTGTGAGAAATAGCTGGAGACTCTATTCGTCAGAGTCTTTTTGGGTGGCATAGAGTCAGCGGTATCTGCCGGGACTCCCCCCACCCAGGGCAAATTGGGGTCGCACCATAGGCTCGACCCCTCTTGTGTAGGCGGTCCCCCAGGTCTTATGACGTCTGTAAGATAGAGGTCCTGGCTCTGTTTAATTTACGCTCTTTTTTTCTTTTGTGTTTCAGCACTTCACCGTAAGTGTTTCTCTTGAATTATACTGGGTCCTCCATACCATTCAGGAGGACTCTGCGCCTGTGCTCTGGGGTGATCAATGTTAGATCTTGTGCTGTGTTCTGGCTGGAACTCCAAAAAGGTCTCTGTGGCCTGGTCTCTCCCACTCTGGTCCCTTAACCCCCCTTGCATGTGATTTTGTACAGGGAGTTGCTGCTCCCTTAGGGTATCCAGGTGTTTACAGTACTTTCCACCTCTACCCTTTTGCCGCTGGCGGGAACCCCCTCGCAGGCCCAGATCTGTTGCATTCACCCACTAGGTTCTTTCTGGGCCTGACCCTAGCTCCTCCAAACAGCCGCCATGTTGGTCAGGCACCCAGGAGTGGGAGATCCACGAATTAGAGCCAGTCAACATTTTTGTGGTGCCCTGGGAGATGCCCCCCGTTTATCTTTGTCCTGGTAGTACCGCTCACTCTTCCCCAGCCTGTTCGCCGGCTCTCAGTATTCTGCAGACTCGCTTGTGGTTCACCTGGCCACCGTCTTGAGGTTAGGCGCCACCATCTATGCGTCTTCTCGGGGGCCCGCCAAGGACAGGGGGGCTCTCCCCATTTTGGCTCAGCTGCTTCTACCTGTCGGTAGGTAGATTACTTCCATGGCCTCAGTGTTGATGTTTGTCGGGCCCGAGGATCGTGCGCAGCCTGCTCGGCCCTCCGGCGTCGCTTCTAACTCCCATTCGTGCCCACCGGGGCTGGTACCCTACTCAGGGTGGGCATCCATCCACACTCAATGCTCCTTTCTATGCTTTACTGCTTTCCATTGAGAGGCGCTTGGGTGCTGAACTTACACTGATTTAATTTGTTTGCGGTATCACCCAGCACCGGGGCATTCTCGGTATCCTTGGGCCTTGGGAGCAAGTCTTGATTCTATCGCCATCTACTCCTCCCAGGCCGCTTTCTGTGTTCCCCACTGTCTCTGGGTTCACCTCAATATTAGTGGTGTTTCATTTCCCCTGGATGTACTCGATTGTGTGACTTTTCCGATATTTCGCCACGGAGCCTCGGCCGATTAGGTCCGCTCTGCCATCTTGGTTGGCACGCCCCTTCCCTATTCTTTTTTTAACGTATATGCTTTTACACAAGATGATACTAATTGGATATGTATCTCTTTTTTTAGGAGGTGACTTTAACATGATTTCTGAGCCACTTGTAGATAGAATTTCAACAGTTACATTTCTTCCTCCACCGTCTTATGCCCTGTTTACTGCATTCCTGGATGATACTCGGGTAATTGAGACTTACTTATCCCACTGATAAGTATTTTACTTTCTACTCAAATGCTTTTCTACATATTCTTGTTTTGATTACTTACTCTCCTCCAGATGTTTATGACATGAAATTTCCAATCCTAAAATAAAACCTTACTTTGTTTCAAACCATGCCTTAATATCATTCTCTTTAACACTTGAGGATATTCCCAAACATAAGCCCAGATGGAGAATGAATACTGATATTGTACTATCAGATGCAATGCTAAACAATATATTGTCTGCTATTTTTGATTACTTACACAATAATCATTCAGAGGATACCTCTAACATTACATTACTTGTTGGGATTCTTTCAAGGCGTATACTAAAGGGGTTACTATCTCTATTATGGCACATGCAAATAAAATAATCAACCTCAATCTTAATAGATCAGAACTACACATTTCCAAAGCTAAAAAAAGATATTCTTATTATTCACAGAAATTCAAGTCAAACTCCAATTAGAGTATTTAACATATGTATATAATACTTTACTTTTACATTTTTAAACGAAATGTACATGTCCAGTTTAGTGCAAACAAATCAGACCACATTTTTGACAATTACTTGTGTATCAAGTAAGATAAGAACCAGATACATGTTATAAGATGTTCAGAATAGGCATTTACTCCTCTGTGCCTCGGAAATAGCTGCAACATTTCAGAAATGTTATTCATACCTTCATAGTAAACATCATGATATTTCTGATACGATATTATATAAAGTCTTACTCAAGTGCAACTGACTTTTCTTATCCCACTCTACCAGATGTATTCTTGATGCTCCTTTCACAATGGAAGAGGTTTATAATGCCATCAGAGTTTTAAACACCAGAAAATCCCCAGGTCCTGATAGTATTCCATCGGAGTTTGCTATAGCATTCACAAAACAACTTTCTCCTGCGATCTTTGTTTCAGGACTTTGAGACTAAAGCTTCTGTGAAAGAATCTGTTAAAGAAGGAACAATTATTGTATTGTTCTTCCGAAAACAGGTAAGAATCCTACCTTAATCCCTAATTATGGCCCTATCCCACTCATTAATCAAGACTGCAAAATCTATGCTAACATTTTAGCAACTAGACGTTCTCCAATTCTGAACCATATTATTCATCCTGATCAATCTGGTTGTCTGAAAGGTAGACTATCTTCACATAATACTAGATTACTTTGTCATGTTCTGGCCTCCCTTAAGAAATGTAAATGTCCCCTCATGATTATAAGCTTTAGATGCTGAAAAGCTTATGATAAGATTGATTGCAAATTTCTATTTAGAACTATGCAAAAATGCGGTTTTGGTACTACATATATCTCAGTGTTTAAAGTGCTGTATTGTTCACTCTCAGCCAACATTTTTAATAATGCCATTAATTCTTCAGCTTTTCACTTGTTTAGAGGTACCAGGCAAGCATGTCTTTTATACCCTCTACTATTTATTTCAGCCGTTGAACCACTATTAACTGTTAATCATCTTCTATGAATAATACAGGCATTACAATCAATACTACCGTACTACAGTACTATCAATACTACAGTACTTATGCACATTAGGAACCCTGCATATACCTAACTGGTGAGATTAGATATTATTGATAGTAATGCATTAGTATAAGGATACACTTTAAATATCAATAAAACAGATTTTTTTCCTTTGAACATATTTAGAGTGTACATATGTTACATGACACTGATATTATATGGAATCCCATTGGTCTTAAGTATTTTGGTATTTATTCGTTACATAAAATAAAATATTATAGTTTATTTAAATTGTATTTTTTTTTAACTAAAATGGATGGATACATTGGTTAAATGGTCTTTCCCCAACTTAACATGGTGGGGAAACACAATTAAAATTGTAATAGCTCCTCAAGTGCTATATGTACTATCAATGTTACCAGTTAGTTTTCTTACATCTTGCTTTACCGCTATTAATATACACCTTATTAACTTTATTTGGAATAATAAGGTCCAGAGCATTAAATACAGGACTCTACATACTTACAAATTAGAAGGAGAATTGGGTGTCCCAGATTTTAAGAAATATCTCTTTCTCTTATAACAGCACAAAGTGTTAATTGGTTCTTTAAATCTGGATTCTCACTTAGCACCACCATGAGTATTAATTAAAATAAATATTGTAGTGCTATTTCCTTCTCAAGCAATTCTTACTATGGATCTTAAAAAAAGCAACGTTTTATACTCAATATGACAAAAGATGCAACATTAAGGGGTCGATTAGGATGGCGGACGGACAAAGTCCATCCGCCATCCTGTATGGGGCAGGGACCGTCCGCCACAAGGGCGGAGGTACCGTTACCCGAATTAGGATGCACCCGCCACAGTGGCGGGTGCATCCCGCATTTTTAACATTGCGGCCGACGGTGCTGAAAGCACTGTCCGGCGCAATGTCAAAAATGCATGTTGTGCGTTTCACAGCACAATATGACAGGCACCGCGCGGTGCCTGCCATGTTGTACTGTGAAACGCAGGGGGGTACCATAGGTACCCCCCATGTGCACCCCCACCCCCCTTCACCCTGGGGGCCCGCAACAGGCCCCCAGAGCAAAGCCTGTATGCGGCCACGGAAAGGCATCTGCATCCGGCCATCATAATATGGCTGGCGATGTCTGGAAGACACCGTCAGCCATATGAACCCTTTTCCGCCCCGGCCACAAGGCGACCGGGGCGGAAAAATGGCGGACGGTGTTTCTGTCCGCCGCTGTCCCCCCGCCATTGTAATATGGCGGGGGGGGAATTGCTGGCGGACGGGCACAGATGGCGGACGGATTACCACCGCCTGCATGGCGGTGGCGATCCGTCCGCCATCCTAATCGGCCCCTATGTTTGGATGCAACATTTAGTAATAGAATTGTACCTTCTAAAAATATATTTTTGGGGAATAATCATTTGAGTAAACTGAATACTGCGATCTCTTGTTCGGAAAAATTGACCCATGCTGGTATATTTTATATTTCAGACATTTGTTGTAGTAATGTTTTTGTTTTTTTCTCATTTTCAAGTTCAATTTCAGATTCCTGTTAGCAAATATCAAAGGTATGTTACGTTGTGAAATGCAATTCTTAACACCTACAGTGGTTCTATTCTAGCTCTTCAATCTTCAGCATGAAATTGTTTTTTGGTATACATAGTTCATCTGGTCATATGGCTTCTAAAACCTATAAACCTATAAAAATTGATTTATGCAAAGTCTTTTAATTTAATAAAACTAACTGAATTCTGGAATATCATCTTTGACATGGATTACTCTATGCAAACATGGATCACAATGTTGATTCATTTTGCCTGCTCTGCTGCAAAGGATACATTTGTATTGGTGATGTCCAAGTATCTAGCGCTTTGATTAGACATTCGTCATCAGATCATGATTTTTCTGATGCTTCAGTTGATCTATCAGTAAGCAGAGCTAATATTGTTAATTCTTGGGTGACTTGTGACCACAGATATTTCAAGGATGTGCTCTGGAACATACGGACACTGATATGATATTGGTCATTTGTCTTGATTGGGTGTTTCTCTACAGGGAGATTGCATTGTGGAAAGGACCAGGGAGATCGCAGTTTGGTTGATTATTATAAAGACTGATCTGGTGTTTACACAGGCGATTGCTCTTTTTTTTAAAAATCTGTTTTTATTGTTTTATAACTCCACACATATCATACAGCGATAAATAAACATTATACCGTACATCACATCATCGGCTCCAGAGTTCATACAATGTCTAATCATTAGACATTCTTTCTTGTATTATCTAATACAATATGAATCACTGCACCATAAACATCTAGATATGCACTTATCTATTACAACAGGCGCACATCGTCCGACCTAATACACCGTCTCTGTAGCAATATAAACAATAACATTCTCAACAAACCATCACAATCTAACTCCTCCCCCCTCCCTCTGCCTCCGGTGTGTCCAAACTTCTAAGCACTTAGTCGAATATAGATATCAGTTCCTTCAATTCTCGTGTCGGAATAACTTGTGGGACAATACCTGCTGCACTCCATATATCCAGCCTTACCCCAGTACCCCTCTCAGTGCTAGGCCCTTGCTGCCATCTCCGCTCTATGAACAATCAGGGGGAACTCTCTAGGTCATCCCCAACAAGGCCCACCTCCGAGTCAGTGTCAGGTATTTGCAGGGCCATTACTAGAGCCTCCCACGCTCTGGCTGCTTCCATTGCCTTCTCATTATTGGCACGTATAGCCTGTTGCAACCTAACTGTACTCTCACTTTTGGCCCATTTAAGTAGCTCGGATTTCCATTTCCCTACGGCAGGGCCTAGTCGTGACTACCATTGTGCCATGATCTCTCTCTTAGCTAGTAATAGGCCTAGGTCCAGAAACTTACTTGTGATTTTTGTCTTAGGGGTATGCGGAAACCAATGTAATATACAGGTACCCATGTCAGTATCTATGCGGCTCTGTAATGCCACAAAGCAGTTCGACAACCTCCTTCCAATACTGTCCTAGTTGCCTGCAGGTCCACAGCATATGAGGTAAGTCTGCCCCCCCCCCTAAATTACAGCGCGGGCACTGGCAGTATCCGTCCGAAAGTATCAATTAATCTTGGCCGGGGTTAAGTAGGCCCTATGCAATATAAAGAAGTGTATCAGTTTAAACCTAGCATTCCGTGTACTCTTCCATGCCCTTACTCAGGAGATTGCTCTTGTGGTTACTTTTGCCACTGACCCAGCTCAACTGCCCTCTTTATGATCGCAATATTACCCTAAATGTGTTAGAACATTTCTAGTGGCCTCCTTCCCTCAAGCAAATTTTGTTCTTTCTCAAAGATAGTGAAAACACTCAGAAAGCAAACAACATCTCAAAAACGGCTGAAACATGTTAATCTTCTGTTTCGTCTGACACATGCAGTTCATATCCATACTGCAGGTGCACTGTTTTTAATCCTGACAGGGAGAACATACTTATAAAATATGTTATTTGTTGTCACTAGTTAGTTTTACCATCACGTCCCACACTGTATTTTAAATTGCGCTGTGCCCTCCTCCAGCTCATATCGCTCTCATTTGGTGGATTTAGTAAATCCTTTACAGAGTAGATCTAAAACATCCCTGAGCTCCTCCAGGCCTTCCCACCAAGAGGAGACTCCCATATGATGAAGCATGCCACCTAGGGTGGGTGAGGAATTAAGCCCTTTAAAGGAATTACCTCATAGTTATTCCCTATATCTCTCTAAGTATTTCCTTTCATCTTGATCACACTCTAGACCCAAAGATTTCTTTGTGTTATATTGAATAATGTAATTGAGGATACAATCCTGTGCAGGTCTTTAAACTGTCGCTTGGACCCTCCTTCAATCATTTCTTGTGTGCTAGTTGGAATGAAGTAATTAGAGTCACTTTAGGCGACCAACTGTAGTAAGGAGATAGGGGGCCAGCAATGTCCTCAAAAACGGTTACCTCAGCAAGTGATTATAAGGAGAAGTGAAGCAGTTCTCAGTCAGTTTCAGGCACTGTTATCCATTGTAGGGCATTCCTATGAAAGTGGTGCTGATGCAAGGGATGAAGGATGCTGAAGCTGATCAAAGGCTGCTGTGGATGCAATGCAGTTGACAGGGGTCTGGCTGCGACTACTCCTTGGTCTGCAAAAGGGATGAGGCAGTCTCGGTCACAGGATCGACATCCTTCAAAGTCCACTTGGTACTGGCAGAAGCCTAGTGGCCACTGGAGTACTGGTGGCCCAATATAGTGGTCATAGGCTAATCCTTCCTCAGCTGATAAATAATCCTGTGCAGGTCCCAGCTGCACCTCGATCACACCCACATGGCCAGCGAATTTTGGTGCAACTTTGTGCTTCAGGTTCTGGTCCCTAATGCTGCACGGCAACAGTTGACGGCGAGTTGAAGAATTTAAGTTACCAACTTGCCCCAGCAGGCTTCTCATCCGTTCTGTGCCTCTGCTGTGACCAGGAGGCCAGCTCATTGACTCTTGGAGTTTCTTGACTTTGGTTGGGCTCTGAAGATGATTTCTCTTCGAGCAGGCACATTCCCTCTACTTTGCTAGCTACCAGGTTTAGCAGGTGGAGTCCACACTGTTGCTGCCTCTCACTACTGGTTCCACAGTGTAGCAGGGCACTCCATCTTCGTTTGTCCTTCCAGTTCAGTCAGGATCTGAGTTTGAAGTGCGAGGGGTGCCCTACCTCTGCTCAGAAAATGTCCTAAGGGCAGGCTGCACTTGGTAGCCAATTGGCTATTAGGTTTCCACCCACTTGGTGACCACTTCCTGTGAAGTATGTCATCTGGGCATCCCAGGAAGCATGATTCTGCCCAATTCCAATATGTCTGAACCCCTGTTCCAGCGTGTGGAGCTCCCTAGCCGAAATCAGAGGTGCAGTCACCAAGAGGGCTACACAACCTTTGAAAACTGGTTTGGCAACTGTTTTCATCTCTCCTGTTCCAAGTGCCGGTCTGTGTGTCTGAATAATGGAGCAGCCCCTTTCCCAAGTGTTTGCCCATTTGCCTATTATAGGTGTCTTCTCTTTTGAGGCTCGCCTTTTGGGCCAATACCTGTGTGATTTCCTGTAGTTGGTAGATGACACCTCCTTCCAGAGCAAGCCCCTATTGTTTCCTTTCCTGGTAGTCATTAGCACGTCTACCCAGGAGGTCAGAAAGCTGTCTAAACTACAGGACCCCTTGTGCACCCAGTACGGGCACAGGGGACTTATGGCAGCAAAGTTACCCACTGCAACTTGATATTATAATTCCAACCTGAGAATCTTCAATAACCACCTTTGGTTGCAAGCACCATTCCAGAGTTAGCATAGCTGAGAGGTCAGCATGTAACTCTGCACTTACCAATTCGGAAACCAGAGTAAAAATTACACTTCTGCGTTTTCACTGTGAAAACATGTAAAGCTACATGTGCTGTCTGTGTAAATGTTCAACCCTGCCTCAGGACTTGATCGGCATTCCATGGGGGTGACATACACATATACCAGGGGGAAGTCTGCCTTTGCCATTGCTTTAAATTGCAAAGTCAGGCCAGTAGTTAAACTGCTCTTCCGGCCTGCAAATAGCAGACTGGGTGTTTTGTTTTACTCGTGTCCCACCGAATATGGCATACTCAGTGCTACAATCCTTGGTGGGACCCTCTAACTAACATGCCCTGGGTCCCATTTATTGGGGACCTACAGGTAAGCTAGTTCAGGCACTTGGGTAAAAGCCAATTCGACATGTCAGTTTAAGGATAAGCGGTACAAAAGGGGTTGGTGATGGACGGAGCATCTGAATCAATCAAACACTCACACCCAGTCAAAAGATCCGGGTTTAATCCATCAACGTTCTTTAGCCCACTCTGCCACCCCAGTTCAGACATGGCTATATGCAAATCAGTCTGACCCTGTGCCTCATGGGAACAGTCCAGCCCGAACTGCCAAGCCATGCCTTCCCTGGTCCGGAAACAAGCTTCCGAGGACCGGTTTCTTGCATTCCAGCAGTCTTCAGCCCGGCTTGCTTGAATCCAGTGGCAAAGTGAGCAAGGGACTCACGTCTGAGCATACCCTGCCACACTTATGGCGGCCAAAAGCGGTACAAAAGGGGGTGGTGATGGACGGAGCATCTGAATCAATCAAACACTCACACCCAGTCAAAAGATCTGGGTTTAATCCATCACCGTTCTTTAGCCCACTCTGCCACCCCAGTTCAGACATGGCTATATGCAAATCAGTCTGACCCGGTGCCTCATGGGAACAGTCCAGACCGAACTGCCAAGCCATACCTTCCCTGGACCGGAAACAAGCTTCCGAGGACCGGTTTCTGGCATTCCAGCAGTCTTCAGCCCCGCTTGCTCGAATCCAGTGGCAAAGTGAGCAAGGGACTCACGTCTGAGCATACTCTGCCACACTTATGGCGGCCAAAAGCGGTACAAAAGGGGGTGGTGATGGATAAGGGCACAGGCACTGAGGTCTGCTTAGCAGCTCTAAGTGCACTCTCAAAGACGAAAAAGCAGCAGCATTAGTCCAAACAAAAAGGTTGTGACCATACAAAATGGGCTTTCCTTACTAACTTGATATCCGCTTCGGTGCAGTCTTGAGAAAAGAACAAGAATACCGAGATGTGCCAATTTCAGATTTTCCTTTCCTACGTTTCCTACGTTTAACCAAGTCCACTGACTCCGTATACAGAGTGATGACAAAAATGTAGGAGCAGAAGTACTTTGAAACTGTACAGTGATTGCCTTAAGGAGAAAAATGTTACATTTAAAACTTGGACCTGAAATTCTTTAAAATTGTTAGAAGCAATCCATAAATTATGGATTTTTTTATATAACTTTTTATTGAAAACAAACAAACATACAAAATAACAAAACTCACAAGGCAAGAATACAATGAAACATGATCACGTGTCCATGCAGGCAAAGCTCCATTAGAAAGTGCATACAGTGCATTCAATTATCGTGGGGAAGGAGGGGTGGGCAAGGAAACAAGCAAATACAGTATCAATGAATGAAAGCTGAATGTCAGTTAGGGGGACGTGGAAACGTCAGGGTATACATCTTGTGGAGGAGTACATATATTCCCTCGATAAGCATTTCATTGGGACCATATCCTACCCCATTTTCTGGGCCGGCCCCTGGAAAGGTACACAGTCTTCTCCCGGAACATGCACCAGTCCATGTTCTCTTTCCATCCGGATATGGTGGGAGGCCTGTGAGATCCCCAAAGCTGAGCTATGTCTCTTTTCGTGACCATATTACCAAGGGTTGCCCAGTTGATCTGTGCGGTGTTGTAATCATTGGGTTCCCAGACATTCAGCAAACAACGCCTGGCCTCGGGCAGCAGCGACACACCCGTGACATTCTCCATCACCACATGTATTCGGGACCAAAATTCAACCACCTCCGGGCATTCCCATAATATGTGGAGGAAGGTGCCAGACATTCCACAGCCACGCTTACACAACCCAACCAAAGAATAACCCATACGAACCAGACTCGGACCAGTAACATAGACACGATGGAGTATCTTAAGCTGAACAAATCTAAGGCGGGCAGGAATAGCAACCTCCTTAGGCGAGGACAAAGCACATTGCCAGTCCTCGTCATCCAGTTCTAATCCGTCAGCGCTCCACGAAGCCCTAAGGCGCACCAGCAAATCAGCTCTATTATTAATGAGCTTCTTGTAAATCAGTGATATCGTGCTGTCGGGCACGTGACCATCCAGAATGCGGTCCTCCAGGGGGGAGGATTCAGGAATATCATCACCCTCAGTGAATACAGATAATAGAGCATGACGGACCTGGGCATACCTAATGAATTCCGTGTCACCAAGCTCGTACTCCGCTTTCAACACATCAAAGGACTTGACGGTACCCTTTGTCCACAGGTCACCAACTTTGCTTAAACCAATCATATCCTATTTGTCGAAGCCTTTCGTTCTCCACAGATGTCCCAGACATTCGGAATCATACAAAGGGGTCACCCGGGAAAATCTACCACTCCAACCCAAGGCCGCATTCGCGTCCTGCCACACCCTCACAGCAATTTTAGTGGGACCAGTCAGTGTTCCATAGAGTCCCTTGGAGTATAACGCTCTGTTGAAGGTCCCTCCAGGCAAAAGAAATTCATCCATGGAGAAAGCCGGGGCAGGGCCTGGAGTGTAGGTCGCATGGTTGATCGCACTCAACTGAGAAGCCCAGTAATAACGCCTGATGTCCGGGAGGGCGATACAGCCGTCATACCACGGAAGCGTGAGTTTAGAGAGAGCGATACGGGCACGCCCATCCCAGAACAGTCGTCTCTGCAGGCTCTCCACTTCCCGAAAATAACCCGAGGCAATCGGGTCAAAGGAGTTCTGAAGTACGTACAAGAATCGGGGCAGCGACATCATTTTAAAAAGCGCCGCTCAACCGAGTGGCGATAACGGCAACCTACGCCAGCGCGCAACATCAAGCTTGAGCCGCTGAAGGGGGGGTAGCAAATTACGCTCATATCGCATGGAAGGGTCCAAGGACGCGTAGATCCCCAGGTACTGAAAACCGGTCTCAGTAACTTTAATTGAAAATTAAGGAATTTAATATTGATTAGTTTGCAGTCTGTTGATTTTCTTCTGGTTCAAACTGTTGGTGTGGTGGGGACCACTAAAATAATATTGGCTTCCTTTGCCTTTCCTGACTTTGTTTGAAGACACGATAAATTGTTTTCCACCTTGCTCATAAGTTTAACTAACCCTCATCAACATAAATGTTTGTTTGCCTTCATACTAAAGACCTTAGTGCACAATCAAAAAAGCCCTTAACCTCATGCGCGCTAGCGGTTTTCCCGCTGTGCGCTGCGTTTTTTTAAAAGCTGCGTTACTTGACAAGCTCAGCTCGTCATGAGCGTACGAGCGTCGTAACTCATGACGAGCTGACCTTTTCATGAGCGTGGAAGGGGTTAAAAGCATTAGAAAGAATGCAGGGCATGCTAATTAAGCCAAACATTTGTTCCTGCCTTCCCTCATTCATCTCAGTACAGTTATTCATTGTGGTTTAGTTTTAGTTATGTTACTTCGTAAGGAACGTAAACAATGACTCAAAATAATTAAAGTTGTGTGTGATGTGAACACTTCCTCTAACCTATAAAATGTACAACATCAATCCGTTTGTAGGTAATGCCAGTGTTATATTTTAAGAATATTGTTATATGTGCATTATTTTATTTCGTAGATACAAGTGAGCCAGCTGATTCATCTTTAATCAAGTGTCTACTGGTAGGATTTGGAATCTTTTTTCCAGTGGTTTTCATAATCAGTGTGGTTATAATGAAAAGACGTTCTATAAGAAGATACTTTTGGAGAAGTGAAGCTTATGAGTAAGGATAATTTTTTTAATTTCTACTGCTAACGTATTAAAATAACGTTATATTTGGAACACGTGACCGCGGGTGTGTAGAATATGTGAAAACTAGTTAAATACAAAATATAGAAGACCTCGTAAAAAAAGGAAATATTGTTTGAGGTGCCATGTTTGCAATCATGTTGTCAGATCAAATGGTTTGTCTATATTTAGTGAATGCACCTGCTTGTGAAGATGGTTTCTCTTAACCAGTATCTTTCATGTTCAGTTAACATAAGGGAAACAAATCCTTTTTGGTGATCTGGTTTTATAGCTTGGTGTAGCCTTCTACTTTGTTTCTTAGTGTTGCCTCTTTCCCACAAGGCACACCTTTAAAGGTACATGTGTCAATTAGGATGGGAGCATCGTGCTGCCTCAGCTCTCATAGAAAATAGGGCAAGTTTTGTTGATTTGGACTTTCTGAATGGTAAAGAATAGACTTTGATAATTAGTGGTAATGAATGGATGGATGATCTACGAGATCAAAATTACGCCTTTTGTTCTCTCGCAGTAGCTGGTGCCTCTCGTGAAATGACTATAAAGGATCAATACCTTAAATTACTCCTGTGGCTACTTAGCTGATGTACAATTTGAGAACAGGAAAGTCTATTATCCTGAAGTGAGCAGAGGCCATTGTTTTAAGAAACACCACAGAAGAAAAATAATGGATAACTCGACACTAAAGCATGCCAGTCAACAGTATGATCTGTAATTATAATTCTGCTAGCCTCCCAAACTCAATGCTGGATGGTTTATTGGAGGAAATTTCCTAAAAGCAGTTTGTCTCCTACGTACACAGTACATTCTACAGATATATATGATAATGGTCCTGATTCACTAAGGTAAACTTACCTTTTTGTGTAAATTTATGTTTTCTTTGCTATTCAGAAGCTACAAGTTAATAGTAATTTTACATAAGAAGATAGATATGCTTGTCCAATTGAGAATCCCTTTTCTTTCCTGCCCAATTTAACTAGTGGGCTTATGCACATAATCTTTTCTGAACTTAAGTTTTCATATGCCTGTGACCGCCAGTGTAATTATATCAGATCCTTTTCCTTTAGGCTTACGATAACCAGTGCAAGATGTATGTGTTCATATACATTTTCTGTGTTTGAGAGCAGTAAGATAAGATTAGCCTTCATAGAATTTCTTTCAAAAGTAAAGATGGAACTCAGATCTAAAAAAAACACAACAGTGTTTTACATCGACAAGTAAACAGGTGTGGGGTCTAAACCTCAACGTGAAAAAGCTTTAACTGTAGATGTGACCATTGGCAGCGGAATTCGTCTGACAGCAGTTGTAGGAAAACCCAACAACAAATGGCACACTTATTATTATGTGGCATATCCCAAATGGAGGGACTCTCTGGGAAATGTTTTAGCAAGGAAATACACATATTGGACCTGATTCACTATGGTAACTTACACTTTTGAATGAGTTCACAACTTTTTGGTATTGACAAACTACAATTTTGTAGTGATGTACTTATTTGTAGTGCGTTCAGCACTACACATGGCCAACCACTGGTACTGCAACCCACTCCAATAGAAAGTAATGGTGGTAGGGACTTAAAAAATTCAAGCTACTACAAAAGAGACTTCTAGCTGCAGATTCCTTACCTTAGAATATTGGCCAGGCGACCGTCTAGATCCGGAAATTTTCAAGCAGTACCCCGTGCGATGGTAGGGGGCTTGTCTCAGTGTCGTCCAGCGCTGGAAGTGACATGCCTATACAAGTAACACCCCAGGGCACACACATAATTTCTTTTCTTTACATGCCATAAGCGCAGAGCAGTAGAGAACTACCTCTGTCTGTTTTTTGGAGACCTTTTTCAACATTTTGTTGAATTCTTTTGAGCTTTGTCTCCAGTGGGCTAGGGATGTCCCCCCAAAAAACTGTGGGGTTTAAACCCTGTGGTTCCTGTCACAGACGTTGATCTGTTATAGAGCCCCATCGGGTTTGCATCTGGTGCCTGGAGCCAGGCCATGACTCCAAGGTCTGTAAAAGCTGTAGTGCCATGGCAATTAAAAGGTTCTGTGGGAGTCATCCCTGAAGCTCCTTGTTGGTTCATGCCAGTCATCTTTGCGACACTCCTGGTCCCGGTCAGGTGGAAGGTCCCAGGCCTGTTCCCATTGAACTCAAAGTTGTTGGGTAAGTCTCCCAAAATAAAAGAAAATCTAAGAAGTCAAAGTGCTCTTCAACTGCGCATCCCCAGTCTCAGTCATCAGACAAGGTGCAGGATTGACGTCACCACTCTAGACCCAGCTCCCACATGTTAGCCGCAGTTTCAGTGTCTGAGTCTACTCCGCATCTCCCTGAATTTCCTAGAGCCAGAGCGACCCCCCTCATCTAAGGGAGTTTTATGAGTCTATATACCTCATTTTGTGGGTGGGCCAGCACCTCTGATGTGCCTTTGAACCCCCTGAGTTCAGCAGGTGCACCCACTGGGTTTCCACCAGCTGGTCCGCCCCCGCCGTCAGTTAGGCCCCCTGGATGTGGTGCTGTATCCTGACCGGCTCCAGTCGAACGACTGTAATCTTCCCCAGAGCCCATTCCAATGAAGTAGTTCCTGGCCCCGTCAACGCCCCAAGGCATTGCTAACTCCATCCTCCTACCAGACTATATTACAATGCCAGATCTGCATCACCCAAAGTCAACTCCGGCGCCGCCCAGAACTCGAGCTACTGAGTTGGAGCTAGTGCCTTCTTTTTTGGCAGGCCCTGTGAGGAGAATAATTGGGGAGGATATGAGGATCCTTATGGCTCCCAAAACCCCTTGGAGGTGTCTGAAGATAACTGTTATGAGAAACTGGAGAATGCCAGTGATATGGACACCTTCCCATACACTGACTTAGTCTCTTTCGCCAAGTGTGGCTAAAGAGGAAGGCGCTTCTTTTGTCATGATGGTGAGGTGGGCGGCTGAGGTCCTGGACCTTACGCTGCCCTCAGTGGCAGTGAAGATGAATGTCTTGACTGAAATGCTTCAGGCGTTAGTCGCTCCAACAGAAGCCCTCACAGGATCCATCAATCCCAGGAACAATCCATGTTCTTCAGAAACAGCAACACATACCAGCTGAAGTCCCAACTTGATTTTATACACATGAAAACTAAATAAATTGGTTGACTGTGCACAAGCGTCGATGAAAGTGAAGTGTAACCTTTGTAGCGTGCCACGGAGGTATCACCTCGTCGTCCTGGAGGTGTTTGAAAGGAAAATAATCACAAAAGTGCGTCCCTTAAAGATTTAAGGGGCGACCCTCTGGGCGCCACTGATTCAATATCACAATTGCGATATTCCAATGTTGAAGTGTCTTTATTCCAATGAAAAAAAGTCGAAACTTAGTGGTAACTTGAATTCATTTAATTCATGAATTTATCCACGATTTCGTTGTAATGTTGTTGATCACATTAAAGTTAACTTCATCAAAGATTCAAAACGGTCCCAATGCATTTCGTGCCTCAAGGGCACTTCATCAGGGGATTCTAGAACATATAGTTGTAATGAGGACCCACACTATTCATAGCAAATTGTCAATAATCACAATAGTGTAAACCAATGTATGCTATAAAAAACCAGGTGGTGTTTACTTTAAGCAGGAAAAGCCAAAATGCAACCATTCTTAAATAAATATACGAGTGTTAATAGAAACATACGAGAAGAACGTACTCTTGTAGTAGCCATGATGTTAGAAAAATGTTATTGAAAAAATGCGCAGGAAAATAAATAGAAGGTCTGGATGTGGTGTGAATCATGATTGCCGAGAAAGTATCTCACTCGGAACGCAAGGTGACTGTTAGCGTATTAAGATATTCAACAAGTTAAATTCCTTGAAGAACCAGTGCTGTAATCTAATTACACAAAACGAACAAGTTGCGCAAATGACGCGATTGTGTGCTCAGCATGGTAAAGTATTACTAAAACGAACAGGCGTTAGTCATGCAACAGAAATGAAAAACGATAAAAATTATAAGTCAAGGCTTACCGATAAGACCGTAAAGGTCTAAGTTATTGTAGAAAGCTAGCTACGGTGTGAACAGCGTGGTATGTTCGAACAGGAGTTAAAGTTGCATGCTTTAAAAGGTGAACATAGACAAAGTCAGATAGACGTGCCAGGAAGGACAGAACAGCTGGCGGCCATCTTGTAATGGATAAAGTGAAAGTTTGGCTGGTACAAGAACCAGTAATAACCAGTGGTAAAAACGAGAGACGTGTTACATGGAAGACAATTCAATGCCACATATATCAAAACAGATTAAGAATAAATATATGAACTGGATTAGTATATGAATGAAAATAAAATACAAGAGCACAGTGTGTTCAAAAGTGATACTCGGATACATCATAGGTAGCAGGAAAATTCCAAACGTTCATTGAGCCCCAAAGGCTTCATGGAATGAAGTCTGAAAATCCATTTGTTTTCTTTTTGCAATAATCTTTTGTTGATATCTTGATTACGTAAGTTGTCAATGGTCTCCAGGACCATAAATTGTAGCTGAGCAATGTTGTGTCTGCGTTCATTGAAGTGAACCGCTACCGAGAACTTGACATCATTTCTTCTAATACTGCTTTTATGTTCAGTAAGCCTTGTCTTAATTTTTCTTGTAGTTTTACCCACATATACGAGGCCACATGGGCATTTGAGAAGATAGATCAAGTTCATAGAGTCACAGGTGGCCGTGACGTTTAACTGGATAGGGATTCCACTACGTGGGTGGCTGATGGTTATACTTTTTATAATGGCTTTGCAATTGTTGCAGTTATGGCATGGCTAGGTGCCTTTGGGTTTGATTACAGTCGTTCGATCATCACTTGATTTCGAAATGTCTAAAACATTTTTGCTTCTGGTGAAGACAAACCTTGGTCGTTCTTTGAAGATTCCATTAAAATCCGGTTCAGTAGACAAAATCTGACAGCGTTTCAAAATTGTTCGTTTGTAGATGTGACTTTTAGTAGAGAATTTAGAGACTATAACCATCCTTCTTTCCTCTGTTTTAGTCGATGTCTGTAATAATTCAGTTCGTGTTTTTGCTGAACATTTATCTTCTGCCTTCTCTAAAATCTCTTGAGGGTATCCACGTTCCTGAAAACGTTTGATCATATTTTTTATTTGCACTTTAGATTCTTCGGGTTCAGAAACTATCCTTTTCGCCCTGAATAGTTGAGATATTGGTAGATTGTTTTTCAAGGAAGATTGGTGAAAACTCCGATAGTGTAATAGATTGTTCCGGTCCGTCACTTTCTTGAACAAGGTAGTAGTGATCTTATGTTCTTTGATCCTGAGTTGAACATCCAAATAGTATATGGATTCTCCATGAATTTGATGAGTAAATTGAATGCGATCATTGATTTTGTTCAGATTCTCCAATTCTTGTGATAAAATAGACTGTGGACCTTGCCATAACACGAAAATGTCATCAATGTATCATAAAAAAATGTGGGCATATTTTTTCCAATTTTCGCCATTGAGGATGTTGTCTGTCTCAAATTTGGTCATCTTGTGCCTTTGGTGGTGCGGTGGTCCTGAGCCTGTGGCCGGCCCGGAGCTTCGTTTGGGCCCCCCGTGGGACGAGCGGAGCCACCGGGGGTCGAGAGGCCGCTCTGGTGCGTCACCCCCCCTCTCTGTACCGCTAGTGTGGAGCGAGGCACGAGGGACCTGGTTGTGGCCTGCAGGGGCGACGCGTGGAGCCTGGCCCCCATTTTACGCTTTGCACTGGATCAGAGGGGCTAGATCTATTGAGGGGGCTAGCCTTGGACCCTGGCCTCAGTGGGGGCCCCTGTGAGACACAGTGAGAAGCTGGAGGTTGGCTGTGACGGCCAGAGGCCCTGAAGATCAGCGTGGAGGCGGGCAGAGAGAGGCGGCGGACTCCTGCACGCCCCCCCTGGGAGGGGGAGTCCTGGCCCCCTGGGGGTGCGGGAGCTGGCAGTGGACCGTGAGTCGGCGCTGGGCCTTTGGGGACTGAGGGCTGGTCTTCTGCGCTCTGGGACGCTCTTGTGGTGGGTCTGGAGGTTGGGCCTTGGACTGCTGGAGGGTGAGTGGAGACTTGTTATGCTACTGCTGTGGCCCCGGGAACAGGACCTAGGACGGGACTGGAGGTGAGGGGTGGGGGGGCCCGGGCCGTTGTGGACCCCCTGGGTAAGCAGAGTGCAATAGACTGAGCCCTAGACGGCGGAGGGGGGCCCTCCCCGATTGCAAACACGGACGGCGGACTCTGCAGAGCTAAGGGGTGCAGTGCTTTGCTTGGTGCCTCTACATCTGGCTCGTCTTGGGGGGCTATCCTGTGCATCCCTGATCCTCTGCCCCTCCCATAGAGGTCTGGACACTGCCCTGGGCTGCTGGGCTCCTACAGCTGGCTGCGCTGTGCCTGCACTCCCCTGGTGTGCCCACCACAGTTGATTGGGGTGCTCCGGGGGGGCCTGTATCTTACTGCCACTTGCCGCACTGGGCCTGCTGCTTGGGGGCAACTCCGGAGGAGCGGGTGACACGGCCTGGGGTGGATTCCCCTCCCTCTTCCTTAGCCTCTGCTGGGCCCTACTGCGCTGGGCACGCCGCTAGGCTTTGACTGCGGCCCTGACAATGATGCGCTCCAGGGGGGGTAAAGCGGACTCAGCGACGACCTCCAAGACCAACTCTGTAGTGGCCATGTGAGGCAAAGCAGGAGAGACGGTGCCGACCAAGAGTTCCTCCCAACTGGTCGAGGAGTCGCCACCGGTGACCCAGGCCTTTATGTCCTCCTTTATGGCTGAGCTCAAGACAGAGATAGGTTCCCTGCGCTCGGAGGTGCACTCCTGTGTTAAAGAGCTGCGCAAAGAGGTCACTGAACTGGTTGATAGGGTTGATGGACTCGAGAAAATTGTTGATGAGCGTACAGGGGACCAGGAACAGCTCTGGCAGGGGGTAGCGGCACTGGAGTAGCAGAACATCGAGCTCCAGGTCAAGCAGGAAGACCTCGAAAATAGAAGTCGCCGGAACACTTATGCATTCGGGGCGTTCCACTTGAAGCAGAGGGGAAAGACATCATGACCTACGTGGCGCAGCTCCTCCACGAGGTCTGGGGGGATGAAGAGGCCTCCCCCCGACTCTGGACCGTGCACATCGGGTTGCTGGCCCAGCGGGCCGTAGGGGCCTGCTTCCGGACATCCTGACAAGAGTGCACTACTTCACTGACAAGGAGGCCATTCTCAAGGCGGCGAGAGATAGGTCGGACCTCACCCATGATGGCCACAAGATCCAAATCTTCCAAGACCTGGACCCCAACACCCTGTGCAGGCGGAGGGCGTTTCGGCCGGTGACGGAGAGGCTGCAGGCCCTCAACATTTCCTACCAGTGGGGACATCCCTTCGCCCTCATCTTCCACTGGGAGGGCAAGCGTAGGGTCACCCGATCCTACAGGGAGGCGGCGCAGCTGCTTAAGCTGCCGGAGTCACCGGCAGGAAGCCCTTCCCGTCCGAGGCACCAAGAAAGGATCCCGGCTCGACCCGACTGGACCACGATTCCACACCGACGCCGTTCCCCTCCGGTGGACGAGAGATCCTCCTCGCAGGCTAAGCAAGACATCATAGTGCATATCCACTCTCTTGAGGGTGATCGCGAGGGGACGGGTCCCATCGGTCGACCCCGTGACTTAGCGCCCATGGAGGGGTGCTGTCTTCACGACCTGTTGCGGCTACCGTCGCCTTTGACTCCTGCCTCCGACGATGATCAGTGGTGCTTGCGTCCCATTTGGAGGAGATGCTGGCCACTGGATAAGCTGTCTGCTCTTGAACCATCTTGACATGTGGCATGCACCACTCCTGCTGGATGTAGCTTTGACGCCCTTGTTGGGTGTCTGCTTTGTGCCCACTGCGGCTCCCCGACCCTTCCTGTGCCTGTAGTCACAGTACTATGCGTGGCAGACGAGGACTCCCTGCCCTCGTCGCTTGTACAGGGCCTTCAGAGAAGCGAAGTAAACTACATTGGTCACTCTGCATGATCCACTCCGGGTAGCCATGCACTGAACAAAGCCACGTTACCCTGCTTGTGAACTTGCATTGCATCCCGACTCCCACTCGGGCGGCGGGGACACCGGGGCTGCTGTCTCCTGTATTTCTTGAGAGTTCCCCCCCCTTTTTTACTGCTCCATAGGGAGTGACATTCCTGAGTGTGTCCAAACCCTTGGGTAGAGGATGCCCGGAGACTGGGGCAGTCCAATGTTGCCCTGTTGGCCTTTTTTGACCTTGAAAATTATAGGGCCCTGTTTGGCCGCTTCCTGACTCTCTCTCCCCTCTTCTCTCTTCCTCTTTTTCCTTCCTATCTGGCTTCCTTCTGACCTCTCTCCTATTCCTTCCTCTCGATTCAGTGTGTGGTGGGGTGGAGACGAGTTGGCTGCTGTCCTCTGGGTGGGATGAGTGGAGAGGGGTTGCTTTTGCGCGTTTCTCCTTGCGTTGGTGGGAGCGGGGAACATGGCGGACCCTGATTGTTACACGCTATGTCTGCGCCTATCCCTCAGACCCTGAAGGTCTTGACACTCAACGTCAAGGTCTTGAACTCCCCTAATAAGCGCAAGCAGGTTTGGCGTTATCTCCTTCAATACCGTCCTGACATCATATTCCTCCAGGAAACTCACTTAATGCAGGGAGACACACACCGCATGGCGCACCCCAAGTACCCTATTCAGTTCTGGGCCTCTGCGGACACTAAAACTGCCGGAGTAGCCATTTTGTGCAGAGCTGGTTTCAGGCGGGGGGATACGAGGCCCTATAAGAGTGGGGATGGGCGCTTTCTCAAAGTTACGGTACACATGGGGAGGCACCGACTTACCCTATGTAATGTATACGCACCCAATCAGTTGCAAGACCGATATCTCCAGACACTTTTGAGGGATCAGATCCCGTGTGGTGACCCGAACATGATCTTGGGAGCGGACTTCCATTTAGTCATGGATCGTAGCGATGCTGCTTTCACCGATACTGGGGCGATGTCCTCTCCGCTGCGTAAGCAGATTGCAGATTTAGGGTTAATGGGTGTGTGGCGTTACCACTGCCCGGATCTGAGAGACTACTCATTTTACCCGCATGCTCACAGGTCTTATTCCCGCATTGATTTCCTCTTTATATCGCTGGAGCTGCTGCGCGACACGTTGGGAGCCTCCATATCGGACATATAACTATCAGATTATGCTCATGTTGAAATGCTCCTCCAGGACCAGGCTGTGCGCTCCCCTCGTGAGGTTCGTTGGTTTTTACCGCCGAGTATCCTTCGGGATGCTGAGGATGTGGACAGCATCCGAGAGGCCATAGACTCCTATTTTGCTACTAATGACACCCCGGAGATGTCCTTCCCGGTGGTATGGGACACCTTCAAAGCCACGGTCCGGGGGACATCACCTCTCTGGCAATTGCTCGGAGGCGTGCCGCCTGCAAATTGGAGGCTGATCTGGCGGGGGACATCAAGAAGGCCGAAGTGCAGGATAGGGCACATCCGTCCTTGGCCTCTAGGAAGAGATTAGCGAATCTTAGGGGGCAGTTGAGGCTCTTGCGCACTAATAAGGCGGAAGGCGCTTTGTTGGCACTGAAGCAGAGGTACTTTGAGGGAGACAACAAGGTAGGTTGATGCTGGCGGGGAGGTTGCGGGCACGTGCAGCTAAGGCCCATATAGCTAGTGTTCGGCTGCCGGATGGGGCGCGAGCTGGCTCAGAGACGGCTAAGCAAGCTGCATTTGTGGACTACTACGCGGCCTTGTATAGAAGGGAACCGACCTCGGCGGATGCGATCGCGGCAGTCCTGGCTGACTATGAGGGGGCAACACTACCCCCGGGGAGCGCTGCGGAATTGGAAGGCCCCATTACTGAGGAGGAGATAGGTTTGGCACTCACTGATCTCCCCTGGATGGCCTACCCCTATCCTTCTATCGCACATTCCAGACTCAGCTTCGACCCTATCTCCTGAGGCTGTTCGACTCTTTTACTGATGGCAATGGGCCGTCCCCTGACATGGGCATGGCTGAAATAGCATTGATACCGAAACCAGGAAAGGACCCCACGGTGTGCGCTTCCTACCGCCCTATAGCTTTACTAAACACGGATCTTAAAATATATACTAAACTCCTTGCCAAGCGTTTAGATCCGCACATGCCGGGGCTTGTGGACCCTGATCAGGCCGGAATTATTCGAGACCGACAGGGGGCGGACAATGTGCGTAAGCTTGCGCACCTATTGGGGAAGGTGCAACACTGGAAAATCCCGGCTTGCCTTCTATCCCTGGACGCGGAGAAGGCGTCTGACCGGGTGGACTGGGCCTTCCTTCGGGCGGTGCTCCACAAATTCGGGTTGGGTCCGAAGATGATTGCGAGGATTATGGCCCCATACATAGGACCTTAGGCCAGATCCGGGTTAATGGTGGCTTAACACCTCCGCTGACGATACATAGGGGCACTAGGCAGGGGTGTCCCCTCTCGCCCCTATTGTTCGCCCTTGCAGTGGAACCCCTCGCGGAGATGATACGGCGCGAGCCGGCCATTCACGGAATAACCCATGGTGGCCGGGACAATAAGGTGGCGTTGTTTGCGGACGATTTGATTCTTACCCTTACACGCCCGCGGGAATCTCTGCCGGCCGTACATAAGGTGCTTTGCCTTTATGAGAGCGCCTCTAGTCTTAAGATCAACCATGATAAGTCATGGGCTCTCAATCTTACCATCCCGGTGGAGGAGATGGCTTTGAAGAGGGCTGTGCCCTATCAGTGGGCTGAGAGCCATATTCGATACTTGGGCCTCACTTTGACCTCCTCACTGGACGCCTGGTTCTCTGTGAACTGGCGGGACTGCCGAAAGGAGGTCCTGGAGGATCTATGACGTTGGAAGCCGCTGATGTTGTCTTGGTTAGGACGGCTCAACGCTGTTAAAATGTCGATCCTCCCCAAGGTTCTGTATGTGTTTCAGTGCCTCCCCACTCAAATCCCGCTCCACTGCATACGGAGTCTGCAACGCGAACTCACGTCTTTTGTGTGGGGTGGTAAGCGGCCACGCTTCTCGCAAAAGATCCTTATGGCTCCACGAGATAGAGGAGGTCTCGCCTGTCCCAACCTAGTGCATTATTATTGGGCCGCACATCTCTGTTTTGTGATAGAGTGGGGGGTGCGAGAGAGTGAAAAAGGATGGCTGCATATGGATAGGGCGGTGACAGGGCGCACGATCTGGGATCTGCCGTGGCTCCATCGGACAGCCCGCTCTAAGAGTGCATACATGGCGGTACCCACGAAAACGGTGCTGGATGTTTGGGACACCATTGCCGTGTCCAAAGGGCTCACTACGTTCCCATCCCCACACACTCCCATAGCATCGAATCCGCATTTCCCGCCGGCTCATCAATCGCGAGCATTTGAGCAATGTACGCAAGGAGACTGCAGGGTGCTCTGTGACCTTTTTGAGGGGGGAACGTTCAAGTCGTTTGACCAATGCCGGGAGGAGTTTCATCTACAGCCGACAGCACGGTTGCAATATGCCCAATTGCGACACTGGGTCTCTAACGGGGATAGGCACCAAGCAGCCACATGACCCTTCACCCCCTTCGAAAAGCTTCCGCGCTCCCTTGGGGGTTTAAAAAGATTGGTCACCCAGATCTATCACATCTTGCAACATCCGACACATGTACTTACCCACCCATACCAGCGCCAATGGCAGCTAACGGTTGCCGCAGATATCGAGCCTTCACAATGGGATAGAGTATGGAGAGATATCCCCAAGGTTTATCGGAGTATTCCGAAGAGGGAGAATGCCTTCAAGCTCTTAACTCATTGGTACTACACTCCTCTGCGGCTGCATAAGATGTTCCCCAATGTTTCCTCATTGTGCTGGAGGTGTCGGTGTGCAACAGGGGATTTTGTACACATATGGTGGTGTTGTCCGCTCTTGACTATATTTTGGAAGGAGGTCCTCAGCCACATTAGGGGGGTGTTGGGGTTCCCCTTACCTGAAGCCATAAGCACAATTCTACTTGGCATTCGGCTCCTGGACCTCAGGGCACTTACCCGCAGTGACTGGGTTCTGACGCTCCAAATGCTGGGAGCGGCCAAGCAGCTGATAGCCTTGTACTGGAAAAAGACTGAAGCACCCCCCATAGCCTTTTGGTTCGTGCGGCTCTGGCATGTTTTAGCTATGGAGCTTCTCACTGCACGAATACAAATGCGCAACACTCGCTTTGGGGCCGTTTGGAAGCCCTTGGTGCGTTACCTCTGTTCAATAGAACACGCACAATACATGCCCACAAGACTCCGGACTTTACACCTTTTTGATGATGCTGTCCTCCCCGCTGACCCCAAAAGACTGCTCCCTTAGACATCCTACAGGATGCGGGAGTTCCTGAGGCTATTCCTGACTGGTGGATGCCCCCCCTCCCCCATTGAGCAACACACACGCCCAGCTCACACGACACCCTCCCTGCCTCTTGCTTCCTATCCCTCTTTCTCTCCTTCTTCCTTTCCTATACTTATCTTTAGCTCTCATACATGTTTGTTGGCCCCCGTTGGGTCGTACGTGAGTAATGGCCTTGTTACACAGCTACCTGTTCTTACTGTCCTGACGCCTGGACTTCATCCGCACCGAGTAAGCCTCACAGCTGTTTTTAAGCCACGCGCCCGGCCCTGATGGGGTTGTAGGCAAGGCGCTGTATTAATATGTTTCTATGGGCAGGACATATTGTAGCGATTTCTTGGCGAATTAGGAAACATCATCTCTGCCGCCCTGAGAAAAGCGCAATCTGTAGGAAAAAATGTACAAAACTACATGTCCCAGCATCCTTAGGGTTGACATTAGTGAAGGAAGAAGGCGGTGCATTCTTAAGGGCCGCCCAGAGAACAGGAAGGAAGGGAAGGAATTTTCCCTCGAGGTGTTGGAATGGCGGATGGTGCTCCCCGCCGGAGTTCAGCTTGAAGAAAGAAGAAAAACTGTATTTCAGTGTATGGATTCATCGAACTTTGTTTCCTGAAGGACTGCGGAAAAGACTCTGTTTCTGGTCAGGTATTCTTGTCAGAGGAAGCCACACGCAGATAATTAGTTTGTGTGAATATTTCTTCACTTTGGAAAAGGCCCCGAGTAGCAGATGTACTTTTAACGCATAGGAGCGTTTAAAAAGACATGAGAGATATTAGTGAAAGTGTTTATTTTAGAGGCGCGTCTGAAGTAAAGACGCCTTCTGTTCTAACGCTTTCCTAGTGACAAGTTCTGTGCAGAGAACAGGAAAGACTATTTTTCCCCCGTGGCTGGCCTTTTTGTTTATCTTCATCAGACTGTACCTGATAAAAACGAAGATCGTGTCAGAAAAAGGCTTCAGCAATGCCGAGAATTGTTTAGTGTGGTATGAAGAAATACCATTGAAGAAGAAAAAAGTGCTGTTAGCTTCATGCGCAGATTAAGGATTGTTAATAGTTGGAAATCATTGGAAAAGATTATGTTTCTGAAGGGATTGGATTCCGTGGACTCATCCTGTTCCTAAATACTTATATAAAGCAGAGAGTGTTATTACAGAGGCAGCCTGTGGGCTAAGGGTGAGTAGGGAGATGAGCATAGAAAATATGTCAGTTTAGTTATTTTCTACGCATTATTGACACCCATTCTTTGTCGTCCTCCTGTAGTGTGGACATCTTTTGGGGTCTTCGCTGACGGCTGGCCAGGACCACGAGTGATACACCGAAGCCACAGCTACTTTATTATTTTTTCCCTTTCCCTTTTTTTTCCCTGGGGGCACGGATTCACGCAGAGGTATTTATCTAGCCTCTGTGGGGGTTCGTGTTTCGGGGGACAAAGGGGGCTAACATCACACATCGTCTCCGCTTGGCGTCTGGAAGAGGTTAGTGGCTATTTTACTATTCTTGAGCTACAGCCAATCCTGATACATATGATCTAATTGCTATTTTGTATGCGGCCGGCCTCGAAAAGAGGTTGTAGGCTTATTGCTGTGTTTCTGTGCCCCTGTCCGCGGATTTGTTTAAAAAATAAAACAGACTTGGAACAAAAAAGAACTCAATATCTTGAAAAAACTGTCTGAAAATCCAAATATCACTGCGCAAAAAGCTGACAAGGGAGGCGCCCTTGTCTTAATGGATACAAATTTTTTATATCACAGAAGTCTACGCTCATGTGAATGACCCAGATGCATATGCCCCAATTGGCTATGATCCAACTAAAAAGTTTCAAGAATTATTGCAACAGATAGTGGATAAAGCTTGTGAAGATGGTGTAATTACCGACAAAACAAAGAAATTCCTCACTAAAACATATCCATCAACTCAATCAATTTATATGCTTCCTAAAATACACAAAGACTCGCAACATCCACCTTTCTGCCCCATTGTTAACACCAGAGGAAGCATTCACGAACCGATAGGACAATTTTTGGATTTACACCTTAAAGAATTTGTGACACAAGCAGCTACCTATGTTAAAGACACCACAGATTTTCTTATAAAAATTTCTCAAATCACTTTACCCAAAGACACAGAGGTATGGCTATGCACGATCGACGTTAAAGCTCTCTACACTTCTATTCCACACAACCTTGGAATTGAGGCTGTAGAATCTATGCTACTTCAATCAGACTTGAGTCAAGACTTTCAAATCTTCATAATGCAACTTCTGAACTTTTCTTTATACCAGAGCTACTCCAAATGGCAAGATGAGTGTTATTTACAGCTTACCGGCACATCGATGGGCAACTGTGCTGCCCCTTGCTATGCGAACATTTTCATGACCAAATTTGAGACAGACAACATCCTCAATGGCGAAAATTGGAAAAAATATGCCCGAATATTTTTACGATACATTGATGACATTTTCGTGTTATGGCAAGGTCCACAGTCTATTTTATCACAAGAATTGGAGAATCTGAACAAAATCAATGATCGCATTCAATTTACCCATCAAATTCACGGAGAATCCATATCCTATTTGGATGTTCAACTCAGGATCAAAGAAGATAAGATCACTACTACCTTGTTCAAGAAAGTGACGGACCAGAACAATCTATTACACTATCGGAGTTTTCGCCAATCTTCCTTGAAAAACAATCTACCAATATCTCAACTATTCAGGGCGAAAAGGATAGTTTCTGAGCCCGAAGAATCTAAAGTGCAAATAAAAAATATGATCAAACGTTTTCAGGAACGTGGATACCCTCAAGAGATTTTAGAGTAGGCAGAAGATAAATGTTCAGCAAAAACACGAACTGAATTATTACAGACATCGACTAAAACAGAGGAAAGAAGGATGGTTATAGTCTCTAAATTCTCTACTAAAAGTCACATCTACAAACGAACAATTTTGAAACACTGGCAGATTTTGTCTACTGAACCGGATTTTATTTTTTTTCACAACAAATTTTTTTTATTGATGAGGTTAGGCAGAGCAATCAATGTGGCACCCCACAATCAGGAGAAACCACCAGGCATTTTGATACAGTGACATTACTGGACCTGAGTCCCATCAAGAATTATAGGAAAACATGAATAACAGGAACATCCCCTCCCCGCCCCACCCCTACCCCGGCAACTCCCACCACCCATTTCCCAATCCCTCCCAGCAGCCCTCCCTAACCCTATGCACGTGTGTAGTAGGAGCAGCAGCGTGTGGTCTCGGTGAGGTAGATATGGCGCATGTCACAGGCCCACTTAAAGATGAGTGTTTTAGGGATCTTCCTCAGGTTCCACCGGGGGATCAAGTGTCAACTCCCTGTAGTCAGCCCACCTCTTCCATATTTTGAAGTGTTTGCGGGGGCATCCCCGAGCCTCAAATATCGGTCGTTCCAGACCCATACAAAAGTCCAATCCAGCTCTCCATGCACCCAGGGGAGGGGCCCTTTCATCTTTCCAAGCCTGTGCCAGATCCCGTTTGGCCAGCACAAGCCCCAGAAGCAGTAAATGACGTTTGTAAATGTTCCCCCCAACCCCTTCAAGGATGTGAAGTAGTCCTAGGCGGTGTGTGCGTGGGAGTTCCCAACCCAGTACTTCGGACAGGCAGTGCCACACACCACCCCAGAAACCAGCTATTCTCGGGCACGACCATACAGTGTGGAGCAATGAACCAACTTCCGCACCACAGCGCAAACATTCCGGCGATTCAATCAGCCCCGCTTTCCACAATCTTGAATTGGATGAACCTGAGCCGCATTGCTATGGCAGTTCCTCGCGGGGACTCCAGGGCCTCCCGCCAATCATCCTCGTCCATAGGGCCAACGTCAGTCTCCCAGGCCGTCCGCAGGGGAAGAAGGGTGGATGAGCAGTGGGTGACCATCGTCTGGTAGATGCGGGACACTTTTTTATCTCCAAGATCACCCATGAAGACTTTCGCCTCAATCGGGCTAAACTCGGGAAGTGAGTCTAAGTTGACAATGTTGGGCGCCAGGGCATGCCTAAACTGCAAATATCGAAAGAATTGGGTCTGAGGCATAAGGAATTCTGCACTAAGGTCCTGGAATGATTTGAGCGTGACCCCGGACATCACATGTCCCAGCAGCGAGATCCCAATCCTGTCCCAGCCGTCAAATCCTGACAGCGACGCCAGTCCTGGGAGTCGTCCGTTATGCCACAGTGGTGTTTCCGCAGTTAGCCTACCCCACCAACCCATCCGGCGTAACGCTTGTCGCCACACTATGAAAACAGTATTGGTAATTCTAGGCAATGTCCGCCGCAGGCGGACCGAGTAGAGGAGCGTGTGGAGCGTATGGTCACCCATCAATGCGCGCTCTAGAGCATAGGCTGGATCATCTCTGCCGCTATACCACCAGTCATTTAGAATAAGCAAGTGGGAAGCTTGGTAGTAGGACAAAAGGTCCGAGGTGGCTAGTCCTCCGCAATATGTAGATAAGAAGCAAGTACGTAGTGCCACTCTGGCTGCCCCTCCAGCCCACAGGAAACGTCCCAATACAGAGTTTACCTGCCTAAACCATTGGGGCGTGATGGGGTGAGGATAATTCTGTAGTTGGTACAGAAGGCGTGGAAGCGCAACCATCTTAAAAATTGCAGATCGCCCAAAGATATTGAGGGGCATCCGAGACCACGTTTTCACATCTGCCTGAACCCGCTCCCAGACAGGCAGTATGGTGCGTTCCCATGTAAGGCTCACCGATTCCGATAAAAACACCCCTAAGTAGTTCAAACCACCGGCTGCTGCTTGCAGTTCCGACATCCAGGGGTCCGTTACAGTACCACCTCCAAGGACCCACAGGGTAGATTTACGTAGATTGAGGTAAAGGCCCGAGACCTCCCCAAAGACCCGCATTATTTCCAGCACCCTCGGCCCTGAACGGCGCAGGTCAGTCAGAAAGAAAAGGACATCATCCGCGTACAACGCAATTCTATCAGAGATGCCCCCGGGCCACACAAAACCTCGCATCTGTGCATCTATGCGCACCCAGGCAGCCAGAGGCTCCATGGCGAGGGCGAATAGGTACGGGGATAGAGGGCACCCCTGCCGGGTTCCTCGTCCTACGCAAAAGGTCTCCGACACCGCCCCCGCTACTCGCACCGCCGCCGTGATATCAGTATAGAGGAGCTTGACATATGACAAAAAGACTGGGCCTAAGTTGAGGCGGGGCAGGAGCGCAAATAAGTACGACCAGCTCACCGAGTCAAAGGCTTTATGGATATCAGCTAGTAACAAAGCCGCCTGCTCCCCGGTGGCCCGGATGGCATCTATCGCCGCCCACGCGCGCCTGATGTTGTGACGCGTTGCCCTGTGAGGCATAAAGCCCGCTTGGTCTTGATGTACTAAGTCTGTTATATAGGGGAGCAACCGATTCGCCAGGGCCTTGGCCAGTATCTTAGCTTCTACGTTCAGTAACGAAATAGGGCGATACGAGTCATGTTTATCTGGGGGCCTACCAGGCTTTGGAAAGACCACTATTTCGGCATGGCGCCAATCCGGGGGCAGCTTGCCTCGTGTGCGCGCCTTCTCAAGTGCGCGGCGATAGTGGGATCCTAATTGTACATGGAACTTCTTATAAAATTCACATGGGTAGCCACTCGGCCCAGGGGCCTTACCCACATTGAGCTGTCCTAGAGCCTCCCCTACTTCTTCCGCCGTAAGAGGAGCATCTAGGGCCTTCCTGGTCTCATCAGATACTGCCTTTGGGGGGAAATCATCGATGAATTTAGCCACGTCGTCCACCGGTAAATGGTCATTCGGGGCATATTGTGTCTTGAAGTAGCTAGCAAAGCTTGCCGCCAATTCATTCGGGTCAGTAATAACCACTCCGTCGGTCGTTGTAAGGCCTGGCAGCGTAATGGGTTGAAGGCTGCGTTGACAGAGTCGGTGGAGCATTGTGCATGACTTATCTCCCCACTGGTATATTCTGCTTCGCGTGGCCAGCCACGCCTGTTTAGCCTCGTCCATTAAGACCGACGCATAGGATTGTTGTGCCTGGAGAAGCAGCCGTATCCCGAGTTCGTCCCCCCCACCCCGGCTCTGTCGCTCTAAGGTTTCCACCAGTGCGGCCGCGGCCGTGATCGCCTCCCGACGCCCATGGCGGGCCGCAGTACACCATGCAATGTCTACCCCTTGCATAGTGGGCTTCAAGGCCTCCCACACCACTACTGCGTCCACATCATCCACTAGGTTTTCCCGCCAGTAGTGGTCGATAGCTTCCCTAAGATGTTTAACATAGCTAGGCTGTTGGAGTTGCCACGAGGACATTCTCCATCTGAAGGGCTGACGTTTCTTAAGGATTCCCACTCGAACCGACACTGGGGAGTGATCAGACAGTCCCCTCGGTAAAATATTCACCTCTCGCACCCTGCACATGTATACCTTGGGCACAAACACATAATCCAACCGTGAAAAGGAACCATGTACAGCAGATACAAACGTGTACTCACGCGCTGTAGGGTGCATATGTCGCCACGCATCCATCCAGCCCATTCCCTCACTCATAGCATGTAACCTAGTAGGGGGGGGGATTGTGTGCTGGCCCAAGCATCTCACGACGCCTCTGGCGATCCATACATACGTCCATCACTTCATTCCAGTCCCCCCCTACCACCGCCAGGGATTCCGGAATGTCCTCCCACACTGTGAACAGCCTCTCAGCCAAGGCCCACTGAAGGGGGGGGGAGCATAAATGCTTCCAAAGACCACAGGCTCAACACCCACTCTGCCCTTGACAAATAAATATCGACCCTGTGGGTCCACCCACTGCTTCACATGTACATAGGCCACTCTACGATGAATTAAAATGGCCACCCCTCTGGATCCCCTAGCAAACCCAGCGTGGAAAGCCTGATGATAACCAAACCGCTGAAGACTGAGCACCTTTGATCCCATCATGTGTGTTTCTTGAAGCAGGAGCACATCAGCAACCTCTCTCTTTCCCCAACGCAAGATTGCCCCACGTTTAACTTTATCCAGCATCCCCCTAACATTCCATGTAATCACTCGCAGGGACTCCTCCGGGAGTCTACGTAGCCCATCAGCCATAGTCAAGCGGGACCCATTTGGTAGGCCCTCTGCGCCAACACTGCCCACCACGCACCAACATCAGCATCACTGTAAAGAACACGTGCAGTCCCCTACCCCTGTCCCCCCAACCCCAAAGGAACACAACCCCACAAGAAATGCAACTTCTGTTTCTTCCTCCACCCTCCAAACCCCACCCTTATCAACCTCCATCCCTCCGACCCTCAACTCCCCCAACCCCCCCCCCTATACTCCACAAAACTATGAAGTACCTGTCGCGGCATGGGCACTCCCAAGCCCAAAACAGAGGGCTTAAGACCAACCATGCCAATGGATCCCAACTCCCCGGAACTCAGTTATCAGTACCCCCCTCCCTCAACAACACCACCCACCTTAGCAGGAGAGTGGCAGCCCTCTTATCGGTCGTCCCCGAGCCATACTCCACCACCCCCCTCGAGTTCAAGAACTCAGTCTCGAATCAACGCCGAGGCATCAAGACATAACCGTTTCGCCAGGTCTGATCTGCAATATCACCAGCCAGCATGAGCTACAGCCCGGCACAGGGAGCACAGAGTACCCTAGACCTTCAATGGTCCTTCCCAGATTGGTCCGAGTCTTCAGTCCTGCCGCTATCCTGCGTACCAGAGACGGAGGGCGACCGCTTCCGTGATTTGGACCTCCGATTCCTCCTACTCTTGGTCGGCCGGTCTCCACGTTCCACCGATGACCCCCTCGAAGAGCCCGGGTTCAGTCCCGGCTGGGCATGCGGCCTAAGCGCCACCGTTTCGTCGGTCCATTTAAACAGTTCCTCCGGAGAATCAAAAAACAGCGTTTTGGACTGGAAAATCACTCTCAGCCGGGCTGGGTACAGCAGAGAGTATTGGAGATTCAAGCCGCGCAGCTTCGCCTTTGCGTTCATGAAGGATTGACGCTGTTGCTGGACAAGCTTGGTATAGTCCGGAAAAATCATAATCTTTCGGTTCTCATATAGGATCGCATCTCGGGTCCTGGCTTCCTTTAGAATGACATCTCGATCATGATAATTCAAGATCCTTGCTATCACCGCTCTGGGCCGTTCACCCTCCGGCGGCCGCTGGCTTAAGGCGCGATGCGCACGTTCAACGACGAAGCAGTTGGATAGGGCCCCAGGGGGCAACCAGCTCAACAACCACTGGGCAAGAAACTGTTCCATGTTCCCCTTCTCGCAGCGTTCCGGAAAACCAATGAAGCGGAGGTTATTGCGACGTGCGCGACCCTCTGCATCCTCCGCCCTGAGTGCTAGGTTCTTTTGCACTGATTCCATAACCGCCATTCTCTTCTTCAGGTAGCCTACATCGTCTTCCACCACTGAGATTCTGGATTCTGCTTCCGTGATCCGCACCACTGCGTTTCTCAAGTCTTGGCGGAGCAAAGTGACATCCGCACCAACTGCACCTATTTTGGCATCCAACATATCCCTAGATTGGGTGATGGCAGTCAGAAGCGCGGCATTGTCCGGCCCCCCCCCCCCTTGCTGTTGCTGTTGCGACGATTGCCCACTACTCGATGGTCCGGGGCCCCCACTGGGTCCTGTGAATTTGTCTATGGTTGGTTGTTTGGTGGGACCGCCACCTCCTCCCCTGGTCATGATTGCAGGTCACTTGGGGCTACTGACTGTTGGTGGAGGCACGGCAGTACCGGGTCCTCTAAGTCGTCTATCTAGTCCAAAAAGGAGGGGGGGGAAACACACACCGCAGGTCTCCCCCGCCACCGGGCCTGAACCCCCGTACCTTAGACTCGGCACCTCAGCTTGGGCGGGGCTAGGCATGCCTCAAGGTCCACTCCTTCGTCGTCGGCGGTCCGCACGTCCTGCGCCCCACTAGCCGAGCCACGTCCCTTCTCTATGTGCTGCAGGCCCGCCCAACGCCTCCACAAATGTGTAAGGGTCCAGATGGAAGCATCCACAGCGCCCCGTCCGTCATGGGCAGAACCAGAACCAGGACAGCGCTGAGGCCACTGACCAGCCGCCCTCCAGTCCACCTCTCACACAGGATCTGCAGGGAGGTCTTCCACCAGGCACAGCGATGAGGCACTGCAAGGGCCCAGACGCAGCCACGGTCAGCAACCAGTTCCGGGCGGGGCGCGAAACTCGAGACCCCGGCCGCACCGGAATCACAAGGCCACAGTGTCCAGCTAGACGGGCCACCGCCTCCCAAGCCTCCAAGCCTCCAGCCAGGCTCGCGGAGGGGCAGCGCCGGTCCCCGGCCGTCGCCCAGGGCAGTCCAAGCGCCAGCGAACCGGCAGGTCAGCCGAGTTGCGCGGGTGTCTCCCGGTTGGGAGACGCCAAAATCGAGGTCCCTGCTTCCCGCCGGGTGTTAGGCCTCACTCCTCCCTTCGCCGCGCTGCCGCAGCCAACACAGCAGGAGCTCCGCAGCTCACACCGGAGGGCTCCAGACGCCCTCAGCCACAATCGCCTCACTCGAGCTGTGGTGTGCAGGCTCGGGGGCCAGGATAATGAGCCGGATTAATCGCGGGCCAGCGGGAGCTCTAGGAAGCTGCGACCGCCATTGCCGCTTGCGTAGCCACGCCCCTGAACCGGATTTTAATGGAGTTTTCAAAGAAAGACCAAGGTTTGCCTTCACCAGAAGCAAAAATGTTTTAGACATTTTGAAATCAAGTGATGATCGAACGACTGTAATCAAACCCAAAGGCACCCAGCCATGCCATAACTGCAACAATTGCAATGCCATTATAAAAGGTATAACCATCAGCCACCCACTTAGTGGAATCCCTATCCAGTTAAAAGTCACGGCCACCTCTGACTCTATGAACTTGATCTATCTCCTCAAATGCCCATGGGGCCTCGTATATGTGGGTAAAACTACAAGAAAAATTAAGACAAGGCTTACTGAACATAAAAGCAGTATTAGAAGAAATGATGCCAAGTCCTCGGTAGCGGTTCACTTCAATGAACGCAGACACAACATTGCTCAGCTACAATTTATGGTCCTGGAGACCATTGACAACTTACGTAATCAAGATATTAACAAAAGATTATTGCAAAAAGAAAACGAATGGATTTTCAGACTTGATTCCATGAAGCCTTTGGGGCTCAATGACCGTTTGGAATTTTCGTGCTACCTATGATGTATCCGAGTATCACTTTTGAACACACTGTGCTCTTGTATTTTATTTTCATTGATATACTATTCCAGTTCATATATTTATTCTTTATCTGTTTTGATATATGTGGCATTGAATTGTCTTCCATTTAACACGTCTCTCGTTTTTTACCACTGGTTATTACTGTTTCTTGTTCCAGCCAAACTTTCACTTTATCTGTTACAAGATGGCCGCCACCTGTTCTGTCCTTCCTGGCACGTCTATCTGACTTTGTCTATGTTCACCTTTTAACGCATGCAACTTTAACTCCCGTTCGAACATACCACGCTGTTCACACCGTGGCTAGCTTTCTACAATAACTTAGACCTTTAGGGTCTTATCGGTAAGCCTTGACTTATAATTTGTATCGTTTTTCTTTTCTGTTGCATGACTAACGCCTGTTCGTTTTAGTAACAGTTTACCATGCTGAGCACACAATCACGTCATTCGCGCAACTTGTTTGTTTTGTGTAATCAGATTACAGCACTGGTTCTTCAAGGAATTTAACTTGTTGAATATCTTAATACGCTAACAGTCACCTCGCGTTCCGAGTGAGATTCTTTCTCGGCAAGCATGATTCACACCACAGACCTTCTATTTATTTTTGTGCACAGTTTTTTCAATAACGTTTTTCTAACATCATGACTACTACAAGAGTATGTTCTTCTCTTATGTTACTATTAACACTCGTATATTTATTTAAGAATGGTTGCACTTTGGCTTTTCCTGCTTAAAGTAAACACCACCTGGTTTTTTATAGCATACCTTAGTTTATACTATTGTGATTATTGACAATTTGCTATGAATAGTGTGGGTCCTCATTACAACTTTATGTTCTAGATTTCCCCTGATGAAGTGCCCTTGAGGCACGAAATGCATTGGGACCGTTTTGAATCTTTGATGAAGTTAACTTTAATGTGATCAACAACATTAAAACGAAATCGTGGATAAATTCATGAATTAAATGAATTTAAGTTACCACTAAGTTTAGAATTTTTTTCATTGGCATAAAGACACTTCAACATTGGAATATCGCAGTTGCGATTTTTGAATCAGTCGCGCCCAGAGGGTCGCCCCTTAAATCTTTAAGGGACGCACTTTTGTGATTATACAAATGAAAACGACATGGTGCAGAAACCTACAATCGAATAACAAAGTGATTAGTCCAGCAAAATCAAACTTCACATTCCTCATGTGGACATTTTCTAAGGGCCTCCACTTTTGAATATAAACTACACACTAGCTTCATTGACCACCTAGAAAACATCAGTCTACAGCACTTTTTCGTAGCATGGCCTGATTAACTCAAAACAATTCAAGGATCTATACAACAGCTTTGCAGTGCCTATTGTTATTGTGAACACCACATCTCAAACTACACTTACCTTCAGGAGAAGTAATGGCAGGTGACTTCCTGACTCACATTTGCTCCATCATCCTTACCACTATCATCATCAGTTGGCATTTCCCACGCCTAGCAGCTGGGTTCCTATGCTCTCATTCCTCTGGGATATACAGTATTTCCCGTCTCAGGGCAATGTTGAGGACGAAGCAGCAGGCCACGGTGATCTAGCATACCTTTCATGGTGAGTATTTGAGGGCTTCACCAGTACTGTCCAGCAGCAAATTCTGACTTTCATGAGGTCAAAAATCCGCTCCACTTGCCGCCTTGTCCTTCCTTGTGCTTCATTGAAGCGTTGTTTACCTGGTGTTGTAGGATTTCGGAGTGGGTTCAACAACCATGGCTGGTTTGGATATTCTGAGTGTCCTAAATGTGAGATATATAAGGAATTAAATAATTCATACACTCAGATCACTTTGTATTATCCTAATGCATAATATAGCTACCATACATCAGACTTTCTCACAAGCCAGGCCCTCTCTGGTTGGAATTGTAACATCAGCCTTGGTATGTTACTGTTCTGCAGGATGAAGCTATCATGGGCTGATTCAGGAACTCGGGCACAGACGTTGGAAATGTACAGATCTGCCAAACAGACAACTTGCACGTTAATTTTTCTGGTTCCTGTAAACTTGCTCACGGTCGTGTGGTGCCACTATGGAAATGTGTCTACAATCTATGGATCCAATTACATGTGGGATGTGAACAAGGCCATAGAAAACTGCCTTTACTGCAGCTAAATCCTCGCGGCTAGGGAACTGGATGTAGCATCTCACATTTTTAACAATGCTGCAATCACCACTGTCAGGACAAGACTGATCATCGGTTGTGACGTCCCACCTGAAATGACAACAGTAAATTGAAATGAGTCAGCAGCTAAAAAGTGCAAAACAGACAAAACTTTTACAAGAGGGGATTGTTGACTCAGGTCGGATATCCTGCTGGAACTGACTAGACAGATCCAGGATGGTCTGTCGATTAAAATGGTATTTCTGATTAATGTGCCTCTCCTGTATGGTCTGTAGGTCAGGGAATTGGTAGGCCTGTGGAGGGTGCCTTCCTCCTCCTCTCCCAGGGTACCAGGTGAAAAAGTAGTGGAAAATCATCAGTGGACAATGTTAGCATCAGCAAAATATTTTAACATGGAATGCCTTATTCACGTGTCAGTGACATTTTTACATGCAGGAAATCAGGCACTGATACCGTATCACTGTCCAGCCTGCCTTTTCAATCACTCATCTACAAGGTCACAATTCACATTCTGACACCTTGATTATCCACAACATCCTATGAAATTTGCTGATATGACAAAAAGGGAGGGTTGACAGGAATGTGTAAAGTGGTCCACCATCACACATGTCGCAAAGTTTTGTTAACTATTATGTGCATCCATGTATTCCACAATGATTACTATGTACAGCATTTAAATGGGTATTATGAGCATATGAATTACTAAGCCGTTAACAATTACATGTAGTGGTGCATACACAATTGTGTCAATCCCAGTATTAAAGAGTTCTGATGCTAATGCAAACACATCACACTCGACCGCTGACATGGCGGTTGTCTGGACTTGTGTAAATGTGATAATAGAGGCATACACTGCCAGCAGTCAAAGACCGCACGCAGGACAGTTTCATGCATGGCGGTCTACCTCATAGGCTAATGTTGGGTAAATGTGATTGCGGTCCACCAATGGCTATGTGCCTCTAAGCTTACCTACGCATATGCACCTTACAGGCATGCCACAATTTGAAAAAAACTCACTAGCCTACAAACACTGCTGCCATTAACCACTTCAACAAATCATCTGCTGTGTGTTCCCTCTGGGTGCAACCATGCCAGGCCAAACCGGTGCGAGGGCTCTTGCCTTCACAAATGAAGAGCTGGAGACTCTTGTTGGAGAATTACTACCAAAGTATGGCCAGCTCTATGGTTCACCAGAGGAGCAAGTAAGTTCTGCTTATTGGCTTGAGGATTGAGATGTCACTATTCCTAAATTTCCAAGTCCAACATTACAGCTAGGATGACTACAATCAAGGCACTTACATGTGTCGCTTAAACTTTTATCACAATGTTTGAATGATATATGTTGGCATATGATGCCACGTACATTGTTTGCAATGACCAACCAATATTGGAGGTTATTTTTAAACCAGTACATCTGAGACCTGAGCCAGGGATAATCAACTGGATATATGCATGAATGTGGAATATATTATCATAAACATGTGATACATGTTCAATATTTCAGAAAATGGGCATAGCACTACACATAACAGTTGGGTGAAATAGGTTGGAGCTGCATCAAAAGAATGCTGGCATGTGTATAGACATCCACACGTCTCAAAACATGTCAACCAGCATGTACTACCATGCCAGTATTAAAGCATCACCAAACGTAACACTGTGAGCAAGACTACTTAGTTGAACCGTTTTGTAGGGACATTGGATGTTCTTCAATAAATGAAATTCCTGTACATGTAGTTTCTCTAGGATTGTTGTGCCTTACTTGCAAAAAGACAATCCTGACAATATAACACTCTACCTGGGTCTGTAGTGTGTTTATCTAGGTACCTGAATCGATATTCCTATTCTTTGCCCTTGTGTGGTTATAAATCAATAATATCCCTACAACGGCATAGAAACCCTTTTCATAATTCAGTCATAACGCATGCTGTCACATTAAGCAAGCCTATTCCTCCAGCCCCCTAGAAAGCACACCAAGTTGTTAAACAAATCCAAGCCTCCAGCAACCTGAGAAATCCCCGCTGCCGTTGTTTTGATTTCGCCCAAGGACTTATGTAAAACACTGTAAGAACGACCAGTTCTTAGTGACATCTTTATTGACGTCTTATGTCCAGCCATATGTCAAACCCGGCACCTTTCAGGTATAAAGATACCAACGTTGCCTTAAGCAAACACACGGTGGTGATGAATCTGGAGCAGCTACTACTTGCCCGAGAGCCCAGCTGATGCGAGAGCCCACGGACGCTGCCCCTCCCTTTTGACGCGCTGAGAAAGACGCTGTCTTTTCTTTTGCCGAGAAATCCAGCCTCCGGCGTTTCCAGCTTACCCTTGCGGGTGACTGGGATACCGAGTCCTGAGAGAGAGATACCAGCCCTCCTGCCTTCTAATACCCAGGTACTGAACTGACTAAACCCTTACAGAGAATTTTTGAGTCAGATTCTTGGCAAAACAAACTTAACTTAAACTGCTACTTACTTACTCCTTCCCATGTATTAGGCTTAGGTCAGGTACACCGGGGTAGGCGTAGTTAGAAGCACCAGTTGAGTACGATTAGTCAATGTATATATGTATGTATCTATTTTATCCATTTTAAAGTATCATATGGCTAAGAAACCATATCAATACTTTTACAGTATTATTTCATAATCCTGCTTTTACTGTATGCACTTTACTTAACTATAAGTATTGCAATTGTAGCAATTCATTTCTCTTGTATGAGGAAAGAGACTGCTCAATAAATAACACCTTTTTTTTCACAACCAATTTTATTGAGCAAATGAGCACCAAGAATGTGGCGTCTCCACACCCGAAGATCACCACAACAATATCAATATAGCAGTTCCATAAGCAGCAAAATGATAAAACAGGCTCAGAATATGCTCAGTATAGAAACTCCCCAGCAACCCACCCTAACCCACAACTCTGCCCCCCCACTCCAGATACCCCCCAACCCCCCCTACCACACGTGCATAGCCGCAACAGAAAAAGAAAGTAGGTGTAATGCCTCCAGGGCCTTGCCGCTTCGGGCCAGAAATGTCACTGTGATCAAATGCCCTCCTCCTGCTCCGCCGGGGGGTCCAAGGACAGGCCACGATAGTCAGCCCAACGCCTCCAAATTTTGTAGTGCTTGCGTGGGCAGCCCCTTGCTTCAAAGATCGGCCTCTCCAGACCCATAAAATAATCCAGCCAGCCCTCCAAGCAGACAGGGGGGGAGCCCTCACCGACTTCCATGCCCGGGCCAGGTCCCGCTTGGCCACAACCAACCCCAAGAGCAATAAGTGACGTTTATAAACGTTGCCCCCAATCCCTTCCATAATATGTAGCAGACCCAGCCGATGGGTACGAGGAAGGTCCCAGCCCAGGACCTCCGCCAGGCAACTCCACACACCCCTCCAGAACCCAGTTAGCCGGCCACACGACCACACCGTATGCAACAAGGAGCCAGGCACCGCCCCACAGCGCAGGCACTCCGGTGAAGCAATCAAGCCAGCCTTCCACAACCGTTCACGCGTATAGTAAGCGCGGTGCAAGTATTTAAATTGAATCAGCCGCAGCCGGACAGCTATAGCGGTTCCGCGTGGGGATTCCAGCGCCTCCCTCCAGTCGTCCTCATCAAGGGGGCCTACGTCTACTTCCCACGCCTCCCGAAGGGAGTGTAGGGTGGAGGAGCAATGAATCACAAGGGTCTGGTAGATCCTAGAGACCTTCTTGTCCCCCAGGTCCCCCATAAATACTTTAGCCTCGACAGGGCTGAACTCCGGCAAAGAGTCAAGGCCAGCGATGCTCGGGGCGAGGGCATGCCGCAGCTGGAGGTAGCGGAAGAACTGGGACTGAGGCATTTGGAACTCCGTACGGAGCTCCTCGAAGGACTTAAGAGTGGTGCCGGACATGACCTGGCCCAGCTGCGTGATCCCAATGTTCTCCCAACCCTCAAATCCGGTCAGGGTCGCCAGTTCCGGGAGCAGACCATTATGCCAGAGCGGCGTCTCAGATAAATAACACCTTTTATTGAAAACGCCCGTCTCTCTTTTTCTCTGCAACCTGGTGAAACTAAGTACGCACCTTTGACTGAGTGAAATAGCTGTCTTTTGTTTTCACACGACTCTAGAGATATACTCTTATTCAGGGAGAGCAAAGTTGTCATGTTTTATGGTTGTCAGAAACTAACAGCCTGATTCATCATTCTCCCGTTTTGGGAGCCCCTAATAGCGATTCATAACGAATCGCTATTAAGGACTTGCAAAACGGGATTCATGTATTAATTGCAATAAATATTGCGATTCCTACATGTTCCTTATTTGCGATTAGCTAATTGCTAATCGCTAATAAGAAATAACTCCCCATGCATTCCTATGGGCCTACAGGCCCATAGGAATGCATGGGGAGTTATTCCTTATTTGCGATTAGCAATTAGCTAATCGCAAATAAGGATGCGATTTCAAGGGTGCAGGGGTGTCCAAAGGACACCCTGAAGCACCCCTGAAATGTAATCTACATTGGTGTTGCGCACACACATGTCCAAAGGACATGTGTGTGTGTAACATGCAACTTAGAAAAATGCATTTAAATGCATTTAGTTTTTGCTATTTACCGAGAGGTAGGACCTCTCGGTAGATAGCGGCCCAAAATTGCATTTTCGCAATTTTAAAATGCTTCATGAATTGCATTTAAGGAATCTCAAATAGAGATTCCTTAAATTCAATTCTTCGCAAATGTGCGAATTCTTAAATAGCGAATTTTGCACTCGCAAAAGGCAAGATTCTGAGAATCTTGCCCTTTGCGAGTGCAATTTAGCTTGATGAATCAGGCGGTAAATCCCTTTTTGTCTATCCAGGGAGGTTAAACTCCTCCTCGCTTATTCGAGAAAGTTATTAGTGAACTCTGAGCTAGCTGGCAAAAAACTTAAGTCTAATATAGTCAGTAGAGACCTAGTTAACCTCAGTCCTACGTCTACACTACTGAAGATATTATTCCAATGCGCAGAGCCTATTGGGACTTTAGGAACTACACTACATGGCGCCCAACGTTTGGTAAGGCGATAAATCTAACGCAAGACGTTAGAGTAACTCAGTCGTGCTCTTTCACATAGACCCTTTTTCCCGTAAATACTCCAAAAGACGTCTGGAGTGGGTAAAAGGTTAAAAATCCACCGGGACTTAGTAGGAAGAGATTTCTATGTATAGTTTTTGATTTATTCAACGTTGAAGGATACAGTGTTCCAAAATAGTGTGCACCTAATCTTTGTTTCCTTGAAACTTGATCTGCAACAAAAACCTTCCTGTCAGTAAAATGTCAGATTGTGAAGAAGAAAGGGAGGCAGCTAGAATAGCATCTCAACTCCTAGCGGATGACACAAGTCTCCTGCAGACTGACCCGGATGCAATACTCATCCCGGTCAACATAAGAAAAACTATAACTATTAAACTTATAGAAAATGGAATAACATCGAGAGGTGGTACAGTCATATTCGTAATTGAGGCACATGAATATCGGCAGACAGAGGTATTCTATTCATGGATAAACTTTCCAGCAGCAAACGCTGTCACACGTGAGTTCCACTATTACAAAATAGAGGAACCTCCGGAAGAGTACACTCCTTTCGAGGAGGTGGAAATCCCATTAAAATACCAAGAGCACCTGCTCTGGTTTAAAGGCGCCCTAAAACATAATAATCACATCACCAGCCTCGGTCCACTAGGTAGACCCTGAGCAACGTGGCCAGTTCTAGCCAGATACACACCACATCCAGACATTGAAAAAATGTCAAGTGAAGAACTCTTAGTTGAAATAAAAGAATTAACACAGGCATATAGAGAGTTGGTTCAATTGGCAACGGAGGATATAACTTTCCTCTAGAAATTGAAAGAAACAGATATAGGAGAACAGCCATTTGAACTTGCCAGAATCATAGAAAAATCCTATGAAGAGCGAGGAAGAGATAGTTTGGGTGGGAAACCAGTAAAACCCCAACTAACTGAAAATCCTGAAAAGATATTTATTAAAAATAATCTAAACACTCCAAAAAAGAGCTGGGATGGAAATAAACAATCCACTCCCAAAGAAAAAAGATTCCAGTCCAGAGGAAGGTCTCCTCGGCGGAGAGAAAGATCTCCGGACCAAGGACACAAGTCTCCCCAGAGGGAGCCCTCTGAGAAAAGATACAACCTTAGAAATAGGGATAATCTGAAGAAACCTGATAGATATCAAGATATTGATACACGTCCCTCTCGATCTTTTCAGACTTCCTCGCAGAAATCGGAAAGAAGAGGACGGTCAGAACACAGGGAAGAGCACGTCAAGTCCAAAGACAAGGAACCTGCTCATCAAAGTAAAAAATTACAATTTCCAAAAAAGAAGGTAGCCAGTATTAAAATAATCAAACATGCCGAGGATCCTGAGGACACAGCTGAAAAACGGAGAGTGGGCTCAGACAATGCTAGACAGCGCAGCAGAAGTGAGCATAGCTCGCAAGATCCTGATGAATCATCTGGAAACAGTGGACACGAATGAATACATTCAGGTGGAAACTGCAGATACCAGAGTTAGCAAACCTCATAAAATATACGAAATAACATTACGTATAGAGGGAGATAAGACAAGGAAAATAAGAGGTCTATTTTGGGATAGCCTCTCCAAAGGCTATGACATCCTTTTAGCTGAAAAAGACTGGCCACCGGAGTTTGTCAGAGAGTGCCCTCATGGCGAGAGGTGTGGCGCCGCGGCCAGGGCGACTGACGCTGGAATCTGGGGACCACGGTTCGATCCCCGGCTCCGGCGGCAGGTCAGCCCAGCACCATGTGACTCTGGGCAATAGCTCGCTTAATCTTCCCGACGGCCCCCCAGCGCCTAGAGACCCTTACGGGTGATTGTGCGCTTTACAAATGTGGACTTTATTATGCCTGCCTTCTCAAATCACATTCCAATTCATAAAAAATATACACTTGCAAGAAAGTGGGCAGTAGCCCAAGCACCTGCATTGTATAAAACCATGTTGGATGGGATGAGGACTCTCCTCCTCACAAAATACAGTTAAAATGTCAACCAACTGCACAGAGGCATTACCCAATTAGGCAAGAAGCTTAAAAACAGGTCAGGGAGATCTTAGATCAACTTGAATACCAGGGGGTGATTGAAACTTGCACCTCACAAATAAACAATCCTTTTTTTCCTGTCTCCAAGCCAGACGATTCATATCGTCTAGTTTTGGACTACAGACATCTAAACTCATGTTGCAAACTTTTGCAGTACAAAACTCACATAGTGCAGCACTAATAATTAACATTGTGCGCAAAAAATACAAAACAACATTAGACATCCCTAATGGATTCTTTTGTCAAAACATAGCACCTGAAAGCAGGTATTTGACCGCTTTCTCAATAATGGGCTCGCAGAAAAAATTCTGTCGACTCCCACAGGGGTTCAAGAACAGCCCAGGATTATTCTCAGCAAGAGTAACAGAGTTACTACAAATGTATGATGATGAGGCATTATCTTATGTCGATGACATCTATCTAACAGATGATGACTTGGATACTCACTTGAAAAGAGTGAACACCATAATACTTGGGTTCGCAGCAGGGGGTTACAAATTCAACTTTAAAAAGTCACGAATTGCCCATCTAACTGTCCTGTTTTTAGGATATGAATTATCAACTGAAGGCAAAAGCCTGGCAGACAATTTCTTAGAGAAATGTGCTGTAATCCAGGCACCAAGAACTCTGAAAAACTTACAATCAATTCTAGGTTTCCTGAATTTCGGAAGAACTTACATTCTAAATTATGCAGAGAGGGTTAAACCTCTCTATGAACTAATAAAACCAGATTTTAAAACAATCAATTGGACTCAAAAACACACAGAAATTTTGAGATCATTGCAAACAGACATGTTAGCTAAAACAAAATTGCAAACAAGCGATAACACACGCAACCTTGTGATCCGGGTCATCCCAGGAAGATGCGGATTCACATACCTAACCTCTAATGAGGGAGAATCGGTACCAATAGCATACAAATCACATTTGTACACAGAAGCTGAAAAAACATTCAGTATTAAGGAAAACATTGTACATGTGGTTCAAACAGCTGTAGCAAAAGAAAGAGACCAAGCCGAAGGCAGACGGATTACTGTTATAACAGCAGAATCAGCCTTTGAGGCATTAACAAGCCCATGTAATTTAACTACCGTGGCATTAAATCCAAAATGGATACAATGGGAAAATTCTCTTGCTACAGACAAAGTGAAATACTATTTTGGCCCAAACATGAAAAGATTAAAAAAATCTAGAATATGAAAGAGAATATCCTCTGCCAATCGACATTCTGCCCATACAACAGTACGCCTGTGTAATATACACAGACGGATATGCACAACCCTCAGTTTGGGGAAAACAAGCCTATAACGCCACATGCGAGATGGTTAAAAACGTGTGGCGCGGAGGTAAATTGAGACCTCTGGTAACAAAATCACACTCTGTAGAAAACAATTCAGATCAACAAACTGAAGTAATAGCGTTAAAAATGGCGCTATATAATGCCGATCGCGAATTCCCGACACTAATAGTGTGCGATTCACATTACTGCGTCAAATCATACAATAACGACTTGCAGAAATGGGTTCAAAAGGGTTACAAAGATGACACAGGTGCCACAATAAAGCAAAAATCACTTTGGGAACAAGTAGTTCTTTTACAGAAAGAACTACCAAAGACTCACGTGATACATTCATTGAGTCATGAACGTGATGGCGTTCACGTTACAGGGAATTCATTGGCTGAGACAGCCACAGCGGAAGCAGCTAAGCCGGCTTCCGTAGCTACAAAAAAGCGTTCAGGAAAATACATAGACGGGGAAACGATGCTGGCGGTAAAAACGTCATCAAAAGGCGACTGTGCAGCGCTACCTGTCAACTATCCACTCAATTATACATACATAATCGATGCAAACTCCGTTCCTTTTGCTCAGATCCCTGGAGTGGGGGATAGGGTAATTCCAAACACAAATAGGAGAAACTTATTAATAGCAGACGCACACATGGGTGAAGGTCTAGGGCATCGAGGGATCTTGAAATCTCTGAGAGAATTACAATCAGAATACTGGTGGCCGGGAATGAGCCTGCAAAACTACAAATTTGCATTCAACTGTCAGAACTGCCGCAGAGATCGCAGTGGCGAGCTGCCCGGAGTATTGCCAGGACCTTTCTTTTAGATAGCATAAGAATATCAATACGAGCTACCCAGAAAAATGCGTCCCATTAATATTATTTAAGACTAGATTCACTTAAAATGTAGACACCAGCTCTCGGCTGACGTCTGAACTGTTATAAAAGATTTGCCAGTCTATAGTGGCATAGACACAATTGGCATGCTACATTCTGACCAGGATCCTGCTTTTAGCTCTCGAGCTTATAAGGAGGCCATGACCAGCATGGGCATTGCATTGCGGTAATCTTATCACTTCCTTCCTGAGGGAAATGGGATGGTGGAAAGAAAAAACCGACACATATAGCAATCTATAACGGCAAAGGTATTAGGTTCGGGGGTTGGGTGGGTCAAACATTTAATAAGTGTCCAACGTAGTCTTAACAATCTGCCAAGAAATTCTCTAAAAGGTTTCAGTCCATACGAACTATTGTTCGGGACTAGAATGCATATCCAGGACCTCGATAGTCAGACTTCAGTGGTAGAAGGAAAATGCTTTGATATCAAAGATCGTTTGGCTATTTTACAGGACTTAAATGAAACAAGAAAAGACCTGAGCAACATAAAGTTGAAACAACAGCCAACAACCACTGAAGAGAAACCACCTGTCCCAGCAAGGCCTGTCTGGATTCCAAAGATTGGGGATCTGGTCAGAGAGAAAATCGCGGTGAAGAAGGAATTTGGGCCTTCTTACAGAAAAGCAGTACCTGTCTTAGCTGTCAACGGAACAAGATCAGTTGTACTACCGCCCCTTGCTGGTAAAAAGGAGAACCGAGTTGTATCCATCGACCTGGTTAAACCATAATCATGTGGCCAATAATAAGTAGTAGGCCGAGTGGACTCCCAAGAAATAGCAGAACACCAAAGTATGCTACAAATCAAGAGGTTCAAACTGAGAGACTAATCACATTTGATAAACCTACAGTGAATGAACGAGGACTATGCAACAAAGCCATGGAACTTATGCCTCTTAAAACCCAAATTGCAACAATTCGTCAAGAAACACCTGTCTACAACGATGTAGCCGCAGACTATGCTAATAAAACAAAGAAAAATCCAGAAGCAATTCCAACAATTGACAGAACTACATCAGGCTACTTCATCAATTTCGATGACTTTTCTGAGGATCCGAGCTAACCTGAGGAACAGCCAACAACAACAAAAACTTTTAAAGACAAAACTAAAGAACTCTTTCATCAACTACAAGAAACCTATCTGATTTTCCCATGGATTGAATTTTGGGTGGTGCTAGGTGTACTTTTCCTCCTGCATTGGCTCATCATGGTGCTATGCTTGGGACACTTCATTGAGGGAAAATATATTACAATGGACACAGCAAGCCAGAATATCAACCTGGTCCTAAAGCCACACAAGTCTTCACACATCGAGAAAAGAGAACTTTCTTCAGTAAACTTCACAGCCAATCCGATACCCGGTGGGGTAGCATGGGACAAAACAGATTACGAAATATATGGCCGGGTGGAGCTCTTGAAGTATCCTCATCAATTTAACGTTTCATTAAGTGACTTTGTAAAAACCAAGCACATTCTCTGATGATTGGGACTTTGAAAGTATTAATGATAGCAAAATTTACAGAACATGATTATTTACAAGGTTCATCAAATTATGAACAGATGTACTGCTATAATCACTATGCTAACCATTATTTGCATAAATCTGCTCAACCTATAAATGTTTTAAATTATAATCAATAGGAACATTGTGCAACTCCACCAAAAGGTAGTTCAAAAACATTTTATGAGAAATTCCCATACTTCTCAGGGTTTAACACAAGTGAAGCAGAAACGTTTTATTTCGAGCTGTTAAATAAGACAGGAATGAAAACCATGCTGACAAATACAAAATTAATCTATTCAGAAACATTTTTTGAAAAAATGAATACATTTGGTTTTGATTTTTGGAAAAATAACATTGAAACAAAAACCATCTGGGGTACCAAAGATTGGCAAGTCCAAGGTATAGAATCATTATTCAGAGCCTGCATGATCCCAGAACAAATTATATTTTTGAATGATACAATTCAACAAACAACCTGTCTTGGCCTAGCCAAAATTAAAGACTTATACAAACCGTCTATTCAAAAGCCAACACCTGACAGTAATAGCACTACAGATGTTGAGATAGACGTATCCCATATTTTAAACCAAAACAGAACACATCCTGATTGGAAAAAATGGTTGATCTGGCCCACACACACAAATAACTGTCAAGATAGATTCCTGAACAAAATACAGGGGTTCAAATTGACCAGGCCAGACCCTAGATACTCCCAGAGACAACATCCAGGGATAGTAACAACATACAGTGTAGGAAACTCTGCCTTGAATGGCTACAGACATCCACACTGGCAGAAATTTAGCAACACTTAACTTTACTTAAAGAAGGTGCTGACTTGAGCGATTTCATTATGGGACCACGCAAACAGCGTCAAAAACGTTTCATAGCGGCTTCTATATATGCAGCTTATAACGAAGCTTGGAAAGAAACTCAAATTGAAACAGCAGAGAAAATACGGGAAATTGACCGTATTAATTTGGAAAAATCACTTTCTGTTGTGGACAATGGGTTAATGACTCTGTCTTCCAGAATATATTCACTGGACAGTATTGTATCATCTGCGATCGATATATTAGAGCAGTACTTACTAATGTTACAACATGGTCAGTCCGAATTGCGTTCTATTGTACAGCTTGGCTGGACGTTACAAAATCTGCGTTCAGGCTACGTGCCTTGGCGTTTAATCAACACAACGTCACTGTTCTCTATCTTTAACCTTACTGATATACAAATCAGCTTGGCACAAAAAGGAGCAGAATATACAATTCTGAGCATTGAAAAACTTGAGAGATTACCATTGACAATGTCAGAACGACCGGTCATCGAATGGATAATACACGGAATCATAACTATTCCGATAACAACTTTCCAATTTCGATACTGCCAAAAGTATATACAGGCAGGCCAGTATGAAAGGTTGGGTCAAGGATACATTAAGTCATCATGGAAATTACCTTACACACACACATGTTAGAGTGAAAAAGGACAGAATGTATTTCTTAGTGGTGATAATTGTGAAAAATCACTAAGTGGAATACTTCTGTGTCAGGGTATAAATCTACATGGGGCATGTGAGGGGACTTCAAATAACCTTTCATGTCACCAGCTTGGCACACCTGCAACTCGAATAGAGCAATTCTTTAGACGGCTTTCGAACGGGAGCTACATTCTAATTGTGGACCACAGATGTTGTGGCTTGATGCCAGGAAAAGCTTATCTTGTAAGCGTTTCGTCCATGGTCACTTGTTGTATGCAAGTATTGTATCCGAACGACACTCCAGACAGGGAGGGAAAAATTTGGCCCAGTTTGAAAATCTCTTCTATTCGAATTGATACTTTAAGCAGAATGAAGTCTGTTCTTCTACAGATGCCTGTGTCCTTGACGTCATCAAAAGAAATGTATGATCTCCAGGTTGCAGGGACAACAAGAGAGATACATGCACTATTATCAACAAATTGCCCCTTACATTTCGCAGAAATGCTAAACCAAATCTTAAACATTTCAGATACGAATGGTATCCCGAGTGTATTTAAGACAATTTTTTCGGGACTGTTGACACCTTTCAAAGCAGTCCTGGGCATCTTTCCTAATTTTGTCCATTCGATCTTTGGCGGCCTTCCACTCCTGTTGGGACTCGTAGCAGGCATTTTATTTTTGATACTCCTGCTTCGTTATGGCAAGCCATGTCACAGACAAGACTCCAGCAACAATGGAAGAAACGATCCTAGCTATACGCTATCGGGACCGCATAACTAAAGTCCTTGGATTAGCCCGGCTAAGAGATCTGAATATGACCTGGTTTCTTTCATTCAGACCCATCTGGCAGAACTGTATCTTACCTGTGCTAAGATGTATGCTATGCGGAGAAGAATGCGTGTTGGACGTCTGTCTTACACTACAATCAGAAGTACCATTGGATACAGATACTTTGCTAAGTCCTGTAACGGCTCATGCATCGTGTTGTCCCTAGCGGTTACCCATCCTGATGACGGCATTCGTTGAGACTTCACCACTGCGATTAAAGGGTAGTGAAGTGCAAGATGAGAGCAGCATCAACCAGGTACGACCTTCTGTGAGCAATGCTGATCAATACATCGATGATAGCAATCATTCTCACGACTCCACAGTTGCGGCATTTTCGAACTTGGTCGAACTTTCACCTGAAGCGGTAAACTGCTTTTTTGACAGTCTGTCTGAAATTATGTTCTCCCCTGAACAAAAAGAATAACTTTTAAGCAAACGAGCACTCAGCGTTCCCTGAACTCTGAATTTGGACTTCAGCTTTGAAAAACAAAAGCTTCTGGAAATATTTGGAACTGTTTTGGCTTCTTCCCCTGGAAAACAAAATTATTTTTTTCCCCGATTCCAAAATATTTACTTTTTTTGGCACTCATCCTCTGCTTAAAGTAGAACTATCCTTAGAGAACAGAGCTTCTATTTTTAGGAACTCTAGAGACAATATATTACCTCAGCCTCTAGCATATTTACAAATAACTGTATTTATATGTGATGAAATGGTCTTGCACTTTTCTTTTCTGTATTAAGAGCCATTTCATGTGTAATTTTCGCAAAATCATTCCGCTGATATATATGCATCCTATTTTATGAATGATTACTCTGCTTGAAATACTGTACCTATACTCATTTTTCGTGTATTTCGCATATGCCATTTCAGATGCAAAAAATGTATTTTGGGGTGGATCGGTATACACATGCACCGTTAGATATGTTTACTATTGCTTAGTTTAGTAATTATGGACATGAATTCGTGGAGTGGGTGTAGTGTGTTTATCTAGGTACCTGAATCGATATTCCTATTCTTTGCCCTTGTGTGGTTATAAATCAATAATATCCCTACAACGGCATAGAAACCCTTTTCATAATTCAGTCATAGCGCATGCTGTCACATTAAGCAAGCCTATTCCTCAAGCCCCCTAGAAAGCACACCGAGTTCTTAAACAAATCCAAGCCTCCACCAACCTGGGAAATCCCCGCTGCCGTTGTTTTGATTTCGCCCAAGAACTCATGTAAAACACTGTAAGAACGACCAGTTCTTAGTGACATCTTTATTGACGTCTTATGTCCAGCCTTACGTCAAACCCGGCACCTTTCAGGTATAAAGATATCAACGTTGCCTTAAGCAAACACACGGTGGTGATGAATCTGGAGCAGCTACTACTTGCCCGAGAGCCCAGCTGATGCGAGAGCCCACGGACGCTGCCCCTCCCTTTTGACGCGCTGAGAAAGACGCTGTCTTTTCTCTTGCCGAGAAATCCAGCCTCCGGCGTTTCCAGCTTACCCTTGCGGGTGACTGGGATACCGAGTCCTGAGAGAGAGATACCAGCCCTCCTGCCTTCTAATACCCAGGTACTGAACTGACTAAACCCTTACAGAGAATTCTTGAGTCAGATTCTTGGCAAAACAAACTTAACTTAAACTGCTACTTACTTACTCCTTCCCACGTATTAGGCTTAGGTCAGGTACACCGGGGTAGGCGTAGTTAGAAGCACCAGTTGAGTACGATTAGTCAATGTGTATATGTATGTATCTATTTTATCCATTTTAAAGTATCATATGGCTAAGAAGCCATATCAATGCTTTTACAGTATTATTTCATAATCCTGCTTTTACTGTATGCCCTTTACTTAACTATAAGTATTGCAATTGTAGCAATTCATTTCTCTTGTGTGACGAAAGAGACTGCTCAATAAATAACACCTTTTATTGAAAACGCCCGTCTCTCTTTTTCTCTGCAACCTGGTGAAACTAAGTACGCACCTTTGACTGAGTGAAATAGCTGTCTTTTGTTTTCACACGACTCTAGACATATACTCTTATTCAGGGAGAGCAAAGTTGTCATGTTTTATGGTTGTCAGAAACTAAATCCCTTCTTGTCTATCCAGGGAGGTTAAACTCCTCCTCGCTTATTCGAGAAAGTTTCTAGTGAACTCTGAGCTAGCTGGCAAAAAACTTAAGTCTAATATAGTCAGTAGAGACCTAGTTAACGTCAATCCTACGTCTACACTACTGAAGATATTATTCCAATGCGCAGAGCCTATTGGGACTATAGGAACTACACTACAGGTCAACCTAGCTGATGCAACTTGTCACTTTTCACTATTTAAAAATGTGTTGCACAGCATTGTTAACTAACCAATCACAACTACTGTTGTGTGATAACAGTAACAGACTTCATGATCACATATTTCAGATTCTCTACACTCTTGTATCTATTTCTGAGCATCAACTACATGAGCATAAGGTGTCACATCATGCAAAGCATCCACTTGTGTTACATGGCCGTAATACCCCAAATTATGAATGGTTTGTCAATGTGTTTCCTGTTACAGTGCTTTTCTTCCATAAAACCTTAGTAGTTTAGACATTGCACATATGCACAATGTTTCGGACTTGTAACACTCTCAAAGTTACACAGATGCACACCATGTTGGACTATGTGAGTACAAGTCACTATACATGGCAGAATTTCAATATTGTACAAACACATTGGAAAATGTCACAGTAGTCACAAACGTTTTGGACTACACGTACAGAGTCACAGTTAAGGCTTGTCATAATCAATGTAAAGTGTGGCAGATTCACCGCACCGGTACTGTAATGCCAAAGGTGTCTAGTGTGACCTCTTGACTAATTCTACAGATCGTGAGTGTTGGCACTGCACTTTATTTTGCAGTCAAGTCGGCCTGACTCCTGCAGCAACTTAAATGTTTCAAGGCATTTTCAGCAGAAATGTGTGATTTAACCTAATGTTTCTTTTCATCGTCCTCAATGTTTTAAATAACCTCTGGCCTGTAGTAATGTACATATTGTACACGTCAGTTGTCCAAATGTGGAAAAGTAAATTTTGCCATGTTCTGTGTCCCTACGTGTTCCCCATCTTATGTTATGTGTGCATGATTAATATGCATATGTATTCCCCATGTTTGATTAAAGACGCAATTACAGTTGTGTCCATCCCTAGTATGCCAGTTCCCAGTTCTCGTGAATACTACGAATATCAGGCCTATGTAAAGTTACGTTGCCACGTTTCTCAGTGTGCACGTTATTTCATTGTAAAGTCCCCGTTTCTAGGCCTCAAAAGGGCCCGGACACCAGATTCAACTCCTGTCTCCTGAGCCCTCGCTGAGGAGCGATACAGCCCCCACCTGTGTTCCTGACCCTTCACTTACTTCCTGCCTCACAGTGCCCGGTTCAGCCTGGCTCTGCCTGCTAGTCTGCCAAGAGTATGTTATGATTCTAGTTATCAGTTCAGCCCTCCTTCTCTGCATTCCTAAACTACTGAATCGCATCAATAGTTTCCGTCATCGTCTAGCCCTTACGTCTCCATGTAAGAGAAATACTGTATTTATGGTCATTTAATATTCTTCATCACGCACTACATGTAGAATAATGCATGCTCCAGTCTTAGAGTCTGTTAGCCTCTCCCCTCCTGACTCTTAGTTTATATCAACATGTTCTCTAAACATCAGATACTAGATATTGTTTAAGGCACATGTCGCCCTGACTCTCCAGACTCCAGTCTCTGCTCCTAGTACAGAGTTCATAGCCCCCAGCTTCTCCTAGTAACACGTCATTGTCAGTTTGCGCGCACTATTAGGTTAGAGGTCCCGGCTCCTTAGGTAGCCCCCTCCATGTTTCCGCCCCATTTATGACATATTCTGTTACGTTTACATCACATGTCTATGTATACGCCTCCTGTTACACCCACTTTCACCCTTATCTTTCGCGACTGCTATTGACCACACCCACTGCTCCGCCTATTGTATGTATTGTAGTGCAACTGTTTTAGTATATATGTTTGTGTACTGTTATTAAAGTTAGCGCGCGCTCATCCCAGATCCAGCCCCGGCAGCTGCCGGGCTCTGCCATCCTATTCCTGTGCAGGTTGTCCTGTTCCTGTCCTTTATGCTGTATTAAACCTGCAAACTCCTACTACCTCGAATCTTGACTCTTATTTATTGAGCTATCTGTTATTGCTATGTCCAGTCAAACCTAGATCCGGTATTATTTATTTATATACCACACAAAAAGCATTGATCAGTGTCACAAAAGTCCGACATCTTGCATGTGCAGTCAGTTAATCATCTCTGTTATCCATCCAGGACAACGCCCAACCGTAGCAAAGAATTTGTAAAGCCATTTCCAGGAAAGTGTGGACCCAGGGAGTCTTTCACTGGCACAGCTTCCATTGTCGGAAGAGGTGGGAGGACCTCAGACATTGGAGCAGAAAGATCGCCCAAGTCCAGCTGGGAAAGTCTTCCCCACTTCAAAGGTGCGATTGCCGGACCCTGGCTCCACACATGACCCATATTCTGGCGCTAGCCTACCTTGAGCTGACCTGAATTTCCACCTCGAGAACAACAACAACGCCAAATCCACCACCCTGATCGACAACCTCGGCCTCAGATAACTCGCCACCACACCCACCCACACCGCTGGCCACACGCTGGACCCCGTCTTCTCCACAGACACCCACGTCGCCTTTGACCACACCACCGAACTCCACTGGACCGACCACCGCTGCATCCATTTCACCTTCAATAAACCAACCACGCACCACCGCACCCAACAGCTACCTCGCCACGGCTGGAGCAAAGTCACCGAAGCCCAGCTGATCACCACCCTCGTCCAAAACCCACCCACCGACCCCACCAACCCAGACACTGCAACCTGTAACCTCAGACAGTGGATGAACAACTGCGCCAACACCCTCGCCCCACTCAAGAAACCCTCCAACAACCACGCCAGCAAGAGAGCCACCTGGTTCATCGACAAGCTGCAGACCTCCAAACGCGCATGCTGGAAACTGGAGAAGATATGGCTCCACGAACGCACTCCGGACAACCACGCAGCCCACAAGTACGCCACCCGAAGACATCACCACCTCATCAGATTAGCAAAGAGATCCTCCTTCAAAGACCGCCTGGATAACAACACACAAAATAGCAAAGAGCTCTTCAGCATCGTAAAGGAACTCTCCAACACCAGCGCCACACCAACGCCATACCGCCCTCACAAGAACTGTGCAGCTCACTAGCCATCTTCTTCCACCGCAAGATCGCTGACATCCATGACAGCTTCAACACCATGACCACCCCAACTATGCCAGACCCCACCTCCCCTGAGAACACCACCAGTGCCAACCGCCTGACCTCCTGGTCCAACGTCAACGACGACGAGACACGCAAGGTCGTGAACTCCATCCACTCAGGCTCTCCGTCAGACCCGTCCCCACACCACGTATACAACAAAGCAGACGCTGTCATCGCACTCCAACTACGGAAGGTCATCAACATCTCCTTCGAAACAGCGACATTCCCGGAAAGCTGGAAACACGCCGAAATCAACGCCCTCCTTACGAAGCCCAAGGCGGACCCCAAGGACCTCAAGAACTTCCGGCCCATCTCGCTGCTCCCGTTCCCGGTGAAGGTCATCGAGAAAATTGTCAACATGCAACTGGCCCGCCACCTGGAAGACAACAACATCTTTGACCCGTCCCAGTCCGGGTTCAGACTAAAGCACATCACCGAGACAGCCCTCATCGCCGCCACAGACCACATCAGGCGCCAACTAGACAACGGCGAAACATCAGCCCTCATCCTCCTGGACCTGTCAGCCGCCTTCGACACACTCTGCCATCGCACACCGCCAAAACCAACCTCCACAAGGGAATGAAGGCCGACGCCGACTGGAAGAGGAACAGCCGTCTGAAGCTGAACTCGGCCAAGAGGGAGGTACTCATCCTCGAACCCACCCCCTCTGCCTGGGACAACTCCTGGTTGCCGACCACACTGGGAACAGCACCGACACACACCGACCATGCACGCAACCTAGGATTCATCCTCGACTCCTCCCTCTCCATGTCTAAACAGGTCAATGCCGTCTCCTCCTACTGCTACAACACCCCCCTCATGCTCCGCAGGATCTATAAGTGGATCCCGACCGAAACAAGGAGAACGGTGACACAGGCCCTCATCAGCAGCAGACTGGACTACGGCAACGCACTCTACGCAGGAATCCCAGCCAAACACCTACGACGACTACAACGCATCTAAAACGCCTCCGCCCGACTGATCGTCAACATCCCCCGCCGCAGCCCCATCACCCCTAACCTGATAGACCTACACTGGCTCCCCGTCGACAAGATGATCACCTTCAAGCTCTTCACCCACGCACACAAAGCACTCCACAACGCCGGACCAGCCTACCTGAACAGCAGACTCAGCTCCTACACCCCCACCCGCTAGCTCTGCTCTGCCAGCCTCGCCCTCGCCGCTGTCCCCTGCATCCAACGAACAACCTCCGGCGGCAGGTCCTTCTCCTACCTCGCCGCCAAGACCTGGAACAGCCTCCCTAACCACCTACCGCAGACCCAAGACCTACTCGCATTCAGAAGACTCCTCAAGACCTGGCTCTTCGAGCAGTAGCGGCACCCCTTCGCCTCAGCGCCTTGAGACCCTCACGGGTATGTAGCGCGCTTTACAAGTACTCTGTTTGATTGATTGATTGATGGAGCTTCATAGGCAGTTGAGGACCCAACAGCAGCTAGGAGGGGGTGAGTAAAGATCTGTACTAATTAGTCAACAGCTCAGCACATTTGCAAAGTAACAGTCACCCCTAAACAATATACCTGTAATGTGACTAATGATAATTCACATTAGAGGATATCTGTGTGAGGTTCGAGGACTGCATCTGACGTTTCATTACAAACAGGGATTTGTGGAATGGGTGGTTTATCACACATACTCATTAAAATGAGTGTATTGAGACTATCTAATTCTGATGTAGTGGCTCCGATAAAATTGGTCAGAGGACTGACAACACTGTCTCACAAAGAGAGGTCCCATGTCGCTGAGTTGACATTAGATATGAATGACACAAACAGATGGATTTTGTTTGAAAACATGTTATTGCCTGCATAGGAGTAGCATGTAATGGTAACGGTATGTAACCTTTACAACAAAACTTTTACAACAACCTACCATTACAACGCAAGTTTTACAACGCAAACTATTACAACGCATTGCTCTGGGGGGCGCTCTAGGATAGGGAATAGGTTAATTTACTATCCAATAACCTTCCCTACTATCCACGGGGACTGGAGTTGGAATAGTAAATTAAACTTTTCACTATCCAGCACCCCAAAGCGCTATGCGTTGTAATGGTATGCGCGGTAAAAAAACGCGTTGTAAAGGTAGGCGTTGTAAAAGTATGCGTTGTAACGTCATACATCCAATGGTAACAATTAAAGTTCTGTACAGATGTGTATATGTGTTAAGAGTAACACTTTACAATATATGTATGAGAGAGATGCTGTGGTGCTATGATGTCTCTTCATAATGGTCTACAGGTGTGACGTGCTCCACAAGACCAAAGGATTAGCTTTAAAACAGCACACTTAACATCTGCAGTCTCAACAAAAAGTTCCACAAGGAAATGGTTCAGAATTAGTCCCAGATGTAAAGTGCATGGAATTGTAACCATGCTGACCATATTATTTCTAATCATGTCTGCTTATGTTGACTAAGATACTGCACATGAGATCACGTTGTTAAAATAAATCTTTTAACCTTACTGTGTCTCTTATTTACTCCTGTTGTGGACTGGTATGAGAGTATAACGAAAGAGTGTTCTCACTTCCCACCATTCCTGAGTTTGTACTAAGTCGCATGTTTTAGGTTGTCTAATCATTGGTTACTTTGCTATAGGACATAGAGCTAATATGACACTGATGCTAGCTGGTTGGGGTTTTTCTAGGTACTGGGGTGAGTTTCTGGTATACCACAATTCACTGATGTCCTAGGTCTCTGTGCACAGTTCTGTGTGTGAGCAGGATCCTTGCAACATGGAGCCACCAACGATGTGGTCTTTTTATGAGACTCTCGAGTAGTGCTTGTATCAGTCCACCACCCCCTCACTATTGTTTCCCGTTGACAGTGGTGACGGATAAATCTACCTATAGTTACATAGGTCTTTTCAAGCTTGATTATATAAAATGATTTTCTTTTGAATTACTACCCAGTTGTGCTTTTTATATTGCATTGTACTAATCTTTCACTGTGTTGATATGGCTGCGGTTGATATCCCAGCACACAGTTGTTTGGCTGTGCGGAATCATTTGCAGGATTTCCTAGTTTCTTTGGAAGGACAAGCAGTGGTTTTTGTTGTATCTGCTGATGCAGCATACCCGTTTGAGTTATTTTATTCATGGGTTACGTTTCCTGCGGTTGATGCTGTTTCTGGTGTATTTCACTCATACACTCCATCTGCCGTGCCTGCAGTTTACGCTCCATATAGGACACAGGAAGTTCCGATTTCTGTTTGGCAGCATGCCGTTTGGTTTAATGGCACTCTCCCACACGTAATAACGGCAGTAAGACTAGGGCCGTTTTCGATTGCAGGCGCTTCTTGGCCTGTTGTAGCTGCTTATACCCCGCATCCTAATGTGCCACTTTTGACAGCTCCAGAATTGTGACCCCTTGATAACTCCGCTGTAACACTGATAAGGGGTCTGGTTCATTACATTTCCCACAACCTCCCGGGTGGGGACCCGGATGATGCAGCGCATTCAGTTGGCGCGAGCGGGCTAAAGCTTAGTCCCATCATGGTTAATGCGGTCATGGGCAAGCGTCCCCAGGGTAAGGATGAAATGACTTTTTGGCTTGCTGAGAAATTCGACCAACTGGAGGCAGTATTCCCGAATACCACACCTGTGGAAAACACAGGATCCTTACAATTAGTTTGCAGAAAGACTTAGTGCCGGATGTAAATGACTACAAATTAGGGTGTGATTTCTGCGGCAGTCTATACTAGGTGCTTCGGCACCCCTTCAATGGCTGTCCTGCCCTCCGTCATTAAGCGTGTTCAGGATGAACACGGGCCGGAAGCGGCTGTGGAGTTGGGAATGCGACTCGTGGGTGCGTTTGACATGGTTCGCGATCTTGTCCTTGCAATTGTCAAGGGAGATGCGATAAGTTTTCAGGTGTCTAATGCTTTGCGTGATGTCCCCGACGCCGACAAACCCCGTCAGTTACCGAGAATTATTACGGATGCTTATAAGACCGTTGGCCGTAATAGTTTGGGTTAAGCCTTTTGCTAAAAAACAAACACAGCAGCAAACTCAACAAGCGTCATCTGATAAACAGGACCGCCCAAAAGTTCAGAAACAAAATTGGAGTAAGAACAAAAAACAGGGAAAACAGCAGCAGAAACAGGAGTCTCGTCCTGCTTCGCCTACACCTGCTTCTACTGAGTGTAAATATGAGTTCCGCGACCGCAGTACTATTAAGTCACCTGATAGATTTCAGGTTCCTGAACAACGTTCACCTCGCTCTTTGCAGGAAACATCGGTCTCACTCACCAGTGGAGGAGGCGGCGGCAGAGGTCGAGGTACCCAACAGAGCTGTGAGCACCCTCGTAAGGCTGACGGAAAAGGCAAGCAAGACGAGTCACCGCAATAAAGATCCCAGTTTCAAAAGAAGAAATTTGCTGCGGTAACAGCGAGATATGCCACAGATAGTGAGAATGCAGCTTCGGAATCAGACATGGGCGCTGACATTGTTGGACAGCGCAGCGGAGATTACCATAGTGCGACAGGCCCTGCGTCCACTACTGAAGGTGACAGCGACTGACACCTTCGTTGTAGTTGAGATGGCAGACACTAGAGTGGCTCCCCCTGACAGGCTTTATGAAATTGTCCTTGTAATTGAAGGTGACATAGACCTACCGTAAAAGGGGTATTTTGGGAAGATCTTATTACTACCTATGATATTTTGTTGGCGGAGGTGGACTGGCCCCCACCCTTTGTCTTAGCTGCTCCCCAAGGGAAATAGGCAATCCTCCCTAGTTTCGCGCACACAGTGATGAAAGAGCAGGCACTGCATTTTGCAGGAGATTGGGCCAAGGCGCTTGCGCCGGCTTTGTACCATACTCACTGTGGATGGGACAAATTTTCCCCTCTGCATGAGATTCCTTTGCGGTCAACACCACAGCCTCAAACCCAATACCCCATGCGACGAGAAGCAAAGGCTTCCGTTGCGTAAATCCTTGAACAATTGGAATATCAAGGTGTAATTGAAACGTCTGTGTCTCCGATGAATAACCCTCTTTTTACTGTGACCAAGCCAGATGGCTCGTACCGTTTCGTATTGGATTACCGCCACTTAAACTCACATTGTCGTACGTGCGCGGTGCAGAATACTCACAGTTCTGCTCTTGTGGATAGTTTTTTACGTAAAAGGTTTAAAACCACACTTGACATATCCAGTGGTTTTTTTGCCCACAATTTGTCCCCTCTTAGTAGTCAAAGGACAGCTTTTACCAGTGGTGGCACACAGCTCTAATTTTGCTCTTTGGCTATAAGAACAGTCCAGGCGTCTTTGCCACCCGCGCTGTCTCACTCTTGGAGAGAATCAACACAGATGCATGTTCCTATGTGGATGACATCTATCTGACAGACAACGAATTATGGCCGCATCTGTGCCGAGTGGACCGCATAATTTGCAATTTTGCGGCTTATGGCTACAAATGTAACTTTGCAAAATTTCACATTGCAGAGTACACAGTGTTGTTCCTGGGCTACGAGCTCAACAATGAAGGTCGAGGATTGGCTCCTCACTTCTTGGAGAAGTGCGCACTTTTGCGAGCTCCCACAACACTGAAGAAACTACAATCTTTAATGGGCTTCTGGAATTCCAGGCGTACCTATATTCCCAAATATGCCCAGCGTATCAAGACTCTACTCTTTGATACAACCTTCTTTTCCAAATCGTGCTGGATGTCTGAACATTCAGCCATCTTGCAATCCTTGCAGGCTGATCTTCTTGAATCTAAATTCTTGTTGACCTGTGATAACCACACCAACCTGGTAATAAGAATCGTACCAGGGGCGGTGGGTTTCACGTACCTCACTGTTAATGAGGGTGACACAGTCCCTATTGCTTACAAGTCACACTTGTACACTTCGGCTGAGTTGTGATTTTCCACTGTGGAAAAAGTTTTGACAGCAGTGCAAATGGCGATTCTTAAGGAACGTGCACTGTCACAGGGAAAGTTCATTTTGGTTGTTACTCCGTATCCTGCCTTGGAGGCAGTGACGAAAGCCAGTGTACCAAATTCCAAAGCTTTGCACCCGTGGTGGATACAATGGGCCACGTCCTTGGCATCTCCAGATGTCGCGTTCATTTTTGATTCCTCATTGCAGACTCAGGAGTTCTTGCAGTATGAATGTGTTCCTCCTGCTCCTCTGATGATGCACCCACTGGAGGATTTCCGTTGTATCATTTACACTGACGGAAGCGCGCAAGCGGCTACGGATTCAAAGCATGCATATTCTTCGGCCTGCGCAATTGTGGTTAGTACTATGGTGGATGGTGAATTCAAGTCCGATGTCATGCATACACATACATTAGGGAACGGTACCGCCCAGTTGGCAAGGCTTCGTGCTCTGATGTTTGCATTAGAGTACACAGATCCCAGTGTGACTACTTTTATTGTAAGTGACTCTTACTACTGTGTTCAATCATACAATGACAATCTACCCTTTTGGACTCAAAATGATTATCGTGACTCCAAAGGTCGCACAATAAAACATAAAATGATCTGGGTTCGAGTGGCTGAACTTAAAGAAAGGCTGCCACTTGTCTTTGTAACTCATACTCTGGGTCACCAGCGTGTTGGGGTTCATGCTGTTGGCAACTGTCTTGCGGATGAAGCTGCGAAGACAGCAGTTGCAACATATGCAGTAGCAGTGATTACACATTGCAAAAGTAAGATTGATGATGACATCTTGGCAGCTATTGCCACAACAGAGAAGGGAGGTAATTACCCTAGAGGTTTCCCTTCTAAATACTCTTATCATTTAAGTCCTAGGAAAGTTCCTTATGTGAGAATTAACAACGTTGGTGACAGGTTAATACCCAACGCGGACCGCAGGCAGACTTTGATTACAGCAGCCCACGCTGGGATGGCCTCATCGCATGCCGGTGTGTCAGCTACTGTGTCTCTTCTCCAGCAACGATTTTGGTGGCGGGATTTGTACAAACAGATGCGTGATTGTGTCCTTCAATGTGGCATATATCAGCAAATTGAACCTTCTACTGCTGCACGTCCGCCCCAAACTCAGTTGTACATATCTAATAAACCACTTGTGTGTGTTTATTTAGATCACTGCGGTCCTTTCTCCTCTGAGACTGCGTATAAGTCCATCTTAGTAGCAGTTGACTCTTTCAAGCGCTTTGTGTGGTTGTGGCCTCAAAGGAGGGCTAATTACAGAACTGTGGTAAGGGATTTGCGTGTCTTTGTGGGAATTTTTGCATGTGGTACCTTCCATTCGGACCAGGGTCCAGCGTTCGTCTCTAAGGCGTACAAGGATGCCATGGCCTCATTGGGGGTCCAGGTCAAATTTTCGTCTCCATACCGGCCTGAGGGTAATAGTGTTGTGGAGCGGATGAACCGTGACTTAAAGCAATCCTTGACAGCTAAGTTATTAGGTACTGGCAGAGACTGGCTTAACCGCCTCAATAGCGTACAGCGTGCACTAAATAATCTACCTAGAAAGTCTCTCGGTGGGCAGACCCCATACGAAATGCTCTTTGGCATCAAAATGTTTATCCCGGACCTTGATGGTCTAGACATGGCAGTGGCAGCAGCATCCTTTGACGTATATGAACATTCTAATGTTTTACAGAACCTACAAAAGACCAGAGACAGTCTTGCAAAGGAACACTTTCCCTCCACATTTGATGCTGCGTTGCAGATTCCGGTAGTCGGCTGGCTACCCCAAGCTGGTGATCCAGTCCATATGCTTGGTGTGCAGGGTATAAGAACAGTAATTTTACCTCCTCTTCCTGGGGGAAAGGGGAACAGGTACATATCCATTGACAAAGAAACCATGCTCATGTGAGGAGCTCTGGTCGGGAGCTCCCAGTCAGTGAAGGCCGTCCTGGCTGAAAACCCCCCATTTTCCCTGCTTTTTTCCCCATTCCTCACAGCGGACATGGAGATGACCTGGTCGATGCCCGGTGGAGCCGCTTAGCTCGGCTATATAGGAGTCTGGCCCGGGTTTCTACCTTGGCCATCTCCTACCCGGCTGGACATCGTGCAGGGCTTACCTCTTCCTGCCGATACTGCTTCTCCTTCTGCCTTTGCTGCCTCCCTCGGAATTGCTTGTCCTCCGGAAGTTCCCCCGGCCACGGCTCTGTTCTGGATCCTCCTGGGGGCTCTGGATATCGCTGGACTACTCGAGGACGGGAGTCCAATTGCTCAGGGACTTCGAGACTGAGATTTAGCCGATGCCCAATGGAGCCGCCTGGTTCGGTTGTTGAGGAGACCGGCCCGGGTTCTCCCGCGGCCGTCTCCTACCCAGCTGGACATCGGAGCATGTCATCCCTCGTCCCGCCACCGCTGCTGCTGTTCTCTTCCCCTGCCTCGAATCAAATTGACGCTGATGCCGCAACTCTACGCCCATCTGCTACCTGCCAGACCGCGCTGCTGCCTCCCCATGCTAGGTACCACCAGGATGTGCCTGTCCAGGTGTGAAGGTGCCTGAGCCACGACCCAAGGATTGCCGTTGCCAATGCCCCATCGGTCCTGAATCCTGCACACCCGTCTCCACTCCGCCCGCCTTTGTGATCGGTGAATCATTTTCCTGATTTGTGGGTGCAGGTGACATGACCTACGCACTCACCTTTTGTTGCTGCCCCAGTGGTCCCGAGCCTGCACACCTCTAGCACCATTCACACGCTCCTGTTTATGAGACTGTGTCCCTCCCCCCTTTTTCTTGTGACTTTGAATTTTTCTTGCTGGTATATCATGTTCCCGGCTTCGCTTACATGGACTGATTTGGCCTTTGAACTTTGCTCTGCTCGTCATTTTGTTTCTGGACACTGTCGTTTCCCATGACCCTGACCCACCATCTTGTTTTCGACCTCTGCCCCTTCCCTTTGTATATGCATGCAGGACTGTAGTCTCTTCTCCCTTACCACCTTTCTCCTCCTGACGATCCTCTATTTTTCTTTTCCTCCCACCTTTGAGTGTCTGAATCGTTTTCTCTTTTACCCGACTGCCTTTACTCACTCCCCCCCTTAGATCCCCTTCTCCCCCACCTATTCTGTTACTTCTATTCCTGACCCCTTTCTCTCTCTGCCTCTTATGAGATGTCATTTACGGTATATTTTCTGTAAAACAAAATGTTTATTTATCTTATGTGTTACTTGTGGTTGCTCCTTTTTCATTTACATCTTTGATGCCTTTTCTGATTGCTATCCTTCTCTCCTCCTTGTCCTTACCCTCTGTCCAAACCCCTTCCTTTCTGCGCTCCCACTCTTTCTTCTCCTGCCCTCGCGCCTTCGCTTAAACCTATTCCTTTACTACTACTCCTCTTGAGGCCTCATCATTAGTCTTCTTATTCCCACCCACGAGTATTCCCTGATCCTTAACACATGTTTTCTGTTTCTTTTTATATGCAATATTGTGTAATTATTTTGTAATTTGGTTATACTGATACTCCGTAAAGCGCTCTGATACCTCCGGGTCTAGCCAGCGCTATATAGAACTCCATAAATAAATAAAGAAAACTACACAGGGTGGCCGATTCTTCATAGTATGACTCTTGCCATTTCGTGTCCAGCAATGGTGTGACACTCTGTTTTGGTCCCGGATCCTGCCAACGGGCCTGATGTTGTCATTGAAATGAACACAGTTGTGAATCCTTTATTGAATTCAACTGCTGGTGATCCTCTTAATGATACTAAATATACTTACCCCACAGACTTGTCTATGCCTGATTTGGAGACCTGTGTGGCTAATCAATCCTGTTTTTCATTTGACACTGGCTCTACAACATCTAAGACCCCTTCAAAAGTTTTGATTTTTTGCTATCTGATTTAAAAAACATTTTTTGATTTCACCTTGGACTTACATTTGGCTGGTACTTTTTTCATTATTTTTATTTATGTCCATCGGATTTGTGGTGTAATTTTTTATTTAATAATGGACACTACTTTGAAGAAAGAACTTCAAATAGACTAATTGATGGAACTTTGGCCCCCCACTCCTCTTCGCACATCATGAAGAGGGAACAGACTTTTGTGAATATAACTGCTTGGCCCGTTTTAGATGGGATTCTGTGGGATGCGGTAAAGTTCCAGATACATGGTCCCACAGAGGTTATTAACGTTCCCAATGTACTCCGTGTTTCTATGGGGGATGTGGTTAAACAAAACATTCGCTCCGATGATTGGGACGTCCAGGCCGTAGAGGCTTTATTTTTTTATTTGAAATATTATGCAGCTTTCGATGCTGAAGATTTATATTTAGAATCTGCTAACTATGGTGATTTGTACTGTTACCAGCATTTTGGCAATCACTTTCTGCAAATTCATTTCGAAATGTGGTTAACTACATACAATGGGAACATTGTCCCGCACCAGTTGAAGGCAGCTCCAAAACTCTTTTGAATTTTTTTTCTTATTTTACTGATTTTAATCAATCAAACCCAAATGCATTTTATTTTGGGACTCTTGCAAGGTTAGACTTACCCACACAAAATTACTGTATTCAAAGTCCTTTATTGACCAGTTGGCTGTTGAGGGCTATGAGCTGTGGAAAGATACAGTTGATCTTAATTCTGTTTGGGGTTCTAAAAGTTGGCAAGTGCAAGACACAGAGGCTTTGCATAGTGCATGTCTCATCCCGAACCATATGTTGTTTCTGAATGCTAATATTTCCCAAACCACCTGCTTTGGATTGGCTACTTATAAAAAATTAAATGCTCCTTCGTTTCCTGATTTGGGTGAATACCCCCATTGGAATAATTACACCAGTACTTCCCTTAATGATTTACAAGCCCTGTTGAGTAATACATCTTCCAGCAATAATCCCGAAGTCTGGTTGCTATGGCAAAAAAGTGAAGATTCCTGCCAACATCGTTTTCTGGGTCTGACTCCTGGGTATACAGAGGTTAGAGTCAACATTCAGTCACTACCTACTCTGTAGGCAAATTGTGTCAGAATTGGCTCAGACACTCGACCTTAGCACCAGTCAAATTTCATTTGTCCAAACTGACTGATGCAGTTGATTTGAATGATTTTGTTAAAGGTCCTGCGGCAGGAAGATCGAAAAGATGGATATATGCTGCATACAACGAAGTTTGGAAACTGTCCCAGATTGAAGCTGCTTCTAGGCTTAGAGCTATTGAACAGGCCAATTTAAAAAAAAAAGTGTTTGCCGTTGTAAATAATAGCATTAACACCCTTTCTTCCGGCATTTACACATTAGATCATATTGTTTCATCTGTTGTTGATATTGTACAAGATGATGTGCAGTTCTGTACCATGGACAGAATCAAGTCAAGTCAAGTCATGAAGCTTTATTCGGTGCATAAAAAATGACCATAAAAGCACAAAACACATGCATAATAAAACAGGTACCATGATTTAAAGTTAAAAGACTACCGATATGACAGACTGAATAGTTTAAAAACACATACTTTTCCTAGCCTTGATAGATTTAGTTAAAAAAGTGGCAGTAAAAAAACAGACATCGATAAATTGCAAATTAAAAATACGACTCATTGCCTGGATAACTGTACGTACACCATATTTTAAAAACATCGGTTTTAAAAAGGTTATACGAAAATTCATATACAGTTTACAGAACAAGAGAAAGTGCAGAGTGCTTTGTTTAGTTATACCATCACACATACAAGGCCCCTGAGGGTGTTTCTAAAGTGTTGGTAGTGCAACTAGGTGGTGGGCTACACCAAACCTCAGTCTAGTTAGCACAAACTTGTTTGAAGGCCTAGTCACCCGTATTAAATAAATTGGAAAGCCGTCAACAATAGAGTAACTATTGTAAAACGTGACAGTAGATAAAGACCCATTCGCAACAGCTCGTCTTCTCGCAGCGAAAGCCCGGAATTTAGATTTCATTTCAGCCTTAGGTATTGAAGACGCTGCGCCAGGGTCAACCACAACATTAATGTTAAAGATCTCAGAATAGCAATTAATAACTTATTTTAACCAGGGTATGTTACAGTATTTATCCAACTAGAGGCAATCCTCAATTATGGATCTGGTAAAAGATTTTTCCACCTGAAGCCAGATTGACCGCCAAATCATAAGTGGCCTCAGTGATAACTGATCGATCAAATAATTGGTATCCAATTCCCGGTGGATTAACTCAGTTGAGGCAGATGTTGGCAAACACAGGAGCTTTTAAAAAAAATATTTTTCCTCCTGCTGCAACTTATGGTCGCATCTATGTCCCCAAATACCTGCCCCGTAGAGTGCGATAGAGACACACCTGGTTGGTAGATCTTCAGCATGTCACAAGTTCGTTGATCCCCAACCTTGCTGGCGAATCTAAAAACTCCGTGGGCATTTTTTGCCATTTTAATACTGATATTTTTAAATTCATTAGACCACGTTCTATCTTTAGAAAAGGTGATCCCAAGATAACAAAAGGTATCCACCTGATACACCTTATCTTCATCAATAAAAAAACAGTTCGCAGTTTTACTTTTAGCCCCACAGGTCATAGTGAACGTTTTCCCTTTATTAATTATTAATTTTCTGTCACTAATAAAACTAGAAAATGTGTTGATCAGGCGCTGTAATCCTAGCGGAGTTCTAGAGAGCAGGACAGCGTCATCGGCATATAATAACACCGGCACAGAAACTCCATTGATCCGAGGCGCATCCGCCTTAACTTTTTTTAAAATTTCATCGATTCCGTTAATAAATAAAATAAAAAGGAGGGGGGCCAGGACACAACCCTGTCTAATCCCTCTTTTAACACCAAATTTAGGGGTGCATTCACCGTTGGTACGAAAGCGAACACAGGTTTTTAGTTTCCCATACAACCTAGCCAGGAAATAAATTATGCCCTCTGGTGCTCCTAGCTGCAGCAGGGTTGTCCATAAAATACAGGTGTCAACCATATCAAAGGCACTACTTAGGTCTGCGAAGCAGAGATAGATAGAGCCGGATTTTGCTTCGGTGTACTTCCCGATCAGTAAATCAAGCTTTAAACACTGATCAAGTGTACTCATGCCCTTTCTAAATCCGTACTGACTATCAGCAAGGATTCGCTCTTGCTCCGCCCATTACTCTAACCTAGCTAACATTACTCTACTCATGATCTTAACTGAGGAGTCAAGGAGAGAAATGGGGAGATAATTTTTTACCTCCGACCTACTGCCCTTTTTATGTATCGGGATAATAATAGATTCCCCCCAAGTTTCAGGGGCCTCGGTACAAACTGCTGCATTAAAAACAATAACCAAAAGAGGGCTCCACATTTCCGGCGCAGCTTTATAAACGTCGATAGGCACCCCATCGGGGCCCTGGGCTTTCCACCCCTTGCTTGCCCGTATGCCTAATTCTACCTCACTGATTGTAATATCCAGGGGGCGAACTTCCCACCTATTCGGTTCAGTGTCCAAGCTACAGTTAGAGTCAAAAATATTTGAAAAGTGGGCGACCCAACCATTACTCGAGACGTCGAAATTAACACAGGTGTATTTTCATCCTTAAAAAAGGAGAATTCACAGTGGCCCAAAACAGAGTACTATTTGAGCATTCGGCAGCCTGGTTGAGTGAATCCCATGTCAACTGCTGCAGCTCACCCTTCCTCTGCTTTAAGGCACACTTATATTCACGTCTTAGTTTTACAACAGAGTCGGTATCCCTGTTTTTTTTTGCAAGGGCATGTTTTAATCCTGTTAAAAGCCTGGTACATCAGTGATCAAACCATGCCGGTTCATTACTACGCTGCCCTCTTTTAGGTTTGGTAAACTTGGCATCGATAACTTTATTAATATCACTAAAAGCCAGTAAAACCCGTTTATGATCAGCATTACTATCAAGGTTAAGAGCAATGTCTCCCATACAATCCCAGACAATAGAGCCCATATGTTCAGAAGCTTTATCCCCTACCCATCTCAAATGTACATCATTAGGTCTATGGGGTTCCACATGGGAAACTGAATTGCCCACATTAACAGAACATTTACCCCACAAGGCTGTTTCAAGAATAATACGATTATGGTCACTTAAAGTAGTTGATACAATCCTAGGGGGGGCACAATAGGGTGTAATACCAGAGGAGACAATTACATGGTCAATAACTGAGCTGGCATTTCGGCTCTTAAAAGTAGGGGTAATTTGACCATTTTCATCTTTTGAATACCCCAAAACCTCCAGATCATACCGACCCAGGAAATTATTTAGGGCTTCTCCATATCGGTTATGCCCAAAGTGTAATCCATCCGAACCAGTCTCATCCGTGAACCCACACACTTTTCCTATAGTCTGTTCACATAATGGAATATTAAAATATCCGACCCATATAAAATCGAAAAAGACATTAACATTTGTAGTTAAATTTTCCACACTGTTAGTCAGGTCATCCACAACTGCAGCCCTTGTGATGTCAAAGATGTTATTGTAAAAGTTAACCAAAAGGATATTTCGGTCTCGCCCCTCAGTTAGCCAAAGGATTTGGGCATGTGCTCCCACAGTCAAATACCTTTTTACAGTAATATGACGGAGGATAGATATTAAAACCAAAAGACCGCCTTTTGCTCTGCCTGGCCCAGAGCCCTGGGCCAGGCAGAGGTTGTATGAAACGAACCCCTCAAAGTTAACTTCTTCCCTACACCATGTTTCCTGGAAACAATGGATATCATAACTATTGATAAAATGTAGCCATCCCAATACATTCCTCTTTGATTTTAGTCGTGCCACATTCCAACTAGTAATAATTACCCCACTTCCCTCTGAGCTAGCCCCAACTGATTGTAGGGTTACTTTTGGTCTGTCATTTTCCCCTGGGATCCCAGAAGGCAACATCACACTATCCGTTAGGTAGTTTGGGTTCTCTAGCCTAATTACCATAGGGTCCACAGAGCTTATGTTTGTTACCAATGGTGGGGAATTAATAACCTCTAGCATGACGGATGTACTGTCTACGCTGAGTCAATCATTAGAATCCAAGCTATTTAAGGCTTGAAAACTATTTTGCAGTGGGACAGTAAATCCAGACCTAAAGGAAGGTGGGAGTGCCTTGGGCTGATTAATACGTGTGGGTGGAATATTACTGAGGTGGCTATAGAAAAAAACGAGTGGGCGGGCGCATACTGTATTTTCAGCAAATGGTAGGGAAGCTGCTCTGAGCAAAACTGTGGCAACATGTTGGGGGTACTTAAAATTAACAATAATACAGTCCCCCTTGCTACTCTTTCTAAAATTATCAATCCTGCTAACTCTTCTGGTAGATAAGATATCATTGGAGTAGGCAATTGAAAACCCACAATTTTTGTTCAGCCATGATACTGATTTATTTTTCAGGGAGTCGTGGGTTTCCTGTCGAAGCTCCGTAAAATGAGAGTCAGCCGGGGGCACATTAGTTAGTACAACCACGTAGGGGGCGCAGTCTGGGGGGAGATTAGCAAAGCGTCTTCTCCCAACTTCCTTCCATCCCTCATTATTATTCTCCACTGCTGTATTTAATTGATTGAAGGTTGATTAATATGAATTACTGCGGGTGGTTGAACAGTTCGGACTCTTTGAATAACGCTACCCCCCCCCTGAGATGTATCTGCAACCTTATTTACAATGTTGTCCACTTTTTAACCTTATTTGCATCAACCTGGGTAATGTGGGTATTCACAAGATCAGCCAGTCTAATTACTTCTTTGGAGACCTGATCTAATTTGGCCACCAGAGGTTTAATTACCAATTCCAGTTTTGCTTCAATAATGCTGACTAACATATCAAATTGATCAGGATTCAGGGTAGTCAACCCATCCTTCTTCAAAGGCTCGTTAACTCCTGCTGAGCTTTTTGGTGGAGTGCCCACTCTTTTGGTTTTCCTGTTACCCCCCCGCTTATTCGGTAATTTCCTGCAAGCCCTTACTACTCTACGTACCGGGGAAGGTTGTTGTGAAGAGTCAGAAGGGTCATCCAGCACAACCTGATTTTGTACTTGGGAGGCCGAGCTTTCATTAATAATAATGGCTTGTATACCTTCGTTACAGCTATTATCTAGCACATGAGCTTCTTGGGGGGTAGAGAGATTAGTAGGCGAAGCCGGGGAGCTAACCCTGTTTAATGAAAGGCGTCGGTCTTTGTTAATATTATCTACCACTTTGACCAAATAGTTGTCCATAGTAGTGTTAACTAAAGGGGTTTTTGGCTGATCTGAGTTTTTACATTGTAATATTACATGAGTAAACCTACAAAACAATATATTAAAAGCACCTAAGCTATCATGTAACACTCACGCTAATATAAACTGTGTTGACATAAAATCAAGAAGTAACACTCCCAAGACCATAAAAAGCAAGGGATGAATAGTCTCACGTATATGGGGAAGCAATAGTCCGCCGGAGCCAATAGTCCGTGGCCCAGCCTCGTTCGTCCCCGGACAGCCACAGACGGCCCGCCCTTTGCCCGGGCTTCGCCCGGCGTCCCGCGACGCGGGGACCGCGCTGACTAAATAAGCCTCCTGGCGCGGTTCGCAGGTCAGAAGTGCGCACCGCCTCTTAGCCTGCCGGGATGTGTAGTCCCGGGGCGGCGGCGCGAGTAGTTTTCCACAAGTGACTCTTGGCGGTGGCGGCTGCGGCAGGGAAGCCTTCACTCTCACTGCCCTGGCTCCTGGACGCTGGATGGACTCGGCTGTGTCCAGGTAAGTGGCCCCGGAGGAATATTGAGAGGGCTTGTAAGCATATACCTCCAGTACAGTCTCTCACAGTCTCTTCCAATCTCCCCCAGACTCTTAAAAAAAAAAAAAAAAAATGAGGCACAGTGCTCCCAGGATGTAGCGTAATTGAAAAGCAACCCAAAAAACAAAGGGGATCTCTTTATGGGAGCTGGAAAAGGAAGCAAAAGTCTCTCTAGCCACAATAGACAATAAAGGTCGCAGAGGTTGTTTTCCTCTCCCCGCGAATCTTCAGCCAAGGAATTCAAACCGATATTACCCAATGAAGGCCTGTAGAGAAAGAAGAAGTCGCTTTTCTTCTACTGTTCAAACAGGTGGCTTAACAGGTGTTTCAAGTTAAGCTAACAGCTATGTGCTGAGGCAGAAATAGTGACTGAATTCGCCACCAGGAAGAATGCTCGAGCGTCCAAACCGGGCTCAAACCGCTACAGAGTCATAAAGAATGAACAGCTCGCCACATAGTGTTTGCCGTTGTAAATAATAGCATTAACACCCTTTCGTCCGGCATTTACACATTAGATAACATTGTTTCATCTGTTCTCTGTTAACTTTCAGTATTCTGTGCTTTTTTTCTGTAAAACTATTGTTGTAGTGTGTGCTTGTGCCCATTGTGCCGCCTGCCCCGCTCTCCTTTCCCGCCGCCGTCCTCGCGGCCACACCCCCTTTTTCGTGTCCTCCCTGCTCCCGCCTCCCAGCTGCTCCTCCCTCCCACTTGTCCATAAATGGCGACCGCGCGGCGCAGGTGAACGTGACCTATACTCAGGACACCCCCGCGCCGCACGGCCCCCAGCTGTGGGTGTGCCCCCTCGTGTGCCCCAGCTGCTGCTCACAGCCTTGTTTTGCCGCTCTGCCTGCCTTCCTAGCTACCGCCTCACTGTACTGCCCCCCAGCTGTGTCTATTTAACTCTCTGTTAACTTGCAGTATTCTGTGCTTTTTTTCTGTAAAACTATTGTTGTAGTGTGTGCTTGTGCCCGTTGTGCCGCCTGCCCCGCTCTCCGTTCCCGCCGCGGTCCTCGCGGCCACGCCCCCTTTTTCGTGTCCTCCCCGCTCCCGCCTCCCATCTGCTCCTCCCTCCCACTTAGCCATGAATGACGACCGCACGGACGCGCAGCGGTCACGCTCAGCAGGCGCGCTGATTGTGCGCCAAAGGCAAGCCCGTCTGCACCCGTCCGCGCCTGGACCGCGCCCAGCGCCAGAACCCCTGGCCCTCGAGGACCCCTGCCCACGCAACGGACCTACGACACCGCCACTCTCCACGCACTCAACGCCGGCCGAACCCCCGCTTGCTGCCGAGCCACCCTGAAACGCACCCACGGACCGTTCACCTGCCAAGCCTGCAAGTTCACCTGCATCCGGACCTGCACCGCACCCGCCAAGCCGAGCACCCGTGGCAACCACCTGAAGTGCATCCTGCTCAACACCCGCTCCTTCCACAGACACGCCATCGAACTCTGGAACCTGCTCGACACCTCATCTCCTGACGTCGCCTTCCTCACGGAAACCTGGATGAACGCCTCCTCAGCGCCCGACATCGCCATCGCCATCCCGGACGGATACAAGATCATCCGGAGGGACCGCGTGAACTAGACTGGAGGAGGCATCGCCATCATACACAAGAACACCATCCGCATCACGACCGACTCCAGCGACACCTTCCCTGCCGCCGAGTACCTCCACTTCCAGATACACACCGACCCAAAGACAACCCTCAGAGGCACCCTCGTCTACAGACCCCGGGACCACGCACACAATTCAGCGAAGACATCACGGACTTCATCAGCCCGCACGCCCTCCCCTCCGCGGACTACATCCTCCTAGGGGACCTCAACTTCCAGCTGGAGAACAACAAGGACCGCAACACCGCCGCCCTGCTGGACAACCTCGCAAACCTCGGACTCAAGCAACTGGTCAACACCCCCACTCACTATGCAGGCCACACGCTTGATCCCGTCTTCTCATCCAGCAAGCACATCACCTCCAGCCACTCTACCGGACTTCACTGGACTGACCACAGCTGCGTCCACTTCAGCTTCCGAAGAACAACGACCCACCACCACCCGCAACAGGTTCATCACAGGAGCTGGAGCAAGATCACCGCCGACCAGCTCACCACCTCCCTCAGCCAGAACCCGCCCACAAGCACAACGGACCCCAACGAAGCAGCCCGCAACTTCACACAGTGGCTGACCGACTGCGCAGACGACCTCGTGCCACTGAAGAACCCTCCCAGCAGACCCAGAAGTAAGAAAGCCACCTGGTTCACCGACGAACTCAAGGACTCCAAGAAGAACTGCCGCACCCTCGAGTAAGCCTGGCTCCTCAACCAAACCACAGACAACATGACCACCCTCAAACAAGCCACCCGCAAGCACCACCAGCTCATCCGCACTACCAAGAAGAAAACACTGAAGGAACGACTAGACAACAATGCCCACGACAGCAAGGAACTCTTCAGCATCGTCAAGGAGTTCTCCAACCCCAGCACAGGCAACAACGACATCACTCCTTCTCAAGACCTCTGCGACTCTCTCGCCTCGTTCTTCCACCGCAAGATCGCCGACATCCACAACAGCGTCGGCGCACCATTCACGCACCCTACCGTTGAACCTACGCCCCCCACCGCCACCCTCCGCACCTGGACCACGGTGACCACCGAAGACACAGCCCGCACGATGAACACCATCCACTCCGGATCTCCGACTGACCCCTGCCCCCACCACGTCTTCAACAAGGCCGACTCCATCATCGCACCCCAACTGCGGGACACCATCAACATCTCCTTCGACACCGCCACCTCGATGACCAGACAAGTTAACGCCGTCTCCTCATCATGCTTCAACACCCTACGCACGCTCCGTAAGATCTTCCGATGGATCCCGACCGAAACCAGGAAGACGGTCACCCAGGCACTCGAAACAAGCCGACTGGACTACGGAAACACCCTCTACGCCAGAACCACAGCCAAGCTACAGAAAAGACTCCAACGCATCCAGAACGCCTCAGCCCGACTCATCCTGGACATCCCCCGACGCAACCATATCTCCGGACACCTGAGGGACCTGCACTGGCTCCCCGTCAGCAAGAGAATCACGTTCAGACTCCTCACCCACGCACACAAGTCCCTCCACGACCTGGGCCCCAAGTACCTCAACGACCGCTTGACCTTCTACACGCCCACCCGCCAGCTACGTTCGACAAGCCTCGCCCTTGCCACCGTACCACGCATCCGAAGAGCCACCGCCGGAGGAAGATCCTTCTCCTACCTGGCGGCCAAGACATGGAACTCCCTCCCCACCCACCTCCGGCTGACCCAGGACCATCTCGCCTTCAGGAGACAACTCAAGACCTGGCTGTTCGAGCAATAGCAGACCCCCCCTTCCCCCAAGCGCCTTGAGACCCTCCGGGTGAGTAGTGCGCTATACAAATGCTATGATTGATTGATTGATTGTTGATATTGTACAAGATGATGTGCAGTTCTGTACCATGGACAGAATCAATTGCGTTCTATATTGCAGTTTGCATGGGCTCTTCAAACGTTAAAATCTGGAAAAGTGAACTGGGATTACATGAACACTACATTGTTATTTTTGCCTTTCTAACTTTACTGTTAACAACAAATTATGTCGATGAAAGATGCCACGTTTTCGCTGCTGCATATTGAAAAACTGGAACCATTAACCGTTTTTAGTGGCCGAGTCGAATTCTGCAGTTTGGCTCATCCATGGGTTAATAACTCTACCTTTCCCCTTGTTTAAATTTGAGTCATGCATGAAACACTATGCCATAGGCAGATTTGAACCTTTAGGTAGTGCCTTTTTACATGAAGTGTGGAATCTCCCATTTACATATAGGTGCTTGAGAGAGGGAAAAGAGGTTTATCTAAAAAGTGAAGACCACTTCCACACCAGATCATTCTTTAGTAGGTAGAAACCTGCAATTGCACGGTTCTTGTAATGTTACAGCACTGAATCTTGCGTGTGTTTTGAAAGGCACCCCCACCCCGGCTGTTGCACCAACTTTCACATTGCTTGCAAACGGTAGTTATTTGTTATTAAATAATGACGATTGCTGCGGTATGCTTGCCGGTATTCCATATATTTTTACGGTTTCCCAACGTGTGGTTTGCTGTAAGAATTTCCTGTTTCCTCCTCCACATAGGAGGCTCGATGTTTCCATCTGGCCTTCTATTCCGACCTTGAAAGCAGAGTTCAACAAGATGATTCGAATAAGAACTCTTTTGTCCCAGAAGGAAGTCCCCCTTATATCTCAGCGTGAGACATTCGTCCTTCACGTTGCAAATACTCGTACTGAGGTGAATGCATTATTAAACACAGACCTGCCCCTGCATTTTGATGCTTTGGTTCACACAATCTTTAATGCCTCGTCGACCACAGGCCTAGCACACTTTTTTAAAGTAGTAAGTTCTGGCCTTGTGACCTCATTCCAAACTATATTTGGTGTGATCCCAGCATTTTTTCATTCGATTTTTTTGAGTGTCTTCGGTGGTTTCCCATTAATTCTCATTTTAAGAGCGGGAGTGCTGCTGTTAATTTGTTTACTTCAGTAAGGATGCACAGTCTGTGCCACACGAGAATACAATGGATGGCTGCCTCTGGCATATGATTTATCTTTCCGGTTCTCTTACTTTACTTGCGTGCAGCCTGTTTTCCATTGCCTGGATTGTGGATTTGAATGAGCCCTGGATTTGGATCTCAATCAATCAATCATGCCATTTGTATAGCGCACTACTCACCCGGGAGAGTCTCAAGGCGCTTGGGGGGAGGGGTATGCTACTGCTCGAACAGCCAGGTCTTGAGTTGTTTCCTGAAGGTGAGATGGTCCTGGGTCAGCCGAAGGTGGATGGGGAGGGAGTTCCAAGTCTTGGCAGCCAGGTAAGAGAAGGATCTTCCTCCGGCGGTGGCTCTTCCAATGCGTGGTACGGCTGCGAGGGCGAGGCTGGTGGACCGTAGCTGGCGGGTGGGCGTGTAGAAGGTCAGGCGGTCGTTGAGGTACTTGGGGCCCAGGTCGTGGAGAGACTTGTGTGCGTGGGTGAGGAGCCGGAACGTGATCCTCTTGTCGACGGGGAGCCAGTGCAGGTTCCTCAGGTGGCTGGAGATGTGGCTGCGTCGGGGGACATCCAGGATGAGTTGGGCGGAGGCGTTCTGGATGCGCTGGAGTCTTTTCTGTAGCTTGGCTGTGGTTCCGGCGTAGAGGGCGTTTCCGTAGTCCAGTCGGCTGGTGACGAGTGCCTGGGTGACAGTCTTCCTGGTCTCGGTCGGGATCCAGCGGAAGATCTTGCGAAGCATACGCAGGGTGTTGAAGCACGATGAGTAGACGGCGTTGACTTGTCTGGTCATCGAGAGGGAGGGGTCCAGGATGAAGCCCAGGTTGCGTGCGTGGTCGGTTGGCTTGGGTGCGGTGCCCAGGGCTGGGGGCCACCAGGAGTCGTCCCAGGCGGAGGGCGAAGATCCCAGGATGAGGACTTCCGTCTTGTCCGAGTTCAGTTTCAGGCGGCTGTCCTTCATCCACTCGGCGACGTCTTTCATCCCTTCGTGTAGGCAGGTTCTGGCGGTGTCGGGGTCTCTGGTGAGGGAGAGGATCAGCTGGGTGTCGTCGGCGTAAGAGATGATGTTGAGGTTGTGCTGGCGTGCGATGGCTGTGAGAGGTTTCATGTAGATGTTGAAGAGGGTGGGGCTGAGTGAAGATCCTTGCGGGACGCCGCAGATAGCTTTGGTGGCCTCGGAGCGAAACGGGGGGAGGCGGACTTTTTGTGTTCTTCCAGCGAGGAACGAGATGATCCACTCCAGTGCCTTATCTTGGATACCGATGTTGCTGAGGCGCTGGACTAGGGTGCGGTGGCAGACCGTGTCGAACGCAGCGGAGAGGTCCAGGAGGATGAGGGCCACTGTTTCCCCCTTGTCGAGCAGGGTCCGGACGTCGTCGGTGGCTGCGATGAGGGCGGTCTCGGTGCTGTGGTTGGCTCTGAATCCGGACTGCGAGGGGTCGAGAGATCCGTTCGTCTCAAGGAAGGCGGTCAGCTGTCTGTTGACGATCCTCTCGATTACTTTAGCAGGAAAAGGGAGGAGCGAGATGGGGCGGAAGTTTTTGAGATCGGTGGGGTCCGCTGTAGGTTTCTTCAGGAGGGCGCTGATCTCGGCGTGCTTCCAGCTCTCCGGGAAGGTGGCGGTGTTGAAGGAGGCGTTGATGATGTTCCGGAGTTAGGGTGCGATGGTGGAGTCGGCCTTGTTGAAGACGTGGTGTGGGCAGGGGTCGTTAGGTGATCCGGAGTGGATGGTGTTCATCGTGCGGGCTGTGTCTTCGGTGGTCACCGTGGTCCAGGTGCGAAGGGTGGTGTTGGGGGGCGTTGGTTCGACGGTTGGGTGTGTGGGTGGGGCGTCGAAGCTGTTGTGGATGTCAGCGATCTTGCGGTAGAAGAACGAGGCGAGGGAGTCGCAGAGGTCTTGTGACGGAGTGATGTCGTTGGTGCCGGTGCTGGGGTTGGAGAACTCCTTGACGATAGTGAAGAGCTCTTTGCTGTCGTGGGCGTTGTTGTCTAGTCGTTCCTTCAGGGATTTCTTCTTGGTGGTGCGGATGAGCTGGTGGTGCTTGCGGGCAGCGTGTTTGAGGGCGGTCATGTTGTCGGTGGTCTGGTCGAGGAGCCAGGCTTTCTCGAGGGTGCGGCAGGTCTTCTTGGAGTCCTTGAGGTCGTCGATGAACCAGGATGCCTTCTTGCTTCTGGGTCTGCTGGGAGGGTTCTTTAGTGGCGCGAGGTCGTCGGCGCAGGCGGTCAGCCACTGTGTGAAGTTGCGGGCTGCTTCGTTGGGGTCCGTTGTGTTGGCGGGTGGGCTCTGGCTGAGGGAGGTGGTGAGCTGGTCTGCGGTGATCTTGCTCCAATTCCTGTGAGGTACCTGTTGCGGGTGGTGGTGAGTCGTGGATCTTTTGAAGCTGAAGTGGACGCAGCTGTGGTCGGTCCAGTGGAGTCCGGTGGCGTGGCTGAAGGTGATGTACTTGCTGAAAGAGAAGACGGGATCCAGCGTGTGGCCGGCGTAGTGGGTGGGGGTGTTGACCAGTTGCTTGAGTCCGAGGTTGGCGAGGTTTTCCAGCAGGGCGGTGGTGTTGCGGTCCTTGTTGTTCTCCAGGTGGAAGTTGAGGTCCCCGAGGAGGATGTAGTCGGTGGAGGGGAGGGCGTGCGGGCTGATGAAGTCTGTGATGTCTTCGCTGAATTGTGTGCGTGGTCCCGGGGGTCTGTAGACGAGGGTGCCTCTGAGGGTCGTCTTAGGGTCGGTGTGAATCTGGAAGTGGAGATGTTCGGCTGCGGCGAAGGAGTCGTTGGCGTCGGTCGTGATGCGGATGGTGTTCCTGTGGACGATGGCGATGCCACCTCCGGTCTGGTTGATGATCTCCTGATGATCTTGTACCCGTCCGGGATGGCGATGGCGATGTCGGGTGCAGAGGAGGCGTTCATCCAGGTTTCCGTGAGGAAGGCGACGTCCTGTGATGTAGGATCTCTGACGTCCGGATCTCTGCAACATGGTGTCTCCTGACCTGGATTTTAATCTACTAATGAGTCCCTTAGTTGCTCATGAAATAGATTGTTCTGGTTCTGAGATGATGGCCTGCGCAGCGGCTGATACGGTTCTAGGCAATTGGAACATGTGTACTGCGGCCAATGACTTTCTGGCATACAGTGTTCTTGAAGAAAACCGAGTTGTCCTCTGATGGTGCTAGAGGCTCCGGTCGTTAAACAACATGTATGTTCGTTTCCATTACTTAATTGGATGGATGAAACGTTTTATGGATGATGACAACGAGTTCCTATTGGAGGCGGTTGCAACGTATGGTGCATATACGCTGTTGGATTGAAGTGTGACTTTTTCTGCTTCATAGACCCGTATTGAACTGGGGACATTTATTTACTATAATGCCTTAATGTTTTTCTTGATTTTTGAGATCTTTTTTCACACCATGGCCACCCGTGATTGTTTTCACTGACTTGGGGGCTTTTTAATTCGGATTGTTACTCCCAATTATCAAGGTTGGCAAAATTCCTGAACTTGGTTCTGTCTCATTCGAACTTGAACTCTGCATTCTATGAATCTTGCCCCCTTTATTGTTCATTCCCCGATCAAGGGAGGGTGTAGTATGGCCTAAGGCCTGCTTTGCGCGCATGTTATGTTAGCATGGCTTGTTGGAAGTTTAAACGCCATTTGACCTTTTGCTGCTTTTGCACACAACACTGCATAGCTGTTTTTGTAAGTTAGCCTTCATGAAGGTCTACACATGAGAAAAGGTTTTGTTTTCGACATCTCTAGACTTACATCGTGCCCCTAGTCTGCACAGTGATGGCTGAAGCCGTCAAAGTTATCAAAACATGTTAGTTGTTTTTCAACATGTTCGAGTAACGCTTTCTAGACACACAATTCTGGCGTCCTTATTATCACACACTTGCTATGATTTCACACACTTGGAAGATTTTCTGTTTCCAGGGATGCAGAGAGCTTTGGCTGATCCGAATGTGATTCACTCTTACTGAGCGGAAAGGTAATGGGGTCCCTCAAGCAAGCCTAAGAGACCTTCTTTAGTTCATAATACATAGTTCCTATATAGGGAGGGTGTTAAACGAGGCGCTATAGGACCTGTTTTCACCATCATTGTAATATGATTTCTCCTTTTGTATTTTATGGAATTGTAACCATGCGGACCATATTATTTCCAATCATATGTCTGCTTATGTTGGCTAAGATACTGCACATGAGATCACGTTGGTAAAGTAAATCTTTTAACCTTACCCTGTCTCTTATTTTTTTTAAAACACATTTTTATTTGCCACTGTTCACATATATTGCATAGCTCTGAAATCCAGAGACTCCTGCACACATCAATTGTACAATAAAAATTACGCTGACTTTTGTAAGGGTGAATAAACCACATTAAACAACCCCCCCAACTTTCCCCCGATTGCGCCCATGTCAGAAATAAAGAAGTACAATACATCTGGTGCGAAACATCATACCCATCGACCACCCTGCAAATCCTAGAGTCCACATTCCCATCAGTCCGGCAAACTGGCATCTCCCTCCGGTGGCGGGTCCAAATCCAGTCGCCGGTAATCTGCCCACCTTTTCCATACCTTGTAATGCTTGCGTGGGCACCCCCTGTCAATGAAGACTGGCTGTTCGAGCCCCATACAAAAATCCATCCCATTCTTCCATGCCGCCAGTGACGGAGCACGGGGCGCCTTCCAGGCCCTGGCAATATCCCTCTTTGCCAATGTGAGACCTAATAACATGAGGTGACGCTTATATCTATTGCCCCCCACTCTCTCCATAACATGTAGCAAGGCCAGGCGTGGCGAGTAGGGAAGCTTCCAACCCAATGCCTCCGACTGACAGGAGAACACCCCCCTCCAGAAGCGATGTAATGAAAGACAATTCCAGACTGGGTGCAGAAGCGAGCCCTCCTCCTGCCGACAGCGAAGACACCCAGGGGAATCACAACACCCTCCTTAACATTCTTCAACAGAGAATGGGCGTGGAAGGCACAGTACTCAAATGGTTTGCCTCTTTCCTCTCAGACAGATCCCAAATTATGAAGATTGCAAACAGTCTCTCATCCCCACTGGTGGTTGGTCAAGGTTTCCCTCAAGGTTCTATCCTTGCTCCCACTCTGTTCAATCTCTATCTTGAACCATTAGGGAACCTTCTAAGCAAATCTGGAATCCTCTACCATCTCTATGCGGATGACACCCAAATCTACCTCAAGGTGTCTTCCCCTCATGATCTCTCACTACTCAGCTCTACTCTCAACACTATTCACAACTGGATGCTAGTTCACCAACTCATTCTCAATCCCTCCAAAATGGAATTCCTCCTCATATCTAGCTCTCTCTCTCCACCTCCTGTTCAAGCCTGGATGGATCAATTGAATCTACTCGACAATAAACCCATCATTGTGGACTGCGCTAAATCCTTAGGTGTCATACTTGACAAAAGACTCAACCTAATCTCACACATAAACTCCATGGCCAAGAGCGCACGTTATCAACTGCGACTTTTATGGGGGATTCGTCGGTTCTTCCCGGAGAATGACCTAAAAACCCTGGTCCGATCGCTAGTTCTCTCTAGACTTGACAATTGTAATTCTCTTCTGACTGGACTTCCCAAATCTCACCTCTCCCCCCTCAAATCCGTCCTCCACTCAGCAGCTTGCTTCATTTCAGGGTCCAAACGAAGTGACCACATAACTCCTATCCTGTCCTCTCTCCGATGGCTTCCCATCGAGGCTAGAGCTATCTACAAAACAGCGTGCATCACCCACAAAGCTTTGCACTTTTCCTCCCCTCGCTATCTGGCAAATAAACTCAAGCTGTCTGGAGGCTCAAGACCTTCTCGGAATGCAGAAAAGTTCCTTCTTGAACCCCCCTCCTTCAAAAGAGAAAAATTGTTGGCACAATCGTTCTCAGGTAATGCGGTGAGAACCTGGAACTCTCTTCCTCCTTCGCCCCGTGCCATCCCCTCCATCCAGATCTTCAAAGCGGACCTCAAATCTCTTTTATTCCAGAGACACTTTCAGAACTAATTCCCTCCTTCTCAGACCCCGCCAGGAAGTTCTTTATTCATTGTAAATTTGGCACATATATTTTTATTTTTGTTTGTACATCCTGTGCTTGCTGCATTTGAAATTATGTTCCTTTTGCCTGCGTTGTTTTGATTCTATGGCCTGCTATTGGTCGCCAGGAAGTTCTTTAGGCATTGTAAAATTTGACATATTTATTCTTACTTTTGCTTGTATAGTCTGTTCATACTGTGCTTTAGATTGTGTGCCTTTTGCCTGCGTTACTTCGACTCGATGGCATGCTATTTTTGTTTGTTCTATTCCTGCAACAGTTCTCTCATGTAACGTAACTGGTTCTATTGAACAGTGCTCTGACACCTTCGGGTAAAGTCCACGCTTTATAAAAATGCATTCAATAAAAATAAATAAAAATAAAATACAAATAAATAAAAAAAACACTCTGTATTTGAATTGTATCAACCACAGGCACGTAGCTATTGTCGCCCCCCGCGGGCTCACTAAAGCCTCTGCCCAATTCTCGTCCTCCAGTTCACCCACGTCCACCTCCCATACAGTCTGAAGCCTCTGCAGGTTCGTGGAGCAGTGGATGATCAGCGTTTGGTATATGCGGGAGATCTTGCGATCTGGTAGCTCTCCCATAAATACCTTTGCCTCTATGGGGCTGTGTTTAGCATCTTCCACCCTCGCATATGCCCAGAAGGGCCTAGCTAGAAGAATGCACCTGCTTCTCTAGTATAACTGTCAGGCTATTTTTGCTGCTGTATGGAGAAGTAACTCTCCTCCCACTTTATTGAGCAAGCAGATCTTGTATTCCCATCTTAGTCATTTTTGCATGCTTACATGTGCCAGGACTGCCCCTTGGTTTTATGCTTACTATGTAACCCTATTACAGAGACAGGGGTCCTTAGACAAAGAAACACGTAAGGAAAATAGATATAGACCAAATGGAACTATATTTTTTGGGGGAATGTCCAGCCGGACAATTTATTACCCTAATACAAAATAGTCATAGAACAATAAAACACTGCGTGTGATAGAAGCGGGACACCAGCCGATGTCCGACTAACACACTAGGAAAACATAAACAAGAAAGGAAGTAGTAGGCAATAGCAGGTCATCTGATTATTGTGAATCATATAACAGACAATCTAAAACATACACATATGCATGAAAGGTATAAATCAACTATGCATTTAGTGCATTTGTGTCGACGACGTTTCGAACCACAAACAGTATTGGTTCATCCTCAGGACAGAGGATAATTGCCTTAAGAGTATACATTTGTAATAGTCTCACTTATGTGGAGATCAATATGCCATACCCAATTGAGTAAGACTAAAAAATGGGAAGGGTTTTTTAACCACGAAGCAATATTCGACAATACTCATGGAAGGTTTCCAAGGGAAGATGCCCTCAATATCCGGGTCTGGCAATGCAAACGGCAAGTCCACAGTGGGAGTTCTTGCGGGCACGAAAATTCAGCGCCAAATTTCGTGCCCGCAAGAACTCCCACTGCTTCGTGGTTAAAAAACCCTTCCCATTTTTTAGTCTTACTCAATTGGGTATGGCATATTGATCTCCACATAAGTGAGACTATTACAAATGTGTATGTTTTAGATTGTCTGTTATATGATTCACAATAATCAGATGACCTGCTATTGCCTACTACTTCCTTTCTTGTTTATGTTTTCCTAGTGTGTTAGTCGGACATCGGCTGGTGTCCCGCTTCTATCACACGCAGTGTTTTATTGTTCTATGACTATTTTGTATTAGGGTAATAAATTGTCCGGCTGGACATTCCCCCCAAAAATATAGTTCCATTTGGTCTATATCTATTTTCCTTAAGTGTTTCTTTGTCTAAGGACCCCTGTCTCTGTAATAAAGTACCTACCCATGGTCCTTAGCATATTGCGCCTTGGGTTCCCTTGTCTTGGTTTAATAATACTATGTAACCCTAAGCATATATAAAGCCCCAGTTTTCTGTACTCCTTAGACTGCCTCATTCAGTTGCTAAGGCGTCTGTGTGACGTAGTCTCACTCATTTGAGGTTATTAAAAATGTTCTTTTATATTTCAGCTTCTGTGCCAATTTCTTCTTTGTTGGTTTAAAAGGACCAAGTATCAGTGGGACCCCAGAGAAGTTTTTTTTGTTCAACAGAATGGCGGCCAACGTGGGGCTCATCAGAGAAGTGGCTATCTAAGGGAGTGATCTTGTCAGGAGACAGAAATCTACTGAGAAGGACAGGACAGGATTCTACTAAGGAGGTACTTTGTGCACGGAGATTCAGGGGATTCTCTGTCTCTGCAGCCCGGTATATTTATGGTCTTCCTGATTTTGATCCTCCACATGATTTCACCCCTGACTGAGAACCTTTTTGGCATGAGTATTAAAATAAAAGACTGTTTGGTCATTCAGAACTTGGCAGTTAGAATTTGGACAACCATTTGTTTGGTAAGACTCGTTCTGCGGCTCTTGCAGTTGGTTTGATGCCTTGGATTGGTAAGGTAGTTTAGTAACACTTACTGTGTCTTAGATTTGTGTTGGCCAATTTTGGATTTGTATGGGATAGATATGTAAATTGCAATTTATGTAGGCAGGTAATGAGGAGATTTTTCTCTGTTTGACTTTTGTTTGAACAGCGCAACATACGAAGAGTACCTTCAGCGCCACTTTGATTATAATATTTGCATATTCTGCAATATTTTTGGCATGCCTGTTTCAAGCACACATCGAAGAATGTGTTGCTTTTTGGAGGTACCATAGTGGGATGTGAATTAAAATTAGCCGGCTCCCTTGAGGGAATAGCTAGATAGGTTTAGGTATAAAAACATATTTCTTCCTTGGTGATTCTGTATCCCATGGAATTCAAATATGGATATTTTTCTGCGCACGTTTATAAATGGAGATATGCAGAGCAATTTTTTGGTGTTCTGCCAGACAAAGCTAGTGAATTTAGTGTATTTTGGCTTCTTGAAAATAAAAAAGTCTGTTGGGCTGTTTTTTTGCAGTCTTTTGGAATACTATTGAGAAGCTCTTCTTGTAAATATGACTTACAACTAGTATTTACAAATGGTTTGGTTTAAGTACAGTCTGTGGGCTGTCCTTTGTTTCTGTCCTAAGTGTTGATCTGTGGGTTAAATGTGTGCTTAAATGGCTATGTGGGTTGTTGTTTTCCCATTAGCGAAACGTCTGTGTGTAAATAGCGATTGCGCTCTTTGTGTAAGGATTGCTAGCCTTAAGCGCGCTGTATTATGTGATTTTGAGTGTATGACCCTTTCTGTATATGTCTGGAATGAGCTCAATGTGTGTTTGTGTTTTTCTTGTTGTCATCAGTCTGTTATGCAAAATGTCATTTAATTAATATTAAATAAAAATTAAATAAAAATAAAAAAATAAACCATATAATATGCTAAAATAGCTATATGTTACTATTTAAATTATAGAGTAAGCAACTATGCACATGTACAAACTGCTATGCTTAAAAGATAAAATTAGAATTCACATTCAATAGGAATAAAAAAGGCCTCAAAAACGAAATTGTGTGTTTTGCAATAAATAAACTTACAGCATTTTCCTTAGATGTATTATATTAGATATAAACAGGCAAACACATCAGTAAAATTGGATGTTGTTGGAACTAAAACACATATTATAGAACATGCATTGAAATGTCTCAGTTTTAAATAGACTGCCACTGTGCTTACGTTTCAACACTGAAAAAAGCTTAGCAGCAGCTGTTGTTTTAATTGTAGGCCACGAAGAGACAGGAATGTTGACTCTGCCAGGATTTTGTCAGTTAAAAAACGGGGTGAAAAGCTGCATTTCAGACTGCTGTTTTAAGATGTTACAAAAAGCAGGTTCATTATTTTGTATAACAGGAAAACATTTCAAGTGAGGATTTCCTTTCTTAAAGCTTTTTTATGAGCATATTCGTGGTTCTGATGTTAAATGACTGTCCTTTCAAAAAAAAAAAAGTGCCGCAAAAATTTGTCATGTTTCAAGTTAGGCTTCCTTGCTTAGGCTTATGAATGAATGCATCTAAATATGATAGGCAAGGGATACGGCTTGTTTTCATATGTTGAATTATCAAAATTGATTGGCCCAAATATCAAAGTCGAAATTGGGCTAAATTCATTAATTTAAAACACAAATTGTGCATTCAGAGCAGTTTTAAACTGCCTTAGGCCTCAGTCAATGCATACATTTAGGTATAAAACAAATAGCTGACCTTTATATTGCTGCAAATGTATACTACACACTGCTTATAATTGAAAATATGTAGAAAAAACCAGCAGAAGTAATTAAACTGACAAACAGGGGAATAGGTCAGCTCTGCTGCTTTAACCCCTTCGCTGCTAGGCCTTTTCCCCTCCTGTGCTAAGCCTTTTTTTTGGCGATTTGGGGTAGTGCGCGCTTATGCCCCTGTAACTTTTTGACCACGTAAGGTATCCGTGCCACATTTAGGTCCTTTTCTTCCTACATCATGTGGATTCTAAAGGTGCCCATAGTTTGTGGATTCCCTTGGAGGGGTCCCAGAAATTAAGCAAAATACAGTGAAATTTTAGTTTTTTTCAGAAAAATGGGAAAAACAGGCTGCAAATGAAAGCCTCTGGGGTTTTCCCTGCAAATGTTATCAAAAAAGGGTTTGTGGGGCTGAAATCTCCATTTTCTCATCTTTTAGGGAATGACAGTCTTTTGTCAGAGAACCAACATTTTTCACACAGTTTTGGCTTTTTTCTGGGACATAGGCTATTTTTGCTATTTTGTGTGCTTTCAACCTCCTTCCAGTTAATGGTAGAAATGAGTTTGAAAGCAATAATGGATCCTGGAAAGCTATACATTTTCAAAACGTAGACAAAATTCTGAATTCAGAAAGGGGTCATTTGTCTAAATCCATGAAGGTTTCTTCATAGAAACTAACAGTTAAATATTGGAATAATTGAAATTTTGTTGAAAAAAACAGCCTTTTGTCTCAATTTTTTTCACCTATAACTTCTTGTAATTTTGACAGCTCTTGGAAAGCAATAAACCGTTACAACCATTAGACCTTCCTGGTTGTGGGGATATATAGGACTTGTAGTTTCACCAAGAACCCGACGAACCCAGATCCAAAAACTGAGCAGCAACTTCCAATGGTATTATTTTATTTACTGGGTATAGAGCCCTTATTCTTGGAAAATGTGTACATGGAAAAATCTGTATGAAAGACACCTATGTATTTCTGAATTGGGTACAAATTATAGAGTTTAGAAACAGTATATATTTGCTCATTTTCAAAATTGGGAATACTCATACTAGCATGAGAATTATTGGTAATTTTTCAAAAAGATTTATTTTTACACAATGTCTTTCATTGGGAAGGGAGAAATGCATGAAAGCTCAATAGGTAATAACAGTTGATTTAGGAATCTGAATTACCCTAAGTCTCCCAATAAAAACGGTACCTCACTTGTGTGGGTCGGCCTTGTGCCTGGGACAGGAAACGGCGCAAAATGGAACGTGGTCACACCTCAATTTTGCAGTTAAAAATTGACCCTTTTATGGCAAAGTGCCTAGCTGTAGTTTTTGCGCCCTAGCTCTGCCGGCACCTAGGGAAACCTAGCCAACCTATACATTTTTGAAAACTACACACCCAGGGGAATTCAGGATGGGGTGACTCGACTGCCTTACACCAGGTTCTGTTACCCAGATTCCCTTGCAAAGCTAAAGAATTGACTAACAAAACGCATTTTCCTCACATTTCTTTGGTGGAATGTTCTTGAATCTGCGTGGATCAACAAATTTCCACTCACCCAGCGTTCCCCCAGGTCTCCCGGAAAAAATGGTACCTCACTTGCCTGGGTCTGCCTAGTGCCTGTGACAGGAAACAGCGCAAAGCGCAACGTGGTCGCACCGCAATTTCGCAGTGAAAATGTGCCCTTTCTTGGCAAAGAGCCTACCTTTCGTTTTTGAACCCTAGCTCTGCCGGCACCTAGGGAAACCTAGCAAACCTATACATTTTTGAAAAGGAGACACCCAGGGGAATTCAGGATGGGGTGACTAGACTGCCTACCACCAGGTTCTTTTACCCAGAATCCCTTGCAAAGCTAAGAAATTGACAAAAAAAATGCATTTTCCTGACATTTCTGTGGTGGAAAGTTCTGGAATCTGTGTGGATCAACAAATTTCCACCCACCCAGCGTTCTCCCAGGTCTCCTGAAAAAAATGGTACCTCACTTGTCTGGGTCTGCCTAGTGCCTGTGACAGGAAACAGCGCAAAACGTAACATGTTTTCACCTCAATTTCGAAGTGAAATCTTGTCCTTTTTTGGCAAAGAGCCTACCTTTTGTTTTTGAACCCTAGCTCTGCCGGCACCTAGGGAAACCTAGCAAACCTATACATTTTTTAAAACTAGACATCCAGGTAAATTCAGGATGTGGTCACTCGACTGCCTACCACCTGGTTCTGTTACCCAGAATCCCTTGCAAAGCTAAGAAATTGACAAAAAAAACACATTTTCCTTACATTTCTGTGGTGGAAAGTTCTGGAATCTGCGTGGATCAACAAATTTCCACCCACCCAGCGTTACTCTGGGTCTCCCGAAAAAAATGGTACCTCACTTTCCTGGGTCTGCCTAGTGCCTGGGACAGGAAGCAGCGCAAAACGCAACGTGGTCGCACCGCAATTTCGCAGTGAAATCGTGCCTTTTTTGGCAAAGAGCCTACCTTTTGTTTTTGACCCTAGCTCTGCCGGCACCTAGGGAAACCTAGCAAACCTATACATTTTTGAAAACTAGACACCCAGGGGAATTCAGTATGGGGTGCCTCGACTGCCTACCACCAGGTTCTGTTACCCAGAATCCCTTGCAAAGCTAAGAATTTGAATAAAAACGCATTTTCCTCACATTACTGTGGTGGAAAGTTCTGGAATCTGCGTGGATCAACAAATTTCCACCCACCCAGCGGTCCTCCGGGTCTCCCGAAAAAAATGGTACCTCACTTGCCTGGGTCTGCCTAGTGCCTGCGACAGGAAACAGCGCAAAACGCAACGTGGTCGCACCTCAATTTTGCAGTGAAATTGTGCCCTTTTTTGGCAAAGAGCCTACCTTTTGTTTTTGAACCCTAGCTCTGCCGGCACCTAGGGAAACCTAGCAATCCTATACATTTGTAAAAACTAGACACCCAGTGGAATTCAGGATGGGTTGACTTGACTGCTTACCACCAGGTTTTGTTACCCAGAATCCCTTGCAAAGCTAAGAATTTGACCAAAAAAAACGCATTTTCCTCACATTTCTGTGGTGGAAAGTTCTGGAATCAGCGTGGAACAACAAATTTCCACCCACCCAGCGTTCCCCTGGGTCCCCCAAAAAAAATGGTACCTCACTTGCCTGGGTCTGCCTAGTACCTGCGACAGGAAACAGCGCAAAACGAAATGTGGTCGCACCTCAATTTCGCAATGAAATCGTGCCCTTTTTTGGCAATGAGCCTACCTTTTGTTTTTGAACCCTAGCTCTGCCGGCACCTAGGGAAACCTAGCAAACCTGTACATTTTTGAAAACTAGACACCCAGGGGAATTCAGGATGGGGTGACTCGACTGCCTACCACCAGGTTCTGTTACTCAGAATCCCTTGCAAAGCTAAGAAATTGACAACAAAAACGCATTTTCCTCACATTTCTGTGGTGGAAAGCTCTGGAATCTGCGTGGATCAACATATTTCCACCCACCCAGCGTTCCCCCGGGTCTCACAAAAAAAATGGTACCTCACTTGCCTGGGTCTGCCTAGTGCCTGTGACAGGAAACAGCGCAAAACACAATGTAGTCGTAACTCAATTTTGCAGTGAAATCGTGCCCTTTTTTGGCAAAGAGCCTACCTTTTGTTTTTGAACCCTAGCTCTGCCGGCACCTAGGAAAACCTAGCAAACCTATACATTTTTGAAAACTAGACACCCAGGGGAATTCAGGATGGGGGGAATCAACTGCCTACCGCCAGGTTCTGTTACCCAGAATCCCTTGCAAAGCTAAGAAATTGACAAAAAAACGCATTTTCCTCACATTACTGTGGTGGAAAGTTCTGGAATCTGCGTGGATCAACAAATTTCCACCCACCCAGCGTTTCCCTGGGTCTCACGAAAAAAATGGTACCTCACTTTCCTGGGTCTGCCTAGTGCCTGCGACAGGAAACAGCGCAAAACGCAACGTGGTCGCACCTCAATTTTGCAGTGAAATTGTGCCCTTTTTTGGCAAAGAGCCTACCTTTTGTTTTTGAACCCTAGCTCTGCCGGCACCTAGGGAAACCTAGCAAACCTATACATTTGTAAAAACTAGACACCCAGTGGAATTCAGGATGGGTTGACTTGACTGCTTACCACCAGGTTTTGTTACCCAGAATCCCTTGCAAAGCTAAGAATTTGACCCAAAAAAACGCATTTTCCTCACATTTCTGTGGTGGAAAGTTCTGGAATCAGCGTGGAACAACAAATTTCCACCCACCCAGCGTTCCCCTGGGTCTCCCAAAAAAATGGTACCTCACTTGCCTGGGTCTGCCTAGTACCTGCGACAGGAAACAGCGCAAAACGAAATGTGGTCGCACCTCAATTTCGCAGTGAAATCGTGCCCTTTTTTGGCAATGAGCCTACCTTTTGTTTTTGAACCCTAGCTCTGCCGGCACCTAGGGAAACCTAGCAAACCTGTACATTTTTGAAAACTAGACACCCAAGGGAATTCAGGCTGGGGTGACTCGACTGCCTACCACCAGGTTCTGTTACTCAGAATCCCTTGCAAAGCTAAGAAATTGACAACAAAAACGCATTTTCCTCACATTTCTGTGGTGGAAAGCTCTGGAATCTGCGTGGATCAACAAATTTCCACCCACCCAGCGTTCCCCCGGGTCTCACAAAAAAAATGGTACCTCACTTGCCTGGGTTTGCCTAGTGCCTGTGACAGGAAACAGCGCAAAACACAATGTAGTCGTAACTCAATTTTGCAGTGAAATCGTGCCCTTTTTTGGCAAAGAGCCTACCTTTTGTTTTTGAACCCTAGCTCTGCCGGCACCTAGGAAAACCTAGCAAACCTATACATTTTTGAAAACTAGACACCCAGGGGAATTCAGGATGGGGTGAATCAACTGCCTACCACCAGGTTCTGTTACCCAGAATCCCTTGCAAAGCTAAGAAATTGACAAAAAAACGCATTTTCCTCACATTACTGTGGTGGAAAGTTCTGGAATCTGCGTGGATCAACAAATTTCCACCCACCCAGCGTTTCCCTGGGTCTCACGAAAAAAATGGTACCTCACTTTCCTGGGTCTGCCTAGTGCCTGCGACAGGAAACAGCGCAAAACGCAACGTGGTTGTAACTCAATTTCGCAGTGAAATCGTGCCCTTTTTTGGCAAAGAGCCTACCTTTTGTTTTTGAACCCTAGCTCTGCAGGCACCTAGGGAAACCTAGCAAACCTATACATTTTTGAAAACTAGACACCCGGTGGAATTCAGGATGGGGTGACTCGACTGCCTCCCCCCAGGTTCTGTTACCCAGAATCCCTTGCAAAGCTAAAAAATTGTGAAAAAAATGCATTTTCCTCACGTTTCTGTGGTGGAAAGTTCCGGAATCTGCGTGGATCAACAAATTTCCACCCACCCAGCGTTCCCCCAGGTCTCCCCAAAAAAATGGTACCTCACTTGCGTGGGTGACTGAAGGACCCACGATAGGCAAGGGCACCAAACCTAAGCAGGCAACATCAAAATAACCTATCACTAAACAACCGGGTTTTGCAAGGGGGTTCCCATGAGTTTTTGGCCCGGGGCTCGGCGGCCATCTAGAGAAACCTACCTAACCCACACATTTCTGGAAACTAGACATCCGGGGGAGTCTAGCGAGGTATGGCATGCGTGGGTGCCCCAAGGTTTACCTACCCAGAATTCCCTGCAAACCTTAAAATTAGGTTAAAAAAACACTTTTTCATACATTTTTGAATGGGATCTCCGTGCCGGCACAAATGTCCTACAGCCCAGTGTTCCCCTTGTTCTCCCGGCACGGAGATCCCACACAAAAATGTATGGAAAAATGTTTTTTTAACCTAAATTTAAGGTTTGCAGGGATTTCTGGGTAGGAAAACATTGGGGGACCCACGCATGCCATACGTCCATGGACTCCCCCGGGTGTCTAGTTTTCAGAATAGTTTGGGTTTGGTAGTTACCAAAAATGCCCGCCGAGCCCCGGGCCAAAAACTCATGGGAACCCCCTTGCAAAACCAAATTGTTTTGAATGAGTTAAGTTTTCAATTTGAGAGCGTGCGATTCTTGGGACAATATTGCATGGAAATTGTGACAGACATTTTCAAGTTTGCAGGAGATTGCGGATAAAAAAAACCAATAGAATTCACCAGAAAGACATGACCATATACTCCCATGGTATAACAATAATATCTAAATTTAGTAAGTTATTTATAGCTATAATGTACACCTTAACAGAGTTACTCAAAAGTCAAACATTCAAGCACGGCTATCTATTCCTCAAAGACACACACATACAGGTTGGATTTGGCACGAGGGCGAGTGATGGTTCAGTACATAACATTTTATTAACAAGATATTTCAACAAAATGAAATGCTCTGTCAATAAATAAATGCATAAAAACCGAACCAGTGACTCGCAACTTGTGAGCTGTAAAGCCACGACAAGGCACCAACCGTTTTACAGGCCATTCACGCACCTTTCATACCTGATACACACCAGACCATTGACACCATCCAGAAGGAAAAGCAACACATTACAACATTCACAAAAAGGGACAAGGTACACCCTACTTCAGAAAGAGAAAAAAGACAAATATTACTACACAGCCATCTAATCCGCAAGCACACACACATACTGGTTGGATTTGGCACGAGGGTGAGTGATGATTCAGTACATACAATTGTATTCGCAGGTAATTTCACAAAAATGAAATACACTGCGTATAATTGAAAGTATGATAAACTGAACCACTGACTCACAGCTCGTGAGCTGCAAAGCCACGTCAAGGCACCAACCTCTTTACAGGCCATTCATACACCTTTCGTACGTGTGACACATACAAAACATTCACACCGCCAGCCGCAGACCCATCACATTACAACACTCACACCAGCAGACAGCGCCATTCAAGGGCCCATCACTTTCACACGCCCACATTTGTGACACTGCAACTACACAAAATGATGGACTGCTTGGAGTGTCACTCAACTAGCGGTGTGTGTAGTGACCAACAGAAAGTAACTACTCACACACCACCATCCAAGCACCAGACCATGCACACCGCCAGCCAAACACCACTCAGCGCACACCGACAGCCAAGTACCACTCCACACACACCACCAGCCAAGCACCACTCCACGCACACCGCAAGCCAAGCGCCACTCCACACACACCGCCAGCCAAGCACCACTCCGTGCACAGACAGCCAAGTACCACTTCACACACACCACCAGCCAAGCACCACTCCACGCACACCGCAAGCCAAGCGCCACTCCACACACACCGCCAGCCAAGCACCACTCCGTGCACAGACAGCCAAGTACCACTCCACGCACACCATCCAGCCAAGCGCCACTCCACACACACCGCCAGCCAAACACCACTCCGTGCACAGACATCCAAATACCACTACACGCACACCATCCAGCCAAGTGCCACTCCACACACACCGCCAGCCAAGCACCACTCCGTGCACAGACAGCCAAGTATCACTCCACGCACACCACCAGCCAAGCGCCACTCCACACACACCACCAGCCAAGCACCACTCCACACACCACCAGCCAAGCGCCACTCCACACACACCACTAGCCAAGCGTCACTCCACACACACCACCAGCCAAGCGCCACTCCACGCACACCACCAGCCAAGCGCCAGTCCACACACACCACCAGCCAAGCGCCACTCCACGCACACCACCAGCCAAGCACCACTCCACGCACACCGCCAGCCAAGCGCCACTCCACACACACCGCCATCCAAGCACCAGTCCACACACACCGCCAACCACACACCAATCCTTGCACTCTGCCAGCCAAGCACCAGTCTACACACACCACCAGTCAAGTGCCAGTCCATGCACACCACTAGCCAAGCACCAGTCCACGCACATAACCAGCCAAGCGCCAGTCCACACAGCCCGCCAGCCAACCACCTGGGCACGCACACCACCAGCCAAGCACCAATCCTTGCACTCCACCAGCCAAGCACCATCCACTCACACCGCCAGCCAAGCACCAGCCTGCACACACCACAATCACATTTAGAATTCTTTTTTCAAAATAACACTAAACAAATGGAAATACCTACAAATCAGCTAACACAAATTCTAAAACTAAACACATTGCACTAATGCCAATCCTTGAAACAAACTAAACATTTTTACAGAATACAGACCAGGCAATTCACTTTACAGCTCATTAAAACTCCCAAAACTTCTTTTGCGTGCGGTACGATTTAAAACAAGCAGACACACACAATCCAGGCTTCGAAGGACAGTCAGGGCAGTACATACGAGACTCCTTCTGCATGCCTCTTTGCCAACAGACTCTGCATCTTCTAGTCGGAAAGTCTCTTGCGGATGTGGGAGGAATATATTCAGGAAAGTGGCGATCTTTCAATCTAGCCACATCCTCCACCACTCCAAATCTAGGAACACTTGCCTGTTCCACTAGTAAAAGGCTCCCTATTATAGACTCCTGAAACTTAACAAAAGTCATCTTCGACTCAGGACAAGACTTCTGGAACACAACAAAAGCATTAAAGGATGCCAAGTGGAAAAGATGGATAGCCAACTTCTTGTACCAAATGTAAGCCTTTCAAAGAGCAGCATAAGGTTCCAACCTCTGATCTACTCTGTCAACACCACCCATGTACTTATTGTAAGCTAAAATGCACACAGGTTCGCGTACTTCAGCATACTGACCCCAAACAGGCACTGGTACAGTGCTTTCATCATGGATAGTGGTCAGCATGTACACATCTCTCCTGTCTGAAAACTACACAGCTAGAAGCTCCCCACATCGCAATGCACTAGACTGTCCCCGCACAAGCCTTTTGCAAACAAGTTCCTTTGGGAAACCTTTACGGTTACAGCGCAATGTGCCACAAGCAACAGTGCCCACTTTGACCAATTCCTTGAACAACCGCACACCAGAGTAGAAGTTATCTACATATAAATGGTGGCCTTTGTAAAATAATCCTCTACCTAGTTCCCACACAATTTTATCAGTCACTCCAAAAGTGGAAGGACAACCAGGAGGGTTAATGCTGGACTCCTAACCAGTGTACACCCTGAAATTGTAGACCTATCCAGTCTCACTGTCACACAGCATATACAGTTTGATTCCATAGCGTCCCCTGTATTGCCTAAAAACCAATTGGCCCTTGAACAATAGCAAAAACTCATCCACTGCAATTTCTTTACCAGGAGCAAAGATCTCAGAAAAATGATCAACAAAGTGATCAAGGACAGGCCGAATCTTAAATAGACGGTCACATTCAGGGTGATCGCATGGCAACGCTAAACCATTATCAACAAAATGCATCATCCGAAGAAGAAGCATATACCGATCACGACTCATGACTGCTGGAAATATAGCTGTTGCCATCAAGGGACTAGTGGACCAATATGAAGACATTGATGGCTTCCTTAGCAAGCCCTTCAAAAAAGTTAATCCCAAAAACTTCTTCATCTCTTCAACATTTGTGGGAGTCCACCGGGTAGCTCTAGAATGGGGCTTAAGGCTGGCACTGCTGTCCCTCAAAAGCTGTTCTGCATACAAATTAGTTTGCTCAACAATCTCTTGCAAAAACACATCGTCAAAAAACAACTGAAAAAAATGTATAGGCAGAAAATTCTCAGTATTCACTCTACTCCCAGGAACACCAGTGAAATCTGGCAATGACGGCTGCACCATGCCAGGGGGAACCCAGAGGTCATCCCTATCAACGGAAGGAGCAGCCACCCCAGCCTGCAGCCCAGAAGCCTCTTGCTGCTGTACACCAACGGGAAGCCTAGCATCCACAGATACTTCTGGCTGCACAACACCAACAGAAAACATAGAATCCCCAGAGGGCTCTTGCTGCACTACACCAACGGGAAGCCTCGCAGCCTGAGATGCTTCTTGCTGCACTACACCACCGGGAAACCAAGCAGCCCCAGATGCCTCTTGCCGCTCTACAACAATGGGAAGCCTAACCGCCCCAGATGTCTCTTGCTGCACTACACCAACAGGAAGACGAACAGCACCAGATGCCTCTTGGCGCACCACAGCAATGTGAAGCCTTTTGGGCGCAGGCTGCAGCCCACATGCCTCTTGCCGACGTAAAAAAAGGGAAACCTTGCGGCCCTAGGCAGCAGCCCAGATGCCTCTTGGCCCACTACCAGCACATCAATGTCCTCCTCTACCATAGGCACTTCATCAGCACTAGAAGAAGATTCATCATCCGATGATTCCATGCGAAGAGAAAACTCACTGCCTGAATCTTCTGCCCCTACCTCTGGGTCCGAATCGGAGTCAGTCTCTGAACCATGGTCAGAGGAAGACTCAAAAAGCAAACCAAGAACCTGCTGAGCAGTAATCCTGAGACTAGCCATTATCCTTACAAAGCAAGAAGACTGCACACACAAGTGAACAACAACCTACACTGTGCAAAGTAAGAAGTAAACACGGTAAGGCTTTTACACAAAGATCTATACAATCCAAAACAATTTCACTCTTACAAAATATAGCTACACTCACCAGCACCTACTCTGCTAAAACACAGCAAAAAGAAATGATATCCCACTAGAAAGAAAAAATAATTACACGTCAGAAAACAAAGTGCACATCAAGCACTAATGCTGAAAAAAAATAAACAAACAAAAAACACAGAGCCACACAAACTGCTATAAGTACACCTTTTTCACAAAGACAATCATCTAGGGAAAGTAGTACAAAAAACATTCACTTACCAAGCACATGCAACTAAACCAGCAGCAACAGAACCGCAACCTACAACAATCCAACAAAAGCCTGGAACAAGACAAAAATAGAGAAGAAAAAAAATTACTACCACATTTCACAAACAATATAACAATTAAAAAAACAACACACAAATTTGCCAACCCAAATTTACATTTGCCCAGATGGGCCATCAAATAGGTCTTAGACCAATTGGGATTAGGTGAGGGTTTTACTGCCTGACCCCTTTGGTGCCAGTCGGTCTTTTGGTCCTAACAGTACCCCCCTCACACAGGGGCAGTAAGAACTAAAAAAGACCAACTGGCACCAAGGGAGGCGGCCAGTAAAAAACAACCAAAAATATAACCACCATTGGAAGCAAGCCTTGCCCAAGGGCTCACTTCCACACCCTACAAAACTAAATTCCTAGGGCCTAGTGGGCCAAAAAACAGAAAAGAAAAGAGCCAATTCGCCCCCAGGAGGGTGGGGGTGAAGGAGAAAAACAATCCTAAAACAAGTTCCCTCTTAGAAGCAAACCTTGCCCAAGGGGTAGCCGCCATTACAAAAAAAACAATCCCTGGTGCCTAGTGGTATTTTCTGAAGGGCAAAAAAACGGGCCTATTTGCCTCCGGGGGGCACAAAATATACATAAAAAATTAAGCCCCCTCCAGGAAGTGACCATTGCACAAGGGGTCAAAACTAACCTTGCAAAAAAAAATAACCCTGGTGCTAGTGGCGATTTTCTGCCCCCCCTGAAGGCAAAAAGGCCCAAAAAACTGCCCGATTTGCCCCAAGGGGGGGGCAGAAAATCGAAACCATAATTATTTGCCACCAGGAAGCGACCCTTGCCCAAGGGGTCGCTTCCAAAACATAAACATTGCCCCAATACAAATCCCTGGTGCTAGTGGTGAATTTCTGCCCCCCCCCACCCTGGGGGCAAAACGGCAAAAAAAACTGGCCGATTTGCCCCCAGGGGGGGGCAGAAAATCAAAAAAATAATCACAGCCCACCTGGAAGCGACCCTTGCCCAAGGGGTTGCTTCCTAAAAACTAAATTTAAATTCTCTGGTGCTAGGGGGAATTTTCTGCCCCCCCCCCCTGGGGGCAAAACGGCCAAAAAAACAGGCCGATTTGACCCCAGGGGGGACAGAAAATCATGAACATAATTTATGGCCACCTGGAAGCGACCCTTACCCAAGGGGTCGCTTCTAAAATAAAAACATTGCCCCCCACAAAAATCCCTGGTGCTAGTAGGGAATTTCTGCCCCCTCCCCCTGGGAGCAAAACGTCCGAAAAAACTGGCCGATTTGCCCCCAGGGGGGGCAGAAAATCAAAAAGTCAATGTGAGCCCACCTGGAAGCGACCCTTGCCCAAGGGGTCGCTTCCTGTTACCTAAATTTAAAATCCCTGGTGCTAGTGGGGGCATTTCCGCCGCACGATCATGACGCTGTGCGCGATCGTGAGGCAGAAATGCCCTGCAAAGAGACATCAGGGGAGAGGAAAATCTCTTTCGTCTCCCCTTATGCCTCTTTGCGGCCCCAAACTCCCCCCCAGACACGAGAAACCTACCTTTCTCCTTGGCGCGCAGGAAGCAAATGGCTACCCGAGCGCCTGGGAATCCCTGATGGTGTCAGCGCGCGCTGTGCGCGCTGACGTCATCAGGGATTCCCATGGGGAGGGGCGGGGGGCAGCAGAAACTCTTCCTCTGCCATCCCCGTACTTGCAAGCGAGATCGAAGACCCTTGGGGGGAGCGCCAGCACTTCCCCCGAGGGTGGGGCTCATGACGAGCTGGGCTCATCATCAGCGCACGACCAGTGTGCACCATGACGAGCCCAGCTCGTCATCAGCCTTGAAGGGGTTAAAGGTGACTTTGAATTAGGGAAAGCTGTATGGAAAATTCACACACAGAATAGGACAGCTGGGAAGAGTTAAATGTCAGCTCTATATTTAGAAGCCTGGCAGGGCTACCAGAGCAAGTTCTGCTTTGACATTTTGACATTTTGACATCTGAAACTTTCTGAAAGACAAGATGGCAGCACATGGAGAAGTTGTGCTTTTTTTTGTTGATAAAGCAAGTTGTATGCACTTATATGAATATCCCATAATACAATTGCATATGTAAGCTTGGCCATAAATACATCAAATGCTTTTAGTTTGGTGCTTACTAGGGCTCAGCCAATGGGATTTAGTTTGAATCAATTCGCCCTCATGTTACATATGTACATTTGCTAAAAGGATTGGGGTTTGGGTATTCATGTGTTTTTCTAGCTCTCTCAAAAGTGCTATGCACCTCCTATAACTTTGTTTATGCCTAGTTGCTACAAATAGGGGTTGATAGTGTTGACAGAAGTGAAAACTGTTTCAGGTTTCCTACTGTCAAAATAGGGGAAGGAGGCTAGCTCCTCTACAAATTAAGGGTAGGTAATATGTATGTTGCTCTCTCCTTTTCTCAATTTTTTTTTGCCTGTCTAAACTGTCAGTGAAATAGCAATGAGACATTTAATTGGCTATTCAGTAATACTGTTTTAAACATTGTTAGCATTAATAAAATTAATAAATATATAGGTTTTATCACTGCCTATCCTGTTTGATGAAATTATGACAGGCTCAGTAGTCTAGATTGTTGTTCTCTTATTTTGATCTTTAAGGGAAATTAGATGTGGGTAGTTTTGTTCTACAAGTATTAGGTGATAACACCATTATTGTAGTTTTGCAAGGGCATTGCTAGTTTTTTTATTAGCTAGTCTGTGTAAATAAACTGACAGTCCTTATTAGAGCTGATGTTGTATAGTTTGGATCATGAAAAGTAGGACACAGGGAAGATGCCCATGTGATCCTTAGGGAAATAATGTTTTGAAGGAAATATTGTTTTGTAGATAAGAACCCTGTTAACTAAGCAGTTTTAGATTTTCCTGCTGCTCCTATAACACAAGAGCATGAGAGCATGGTCCTAAAGCATACAATTTAGGTGCTTTTATTAAGAAGAATCATTTTAGAAGTGTCTGTAGTCCTGTACAAGTAATGTAGAGTTTATGAGCAAAAGTGTAGAAAGTTTCCTTTTTTTTTAGGGTTTTCAGATTAGTACACAGGAATACACCAATCTAAGGATTTAGAGTATGTCTCTGTTGTTTTTCTCTGAGTTTAGTAAAATAATACAGACTTCATTGGCTGCTTGAGATTGAGTGATGTATTACTTGTCAGTTCACCAAAGAGTTCCTTTTATACCTGCCAATAGGTCCAGGATGTTTTTTTTTTACTCTCTCATAGATTGATGAAAGTGGTTCTTGGGTGCCTTGCTAATATATGGGGTGTCCCAAGACTAGGAAGTATTATAACAGTCTCCTCTGTTGATAGATTGTTTCTGTGCCTTTCTCTAAAGATCTTTTGTTCTGTCCACCAATAGATATTTGCTGCTTTACAACCACTACCAGAGGGGCCCGGACATCAGATTCAGCCTGGGGAGTCAGCGTCAGCAGCAGTCCAGCTTGAAGCTAAAGTGAAGGTAATCAGCACAGGCATTGCTGGCAACTAGGACCTCAGTGAAGGCCGAAACTCTGTGATCAAGTGTGTACCCCTGCCACTGTCTTGGGCGAAAAACAGGGTCACAAATCAGAAAGGAGAAATTGTGGATCATGCTCAGCTGGGAGTCACAGACCGACCAGAATGGCGACGAGGCTTTGCTTGAGGTGACCCCTTTTGAAACAAGGGTTGCTTCGGAGATCCTAGCATCAAGCCTCTGATTTCTGGTCCTAAAGTGCATACAAGTTTGCTCCTTTGTTAGTTGGTCAAGAGATACCTGGGTACACTGGATGCAATGTGTGGCCCCAACGAATGAGCAGTGCACCAGCAGAGCAATACAGGAGTTAGGGAAGGACTTGAGATTAGGGTACAGGTGCTGCGTCTCTGGTGCCTGTTGGATTGAAGTGAAGAAAACTGGTGCACTGCCTGAGACACTGGACAGGATCGCTAAGAGCATTTGCCTGGTAGGTGATTGCCCTATCCTAAATGAAGAGATTTTTATTCCTTTGAAACTGGGCCGTGATTCTTGAGTTGCAAGTTGTGCAGCTCCACCGTGGAAACAACAAGAGCCTGCCTGTGAGGCTCAAACGGACACAGGGAGAAGACTCCCCTCTGGCTTGGTTATACAGCAGCATCAGTTTCCCCAAGGACTTCTTCTTTTTCTTGTCAATAATGTACCCCTTTGGATGTCCCGTTTTTGAGGAGGAGCAGCCCTTTGCAGCTCTTCGTTCTAATTCTTATGGCCCTGTGTAGTCCTCCTGGTCCCTTGGAGACAGGATTGTTTTTGTAATAATATGTTTAGTCGTTTTAATATTTGCATTAGTTATACTTATTATGCACGAAAAACATTTTTCTGAGCACTTGAAAAATGTGACTTTGTCCTTTCCTTGAATGTATTAAATTGATGTTCTAGCCCTCATAAAAGGAAAATGGAACCGTCTAGTGAAGATATTTTTATTAGAGATGTCCTGTTAGCTATTCTGAAATTAAAATGAATAGTCACTGAAATGCATAGGAGCACTGAAAATGTTTACTAGATGATTTTAGTATTTGCTTTTGCTTAGGACTAGGAAAAATGATAATTCTGTTTGTGAAAGTGGTCATTACTTTCTCTTGCTATCTGTATGTTAAGTATGACCCAATGCTTCATTATCTTTGTATTCCTGCTTATGCTTATATATACCCGCTTAATGAAATGTTTAGAATGGAAAATGTCCCACCTAGCAATGAATTAGGAAATTGATAAAATTATGAAAATTACTGTACAAATATTTTCTATGTTCCTACTGGATCATAGGAATGTCTTCAGCTAATGCTAAAACGGTTGTCTGTTGTAAATTGGCAGCAATGGGTTAGCATTAGAAGAAGCCATCTTGTAATTAGAAGTTATCTTAATTGCTTTGTGAAAGCCATTTTGTATTTCTGGCAGCCATTTTGTTTGCCATGTGCTTGCCATGTGCTCTGTACTACCTTTCTGTTAACTGCTCTTGTAGTCTGCCTAGAGACAAACTATATTTAGCATCTTCCACCCTTGCTCATGCCCAGGAGGGCCCAGCTAGTAGAATGCACCTGCTTCTCCAGTAGAACTGTTAGGCTATTTTTGCTGCTGTATGGAGAAGTAATTCTCCTCCCACTTTGTTGAGCAAGCAGATCTTGTATGCCCATCTTAGTCATTTTTGCATGCTTACACGTGCGAGGACTGCCCCTTGGTTTTATGCTTACTATGTAACCCTAAGCATATCTAAAGCCCCAGTTTTCTGTACTCCTTAGACTGCCTCATTCAGTTGCTAAGGCTTCAGTGTGACGTAGTCTCACTCATTTGAGGTTATTAAAAATGTTCTTTTATATTTCAGCTTCTGTGCCAATTTCTTTCTTGTTGGACTAAGTATCAGTGGGACCCCTGAGAAGGTTTTTTTGTTCAACATATGGAGTCCCATCCCTGGAAGCCCTGCAATGCTGCCAACTGAGGCAAATGCCCGTTACCCCAAAGAGGAGTCTCCCGGGTCAAGACATTCCACCACCTCATCCTGCCCTGAACTTGTCTCCAGATGTGAAACACCACCCGCAGGCAGGAGCTGCCGAAGCGGCGCAGAGTATAATAGCGTGTGTAGTGATTTGTCGTTCCACCACGTAGGCTGGGTCCCCCTGTCCCCATACCACCACTCGTTAAGGACCAGCAGGTGTGCGGCCTGATAATAGGAGAGGACGTCCGAAGTCGCGACACCCCCGGTGTAGGTAGATAAGAAACACGTGCGTAGGGCCACCCTCACTGTACCCCCTTCCCATAAGAACCCTCCCAGCGCTGAGTCACCTGTCTGAACCATCTTGGTGAAAGCTGGTATGGATGATTCCGTAATTTATAGAGGAGACGGGGAAGCACCACCATCTTGAAGATGGGCGATCTGCCAAATATAGTTAAGGGCATATGGGACCACACCTTAAGGTCTTCTCGGGTTAGGTCCCACACCGGGACTAGATTGCGTTCCCTGGACACTGCCGGCACGTCCAACAAGAAGACCCCCAAATATTTCAGCCCCCCGTCGCCAGTTGAAGGGATGAGGCCCATGCTCCCACCCTCGGTCGACCCCCCCAGGACCCACAGCATGGATTTGCATGGATTCATACATAATCCAGAGGTCTCTCCGAAGATCTGCAGGATGCGCAGCAGCCGTGGTTCCGACCTATTCAGATCAGTAAGAAAGAAAAGGACATCATCCGCATACAGTGCTTTTTTGTCTGTGAGACCCGGGGCCCATTCAAACCCCCGAAGTTGGGCATCAATGTGCACCCAAGCCGCCAGCGGCTCCATGGCGAGCGCAAAAAGATAAGGGGAAAGGGGGCAGCCCTGTCGCGTGCCCTGCTGGATAGAGAAGGAGCGAGAAATTGCCCCTCCTACCCACACCGATGCCGTTAAATCAGTGTAGAGCAGCTACAAATAGGCCAAAAACTGTGTGCCGAGGTTACGTTTCCGCAGACGAGCAAACAGGTACACCCAGCTCAGGGAATCAAAGGCCCTATCCATGTAGGCCAGCAGTAGCGCTGTCAGCTCCCCAAGTCGCCCACTGGCCGATACAGCAACGTGCGCGTGCCTGATATTGTGACGAGTCGCCCTCTGAGGCATGAACCCGGCCTGGTCCGGGTGTACCAGTGTGGTTATGTGTGGCTGAAGCCGATTAGCCAATGCCTTGGCTAAAACCTTTACCTCCACATAGAGAAGCAAGATGGGGCGATACGATGTATGCTGCTCTGGGGGTCTACCCGGCTTAAGAAACACTACCACCTCCTCATGCCTCCAGTCCAGGGGAAGCAAACCGCGCTACCGCGTCTCCTCCACCACTGGCCACAAATGTGGAGCTAGCTTTCCCGGGATTCAACTCCCCCAAGGCCGTACCCAACTCGTCGTCTGACAGTGGCATATCCAGTAGGTCCCGCACCTCATCCGAAACGGTGTGAGGGGGAAGATCATCTATGAACTTCGCAATAAAGGCAGCTGTGAGGCATTCTTTGGGCGCATATAAGTCTTCATAATATGCCGCAAAGCTTACTGCAAGAGCTGGGGGCTCAAGAATCAGTGCTCCCGCATAGTCCAAGACTCACGGCAGGGGCTGCGCATGTAAGGCGCCCTGACATAGACAATGGAGCATCTTACTGGATTTGTCCCCCCACTGATAGACCCTACTACGCGTTGCTAGCCAAGCCTGACGGGCTTCGTCCATCAGTAGGGCTGCATATTGTTGCTGAGCTAATACCAACTGTCGTCTGGCTGGGCCTCCGTCTGCCTCACGACCCCTACATTCCAATGCCTCCACTTCTGCTTCCCGGCGCACCAAGTCCCTCTGCCGTTCCCTCCACGCAGCCACACACCACGAGATATCCACACCTCGCAGCTTGGGTTTCAATGCCTCCCAAAGTACCGCTGGAGACATGACCGACCCCACGTTTACCACCAGATAATTCTTAATCTCCTTGGCCAAGTGTTCCCTGTACTCCTCATTCTGCAACTGCCACCCCGACATTTGCCATCTAAGTGGCTGCCTCCCCGGGCCAATCCGGAATGTAAGAGCAACTGGTGAGTGATCCGATAGGCCTCTGGGCATAATATCCGCCGACAACACTCTGTGCACTAGCCCCCTAGGAACAAATATATAGTCAAACCTCGAGAATGAGTCATGTGTCGTGGAGAAGTAAGTGTATTCCCGGCAGAGGCCATGCAGGTGTCTCCAAACATCCGCCCAGTCTAACCCCGTCACCAGGGAGTGTAATTTGGTGGGGGATCCACCCACCACAGCAGCGCTCCCGCTCCTCCATCAATCCCGGCCCAACTCCATCACGTCATTCCAATCCCGCCCACAACGGAGAGTATATCCGGCATGTCCCCCCAGAGGTTCAGAAGTCATTCCACTAAAGACCACTGTAATAGCGGTGGAGCGTAGACGCTGCAAAGCATCAAAGTATCTTCCCCAATTTTGCCCTATATTAAGATGTGCCTTCCCTGTGTGTCCGACCAGAGTCTGTCATGTGCATTGGGGACCCTGCGATGGATCACTATCGCCACACCCCTCGAGCCACGCGTGAAGCCTGACTGAAATATATGCTGGTACCCATACCTCTGCAGACATAGTGCCTTAGTACCCATCAAGTGTGTTTCTTGTAGCAGAAGCACGTCGGCTCCCGTACGTTTGGCATAATGAAGTATGGCCCCCCCGCTTTACCTTGTCTAGAGCCCCGCAGACATTCCAGCTAACTATGCGCAGGGAACAAGGGGTTATCTGCTCCCCCGTGTGTGTGCCAGACATAGCAAGTAACGTATGCCCTCGTGGCCTGTGTATAAGCTTCCCAGTGTGTACCATGAATTACAAGCAACCAGCATGGACGTGCAATCAAACAAACAGAACAAACCCCTTCTCCCCAACAACCCCCCAACCCCATACCTCACGAACATGGAAGTATCTGTCGCGGTCGGAGAGGAGCCAAGTCCCCAACCGGGGGCAGGAACCAAACCTTCCAATGAATCCCCAAATGGCCACCCATGACCCTCTGGCCTTACATCCTTCCTGCCCACCACTGTGCGGCCAGGTTTCCAGCCCAGTAAGTGTGCCTATCTGAGCATCAAAGCGCAATCACTGATCTCCCAGGCCCTCTGATCAGTCCTCCGAAGCCTGTCTCTCCGGAGTCAACCCCCCTCTGCCGGATGGCGGAGCCGGACAGAGAACTACGCCTGGACCTCGATCTCCTGTTATTTCTCTGTTGGCCCCGGGGGCACCTCTGGGCCACCTCACTCGACGATGAATCTGATTCCCTGTAAAGCGATGTGTGGACTCGCACCCGCACAGTCTCATCTGTCCATCGAAAGACGAGTCAAAGAAATGCGTGCGGGAGCGATAGACAACTCTCAGACGGGCCAGATACAACAGTGCGTAGAGGAGCTTAAGGTCCCGGAGGCAAGCCTTGGCCGCTAGAAAGGATTGCCGCTGCTGCACCAGACGTGTGTAGTTCAGGAATATGAGAATGCGTGCATTATCGCAAGTGAGGGATTCCTTAGCTCTGGCCTGCTTCAGGATAGTGTCTCGGTCCAGATAATTCAGGAATTTGGCGATGATCGGCCGTGGACGGGCCCCTTGCGGGGGCTTCTGCATAAGGGCCCTGTGAGCCCGCTCCACCACAAAGCAGCGAGAGAGAGCATACGGGGGGAGCCAGCCCTCCAGCCACTGTATCAGGCAGTGCTCCACTCTGTCACCCTCGCAACCCTCCGGAAATCCCACGAAGCGAAGGGTGTTGTTAGGCCTCACACGGCTGTCCCGGGGCTCCAAAAAATGGCTGCCAGCTCCCCTCTGATTTCTCCACCTGGGGATTCCACCGCTGTGGCCCGAGTCGGCCACCGGCCCTCACCTCCTTCCTCTGCCAAGTGTTGGCCCCACCAACTAATTTGCGTGATGCTCCCCAGCGCCGCAATGCCAGGGGAGTCCAGTGCCGGAGAGGGGATCCGGGCGCCGACCCTCCCGCGGCACGCCTGCCAGCTGCGCCATCTCTCAGGCCCGTTCCCGAGCCAGACCAATCACGGGAGTCCCCGTCTCCTCTCGGGACGTCGCTCTGCCAGGCCCCTAATGCTCGCGGCACTCCGATCTCCACCACCGCGCCTCCTCCAGCTCCCCCGCTCATGTCGGAGAACCGCTGGGATGTTGCAGGGTTCTCCGGCGCAGGGCACACCAAAACAGCTACCAGATGGCAGGATAAATAACCAGGATATTGCGGGGCCGGTCGGAGCGCAAATAAACCGTGACCGCCATATTCGCCAGCCAAGCCACGCCACTGAGTCTCTTATTTACTCCTGTTGTGGACTGGTATGAGAGTATAATGAAAGAGTGTTCTCACTTCCCACCATTCCTGAGTTCGTACTAACTGATACAGAACCAGGAGGCCAGATTGATTCTGCAGGAAAACAAACGCCAACACATCTCCCCCTTCTGAAAAAACTCCACTGGCTCCCTTTATCACAGAGATGCGCCTTCAAGCTGGGATGTATTATCTTTAAATCCTTGAATGGCAGTAACCCCAAATTCAGTAACAGTATGATCAACAGACATAATCCTACTTGCAATCTGAGATCCGCCCGCTTGCACCTCCTGACAACACCCTCTTTCAAACAAAAACGATATGGGGGAATCAAGATTCTCCACACTGGGCCCAAGATACTGGAACTCCATGCCCCTGGAAATCAGATCCTGTACAGACCTCATGACCTTTCGCAAACTCCAAAAAACATGGCTGTTTAGACAGGCATTCGAGTAATCACGCAAATTAATTTACCTCCGCTCACCTCCACTATTAGCTCCTATGATATGTACCCCATGATGTGGCCTAGATAATGACTAATGGAGCAACTTAGGCTACAACGGCTAATAAGTCAAAGGCAAGACAGATTTTTGTGCAACGCACATACTGAACTCATGTTTTTTAAAGGCACTCTGAAGGTGAAAATGAATAAAAAGGCTATTTGCTCGGTGAAATAAATTATTTGCTTATTTTCACACCATTTGATCAAGCATGAAAGCCAGGATTGACCCCAGATTCTACACTTTCACACTCTGCAAAACAGCGACCAGATGGCAGGATATATAACCAGAATATTGCGGGGCCGGTCGGAGCACAAACAAACCGCGACCGCCATATTCGCCAGCCAAGCCACGACACTTTGTCACTTATTTACTCCTGTTGTGGACTGGTATGACAGTATAATGAAAGAGTGTTCTCACTTCCCACCATTCCTGAGTTCGTACTAAGTTGCATGTTCTAGGTTTTCTAATCATTGGTTACTTTGCTATAGGACGAAGAGCTAATGTGACACTGATGCTAGCTGGTTGGGGTTTTTCTAGGTACTGAGGTGAGTTTCTGGTACACCACAATTCACTGATGTCCTAGGTCTCTGTGCACAGTTCTGTGTGTGAGCAGGATCCTTGCAACAGTATGATCGAAGTAATCAATATCAGGATAGTTGGTGTCACAATGTGTGAAATGTTCTGTTTTACACAGGGTTTAATCAGACCTTGCTACATACATGGATAAGGAGTAGCCAACACTTCACTCATTCAATTGTTTGATACTGTGTTCAATGCCACCATATGTGGAGTAAAGACTAGATCATGTTGCAGGCATGCATGCGCTCTTGCTTAATCTGTATCACTATTAGCATACCAATTAGAATGTTTTAAAGTCAACATTGCAAGATGCTGAAAGTGCTAATCTTTGTCTCATGTGAGTCTACAATGCTTACTTTAACATAGCTATTGTTCTATTCCAGCATCTACACAGCCAAGCAGAGGAGACATGGGCCAGGATGTTGGGGAATCAGCTGGCCAAAGTGGTTCTAGTGGGGGAAACTGACACTGATGGACCCAGTGGCCGAGAGGGCCAGGGGAGTGCCATGGAGCATCCAGACCTGACAACTATTTCCAGCAAGTCGGACTCCAGGGCTATCCCTTGATGTTGGCAGCCACTACCCAACCTGGTGCTGTGTCATCAGTATCCACCTCCTCCCTTATCCTCTCCACCCTCCCTTCTGCTTCCCTACTAGTTGCACATGCCCTCTCCCTTTATGGAGGTGCTGTTTCCTCTTCTGCATGCACCTCTACCCTTGTGTCCCCAGCTTCCCTTGGTGAGGAGGCTATTGACCTCCTGAAAAAGATCTGTTATGCAGACTGCGCTATTGAATGTCATCCATTGTGAGAAGTTGGCCTGCTATATGATGCTCACTAGTTCTAGTGACCACCTTGTATCATCCCAAACAACCCTTTTGGTGATTGGTTGTAAGTCAACCTTATAGACCAGCTATCCTAATGGTAGCATGGACAAAGCAGTCTTAGGCTAAACTCTTTTGGCATGTGAAGCCAGCTGTTTTACCACAATATAACCCCTTGAATACCAGATGAAAGGACACCACACAGGTTGTTATTAAAATAAACAACATATTTAATAATAACAAACACCTCTGAACTCTTTATGAGATCAGAGGGCTAAGCACATGACAATCTCTTAGGAACAATACGATAAGTTGCACAAAATTACAATGGTGCCCTAGGGGCACGACAAACCATATACTAAGTAAATGGTATAAGGAAATCGATAGAAGGAATGGAGCTGTCCAGAGGCTGTAGGATCGCTGGGACTACGCTATGCTAACTTTAGGTAAGTAATAGGAGGCCCACGGGACGCGTGTGCAGAGTGTGAACTCACACGCGAGATGTGTAACAACGTCTATGGACAGTACAGTTCCAGAAAAAGGTAAGTACGGACAATCCTGATTAGTTAGGACTAAAACAACTGTGGAACTGGACACTAGGAAAGTCAATCTACCCTTGAGCACCGAAATACTCTTGTTACCTCACCCACGGGCTGCGGGTGCATAGGTGCAAAGTCGTGTCGGGTTCCGGCGTTGAAGTCTATGAGCCTGGAAGAAAAGATGCTGCAGGCGACCAGAAGAAAGATGTCTGGTGTGATCCAAGGGTGGATCAGAGATGCTGAAGACCTGAAAGCGGAGGGGACAATGTTCACAGTCACTAGCCAGTGACTGGAGTGGAACCAGGAAGGAACCAGATGTTGTCATCGCAAGCAAGTGAAGAGTGGACGCTTGACTCTGCAGCCACGTGGACCAGGAGGTGTCTTCGATGACCAGGATGGAGGCACGAGCTGTCCCACGCAGGCTCTCGCTGTCGGCGGTGTCGGATCCGGAATTGGAATCAACAGGCCTTGGCAAAGGCAACCCACGCGCTGAGAGGAAACGGCATCTGGAGTGGACCAGGAGGGTCCAGCGTGCTCCTCTTTTGGAAGGGAGCAAGGGCCAGTCTGGAGCTGCCAGACCAGCAGTGTAGTTTTCAAAGTTCGTCGTCTAGGAGGCCACTAGCCAGCTGGCAAGTGACCAGACAACGCGTCGAGCAGCAAACAAGCAGAAGGGCCCCACGCAGATCTCGTGGAAGCTGGAGGGCTGATCTTCGGTGCAGGAGCTGCTCGGGGCTGGGGCTTCTCAATCCCCAAAGCACTTCGTCGAATTTACCTCGGGAGTCGTGGTGGAAGCGAAGTGCAGTTTCTTCCAAGATGGACGGTCCCACGTGTCTCGTCGCACCCACGGATCTCAGCTGTGCTGCAGATGTGAGTTGAGGTCGGAGAGGTCTGGGAATCTGGGTCTCATTGGGCTCTGAAGTCTGGATCCTCGAGGGAAGACGACAAAGTAAAGCCGCTGGATGCTTGATGGTGCCTGCAGTTGCAGGGTGGACACTCCTTGCCCACAAGGGAGATTCTTCAGTCTTCTGTGGAGCAGAACGTCGAAGTCCAGAGTTTCTTCTTGTAAAGTTATTCAGGATAATCTAATTTGGAATGGGACCAGCTCCTACCTTTATTCTCCTAAAGGGGGCTGCACTACTGACTAGGTCCCTCCCCTGGGTGGGACCAGGCAGGGGGGTGGCTACACCCCCTATCCTTTGTCCGGGTTCGCGCCAGAGCTGGGGCAGGGATGCCCCAGCAACTGGTTTGAACCAGTGTATGCACAGGACACCTTGTGTGCCCCAGGCATGTCTCATTCCTTTCAGGCCTGTCCTACCCAATACACAAAATCCTGTCTGGGGTTGTGCTAACAACTCCCAAGGCAGGAAACCCTTTGTCCAAGCCTCCCTTGCTGGAAGGACTCCCAGCAGCAGGAGGTCAGACTTGTGTCTGTGGCGGCAGCATCCATTTTGTGATGCCAAGGCTCGAGTTAACTTTAACCGGGGTTCTCAGTTACATACATGTTGTGTCCCTCTAGAAGGGTGGAATGCTACCCCCGTCGCCAGAATTGGCGAGGGGGTAGTATTCCAATTCGTATGACACCTTACTCGACATGTTTTGATAATGTTATACCAAAGTTAGAATTTAACCGCGAGGATTATAATACACTTAGGAGTATATGGTATAGCGTTATCATGGAACAGCTATTAGGACTTGGTTCTGCAAGCTGCAGATGGGCTCAGCTCATGCTAGAGCACCATCTCACATAATTCCAAGCACTGTGCCTTCAGGATTGATAAGGCCTGCCATAGGAGTGACTGATATGAATATATGTGTCCATTTTAGGGTTAGATATAGGTATACTATATCTATAGCAAAGGGTGATTACACCACCTTGCCCCAGCTGCCTTGCAGCCAGTTGTGTCAGTTTTAGATGGCCAGCCAGGGGTGGCATAATACATGCTTCAGCCCCTGGTAGGCCCTGGGTACACCTATGCCCTGGGTACCCAAGGTACCCTCTACAGGGACTGATACGGTGACTCAGTATCCAATTAGATATGTACCTAGGGTACATGGAATCCATTTTAACAGAGAGATCAGGAAGCCTGGGGTCCTGAATAGCAGGATCCCAGGCCAACTAAGTCAAAAACCAGCAAAACACTTGGCAAAAAGTTGGGGGTAACCATAGTCAGATATCCACCTTCCTACATAACCCCCCCAAACGAAAGGAGATAAGGCTATCCTTGACCAGGTAAGCCTATATTGCCTGAGTGGCCATATGAGGAGGTGCATGCACTGGCATGGTTACCCCCTATCTCATGGTCCACTAAGCAATCCCTCACCCTAAGGGTATCTGAGGGTCTCCACCATAGGGAATCTCTACCTGTGGTGTGTTTTGGCAAAGTAAAAGGCTGGTGCTGAGATGGAGTACTGAAGTGAGTCTCCACTACAACTGGGCTCAACTTCCTCCAATCACCACCCACCATATATGCCTTTCTTGCCACTACTGAGTTGTGTTGAGCTCTCAGGGTCAACCTCTGGCTTCCTAAAGGTGGAGGCTGGGTCCCTCTGTTTGGCTTGCTGGACGGACAGGTCAGGTCTGGGACCCTTAGGTCCCAGGTTTGGCTGTGCCCAACAGAGTCCCTCTGGGGGAGGTCCCTAACTAAGTTTAAGGGGGATCCCTCAGGAGTTTCTAACTTTTTCACCTGGCTAGGGCTGCTAGCTGTGGTGTCCCTAATCTGCTGACGCGTCGAGCAGCAAACAAGCAGAAGGGCCCCACGCAGATCTCATGGAAGCTGGAGGGCTGATCTTCGGTGCAGGAGCTGCTCGGGGCTGGGGCTTCTCAATCCCCAAAGCACTTGGTCGAGTTTACCTCGGGAGTCATGCTGGAAGCGAAGTGCAGTTTCTTCCAAGATGGCCGGTCCCACGTGTCTCGTCGCACCCACGGATCTCAGCTGTGCTGCAGATGTGAGTTGAGGTCGGAGAGGTCTGGGAATCCGGGTCTCGTCAGGCTCTGAAGTCTGGATCCTTGAGGGAAGATGACAAAGTGAAGCCGCTGGACGCTTGATGGTGCCTGCAGTTGCAGGGTGGACACGCCTTGCCCACAAGGGAGATTCTTCAGTCTTCTGTGGAGCAGAACGTCAAAGTCCAGAGTTTCTTCTTGTAAAGTTGTTCAGGATAATCTAATTTGGAATGGGACCAGCTCCTACCTTTATTCTCCTAAAGGGGGCTGCACTACTGACTAGGTCCCTCCCCTGGGTGGGACCAGGAAGGGGGGTGGCTACACCCCCTATCCTTTGTCCGGTTTCGCGCCAGAGCTGGGGCAGGGATGCCCCAGCAACTGGTTTGAACCAGTGTATGCACAGGACACCTTGTGTGCCCCAGGCATGTCTCATTCCTTTCAGGCCTGTCCTACCCAATACACAAAATCCTGTCTGGGGTGGTGCTAGCACCTCCCAAGGCAGGAAACCCTTTGTCCAAGCCTCCCCTGCTGGAAGGACTCCCAGCAGCAGGAGGTCAGACTTGTGTCTGTGGCGTCAGCATCCATTTTGTGATGCCAAGGTTCGAGTTAACTTTAACCGGGTTTCTCAGTTACATACATGTTGTGTCCCTCTAGAAGGGTGGAATGCTACCCCCGTCGCCAGAATTGGCGAGGGGGTAGTATTCCAATTCGTATGACACCTTACTCGACATGTTTTGATAATGTTATACCAAAGTTAGCATTTAACCGCGAGGATTATAATGCATTTAAGAGTATATGGTATAGCGTTATCATGGAACAGCTATTAGGACTTGTTTCTGCAAGCTGCAGACGGTCTCAGCTCATGCCAGAGCACCATCTCACATAATTCCAAGCACTCTGCCTTCAGGATTGATAAGGCCTGCCATAGGAGTGACTGATAGAAATATATGTGTCCATGTTAGGGTTAGATATAGGTATACTATATCTATAGCAAAGGGTGATTACACCACCTTGTCCCAGCTGTCTTGCAGCCAGTTGTGTCAGTTTTAGATGGCCAGCCAGGGGTGGCATAATAAATGCTTCAGCCCCTGGTAGGCCCTGGGTACACCTATGCCCTGGGTACCTAAGGTACCCTCTACAGGGACTGATAAGGTGACTCAGTATCCAATTAGATATGTACCTAGGGTACATGGAATCCATTTTAACAGAGAGAGCAGGAAGCCTGGGGTCCTGAATAGCAAGATCCCACGCCAACTAAGTAAAAAACCAGCAAAACACTATGCAAAAAGTTGGGGGTAACCATAGTCAGATCTCCACCTTCCTACATCCATGGTCTGGGCAGCCAACATACACAGATGGCTGCCTACCTGAGTAGAATTCACAGTGGGATGTGTACCCTGCAGGTATCAGTTCAGGCCCTGGCCTCCTTATTAATGGAAGCTATATACATACTTCAGCCTTCCATCCAACAGCCTTCGACTTAATGGTGTTCACAAGCAATTTAAATGTGTCCCTACCTAATATCACAAAACTACTAAATGATTTTAGAGAGGTTTCGAGGTATCATGTTAACCACCAAAAACTGAGATTATGGAATGGAATTCCCCATTTCCGAATCCCTTAGCAAAAAGTAGAATTAAGTATTTGGGAATAGAGATACTAAAGAACATTGACAATATCATGCAAGTAAACTCTGCGATGAAAGTGAAAGAGACTAAGAAACTTTAAAGAACCTGGAGTGGATTACCACTATCTTTTATCGGGAGATCCAACGCAATAAAAATGGCTATCCCCTCTAACTTCTCTTTCTATCCCACTAGAATTTAAAATGCAGTGGATTAAGAAGATACAAGGCAAATTAAATGGATTTATTTGTGCCTCGAAAGGAGTAGGAATTGCATGGAAAAAACTGTGCAGGAGAAAAGAACAAGGAGGTATCGCTAGCCCTGACCTTTTATGTTACTACAGGGCTTTCCAGTTCAAGAATATTAGGGTACTACTTAAAAAACATTCCCCATATGCCCCCTACTTCAAAGCTATAATGGAAGGAGACTTCTTTCTATACATGTTCGGCCACCCAAAGTACTTTAAAAAAAATTAAGCTGAAGGTTTTCCGCGCAGCAGGTACATTCTGGTATCAGATGAGGAAAATGCTCAAAATTCCATACTATAGTACCTGTGCACTTATCTGGGAATCCTGAGGTATTCCAGAATGTCCGAAGGACACGCTGGCAATCCCCATAAAGCATGCAGGTATAACAAAGGGGGGAGAGCTGTTACGAGCAGAAGCTATGATAAGCTGGAACTCTCTGCTAAAAAGTACTGGTGGAAAATTGTCCATATTCAAGTACTACCAACTGACAAGCTGGGCAAAAGGCATGTAAAAAAATCAGGTGATGAATTTGGAACTAGAGGAAGAACTATGAAGTGACCTAGCGTGAAAGTAAGTATCAAATTGGTACTGGCTCATGATTCAATCAGGAGAAGAAGACCTCACACCACCACTAGAGTAATGGGAGAAAGACCTACCAGCACAGATTTTAGAACGCTAATGGCAAGTATCTTTGTCTACATTATGGTGTGCAATAAAAGCTGCACCTCTTAGGAAAAACCATCATTTTACATTAAAAAGAGCATACTGGTCTCCAGAAAGGTCAACAAAGATAAACAAGCAAGTGGTGAAAAGATGTCCAAAGTGTGGAGAAATAAGGGCAAACAATATCCACATGTTCCAGCAGTGTCCTCAACTTCAACTGTTTTGGTCCAGTTTAAATGAGGTTCTGGGACAAGACTTTGAGGGAAGCATAGATATAACTAACTTTGGAACTGTGAGTGATAATGGGACTTTACCTTTTTAAATGATAAGCAAAAGAACCTATTGTTTGTACTAATCCTACTCGCCAGACGCGAGATATGCCTAAAATGGATTCTCGCAAACCCCCTGACACTAAGTGACTGGCTGACATCAGTGTGTAAGATTAAAAAGTTGGACCTAAGTAGAGAGGAAAATAAGCGAACAAAAATTCTAGGAGATATGGGATAGGAATAGACTCAACGATGGAGAGAAGAGGTATGGTAGGAAGGGATGTCCAAATATTACATACATTGCAATAAACACATTTTGGGACTTTTACCATGGTGGAACAATGAGTGATTCTCCTGCCGAATTTGGAGATTACAAGACATAATCTTACCTCAAGATGGGAAAGCCTTCCCTTTTACCGGATGAGGTGAGATAGTCCCTGGCGGTTAAAGTTCTGAAAAGGGGATAGTTGTCTACCCATATCTCACTTTTTGCACAAATGAGGACAAAACAAAAGAAACAGCTTTCAACAACCCCAATGCCATGCCCATCCCAATCCCCACCCTCAAGATCATATACCTCTGCCTGCCCCAAGTACACACATGTGTGCATGCATCAACCCAAACACACACCTGTAGCACACAACCATTAACATCCTCAGAAATCACTACACACACTACACCTGCATACAGGCATCCACATCACCACCTATCATCACAGACACTACACCTGCAGACATACAGCCATCAACACCACCACCTATCAGCTGCTTCTTCCAACTAAAGAAAATAAATAAAATCAGAAGGTTCCTAACTCAGGAAGCTAAATTCCAGGCAGTCCTCACCACGGTGATCTCAAAATATCGACTATGCCAACTCCTTACCCACCGTCTCCAACTGTCTCAGAACCAGGAGGCCAGATTGATTCTGCAGGAAAACAAACGCCAACACATCTCCCCCTTCTGAAAAAACTCCACTGGCTCCCTTCATCACAGAGATGCGCCTTCAAGCTGGGATGTATTATCTTTAAATCCTTGAATTGCAGTAACCCCAAATTCAGTGACAGTATGATCAACAGACATAATCCTACCTGCAATCTGAGATCCGCCCACTTGCACCTCCTGACAACACCCTCTTTCAAACAGAAGCGATATGGGGGAATCAAGATTCTCCACACAGGCCCAAGATACTGGAACTTCATGCCCTTGGAAATCAGATCCTGTACAGACCTCATGACCTTTCGCAAACTCCAAAAAACATGGCTGTTTAGACAGACATTCGAGTAATCACGCTAATTAATTTACCTCCGCTCACCTCCACTATTAGTTCCTATGATATGTACCCCATGATGTGGCCTAGATAATGACTAATGGAGCAACTTAGGCTACAACGGCTAATAAGTCAAAGGCTAGACAGATTTTTGTGCAACACACATACTGAACTCATGTTTTTTCAACTCACTCTGAAAGTGAAAATGAATAAAAAGGCTATTTGCTCAGTGAAATAAATAATTTGCTCATTATCACACCATTTGATCAAGCATGAAAGCCAGGATTGACCCCAGATTCTACTCTTTCACACTCTGCAATTCACCAATTATAATCATATTTAGATGTGTAATTCTTTCTGGCGTCAATGTTTAACACTTTGTCCTTAATCCATGGGGCATAAGATTAGTGCTAGAGTAAGTAGCAGAAGCCAACATTTTTTTTTGCTGTTTTACATGGTGCAAACCCTGACGTGGACAGACAGAGGAGTAAGCATAAGGCAGATACAGACTATGTTACACTTTTTTTTCCCGTCACATCTAGATGTGCCAGAATTCAAAGGGTGATGCCTAGCCCAGGGATTTGAACCTGCTTCCCTATGTCTCTCCCTTGCCTTTGCCCACCGTAAAGCTCCTCAGACTTTCAGCAACTTACCCACCTCCATCACAAGTACACACATACACTCTCACACACACAACAATATGCAGCAAGGGCCCAGTACTGACAATGGTCTCTATATTTGCCTAAGATCAAACGATTTTGTTTAGCAGGAAAGATGGGATTCATCCCCAGGATAATTTCCCTGTTTTGAACTGTGCTATTCAGTCATAACGATTAGATGGGCATACCTTTCTGACTTCAAGGGTTAGTGCTGTGTCCTTAATTCATGGGGGATGAGATTTGACATTTGAAAGTGTTTGGGGTGTGCCATGTTGGAAATCCTGAATAGATGAGCTGATGACCTCTATTTAAAAATATTTCATGCTAGTAGAGATTTCTTGCTTATAATAATTCACGCAGACCTCAGGTCTGACCCTGGCGGCGCTCTACTCTTGATCATTCTATACATTAGCAGATGAAACACAAGAGGTCCACAAAAGGGCCATATAAGAAAACACTGAAGCCTGCGCAGAAAAGTGATTTTAACGATAATAGTGACCTAAATTTGCTAGACACATGGCTAACTCATATAACAATTTCGGATCCAGAGCGCAAAATTATCTATCATCAGGGGTGCAATCATCTCATTTCTGGAATAATTTTATCAAGGTCTTCAAGTTCAAATAACAGTATCTTCATTTTAAAAGTAAGCACTCAACATGGGACTTAGACGCTCACACTCCAAATAATAAAGCATGAAGAAGAGAGCACAGAAAATGGCCCCAATGCAGGAATTAATAGATACCAGTTTAAGTAATTGGACTAAATAATCCATTAACGGAAGGGAAGACATTTTAAAGACAACCTAACTCACCTCAAACACCCACAAAGGCATTGGCAACCTCGATTTAGTACACTAATTAGACGTTATGGTTCAGACTTGAATTCAATTACTATCTCTGTTGAAGATACAGACCCAGATGAAGACTTAGGGGTCCATAATTAATTAATTAATTAATAAGGATGTGGGGCGGTGGCACCACCGTGAGCAGCGGTACTCACGTCCACCACATTAGTATTATAAAACATAGGTCATTTTCCTTTTGCCGTGGAGCGCCGCGCACCGCCATCAAAGTGCGCCCGCCACCGCGGCAGTGGGAGCCAATGAAGACTCACCGCCGTGCAGAATGACGTCCGCCCGCTCCACAAATTAGGATGGCCCAAACAGGCAGACGCACCTCAGCGGAGACATCGCCCAACCAGAGACGGCGGAAACTCAACAGCGGAGTGCGATAACAGAGACCCGGTCCTCACCACCGGTCATGAACGCCTGAACCCAGCTCTACATATGCATCCGGTGATATACCTGCTACAGCACTACCATCAAATGGGCCGCCGCGGACGCCGCCGCAGGTACGCAACTACACAAATACAACAGAAAGGCTGACACAAGGTCCAATTCCACCACAGACACCCTGCTGGGGGTCACAATACATCCACAAGGGCACCCACACATTACGCACCTGCCACCAAGTCACCCCTTTGCATCCTGGACACACATCGACCGCGAACTAGATGGGAATGTCCCGTTCCCGGTCACTTCACCGCAGCGGTCAACACATGCGCACAATGCAGAAGGCATGGCCACTCCAAGAAATGGGCAGGGCACAGAGACCGCAGGGACACACCACCACCAACCACACATCAACACACCCCATCAATTCACAGGCCAGGGGCCCATCATGTGCACCCCCATGCACAGCAACAAGCACAGCAACAAGCAAGCCCAATCCAAACCCTGCACCACACAGCAAACAACCAGGGAGACAGCCACTGCAGGAGTGACTGACAAGGAACACACAACACCAGTGCCACACACACTGAAGGCTGCCAATACTTGCCAGCACATACACACACAAACAAACGCACACCCTGGGCATAGCCACTAACAGAACACACACGGAAGGATGTCTGAACAGATGCCTGCACAAAAACAACACACAAACACCACAGGAACACACACAGAACCCCATCGGAAACACATATACCCTGTCAGCCAAACTGGGGAAAGGCAATGGGAGCACACACACAACAGGAGTGCACAAACTCATCACTCAGGAACAAAACACACACAACATACCACAAATCACACAAGAAGTGCACCAGCACAGAACTACACTGCCACATCAAACCAACCACAGATGCACATGAAATCAACAATGAACAAACACCACAGGACATCAGGGGTTGCATATCAGGCAGTGCCAAGGCCACATACATACAGCACTGTAGGCACAACAAGCAGTGTGTGCACAACAAGCACAACAGTCACACACAGACATGACTGACACAACACCAACACACACAACACAAATCAGCACAGCACAAACACAAAGGCACACCCAGGAAGTGAAGCTATACCACAACCAACACACATACACCCAACATAACAACAGATGCACCACTAAGGGAAACAATAACACAACCATCCTGACCAGAGCACTGGGGAGCACACACAGCTGAAGTGCACATGAGCAATCCTCACTGACTAATAGCACAAGAACATCACACATAAACCATTGGGGCAATGTCCAGAGTGTAACATCACTCTTGGCCCAAGAACTGCACCACAAAGCACAGTCTCACAAATGAAATGATGTGGAGGCACACACAGGGACAGCTGACATCAAAGTCAACAGACCTGCAAGTCAGTAGTAGACATGTGAGGGGTGTACCATACACAAATTGAGTGAGTGCAGACCCACAATGCGTAGGCATAAGTGGCACACATAGGGGATGGCATTACACCACACAACCCATGCCATAGAGGAGGATAAAAGGCACCATGTGCCTGCAATGCATGAGAAACACAAACACAATGCCATTGAGGAGCAGCAGGGCCACACAGTCTACACAAACACACACAACACACATTGATGATCAAACAAACACAATACTGATGTCAAAGTCACACACTTTGCACACTCATAAGTGACCAAATCAACAAGGAGGAGTAACACAGAACTGCATGGACACACCAACACACTGGTCAGTGCACAACAGACAACTCGCATAAGTGCAAACAATCATTTACACAGGGCAGGACAATCCAAACAACAGGCACACAACTCCTGGCTGACACATGTGTGTCTATCACAAGACAGGGGCACACACACATCCACACCCACTACAAAGTTAAACCCTTCACACTGCACACCTTCTCACCACCCAAGAGCACACATCTCATGTAGGCCAGGGGACCAGGACTAAGGGCCAACACAAAATGAACATACACATACACAGCTGGGCACATATACAGGAATAACACACATACATCATGACATTGCCCAGCCTGCATGCAAACCTGTGCACAGCATCACACCCTGTGTTGGCAGTGTACCCCAACCTGAATCTATGACATAATATCGACAGACAGAATATCTACATACAAAAATATCGACACAAAAATATCGAAATCAAAAATTTCGGAGTCCTATCTTCATAAAGGTAAGTACAAAAATATCGAAAAATTTATATCGTAGTACAAAAATATCGAAAATAAAAATATCGTTTTTTTAAATATATTAATAATAATGTAAAAATAATTTTAAAATACATATAAATTTACAAATATTAAATAAAGACATTAAAACATAATTAAAAAATTAAAACTAATATATATGCATTTAAAATAAATTAAAAACTCTACATATAAATTAACGCAAAAACTATTAAAAAGCATATATTTACAACGCATGTTTTTACAACGCAGGTACCTTTACAACGCATACCATTACAACGTAAGTATTCGTAAGTATATATTACTTTTTTTAATTTAAAAAAATTTAAAATAATATAATTTAATTTAATATAATTTAATGTAATTTAATTTTTTTTATTTCATTTAATTGATTTAATTTAAATTTTATTTTATTTTATTTTTACCCTGTACCGCTGTACCCCAAAAACCCAAAACTGACCCTGAACCCTAAAAATACCCCTGTACCCCAAAAACCCCAAACTGACCCTGAACCCTAAAAATACCCCTTTACCCAAAAGCCCAAAACTGACCCTGAACCCTAAAAATACCCTTTTACCCAAAAACCCAAAACTGACCCTGAACCCTAAAAATACCCCTTTACCCAAAAACCCCAAACTGACCCTGAACCCTAAAAATGTACCTTTACCCAAAAACTGAAAACTGACCCTGAACCCTAAAAATACCCATTTACCCAAAAACCCAAAACTGACCATGAACCCTAAAAATACCCCTTTTCCCAAAAACTGAAAACTGACCCTGAACCCTAAAAATACCCCTTTTCCCAAAAACTGAAAACTGACCCTGAACCCTAAAAATACCAAAAACCCACAACTGACCCTGAACCCTAAAAATACCCCTTTACCCGAAAACTGACCCTGAACCCTAAAAATACCCCTTTACCCAAAAACTGAAAACTGACCCTGAACCCTAAAAATACCCCTTTACCCAAAAACGGAAAACTGACCCTGAACCCTAAAAATACCCCTTTACCCAAAAACTGAAAACTGACCCTGAACCCTAACAAAAAATTAAATATATTAGCACATTAACTCTAAATAATTTAATTACATAATTAATATTATTTAATTACCAATTAATTATTAATTAACAATAACAATAAAGTAAATATATTAGCACATTAACTCTAAATAATTTAATTACATAATTAATATTATTTAATTACCAATTAATTATTAATTAACAATAACAATAAAGTAAATGTATTAGCACATTAGCTGTAATTAATTTAATTTACTAATTAATAATTTCTTTCCCCAATTAATTAATTTACAATAACAAAAAATTATATATATAAAAAAATTACTCTAATTAATGTAACTAACTAATTCATATTAATTAATTACCAATTAATTATTAATAAAAAATATGTACAAAATTATATTAATTAATTAACTAATTAATATTAATTAATTACCAATTAATTATTAATTAAAAAATATTTACAAACATATATTAATTAATTAATTATTATTAAATTAATTCCCACCCTATTCCCCTATAAACCCACAACCCGCTCTGATACTAAAACGCAAAATGTAAACAAATTTAAAAATTTTCAAACATACATTACAAAACATGTTTAACAAACATATAAACAACATAATAAAATACATAACACTAAACAAAATTTCGATATTAGTAAAATTCGATATTAGTAAGATACATAACTTAAAAAACGATATTCTGTCTGTCGATATTTTGGACATCGATATTCTATACTATCGAAATTAAAACATCGATATTATTGTATATCGATATTTTAATTTCGATATTTTGTCTCACTACCCCCCAACCTGACATGGCAACAACGTAGCCAACAATAGCAAACCACTAAAAAGAGAACTGCATGACAGGTAAACGAACCAACACAGATAACACAGGTATCGGTGTCTGAAGGGACTGAAGACCCTGTCACCCCTATTTAAAAATGTGATGCGGACAAAGAGCTTGGCAATGTTTTTTTTAATTTTTTATTAATTTTTTTATTGGATTATGTTGCAACGTACATCCACTGCCGGCAGGTTGAGCATAATGAGCAAAAAGCTACAACAGTACAATATCAAACATATCTTCAGCGATCAGAGTGTACAGTATAGAGAATATGTAAGCAGTATATACATAACACCATGATTACATTCCCACACCAGTGATAGTAGAAACAGGGTCAATTGTGCACATTAAACATCATCATCTGATACCTGAGTGGCGAGGTATTGTTTGAGCGGTCCCCAAATATCATTCGTTCTAGAGGTTACAGGTAATTCTTCAGCATATAGTTCTAAATTTTCTTTGCAGTATACCATGTCGTTCATCCATCCCTCCAGTTTCGGCACCAATGTACTGTCCCACGTAAACAGCGTGCAGCGTTTGGCAAGCAATAGGACAACTCTTACAAACCTGTCTGTAATGCCCTTCAATTGGGGGAGGTAGTGTAACAGACAAACAAGAGGTGTACAGGGTAGTGCAATGCCCGTCATAATTTGGATACGGCCGAGCACCTCTTCCCAATATTGTAACACAGGGGCACATCACCAGGCAAGGTGCAGGAAATCGGCATGCAACTGCCTGCAGCGCTTGCATTGATCCGAATCTCTTAAACCCATTCTGTATAATCGGGATGGGGGTGTGATACAATTGATGCGGAAATTTGAAATGAATAATACGCAAATTCCCGTTGGGTGTAAGATGGCCTGTCAGCTGACACACACATTCCCATTGTTCTACAGTAATCTGAGGGTCTAATATGTCATTCTACCTCGCAAGGCTTTTATCGGGTCCTCTAACGGTCTCCTCCTGCACAGCCCTATATAATTTAGTTATCAGTTTTTCCCTGGTTGGTGTTACCAGCAATAGCTGTAGGGACAGTAGTGTTGGCGGTTCATCTGGAAAGTCTGGGTAATGGTCTCGCATGGCTCGTTTAAGGCGGTAACACGTGTATTGAAATAGGGACGTGGGGTTCTGTAGTAGGGGATCTCTGTGTATAGTCATAATCTAGTGAATAGTTCCGCTCATGTGCGGGGACCCCGGAGCAATCAAAAATAATCTCTTAAGCTGTCTTCTTTGCAGTACTGCATAGACACTTAAGAGAGAATTAAGGACAGATAATACAGCCTATACATGATATTCCACCAATATCACATATAAACCTGTCTGCCATGTTACACCATGGAAAACACTTCCCCCTTCACCAAATCCTTGGAATGATAGAAAGGAAGGACAGGACAGACAAGCCCACCCGCTTATGACTATAACAGAGATACCCCTTCTACAGAACTGGAGTTACAGGTAAGAAACTACTCCATCTGTAGTAGGGGATCTCTGTGTATAGTCATAATCTAGTGAATAGAATGGCAAGCCCATCCAAACATAACCCGGCGGTAGAGAAAAATAAGGCAACACCACTACTGTGCAAACAGATTTCTCAATGAAGCCTGCCCAACCTGAGCATCTGCTCTGGCATCCGAGTCCAGACAGTAATGCTTAGCAAAGGTATGGACCGACTTCCAAGTGGCAGCCTTGCAGATCTCTGCAATGGGAACATAACGAAGCAAAGCTGTTGTAGCCACTTTGCCCCTGGTGGAATGAGCCTTAGGCTTACCCCCTAAGGTCTTATTAGCTTTCTGATAACAGAGCAGGATACAAGACACAATCCACCTAGAGATGGACTGTTTCAAAGTAGCCAGACCAGTCCTAACCGACCCATAGTTGACAAACAATAGGTCGGATCTGCGAATGTCTTTGGTTTTATCCAGATAGAATTTCAACACCCTTCTGACATCCAGGGAATGTAGAGACCTTTCCGCTGGAGTGGAAGGATTCTGGAAAAAAGTCGGTAAAGTTATAGTCTGATTAACATGAAAATCAGAAATCACCTTGGGAAGGAACTTAGGGTGAGTACGCATAACAACCTTAGCAGCATGAAACACAGTATAAGGTTCTTGGCAACACAATGCCTGAATCTCACTCACCCTACGGGCCAATGTAATGGCCATGAGGAACGCCGCCTTCCAAGACAGGTGCTGCAGTGAAGCCTTGTGAATAGGCTCGAAAGGTTCCTTCATCAGCCTGGACAGCACCACATTCAATTCCCATGCAGGTGAAGGCAGCCGAACAGGAGGGAACACCTTCTTCAACCCTTCCAAAAAATCCTTAATCACAGGAATCTGGAAGAAGGATGTTTGCGAAGGGCCTTTTCTGTAAGCAGTCAATGCAGCCACATGAACCTTAATGGAATGGAAATTAAGTCCAGACTGAGCTAATGCAGAAGGTATGGAAGGATGACATCCTCCTTGCAGGTCGTCGGATCATAGTTCGTAGACATGCACCAGATGCAGAATCTCTTCCATTTGTAAGCATAAGAGGTCCTAGTAGACGGCCTCTTAGCCTCCTTCAGTATGTCCATGCAATCCTCAGGAAGATTCAAATGGCCATATTGCACCATCTCAGGAGTGATGCCGCCAAACTCAACGACAAGAGGTTGGGGTGCAGCATCTGCCCCTCGAACTTCGTGAGAAGGTCCGGCCGACACAGCAGCTGCCGATGAGGTAGGATCAACTGGTGAAGCAGGTCTGTGAACCACCACTGCCTGGGCCATTCCGGAGCAATGAGCATCATCCGCGCCCGGGACTGGGCCAGCTTGATGAGCACCGCCGGAATCAGGGGAATGGGTGGAAAAGGGTACAGAAAGCTGTTCGACCAGCTGATCCATAACGCGTTCCCCAGAGTCCCCGGCTGATAATACCTCGAGGCGAAGTCGCTGCATTTTCTGTTTTCGGCGGTGGCGAACAGATACACGTCAGGAGTGCCCCACATGGCGAAGACGTCGCCGAGCACCTCGTCGTTTATGACCCACTCGTGAACATTCTGCACACCTGGTAGCCGTTATCATCAGTCCTCTGGCTAGCAGCCAGTGCCTGATCACCTGCGCTTCCTGTGACAGTGTGCGCGATCTTGAGCCCCCCTGCTAGTTGAGGTAATACATCGTGGTCGTATTGTCCATCTGTACAAGCAAGGAGTTGGTCTGGAAGGACAAATGAAAGGCCTTCAATGCCAAGTGAACCGCTCTGAGTTCCAGGAAATTGATGTGATACTTGGACTCCGCTGGAGACCACGTTCCCTGGATTTGTAGATGATCTGAATGCGCTCCCCAGCCCTGGAGAGACGCATTCGTCACAATAGTCTGAGTCGGGATATCCTTGTGGAAAGGAACACCCTTGAGTAGATTCTCTGCAGAGCACCACCATCTCAGGGACTGTTGGGCATGAAGAGACAACTGGATCCTGTCATCCCAGAACCCTTTCCTCTGGCCCCATTGATCCTCCAAGCATTCCTGCAGCGGCCTCATGTGTAGGCACGCATGTGGAGTGAGGAAGATGCAAGAGGCCATCGACCCCAGTAGAGAAGACACCGTCCTCACTGTTGTAGATGGAGCAGCTATGAGAGCCTGAGCCTTCCGAAGGAGCGATAAGCGTCTCTCGTCCGAAGGAGACACGCTTGCTGACAGCGTATTGATGGAGACTCCCAAGTACTGCAGGCACTGGACTTGGATCGGAACAGACTTGGACATATTTATGTGCAACCCCAGTTGTTCAGCAGGACGGCCGTCCTGTTGAAGTGAAGTTGTGCTTCCTGGAAGGCGGAGGCCTTGATCAACCAGTCATCCAGGTACGGGTAGACAAACACCTTGTTCTTCCGCAGGTGCGTTGCCACCACAGCCATGCACTTTGAAAACGTCCTGGGTGCAGACTTCAGTCCAAACAGTAGTACGGTGTACTGATAGTGATTGGTGCCGACGAGGAAGCACAGGAACTTCCGGTGTTTCTGTGCAATGGGCACATGGAAGTACGCATCTTGCAGATCTATCGTGCAAAGACAGTCTCCCCTTTGCAACTGAGGGTAAATCTGGTGCAAAGACAGAATGCGAAACGTTTCCCTGCGAATCCACTTGTTTGCTTGTCGCAAATCCAGAATGGGCCTGAACTTGTTCTTGTCTTTGTTGCACACCAGAAAGAAGCGTGAGTAAAGACCCTTTCCCCTCTGAGACATAGGGACGTCTTCTATCGCCCTTTTCCTTAACAGGGTATCAGCCTCCGCCTGGAGCTCGCGTAGTTGGAACTGCGAGCAAACCGGTGGAATCGCTGGAGCCGGGCTGATGAAACGAAGACTGTATGCATTGCAAACAATATTCAGCACCCACTTGTCCTGAGTAATTTTTCTCCACTCTGCCAAGTAATGTTGGATGCTTTCCCCCACTGGAGCGGGTAACGGATGAGGGGGAAGTTGCACCTCAGGGCTTAGACCCGGCCGGGCCCTTATTCGCTGCGGAGGACTGCTGTCTACCTCTGCCCCTCTGGCGCTTCTGGAACGGTCGCCGCTTGTATTGCTGCTGCTGCTGTTGCTGCTGTCCAGCCTGCCGACCCTGTCCTCTACCCTGTGCCCCGTACCGCCTTTGGAACGGGCGGTAAGTTTTCCTTTGTTCCTTCGGCTTCTCTAACCCGACAGCCGTCAGGGTCTCAGCCTCCGCCTTCATGCGGGCCATCTCCTCATCCGCATGTCTGCCGAACAGGGTCGCTGCAGAAAAGGGCAGATTGGCAACCCTCTGTTGAGCTTCGGACCTCAGCGACGTTAGACGCAGCCAGGCGTGTCGGCGCAGGTTAATACCGTGGCAGTACCCATGGGCTGCCAACAGCGAGGAATCCGCCGCGGAGCTGATTATCTGGTTGGAGACCATCATCCCCTCCGTGATGATCTCCTGGAAGTCCTCTCTGCGTTCCTTGGGAAGATGTTCAGCGAACTGCTGCAGGGACTCCCACAATGCTCTATCGTACCGCCCCAATAACGCAGAGGAACTGGCGGCCTTCATGGATGTGGAGGCAGTACCACATACTCTCCTGCCCGCTGAGTCCATTAATCGACTCTCCTTGTCAGGAGGCACCATTGATGATGGAGCAGTGGAATGTTGTTTCCTGGCTGCCGTCACTATCACTGAGTCTGGTACAGGATCCGAACGCAGAAAGGCAGGGTCCGACTCAGGGGCCTTGTATTTCTTTTGTAGCCTTGACGGTGCAGACTTCGTAGAGGCAGGCGTAAGGAAGAGGTCCATGGCTAGTTCTTCTAGTCCTGGCACCAAAGGTAGTAGAGGACGAGACAGCTGTTTTTTATTTAGGGTCTCGAATATCACTGAGGTTGAGGGCGTAGGAACCGTCAGCATGATGCCCAGTTTTGCCGCTCCTTGCAACAAGACCTCCTGAAAGGAGGCAATGTCGTCTACCGGAGACACCCTCGTCCGAGGAGAATCCGAGAACGTTGGGGAATAGTCCCTGGCACTGGATGACTCCGTGTGGCGGGACCTGGACCTGTCTCTCCTGCGGTGTCGTCTGGATCTAGTAGACGACAAACGATCATCTCTGGACCTGCTCCGCCCGGAGCGGGACCTCGGTCTCCTTGGTCTTGGCCGCTCCACTGGCCGTACAGGCGCGGGTTGTGGAGGCTGAGACAGCAGCCTAGGCCTTGGAGGACCTGAGGCTGGCATAGGTAGATGTAACGAGTAAGACCTCGGAGGAGGAGGAGTTGGAGTCCTCGGAGGAGGTATAGGTGTCCTCGGAGACGGAGGAGGTATAGGTATCCTCGGGGAAGGCCCCTAGGTAACGGAGGGGACGGTGTTCCATGCCTAGAGGGTGAGTAAACTTGTGAGTACCCCGAGCCCGGAGACTGTTCCACCCTCTTTCTCTTAGGCTTCCGTACCCTTGAAGGGGACCTTGAGGCCGACCGCTTCCTTGACGAGCGACGGTGCCGCCGCGACCGTGAGCTCGTGGTCAAAGAAGAAGAAAGGCTGATAACGGAGCCTTGGGACTCTGTCCTGGCCTGAGAACGCCTTCGGGACCTGGATTCTCTTCTTCTCGACTCCAATCTGTTCCTCGACGTCGAATGCGTCGACGCCGACCTCTTCGACGGTGAAGATCTCTTTCTCGACGCAATGGAACGCCTCCTCGATGACGAATGCCTCCTCGACGACGACCGGCGGTGTCGCCTCAATGGCGAGCGCCGGTGTCTGCTAGACCCCTCTCAACGTCGGTGGTACCTCGACGACGAAGTTGTCTTCGACGTCGACCTCGACGGAGGTCTCGACGTCAATCCCCTCGATGTCGAACGACGACGCCGCTTCGACCCAGAGCCCTGGGGAGACGGGGAACACACCGTGGTCATTCCTCTCGACGCCGAGGCCATCGACGTCGATGGAGAATGATGTCCTTTTCTGGCCTTTTCTTTATTGGGGAGCCCCCCAGAGGCCTCAGCACGGACAGAGGAAGGAGCCCCTTCATACCCAGACCCACCTTGGTCACGCTGTCTTCGCTTCTCCAATCCTTGAAGCCGTGTCTTCTCCCTGTCCCTCAGGGTCCTGTTGGAGAACTGTTGGCAGATCTCGCAATCCTCTGGGACATGAGAAGGTGGCAGACAATGAACGCACACCCTGTGCTTGTCTGATTTGGCCATCTTTCCAGCACACTCTGGACACCTATCAAATAGGGATGGCACATTTGATAGAAAGAGTGGCTAATCTTACTAGAAAAACACCAGCAAGAGCAGAAAGGGCCAAAGGACGTAGAGTGAAAGCACTCTGAACACTTTTAAAAGTGCAAACAGATTAAAATAACACCCAAAAAGGGAGAGCTCAATGCTCCAGGGTCCTGCTAGCAGGAGCCGGAAAAAGAACTGAAAATGGAGGGAGTTGCTGTGCATTCTGGGATACCAGGAGAGTTCTGGAAAGTGTCCTTAAAGGCACGGTATCCCTTTTTAAGCCACATAATGGCAGCCTATGGGGGCTTGTCTGTCCTGTCCTTCCTCTCTATCATTCCAAGGATATGGTGAAGGGGGGAAGTGTTTTCCATGAAGTAACATGGCAGACAGGTTTAAATGTGATATTGGTGGAATATCCTTTGCATTTCTAGTTGAAGTACTGGACAGTGTAGCCTTGCATTATATGCTGCATTATCTGTCTTTAATTCTCTCTTAAGTGTCTATGCAGTACTGCAAAGAAGACAGCTTAAGAGATTATTTTTGATTGCTCCGGGGTCCACGCACATGAGCAGGACTATTCACTAGATTATGACTATAACAGAGATACCCCTACTACAGAACTGGAGTTACAGGTAAGAAACTATTCATTCTGTATGTAGTCCAGATCACTCTGTGTGAGATAGCGCCCTCCGGGTACAGGTCCCGCATATGGGTGATGCCAGCTTCTTTTAACGATTTTACAGGTCCCACCTCTTGAGTGACTGATAGAGCAGCATGATGGGCTAGGGGCAGTGCGGGTGCATATAATGGTAGTTTTTGAGCTCTTTCGCCTATCCCCCGCCATGCGGCAATAGTTATATCAAGTGTGTTGATTTCCGTTTTAGGTGTGTGCCTATTCACGTGCGTCAGAATGTCACTAAGTGGGGTGGGATGGGCATCCCCATCCTCCACAGCTACATGTGGTATAAAGTAATGTGTTCTAAACCAGTAATATGCGTATTGGGCCTGAGCACAGAGGTAATATACGTAAATGTCTGGTGCGGCGGAGCCCCCTTTGTCGTAGGACAATGTCAAAATCTGCCAGCCAATTCTGGGCTGTCCAGTGCCCCAGATTAAGCGTAGAAGTCGGGTTCTTATGGTTTTAAATAAGTGTTGAGTCAATTATATCGGTATGTTACAAAAAAGATTTAGGAAGCGGGGAAGAATGACCATTTTTATGACTGCGATACGGTCAGCGGTAAGTGTGACCACCTGTCCACTTGTAGTGTTACTGTGTCATAAGCTCGACCATAGTTTTCTTTGACTACAACTTCAGGATCACGGTGCACCCAAACTCCAAGATATTTAACGGGGTCTGTCGTCCATAACAAAGGGTACTCCAGAGGAGGCTTGGATGTGATTGTCGTTAATGGAATAATGACTGACTTATCCCAATTTATTGTGAGTCCAGAGAACATACCAAATCTGATGTATTCCCGGAGAACAGGAGAAAAGTACTGTTGGGGCTCCCTGACAAAAAGGATCCCTAAAGTTCAGTTGCCTCGCCACCAGAGATCTATGCGCACGTTCAATGGCAAACATGGTGGATAAATTCTCAGCTTTACAGATGTCCCGGAGCATAGCTTCTACATAGTCTTCCAGCCGGCCTACATTTGTTGATTCCGGTAGACCCAAAATGCCCACGTTATTGCTCCTTGAGCGCGCTACAATGTCCTTGTACTTTGCTTGAATCACCGTCAACAGTTGTGTGATGTCCGTGGTTTTGGCAGCAACCTGCTGTAGGCCAGTTTTGAGGACATATGTTCCATTCGGCCATTAAGAGCTTCTATTTTGCCATCAATAGATTGCAGGCTGACTTGAATGGCGGACAACGTTTTCTCTAGTGCGGTTGGAGCCTGCGAGGCCGAGTCCAGCTCGGAATCCGATGCCTCATTGTGCGGGGTTTTTCCCCCTTTTCGCAGTTCAAATGTGAGCTTTGGCTGATTCTTTTCTGGTGTGCCCATAACTGCGACTAGGAGGGCCCTCGCCGAATGTAGGCTGTAAGCAGTCACAGGGCATCGGGATCGGCGACACCCAACAGCAGACGCTCCAACGCCGTGTTCCGTTCAGTCACCAGAGGGTTAAACCCAGGAAGTGGACTAGTGGTGGTCTTTACAAAATATATAGGAGCAGGTGGACGGATGAGTCCTCAGCGTCCACCTAACGTGTTGTAGGCCATGGTTATTACACTCCGGCTGCCACAGCGTGCCCAGATAGCGACTATCTGACCTCTGGCGTGTGTATCGTCCTTCGCCGCATCCACAAAATACGATGGTTCAAGAGCCCCTCGTGTTCAGTCCACAGCATCGGGCCCCCACACAAACTCCGGGAGCACCAGTCAGTAGCAAGCAAGCAGCCCCAGTTAGGGCATATAAGTACACCACACCGGGAAGCTCAAGGCCATGCAGTGCCTCCCTCGACTCCCAACAGCGATATGTGGTATAATCAGTAGTAGTAGTACACCTCCACACCAGGCCTAGCCGTGAGCAGCTCCGAGACGCCACCTCCGACGTACTGTGTAGGCCTCTCGCCCAGGCCTAAAGTGAACAGGGCACCCGCGATCCAACAGAGACGGGGTGCTTACAGAATTGCCCATCCACTGTGAGGACGCGTGTTATAAAGATTGTGCCCCCGTTGGTAGTGTGGCGACATATACAACAATGCTCCCCTCCGAGGCCAGTGGTGGTTTAGCAGCGTTGCGTAGGCCCCAGCCGCAGCGGACCTCTCGCGAGCAGGCGCCGCGTTCAGTGCGGGCAGCGGCTTGTTCGAGTCTCTGAGTTCCAGCTGCAATTAATTTGAGGTAAGCGTCCGAGCGCCGCCCTCCGTGCACCCCCGAAGGGCCGGGCCGCAGTCCGCAATAGTCAGTATCCGCAAGCAGCTCAGCCGGTTACGTAGCTCCAGCGCCCCGCGCCCTCTACCAGCGCTTCAGGTACTCACCCTCGGGGATTCACAACTCCCGCGGCGTCGTACCTGGGAGCCCCCACGTCAAAGCGACGGGCGATGTCCCTTATGTACAGCCGCGTCCTCGATCTCAATATCCGTGCGATATCAGCAGCTCCGGCAGGCCTTCACCGGGACAGCGTTGGTCAGAGCGCCGCCCGTTGCTCTGGCTCAGCCCCAAGCAATCGAGCGTGCAAGGTCGTCAGTACCCAGCGGCAGGCTCCGCAATCTCTGTCCCTCAAACCAAAAAACAGCCTCCGATAGAGCAGTGCTGCGACGATCAGAAGCTCCCCACAGGCAGCCGATCCAGGCGGTCAGAAAGCAGGATGATGAAGGATTATAAAGGCGGCCGGCAGAGTAGCACCACAGTGCAGCCATCTTGCCGCGCGCCAGGCCACGCCCCCCCATAGCTTGGCAATGTTGAAGTGACACATAGAGCATAGGGCATAGGCAACCAAATGCACACACCAAAATAACTTTACTCAGCAAGGACACTGACAAAACACACAACAGGAGTAACTGTCTTTATTCACATATTGCACAGATGTGACAGTAGAACAACAGTACACAAGAGCAAGTCACAAAATGCTGATCATATGCAAGATAATCTGCACAGGCAAACTACAAACAGGAAGGCCACTGGGCATGGCACAGGGTTAGAGTCCAACACAGCAGAGCAACAGGGCCAGTGTCCAGGGCACAGGTGAGAGTACAACACAGCAGAGCAACAGGGCCGGTGTCCATGGCAGGTGGCACAGCAAGTAGTTAAGAGGCTGCACAGGGGTGACTCCAACACAGCAGAGCAACAGGGCCAGTGTCCATGGCACAGGTGAGAGTACAACACAGCAGAGCAACAGGGCCGGAGTCCATGGCAGGTGGCACAGCAAGTAGTTAAGAGGCTGCACAGGGGTGACTCCAACACAGCAGAGCAACAGGGCCAGTGTCCATGGCACAGGTGAGAGTACAACACAGCAGAGCAACAGAGCCAGTGTCCATGGCAGGTGGCACAACAAGTACAGTGAGTGTGTTTGACCGTACCCTTCCATGACCAGCAACACACCCAGATGGCAAACAATGGGCAGGACTAGCACACCTGTATGAGAGACAGGTGCACGAGGGGGACTGCCACTCACATTTGGCTGTCAGGCGGACTTGGAGCTGGCTGTGTGTCGAGGACAGCAGGAACACTTGACTGGGGAGACAGAAGCCCAGGTGATGTAGGGCTATCAGTTGTTTGGCAAGCTGGAGGGCTGTTTGGACCAGGTGGTATAGTGGCACATGGAGGTGGAGTCATGCAGACCTGTGACACAGTGTGGGTGGGAGAGGTTGGAGGGGTACCCTTCCACTTTTTGGGAATACGAAATGGCTTCTCTGTCTTGGGGTTAATCGGAACTGGTGATGACACAACAGGCACACACACCAACTGTCCCACATCAGGTGCAGACAATGGCACTACCTCTGGTGACGTGCCGGATCCTGCTGAACGCGTTGCCTCTGGACCACCTTCCCCTGTTTGCCAGGTGTCCCACCTACAGTGCCCTCCTTTGCCTCTTTGCCAGGGGTGGCCCCTACAGTGCCCTCCTTTGCCTGTTTGCCAGGTGTCCCACCTACAGTGCCCTCCTCCACCTGCTTCACTAGGTTTGGAATTGGAGTTGATGTGGTGGGGGGATATGGCCCTGTGCCCTTCCTAGGTGTACCCTTGCTATAGGACACATTCTCAGTGGGCAGAGACAATGCACGTCAAGCTCTGCGTGAAGTTTTAGGGACATGAGAGTCATTTTCTGGTGATGCCTCTGAGGCATGTGAGCCTGACCTCAGTCTCATTGCTTTTTCGACCTTGCTCTTCCCTGACGGGCTCTTTTCCTTGCATTCTGGGGTGACTCTGCTCTTCCGTGGGGATGGTGTCTGTGGGCGGGACCGCTTGGGTTGTGTCTGCTGTGTTCTCCTTGTGCTGTATCGTGTCTGTGACGCATGCGAACCGTGGTCACTGTCATCTGATGTGGCCACTGACTGGGTGTTGGACAAAGGCACCTGAGCAGGAATGGGAACATGTGCCTGTTGAAGGGCAGACGTCATTGTGGATGACAAAGCCTGGACTGTACAGTGTAACCCACCCAAGTCAGAGTGTAGGCCCTCCATGTAGGCAACTACCTGGCCTAATTTCTTGTCATGGTCACTGAAGGCATTGAGCAGGGCGGTCTGGCCCACACAAAGCTGGCGCAGGTGCTCTACACACTCAGCACTGAGGGCAGCAGGGGGGACAGGTGCAGGCTCAGCGGTGCCAGGTGTGAATGTAACTCGTCCCCTCTTACTGACACAGACACGGGCAGCACCAGATGAAGTGGATGGGAGCTGGGCACTGGCCGCTGTGTGGTAGATGATGTTGCAGACTCCCCATCCCCTGTGCTTGCCAACATGGATGCATCACCGCTGGCATCAGATGATGTAGTACTCTGTGCCTCAGCCACGGATTCCTCCTGCATACTACGGTCCCCTTCAGATGCACTGGTAAGCTCTGTGTCACTAGCCTCCTGTGGTGCTACTTTCGCCACCACTGGTTTCCGGCTCCCGTTCCTCCGTGTCCATTGGTGATTCTGCATGAGAGAGAGATGCAGGGTTGTGTTACTGTCATCATCAGGACAAAGCAATCCAATCAATGCAGTACAGGGGATGCCCAAATCAACATGGTGACCACCACACCCTGCAATCACATTGCAGCGACACACTACAGAGACCACAACAGTGCCTGTAACACTGAATATCTGCCATGACTGAGCCATGTTGAGGCCACACAGCACAACACCCTGCCCGTGGATGAAGTGCACCAGACACACAACTTGCCCTGCCCACACCTTGGGACATGATGTGGGGACAACACTCATTGCCACTGACAGACCTTCAGGGAACATGAGGGGACAACACACACACCTATTAGGACATGACAGTCCACAATGCCAAGTAGGCCATACCAAGCACCATGTGGTACTCTGGGGCACCTTGTTGTCAAATGTATGGTGCATGCAAAGTAGGCATACATGAAGTTACACTCAGATAGTGGGCCCTGCTGTTCACCCCCTAATAGATTCCCCACACTATCCCAATGCTGAACGACCATGTGGATCCTAACACCTCTGGCTATGAGAAAGCACAGCAGGGTGGATCAGCTTTGTAAGGCCAGTTTGGCCCAATGCCTGACACGCGCACACATCCCAGCGGCCACTCACATGGCACAGCACAGCACCACCACACGAACATCACATGAACCACCGCTGCCACAGGCCCTGTACACATGCATCCGCTCCCAGCCAAAGTCACCCTCCCCAAATACTCACCCCTGCCTTGCTGGGGATGCGCCTTCAGACGTGCATCCAGCTCCGGATTAGTCACTGCCAATATGCGGACCATCAGTGGTGTTAAGTTGCGCCTTGCCAAATGCCCAGTGCGCGGTTGCAGCCCCAATGTCATCTCTGCCACGTTCTTTGCCAGCCGGCTGATGTTGTCCCACCTCTTGTGGCAGTGGGTGAGTTGTCAGTTGGATACCCCCAGGGCACGCACGTTTGCTGCAGTGGCCCTCCACACAGCCTTATGCTGGTGTACCTTGAGCTGCAGATATGGGAGAAAAAAATGTTAAATGACCAGTTACACAGTGTAACATACCATCATCTATTAGTACAGTAGCAAGACACAGACTTAGAACCTATTGTAATCTCCCTCCATCTCAAACTGGGGGACACCTCACAAGGGCACTCTGCATGGGCCAAACAGATGTGATTGCATGCATACATGAGGGAGTAGAGGGTCCCTGATAATCTCACACACATGCAGGATGATTGCACTGAACCCCGTCAGTGGCTTGCAGACATCACCAGTCCCATGCATGTCTGCCCACTACATACATCACATATCTACCTGTGTCTGTGTCTAGAAGCACTGTGTGCATGACTGGGCAGCATTCAATGAGCATGTCCTGTGAACATATGCGTTTGTAATGTGTATGGCCTCGGGGCACATGGACTCACCAACAAAATATCCATCTAGAGAAGTGTGTTAGTGTGCAATTATACAGGGCTGAGATGGTGCATATCTACTATTCAGTGTGAATGAACAGGAGCAAGGACCATGTAACTGGGCAGAGTCTCTGGGTTCACACTGCGTCAGACAACAGGGGCACACAGAAACATTCACCAGAGCAATTACTGTCCTGGCACCTACATGTCCAACATCCTGTGGCTGGAGAGTTTGTTAGTCAGTGTATGACACAACCCCACACCCTCAGGCATATACTGCAGCAGCACAACTACATGTCTGACACCCCCCTTGCCCTACAGCTCCCTTAATGATGACTTACCACTACATTGGGGCCACCATACAGCCTTGGGTACTGTGCCAGCACCTCGTTCACGAGGACCTCCAGCTCCTCGCTTGTGAATGGACTTGCACGGATCTTCTCTGTCCTTGCCATCCCTGTGGACATGGAACACCTGTGGTGGTAGTGAGTGGTGAGGGGTCCCAGGCAGCAGGCACTTGAGGCAGCAGCAGGAGAGGGGCCCAGGCAGCAGGCACTTGAGGCAGCAGCAGGAGAGGGTCCCAGGCAGCAGGCTCTGTGATCAGTGGAAATGTGAGGCTCACTCCCACAGATTTATAGCCCCCTGGGGTTGTTTGTAAGGTGCAAAGCTGCAATAATTGGTTGTCCCGGTCTGCCACATTCAAAAGCATCCAATGACCGCCTCCGCGGTGGCGGAGCACGGCTTCCGCGATTTTCAAAACTGCATCATGCCACCGCAATCATCGCTCCCATTGGCTGTAGGCAATGCTCCATGGCGGTGATGCACCGCAGGGGCCCGGGGTGCGCTACCGCGATGGTGCATCGTTCAAAAGCATCCAATGACCGCCTCCGCAGTGGGGGAGCACGCCTTCCGCGATTTTCAAAACTGCATCATGCCACCGCAATCATCGCTCCCATTGGCTGTAGGCAATGCCCCAGGGCAGTGTCGCACCGCCGTGGCCATGCGGTAGCTACCACGGTTTGGGTGGCGGAGCATGCCTACCGCCATATACCCATGTCTCCATGCCAATGGCTACCGCACTTGTGAAGGGGGTGGTGCTGGTGTCACACCGCCGTGGCCAGGCAGTAGCTACCACGGTTTGGGTGGCGGAGCATGCCCACCGCCATCTACCCATGTCTCCATGCCAATGGCTACCATACTTGTGAAGGGGGTGGTGCTGGTGTCACACCTCCGTGGCCAAGCGGTAGCTACCGCGGTTTGGGTGGCGGAGCATGCCCACCACCATCTACCCATGTCTCTATGCCAATGGCTATCGCACTTGTGAAGGGGGTGGCGTCACACCGCCGTGGCCAGGCGGTAGCTACTGCGGTTTCGGGTGGGGAAGGCCTCCATGCTGCTCAGGTGTGGGACAGGGGGCATGGTGGGAGTTGTGGTACAGCCCTCCCACCCCCAAACAGCCAGAACAGGGAAGATGGCTGCCTACCTGTTAGGTGAGGGCGAACAGTGCAATGGCTGCCACATGCTCCTGGGTGGGGGAGGCCTCTATCCCACTCAGGTGTGGGACAGGGGGCATGGTGGGAGTCGTGGTACAGGCCTCCCACCCCCAAACAGGGCCTCCCAAGCAAGATGGCTAGCTACCTGTTAGTTGAGGGTGGAAAATGCAATGGTATTTGGGTTGTGCAAGGAAGTACTTATCAGTGTGTTGGTTAACATTTGTTTGTACTTACCAGCCTCCACTCCCCCGGATACTCCTGTGAGAATCTCAGGATGCAGTATGGCAAGCACCTTCTCCTCCCATGGTGTGAATGGTTTTGGTGGAATGGGAGGGCCACCGCCAGTCTTGTCAGCCAGCTCCCGGTTCTTGCTTCTCCTCTCTTTGACAACCCTCTTGAGATCATGCCACTGATTGATGATCTCCTTCTTGGATCGCGGGGTTGTCCCTACTGCATTGACCTTTTGAACTATCCTTTCCCACATTTGTGTCCTTGTGGCTAATGGGGTCTGTTGGACCAGACTACCAAACAGTTGTGGTTCCACTCTCACTATCTCATTGACCATGACTGTCAACTCACTCTCTGTGAATTTGGACAGTTTATGTGCTGCCATTGTGTGTGGTATTTGAAGTGTTTGTGGGTGCAAGGGTGTGTGTGGTGGGTGTGGTGTTGATTTGTGAGGTGTGTTGTGTGCTGGGGGAATATTGGTGCTGGTGTGATGGTGGTAGTGATGATGGTAGTAGTGGTGGTGGTGTGTGTGCTGTGTTCTTTTGTCTCTCCTGTCAGATCTGGTGTATGTCCTTCTCTTCTGGAGTGTTGCAAAGGATTGTGGTCAGTAAAGGTACTGGTTTTATACTCAGCTGTGTGGGTGTGTCCAAATGGGACTTTGCTGTCAGGTGTGTTGTGGGTGTTGTCCTGGGAATTGTATGTTTTTTTGGCATTTGTTTTTTCATTGGTATGTGTTTTGTGTATTTGGTGGGCATGGCTACTTTGATTTGAGCTAAGTTTGGCTTTGTTGCGGTGTTTTAGCATCGTCCGCCATGTTTTTCATGTACCGTTCGCCGCGGTGGCTATGCTGCTGCTCTTCCGCTGTCTCTACCATTCACTCCTGTATGCGACCGCGGCAATCGGAAACAGCGGATCGTACTGCTGGACCATCGGGGATATCCTAATTTCCCGTGCGGTGTCTCTGCTTTGCTTGCAGCGGGTTGTAGCTTTTTCGCTGCGTTTCTGACCGCCGCGGTCGGTTTTTGGACGTCACCGCCCGCGTCGGGTGGTTTTTGTTAGCCCGATAGTGTTTGTGGGTACAGGGGTGTGTGTGGTGGGTGTGGTGTGAGGTGTGTTGTGTGCTGGGGGATTGTTGGTGCTGGTGTGATGGTGGTTGTGATGATGGTAGTGGTGGTGGTGTATGTGCTGTGTTCTTTTCCCTCTCCTGTCAGATCTGGTGTATGCCCTTCTCTTCTGGAATGTTGCAAAGGATTGTGGTCAGTAAAGGTGCTGGTTTTGTACTCAGCTGTGTGGGTGTGTCCAAATGGGATTTTGCTGTCAGGTGTGTTGTGGGTGTTGTCCTGGGAATTGTATGGTTTGTTTTGTCATTTGTTTTTTCATTGGTATGTGTTTTGTGTATTTGGTGGGCATGGCTACTTTGATTTGTGCTAAGTTTGGCTTCGTTGCGGGTGTTTTCAGCATCGTCCACCATGTTTTTCATGTACCGTTCGCCGCGGTAGCTATGCTGCTGCTCTTCCGCTGTCTCTCTCATTCACTCCTGTGTGCGACAGCAGCAATTGGAAACAGCGGATCGTACCGCGGGACCATCGGGGATATCCTAATTTCCCTTGCGCTGTCTCTGCTTTGCTTGCAGCGGGATGCAGCTTTTCCGCTGTGTTTCTGACCGGTGCGGTCGGTTTTTGGACGTAACCGCCCGCGTCGGGCGGTTTTTGTTAGCCCGCTACCGCTGCAGTTGGTCTTTTTTGGCGGTTGATCCTAATTTGACCGCCGGTTTATCCACTGTCCCGGCGGGCGGTTGTTTCCCGCCTCCATGGGGGTCGGGATGATTTTCCGCCCGCTATCCTAAATGCGCCCTTAGACTCACTTTCAGACGACACAGGCATATATGATTCTAGCCTGACAGCCCTTCCCGTCAAAAACTAAACTACTTTTACTGAAACAATGTGCAGTGCGGGCTTTTGCGCGGTACCAGTGCACCGGGTGCCAAGGTCAAGGGGGGCGCCATTTGTGCTCTGAAATCAGCACCAGTTGCACTGCCCAAAAGCCTAGACTGTTGAACATTATTTACCCTCTTTCTTTTCCACGATGTTAATCTTCGTAGAAATATAAGAGATTTAACAGTGTTAAACAGACCAGGAGGCACGTTTTCATGCCCACCCATGCGCTGCAGTGAATATTTGCTTTGCTTTTGGGCCAAAAAATAAAATAAAAGGTTCCACCTGCATGTTCGCGTGTTTCATTTAATTGATCTAGCCACATATAGCTGAGCTCTGCTCTCTACTTGCACCACCAGTATGGCTTCTTACCGCCATGATTATGCCAGCTCAATTTTGTGCAATTCACTTTGTGTTTGTGAATAGAAACAAAGGAAGTTGTAGGCAGGACTGGCTCTGTGGCGCTGCATTCTTTGCATCCAGCAATTTTCAGACAACAAAAAACATATTATGATTACTCCAGTGATTAATGTTCTTTCAGCAGAGAGACTGGAGTTTTGTCTAGTGGAAGTTTTGATTAATCGCAAGGTAACACAGAGGCTTAATATGCCTGCTGCAAAGAACTTGTACCATGCACATCACAAAGAGCATATCATGTAAATAATTCAGTAGGACACTGCTTTTATCAGAGAGATCCTATTCTTACTTGCAGTTTATAAGTTAAAATCCTAATGTAGAACAGTGAGCAATTAACTGTCATCAAAGAGCTGCATGAAAACTGCATGGTATAGGTTAGAGTATTTAGATTTTCTCCCCAGTCTTTCATTATACTAATGTTGCAAAATTGGTTAATTTATGCAGAAATCAATTCTTATTATTAAAGAGAAACCCCAACCACAGTGTTAAGTTTTATATTCTATGTTTGTCCTTCTTCAGAACAAGCACTCTATAATGCCTACTAGTATGGATGACATGAGTCATTTGGCTGCCGTGGGGCGGCAACCCCAGTGACCTCCATGGCCATCCAAAAGGGTAGCTAAGCCCCTGGATTGATTGTCTTTGTAAATGTGTGATGTAAAGGTTCTGACACCCTATACTGGTATCATTTGTGCTATAAAACTAATTTTATGCATCTGTGAGAGAATAGTTATGGAGACTTGAGGGGCACTGTTAAAGGGTGGTATTGAGGGGGGGGCGTGGCCTGAAGCCGAAGATGGTGGACGTGTAGCCCGAAAGCTCCGTCCGTAATCCTCAAACTGAGCTGATTATCCTGCTTTCCCCCACCGCGACCCACCTGATACTTGCACCGGAGGTCCCCGGGGGTGTTATCTTGGTAGCGGAGCGGTGCTTCTCCTGTCCGCCCGCTCTGCTGACGCTCGGTGCGACTACCCTGGAAGCGGCCTGCTGCATAGGGTGAAGCCCCGGGCTCGAGTGGACGTTCTCCCCGGCCTCCCCATAGCCTCTGGCGCGGTCAGACCAGCTCCGCGCCGGACCTCTGAGGCGGAAACCAGCGGCAGACCTCGCATGTAGGGGGGTGTCCTGAGAGTGCGGCGACCCTGCGGCCCCCGCCTACGCTGCGGGGCACTACACGGCATCCTGCTGGGTGCCCTGCGTATCGAGCGGAGGCTCTCCTCTCTGGCTGACCGGCTGAATCCACGCGGAGGGCTAGACGCCCGTTTCCTGCTGCGCCGCCCGGGACTGTGAGGCGGACAGCGCCGGACATCGGACACAAGCGCCGCTTGCTCCGGACCCCCCCTGCAGGCCTCATTAGCAGTTTTTTGGGCGCCATTTTGTTACTGGGGCCCGGACGGGAGGAGCTTCTCTGGCCCACACACTGGTCGATTGCTTGAACCGCGACTAGGATTCCACGCGGTGCAACGCCCCTGCGGAGGGCGGTGTGCCCAGCGGTGTGCAGGGGACGGTGGACTGCAGGACCTGGCTGGCGGGGCGACTGGCCTAGGACAGCGGCGGGAGAGGGAGACACCGCTCTGCAGGCCTACCACCACGCACTGGCCCAGACTTCTAGAGTGTACCTGCGTAAGGCCGATTCACTGGACACTGGCAGAAGGCCACCTTACCTCCTTCATCTGTACTGCGAGAAGCTAAAGACGACTTTGCACTCGGGGCCTCCCTGGGTGGGCCGCCTGTTCTGCAACTGACGTCAAGGACGGGGATTCTACGCGCTCTCGGCCGGCCCTGGGCCTGTGCTGCTCCCACCCTTGCACAACACCACTCCCTGGCCCTGCGGCGAACACAGCCCGGCGCCCGGAGTAGATACGGGAGAGGGCAGCGGCGATCTGCTGTGCCCTTTCCGACGCCACCCTGCTGACAAGAGCCATGGGCAAGCCAAGGGGCAGGACTCATGGACAGGGCGCGGCGACGGACCTGCAGTCCACGGGCTCCGAGGACCCACTGGCCTCCTCCAACGTGGACATCATCCCGCCGACTGGGAAAGGGTCCCAGGACGCAAAGTTGGACCTTATCCTTAATGAGATACGAGCGACCCGTGAGGCCCTGGAATCGCGTATTGACAACATGGCGACGGGCCTATCACTACTAAGGGCGGACCATAACAAATTGGCGGAACGGGTGGCGGAGCAGAAACTGGCACTGAATGACCTGGTGCCACAACAGACGGAGCATTCCACGAGGCTGGAGGGAGTGGAAAAACAGCTTAAACATCTCTGGGATAAAGTGGATGAGGCAGAAGGACGTGCGCGCCGCAACAACGTCCGCATCTTGGGCATTCCGGAGAGAAGTGAGGGGAGGAACCCCACCCAATTCGTGGAGGACTGGCTACGGAAACTAGTGGGCCAAGAAGATCTCACTGCACTGTACAGCGTGGAGAGGGCACATCGGATGCCTCCTCGGCCCCCCAAGCCAGGGGCGCCCCCTCGTCCTCTGATCGCGCGCCTCCTTCATTTCAGAGACCGGGACACTGTGTTACGTGCGGCCAGGGAGAAAGCACCGATACGATTTGAAGATAAAAACATTTCAGTCTATCCTGATTTCACGCCCACTGTACAGCGCGCCAGGTCCACCTTCATGGGTGTCAAACGCAAGTTAAGGGACAGAAATATGAAGTATGCGCTGCTGTTCCCTGCTCGGCTCAAAATCATGCACGACAACAAATCCCACTTCTTCGAGTCACCAGAAGAGGCAGAGGAATGGATGGAGGTCACTCTGACACCGCCGACCTCACAGGACCCATTCGGGGAGCACCGGGGGGACGACCGCAACGAGCGCGGAGACACACCGGACAGAAGACACAACACTTCAGGCCCTGGACTCCACTCTTCCAATGGACCCCCTGTGAAGACGCATCCACCTGATGCTCCAATGGCAAACCACCCATCGTCATCTCACCGGCAGCAGCTCACGGAGGAGGCCCTAGCAGCACATGACGCCAAAGCACGTAGCGACGGGCACTCCGCCACTACTGGCACCCACACAGAGGTATCCGGCTCAATGGACAGCTTGCCGCTGTTCCCGAAAATTACAGCCCAAATGGCGGAGGAGTTCTGATTTGCTGAAAATATGATCCCCTCCGGGTGGTAATGTATACTTGCACCCCCCCCCCCCTCCCCCTCTTTTCGCAATTGATGGGTTGCGTGGGGAACTTACTTTGTTGAGGACTACCGAGCCTATGCAGACCGTTCAATGACAGTCGACAGAGGCCTGTCACCCCCCGGTCTGCACACGGACTCCAATGACTTGTGCCCACGTTGGGCACCACAGTTTGGATCCCGGGCACGTTGGCTTGGGGACCTTTTTGTTAAGGGGTTGTTTGTTTCCACGACACACTCACCTTATCTCAACGCAAAACTGACATGGGGCCCAGGGAGTTTCACTGAGTCGCACCACATGGTTGGATATGGGGCCGCTTAACAATTACCAAATGTGCACCTGGAACGTGCGTGGCATGGGAGCAGTCCAGAAACGCCATAGAATTTTGGCCCAGCTCAACCGCAGGGGAACCCAGATTGCATGCCTGCAAGAGACGCATTTGAACGCCTCGGAAGCAGTGAAGCTGCGCAAAAAATGGAGGGGACAGTTATTTGCTACCTCTTATTCTGCATTTTCAAGGGGGGCGGCGATCTGGTTCCGTGGCTCTGTCCCCTTTCAGATGTTAGAGCATAGAATTGATAAAGAGGGCCGATATGTATTTGTGCGGGGGATGTTGGACGGGGATGCTGTTGTATTTGGCTGTGTTTACTCGCCGAACTCTAATCAATCGGAGTTCTTGTTGACAGTGAACGGGGTGCTGACAGGATGGGCTGATCATCGATGGTTTATTGGGGGTGATTTTAATGCTGTGCTTGATGTTACGATGGATAGGTCACATCCCCCTTTACAGGCGACTGAGAGTAGGAAACAAGCGGATGCTCTTGTTCGTTGGGCTGAGGGCTGGGACCTGACTGATATATGGCGCAGTACACACTCGCAGGAGAGGGAATATACCTTTTTCTCCCCACCACACCAGCTTCATACTAGAATTGACCACATTTTCTGTTCCCGCTCCGTAGCGGATACAATTGTTAAGGCCCAACACATGGGGAAAACCCTGTCCGATCATAGCTCTGTAGAACTCACATGGCAGTGGGGCAGGCGGCTGGCCCCCATCCCTACTTGGAGACTGTCCCCAGATCTTCTTGAAGACTCAGTGTTCGGGCCTCCCTGTCCGACGCTATAGAAACATATTTCTCCACAAACATGGACACAGCCAGCACCCGTCAAGTGGAGTGGGACGCATTTAAGGTCTGTCTTAGGGGGGCGGCCTTGGCCGCTGGAATGGGCAGGAAAAGGGAGATAATTAATCAATTGAAGGAGGTGGAGGGCTCCCTGGCTTCCCTAGAAAGTGAGGCTGCCGGCACGCATGCGCCCTTCACACCACTACAGGAGGCTCACATTCGACACGCAGAGCTATTGGAAGACCTGAGGCTCCTAGACTATAGGGAATATACAAACAGGCAGCATGCACAGGCAGATAGAGCTGGCCCCCTCCTAGCCCGCCTATTAAAGGACTCACCAGTGAGCCAAACCCATTCTGAGAATCTTGGACCAAGCAGGAAATCCAGTCACCACCCAGGTTGGGATCAACACTGCGTTCAGGGAATACTATACAGCGCTGTACAGTCCCCCACAGCCCCTTCCAGAGGTCGCATTCGAGGCCTTTACGAGGGACTTAGCCCTGCCTCGACTTACAGAAGGGCAGATCAAAGACCTTAAGCGCACCATTACCATAGCTGAAATCAGACAGGCAATACGCGCCCTTCCTAAGGGCAAGACCCCTGGGACAGACGGCCTACCGGCCGACTTTTATGCAACATACATAGATCTACTGGCCCCACGGTTACACGCTATCTACTTGGAAGCACTGCGAACAACCACCCTACCGCAGTCGTCTATGCAGGCATTAATCACGTCCCTTTTAAAGCCTAATAAAGATGGGCTTCAGATGGCTGACTATAGACCCCTGTCCCTTCTCAATACTGACTCCAAGATATTGAGCAAGGTGCTGGCATCGAGGCTCGTGCAATATGTACCTCAACTAGTCCACTCGGATCAATGTGGTTTTGTCCCGGGCCGCAATACAGCCATGAACCTCAGGCGGCTAGCCCAGCTCATGCTCGGTGATCAAGAGGGCACGAGCTCTGAGGGCTGCATCTCACTGGACTTGAAACAAGCATTTGACTCCCTTAGATGGGATTACATGTTTGACACACTGTCGAAATTTGGGATACCCCCCGAATTCCTCGCTTGGGTCAGATTGCTGTATACAGCTCCCACTGCTAGAGTGCGCACCGCAGGTCATATATCAGTTCCTATAGCTATTGCACGGGGCACCAGACAGGGCTGCCCACTTTCCCCCCTACTATTTGTCCTTGCCCTTGAGCCGATGCTCTGTAGGCTCCGCCATATGGCCCCCCCGGTTTGGCATTATGCGACATGGGACGGCGCATATAGTGTCCGCTTATGCGGATGATATTATTTTATATTTCCGAGACTTGAGGAGCGACTTGAGCCCTGTTGCCCAGGTGTTTGAGGTCTTTAGGTCGATCTCAGGCCTGACCATAAGCGAGTCCAAATCATATGGCTTCACATTTGCAGCCGCTGGTCTGACTACTCCATTGCCCTTCGCCCCCCACGAGTTCCAGATAGCTGAAACCACCTTCAGATATCTGGGGATGCAGATTTACAGGGAAGCAGGTCAGATGATCGACGGTAACCTTGGGAGGGCCATTAGGGCACTGAAGTCGCAGATACAATTTTGGCTCACACTGCCACTCTCTATACCTGGCAGAGTGGCGATATCCAAGATGGTGATGCTCCCCCGCCTTCTCTACCACTTCACTAACTTGCCACACCTGATCCCGGCAGCTACCTTTAAGGCCCTGGACACTCTACTCACCGAACTGGTATGGGGGCACGGCCGCAGGCGTGTAGGTCTGTCCAAGCTGCAGCTCCCCTCTGAAGCCGGTGGCATGGGTTTGCCTGATTTTAGGGCCTACAACTATGCGTGTCAACTGCAATGGCTGGCCTTCTGGGTAGCGGGCCGCAATCTTCAGGAGATTAACATGACGGACAGGGATCATGAATTGGGGAGAATACACACGTTACTTTTGCCCAACTCAATTGTACCTAGGGATGTCCCACCTCTCCTCAAACTGGCGATAACATACTGGCGGAAGGCGTTAAAGTACACATCCCCTGAGTCGTCCTATGCCCCCACGATCCCGCTCTTGGGTATCCCAATGGCTACGGGGACTCTATCGGCGGCCTCGCTGGAGCAATGGCATGACGCCGGAGTGTCGCACGTGGGTGACCTGTTCGCGGAAGAGCGCCTACAGTCCTTTGCAGACTTTAGAACTACCCATGGAGTCCCTGGGGGCACCTTCCTGCTACACTCTGGCCTTCGCCACTATATCACACATATGTGGTCCCCTAGGGGAATGGAGCCAACTACGAATCCTCTCATCACCATGCACTACCTGATGGGCACGGGCGCCCACCTTACTAAGTGGCTCACTGCTAGTATTAAGAAGGGGAGGGCTTTCGATCTGTCGCCACTCCGGGCAGCATGGGAGGTGGACATTGGTAGGCCCCTGAGGGATAAGGAATGGGAACGTCTCCTTCAGTTCCCCAAAAAAGTAGCTAGGAACCCCAAGTTCAAGTTTATTCAGTCGATGCTTCTACACAGAGCCTACCTGACCCCACGCCGCATACACATGATGTTTCCTGATGCGAACAGTAATTGCCCCCGGTGTGACACCGAGGACGCAACACTAATACACATGCTTTGGCAATGCCCCAAACTAGGATACTACTGGACCACGGTCCATGCTTCGCTCCAGGAAGCGGGTGCTTTGACCCGATCCCCAACACTGGAAGGCACGTTACTGGGGTTGGGGCCCTCACAGCGCACTAGAACCGTGGCGACACGCTTCGCGGATCTGGCCTTGTTGCTGGCGAAACGTGCCATCACTATGAGGTGGAAGTCGACTAGGCCTCCTGACCCGGAGTTGTGGAGAGCGGAAGTGGTGAGATGGGGTAAGGCGGAGGGAGTTGCACTGCAGAGGGAGGAATACAGGGGATTGAGGAAAAAACCAATTTCTCTGAACTGGTATACCATATTAGGTATGTTTGAAACTGGGGGAGACGGGGATGACGAGGATACAAGTGCCTCTTCGATTGCACGATAAATGTGTCCTTGGTCGGACTGACATGCACTGTCACTAACCGTGGTGCGCTACGGAGAAATGAGGGGGATCCCCCCATTTTATATTTTCTGTATTGGTCTAGTTCCATCTATGTGGACATTTGAATAGAGCCATATGCTGTGGTTCTCTGAGTGCCCCGGTCTACTGATTAATCAATTATATGTTGTTATGTGAGTGTCGGATGGATTTGTTGAGGGTGGGGGGAGGGATAGTTTTGGACAGGAGTTTGCATAAAATGTGACGGTTAATGTCACCAACAAACTGAAAATTAAGACAACTATGCAATTATATGTTCTAAGCGACCTTATATGTGTATTACTCTGTATCCCTCTGGGATTGGAAGTATTTGTGACTGCTTTACCTAATATGCTAATAAACAGATTTTCAAAAAAAAAAAGGGTGGTATTGAGATTATCCCTGACGGAGGTGGTCATTGGGGGGTGCCAACAAACAATGTTGCAGAGGGCACCACAGGCGCTAAAGCAGGCCCTGACGATGTGTCTACACCAAATGATATACATAAGTAACACTAACTAAAATATCGGACACACTGATTGAACAATCTCTGTCATCAATCGATCAGACAGCATTATTAAGATGAAATTTCTCTGAGCACACAGATACTAAAGGAACGCAATAAAGACAGTTTTGGTCCGTGTCTCTTGCACACACATAGCAAAAAGCAGCAAGGGCCCAGCACTGCCAATGGTTTCCTCTGCTTACCTGCTCCAGGAGGGGTGATTAATTAATTCATGCACACCAGACCGGTGTCTATTACTCATTATTACATGCGGTGCCGGTACCTTGTGCATTTTCCTCAGCTGATCGCCATAATGTTGCACATGCCAAACTCACGCAGCTGTAACGTAGCAATTAAGGTGCTGGCAGTTAGGTGCAGTACAGCCTCTACAGCACTCCCATATAAAGTGGTCCCATAGGAATCGGACGTAGGCAACGAGCACACCAACAAAGTTAGAATTACAGCCATTTTACAGATCTAACCAGTGAGGCAGGCAAAAGGTACATACGCACTGTCTTTCAGCTCGCTCTTTATTTGCCACGCAGGCCTTACTGAACACTTCATCTTGCGCCTGCGCTGTCCCAGCCTGCCACGCCTTAACTCAGGTCTTCGTGAGTGACAAAGTGAATTTGATTCAGAGCATATGCAAATTTTGCTCGGGGGTCGTCTGTTTGAAAATTATTTGCGAGATATGTCATTGGTACAAAAAAGCTGGCCAGATCACATTTCAATATACTTGCCATACTTTTACGAAAGATCAAGCAGAAAATGCTTCTAGCCCTGCGCATGCGGCTGCAGCAGACGCCTGCTTTACAATGCTGCGCAACAGGTTTTCTGCTCAAGTCGAGGACAAAATACACACACAGCGCAGGAGTAAGAAAAATGGAAATTACGCGAGATATATAATCACTAACGGTGATGATACATCAGGATGATCGTGCCTGGACCTCGGTGGGCCAGTCAGTGAAAACAGATCCAAAGCCGTCCGAAGGACAGGTACATTTATTTTTAAATAGTTATCAGGTTCACTGCAAAGGGAAAAAAATGTTGTAGCTCTGGCCCTGTCAAATAAGTGCCGGTGCTGAGCATCGGAAAGCACCGGCACAAATTAAGCACTGCAAGTTATCCAGGCAAGGTGAAGAATACTCACCGAATAACACCGGCAAAAACTTCACCACAAAAAATTATTTTTGGGAACATGTTCCCAACATCGAAAGAAATGTTCGCTTTGTTTAAATAGACAAAGCCTGGCGGTGATTAGAGTGTAACCTTCACTCAGTCACCGTTTCAACAATCCAAACTTTGATTGGTGCACTGCACCCTTACCCACAAGAAGACTCCAATACAAACGCACAGCAGCTCTGCTTCAGGGATCCGGCAAGAATAATTTGCAGTGTGCTGAACTCGTATGCAGCGTTTATACTTCCGGTTCAGCTGGAATCATGGGAATTGTAGTTCAGTCTCTCAGACCATCTCCTTCCACCAAGCCATCAACTGAGAATACAACTTCTGCATGGCTGAATGACTCTGGAAGGAACACAACATGGGCATCAATTAACATTCTCTACTGGCACACAAACACTTTGTAGCTTGCCCCTGTTGTCTTCACGCTGAATGTTTAGCAGGATACCCCCCTCCCGTAGGTGGCATGCCCTGACCAGGTTTACCCGGATTTGTGGCATGGAACAACCTTAACTATCTTAGAGCCTGCACGGTTTCCACAAGCTCCCACAAATCCTCCTCAACACCATATCCTTTCCAAGAAAGAGCTACCACAATTTAGTTCCCCATAACTTAGAATCAAGTATTTTTCTTACTTCATACTCGGGCTCATTCTCAACCAGAATCAAAGCAGGTGCCACCCTTAACTTAACCCAAGCTGGTTTAATCAAGGATATGTGAAAACAGGATGAATTCTGAAAGATTTAAGTAATGCTAACTTCACTGATAAAGACTTCACCCTTTTGAGGATTTGTATGGTCCAATTAAGTGAGCATTGAATACGCTATACCTCTTAAAGCGGATGTGGCTAGTTGATAACCATACCATGTCCCCCACAGGATAGAGAAGTCCTGATCTTTTATTCTTGGCCGCATAGCCTTTATGCATTTCTTTTGCATGATTCAGTTTTTCTTGTGTTTGCTTGAAGGTCTGATGTATGTGTGATACTCTTTTGTTTAATCCAGGAACACTTTCCATAGATCATGGATACCAACAATCTGTGAAACGTGGATGGAACCCATAAGTGTTATAGAAGAGGGCTATGTTCTTGAAGCTATGTTTTGCACTGTTATCTGCAAATTCAGCTACCCAGGGTGCGATCCACCCAAGAGTTTGTGTTTATATCAACATAACAGCAAAGATGTTTTAGAGTTTGATTCAGTCTGTCAGTCTGTCTTCAGTTTGCAGATGAAAGCTGGTAGACTTGAAGGAGGTAACATGAAGTGCCTTGCACCACACCTTCCAAAAATGAGCCGTAAATTTTGATCCCCTATTGGACTATATAATTCTAGGTAAATCATGTAATCTAACTATATGAATCAATATTATTTGTGCCAACTGTCCAGCCCTGGGGACCTGAGTACAGGGGATAAAGTGGCCTAGTTTTGTCAGACCATCGACCACCACTAGAATTACTGAGCAACCCTCATCGGTAGGTAATCCAACAATAAAGTCCAACAATATCATATCCCATGGTTTCTCAGGAGGAGGCAAAGGTTGTAAATAGTCCCTTTGGTTTCCTGTGATCTGCATTGGCTTGAGCACAAATAGCGCATTTGCATATTCTAACAGGTATGTCTTCACGTATTGTGGGCCACCAAAATTGTCGTAATACTCTGTCTAGAGTTTTCTCCACTCCATTAAGTCCTGCACTGGGTAGCTCATGACACCAACGAAACACCTCCATTTGTTGTTCTTTGTTAGGAATCAACAATGTATTCCAACACATAGGAAGACCTCCTTTTGTCTGCCATTCAGGAAGTTGATTTAACCACTCCTTCCAATTGTTAGAACTGACCTCTTTGATTGTGTTCTATAAAAAGTCATCTGGTTGTAATGCACCAATTACGTGAGTTTGTTTTAATATGCGTCTGGTCTGTAGGTTCCCACAAAATCATACTCTGCAAAAAACATCATCCACCTTAACGGTCTAGGAGATAGATGCCTAGCAGCTCTCAAAAACTGCACTTTTCCGTGGTCTGAATACACAGTGATGGTCCGTTTTGCCCTCATTAAGTAATGCCTCCACTTCCTGAAAACATCTTTGGTGGCCAAGAGCTTTTTTTCCACAATGGTATATCTTGTTTCAGATTCATTCAGCTTCCTAGACATGAAGGCCACGGGGTGCATTTGACCAGTTAACCCGTCTCTTTGAGATAGAATAGCCCCAATGACAATTTCTGAAGTATCTACTTCAACGATAAAGGGTAACTCAGTATTTGGATGCGCCAAAATGGGAGCAGTAGTAAAGGCTCGTTTTAGCAGGGTGAATGCCTGATTTGCTTCATCAGACCAAATAAAAGGTACATTTGTTCTCTGTAAACTATAGAAATTAAAATAGCCCAAAAAGCATTGGATGTCATTCACATTCTTGGGCATTGGCTTTTCACTAACAGCTTGGATCTTCCGTTCTGCTATTTCCTTACCAGATGCAGACAACATTACTCCCAAAAACCCCTCCTTAAACACATGGAATTCGCACTTACTCAGTTTGCAATATAGGCTGATGTCTTTCAACACTAAACATACATGACGTGAATGAATTGCAATTGAGTTTGAGTAGATAAGAATTTCATCTATGTACACCACTACAAACACTTCTAAGTATTCTGGTAGGACATCGTTGAGAAAGAATTGAAATGCTGCAGGGGCATTGCACAACCCAAAAGGCATTACTGATATGGTCCTTTGAGATCCAGTTTAGTGTATACCACTGCATTTCTAACCTGATCCACTAACACTGGGATCAGTGGGAGTGGATAACGGTTTTTCACCGTAATAAGGTTAAGAGCATGAAAGTCAATACACATTCTTTGTTTGCCATTTGCCTTGGGTATAAAGAATAGTGCCGATAAATCAGGTAATTTAGAAGGGCGTATGAATCCATTTGCTAAATATTTCTCGATGTATTGTTTTAGGTGTTTATTTTCAGGTTTCGTTAGAGCATAGATTCTCCTGCATGGTACCACAGCTCCCGGAACCAAGTCTATCTGACACTCATATGGTCTATGAGAAGGTAATATCTCTGCCTGTTGCTCATTAAACACGTCTAGGTACTCTAAATACTGAGACGGTAAAGTGGTGTCTTTCTCTGCAGCTGTAGCAATGCTATGTCCATGAGCTAATGTTTGTACCGAGATAATTTGTTTCATACAATGCTCTTGACAAAGGGGGGGAGAGATAAACTTGATTGTTTCTTCTGCCCAATCAATGGCGGTATTGTGTATTTTTAGTTGCTTTGATGATGTTGAATTGCATTGTTTCTACGTGGTTCTCTTTACTTTTGACAGAAAGCAAATCGGTGTTGCATCCAATGGGACCAAGGGTGAGTTCCCTCCCATCTACCGCTAATACCTGTTAAGGATCTTGCTTTTTGATTACTGTCAATTGTAAATATTTCGCGATTTGTTCGTCCAGGAACATGCCTGTTGGTCCTGAATGAATCATGGCTTGTATAGATTGCCACCCTTTAATAATCTGTAAATAAATGGCTAGAAAGAAATGTTCTTTTGATCCTTGGTTTATCTCCGTTAAAGGGTCTTCTGTTCTGACTGCAGGTACCTTAGACAGTCCTATACTGTTCTTTGGTTTTATCATACAGTCTTTTAAATAATGGCCCTTTTTTCCGCAATATAAACAAAGACTATTCTTCCTTCGTTAGTCGCTTCTTGCGTAAGATAAGCCTTAACTGAACTTATTTCCATTGGCTCTACTGAGGAACTGGACACCCTTCCCACATTGCGCTGTTTCTCAAATCGTGGTGCACTCCTATCACTCTTTCTTCTATCTCCTCTGCGTTCACTCAGATGATGAACTAATTTCAGTGTTAGATTTATTAACTCTGTGCAATTGGCTGGTTGAGACTCTTTTTTGCGCTATCACATCTTTAAGTTCATCTTGAGATCCTTGATGAAAAAAAGCAGCTCTTTTTTCTTCAGGCCAATTGGTTTCTGATACTAAGCGTTGAAATGTATTCAAATATACAACTAATTCTTTATTACCTTGTTTCAACTCTAGCAGTTTTCTGTCTGCTGAGAACATCATGGCTTGCCTATGCACACTGTTTCTTATTCCTGATGGAATTCGTCCCAGTCATACAACAAAGGAGCATCACGTCTGACCAATGGTACCGCCCATCAAGCAGCATCTCCATTTAAATATGATATCATAAAACCTACTCTAGCTTAATTAGTAGGAAGGGATAGGGGACGGCATGTAAAATGCAATAAGATTTATGTCAAAAACACCTGTACCTTAGTAACGTCCTCATTGAATCTCTCAGGGGAGGCTAACGGAATTGGCATAGGAACTTCTAACATTATAGGATGTATATGGGCTGTAGCCCCCACTAGGCCTCTCCCATTACTCGCATCAAGAGGATTTTTTTGCATCCTATCCATCCTAGCTTGTTGTGCTGTTGTCTCTGCCCTAGAGGGGGTAACTTCCTGTTGTGCCTCAGCTAAAGCTGCTAGTTCATCACCTAGAGTGGACATTTAGACAGTGTACTGACCAGGAGTGAGATCATTTGTGGGCAGATTATTCTATTGAGTCTCAATAATCGAGTCCCTTGATAGCCTTAAATCCGATTGCTATAACAGCACAGATTACTAAAGTGTTCAAGTGAGGGACAGAAGGGGACGGCAGGGAAGGAGATCTGTAAAACATAACATATGAACTTTATCGCGGAGGCGATCGAAACGCTTCTGAGGCGGAAACTTGTCTGTATTTATATGGGTGAAGAATAAACGACACGATGGAACCTTAAATCCTGCTCACGCACCCTTTTGAAGTATATTCTGCTGTGGTCTGTGCCTTCCAGTAACCCCTCCTTTGATTTGGAGGGTCAGGACTTTTGTTCATATATGTATAGTACCCAGGGGACTTAGGATCAGCATAGTCCCGACCTACGACAATCCGAACCAGGACTTACTTACGGAATGGGCAGGCTATATGGAAAAAACATGTAAGGGCATGTTGGAGATGTTGGTAAAATATGCCCGAATTGACCTGGAAGCAACACGCAAAGATCTAGCCGAACTGAGAAACGAGTTGGATCTACTGAAAACCGATAAAAGTGTGGAAGCTTTCATGAAAACACTACCAAAGAAATTACAGGATTACGAAGACACTATCAAACAAAAAAAGCAGAGGAAATTCCTGAGGGATAAGCGTGACTACGCCGAAGGGCGTATACTAACATACGCTAAAAGATACGATTGGGCCGAGAAGAAACTAAGAGCTAACTGGCCAGGCAAAAAGGTGTCAACAGTATCAACAGGCTCAAGCTCTGATGCGAGCATAGAGTCAAACGAGCGTGGATCGGGGATCCCTTTAGGGTCGCGACCGTTGACCTTCCAGCAAGAATTCCAGATTCTGAAAGAGAACAAAGAACAAACAACACAGAACAGACCACAAACCAGGGGTCAGACAAAAGGCAGAGGAGTAAAAAGAGGCAAAGGAAGAGGTCACGTGACGGTGGAAGAAGACGACGACTAAAAAGAAAACATAAACAACTGGCCGCCATGGGAAATTTTTCCAGGATGGAACAGCAGGAAAATAAAACCGTCGTCAATCTCTCTGATCGCAACCTAACCAACACTGAAATCTCTATACTGCAATTAGGACTATCCTTCTGCCCAAGTACTGTGTTCAATTACACCGATACCAGAATCGATCTGTTTTTGTTCATTCGAAAACTAAAATTAATGAAAATGTACCAGACTCGCACCAAATCTAAAATAATTACTACTAGAACTGATGACAATATCAATATGAATCTCCAGGTTGGAGACATGGATCTGCTAAAAGATATGTACGAACTTGAAGTTGGGGACTTAAGTGAGAGGAGTGACCACATAATTATGCGAACATGTGGCATCATGAATAAAGAGGTAAAACACAGTGGACTACGCCTTAAGACCAAGTTCAATCCCAATGTACCGTATGATAACATTGAAGCCTACAACTCAGCAATTATTGCAGATCTGAAAGCAACAAGGAATAAATTCAAGAATACACAAAGGGAAAATCTAACCAAAGAACAAAGAATGGCATTAAAAACACTAGAGGATGACCCGAAATTGTAATCAAGCTCTCCGACAAGGGGGGCAATGTTGTTATAATGAACTATGCGGATTACCATCAAGAGGCTATGAAGCAGCTAAATGACAAGTCATGTTATGAACTAATTGATTGGGAAAAATATAAGAAAACCATCAGAGACTATCATACACTACTGGGAGGATGGTACCACAGTGGGCTCCTTGACACAGATGAATATAAATTCTTAAGGAAAAACCAGCCCCGTATCCCGTGTATTTACTTCTTGCCGAAGCTGCATAAGGACCCCACTAGACCACCAGGGTGTCCTATTGTTTCATCCAATGGAGGATTATTAGAAAATACCTCAATTTTTCTCGACTTGTACCTCACTGAGTATGTCCAGAATCTGAACTCTTACTGTAAGGACAGTTCTGATTTTTACATACTGATTAGCATGGACATCTGCTCCCTATATACATGCATTGATCAGGAGAAAGGCGTAGCGGCCTGCATGTATTTTCTGAGAAGCAGGCAAATTGACCACTGGGACCACAATAAAATGTTAGAGGTCATGTTGCTATATTGCCTAAAGGAGACTATTTTTCTCTATGAGAAATCTGTGTACCGTCAGCGGTCCGGGACCGCGATGGGAACTTGTTTTGCCCCCAGTCTAGCGAATCTTTTCCTAGGCTGGTGGGAGGAACAACATGTGTGGTCCAACGAATCGGAGATGTATACTGACCACATTATTATGTGGATCAGATACATTGACGACTTGTTCCTGATATGGAATGGCCCAAAGACATTGGCTAAGGAATATATTGAGTATCTAGGAACTAACAATTTGAACCTAAAATTCACCTACACTATGAGTGAATCTTATTGTGAGTTCCTGGATATAGCTGTGGAAATTAAGCAGAAAACCATCACGACTCGCCTGTTTCGTAAGTCTACAGCGGGCAATGCAGTTTTGCATTCAACGAGTCAGCATCTAGTACCGCTGAAGAACAGCATCCCATACGGCGAGTTCCTGAGAGCTCGCCGAAATTGCAGCACAGATTCAGATTACGAGAGAGAAAAGGGAACTATGATTGGACGCTTCCGACAACGAGGCTACCCACCTAAAGTACTAGTTAGGGCCCAACAAAAAGTAGGCACTATCACACACGAGGAGGCTCTGTTTAAAATATCTGCAAGTGCTAAGAAAAAAGAGCTACTGTCCACTATGAGTACACCACATATTCCACGTATGATCACCAATTTTAGTAGAGGGTCACAAACATTAGAGAAGATAATGAGATTACACTGGAATCTATTGATGGCTGACCCGATCATTGGGGCACATGTGGGGGATAGACCCCAGATCACTTATCGCAGAGCAAGGTCCCTTAAGGATAAACTAGTCCGTAGTTACCCTCAGGAAGTAGCCAAAACAAATTGGCTTACACCCACTGGTTTTACAACCTGTGGGAGCTGCAAAGCTGACCGTAATGGTAAGAACTGTAAGGAATACACAGTAGGGACAGGACAGAAAAAACCGATCAAGCAACAGATTAACTGCAACAGTGATTGTGTTGTCTACCTACTGGAATGCCCGTGTGGCCTCCAGTATGTGGGCAGCTCGAAACATCAATTAAAGGTACGAATTCTGCAACACCTCCGCGCAATCACAAATAAGGATCATAACTATCCCATGGCTCGACCTTATGCCGATAAGCATAATAGCAATAATGCGAGTCTAATGTTTTGTGGAATTGACAGGGTCCCCAAACATATACGGGGTGGGGATCGTGAGATGCGTCTAAGAGTCCTTGAGTCAAAACACATCATAGACATAGACAGCAAAATTCCGAGGGGCTTAAACTGCGGGGAAGAACTGTCATCACACATTGGTGAATGAAGTAGGGACAATCCGTTATGACTTGCCCACTGGACTAAAATGAGACATACTGAACATGATATTAGATGGTCCATTTTGGAAAAGATCCGAGAAATCCCAGGTAAAAACATTACCTCTATCCGGAAAAAGAGGGAGGTCTTTTGGATCTTTTTATTGGATGCGGCAAACACAGGCTTGAATGAGTCATGTCCATGGGAAAATGCGATTTGCTGAAACCCTGTCTGTACCTCGAAACAACAGCACTATGAAAATTTAAATAAAACCCGAAGTAGCGCATTCCATCTCGGGTTTTAGATAAAACCAGGAATCCCATCCAGGTTTTCCCTTTTGCCTGTGCCGCTCAGTTCTCGAGCACACCTGCAAGACATTAGGCGTGTGTCACACTTCTTAAAAAGAGGGAAGCGGTGAGCTAAGCTGTCGTCCACCGGCTGCCGGATGCGGAGCGAGGGGGATTCCTACCGAACACCGTCTATGTAAGTACTCTGCGCTGAAGCTCTTTTCAGCTAAGCGCTAGAAGCCCAGTCGAAGCCCTCGCTGAAGGTGTTGCATTTATTCTTATAACTTAACGAGCCACACCCACTCTAGAGCCCTTTAAGTCGCTGTTTTTTCTAAATAACCTCTGCGCCCATATACGCGTGTTTCCGAACAGTTTAAACTAAAATAATCATTTGCGCCCTCTATCCAGCAGGCCCTGACGGCACCCTTCGGTGAAACCACCGCCTGAGCTGGGCCTGTAGCTGAACGCGGATGCGTACTGAGAGCTGCCAGCCGCTTGAATCACCTAGTGTATAAAATCCGGAAAGCTGTTTAAACGCCTAAACCGCAAACGCGACGAAGTAGGTAACCTTTTACCAGCAGTTACCTACGCCTTAGATTACAGCAGTGGAAAGGAGGTGCCTCTAATTGTTTTTCTCCCTGTTTCAGGCCGACCTCGATTCCCGGCCCGAATCTATCACCACGCCCTGTTATTCGCACATCAGAACTAATATTTAGGTAAGAAGTGATGTATGTAGATCTGATAGAATAGCGGTTGTATAAATGGTAGCTAGGATTTTGAAAGGCCATTATTACTTATTATGTAGGACATCTGGAAGACGCCTAAAGCTTGCTTTTTAATTGAAAAAGACCTGCCATCTTTCACCGGCAGACCGTTATAAGCGGAGGTGGACCTGAATGCAAGGTAACGCCCGTAATAAATATGATGTGTTATGGGGTTTTGAAAAACATGTTTAAAGGGTTAGCGTCCTACAAACTAGGCCTCTATGACGAATCATCTAAAAGTGTGTATATGTATATACACAAAAAAAAACAGATGAAAGGAGCAAGGCTCATTGTATAAAAGTATAGAGACAGTAGAATGAGTATGTGTGTGAGGGTCCACTGCATGGGTCTTGAATGTACCCTGAATATTAACTGTTAACTGTATGGTTTTTAAAACCTTTTCGTATGTGTCACCCATTTTTTCGAGCCCACCAATGCCCCCAATGTATGATTTAATCACTATGATTAGTTATTATGTGACCAGCACTATCATGTATAGGTTTACAGGAAAATTGTTTAAAAGAAAAATATGAGGACAATTAATGAGTGTCTCTCTTACATGTGATTCTTCTATTGTGATTAGGAACTATGTGACCAGCATTATCATGTATAGGTCTATAGGAAAATTGTCTCAGAAAAAGGAAAATAAGAGGATAACTAATGAGTATCTCTCTAAAAGGTTTTTTGTGAATGGGGGCGAAACACTATACTAAAAGATGTGTTCTTTCTACAGAAGTGCCTGGATATCAGAAGCTTTTACCCTACTGTCAAGTACAACCCCTCCTTCCTTTCCCTTGCCCTGACGAAGGTGCGGCTAATCTTTCGGCCTGGCACCGAAACGCGCGTCGGCGTTGAAACAACCTGCCCTGAACTTATAATCACCTATCCCCGGCCTATGGCTGAGAGGGATGTTCAGGATGTCCTCAGAGCAATTTTTCTTAAATCTTATCTGAGTTGAATGCATGAATGAACTTTGTATGAGTACGATTGTCTGTGATGTATGAATATGTTGAAGTTCGAATGTTGGAAGGTTGATAGGGTGTACATTTAAAAAAAAGTTTTTTACCTTGTTATTGTGAAATGTTGTAATAAATGACTATGCATATATGTGCTTTAAAAATATGAAGGAAATAAGATTAAAAATGATATATTTTTTATAAATCTGCTTCTGTTTGAATCTAATCAGGCACTGATTATTTGGTGAGTGCTGTAATGGGTGACTACTGAAAAAAACTGGACTCTATAAGAGCCTATCTTTGATTAAATACGGGGCAGATCTATCCTTTCTCTATGTATTGTGACAATCCGTTATGACTGTCTGGGATTGGGAATTGTAAGTACTCAGCAAATGTGCTCGAATAAGTTTTAACCACACACCCTTTTAACAACGCACTGGGGAATAGAATTACAAGGAGGCTGCGGGATACCGAATTTATGCATGGATTTGTTTCATTTCCACAATGGTATATATATATAAGAGGGGCAGGCTTGTCCTTCAGTAATATCCCGATGTTGTACTCCACAGTATACCCGGTGTACCCCCGGTTGGGGGACACACTTAATAATTGTTGTATTTTATTGTTTATTCAATATATGATTTTTGCACATTTCTCATTATGGTAAACGAAGTAATAGGCACTTCTGCACTTTATTTCCCTCACCCACTCACTTCTCACTACACTGTATGCACTCGCATGACAAAGGGCCACCTAAATATAAATGTTAGACCATGTTTTCTGCAGGACGAGGCAAGGGAGCTCCCGATGTCTCTTATGTGAATTACTAACTTGGCCACTAGATAGCGTAAATCTGCTATATTCTATCAATCATGGTTTGTAGGATACCACTCGGCAATGTACTGTATGAGTTATGCATTAACTAAGATTTTACTAAATATGCATATATCGTAACAATTCGATAGATAAAATTATAATTGATTGGTGCATGATTCTATGGATGATTTCATCCTCCTCATATGTTGATTAGGTGAGGCTATATACTGAAGTGATATGTTATACCGATGCCTTGAAATACATGAATGAAATACTGAATCGTTATTTCTCGGAACATTGTTTGATAGTAATTTTGGCCATGAAAACTACATTGCCCAGAAGTCCTAGCTCTCATTGAAATACACCGGAATTTTTCAAAATCTTTATTAACATGTGTTACTAAATGAATTGTGTTACACAATGTGATGAATTACTTTCTTCCTGGTATAATTTAGAGTGATAACGTGCAATGATACGAAATTGCAAGATACATGGTTAGATCGATGAAAACAATCGTTTATATATATTTTTTCCATGTCTATTGTTTACTGTTTGGAAGAAGGACTTAAATACACATTGTAACAAAATGGTGGCCACTTGATAAAGGCTTCTCGCCGAAACTTGTCGTCTTTGTTTGGAGAGTGCACATTAAAGATTAATTGTGCCTGAACCTACCTGGTGTGCCGTTTTTCCTTAAAACCGAATGTGGAGGTGAATGAGGAATCGTTGGTGATATATATATATATATATATATATATATATATATATATTTATATATATATATATATGTCAAAACCTCCGTCTCCCTTGCGCTGCTGTCTCACACTCAGCCACGAACAGGAACCAGGCACGGACCGAAGTCTTGGATGCAGGAATTACTTTATTGCTGTTGCCATAACGTTTCGGCTCACTCAAGCCTTGATCACATGACAGCGTGTCATAGAAATGAGTGTGCTTTTAAAGTGCAAGTGCTACCGTTTCATTGGGTCACAGTTTAGTAAACCTAGTGAACAGACCTGATTCAATATCATTTAAAATAAGCGATATGTACAATTTAAAAAACAAGTCATAATGCAGGTAAAATACCAACACTGAATTACTCATATTGCACAACCATGACACATAATCACTTGCTAAAAATTGGGCATTTTGTCACAATGTAACTCTCATGCGTCAAAGTATATTATCGCCCAAAAAATATATATATTTTTTTTTTTCTCCAAAGACGCGGCACTCAAGACTGGGGTATAAAAAGCTTAATTTATTTTACACTTCTGCTCGACCAACGCGTTTCAGCCTGCATCGGCTTTGTTTACGGTAAGTTTACAGGAGTCTCCCGGGAGGTGAGTGGCAACGTTAGCCATTGAAAATAGAAGATGAGCGATACAGTTTGAGAGAGCTGACAAGCGTGACCGCTCCATGTACTATACTGCGGTTTTACAAGCTCTTCGAACAGTGATTGGGGGAAACTTTAATTGAATAACACTTTGAGGCTCGAAATAGTGAGGAGACCAGACGGCAAAAAAACAAAGCGCTGGTAAATTAACATGGAGGCGCGAGCAGCCAAACGCGCTGGGAAGGCAGCGAATCTCTTTAAATGACCAGGAGAATCATCTAATGAAACACCGAGTGGAAGTAATGCAGAGGCTTCACACCCCAATACCCTGAAACAACTGTTCAATCAGGTAGAAAGACTGTATAGAAAAGAAACAAACAAGAGCTGGGAAATCATCTCTTTAGAAAAATATATAGAAATCAGACGTATACCAAGAGGTTTGAGAATATTTACAATGCCAACGCACCCTGACACCAAAAAAGATTTGATTGATGAATGGGTGGAAAATAATGTGGAATGTTCACTGAATATGATGCGGATATTGATAAAACATGCCAGAAAGGATATAGTAGAAATCACCACTAAAATTAATGAAATAGAGGACATGATTAAACAACAAACAAATATAGAGGAAATAACGAAATTGAGAAAAGAAATGGACACAAGACTAGACAAATATGAAACTGAAATTGAGGAGCGTAAACAAAGGAAATACATAATAGATGACAAGGACTATGCCCAAGGAAGAATCCTAACATTCGCTAAATGCTTTGACAATCTGAAAAAGAATTTTCCGTACCAACGACCAGGTACACCAACAAGTACAACTGAATCAGAAGTAAGCAAAAGCAAATTAACTGACAGAACAAGAAGCAGTGTACCATGCGATTTTTTAGAGGAAGTGCGGCTCATGAATTTGGACAAGACAATGTCCAGAGGAAGGGGCCGCGCAATGAATACCAGTCAAAGTCGAGGAAGAGGAAATCAAATAACCACCCCTAGCTCAGAAAAACAAGATGAGCCAAAAGGAAAAAGACACTACTCACTAAGAAACCGCAGATAGCAAACCTCATCGTGAACCTGTCCGGGCATGTACTAACCAATGAAGAAACCTCTCTCCTCAATAAAGGTCTCTCATTTTGTCCGGAAAAACACTTTGATCCAACACAGGTCAAGATTGACTCGTATAAATATAAACGGAAATTGAAATTAGCTAAGATTCATGCCCCTTGAGGAAACAAAACACCAGAAAGTATGAACAACCCTTCCACAAGTGATAATGTCCAATGGACAATAGAGGAAATACCCAATATCCAAAATATCTTTGGGCTGATGTGTGAAATGAATACAGATGATATAACGTAAACTCAAGTAATAGAACATCTAGATGTAAGAACTGATAAAAGAGCAGGAAGTGGCTTGAAATGCAAATAAAGATTTTGTCCAACCCTCTCGCCGGGAAATAAATTCGATCTGTTCTCTGAAGCAATTCTGGAAGACATTGAGAGAATCTCAAATGTAAGGAATACATCCAGAAGAGAAAATCTAACGAAAAAAGAGAGAGAAGCCATCAAAACACTAAAATTTAACAATAAAACCTGCAGACAAAGGGTGCAACATAGTCCTGATGGACACTCAGGACTATGTGAATGAAGCAATGCGCCAATTAAATGACCAAAAGAACTATTGTAAATTGCATGATAATCCTATCAATAGAATGACATTACAACTAAATGAGTTTTTACAGGAATGGCGCAATAAGGGGTTACTAAATGAAGAAGAGTTCAAGTTTTTAACAAAAAACTTACCAGTAATCCCTACGATCTACTTCCTGCCCAAAATTCATGAAAACACTAGTCAGCCCACCAGGGAGACCTATCGTGTCTTCATGTGAGAGTCTCTACGAAAGTTTATCACAATATGTGGACATATATTTAGCCCCGATTGCTAAGAATATGAGTTTGTATATTAAAGATACTGGGGACTTTCTCACGATTTTGAAGGACATAAAATGGAATGAAGATTTGTTACTGGTGACAATCGATGTAGTGTCGTTATACACTTCAATCAGACATGAAATCGGCCTGAATGCTTGAAACTATTTCCTTGGACAACGGAATATCAGTGAACTGCAACATACACAAATGCTCTTGGAAATGATCAAAATATGCCTGACCAACAATGTGTTTCTGTTTAATCACCAACTATACAAACAACAATGTGGCACCGCAATGGGCATCTCATTTTCGCCGAACGATGCGAATATAGCGATGGGTTGGTGGGAGAAAACAATTGCCTGGGATTCAGTCAACCAAACGGATGTAGACAAAATAATTTTATGGGTCAGGTACATAGACGACTTGTTTTTAATCTGGAATGGAACATTGCAGGAATTCAATCTCTACTACCTGAAACTCTGCCATAATGATGTAGGTTTGGATTTTGCATGTGCCACCAGCAAGAAAGAAATAGACTTTTTAGATTTGAAAATCTACATTGACAACAAAAATATTCACACATCTCTATTTCGAAAGAAAACATCCACTAACAGTATTCTTCACGGTACGAGTTTCCTCCCGCAACCACTTATTGCCAGCATACCATATGGCGAATTCATTCGCATGAAAAGAAACTGTTCAAAAGAAAGTGATGCTGAAAAGAAAATAGAGGAAACCATGACCAGATTAAAGACAAGGGGCTATAATGAAAGGAGCTTAGAAAAAAGCAAAAGATGTGCCACAAAAAAGGCAAGAACTGACCTACTGAATCCCAAGACAAGGAAAGACAATGAGACACAAGACCCACCACGTTTGATAACAACTTATAGCAAAGAAAGCTGCATCATCGCTACAAAAATCTGAAAATACTAGCATCTAATATCTGGGGATCGAGATATTGGAAAAATGCTAGGAGATTTATTTTTATTTATTTATTTTACCGATTTGTAGAGCGCATGGCTGCCCGTGAGCGTCCCAGCGCTAAGTGACAAGAACCAGATGTTAGTGGAGTTTTATGGGAACAGCCAGGTCTTAAGTGCTCTGCGGAATGAGAGGAGGGTGGGTTGGGCTCTGATGTCTGGGGGTAGAGTGTTCCATAGTTTGGAGGCGTTGTATGAGAACAGTGGACCGCCAGAACGGGCTTTCTTGATTCTAGGAACAGAAGCTAAGTTACAGTTTGAGGATCGGAGCGTTCCTTTGGTGGTGTAAGGTGAGATGAGGTTTTGTAACATTGGTGGGGCCTTGCCATGTAGGATTTTATACGTTGTGCAGAGTGCTTTGAATTGTATTCTCTCCTGAACGGGCAGCCAGTGCAAGGTGTTCAGAGCAGGTTTGGCTGAGCAGCGACGGTGGGTTCCTGTAAGTAGGCGGGCGGCAGTATTTTGTACTGTCTGGAGTTTTGACAGTACTTTTTTGGGGGCCCCCAGGTAGAGGGCATTGCCGTAGTCCAGGCGTGATAGCACAAGACCATGGATGAGGAGATGGCCCAATGATTAGCTATAGGAAAACGGATTCACTTCAAAATCAACTAGTGAGGAGTCACTTTAAAGGAACAAATACTAAACAAAAATTTAATTGGCTGACGGATCAACAAAAAGGTTTAAAAAAATGTAATATATGTAAGGCCTCTAAAATCGGGCAAAACAAACATTGTGCAACCAAATGGCAAAATGATGAAAATACAAGAAAAGATAACATGCACGTCCACATATGTGGTGTACGTCATTGAATGCGAATGTAAAATGAAATACACTGGGAACACCACATGCATGCTCAAAAAGAGAATATTAGAGCACATAAGGGCAGTGAAAAATAAGGACATGTCATATGTCACAGCCAAGCACATGGCATCATGCCAAAAAAGCAATTGGAAATCCATGTCATATTATGGAATCTTTATGGTGAATCCGGATGAAAGAGGTGGTGACAGACAGAAAAACTGAGGCAAACAGAATCACGTCTAATCATCAGACTAAAAACGAAGACGCCTAAAGGGATGAATAACGATGAAGGGCTCTATGTGCATCTCGAGTAATGATCAAACAGCAACAAATGATGGAGTACCCATTTAGTCATAAAAAACAGACATCAATCTCTCTCCACTTAAAATCTCAGGGTAATATACCCATAAAGAAGATGCAATTAGTGCTTAGAGAATGAAGCATGAATATTGGAAAGATACTGTAAAGATATTGTCACAATAACGTATGAAGCAATGGGAAGAAAACGGCAAAGGAAAGTGATTTAAAATTAACATCATGAGCTACAGAGGAAAAAACCATAAAAGAATCTGTATAAAATCACAAAATCAAAAGAAAAATATTTAAAATTTGTACAAACACCATCGTTGCAACATGAAAGAGACAATTGAGCAAGGTGATGGCAAAAAATCAAAGGACATGGAAATTGGGCGTGAGATACTGCACTACATATCCCAGCATACAACACCAAAGCTGAGACAGTGTGACCTTCTAATGTGACTGTCGATTTAACAATAGAAATGAGTACTATACTCATTAAAAGCGCTTTATACATCTGCTGCTAAATTCCTCTCATGTAAATAATGATAATAAGTAATGACTGTCTGAGTAACTGGAAATGATTTACATTATTGTATAAAAACTACATGTCCCATATTGCCCCTTTATGGCAGAAATGAGATATAAAGTTGAAACAAACGATGGTTCACTTACCGTGAACAAAGCTGATGCAGGCTGAAATGCGTTGGTCGAGCAGAAGTGTAAAATAAATTAAGCTTTATATACCCCAATCTTGAGTGCCGCGTCTTTGGAGGAAAATTGTAATGTTGGGCCATGATCCAGCCCCTATGCAGAGCACCTGTAACCAGAGCGCATCACAGGTCCGTGATTCACATTGGGATATATATATATATATTACCTACTGGCGGTCGCCAGTAGGTAGTTATAGTTAGGATCGTTTTCCATAGGAAATCTGCAACATTCTATTGGGAATAACTTTGGCGCCGAATGAGGGATCTGCCTGTAATTTTCCTTAACTTTGCCTCGCTGCGCTCCGCTCCTTCCCTGAAAGTTTCGGGGGGATCCGTCAAGCGGGGGGCGAGATAAAAGGGGGTCCCAAAACGTGTTTTCCCCATGTTAATTTCCATAGGGCGGTTGGACTCACTTTTAGCCCGAACGGCTGAATGGATTTCCACCAAACTTGGCAAAATTGTAGGGACTGGTACCCCGATGTGCCTTTGCTATGTCTCAAGATATATGCTCCAGTGGTTTTTACGAAAATTAACTTTGAAAAAATATATATTGGGCTACATTGGGCTATATATATGTTAGAGCCCAAATGTAGCCCAATGTAGCCCAAAGATGGCCACCAGAGACAAAAAAAAACAAATGTAGCCCAAATATCAGCCAGATGTAGCCCAACTATAGCCCAATGACAGAATGTCCCAGAGTGTTCTAAAGAACAACTAGAGCGCTAACAGTCTTACTTATGACAAAAGTATGGCACACCTGAAGTCATCTTGATTGGAATAAAGTGTTAACACTTAAAACATTTAATTTGCAAAGGAACAAAATGAGGGGGTTCATTTTGCCATAAAAATTATGATTAGTGCTGAAGAAAGAAAAATTAGAGCACATTTTGAGTGACTTCTCAAATCCTCTTATATTTCATTAAAACAATTCTGATATGCAGTCTCCCAAGATGGCCACCAGAGACAAAAGAGCCCAAATGTAGCCCAAATATCAGCCAGATGTAGCCCAACTATAGCCCAATGACAGAACGTCCCAGAGTTTTCTAAAGAACAACTAGAACGCTAACAGTCTTACTTATGACAAAAGTATGGCACACCTGAAGTCATCTTGATTGGAATAAAGTGGTAACACTTAATACATTTAATTTGAAAAGGAACAAAATGAGGGGTTTAATTTTGCCATAGAAATTTTATATATATATATATATATATATATATATATATATATATATATTTTCACTGAAAAAACCATAGGTTACACACCAGTTATAGTTAGGAATTAGCATTTAAAAAACCTTTGAAATTCACTGAAAAAACCATAGGTTTCACACGAGTTATAGTTAGCTGGAAATTTTACTCGCATAAAACCATTGAAATAACCACGTTATAATTAGTTGGACTCACTATAACTTGCACGTCTGCAATGCACTGCTGATGACGTCACATATTACATCACTCATGCATATATTTAAATATTTAAACATCACTCGCTAATATATGTATTCACTAAGATACACTTAATAAGCCAGTTAACCAATCAATTTTTTTTAAAAAACACTGTCATGAGTGATGTAATATGTGACGTCATCAGCAGTGCATTGCAGACGTGCAAGTTATAGTGAGTCCAACTAACTATAACGTGGGAATATATATATATATATTTCTTTTTCTTTTTTTTGGTACAAAGGACGCCGCACACAGCAACTTCAGTTCACAGATTTATTAAGCAAGGCCGTCAGGCTGAAACGCGTTGGTGTTAGACTGGGCACTGAAATAAATCTGTGAACTAAAATTGCTGTGTGCGGCGTCCTTTCTACCAAAAATTGTTTTTGGGCCATTGGTCTGGCCCAACGCCGGCACCCGCTGGAGAGCGATCCTGTTACAAGACCACATTGCACCAGTAGGTACCAGTAGGTAGTTATAGTTAGGACCTAGTTTCCATAGGAAATCTGCGACATTCTATTGGGAATAACTTTGGCATTGATTGACGGAATTGGCTGAATTTCTCCAAGAAAATGGCCAGCTCCGCTCCGCTCCTTCCCTGACAGTTTGGGGGGGATTCGTCAAGCGAGGGCCGAGATAAAAGGGTGGTCCCAAAACGTGTTTTCCCCATGTTAATTTCCATAGGGCGGTTGGACACACTTTTAGCCCGAACGGCTGAATGGATTCCCACGAAACTTGGCAAAATTGTAGGGACTGGTAGCCCGATGTGCCTTTGCTATGTCTCAAGATATGTGCTCCAGAGGATTTTGAGTAATTTAGGTTAAAAAAAAATATATATCTATAAGCACGCCCCGGTACGCGCACCGGGGCGTGTACCAGCGCGCTACGCGAGTTCGCGCGCGGAAAGCTGATTGGCTCTCGGGTGTCTGTCAACATTCCAAACAGTCCGGAGCGGCCGCCATCTTGTGTCTCGGTAGGATCGAGATACAAGAGGTGGCAAAAACAAAGGGGGATCGATTTTCACGGGGAGATAGCCCGGTACGCGCACCGAGGAGCGTACCGGGGAGCGTACCATGGGGAAAAAAGAATGACAGATTTTTTTTTAAATGTAGCCTTTTTTTTATAAATTGGAGGTAGTTCTAAAAAGAACTGTTTTTTTTCTTCTTTTTGTTGTTTTATATTTTTTTAAATGTTTTTTTGAACATTTTGTACTTTTTGGGGCTTTTATGAACTATTTTATATTTTTTTGGTTATTTTTATGGGGAGAAACAAAAAACAGGGAATTGTAAACGGCTCAACTGGAACAAAGACAAATAAGGAAAAAATTATGTTTTTTTGGGGCCATTGTGGTTGTCACCAGCACGGTTGATGTGCTTTATGCTCTGCTCACCATAGGTGATGGTCTTACCACAAAAAATACAAGTGATCTTGAATTCACCAAACTGTGGTTGTATGTTTGGGACCATCTCCCTTGTCTCTGGTCCCGATGGAGTGGGTTGCTTTCTTTTGGAGGTGCTGGGTGAAGATTGGGGAGGGTTACTGGCCAGTTCTCTCACCTCTGCCGCAGCATAGTTGTTGGGATGCTTGCGCTTCATGTGCCAAATCATGGTGTTATTGCCAAATGAATATTTCTTATTAGGGTTCCCCCTTGAAAGTTCAGAGCCACAGATTTGGCAAGTCACCTTAGGCGCATTCACTTTCTTCTTGCCCTCTGGGATGGAAAAAAACTCTCATACAATGTGCTGCTTTGGCCTATATGGGGTATTGTCTTCTGGCAGGAATGTCCTACTCCCCTCCTCTTCCTCCTCCTCCTCCTCCTCCTCTTCTTCTTCTTTTTTTTTTATTTTTTTTTTAATATATTTTTATTGCAGGGAATAAAATATAAGTATACAATAGTCGCCTGTTAGAAGGTGCATATCACAATCGGTAGTGGTGGTAGAACATCCATACACGGCCATTCAGCCCACAACCCGGGGGTCGGGCGGCATTTGCATCTAATGTTCAGTAGATAGCTCCACGTTCCAACATAGTAAAACAGACGAAAATGAAACGGTCTCCACTGCTTTTCTAAACAACCCAAATAAACACCCCTCCCTCCCCCAACAGTCCCACCTCCCCCAACGAGTGGGTTGCAAGCCCTGATAGTTTAGTACTCTGATGCGTAGTGGAAAGGAATGGTTCTCTCCTTTTTGCAGTTCACCTCCCCTCCTCCCCCCTCCCAGTCCGTCATCGGTAGTGTGGTATACAGCCAAAGAGCGTGTGCCAAGAGACTTAGTTCTTCCTATTGGGGATATCTCTTCAATATTATGTTATTGGGGTCCAGGTAACTCCTCATCAACACTATCAGAGTCAGTATGTGTGTCATGGTCGTGCAGGGCCTGCACTAATGTCTCCCAAGCCTGCGCTGCCTCCTGTGCTCGCTCATCCTGCCGCCGCCTTGCCTGCTGGTATCGCAACGTGCTCTCGCTCCCTGCCCACTTGAGAAGTTCGTTGCGCCATTTAGTGTCCGTTGGACCAACTCTCGCCTTCCAATGCCTGGTGATTTCCCGTTTTGCCAGGAGCAACCCCAGGTCTACGAACTTGCTAGAGATCTTATTTTTAGGGGTATGTGGGAACCAGTGTAGAAGTCCGACCGCCGCATCAATCTGCAAGGGTCTTCCAGTTACTTCGGATAGCGTGTCTACTACACACGACGAGTAGGGGGTCAGCGCGGAGAAGGACCATAACATGTGGATGAGGTCCGCTCCAAGCGTCCTGCATCTAGGGCAGGCCGCCGTCTCCGAGGCGAAATATTTCTGTATTTTCTCCGGAGTCAGATAGGCTCTATGCAATATATAGAAGTGGACCAATTGGAATCGAGCACTGCGTGTGCCCTTCCAGGCGCGACGTAGCAGCTGGGCCCACGTGGCTTCTGCGATTTCCTTCCCTATATCAGTTTCCCAGCAGGTCTTGAGCACCACCATGGGAGTCAATCTCTCATTGATCATCCTGGAATACAGGCATGACACTGCTTTAACCGTACCCGCAGACATCATGACGTATTGGCACGTCTCGGACAGCTGCGGCTCTTCAAGACCAGTCTGCCAGTGCGCCTGGAGTGCCCTCGTGACCGCTGCGTGCAGCAAAAAATCGCCTCTGGGGACATCGTAGCGGTCCAAAAGTGCCTGAAAAGGCAGTAACTCCCCGCCCTCATACAGGTCTCCCAGGGACTGCACACCCAACTCTTCCCATGTTCCCAAGCGCGACCAGTCACCGCCATGGGGTAATGCAGTGATCATTCCCAGCGGGATCTCCGGGGCATAGGGCCGCGGCCTTCCCAGTCTGCGATGCACTCGGTTCCAGCATAACCGTATAGTACGTTCCTCCTGGGTGAGGTCCTTCAGATCAAGCTTCTGCTGCAGTGCAATATATGATAAGACATGTCAGGGCATACCATTGCCCTGCGTCTCTTCTGGGCCACGAAATTCCCGCGCTATCTCTTGGGTATAGGCCTGCAATTGGGCAGCCAAATAGTACGTTTCAAAGTCGGGCACCGCCAGCCCCCCCTCCATTTTTGGTCTCAGCAGGGTCTTGAGCGCTACTCTGCGGTGGCCCGAGCCCCATAGGAACGCTACGATCATCGAGTCTAGGTTCTGAAAGCTAGATCTGGGGATCCAGATCGGAAGCGTCCGGAAGTAATATAACAGGCGGGGGAGTGCCACCATTTTTAGCAGTGCTATCCGTCCCGCCACCGATAAGGGCAGGGTGGACCAAAAGGACATGCTACCCTTCAACGCCCGGATGCTTCTGAAGATGTTGCCCTCTAGGGTATCAACAGGATGATGATAAACATACACCCCTAAGTACTTAAAACAAACAGGCTCCCATCTGATCTCCCTGTGAGTATCCGGCTGAGGTCTATCGCTGTGGACCGGGAACAGGCAGGTTTTCGTCCAGTTTACCCGGAGTCCTGACATTTCACCGAAAGCTGTGAGCACTGCATCAGCTTCGGCCAGGGCCGTTCCGGCGTCTTCGAGGAAAAGCAGTAGATCGTCGGCGTATAGGGAAATGTATTGGTGTCCCGACAAAGACTGCAATCCCCTGTAATGGGCCCCTGTGCGGATCGATACGGCCAGTGGCTCCACTGCAAGGGCGAATAACAATGGGGATAGCGAGCAGCCTTGTCTAGTGCCTCTTTCTACGGGGTATTGTCGAGAAATCAACGGGCCCGACTTAACCCTAGCCATCGCCGAGGTATATAATACCGTGGTCCATCGCAGGAATCCCTCTCCTAGGCCAAATCGCTCCAGGACCTTGTGGAGGTAGACCCACTCCAGGCTGTCGAAGGCCTTCTCCAGGTCAATCGAGAGGATCATGGGGTCGGGAGCATCTGTGTGATCCCCCTCCAGCAGGCGAAACAGACGGCGGATATTCATTGTCGTGTTACGCTTGGGAATGAAGCCCGCTTGGTCGACATGCACTAAGGAGTTCATGTGATCCAGCAGTCGTGCTGCTAATATGCTACTCAAGATCTTGTAATCAACGGTGAGCATTGATAGCGGCCTGTAGGACGCTGGCTCTACGCCTTCCCGATCGGGTTTGAGCAGGGGAATCACCAAGGCCTCACGCATCGAGCCCGGTAAGCGCCCCAGGGTCTTCGCTTCTTTGTAAACCCTTAAAAGCTTGGGGGCCAGGAGTTCCACATAGGTGGAGTAAAACTCGACTGGGAGCCCGTCCAGTCCCGGCGTTTTATTTCGCGCCATCCTTTTAATGGCGCTTTTGACCTCACCCAGTTCCACGTCTCGCCCTAAGTCCTTCGCCTGTGCAGGTTCCAGAGTGGGGATCGGTAGGTCACGCAGGAAAACGTCAGTCGGAGTGGTGTCCGGTGATAGTCGACTGCGGTATAGCAGCTTATAGTAGCGCCAGAAACAGTCAAGGATCTCGGGTTGCGTATATACCTCCCTGCCCTCCGCAGTGTGCATGGCCACAGTGGGTGAGGTACGCCTCGTCGGGTTGGCAAGCCAAGCTAGCAGCGCCCCCGATTTATCCCCCTCAGCAATCGATCTAGTCAGGTAAGCCCTGTGGTCATAGCTTCGCAGCCGTTCAACCTCCACGGCCACCGCCTCCTTTGCCGCCAAAATCTGCTGTTGGAGCTCCGGGTGGCCGGGGCGGCCAATTTCTAGGTCGCGGAGTACTCGGTCCGCTTTAGCCAGATCTTCTAGGATGACCCGACGTACCCCAACTCTCTGCGTTATACAATAGCCCCTAACCACAACCTTAAAGGCGTCCCATTCCGTAGCCCTCTCGTCTGTCGTGCCCTCATTCACCTCAAAGTATTCCGTGATCTTATCTTCCAGGTTACTACGGAATACCTGGTCTTCTAGCAGCTCGGGTCGTAGTTTCCAGGTCGGCACACAGGGGGTGCTCTGAAGCCACCGGAAATCAACCAATAGTGGGTTGTGGTCGGAGATAGTTCTCGTCAGATACTCAGTTCGCACAGCTGTGGAAGCCCATTCTCTCGACCCCAGCAGGCCGTCTAACCGCACATGCAATTCGTGCATGCCTGAAAAATGGGAGTAGTCCCGGGTGTGTGGGTGTTGTGTTCGCCAGATATCTGTGAGTCCCCACTTAGTCTGCCAGTTCGCCCTGCCCTTGGCCACCCGGTGGGTTGGTGAGTCCAAGAGGGGAGGATGGGACCTGTCAAGGTCAACATCTACCACCGAATTGAAGTCGCCCCCCAATAGGATGGGCCGGATAGGTAACGGGTCAGAGAGCCCGACAGCGCAGTCAGAAAGACGAGCTGGTCCGAGTTAGGTGCGTAAACGCAGCAAATGTTCACATCTCGTCCCCCCAGTTTGCCTGCCAGTGCCACGTACCTCCCCTCCGGATCCACTGTGTGACTATCTACCTGCAAGGGCACCCCAGCTCTCACCCAAATTAGCGCGCCCCTAGCATAAGCTGAGTACGTGGTGTAGTATACTTGTCCCCGCCATCTACGCTGTAGCGCCAGTCCCTCAGACTTGGTGAGGTGCGTTTCCTGCAGTAGTGCAATCTGTATGCCTCTGCGCACTAGGTAAGCGTGGACGTTATGTCGTCTGGACATGGAGTGCAGACCCCGTACATTCCAGGTGATGCATTTCAGAGTTGAGAGATCAGCCATTGTCCCTTGCAGTGCTCTCCTGTCCCTCCAAACACATCCCAAGCATAGGCAAGTACCAAGCTATTGCCATACCGATGACGAGTCCCTCCCACAACAATAATAAAACAACCTTCAAACATGACTCCCCTCCCACCCCCCCCAGAACAGGTTCCAAATAGTTCCATCTAGTCCCCATCCAAACTGTATCCTCAAAAAAAGGGAGGAAAACCCCCTTGTACTAACCTGACGGTAGTCACCGCAGGTGTGCCTTAAGGGCAATATGGGGGGCCGAGCGTCGACGGGGGTCTCCGCACTGCAACGCCACAATGCGACCGAGCCCTCAAGCATCTGGGCCTAGACAGGGAATCACCGTAACCCTACAATAGCCAAAAATCTAACAGTTCCCCTTATGAAACCTTACCCCCCACAGTCACCCGCCCACCCCCGCCCCCGATCGGAGCCGGCTCACCCGAAAGCTTCATTGTTCATCGAGCAGGCCCTCCGCTGTCTCCGGGGTAACCACTGGGAGTGTCACGCTGTCCGATTCAGAACCCTCCGTGTCCGTGTGGCCTCCACTCTCTCCAGGTTCCGAGTGTGTAGTCCCCAGGTCTCTCTGGGGGCCAGAGATAGTGGAGACCATCTCCAGCGCACCACGTCGCTCTGCCTCAGTTTCCACCGTCGAGGGTCGAGTAGTTCTACCTCTGCGATGTCGGAATCTTTTAGGTTTCCTCTGTTGGTTGCTCTCCAGCGTGGATTGGGAAGAGGCCCCGAAACCATCCCTGCCAGCTCTGTACAATTCAAGCCAACCACACGCATCGTTCGGGGTGTCAAAGAACTTAGTTGAATCGTCCAGGATGATGCGGAGACGTGCCGGAAAAAGTAGGGAGTATTGGATGCCCTCGTCGCGTAGTTCTCTTTTGATAGCCAGGAAGGAGGATCGACGCCGTTGCGTCTCATATGTATAGTCCGGAAAAAGGTTCACCCGGCTGTTCTCCACCTGGCGGCCTGCAGTAGGAAGTCTCTGTCGCGGAAGTGAAGCAGTCGCGCCACCACCGGTCGGGGGGGTGGCCCTGTAACGGGGGTTTGGCCGGTACTCTGTGAGCACGTTCCAGGGTATAAAAGGGGGACAGCCCCTCAGGTGCCACCACCGTCCACAGCCAATCCCCTAGGAACGGCACCATATCCTTGCCTTCAATTTTTTCTGGAAGGCCTACTATACGAATGTTATTTCTCCGATTGCGCCCCTCCGCATCTTCCGCTCGCTTCTCTAGGGCCTCTATTCGGGACAGTGCATCCTTCACTGTGGCGTCCAAGGTTTTCTGCGCCGGTTCCAGGTGTCTCACAGTACTCTCCACCTCTTTCACCCTGTCTGAGAGCTTACCATGGTCCGCTCTAAGCAACCCCAGGCCTGTCGCAACTTGAGCTATGTCCTCACGGAGGGCTGATGGAGTCTCAGTGATCGCCAGCAGGATTTTGTCCAGCTGCTGTTGAAGGTTTGGGTTCCCCAATCCATCTGGGTGTAGGCGCTCCTCGCTATCCGGCGGCTCCACATCAGAGGCAGTCTGGGTTCCACCTTTAGGTCCCCTTGGCTTACCCATACTGTGTGGGGACTCCGGTGGGGGGTCCCAGTGGGAGCGGGGGATGAGCAAGCCGGGGATGCTGGTCAGTGCGGCGCTGCCGCTGTAAATGGCGTCACCACCTGGTTTTCCCCACTGCGGTCACCAGCAGGCCTCCTGACGACGGTCAATAGGGTCGACCAATTACAGGTTAGCTCGGGCCTTCAGGGTAGAATGTGGTGATGGGCTTCGCCGGTTCAGCGCGGCGTAGACGGTCTAGCGGCTTCCTCACCCCCAGCGCAGAGTAGTTGCAATCTTCTAGCCCTAGTTTCAGGGGCGGGGGGGGCCAGAGCAGAGCCCGAGGAGCGGTGTGTTTCCAAGGAGCCCCCGGCCCCCTCAGCAATAGCCGGCTCCTAGTTCAAGCACCGCGGTGCCACGCACTCCGTTCCGTCAGCGGAAGGGGGGGGAGCAAGCCGCCTCAGATCTCCCCTCAGTGCCACAAAATTGGTCCACGCACTTGGTCAGCCAGGAGGTCGGGTGATGGGCGGGCGCGGCAAACTCCGCCGCACGGCGAGGGCCGTCTCGCCTCTCCTCTCCACCGCACGGCTCCTCCGCAGTGTTCGGCGGCAGCAGCCTGGGGCACTCCGCAGTCCGCCTCTAGGTGTCTTCAGGCCCCAGGGGCCGTTACGTGGCCAACCGCTTGGAGTCTCCCTATGAAGGAGGGGAGTGGCCGCCTCGGCAAAGGGCGCCCGGAGCGCTGGCCGCACCAGGATTCCCGGTCGTCCCTACGGCTCCCAAGGTGAAGCGGACGCCATCTTGCCCTCCGCTTCACGGACTTTCGGATCCTCCGGCTCTCGGAGTTAAAGCCCGCCGCGGATCCTCGCCAGCGGCAAGCGGTACACGGGTCACTGGGGTCTCCCTTGTGGGGTCCGTCACACGGCTTGGGCCATCTCTCCTCTTCTCTCCCCCCACACCACTCCCCGGTAATGTTCGGCGGTAGCAGCTCGGGGCAGTCCGCGGTCCGCCTCCAGGTGTCTCCGGGCACTCAGGGGCTATTACGGGGTAAACCTCTCGTCGGCCCCCCGTTGGGGAAGGGAGCGGCCGTCTCGGCCAGGGGTGCCCGGAGCGCCGGCCTCACCAGGATTCCCGGTCGTCTCTACGGCTCCCAAGCCGGAGCGGGCGCCATCTTGCCTTCCGCTTCGCGGGCTTTCAGATCCTCCAGCTCTCTAATAAAGAGCCCGCCACGGATCATTACCGGTGGTGAGCGGAGCACGGGTCCCAGGGGTCTCTCTCGCGGGGTCCGGGACTCCCAGGGTGCCCCAGTATCAGGATAAGAGATGGCTCGGTCGCGGAGCCGAGCCACCAGGCGACCTCCACCATCGGCGCTCAAGCCACGCCCCCTCCTCTTCTTCTTCTTGACCACCAATGTGATGTTGTGGCGGTCCTCTTGGTGGTGGTGGTGGTGGTGGTGGTGCAGATGCTCCAGCTGCTGCTGCTACTGTAGCCATTTTAAAGTACAAATATTAGTTACAGATCTCCAAACAGGTCTTCCTCAGTCAAAGGACAAAGTCTGAATAAGGAAAAAAGGTGGGGGCTTTCATCATTTGGGAAAAAAAAATGTCCTGGACCAATGAAAAGTGTTATTTTCAGGTCACATGACCCGGGCTTTCATCATTTGGAAACCAAAACTGTTCTGCACCAATAAAAAGTGTTATTTTCAGGTCACATGACCCGACGCGCTTACGCTACGCGCCCCCGGGGCGCGTCGCGTAAGGGCGTCGGATGCTTACGTCGCGCGATCGTATGCGCTCGAGTGCTTCCGGGTGCGCTTACGCCGTGCATATCACGCGGACGCGGCTACGCAATACGTCACGATGATGTTTGGGCGCACCCCGGGGCGCGTCCCGGGGCGCTTACGTAGCACGTTCGTATGCGCGTGGGTGCTTCCGGGCGCGCCTACGCCGTACGTATCACGCGGACGTGGCCACGCGATACGTCACGAGGATGTTTTCATTCGCGGCAATAGCGGTAACGGGACGCTCCCCGGTACGCGCCCCGGGGCATGCCGCAAAATTGCGCTGAGCGGGGCGCTCCCCGGTACGCGCCCCGGGAGCGCTCCACGGCAAAAAAAATGTAAAAAAAATTTCATAAAAAAATAGTATTATATAAATATACAATATAGGATTCATTATAAAAAATATTACATTTCATAGTTTGAGGCCCTATATATAGTTAGGAATTAGCATTTACAAAACCTTTGAAATTCACTGAAAAAACCATAGGTTTCACACCAGTTATAGTTAGGAATTAGCATTTAAAAAACCTATGAAATTCACTGTAAAAAACCATAGGTTTCACACCACTTTTAGTTAGGAATTAGCATTTAAAAAACCTATTAAACTCACTGAAAAAACTATAGGTTTCACACCAGTTATAGTCAGCTGGAAATTTTACTCGCATAAAACCATTGAAATTCCCACGTTATAGTTAGTTGGACTCACTATAACTTGCGCGTGCAATGCACTGCTGATGACGTCACATATTACATCACTCATGACATGGTCAGTGACATCACTGATGACACCATCCTTGTGACAGAGTAACAGACCTCCTTTCACTGAAATGTAACCCTTGAAACACATATTCAAAAATAAAAACTAACATTTTCAAAAAAATGGAGATAGCCATACCAGTTACAACAACCAATTCAATTATTCCACCATCTATATACTCATGCACTCATTCACCAACAGTTCTATATAGTCACTCATACATATACTCACTCTTCATATGAAGTGATACACCTATACATCCTCTTACACACCGACAGTCATCCTAAAGATACTCTCACGCATCACATACTCACACATGCAAATAAACTATTGAACATCCATTTATTTGCATATACAGCTATACACACACTACCACTTTACTTCTAAGGAAACTTACACACACTTAAACAATCACTTATAGAAACACATACTAATTTACACAGGAACTCTTAAAATTCCTCACTCTCACATATACTCACTTATATACATCAATCTTCACATATACTAGATTAAAACATATGTAGTTACTCATAAACACACTAGTGAGACAGTCATTCACTCACTAACACAAACATATACACACTCATCCACCCATACAGTCCTGCACATATGCTGTCTTCAAAACACATACAAACAGAGAGTCAGTCATTCATGCATCTATGTGCTAAGTAATACCCCCACCAAACCATACAAACGCTCATACTGATACTAAGAAAAACATCTAATAACCCATATACATACACATGTAGCAACTCACCAACCCATGCAGGCACTTATATACAAAGTGAAACACTAATACATATATTTGAATATTTAAACATTACTCTCTAATATATGTATTCACTAAGATACACTTAATAAACCAGTTAACCAATCAATTTTTTTTTAAAAAACATCCATGTAAACACTTATTTAAACATTTATTCTTCCATCAACTTTTACATATACATATATAACACATATTTATTTTTTAAAAAGACACACATTCACTGGATGGTGTCATCAGTGATGTCATGAGTGATGTCACTGACCATGTCATGAGTGATGTAATATGTGACGTCATCAGCAGTGCATTGCACGCGCAAGTTATAGTGAGTCCAACTAACTATAACGTGGGAATTTCAATGGTTTTATGCAAGTAAAATTTCCAGCTGACTATAACTGGTGTGAAACCTATAGTTTTTTCAGTGAATTTAATAGGTTTTTTAAATGCTAATTCCTAACTATAACTGGTGTGAAACCTATGGTTTTTTCAGTGAATATATACATATATATTACCTACTGGCGGTCGCCAGTAGGTAGTTATAGTTAGGACCTAGCTACCATAGGAAATCCGCAACATTCTATTGGGAATAACTCTGGAGCCGGTTGAGGAATTTGTGTGTAATTTTCCAGCTCCGCTCCGCTCTTTCTGTGAAAGTTTTGGGGGGATTCGTGAAGTGGGGGCTGAGAAAAAAGGGGGGTCCCAAAACGTGTTTTCCCCATGTTAATTTCCATAGGACGTTCTGACACGTCTACAGCCCGAGCCGCTGAACGGAATTACGCCAAACTTTGCAAAATTGCAGGGACTGGTACACAGATGTGCCTTTGCTATATTTGGTGAAAATTGCTCCAGTGTTTTTTTTTAAAATTAACTTCAAAAACACATATATATCTATAGGCGCGCTCTGAGCGCTCACCGGTACGCGTACCGGGGAGCGCACCCGGCGCGCTACGGGAGTGCGCGAGAGCGTAAAGCTGATTGGCTGTCGGATGTCTGTGAACATTCTAAACAGTCCGGAGAGTCCGCCATCTTGTGTCTCGGTAGAATCGAGACACAAGAGGTGAAAAAAAAAAGGGACATGATTAAAAGGGGGCAGGGTAGACACTCCCTGACCCCCTAGGTTTTCTGAGGAGGGCCTAGAAGGACCCTGGAGGGTAAAAAAACTTTTCTTATTTTTTTTAAATTTTCGCGGGGTAAGGGCTGTGTGCGTTCCCATGTACGCTCACCGGTACGCGCAGCCAGAGCATACCACAGGAAAAAACATTGAAAGAAAATAGTGTAAAATAAGAATTTAGAGTGCTTAGAGGTAGGGTAGCTCTAAAAAGAGCTGTTGTGTTATGTGGGTGATTTAAGTACCTACAAGTAGGTACCGATGCAGAGTCTAAAATTCACTTCAATACAATCACTTCGCTACTACTTCATAAATTAGAAATAAAAATGAATAATATGTCAACTAATTTTGAATTTGTAAATATTAATTTATTGTTCAGAATTTTCATAATTTAATAGAACTTGAAGCATGTCCTCATCTGGAATTTCCTCTTCAATCATATGATCAGGAATGTCCTCATTATAAGTGTGCCATGATGATTCTATTGTATCCAAACATTCGATTAATTCTTCGTCAAGAGATTCATCCCAAAAATTATCCATGTCATCTTGAATTTCAATCTCCAAAAGAGAGAGTTTCCCAGGGACCAGAAAGGACTGGGTATCAGATACTTATCAAAAAGGATTCCTTTCTGTGTATTACTCTTTTAGTTGGTGACCATGAGGCCTACACATTAAAGTCAATGACCTTTGGTTTGTAACTGTGACACTGGACAAGTATTGGTACTCCACACTAGAATATCTTTTTTTGTTACTCTCAAAATTTATTTTCGTAAGATAACATTTATACTCAATAAAACCATATCTTAAAAATGCATTCAATATATACTTTGATGGGGTGCTCTGGTACAATCTTATATATGCTATCTAACAATTCCGATTTACGGTGTCTATCTCAGAGTCACACACAATTTAAAATCATATACTTTCATGATTGAAACTTAAACACTAAACAAATACATTTCAAATATATTAAAAAGTCCCACTGTCGACGCGTTTCGGTGCGTTGGTTACAATTATGGCACCTTCCTCAGGACGGACGAAGATTAAAATTTTTTTCACTTCTTTCTAGAAAAGAGAATGCATGTAATTAATACATTATTGCTATAGAGAGTTGATTCTAGTTGTGGACTGTTCTAGTGGTGTTCCCTATTTACATAATACTTGCCCTTACTTGAAGTGTAGGGGTTGGTGTCCTATGAATTTTCAGGACGACTGTTTCTCCTTTTAACTTTGTGATTTAAACCACTTGCATCATAATCAGTGGAGTCAAGGAATTCTACGAGAAAGAGCATGGAATTATTTACCATACTATTGAGACTTACAACCTGTTTTCGTACATCTCACAGAGTCACTTACTATTAAAAAGTCTGGTTGACACATATTCAATGGTGTCTTAAAGCAGGTACGTCTTTTAATATGCACCTTCTGTAATTGGTTATCTTGCCGTGCCTGTAGAGTACACAGATAATGCTATATATTTGGAATAGTGATGTCTTAACACTAGTGTTTATTTTCGAGATTATCATCCATATACATACCGATTGGTTTTACGCCTAGTGATAACCTTCAGGCTGTCCTTCCCTGCACCTTCTTGAGTGATGTCTTGGTGCCTATGCCAAAATAACATAACATTCTGTTTTGGTGTGCAAGTATGCATGGGTCATAAGTTTATCGTCTACCTGTCCATTAGTTCTATATAAATTGGAGAGGTTACATACATACCGATTAGGGGCTGCAGTTTCCCTTGGCATCCTGGAAAAGGGACAACACTATCTCCTTTTCTTTAAGCGCTGTTAGCCACACTGTTGGTTTTGGGGATATTTTTATTTCTATCTTCTCCCAACCTGTACGATGAAAAATCATATTAAGTGTGGTTTTATTTAGATCCTCACATTTAAGGTTACTGTTGCATATTCAAATACTTTTATATCCCATTAGTGCCGAGTTGACTGATGGCAAATATGGTTTCTACTCTCCTTGCCGCTATTGGTGTATTAATGCAGTCCCGGAGTAAGCTCGGGTATTTGTCTGGGATATCCAATACAGCTATTCGAAAAAACAGACTTGATTCTCATTGCTGTACTGTTGTCTTTCGGTACGCTGCTGAATGCACCCCCTCGCTGGAACACGTGCTCTCGATAAATTACGAAGCTATTATCTTAAGATTAAAAAGCTGTAATCTTTCAGTTCAAAGATGGAAAGCCGGGGCTTTCTCTTTCCATTGTAATGTTAAAACCTTTAGACCAACTACCGGTTGCAGCCCTTCACTATGACACGCATTCAATACAAATAACAGAGCTGTGGCCTTTAGGTTTACAAAACTACCCCCCTCGGGTTTGAAATATTTCGAGTGCTCCCTGTTATCCAAAGCATTCTATCTGTCTTAATAGGGTAGCGTCAAAACCACGAGTCCTTACCTTCCGATTTTAGAATCTCGGCGAGCTTGCTTGTTGCGACGTTCTGCCTTCACCGGAACTGGTGAGGGCAGTCGGTCTCGCGGGCTTTAAATACCCCTTGAGTTCATTAATTGGATGCTTAATGCTCCCTTAATTGGCATTTAACATTCAATTACGGCAAACGTTTGTCAGCGCCATGTTTGTAGTTTTAGTTTGGAAACCAATTGGGGACTACAGGGTCGCGTGTTCGATCCCAGGTCTCCCTTTGTAGATTTTCGATCTAATTCTTTGGCTCATACCGCCTTATTTTATAAGTTGTCCCTTCTACTCTCATTATTATTGTTTAATGCCTCCTAATACATGCTCCGGCATTTCGTCAACTTTTCAATCGTTGACAATTATAGATGCAAGTTGATACGCGCCATTTTCGTAGTTTATTCTACAAAGTTCTGTTAGCGGACTACACAATCACTGAATTCATACTCGCTCTCTTTTTTGCAGGCTATTTATCTTTTGACCCTATACTTTTCGGAATACTATTAAATTAGATTTCGGCTAACATCAGGATATTTATGGAGTGCTTCTTTGTGCGCTCCTCAACACTCTGCGGTGGTACAAGTTGTTACCCTAAAAAGAACGTAATTTTGGTATTTTCTTATAATCCATCATATTCCATATTCTTTTATAAAACTAGAGATACAATCCTAATAATACCAATAGTGCTATGTTTCTATCACATGCAGTACTTTTGATGGCAATATCCAACATAACAATCATAACAATGCGAATGGGAAAAAGTGCTATGTTTCTGTCGCATACCGTGCTCCTGGTGGCAGTATCCAGCACAACTTGTGTCTTTTACATCATTTCTTACATAAACACATACACAGTAGCTGTAATGCCTTGCAGCTGTTTAATGCTACTTTGATTGCCTTGACTGACTTAAGTTCTCATCATAATTCCTGTTATCACATTATATGCTATTATAACCCCCCCCCTTTTTTTTTAAATTAACTTGACCAAGCGAACCTTAATTCAAGTCGTGCTAATGCAACTATTTATCGGGGGGATAATTTCAGGTATTTTTATGGCTATCATTTTATTCTTCGGGTGTCAGTGGTACAAAAATCTACCACACTATCTGATCATTCTGTCCCATTCCTCTCGACCATTTAGTCCTAAATAGTAGGATTTGAATTCGGACATATAGAACTGTTCTCTCTGTTTTCGTTTTTTGTTCAAATCACCTCCTCTTACTGAGATCTTAATCTTTTCTAAAATAAACCACTTGATTTCATCCATATTGTGGTTTTCAGATATCCAATGCTCCACCAAAGGGGCGTTCTTTCTTTGATTTCTTATTGCAGATCGATGTTCAGTGAGCCGTAGGCGCATTTCGCGTCCGGTTTCACCAATGTAGCATTTGTTACATGGACACAACATAAGGTACACTACATTAGTAGTACGACAGTTGACATGTTCTTTCATCCAATGGGTTATACCATTGATTTCCAGTTTGTCGGTCTTGATGATGTTCTTGCAATGTGAGCAAGACCCGCATGGCAGGTTGCCCCTGATGGGACTATTGTTTACAACACTTCTTTGTCCCCCAATTTTTGGTTCTTTAAAAGTATGCACTAGATGATTCCTTATGGTCTTATTCCTCCTGTATGCATATGTGGGTTTTGCCATTGGTGTCATCCCTCCTTTGTTTAATATGCTCCAATTCTTATTAATCAGGTTTTTTACCTTATTGCTAAAACCGTTATAATCTGATACCATAATAATATCATCATTGCGGTCATTTGTTTTTGTAAATGTCTCAAACAGGCTGTCCCGGTTATAGTACTTGGCCCGTTTGTATGCTTGTTTTATTAGGCGCTTTGGGTATCCTCTCTGTGCAAGCTTGTTTTTTAAGGTGGCTGCATGTTTTTCATAACTGGTTCTTTTGCTGCAATTTCGCCTAATTCGTAGGAATTGGCTGAACGGTATCCCGTCTTTCTGGCATTTGGGGTGGTAGCTTGTATGGTGAAGTAAGGTATTGCGGTCCGTAGGCTTTACAAACAATTCTACGTTGAGCGCTCCCTCTTTTTCGTGGATCTTAATGTCTAAGAAGTCTACTTCTGATTGACTTTTATTAGAAGTGAACTTGAGGTTTGAATAACCGCAATTGAGCCACTCTAGGAAGGTATCTAGTTCCCTTTCTGGACCGTCCCAAATAAAGAAGATGTCGTCTATGAATCTAGACCAGCACTTCACATTCTCAAAGAAGGGACACATTTCGTTGTAAATATGTTGGGTCTCAAATCTCCCTACATAAAGGCATGCCAGGCTGGGAGCACATGTGGCTCCCATACTGGTGCCCTTGATCTGGCAGTAATAATCATGCTTGAATAAGAAGATGTTATTTTTCAGAATTATGTCAATACATTCTATAATGAATGTATTTTGTGCAGTAAGGTCACCATCTTCATTTCCTAAAATGTCCTTCATCATTTTCACAGTGTCCTCTTGCGAGATATTCGTATATAATGCTTCAATATCCAAGCATACTAACCATTGGGTGTCTTTGTTGAATACTATCCCCTCTATTTTAGAAATCATATGGGTAGTATCTTTTATATATGAGGGTAATTGTGTGACCAAAGGCTGAATAAAATGGTCCACATATTTGCTGAGAGGCTCAGTCAAAGATTCAATTCCTGACACAATAGGGCGCATTGGAGGGTCTTCCAAATTTGTATGCACCTTAGGCAGCCCATATAGTGCTGGGACTTTAGGGTTTTCGTTTATTAAGAATCGATATTCCTCCTCACATATAATGTTGTTTCAATCATGAAAGTATATGATTTTAAATTGTGTGTGACTCTGAGATAGACACCGTAAATCGGAATTGTTAGATAGCATATATAAGATTGTACCAGAGCACCCCATCAAAGTATGTATTGAATGCATTTTTAAGATATGGTTTTATTGAGTATAAATGTTTTCATACGAAAATAAATTTTGAGAGTAACAAAAAAAGATATTCTAGTGTGGAGTACCAATACTTGTCCAGTGTCACAGTTACAAACCAAAGGTCATTGACTTTAATGTGTAGGCCTCATGGTCACCAACTAAAAGAGTAATACACAGAAAGGAATCCTTTTTGATAAGTATCTGATACCCAGTCCTTTCTGGTCCCTGGGAAACTCTCTCTTTTGGAGATTGAAATTCAAGATGACATGGATAAGTATCTTGAATTTCAATAAATATCATTGAAATTTCAAATGAAATTTCCTTGGTCTCCTCATTTTGATTCATTTTAATTTCAAATGTCTTGCTGTAAATTGCAGAAAAAAGTAATCACTTTCAATTATCGTTTTTAGTAATACATAACATAAAAGTAGCTTAATCAAGTATTTAGTTCTTTAAAATTAATTGGGCAGTGTATAGTATCAGGCAGGAACTAGAAATATAAAGCACTGCATGTGATGAAGCCTATCTTAATCCATACTTATAACAGAAGGACTGTAAATAACTAACAGAAAACATTTTCCAAATTATCTTAAAGTGTACAACATAGTTCCCCTTACAAATTAACAACTCACCTTTTTGAAAGTAGAAGAGTAAGTACTGTGTAATTCAAAGTCCAGAAATTGAGCACCCAAAATTCCTCTCAAAAGTACCTCAGACAGGAGTATCACAAAATGGGCGTGTTTTCCTCTCATTTAAGATATATACATAACCAATCAAACTTCATCACACACAAATTCAAAACTAAAGTAATATTTTGATTGGTTCTAAATTTCAATACTTTCAAATGTGTTTTCCCCATGCAGCTTTCCATAGGACATTTAGACACGGCTACAGCCCGAATGGATGAATGGAATTACACCAAAGTTGGCAAAATGATAGGTACTGGTATGTAGTAGGGCCTTTTATATATTTCTTTGTAATTGGTCCAGTTGTTTTTATGAAAAGCAACTTAAAAAAAACATATATATCAATAGGCGCGCTCCGAGCGCTCACCGGTACGCGTACCGGGGAGCGCACCCGGCGCGCTACGGGGGTGCGCGAGCGGAAAGCTGATTGGCTGTCGGATGTCTGTCAACATTCTTAACAGTCCGGAGAGTCCGCCATCTTGTGTCTCGGGAAAATCGAGACACCTGAGGTGGAAAAAAAAGGGGGAAATGATTGAAAGGGGGCAGGGTAGACACCCCCTGACCCCCTAGGTTTTTTGAGGGAGGCTTAGAAGGTCCCTGAAGGGCCCAAAAACTATTTTTTTTTAAATGTTCGCGGGGTAAGCGCAGGGTGCGTTCTCAGGTGCGCTCTCCGGTACGCGCACCCTGAGCGCACCACGGGGAAAAACAGTGTAAAAAAATAGAGTAAAAAAATAATGTAGAGTGTTTAGAGGTAAGTTAGCTCTAAAAAGAGCTGTTGTGTTATGTGGGTGTTTTTTGTACCTACAAGTAGGTACCAATGCAGAGTCTCAAATTCAAGAGGAAGACTCTATTCCCCTCATCTGTAAAATGTACACCATCTCTCCTATAGATGCCTTGCATGTTGTAACGCAAGTTGTTGTGGTATATGGAACCCATACCATAGTCTCTGAGGAAAGCAGAAACAGTTTTATTCACATGTTTCCTTGCTTTCTCAATCTGTGGACAAAATTGGTTGGACCAGTCCCATTTTTGCCTTTGGCATATATTAGAAAATACCAAGGCAGTTTTTGGAAAAAGTTACATCAATTGCCCAAAGATGTCCTTTAAAAGCATTTCCAGACCTACCCCAGTCAAAGTGCCTAGGTCATTTCCACCACAGTGCACAATTATAAGGTCAGGGTGTGGGTGTGGAAGATGCATACAGGATTTTATCAATGGTATCAATTGGTGACTTCTTAATCCTCTCTGTCCAATCCACACAATGTCCACATTTGGTAAATCAAGGTTGTAAATTCCTCTGTTGCTTGCAAATTTTTCACTCCAGAAGACATAGCTATGACCCACAAACCAGACTTTTGGCATCTTGACGGTAGATGTGCTTCTATTCAGATGAGTTGTGGAAATGAAATGGCAGTTTGATTATGATAAAAAGTGGTTGAGATTCAGTGCACTTGAAAAACCAGAAATGATTGGTGCTTTCTTAAAAATCTCCACTAAAAATTAGGGTGCATGCTTTTTATTTTTAAAGAAGTCATTTCAATGGTTGAGAAAAAGTAATTTAAAGAAACATTGCATTTGATTAGCTAGTACATTGAGAGGTCAAACACCCTTGATGGATTATTTTGCAACATAGTATGATGGGTGAATGTTATGTGAGTTTCAAAGTGTTCAAATGTACAACCAATTAAAATGTGCAGTTTGGTTTTGAATTTGTGTGGGAAGAATTTTCATTGGTTATGTACAAGAATATGGGTCTGAAATGAGAAAGAATCTGTGCCATTATTCTGAGGCTCCAGTGAAGGAAGCATTATTCAGAGATTCTGCTTAAGAAAATCTGTTGTGTGTGACTGACACTGTTCTACATATTTCAAAGCATTTTTAAAGGTGAGTAATGATTCTTTTAAAAAGATAGAGTGCTGTATGCAGTATGGGGAAGATTAAGAAGCAGATTCTGCTTATTTTTTCCTGCATTGTGTGTCATGTTTTTTTGTAATGCTGTTTAAAAAATTGAATGGTGCATATTGGAAATGTATTTTGTAAATGAGTTAGGTTTCTGCTTTGTTTTGTAGTGGTCATTTAAATGGGCTGTGCTCTGTGTTAAAAACGATTTATTATGGAAAATCTTTTCTGGTAAAAAGTCTGGCTTTTAAATTTTGGTCAAGGATTACATTGAGTGTCTGTGTGAAATAAGGAACTATGGTTTCACATTTTTCAATAATGTCACCTGTGTGTGCTGACAGTTTGCCTCTCTTAGCTTAAAGGGTACTCTGTGCCTGTGTGTCATATGTACTAGTAGGGAATGTTCTTGTTTGTTGAAATGAAATGTGCCTAAGATCACACTGTGAGTCAAGCATGATTTTAAATGGATCTGGGTGAATAATTTGCTTAGTTGATGTGTATTCTTAAAGTCAGTTAGGCTTTAGCATATGTACTAGTAGGGAATCTTAGGCAGCATGTTTGTTAGGCCTCTTACTTCAGAAATAGGCTCTAAGCTGTGCAATCAAGATCCAGGGTGTGCCTTTGAAATGAAAAAGGAATGTTATGTCTTGCTTATGTATATGTGGTCTGTTTTGTGCCAGTAGACACAGTGAAATAGTATGAGCAGACACACACATATTGCATGCAGAGACAGGCATGGTAGATTACATGTAACATCCTGGTCATGTGCCTAAGATCACACTGTGAGTCAAGCATGATTTTAAATGGATCTGGGTGAATAATTTGCTTAGTTGATGTGTATTCTTAAAGTCAGTTAGGGTTTAGCATATGTACTAGTAGGGAATCTTAGGCAGTATGTCTGTTGGGCCTCTTACTTCAGAAATAGGCTCTAAGCTGTGCAATCAAGATCCAGGGTGTGCCTTTGAAATAAAAAAAAGGAATGTTATGTCTTGCTTATATATATGTGGTCTGTTATTTGCGAGTAGACACAGTGAAATAGTATGAGCAGACACACGCATATTGAATGCAGAGACAGGCATGGTAGATTACATGTAACATCCTGGTGATGTGCCTACGATCACACTGTGAGTCAAGCATGTACCATTTCTGTCTCTGCAAACAGTATGTGTGTCTCTGCCTAAGATCACACTGATGGGTGAATCAAGCTTCACTCACAGTGTGATCTTAGGCACATGATCAGAATGTTACATATAATGTACCATGTCTGTCTCTGCAAACAGTATGTGGGTCTCTGCCTAAGATCACACTGATGGGTGAATCAAGCTTCACTCACAGTGTGTTCTTAGGCACATGATCAGAATGTTACATATAATGTACCATGTTTGTCTCTGCCAATAGTATGTTTGTCTCTGCGTAAGATCACAGTGATGGGTAAATCAAGCTTCACTCACAGTGTGTACTTAGGCACATGATCAGAATGTTACATATAATCTACCATGTCTGTCTCTGCAAACAGTATGTGTGTCTCTGCGTAAGATCACACTGATGGATGAATCAAGCTTCACTCACAGTGTGTTCTTAGGCACATAATCAGAATGTTACATATAATGTACTATGTCTGTCTCTGCCAACAGTATGTGTGTCTCTGCCTAAGATCACACTGATGGATGAATCAAGCTTCACTCACATTGTGATCTTAGGCACATGATCAGAATGTTACATATAATGTACCATGTCTGTCTCTGCAAACAGTATGTGTGTCTATGCCTAAGATCACACTGATGGATGAATCAAGCTTCACTCACAGTGTGTTCTTAGGCACATGATCAGAATGTTACATATAATGTACCATGTCTGTCTCTGCCAACAGTATGTGTGTCTCTGCCTAAGATTACACTGATGGATGAATCAAGCTTCACTCACAGTGTGATCTTAGGCACATGATCAGAATGTTACATATAATGTACCATGTCTGTCTCTGCAAACAGTATGTGTGTCTCTGCCTAAGATCACACTGATGGATGAATCAAGCTTCACTCACAGTGTGATCTTAGGCACATGATCAGAATGTTACATATAATCTATCATTTCTGTCTCTGCCAACAGTATGTGTGTCTCTGCCTAAGATCACACTGATGGATGAATCAAGCTTCACTCACAGTGTGATCTTAGGCACATGATCAGAATGTTACATATAATGTACCATGTCTGTCTCTGCAAACAGTATGTGTGTCTCTGCCTAAGATCACACTGATGGATGAAACAAGCTTCACTCACAGTGTGATCTTAGGCACATGATCAGAATGTTACATATAATGTACCATGTTTGTCTCTGCCAACAGTATGTGTGTCTCTGCGTAAGATCACACTGATGGGTGAATCAAGCTTCACTCACAGTGTGATCTTAGGCACATGATCAGAATGTTACATATAATGTACTATGTCTGTCTCTGCAAACAGTATGTGTGTCTCTGCCTAAGATCACACTGATAGATGAATCAAGCTTCCCTCACAGTGTGATCTTAGGCACATGATCAGAATGTTAAATATAATGTACCATGTCTGTCTCTGCAAACAGTATGTGTGTCTCTGCCTAAGATCACACTGATGGATGAATCAAGCTTCACTCACAGTGTGATCTTAGGCTCATGATCAGAATGTTACATATAATGTACCATGTCTGACTCTGCAAACAGTATGTGTGTCTCTGCCTAAGATCACACTGATGGATGAATCAAGCTTCACTCACAGTGTGATCTTAGGCACATGATCAGAATGTTACATATAATGTACCATGTCTGTATCTGCAAACAGTATGTGTGTCTCTGCCTAAGATCACACTGATGGATGAATAAAGCTTCACTCACAGTGTGATCTTAGGCACATGATCAGAATGTTACATATAATGTACCATGTGTGTCTCTGCCAACAGCATGTGTGTCTCTGCGTAAGATCACACTGATGGGTGAATCAAGCCTCGCTCACAGTGTGATCTTAGGCACATGATCAGAATGTTACATATAATGTACTATGTCTGTCTCTGTAAACAGTATGTGTGTCTCTGTCTAAGATCACACTGATGGATGAATCAAGCTTCACTCACAGTGTGATCTTAGGCACATGATCAGAATGTTACATATAATGTACCATGTCTGTATCTGCAAACAGTATGTGTGTCTATGCCTAAGATCACACTGATGGATGAATCAAGCTTCACTCACAGTGTGTTCTTAGGCACATGATCAGAATGTTACATATAATGTACCATGTCTGTCTCTGCCAACAGTATGTGTGTCTCTGCCTAAGATTACACTGATGGATGAATCAAGCTTCACTCACAGTGTGATCTTAGGCACATGATCAGAATGTTACATATAATGTACCATGTCTGTCTCTGCAAACAGTATGTGTGTCTCTGCCTAAGATCACACTGATGGATGAATCAAGCTTCACTCACAGTGTGATCTTAGGCACATGATCAGAATGTTACATATAATCTATCATTTCTGTCTCTGCCAACAGTATGTGTGTCTCTGCCTAAGATCACACTGATGGATGAATCAAGCTTCACTCACAGTGTGATCTTAGGCACATGATCAGAATGTTACATATAATGTACCATGTCTGTCTCTGCAAACAGTATGTGTGTCTCTGCCTAAGATCACACTGATGGATGAAACAAGCTTCACTCACAGTGTGATCTTAGGCACATGATCAGAATGTTACATATAATGTACCATGTTTGTCTCTGCCAACAGTATGTGTGTCTCTGCGTAAGATCACACTGATGGGTGAATCAAGCTTCACTCACAGTGTGATCTTAGGCACATGATCAGAATGTTACATATAATGTACTATGTCTGTCTCTGCAAACAGTATGTGTGTCTCTGCCTAAGATCACACTGATAGATGAATCAAGCTTCCCTCACAGTGTGATCTTAGGCACATGATCAGAATGTTAAATATAATGTACCATGTCTGTCTCTGCAAACAGTATGTGTGTCTCTGCCTAAGATCACACTGATGGATGAATCAAGCTTCACTCACAGTGTGATCTTAGGCTCATGATCAGAATGTTACATATAATGTACCATGTCTGACTCTGCAAACAGTATGTGTGTCTCTGCCTAAGATCACACTGATGGATGAATCAAGCTTCACTCACAGTGTGATCTTAGGCACATGATCAGAATGTTACATATAATGTACCATGTCTGTATCTGCAAACAGTATGTGTGTCTCTGCCTAAGATCACACTGATGGATGAATAAAGCTTCACTCACAGTGTGATCTTAGGCACATGATCAGAATGTTACATATAATGTACCATGTGTGTCTCTGCCAACAGCATGTGTGTCTCTGCGTAAGATCACACTGATGGGTGAATCAAGCCTCGCTCACAGTGTGATCTTAGGCACATGATCAGAATGTTACATATAATGTACTATGTCTGTCTCTGTAAACAGTATGTGTGTCTCTGTCTAAGATCACACTGATGGATGAATCAAGCTTCACTCACAGTGTGATCTTAGGCACATGATCAGAATGTTACATATAATGTACCATGTCTGTATCTGCAAACAGTATGTGTGTCTATGCCTAAGATCACACTGATGGATGAATCAAGCTTCACTCACAGTGTGTTCTTAGGCACATGATCAGAATGTTACATATAATGTACCATGTCTGTCTCTGCCAACAGTATGTGTGTCTCTGCCTAAGATTACACTGATGGATGAATCAAGCTTCACTCACAGTGTGATCTTAGGCACATGATCAGAATGTTACATATAATGTACCATGTCTGTCTCTGCAAACAGTATGTGTGTCTCTGCCTAAGATCACACTGATGGATGAATCAAGCTTCACTCACAGTGTGATCTTAGGCACATGATCAGAATGTTACATATAATCTATCATTTCTGTCTCTGCCAACAGTATGTGTGTCTCTGCCTAAGATCACACTGATGGATGAATCAAGCTTCACTCACAGTGTGATCTTAGGCACATGATCAGAATGTTACATATAATGTACCATGTCTGTCTCTGCAAACAGTATGTGTGTCTCTGCCTAAGATCACACTGATGGATGAAACAAGCTTCACTCACAGTGTGATCTTAGGCACATGATCAGAATGTTACATATAATGTACCATGTTTGTCTCTGCCAACAGTATGTGTGTCTCTGCGTAAGATCACACTGATGGGTGAATCAAGCTTCACTCACAGTGTGATCTTAGGCACATGATCAGAATGTTACATATAATGTACTATGTCTGTCTCTGCAAACAGTATGTGTGTCTCTGCCTAAGATCACACTGATAGATGAATCAAGCTTCCCTCACAGTGTGATCTTAGGCACATGATCAGAATGTTAAATATAATGTACCATGTCTGTCTCTGCAAACAGTATGTGTGTCTCTGCCTAAGATCACACTGATGGATGAATCAAGCTTCACTCACAGTGTGATCTTAGGCTCATGATCAGAATGTTACATATAATGTACCATGTCTGACTCTGCAAACAGTATGTGTGTCTCTGCCTAAGATCACACTGATGGATGAATCAAGCTTCACTCACAGTGTGATCTTAGGCACATGATCAGAATGTTACATATAATGTACCATGTCTGTATCTGCAAACAGTATGTGTGTCTCTGCCTAAGATCACACTGATGGATGAATAAAGCTTCACTCACAGTGTGATCTTAGGCACATGATCAGAATGTTACATATAATGTACCATGTGTGTCTCTGCCAACAGCATGTGTGTCTCTGCGTAAGATCACACTGATGGGTGAATCAAGCCTCGCTCACAGTGTGATCTTAGGCACATGATCAGAATGTTACATATAATGTACTATGTCTGTCTCTGTAAACAGTATGTGTGTCTCTGTCTAAGATCACACTGATGGATGAATCAAGCTTCACTCACAGTGTGATCTTAGGCACATGATCAGAATGTTACATATAATGTACCATGTCTGTCTCTGCAAACAGTATCATGTCTGTAACATCCTGGTCATCTGGACCTTCTCCTTTACTTTTCTTCCACTCTCTTCTCTTGTTTCGCTCCTTCACTCTTTTCACTTTCCTTACTCTCCTTACTCCACTTTACTAACTCCTTCTCTTTCTCCCTCTGTCCTCTTAGTTCTACACTCCCCTTCCTTCCGTCATTCTCTCTCTGTTAGTCTCATTCTCTCTGTCCCCTTAGTCTCTCACTCCTCTTCTGTCACACTCACTTCCTATAACTCAGCCATACTCCCACACTCACCTTCTTTCAGACCTTATCCTTTACTTTCCTTCCTCTTTCTTCTCTTACTTCATTCCTTTACTCTTTTCCCTTCCCTTACTCTCCTTGCTCCACTTCACTAACTCTTTCTCTTACTCCCTCTGTCCTCTTTCTTCTACATTCCTCGTCCCTCATTCTCTCTCTGTTAGCCTCATTCTCTCCATTCCCTTAGTCTCTCACACCTCTTCTGTCACACTCACTCCCTATAACTCAGCTACACTCCCACACTCACCTTCTTTCAAACCTTCTCCTTTACTTTCCTTCCTGTCTCTTCCCTTCTTTCGCTCCTTCACACTTTTCCCTTCCCTTACTCTCTTTACTCCACTTCACTAACTCCTTCTCTTACTCCCTCTGTCCTGTTAGTTCTACACTTTCCTTCCCTCATTCTCTCTCTGTTAGCCTCATTCTCTCCGTCCCTTTATTCTCTCACTCCTCTTCTGTCACACTCACTCCCTATAACACAGCCATACTCCCACACTCACCTTCTTTCAGACCTTCTCCTTTACTTTACTTCCTCTCTCTTCCCTTCTTTCGCTCCTTCACTCTTTTCCCTTCCCTTACTTTCCTTACTCCACTTCGCTAACTCCTTCTCTTACTCCCTCTGTCCCCTTAGTTCTACACTCCCCTTCCCTCATTCTCTCTCTGTTAGCCTCATTCTCTCTGTCCCCTTAGTCTCTCACTCCTCTTCTGTCACGCTCACTGCCTATAACTCAGCCATACTCCCACACTCACCTTCTTTCAGACCTTCTCCTTTACTTTCCTTTCTCTCTCTTCCCTTCTTTTGCTCCTTAACTCTTTTCCCTTCCTTTACTCTCCTTACTCCACTTTACTAACTCCTTCTCTTACTCTCTGTGTCCTCATAGTTCTACACTCCCCTTCCCTCATTCTCTCTATGTTAGCCTTATTCTCTCCGTCCCCTTAGTCTCTCACTCCTCTTCTGTCACGCTCACTCCGTATAACTCAGCCATACTCCCACACTCATCTTCTTTCAGACCTTCTCCTTTACTTTCCTTCCTCTCTCTTCCCTTCCTTCATTCCTTCACTCTTTTCCCTTTCCTTACTCTCCTTACTCCACTTCACTAACTCTTTCTCTTACTCCCTCTGTCCTCTTATTTCTACACTCCCTTTCCCTCATTCTTTCTCTGTTAGTCTCATTCTCTCCATCCCCTTAGTCTCCCACTCCTCTTCTGTTACGCTCACTCCCTATAACTCAGACATACTCCCACAGTCACCTTCTTTCATACCTTCTCCTTTACTTTCCTTCCTCTCTCTTCCCTTCCTTCGCTCCTTCACTCTTTTTCCTTCCCTTACTCTCCTTACTCCACTACACTAACTCCTTCTCTTACTTCCTCTGTCCTCTTGGTTCTACACTCCCCTTCCCTCATTGTCTCTCTGTTAGCCTCATTCTCTCCGTCCCCTTAGTCTCTCACTCCTCTTCGGTTACGCTTACTCCCTATAACTCAGCCACACTCCCTCACTTATATTTCTTTCCTCTCTCATTCAGTTCTCTACTCTCACTTTTTCCTTCACTTCCTCTGTCTCATCACTCCCTTACACCCCTTGTCTCATGCTCACTTGCCTTTATCCACTCTCTATCACCACTGTTTCCTCAACATCACTGCTCTTCTCTTACCCTTCCACACCCCCGTTCCCTTACTCCGTTTTCTTCACTTATCCTCATTCACCTTGTTCACTCCCCTTCTCCTCACTCACCTCCCACACTCACCTTCTTTCAGCCCCCCTAGGTCACTTCCCTTCCCCTCTCGTCCCTCACTCATTTTCCTTTCCTCTCTCACTGCACTCCACTTCACTCACTCCTTTTGAATTTGTTAAGAATACAGCTCTTTTTGAAGAATTGGAGGTAGTTCTAAAAAGAACTGTTTTTTTCTTCTTTTTTAGTTATTTTTCTGAACAAAAACAAAAACAGGGTATGTCAAACTGCTCAACAGGAGCAAAAAAAAGGGGGAAAATTAGGGCTGGGGACGGCAGCGGTGATTTTCCCTTGTACGTACAATGTTCATGATGCTCTGCTCTCCGTAGCAAAGCAGTTCATCACACTGCTTACATTTTATAACGATGTCGTCGAAAACAGGCTGAATGTTAGGGATCAGCTGCTCAGGTTTCCCTCTCATGGATGATGTTGTTGGTCCTCCAGTAGATGTTGAGGCGCCATCCCTTGGGGGATTAGGTGCCAGAGCCCTGATACTCTCCCGGGCATAGTTCTGAGGGTGCCTCCTCTGAACATGGCGAATCATCGTCGAGTTGCCAAAACTATACTTCCTTCTAAGGTCACCCCGTGAAAGCACAGTTTGGCAAATTTTACACTCCACCTTTGGAGCATTAACCTTTTTCAAACCTTCAGGTATGGAAAAAAACTTCCATATAAAGTGCTCCTTGATCTTGGGCTGAGGAGGCTCTTCCTGAATGAACTCATCCGAGTCCTCACTGCTGCTGGGTGGTCTAGCAGCCATTCTTTTCACAAAAAGGTAGAACAGAAAAGAACAGGTCTTGCTGTCTCCGAAGTGAAAGAAGAAGTGAAGGAAATGGGTGGGGTTTTCATTATTTGTAAAAAAACTGTTAACAACCAATGAAAAGAGTTATTTTAAGGTCACATGACTTGACGCTCTTACGCTGCGCGCCCCGGAGCGCTTCCTGGGGCGCTTACGCAGCACGAATGTAGGCACTTCGGGGGCGCTTACGCGGCGCGCCTAAATGACGTTTTGCTAGCTTTTCGGATATGTAAAATCATTTTAATTCGGAAAATCAAAAATACTAGTTTTCTAAGTATGGTACTGAATGTATTTCATTAATATTTAGTTGAAATACAATTTATTTTTTTCTCGCGCGCGGGAATAGCGCTCTCGCTGCGCTCTCGGGTGAGCTTACCGGTGCGCACACCCTGAGCGCTCCAAGACAAAATGATTTTAAAAAAACATGAAAAATACATTGAAAAAATATTTTTTGAAAAAAAATAATAATAATTAATAGTTATAAAAAACGCCTAATAAAAAAAAAACTTTAAAAATTGTAGGTTACAAACTCGATATACAAAGGAATTCGTTTTTAAAAAACCTTTGAAATTCACTGAAAAAACCAATCGGTTTCACAATCGTTATAGTTAGGAATTTGCATTTAAAAAACCTTTGAAATTCACTGAAAAAACCATAGGTTTCACATTTGTTATAGTTAGGAATTAGCATTTAAAAAACCTTTGAAATTCACTGAAAAAACCATAGGTTTCACACCAGTTATAGTTAGCTAAACATTTTACTCATACAAAACCAATGAAATGTCCACGTTATAGTTAGTTGGACTCACTATAACTCGTGCGCCCGCAATCCACTGCTGATGATGTCACATATTACATCATTCATGACATGGTCAGTGACATCACTGATGACATCACTGATGACATCTCAAATGACTTAAAAAAGCGTGCCGTGTCTGAGTGCTACTCGATAGTTGGTCACCCCTTGGAGCTTGATATTTAAGCGGCTGTCCTGCCGCTGGGCAGAACCACCCCGTGGCGTGGGGGCCATGGAGTCTTATTTCAGCAAGGGCTTCAAAGATGGGGCCCGGCACTTGGACTAAAAGAGTGCAGACACGGACTACATCTGCCAGATGCCTCACGCATCGACTCATCCAGAGCAGTTGAATATCAACATGTGATTTGGCTTAATAGGAGGGTGTGGCCTGTTCTGTTACTTCGACCGCAATAGCCTCTGAGGAAGTGGAATCATGAAAAGCGTAAGGCTGCGGTTGCATGCATTTAGAGACTGAGAATCCATCTGTGCATACCATTAAAGGCTTTTCTGGGGAAAAAAGCGTGCAGTGTCTGAGTGCTACTCGATAGTTGGTCACCCCTTGGAGCTTGATATTTAGCGGCTGTCCTGCCACTGAGCAGCACCACCCCGTGGCGTAGGGGCCATGGAGTCTTATTTCAGCAAGGGCTTCAAAGATGGGGCACGGCACTTGGACTAAAAGAGTGCAGACACGAACTACATCTCCCAGATGCCTCATGCATCGACTCATCCAGAGCAGTTGAATATCAACATGTGATTTGGCTTAATAGGAGGGTGTGGCCTGTTCTGTTACTTCGACCGCAATAGCCTCTAAGGAAGTGGAATCACGAAACGCGTAAGGCTGCGGTTGCATGCATTCAGAGACTGAGAATCCATCTGTGCATACCATTAAAGGCTTTTCTGGGGAAAAAAGCGTACCGTGTCTGAGTGCTACTCGATAGTTGGTGACCCCTTGGAGCTTGATATTTAAGCGGCTGTCCTGCCGCTGAGCAGCACCACCCCGTGGCGTGGGGGCCATGGAGTCTTATTTCAGCAAGGGCTTCAAAGATGGGGCACGGCACTTGGACTAAAAGAGTGCCGACACGGACTACATCTCCTAGATGCCTCACGCATCGACTCATCCAGAGCAGTTGAATATCAACATGTGATTTGGCTTAATAGGAGGGTGTGGCCCGTTCTGTTACTTCGACCGCAATAGCCTTTGAGGACGTGGAATCACGAAACGCGTAAGGCTGCGGTTGCATGCATTCAGAGACTGAGAATCCATCTGTGCATACCATTAAAGGCTTTTCTGGGGAAAAAAGCGGGCCGTGTCTGAGCGCTACTCGATAGTTGGTCACCCCTTGGAGCTTGATATACATATATATATATATATATTTATGCACTTTTTCCAGCTGTATCTGCCAAAATAAAGACAACCTGTAACTGATCCTGTGGTCCGCCTCCTGTGTGAACGCCTCGCTGGTCCGTGCGGATTGGAAGTGGCGCGGAGGAGTTTTCGTGTATATATATATATATATAGTTATATAGTTATATAGTTATATATATATATATATAGTTGTATATATATGATTGAAAGGGTTTGCCTTATTGTGAGATGCACTCCCAGGAAGTAAGCAGACACAGCAGCTGATTTGTTTAAAAACACACTGTCCAGCAGTTTAATATGACGCGTTTCGGGCTTGCACCCTTCATCAAAGCCAACTGCAAACCAGGACGGCCAAACATTACTGCCAGCATTTTCCCTCCATTAATACAAGTCACGCCCCAAGTGGGCTGGCAAATCTCCTTGCCTGTACAAAGCATGATGGGGCTTGTAGTTCCTTACCCAAGTGGGTCTGTTCGTAAACATCACTAGTTTTCAAAGTTCTTAAACAGTGCTTTAAAACAAGGAATCACAGTTCTGTATTGCAGGCCGCTCTTCCTGTACCGCCCGCAGTCAATGTGAAATAGCGGCTGCCCCGCTTCGGATCTTGCGGTGGTGCTTCTTTCGACCTAGGCGGGTAAGCACCCTTAAATAAATATTCTATTACTGGAGGGGGTGGAAAAAAAAAGAAAAATGGCTAAAAGAAAGCTGGTCCATACATCTACTGGGGTAAACTTTGATCCAAACCCAGCTGGACAAACATCTTTGCTGACATATTTGAATGGCCATTGAAGAGTAAATCAACACGGTAGAAGAAACTTTGACAATAGGGAGGCGGGGTACGCAAACAGAAGAGAACGGTGCACTAACTAAATTAGTAACACATTTAAGTGATAGTCATATTGCAGAGGGGGTGCAAAAGGGGTGTAGGCAAAAGGTTTCTGATTGCATAGATGTGAGTGATTCACAAGACAAGGCCCAACTTCCCCTGAAGTCAAGTAAGAATCCAGACATGATAGAGGCCATTGCAGTTGTGAAACCAGCAGGGAAGAGCCCTGCAAGCCCGGTCTACAAAATTGATATCAAAGATAAGGAAAACCCCGGGTAAACAGATACCATTAAAACAAGGTGCCCGAAAAATCTCTGTTGGTGTGGGTAAAACCTCCCTGACTTCACAAATTGAGGGCCAAACCATACTACTGGAAAAAATATCGAAGAGAATAGAGGAAGTGTACTCCCATATGGTGGGAGCTTTGGGGACTTTAACAGATAGAGTAGCAAACTTGGAGAGGCGTTTAAGTGGAATGAATAACATCACTGCAGGGGGTGCACAGCTGCAAAGGAATGATACACCACTGACCACACATACAGGGACACAATCGAATGGGCCCGCCAAATTGAATACCAGAGTTACCCTAAACAGAGATAACCCCCATGCTGCACCTAGATCAGCACCTCAAAGACCCATCCCTCTTAGGAAAGACACACATGTCTTAGATGGCTTAGATATGCTAAAATCGGAGAAGATTGAATCAAACAGTGATAGAGAGCCGCCCGCAACTAGACTGAGGTCAAACCCAGAAAGCGCCGTTGGTGATCCCCTCGATTTACCCCCAGCAGCTACACCCTACATAGTGATTCTGGCCAATGCACCAATAACACACACACCAAAGTCAGAAACGTGGGAGGAACTTCGTAATAAGTCACTACATTGGCTAGGAAGATAATCAGATCTTAGTGATGCATTGTTTAAACACTTCAAAATGGCAAGAAGGGTCAGGTGGTTGGGAAAGGAACGAAAAGCCTTGCACGGGGATTGCATAGTCTTGACATTTGGTGAACCAATGCTAGTGCGCGTGATCCTTGCGAGAGTAAGGAATGTATCCTATACCCAGAATGAAATCAATGTTCTACCTTTAGGGGCATTCTACCCCCCAAAAAACATTTCTTCCTAAGCCCCCTGCTAGTATCTACGCAAGGGATCTCCACACTGATCCAACAAATCCATGATGTATCCCACTGCATAACCGTTACGACCTGCTAACCTCAATTGAAGACCTAGATTGACCAACAGTAAAGCAAGGGGGAGAGGATGTTTACAGGAGGGAAAACTTGACACCCACACTGGGCGAGTCCACATATGCACAGGGTCATGCTATCGATACCCCACATGAGGGTCCACATAGGAATAAAGAGGGTGGGGAAGGATATGAAAACAATGCCATAGTTCAAGGCAATATTGGTGAAGGACCCAGTAAAATAAAAACTTTAACCATGCAAGGGGACAGCCAAAGTAAAATTATGACCCTTAGAGAATCAGAAGAAGGGCGAACAGAAGCAAACATCATCAAGCTGTGTAAAATATTGCCGTGGAACATTGCAGGATTCACCGCTAAAGTGAAAGACACACAGTGGTTAACTTTTATAGATGAATTTTCTTTAATCTGCCTGCAAGAAACCTGGGTAACTGGAGAACACCATATAAATGGCTTTCACACTTTTAATACACCAGCTAGCATCAGTAAGCAGGGGCAAAAGAAAGGGGGCTTATGTATTTGTCTCCAGCGTGGCAGGTCTCACTAACAAGAAACCTGTAAACGTGTGCAACTACTATCAGATACTAACTATGGGCATAGGGGGAGAAAAGCTTGTAGTGTTAATAAATTTTCATATTAATATCCCCAAAATATATCTGAAGAACGTCCTCGCGAACTTAGGCCAAATACTCAAAAATATAGATGCAAAAATGCCTGAGGACATTTTTATCATATGGGTGGGCGTTTTTTACTGTTTCTTAAGCAAACATAGCCAACAGGGGATCTGTGGTTTAGGCAACTACAAGGAAGAAATACTGATACATTTCTCACATACAGCCATAGGGGACCTACTAAATGATATATTCTTTCAATTTGATTTGGGATATGAAAATGAATTATATCGACCATCTGTACCTTTAAGCCCACTTTTAATGAGAGAGGTTGCAATTCTATAATTGACTTTGTTATAATGTCAAAAAGATATTTGTTCATTGTCTCTTCTTGTGAAACCCTAGACATTGCAATGAGCGACCATTACCCGATTCAGTTAGATATCAGTACGAAAGGCCTAATAGAAACCATGAGTAATGATACCCATTACAATTATAAAATGAATCTAGCCAGCACAAATGGGTACACTCTGAATTGGGCTAAAGTGGATCCCGTGGCCTTTCTTAAAAAATTAGTTAAAGGGTCACTAGATGAAATCGAAATTTGTCTCTCACAGACGAGGGGTGACGTAGACATTTTTGATGCTTTCACTAAGATAACTGATCAGGCCCGGGATATATTAAGGAAAGAGCAGCGACAAGGAGTGTATGAACCACAGGGTTGGTTTGACAGAGACTGTAGTAAGGCCCATTCGCACTTGATAAATGTCCTTCATTGTAAAATCAGATGTAAGGAAGAAGTAAGACAGGCTAGAATCTCTTATCGATTAGCCCTAAAAAAACGGAAATCACAATTAAAAAAGGAAGCATGGCAGGCTTTGCATCATGCATGCCTAAAGAAAGATATCACAATTTTTTGGAAAGCTGTTAATGCCCCCTTTTTTGTGAATAGGGGGATCGATATTATAGATATAGCAATTACTGAGCAGAAATGGGTGGAATTCTTTGTGGGTCTCTAAAATGAGAGACCTCTGCTATTGATGAGATGGCATCGAACAGTAAGGGGCTGGAAGAAAATGTCCAGGCCAGTATTTTCCCTTTAGATATTGACATCTCCCTTGAGTAGGTGAGTTGGGCTATAACTGAGAGTGCCTCAGGGAAAGCACCAGGGCCGGATGGCGTCCCAGTGGACGTCTATAAAACTAATATATTGCTATGGGCCCCGCTTTTAACTAATGTTTTAAATAGTTGCAATTGTCACAGGTTTATCCCAACCTGGACGGATGCAGTTGTGATCCCCATTTTTAAAAAATGATTACCCTTACCCTTACTATTCGCCAACCTTATCCCGACACTGCGAGGAGGCATAGGAAACGCAAACAGCCCTGTAACACTGTGGCACAAGAATACTTACTTTATAGTACTAACTGCCGCTCACTACCAAAACATAAATTAGACATCTTTAACCTCCTACTGGAAGATAAACCTAGCGCCCTCTTCCTGACAGAAACATGGCTACACGAGAGTGCTGGTCCAGACGTTGCTACTGCCCTCCCCGCCAACTATGCAATCACTAGGATAGATAGAAATAAACAACTAGGTGGTGGAATTGCAATCATTTTCAATAGAGACTTGAAATGTACATTAGAACCAGTCGACATCCCTGAATGTGAAGCCGTCTTTTTTAAAATATCTTTGAACCCGAACTTTACGATGTCTGGCCTATTGATATACCGACCCCCCGGCAACTCATCCCAATGGGCGTCAAATCTAGCTAATTATATCACTCCGTACTATATAGCTTCCAAAAATTTCTCACTTATCGGTGACCTTAATTTACATCTTGACGACCCTTCTATCCCCTTTTGCTCTAACCTGTTAGATGATCTGACGGCCCTTAACCTGACCTTAGTCAATTCTGGACCCACCCATAAAGCGGGCCATTTACTCGACCCCATTATTTCTAATATCAAGGAGCTAAAATGGCATGATACCATCCCCATTTGTTGGTCTGACCACCATTTAGTAAAATTTAGCATCAATCTCCCACCCACCACCACTATGCAATCTGTTTTTTTAGCTACGTCCAGGAAAAACTGGAAATTACTGGACATGGCAAAACTTAACGCAGCACTCCATGAAAACCCTCCTACAAAAAGTCACAACATGGATAGCTTAGCAGTAGCCACTCAACAATGGCTCAGTGACGCACCTGATCACTGCTTACCCACCCCTCATATCAAAGGTAACAGACACCGTCACCCTGCCCCATGGTTCAATGACCTTCTGAAAATTGAAAAATCAAAATGCAAGGCACTTAAGCGTCAATGGCGTAAAGACTACGCCCCTGACGTAAAAAAGACCTACCATGAAGCCAGAAATTTATACCACACTGCTTGCGCAAAAGCGCGAGCTCTGTTTGTTTCAAACACCATCATGGAAGCAACCAATAACCCGAAAACTCTGTTTAATAAGGTTAAAGAACTTGCAGGTGTGCAAACCACAGCCATGGGTCCCCCTCTCAACACTTACCAATGCCAAGATCTAGCCTGTTTCTTTACCGAAAAAATCGAGAAAATCATCAGGGACATTAAAACAAATAATAATGAACCATCTCCTTTTGCTGACACGGAATATGCTCCCTCCTGTGAGAATACCCTGGAATCTTGGCCTCCCATCACGGTTAACATACTGAAGACCATTTTTAAGACCATCAAATCCGGCTCCCCCAGGGATCCGATTCCTATCAAAGTAATTAAACAACTGGACGATTGCTCCCTGGAAATCATTGTGGATACGTTAAATTTCTCGTTAGAACTTTCCACAGTTCCGGCCCTCTGGAAACACGCCATGATAGCGCTATTGTTAAAAAAGCCCACAGCAAATCCGGAACTCCCAGCAAACTATAGACCTATATCTTTCATCCCTGCTTTCTCCAAATGCTTAGAGAGACATGTCCACTCGGTCTTATCCATCTTTGCTGAAAACAATTCGCTCTTGCACCCTTTGCAATCGGGTTTTCGGGCTGGTTTCTCAACAGAAACCATCCTCCTAGGAGTTACAGAACACATCCGGAACCTCATTGATAATGGTCAAACGGTCGCGCTCGTGCTTTTAGACCTGAGCGCGGCCTTTGACACCATATCCCACGAAACACTCATCAAGGCGTTATACAGAAACGGTGTCCGTGGGAAAGCGCTCGAATGGATCCAGTCCTTCTTAGCTCAACGGACATTCAAAATAACATCCTCCCTAGCCTGCTCCGACACCTTTAAAGCCCCTCACGGAGTGCCACAGGGATCTATTTTGAGCCCCCTGTTTTTTAATCTTTACCTCAGACCCCTGGCCGACCTAGCGGAAAGATCCGGACTTACACTCATGACCTACGCCGACGTTTCCCAAATTATTTTCTCCCTATCTGAATCTTGTCCATCTTCTCCATCTCTCCTCAAATTAGGGCTTCAAAACATCCTTAATTGGATGACAAGAAATCAATTAAAGCTTAACGGAGAAAAAACAGAGATTCTTCTCTTAGGGAAACAACGTGATCTTTGGAATCCCTCACACTAGCCCACCCAGATGGGAAATTTTTCCACCCCAGTTACTCAAGTACGTAATTTGGGAGTCATCATGGACAGCTCCCTCTCCATGAATCAACAGGCCAGCAAAGTTGCCGGCCTATGCCTTACCATTATCAAATGGTTGAGGAAAATCCTTTGGATGCTGCCCTCATCCACTCAAAAAACCGTAGTCAATGTCCTCATAACATCACGGCTTGACTATGGCAATATTCTGTACCTTGGTTCCAACAAAGCGGTAGTCAGCAGACTACAGCTTGTTCAAAACGCAGCTGTTCGACTACTGTGCAAAATCCCCAAAAATTCCGCAGTCTCGAGTTACCGCCGTTAACTCCACTGGCTCAGGGTAGAAAGCAGAATCCGTTTTAAAGCCCTGAACTACATGTTCAGAATCAAAGCAGGCATTGCACCCAAATACCTCCTAGCGTTGGCTCATCCTTACACTCCCAAGTGAATCCTTCGCTCGCAATCAGCTGCCAACTTCTACGTACCAAGATTCAAACTGGCAAGAATGGGAGGCAGATCTTTTGCCCACCTTGGACCATCCCTCTGGAACGCACTCCCTCCCTTCATTCGAAAGGAGGAGAACCATGCTAGGTTTAGAAGGCATGTTAAGACTTGGCTATTCGAACAATAACTAGAATAGCCAGAAATTCCCTGCCATCATTATACTGTGTCTCGGCGCCGGGAAACCCTTTTTGGGTAGCTGTTGCGCCTCATAAATTTAAAAAATAAATAAATAATGATCCAAGCTGCTACCGCCCAATTTCTTTACTGGATGCTTTTATGAAAGTTGCAGGAAGGTTATTTTAAATAAACTACAGACATGGGCGGAAGAAAAAGGTGTGCTATCTATGTACTAATATTAGATTTCGCACAAGTCTTGGTACGATTGAGCAGGGACTAAACGTATCATTAATTATCACAAAATACACATTATGAAAGGAATGTAATCTTTTTTTAACGTTTGTTGATTTAAGTTCAGCGTTTGATTGCGTCAAACATGACAAGTTGTGGACAATTCTCAAAGATATAGATGTGGATCCATCCCTGCTATTGTTTATCAAGGAATTGTATAGGGACCCAGGGGCTAGGGTCCGATATGGGAGACAGGGGGAATGTTCAAGTAAGTTTTGTATCAAAAAGGGGGTGAGACAAGGGTGTAAACTGGCCCCTTTTCTTTTTTCGCTATACATCAATATCCTAGGACAAACCCTGATTGATCAAAGACAAGACTATCCAATCATTCAGAATTCCCCTGTCACCATTTTATTATATGCGGATGACGCAGTTATTATGGCCCGGACGCGGATAGGTTTACAAAGAACCGTGACCAATTTTGTTATGTACATGAAAGAAAGGGGTTTAAAAGTTAATATAAAAAAACCTATACCATGAGTTGTGGAAGAACAAAGAGTAAAATGTGTGATATTTTTATTGAAAATCAAAAAATCAAAAGTACGGATAGATTTTCCTATCTGGGCATTAATTTTGACAGGTGGAGTCCTGCTATTAGAGCGAGGAAATTTACCTTTTTAAGAGCAATAGTTGCAGTCATGAATTTCTCAAAGAAATTAGGTGGTAGACCTGTCCCTGAGTTATTGGATAGCTATGAATCTAAATGTATTTTCAACTGCGACATACGGAGCGGGTATCTGGGTATCTGGGGAGTCACAAGATATCCAACTCTGTGAAAACACTTTTATCCGCTACTTGCTGGCGGTCCCCAGTTCTACTGTCACATATAACTGCCATAGGGAACTTGGCCTTATTCATATCACGGATATAATCAAAATTAACCCCCTTGTCCTATGGCATAAGGTGTGGGCATCCCTGGAAACAGGCTTTATTAGAGATGTAATATTAGATTGCATGAAATGGGATAAGGTGGCCTGTATTCCTTGGATTGGTTATATAAAAAGAATGTCATATGACATTGGTCATCCAGAATACTTTGATTCTCCAGCTTGTATGGAAATAATACCCAGAAAAACGATAAAAACGTGCTGCCTAAATCATCTAGCAGAGAAACGATGGTATATAGAAAGCAAGAAACAAACAGTTATGGAGAACCATCTGATGACAACTTATTTAGGAATACAGCTGTACTTGGTACAGGTTCAGAGTAGTTTCTGTTGTCTGCTTTTAACTCGTTTTCATTGTGGTCCTTTTTTAGGCTGATTACTTTCCCAGAAATTAATGATTGGTCGAGAAATTTGTCTCTATGTCCGTGCGATGATATTTCAACGCAATCAACTATGCATTGTACATTGTTTTGTAAATATTATCTTTTACCAAGGAAAAAGTTTTTAACATCAATTCTAAGAAGCTGGGGCCTAAGACAATGTAGGCCAGCCTTTTTAAGGCTACAACTCTTAGAAAATGAACAAACTATTATGGCCATTTCTGCCTTTTTAAAAACTGTTATTAGATACAGGAATACAATGTAAAGCCGAGTTTAAGAGCATTGCTAGATTTATGGTTGCGTATATAGCTACTGTCTGTTTAACACCTCATATTATGAAGCAAAATGTGTGTAGTCCTTGCTACTTTATTGTGCTTTTATGATTTTATTGTGAAAATCGAAGAAAGCATATTTTGACTTTTGACCTACCTGCAAAAGAAAATAACCCTGTATAACCTTGTGTCCAAGGACAAGAGTCCAAGTACTCCACTATCCTCTTTCCTCCGAGTAATACTTTAATATAAAAATACAATGTATCTACCTAAACTTCTACTGGTAGATTTCCCTCACCACTCCCATAATCATGAATGCCTACCAAATAGAACAAGAAGACAAGCCTCACCGGGATTGAACCAACCAGGACTCAAATGATGCCCTGTTAGGATATAGAAAACAGAATACAAAAGAACTAATAAATGCTCCAATGGGTAACAGATTTGTGTCATAGTAATTAAGAATCAGTGATTATTTTTTTTCATAACCACAACTTCCTTTTGTATAGTTTATAACTTCCATAGGACTTTTTTTTATCTCAGTAACAAAATGGATACTCTGAAAATCTATCAAAATATTGCAGGTAGGCCATGATCCTTTTACACTGTTGGTTGGTGTTTTCTTTGGTACAATTCACAGCTGTTACTCTCCCCCAAAAACCAAAGAGTTTAGATATGAACAAGTTATTCGAGCAAGGTGAAGAATACTCACCGAACCGTGAACTTTCTTAGGAAAAACACTGGCAAATACTTCACCACTAATTGTTTTTGGGGGGAACACGTTTTCAACACAGAAAGAAATGTCCACTTTGTTTAAATCGACAAAGCTTAGCGGTGATTAGAGAGCAACCTTCACTCAGCCACCGTTTCAACAATCCAAACTTATATTGGTGCACTTCACCCTGACCCACAAGAAGACTCTGATACAAACGCACAGCAGCTCTATTTAAGAGATCCGGCAAGAATAATCTACAGCATGATGGCCCGGAAGCTGCTTTTATAGTTCTGGAGGAATCATGGGATTTGTTGTTCAGTCTCTCATACCATCTCCTCCCACCAAGCCATCAACTGAGAATACAACTCCTGCATGGCTGAATGACTCTGGAAGGAACACAACATGGGCAATGAGGAACATTCTCCACTGGCACACAAACGTTTTGTTACTTGACTCTGACGTCTTCGTGATGAATGTGTAACAGTAGAGTACCGAATGGAAGCATGAACTGCATTATTATAAGCAAATTCAGCTGTCAAAATAAGGTCTAGCCATTCTCGTTCCTGATTTAGGAGGTACAGTTTTAGGTATAGCTCAATTTCCTGGTTTACCCTTTCTGTCTGGCCATCCATTTCCGGATGGTAGCTGGTAGTATTCCATGAATCAATTCCCAATTTCTGCATGAAAGACTCTCCAGAACTGAGAAACGAATTGGGCTTCACAATCTGAAATCACCACCACAGGAATACCATGTGCTCTGACTATGTTGTTTGAAAATAGCTGAGCCAATTGAAAAGCCTTTGGAACTTTCTTCAGTGAAATAAAATGGCTCATTGTAGAGAAGGTGGCTACAAATGCCTAAATTGTGTCATAAAACTGACTTGAGGGTAAATCTATGATTAGATCCATACTTATGGTGTGCCAAAGATAAGGCGCGATGGGAATGGTTGGAGCTTTCCCTCAGGATGTTGTCGATTATCCTTCCCTCTAATGCATTTCCCACATGTTTTTACACCAAAGTCCTCTGCTGGATCATACCACACATTATCACATAAGCACCTGACTTTTGTAGGTTTCAGCCAGAAAAAGTACAAAAATACATAACTCAATACAACCACTCCCACACCCACTCCCAAACCCTCCAAGTTGCACAGTGTCCGCACAGTCTTTGGCTCAGCCCCGATGTATAGCAACAAATCTGTAGCATAATGACCCACGTCTCCCCTGTCCCCCCCTACCCTGCATCCCCATCTCTCTATGTGCAGTCAGGCTTATCCTAATGGACTAGATTCCACAGCCATGGGTGGCTCTAGCCACAGCCCCGGTAATCCGCCCATCTCTTCCATATCTTGAAATGCTTACTCGGGCAGCCCTTGGCCACAAAGATAGGCTGTTCCAGTGCCATACAAAAATCAAATCCGTTCTTCCACGCTCTCAGTGATGGGGCCTGCTGCCCCTTCCACGCCCTAGCGATATCCCGCTTTGCAAGCGTAAAGCCAAGCCGCATGAGGTGTCTTTTAAAGATGTTACCCCCTATGCCCTCCATAACGTGAAGCAAAGCTATTTGTGGTGTCCGCTGGAGCTCCCATCCCAAAACCTCTAATAGGCATGAAAACACCCCGCGCCAAAACCGCTCCAGTGAAACACAGTGCCAAATAGTATGTATAAATGTACCTTCCTCCCGCCCACACCTGACATTTCCCACAAGTTTGAATGTAGTTGCAAGCCATAGCAGGCCACCACATGTTTTTTATAATTAATTTTGTGGTCTTTGCAATTCCTTTGTGGCCAGCCAATGGATCATCATGAAACGCCTTTAGAGCGGAATCTTGATGTAAGGGAGATTTTGTTTGACTCTCCTCTTCTCGTCTCCTTTAGCCTAATCCAAAATGTCTTCATTGGACAGGGTCTCAAATCTTTTTTTTTAATCTCCGACAATTGCAGGATGCAGGCAAACTTTTCCACTGGAATAATTGGTTTCTTGTCAGTGTCTCCAAATCCAGGTATTGAGTCAATTCTCGATAAGGCTTGCCATTAGCAGAACTTGGTCGATAGGTAATGGTGAAATTGAAGTCGGCAAAATACAAGGACCATCTCAATTGTCTTGGAGTTAAGGTTTTAGCGGACTTCAAAAATTGAAGATTTTTGTGGTCAGTATAAACTGTTACAACATGACGAGCTCCAAGTAAGCAGTATGCCATTCCTAAAAGGCGTCTTTCATAGTTAACAACTCGTTGTCGCAATGGTATAATTGATTTCTGGAGGAGTTTGTTTTCTTGATCTGTAAGCGACTGGAAGGAGTTTCTTTATGTCTTTGGGATAGCACACTTCCAATGGCCTGGTCTGAAGCTTCAGCTTCCACAAAAAATGGTTTGTTAGGATCAGGATGGAGAAGGATCGGTGCTGATCTAAATGACTTCTTGAGGAAGGTAAATGCCTCTTCAGCGGCATTAGACCAATGAAACAGTATTCTTTTCTGCAAAAGACTGGTGATGGGAGTATCTTTTTTGTGTGAAAATTCCTTGATAAAACAATAGAAATTGGCAAACCCAATGAAGCTTTGCACATCTTTCACATTTCTGGGAGAGGGCCAATCCAGGATTGCTTGTATTTTGACTGGGTCCATGGAAATTCCATTTTCAGATAGGACGAATCCCAGAAACTCCCCTTCGTTCGCATAAAAGGCACATTTTTCTAATTTCACATACAAGTTCTTTTTCAATAGTTTCTTTAAGATTGCTCCTACATGTTTCACATAACACTGCAGATTTTTGCAGAAGATTGAAATGTCATCAATGTAAACCACCACAATTTGATCCAGGAGTTCTCCCAAAATATAATTTATGAAGTGTTGAAATATGGCTGCAGCATTACATAGCCTGTAGGGCATCACTTGGCACTCATACAAAGCAAATCTGGTACGAAACTCTGTCTTCTATTCATCTCCCTAGCTACAGGAATCAAATGGTAAGCACCACAAAGGTCTAGTTTTGTGTAGACTTTTGCCTCTTTCACCTGATCCAATAAAACTGAGATCAAGGGTAGTAACCTGATTCAATGCTCGATAGTCAATGCAGATTCTTAACTCTTGATTCTTCTTTGGGATAAAAAAAATGAGATAAAAAATGGCGATGGCACCAGGGATTGGGAGGGATGAATGAGACCATTTGCTAAGTATTGTTCCAAATATTTGTTCTCCTTCTCTCTAAGAGCATAAATTCTATTACAAGGCACATTAACCCTCTGCTCCAGTTCAATCTTACAGTCATAATGTCTGTAGAAAGGAAGTTTCTCCTCTTTTGTCTTGTCAAATACTGTTGTCATATCTTCATACTCTGGAGGAATGGCCACCTTCTGCAAGGAGCAGACTATGTTGGATTTGTTAGCTAAAGAAGGCTTGCAGTCTTCCTCTAAAGGACCATAACAATGCGCAGGCAATAGCTTGAATTAACTGGACTGTTTTTTTTCCCCAGTTAATTTCTGGGTTGTGCTCAGTCAAGTCTGTTCTTCTTTCAAACAGGCGCTGATCGATCTGCAAAACTAGATCAATTCATTTTGATACCTCTGTGAGTCGATACAGCATTTGGGTCAGCACATCCTTTAGTTCTTTTCGCAAACCTCAATAGAAAATTGCCGCTCTTTGGCTTTCAAGCTATTCTGTTTCCACTATTAATTTGTTAAACTGGGCCAAATACGATATCAGATCTCTGTTGCCTTGTTTTAGGTTGAGTAGCTCATTATTAGTAGCTTGAGAAATGACAATTTAAAGGCAGTTTTAGATTGATCGTCTACGAAATGACTGGTCTGCAAAGGAAATCTAGCGAACATTGGGTTAAAAATATGTGTGCTGTGTTTGAATCTGTATTGAAACGCTGAGGAGGGGCAAGAGGGATAACCGGGGAAATGGAATGAATGACCGGAATGGCTACCTCTGGGGTTGGATTTGAGAAGGCCTTAACACTCACACCACTTAACTTGGAGGAAGTACCATAGTTATATAATTTAACTTTTGCATGAGCTGTTGAGACTCTATCTGGGATCTTTTGATTTCTTCCCTTAAACCTTTGTATTCTTCTATAGTAAGGTTCAACTGTTGTTGCATATTATCTAAAAGCGCTGCCAGGGCATTTACATCCATCTTCAATCATCTTGCTCGGGTGGATCTTTTAAAATCATTTCAATCTTTCATGGAATTTACTTAATTCAATGATCTTTATTTCATTGCATTGCAACATAAAAGATATACAAAATACATGATAAAAAATTCATTACATCATACCAAAAAACAGTAATCAATGCTATATATCATCATTTTAAAACAATCTATCATGGTTAGGAATTATCACAAGTTAATAAATAATTTAAAACACATTATACAATTGTTAAAACAGCATTAAATCAAGTCAGAATTTATAACATCCAAGGCATAGGGTTTTTAAAATTACGACCTTTAGGCTAAAAACATAATCCGTGGTGTTAACAGGTCCAAATGGGGTACAAATTAAAAGGGGAGAGACATTTTTACTCTAATAAAATTTACAGCCAGAAGAAATCTACTAATTCCAACCACAATTGCTTGGCTAGTGTCGGTTTTTAAAATTCTGCCAGCTTCCTTGTGAGAACTAGAGCCAATATTGTAACATAATGGCTTTATCCATTTTTTCCTAGGTATACCTTAACTAGGACAAAAAAACAGTATATGTAAAACGTCTTCCCTTATATTGGTAGAACATAAAGTGCAGTAGTCGCTATATGTCTTCCCCCAGTTTTTCTCTGTTACTTTGGTTCTCAATGTCCCATATCTGAATTTTAGGTATAAGGTTTTGGCCAGCGGCGGCTGAACCTCATCAAGAAATGTTTCAAAAAGTGCCACATTTTTGACCATTAAGAATGTTTCGGTTAAAGGGCCGTGTGTCCTAACGTACACAGAATCATGGCTCACATAAGACCAGAAGGATAGCTTAACAATTTTCTTAGAGGCCATGATTAAGGTCTCCGGCTCACTCCAGAAGTGTGCTAGTCCTATTTTTATGAACCACACTCTTACGTGCTTAAACCAATAGATTCGGTTACCACTATCTAGGTCAAGAACTTCTTTCAACCCGCTTTTATAATCAATCAGTTCGGGTGTTGTCCATAATCTGACCCATAATATTAGTGGTCTCAACATTGCATGATGGTCAGTATGCTTGATGTTTAGATCTAAAAAAAATGAAACCAATGGGGTGTTAATGGGAACTTTTAATAGTCCCCTGATAAAATTATTTTCCAATGTTTCAAAGTTCTTCTTACAAACTGGACCCCAAAGTTCCGCCCTGTATAAAACAGCTGATTGGACCTTGTACCTAAAGATCTCTATTGCTGGGGTTACTGCCTTGTTCACACACTTATTATGTCTCTTTAGTATTGGGAGGCAGTTTTGTTTAAACACTATTTTAGATTTTTCTAGCTGAGGTCTCCATCCCATAGTTGAGTCTAATAATACCCCTAAGTATGTAAAACTCTGCTCATAGTCGAGTTTATGACCATTTAACATTAGGTTCTTTTTAAAACTTTTATGAGGGCTTAGTGCCATATATTTAGTTTTTTTTGTGTTAATCTCTAACCCTTTTGTAGTACAGTATTGCTGGAACCTGTCTAATAAGATCTGAAGTCCCCTTGGAGTCTGTGATATAAGGATCGTGTCGTCCGCAAAAAGAAGGGACGGTACACGTTCCCCTCCCAATCGAGGCGAGTCATTATCACAGTCCTCCATATAACCCGCAATATCATTAACAAAGAGGGAAAAGAGTGTCGGGGCAAGTACGCATCCCTGACGTACTCCCCTTTTAATTGGGATTGGATCTGTAAGTTCCCCGTTGGGGCCCCATCTGACCTTCGCATAATTTTCCTGGTGGAGACCCATCACTAGTTTTAAGAGATCCCCGGAGAGTCCCTGCTCTGCCAGGGATTTCCAGAGCAAGTCACGGGGAATTAGGTCAAATGCTGCTCGTAAATCTACAAAGGTCACATACAAGTGGCCCTTACGGATGATGACATATTTCCAATACAAGCAGCATAACCTTAAAACCTGATCTATAGTCCCAGTTTTTTCCCTAAACCCTGCCTGATATTTGGATAAAACTAATTTTTCATCTAGCCACGTGTTTATGCAGTTTAAAATATGCCTGGCATATATTTTTTGAGTTATATCTAAAAGACTAATGGGACGATAATTGGCTGGATCGCCTCTATCTCCCTTTTTAAAACTAGTGATAATTTCTGCGCCATCCCAAGTTTCTGGCATTTGATCTCCAGCCGCAATAGCATTGAATAAGTGGTTCAAATATGGTGCCCAGACATCAATATTATGTAAATAGAGATCACCTGGAATTTTATCAAGTCCAGGTGCCTTCCCTTGTTTGATTGAAGCAATTGCTAACTTAGTTTCGTGTAAATCAAAGACTACCGGAGGATATAAATTCACTGGCTGAGGAGAAATCGTTTCTTCCGACTGGGCAACCTCACTTGTTTTAGCTGCGTACAGATTGGTAAAATGTTTTACCCACGTTGCCTCGTCTAAAAAGACCTCTCTTGAGCCTTTCTCACGTTTATTCCCCTTGGCCACTAACTCCCAAAAGTGCCTTTGATCATTAACTTTTGCCGCTTGTAACATACAAGACCAAATTCCATCGTCCCAAGAGGATTTTGCTTTTACCAGTGTTTTATTATATAATTTCCTCTTGTCTTTAATTTCTACGGGAGTTTTTCTTTTAATTGCCTCAATCAAAGCAGTTTTGGCAACTCGGCATTCTTTATTATACCATGGTTTCCCAACTGGTTTGGCATTTGTAATACCGGTCCCTTTTTTGGTTTGTTTTGTTAAAAGGTCTAATAATTTGCTGAAAAAAAGTTTGTGTAGGGTAATGAATTCCCCATACTCACTTCCACAAGGACAATATGATTCAAATGTGTTTGCTAAAGTGCAATATATATTAGACAAGAGCTCCTCCCTTTCCAATATAAATGCCCATTTAACAGCCCTTCTGTTGTTACTTACAATAATATTATCTAATGTAGGTAGCTGTACATTTGTGTCACTTCCCTCTATATTTCCCTGCCCATATAATAATTTTTTCAGAAAGCTAGTTTCTAGTGGGTAGTGATCACTATCAGTTCTCTCAGTAACTTTTAAATCAATTGTATATTGCCACAAGTCAAACGAAACAATAACATAATCAAGATTACTTTTATAATTACGTCTATTAAAAGTAGGTGCTTTCATGCTATCAGAGGGCATGCGCCCATTGCAAGCCCTCAAACCATGACTTGTGAGCAACCTAGTGATCTGTAGAGCTAGTGTAGTCCCAGTGACAGTTCCTTTGTCAATCAGAGGAGGTATCCCATTAGCCACATCCTCGTCTTCGTACAAGTTGGCCATGCCCGAAATCGGTTCAAAGTTGCAGTTCATGTCCCCACATAAGATTACACTTGCGTCAGGCTCTAGGGTGCCCATGAAACTCTCCAATTTTTCGATACATGGTGATACCTTATAAGTTGGATGGGGACTATTATACACATTTATGAGATTAATCACTCTTTTGTCCTCTGTAGTTATTTCCAGGCCTAGTATTTCTAGAGAATCAGTATTTAGGATCTTAATACCAATAGTGATGGAAACGCTGATCCATATTATTAGGCCTCCAGCAGCTCGACCTCTTAGTGAGGGGACAGCCTCTATTTGATATGTTTTGTATCCCACTCTATGGACCTGGTCCGTGGCCCATGTCTCCTGGAGCATGCAAATATCGAAGGTGTTCATGTATCTATTCCACTCTGGGTCGCACATTTTTGCACGCACCCCCGCCACATTCCAAGTAACTAATTTAATCAAAGAATGTCCTTCCTTTAACCCGCTATTGCCGACTGATATAAGTGAAGGCAAACTACGGTTATTCCCACTACCAATTACAGCAACAGAATTTTCTTGCCTCAGGGAAATACCTCCTTCTTCCTTCCTAGCTCCATCAGTATTGTTATTATTAGTACCACCACTAAGAACCTCCCTGTTCCTTAAACTTCAATCACATTCATCCAGACCACCAAAAACATTGAACCTGTTCGATGTCTCCAGTGGCGTGAAGGGGATGATGTGAGGTATTCTTTTGTGTTCACTTGTATTGAATCTTGGGGGTATGGTATTCCACCCCGGTAGAACAGGGGCTAATACAGGTTGGTACATATTAACAAAGTTCCTAGCAGGCTCCAAGTTGAAAAAGGAATGGTTATTCAAAAGGGCATTGTTATTTGCCTGTTTATTTGGAAATACTATGGATCTAGGATAGAAATATGTTAGTGGACGAGGTACAATACAACTATTCTCATTGTCACATGGCCAGGACAGTATATATTGTACCGCATTTTTATCTCTAAGATTCACCACAACCACATCTCCCCCTATGTCCTTCGGTCTTCCTCCTAGCCAGGGCAACCGTCGGACATGAATTATTTCACCATCAATATTACTGGGCTTTGGTCTATGTGAAATTAGCCAATGCATTATTTTATTTTTAAGTTGAAAAAAACCCTCCCGCTTGTTCCCGGACAGTTCTGGTACCCCAGTGAGGATCACCACATAGGGCACAGCTTCTGGTGGAAGATCTGTGGGAGGTCTCCTTCCTTGAACCCCTCTTATGTATCTAGCTTCTTTCCCATCCATTCTAGGTGGCCCATTCAATGAGTTACCCACTTCCCTTGCTTGATGGTTGTTAGCAGGGATGTTAGGAGTATAATTTGAAGCTACAGGTAGTATTGATTTAACTATTTGGGTCTGGTTTGGGTTAGGTAATTTACATGTGGGCTGGTTTTTGGTATTTGCAACTAATGTGGCTATTTTCGAATTATGACAGGGAGTAGTGATGGAAGATGTTGCCACTGCTACATTCGTTGTTGTAATGTGGGCCGAGGTAGAGGCTCTGTTAGGGACCAGTGCTGTTAATAGACCCTTATTTCCTAAAGCCCTGGCCGAATTATCATATGTAACCAAGTCCGCTTCTATTTTCTCTAGTCTTATCTCCACTTTTTTTAATCTTTCGATTATGGCTAGCTTATAACTCCTTACAATTTGTTCTATACTGTCTAGTAAATTACTAGTAGGAGATAATGTGGACCCTTCAGCATCTATGGCATGTTCCGTATTATTGCTAGTGACCAAATGAGATGTCGTTAATAAGAGAGCTGAGGAGTCTAGCACTGACTCTGCAGCTCCCTTCACAGCCAAGGTTTCCACTAGTTCCATGGTGGTGGAGTTAGACTTTTTCCCAAATTCAGTATGACTTAGTTTAGGCTTAGATGGGTCCAGTCTTTTGCGTCTCTTTTTGGTCGGCGGTGGCCCGTGAATTTTGTATAGCACTGGTCTGTGTGTTTTTCCTCTTACTATCTTCCCAGGCCTAAGTGTTGGTGAAATCATTACTTTTGCTATAAAAGGGGTGCTGTTTGGGTCAGGGGTGATAGAAACTGGGGCAGTGTGTGTTGAATCAATAGGGGGTGCTAAACATTCCCTTAACAAGATGGCCACACTATCCTCAATTAATGTGGCTTCTATAGTATCAGTACAAAAGTCGTTTACTGGTGTAGCAAAAGGAGTTGGTTCAGATAATGCCCTATTCTTGATCCGTTCTATAGAGCGGCGGCGGTCGTCCCGACGTTCTGCTAAGGATAATACTCTGGTGCCTTCAGAGACAGTTTTAGTAAAATAGTTATCAAGTGTGCCATTCAACAACCCCCCTGCTTTGTCCAATAAAATAGCAGAGGGTGGAGAATTCACGATGACTGACATTTCCAACGATGGCACCAAGGGTGTGGAGAATTTACGCTCTTACTTGAATGATGACCCAACCAGGGGGGCTGGCCCAGTCCAGTCTCTTCAGGCCTCTGAGGGCCACAGAGGGCCCGCCCTTGTCCTGGGCTTCTCCCGGCACGCTCCCGCGCAGCGGGGCCAGTCTGTTAAGTTTATCGGATATGTGTGAGAGGGGAGGAGCCTGCAGGGAGAGCGTCTCAGGTGCTGGCAATGGAGACGGGTGGGCGCTCCTGGGACTTGTAGTCCTGCGCCCACCCTCGCTCGCTGCCCTGCGCCAGCAACCGCCCCAAGATGGAGATTGGGCGTTTGGAAGGTTCCTCCTCAGTCCAGCGTTGTAAATGGGGCAGTGACACGGTCCAACACGCAGCGGGACCCGCGAAGCGGGTTCCGCAAGAAGTGACGGGAAGAGCAAACAAAAATGAAGCAGCTCGCAGTCCCAATCCTTAGCAGCCAACAAGAAGCAATCCAACGGAGCCCCATGTGCAGAGGGTTTTACAGCAATGAAAGCGGGGGAGGAGCCTGCAGGGAGAGCGTCTCAGGTGCTGGCAATGGAGATGGGCGGGCGCTCCTGGGACTTGTAATCCTGCGCCCACCCTCGCTCGCTGCCCTGCGCCAGCAACCGCCCCAAGATGGAGATTGGGCGTTTGGAAGGTTCCTCCTCAGTCCAGCGTTGTAAATGGGGCAGTGACACGGTTCAACACGCAGCGGGACCCGCGAAGCGGGTTCCGCAAGAAGTGACGGGAAGAGCAAACAAAAATGAAGCAGCTCGCAGTCCCAATCCTTAGCAGCCAACAAGAAGCAATCCCTTTTTACATTTACTTACAGTGCCAAAATTCCACTGGAGCAAAGGCTATCTCCTCAATCCCCTTCATAGGTGTGAGCACAGAACTGAATTTGTAAGCTTTACAAACACCCACAAGGGGGAAATGTGAGTGGGAAGAGAAAGAGAGACCGCGTCTTGATTCAAGAATACCGTTTGAGCTTCCCTTCGAGATATTTATTAAGTCATCATATTCTGCATTAGATAGGTCCTTTCTTAGTCTGGGAGACGCTATGGACAGAACCTGCAGCAGGGAAGAAAAATAAGAATATTCAAATTAGCGTTTCCTGCGTACTCTGTCTACATAACATTCATTCCCATTCATGCCTTTTCTGTCAGTCTACAATCTGAATTGTTACGGAGGATAGCTTTTATCTTATATTGTGATTGATGGATTCCCATATGTAGTTATTCTCAGTTCGCAATTAAATATAGAATGTTGCATTAGAAAAGGTTGAAATACTAAAACAATTCCTTGTTAGAGCATTTGAGGAGTTCTGGATCTACAGAAAAAAACAATATCTGCATAAGATTCTGCAAAAAATTATTTCAGAGCTACTGAAACAATGTTTCTCCAAAAATGTGAAACTCTTACTGTCCTTTTTCAACGACGACTCAAGTTTCCATTTCTGAGTAGCTTCACAGGTCTCAAGACAACTAAGACATAAGTCTCCTCAAAGGGAATTCCAAGGTATGCACATGGCTACACAAAGGGTGGAGCCAAAAATGTAATTTGTGGTAATTTTCTGTTAGAGCACGCAGGAAACAGAAACGGTGCTCTCTCCTCATGAAGAACGGTTGAAGACCATGGTTTCCACTGCTTGCACACGAAAAGAACATTATCAACAAGTGAAAGCAGGATAACTAGAATGCTAACTCAAGTAGTATGGTGGCCGTCCTATTCAATGTTCATTTCTTTTTTACTGAAGCAAGGAGGAAATGTACGAGTCTCTGCAAAAGTAACCAGGTATGCGGATGCCACTTCAGCCATGGGGAGTACAAGGGCAGGTTGAATCTTCTCCTCACTGGTGGGTCCTTAAAAGGACTGGTAATAGATTTTCTGACACCTAGCCCATAATATGTAGACTGAATTAAACAGCTTGCCTTCTCTAATGATCAAGTGGAGGTATTTGCATCAATTCTTCCACACACCTCGAAACCTGAGGACAAACGTCACCCATTCAGAGGCTATTTTGATGAAAGGGAATGTGCAGTAGAATGTAGCAGCTCCACCTTGCATTTAAATGTGCAACCACTATATGAATTCAACTTGCAGTAGGGTATGCACACTTTATTCTGCTCTCCTATCTTGCCATTCCAGCTCTGTAGATCATAGATATGGGTGATAATGTGCTTAAACTTGATGCTGATGTCGTAGAATACACAGAGTTAATTACTGATGCAAGTATCTCTGTAATGTCATGTTTTAAATTGCTGAAAATTATAAATAAAAGCTAAAAATATATGAAACCCATCACCAGGGTAAACTTTACCGCCACTGGTATCACATTAATTCAATTACACAATTTAGATCTCAGCCCTCAGATATCAAGCCTACAATAAAATGGAACAGAACAGATACAAAATCTATTCCCTCAGTTACTGATCTCAAGTAGTGCTTCAAGTAATCGAACAATAGGGAGAAGAGGGAGTAGCTGAGAGACAGAAAAGAAAATAAAGTGTCCCAAAAAACATTTGTACCAAATATCTTCCACCAATGTGTCCATGAGGCAGGACTGAGATACTCCACAGATGTACTATGCAACAGCATTTTTGTTCAGTCTCTGCAGGCAAGCCCTTCAAGAATGACTTAGCCAATTTGATTGTCCATAATTTGAAACGTTTCTCCTCATTTCTTAATTTTCAACTTCAAGTGCAACAGAAAGTCCGAAAAAGAAACCCCCCCCTTGCCTACATCACTTCATTTACAATTAATAGTTCTTTCTTCCTAACCTGGATTTCTGGGTCTAAATCTGTAAACATGGTTCTATGATGAACTATCAAGAATAGAAATATCAAAATACTAAAATATTGTTTGTTAATATTGTTAATTTAAATATTGTCTTCCTGTACAGAAACAATTGTGTCAAGAATATCGTGGATGGGAATATCATCAAAAACCTGGTGCGAATATAGTTTTTGTTAAATATACATTTTAAGGTAATATATTTTAAGTAATATTATAGTTCAATTTATGAATGTAAGCTAAATAGTTTCAATTAATTTCATTATACACACACATATATATATATATATATATATATATATATATATATATATATATATATATATATACACACACTATGGGTCCGACTCACAAAGGTAAACATACATTTTGTGTAGGTTTACTACTTTAGAGTAGTCACAATGGCAAACTTAGACCAAAAGTCGAACTTTACTACTTTTCGGTATTCACAATAGTAAACTTAAACCAAAAGTCTAACTTTAAAACTTTACGGTATTCAGGTGAGTTACTACTAGTAAAGTTAGACTTTTGGTCTAAGTTTACCTTTGAGAATACCGAAAAGTAGTAAACTTACACAAAAGTGTACGCTTACCTTAGTTAATCGGGCCCTACCTATATATAGATATATATATATATATTTTTTTTTTCCGTGATCAAGACAGCGGACGCTGTCGCAACGCGTTGGTTATTTTGTTTTGACCCCATGGATAAATAAACCACAACAAAAAAGTAACCGCAGTGGATTTTGGATTCTGTTTGTTTGCGACTCCATTGTTCCCCCGAGGCGGGGAACCCTTGCTGAAATTTACAGCAGTTGGGCTCAACTGCAGGAGTAACGCGACCACAAGCAGCAGCGCCTTCACGGGAAAGGAGGGAGCCATATGGTAGATGATATATATATATATATATATATATATATATACATATATATGTATGTGTATATATATATATATTACCTACTGGCGGTCGCCAGTAGGTATATATAGTTAGGATTTTTTCCCTATGGGATTTTTGAAAATTCTATGTCTAATAACTTTGGCGTTTGTGGACGGAATTGGCTGAAATTTTCTGGAAAATGGAACATTTTGTTTCTGAGCAGCCCTTGGAAATTTGGGGGGGTTTCGTCAAGGGGGGGCCGAGAAAAAAGGGGGGTCCCAAAACGTGTTTTTAACATTGAGTTTTCCATAGGGCGGTTGGCCTCACTTTTAGCCCGAACGGCTGAATGGATTTGCATGAAACTTGGCAAAATTGTAGGGACTGGTAGCCCGATGTGCCTTTTCTATGTCTCAATATATGTGCTCCAGTGGATTTTGAGAAATTAACGTTTAAAAAAAGATATATATCTGTAAGCGCGCTCCGGGCAGCGCTCCGGTCCGCGGACCTTAAGCGTACCGGAACTTCGCGTAGCTAAGCTGATTGGCTCTCCGGTGTCTGTCAACATTCTAAACAGTCCGGAGCGGCCGCCATCTTGTCTCTCGGTAGGATTGAGAGACAAGAGGAGGCCAAAACAAAAGCGAAAATGACCATAAGGGGGCATACTAGATCCTCCCTGACCCCCTAGGTTTAATGTGGAGGTTTTAAAAGGGCCCCGCGGGGCAAAAAAAACAAAAAAAAATTTTTGTTTTTTTTTGCGTGGGGAGCGCCCGGTCCGCGAACCGGGAAGCGTTCTGGGCAGCGTACTGCAATGAAAAATGCATGATAGACTTTTCAAATGCTGTATGTTAATTGATTGTTGTTTTTGTTGATTATTTTTTATTTTTTTTATTTTTTAAGCATTTTTTTTATTGTGATTGTGTTTCACAATTTATTAAACTTTCTAACATTTCATTGTCAGAAATTTCATAATTATCATGGAATATACATTGTAGTCTCTGAGGGTGTAAAATGTCCTCATTTGCAAGGAGGTTATCTACTGCTTGTACACATTGCAGTAGTTCATTGTCCCAAGTTTCATCGAAAAATTCAATGTCAATTTGATCAATTGTATCAATCAATTCTTGGCTGCTCTCTTGCAGGTCCATTTCAAAAGAAACTTGGTTTTCGCCTTCCATTTTGCCTGAAATTTGGATTAAAAAAATATATATTAGTAGAGATAGGGCAATGTTGGGAATAATTTTAGATAGGCATTTTTTATCAGTGAATTTATCTTTGGGCAGTGTATAGTATCAGAGTGGAAGTAGGAATATAAAAAAGTGTATGTGATTTAACGTAAGTAAATTCATAATTATACAAGAGAAGCCTAACTCCATCCATAACTATAACAGAGAAGTCTCTCTAAATCTATAACTACTACAGAGGATAGTATATATCTATCAGAAAAAGTTTACCATATTAACTTATAGTGCACAATATACTTCAGTTTTAAAAATAAAAACTTACCTTTAGAAAGAAGTTGAAGGAATTAGTGAAAATACTATTGAAATGTACAGCAAGAAGTAGTAGTCAAAATGGCTGTGTTTTCTTCTCTTCCTTTATATATATTCAGGTATATAACCAATGAAATGTCAGGTAAAAAAAGTAGAAAATGAAAGTAACATTTTCATTGGTTGTCAATTCCAACACTTCAGATGTGTTTTGTGAAGTAATTTACCTCAGGGTATTTAGAGAGGTCTACAGGCTAAATGACTAAATGGAATTCCAATCAAATTTGTGAAAATGGTAGGGATTGGTATGTAGTATGAGCTAATCTATATTTGGTGAAATTGTCTCCAGTGGCTTTTCTGTGAACTACTTTCCCACCTTTTTTGATGGTGCGCTTCCCAGGGAGCGACCCGGTACGCGTACCGTTGAGCGCCCCGGTTCGCGAACCTTAAGCGTTCCGGGAGTCCACCATTTTGTGTTTCGGTCGAATTAAGATACAAGATGGAGGGCAAATAATGTTCAGAATGGGTAGAAGGGGGCACGGTAGAGTTATCTTGACCCCCTAGGTTTTCTGAGGGTGGCTGAGGAGGCTTATATGTGCGAAAAAAAAACATTTTTAAAAAATTTTTCGCAAGGTTAGCTCCCGGTTCGCGTACCGGGTAGCGCCCCAGGGAGCGTACTTTGTTGGAAATTAGTGAAAAATGTTAGAGTAAAATAATAATTGTGAGTGATCAGATGTAGGGTAGCTCTGAGAAGAGCTTTTGGGTTTATGGTACATTTAGGTACTTATAAGTAGGTACCAATGCACATTCTTGAATTCAGAGTGAAAACTCTGTTGCCCTCATCTGAGAAGTGAACTCCATCTCCTCTGTAGATATCTTGCATGTAGTAACGCAAGTTATTGTTGTACAGGGAGCCCATTCCATGGTCTCTCATGTAAGCTGAAACAGATTTGTTTACATGCTTCCTCGACTTCTCAATTTGTGGACAAAATTGGTTTGACCACCTCCATTTCTGTCTTTGGCATATATTTGAATATACCAAGGCAGTCTGAGGAAAAAGTGCCATTAATTGCTCAAAGGTGTCCTTTAAAAGCATTTCCAGACCTACACCAGTCAAAGTGCCCAAGTTATTACCTCCACAGTGCACAATTAACAGGTCAGGTTTGGGCAAATGCATAAAGGTTTTCACCAATGGTATCAATTGGTGACATTTTAATCCTCTGTGGCCAAACCACTTAATTTCCACATCTTGTAAATTGAGGTTAGGTAATTTCCTGTTTTCAACGTACCTTTGAGCCCAGTGAATATAACTATGTCCAACAATCCAGACAGAAAACATGGTGAGAGAAGGTTCTCCTGCAGTCAGATGAAGTGTGGCAATGAAATGGCAGTTGAAAAAATGAGAGTTTAAAATGAAAAAAACTGTGGAGTTTCTGTGTTCATGAAGCAGTAACAGTGATTGGTGGATTTTGATTGCTGAAAACAGAAAGTTAGGGTGCACGGATGTGTTCTTTGAAAGATGTATTTTGAATGGTCAATAAAAAATCATTAAATGAAAGAATGCACTGGATATGCAGGTGCACTGAGAGTTCAGAGTTCAATTGCAACAAAGTTGTGTGAACTTGCAAACACCAGAAGTCTTCCAAGAGGTGGTTGCCATGCAGAAAAGGCAGAAAGGGCAGAGGGGGGAAGGGTTTTCATTTGAAAAAAAGTGAGGGAAGAGTTTTGATTGGGTGACATGAGAGATATGTGTGAAGAATTACAGCATTTCTGTGCTTTTGATAGCTGCAGACTCTGGAGTGCATACCTTTTGCTCTGCTGAAGACAAATTGGTGTGTTTCTGAGACTGTTTTCAAACTCAAAGTATTTGCTAAGGTGAGAAAATATTTCTTTAATTTAGATAGAGAATAGTGTGCTTTTAGGAGAAAATTATGAATTATGTGGCGCAAATTGCTTGTAAATATGCTCCCACATGTGCATGGAAAATTTAGATTTTGAATGTTTGTGTTACATAGCCATGTTAAAAGTGATACAAACATGCTGCAAAGGCAATCAAAAAACGCTTTTATGTGTCTTAAGGACATTTTAAGTAATTTTCCCATGTGCAGTGTTTTGAAATTATGATTTGAAAATCGTTTTTGGGGAAAAGGAATTGTTTTTAAATTTATGACAAGGACATAATGGTGTATGCTTCTTTATACGGCAATTGACTGTCCCTGATGTTATTTTTCCCATTTTAATGTAAGACCTTTCTCTGTGGCGCAAGTTGCTTGTAAATATGCTCCGACCTGTGCATGGGAAATTTAGATTTTAAATGTTTGTGTTACATAGCCATGTTAAAAGTGACCCAACCATGCTGGAAAGGCAATAAAAAAACACTTTCATGTGTCTTAAGGACATTTTAAGTAATTTCCCTGTGGGCAGTGTTTTCAAATTATGAATTGAAAATCGTTTTTGAGGTAAAGGAATGTTGTTAAAATTTATGTGTGCCATATGTCCACAAATTTCGTTTTCAGGGGTGCAGCAGGGTGTTCTTGAGACACCCCTGCACCTTTGGAAAAATTCCTAATTTGCGATGAGCTACTTGCTAATCGCAAATTGCACCTTCATTCTTATGGGCCTCCTGCTCCATGGAAATGAATGGGTAATTTGCAATTAGCAATTTGCTCATCGCAAATTAGGAATGGTAAAGAATTGATATTTATACCTTAAAATTCGCTATTTTGGAAATGCAAAATAGTTATATGATACATATGGCGGTTGATGTCTAACAAGATAAGAAGCTTAGGGATACATTTATGATGACTGGCGCAATGAAGTGGACATCACTTACTTCATTGGTAGAGCTTTACATGTATTATGTCCTCTGTATTCTTCATCAAGCGTAACTTTAATCTGCAATCCTGAGTAGGCCTCACCTTAAACAAACCTCTGGATAGGCCACACCTTATCGTCATCCTGAATTAATCATTTAAAATGCTAGGGACAGATTTATGATAGGTGTATGCCTCTTTTGCGCCACTTACAAAACACTGTCCACGGGGAAATGACTTAAAATGTCCTTAAGACACATGAATGTGTTTTTTTAAAGCGTTTGCAATTTTTTGGGGTGACTTTTAACATGGCTATGTGACTCAAACAGTCAAAATCTAAATTCACCATGCACAGGTGGGAGCATATTTACAAGGAATGTGCTCCATGGGGAAAGGTCTTATAATGTAATATGGGAAAAATGACATCAGAGACACTGAAATGCCTTATAGAGAAGCATACACCATTATGTCCTTGTCATAAATTTGCAAACCATTACTTTTCCCCAAAAACGATTTTCAAATCATAATTTGAAAACACTGCACATGTGGAAATTACTTAAAATGTCCTTAATTCAAAATTTGCTATTCCTTATTTTGCGATTGCACTGAAGGATTTGCAAATTTTGCGATTCCTTAAATGCAATGTATCAAACAAAAAATATGTAAAAAATGATATTAAGGATTTGGAAACTACCACCAACTTCTAGTTTGTGGTAATTTGCGAATTCTTTTCAAAAAGCATTTTTTTCCAAAAAACAAAAGGTACCATATGACGCCTATACATGTCCTTAGGGCATGTATGTGTGCCATATGCCCCCAAATTTCTTTTTCAGGGGTGTAGCAGGGTGTTCTTGAGATACCCCTGCACGCTTGAAAAAATTCCTATTTTGTGATGAGCTAATTGCTAATCGCAAATTGCAACCTTCATTCCTATGAGCCTCCTAGCCCATGGAAGTGAATGGGTAACTTGCAATTAGCAATTTGCTCATTGCAAATTAGGAATGGTAAAGAATTGCTATTTATTCCTTAAAATTTGCTATTTAGGAAATGCAAAATAGTTTGATGGTACATATGGTGGTTCATCTGTAACAAGATAAGAAGCTTAGGGATACATTTATGATGACTGGCGCAATAAAGTGGACATTACTTACTTCATTGGTAGGCCTTTACATGTATTATCTCCTCTGTATTCTTCATCAAGCGTAACTTTAATCTGCAATCCTGAGTAGGCCTCACCTTAAACAAACCTTTGGATAGGCCACACCTTATTGTCATCCTGGATTAATCATTTAAAATGCTAGGGACAGATTTATGATAGGTGTATGCCTCTTTTGTGCCACTGTGCGTCACTTTTATGATGCAGCGGCGGTGCTAATTTGCAATTAGCAATTTGCTCATTGCAAATTAGGAATGGTAAAGAATTGCTATTTATTCCTTAAAATTTGCTATTTAGGAAATGCAAAATAGTTTGATGGTACATATGGTGGTTCATCTGTAACAAGATAAGAAGCTTAGGGATACATTTATGATGACTGGCGCAATAAAGTGGACATTACTTACTTCATTGGTAGGCCTTTACATGTATTATCTCCTCTGTATTCTTCATCAAGCGTAACTTTAATCTGCAATCCTGAGTAGGCCTCACCTTAAACAAACCTTTGGATAGGCCACACCTTATTGTCATCCTGGATTAATCATTTAAAATGCTAGGGACAGATTTATGATAGGTGTATGCCTCTTTTGTGCCACTGTGCGTCACTTTTATGATGCAGCGGCGGTGCTAATTTGCAATTAGCAATTTGCTCATTGCAAATTAGGAATGGTAAAGAATTGCTATTTATTCCTTAAAATTTGCTATTTAGGAAATGCAAAATAGTTTGATGGTACATATGGTGGTTCATCTGTAACAAGATAAGAAGATTAGGGATACATTTATGATGACTGGCGCAATAAAGTGCACATTACTTACTTCATTGGTAGGCCTTTACATGTATTATCTCCTCTGTATTCTTCATCAAGTGTAACTTTAATCTGCAATCCTGAGTAGGCCTCACCTTAAACAAACCTCTGGATAGGCCACACCTTATCGTCATCCTGGATTAATCTTTTAAAATGCTAGGGACAGATTTATGATAGGTGTATGCCTCTTTTGTGCCACTGTGCGTCACTTTTATGATGCAGCGGCGGTGCAAAAGATTTGCTATGAGGCGACAACATTACAAATTGATGCATTTAGGCAGATATGTCATGGTGTAAAAAAAACGTACCACATGAAACCGATGCAGCAGTGATGCAAAAGATGCACCATGTCGCAAGACAGGCCTCACTTGGGGCCATATGTATCAAGCTAATTAGCATTCGCAAAGATCAAAATTCTACGAATTTCGGCCTTTGCGAATGTTAATTAGACAAATGGTATGTATCAAACAAGTTTGATGCAAAATAAGGAGTAGCAAAATGTGCTATTCCTTATTTTGCAATTGCACTGAAGGATTTGCAAATTTTGTGACTACTTAAATGCAATGTATCAAACAAAAAATATGTAAAAAATGACATTAAGGATTTGGAAACTATTGTGGTAAATTGGTGGTAATTTGTGAATTCTTTTCAAAAAGCTTTTTTTCAAAAAAACAAAAGGTGCCATATGACGCCAACACATGCCCTTAGGGCATGTATGTGTGCCATATGCCCCCAAATTTCTTTTTCAGGGGTGCAGCAGGGTGTTCTTGAGACACCCCTGCACCCTTGGAAAAGTTCCTAATTTGTGATGAGCAAATTGCTAATCGCAAATTAAACCTTCATTCCTATGAGCCTCCTAGCCCATGGAAATGAATGGGTAACTTGAAATTAGCAATTTGCTCATTGCAAATTAGGAATGGTAAAGAATTGCTATTTATTCCTTAAAATTCGCTATTTAGGAAATGCAAAATAGTTTCATGCTACATATGGCGGTTCATCTGTAACAAGATAAGAAGCTTAGGGATAGATTTATGATGACTGGTGCATCACCAGGGATGTGTCAGTCATCCTGCGCCGCTGTTCCGCCACCCATGGTGTGCTGCATTTAGAATACGGGGCATCATGGGGCAAAAATTGCACAGATGCGTGACGTATCTGTGCTGTAAAGGTAGTGATTGCTGGAGTTGTATTGCAAGTGCGATGCAGCTCAAGCAAGGCTCAGGGGTGCCCCATCTCCACAATGTTGCGTCAAGACCTATGCCTGCTTAAAGCAGGCGCAGGGTTTTGACGAAGCTTTCTCCTATCTGATTGTAAATACGGCACACCATGGGTGGCAGAGTAGTGGTGCACGTTAACTGGTGCATGCCTGGGGATGTGCCATTTAACATAAATCTGCCCCTTTACATTTAAGTATGTGCAGGACACACAGAGTCGGTGAGGCTTATCCAAGGTTAAGAAGAGATGAGTCCTGTTCACTGAAAATTTAGACATAGTCTTCACCTGCTCAGCATTGCTGGACATGGCTAAATAATAGCTGCAAAATATTACTCTTGTTAAACAATTTTACTATTATAATCTCTGAGATTTGTCTCTTACTCTGCAACATCTCATTGTTGTTATCTTTCTTTAAAGATAAAGACAACCTCAACATGAGCGACAATCTGCAATCAGTTGATTTTGACCTCATCATTGAACTTGTAATTGAAACATCAGTGGATGTTGATCCCTTGGATGATTTAAATCCTGAGGATGAAGAAGAGCGTGATGAGGATGCAGATTTGTCCGAATTATATGACATAGGATGGGAAGCTGACCTGCTTGAGCCTATGGAAATATAAACATTTATTTTTAAAATTTATAGTTAATAAAAAGTAAAAAGGTAAACCGTTTAATTTAAAAATAAAGACACCTTCAAAAGCAGGTTATGTGTAGTGTCTTCAATAAAATATTAAAATATGCTCATAAAATTAGATCAGATTCACATATAAAATAGCACAGGTAACATAAATATAAATGTCATTTCTTTTCTGCTATTTCTGTATTGTAAATTTGCAAGGACTAAAAAATCTTCTATTTAAAATGTCAAGTAGTGTGTTAAGTTTTTGATCACTGTTATTGTTTTACTGTTTGGTAATAATGGTTAATAACATTTTTTATTATATTTTACCACAGATTCAACTGCAGATCATTTCAAGATTTCACCATGCCAACAATAGAAAGACAGAGAAAGGCTGCAAAACGTCAAAGACAGCAGGTGAAAGAAAATAAGCAGCAGTCCTCTAACAAAAAGATTTGTCAAGTCACGAAGAAAGCACCGGGTAAGAGCACAAAATATTTCATAAGAAATATGTGTAGTAAAAAAAATATTACTACAGAAAATGTTTCAGTCCATAAAACGAGAAGGAATTCAAATGGAAAGGAAAGGCCAATCAAAAATGTTACTGCTAGAGCAAGAGATAACTCTGTGCATGATAGTAGAAGGAAACAAAAGTTTAGGGAGATTCGTAAACGAATGTTCCGCAACAGGATAATTGGCAATTTGTTAAAAAATATTAAGAAAGGTCAACAGAAACTGGTTTTTTATAAGAGAAAAAATAAGGTTGAGAAAGTTATTGATCAGGCATTTGAAATTAAACGTAAGTTATTTATTTTGATAATCAATAGAATTAGGAAGCTAAACAAGGCAATTTATGATTTCAAAAGAAATAGTAGATGGAAGAGAATAGTTAATCGTAGTAATTTTTGTGAAGTTTTTTCTGGAGAATGGATGCATAGTTCAAGCTGTGAGGCATTTTTTAATGAGGAGAGTTATTTCCAGGATAATGATTTGGTGCATGCAGTTGACACCAGTGGTCGTGCTTATGAAGTGAAAGATGGTTGTCCAGTTGAAAAAGAAAAACTTGTGACAACAGAGGCAGAAGAGGTGTTAGGTAATGAGGTTTTAGGAAGATGTGCTAAGGGTCCTGTGTACACCTGGAAGTGTAGTAGTATTTGCAGTGTGCGACAGGATTCCATCAATTTGCTTTGTGATTTTGTACGGTCATTTAATAAGAAAAGTTTGAAGCAGAAAATAAGGTTGTTGCAAGAATTAGATCCTTGCAGAGTAAGAGAAGTGACAGGTTTGCATGGTCATTCACTGGCTTGTCTTTCCAGGAGAGTATGCCAGAGTGTTTTTCATCATTTCAGGATGCTAGCAGTGCATCATAATAAAGTGAGGAAATTAGTTAGAATGTTGTATTATGCTAAGAGTCCAGCAATTATGCTTAAACAATTATGCGCTGCTCTTTTGCATGGTTCTGAAATAGATGTGAAGAATATATGTGAAGAAATTGAGTTTTGTTACTTTGGAAGTAAAGAGGAGAATGTTGGAATTGAGCAAGAAGAAGAGGGTCATGTGGAAGATAGTGTACAGGTTTCCAGTACAGATAATTTCCAGAGGGAAATTGCGACGTTTGAGGTGAAATCAAGTGAGAGGCCTAATTTCACTTGTGTGTGTTGTCGACGCACTTATTATAAGAATCAGACTAAGTTAGTGGATTTATATGCAAAAAGTGAAAGGGAAAATAATAGTGAATGGAAGGATTTCGCAACATACTTGATGGTAGAAAATTGTTTTGATTTGGGATTGGATCAACGTGTGTGTACTTATTGTTGTTGCAAATTAAATCAAAACCAGATGCCTGCTAGAGCAGTTCATAATAATCTGGAATTGGTTGAAATTCCTTCTGAATTGAAGGATTTAAATGCTTATGAATCTATTTTGATTCAAAGTATCCATCCCTTTCAGGCTATTGTAAGAATGGAGCCAAAGACAGGGAAATTGCCTCCATCAGATTTACAGAGAGGATTAAAGGGAAGAGTTGTTTATTTGCCTCTAGATTTGAAGAAAAACATTAACACAATTGGAGTAGAAAAAGTGGAAGAGGAACCTCTGGTTATCTTAGTTAATGGGGTTCCGACAAAGAATAAGAAAATATGGCAAGATTTAGTAGATGTTAGGAAAGTTAAAAAGGCAACATTGTATTTGAAAAAAAATAATAAATACTATAAGAATGTATATGTTGCAGAAGAGGAAGTAAGTGAGGAAGAGGATAGCGATTTGTGTGCTGGTCAAATTGAGAAAGTAGAACCCTCTACTAGTGAAGAAATATATGAACATTATAGTGTTCATCCTTTGCATTCCAAGGAAGTCATGGGGAATGCTATTGAGTTGTTTCAAATGAAACAAGCCAAAGGGAGTCCCATTAGTGTTTGGGAGGAAAGTTTGGAAGCTCGGTGTTTCCCACAGCTTTTTCCAACAGGTCAGGGAGGAAGATATGATGAGCGACCTCATCAAATTCCTGCTTCTGAATACCGGACTTTGCGATTGTATGCAGGAGATGCTAGGTTTCGACAATGCATTCCCTATTTGTTTCATCTCCTGTTTGAAAGCGATCTGTCTGGACTGTCATATGCAGTGAACCACATCTTGAAAAGTGGTATACACATGCAAAACATCTCGGCAAGTGACTTTATGGATAAAGTCAATATCCAAGACAGTATTTTGGATTCTCACCTGATTAATCTCATGGCGTGTCAGCGTGGTACTAATGAGTACTGGTACCGTCGTCATGGTGATTTAAAATGTATGCTGAGGAACTTAGGTACTCCCACATGGTTCCTCACTCTGAGCTGTGCCGAGTATGGCTGGGAAGACTTACTTGAATTTCTACGAGAGGCAAATGCTAACGTAGATAACATCGAATTCAAAACACCCGGAGAACTGTGCTCTTTGGATCCAGTCAATGTATGTAGGTACTTCAATCATAGATTTGAAGCTATGATGTCTTTCATCATGAATAAGAAGAATCCACCTCTTGGAGAGGTGTTGGATTTCTTCTGGAGAAAGGAGTACCAAGCAAGAGGTGCTCCTCATATACATATGTTGCTGTGGATCAAGGATGCACCTAAATTTGGAACGGATCCAGAAGACTCAGTGATGAGTTTCATCCAACAGTATTCTACGTGTGCTGTTCCAAACGCAAAGGAGAAGAAAAGCCTAAGAGAAAAAGTTCTGCGTTTCCAAAGCCATCGATGTGGAAAGTACTGCCGTCGTAAATTCCGAAACAAGGACAAGTTCTACACCAAATGTCGTTTCGGTTTTCCACGACCGGTGATTTCTAAAGGAAGAGTAAACAGTTTGATGTCTTCGCTGCGACATAATGTCATGAAGAAATCACCTAAAAACACATACAATTTGAAGAGGAACGAAGAGTCCAAGTACATCAACGACTACAACCCGGTGATTTTGTCCATGTGGAATGCTAACATGGATATACAGTTTGTGGCTGATAACTGTATGGCTGTGGCTCGGTATGTGACGTCTTACATCACCAAAAAAGAGAAGACAGAATTGAAGGATATGTGGGAGTACATTTCCCATGAAAAGAGCCTCAGCAAGAAGTTGTACAGTTTCAGTCTGAAGATGTTGTCGCATCGAGAAATTGGAGCTTACGAATGCTCTGACCGGTTGTCTTCAGCAAGTCTCTATGCCAAGTCCAGGAGTATCGTTTGGGCGAGTCTTGGTCTTGCTGCAACGCGTAATCGAGTTCTGAAACCTGTGCGGGAAATTGAGTATTTGGCGGAAAAGGAGCCAAACAGTACCGACATTTTGAAGACCAACATGTTGGATACATATTATCCAAATAGAAGCAGTCACCTCGACAATGTTTGTCTGTATGAGGTTCTTCAAAATTACATATTCAAGAGGAACATCAAAGAAGATACTGAGAAAGGAGTGTATGCTGTAATAGGAAGTGAGGGATGTCTGGTCAAGCAAAGAAAATGCCACTTGGTAAACCATCAAAAATTGAGTGGCGAATCTCCTGAAAAAAAGGAGTTTTTCTATTTAGCACTTTTGCAACTTTTCAAGCCTTGGCGTGCAGAAGAGGAACTGCTTGGAGATTTCCTCTGTTACGAAGACTCTTTCAATGCCGCCAAGGAGACCATAGAATGTCCTGCTTTTCCCAAATATGTAGAAATGTTGAATGCGGAAATTGAGCAGGAAGCAACGATTGCAGCCGAGATTGCCAGAGACAGTTCTCAGGACAGTCAGAGTTCTGCTTCATTGAGTCAGGATCCACTAGGAGGACCTGTTATTGAAAATGAAGCTGCCACTGCCATGAATGAAGTGGAAAGAGCCATGGCACATGCTCAGGAGGATGCGGTTAACTTAGAAGAGTTGGAAAGACAACTCAACGTTGAGCAGAGGAATATATATGACGAAGTTACCATGCAAATTGATCATGGATTAAGTCATGACAAGAAAGAATGCTCATGTACGTCGTTGAAGCCTGTCCGACTGGACGTGAGTGGAGAAGCGGGAACTGGAAAAAGTTTCCTCATTAAAGCAATTTCATGCTATTTGCAGGAAAGGACAGAGTCATCGCTGTCTTGTGTTGTCACCGCTCCAACTGGACTGGCAGCACATAACATTAAAGGGATTACTTTACATCGTTTACTGATGCTGCCAGTGGAGCATGACAACAAATTACAATATCACAAGCTATCTGGAGATGCTTGTTTTGAAGTTTCAAGAATCTTGAGGAAAATGAAACTTCTTATCATTGACGAAGTAAGCATGGTTTCCAATGTCATGCTTGCCTTTGTGCATTTGAGGATGCAAGAAGTTCTCAAAACAGAGTATGATGTGTTATTTGGTGGCAAACACATCATTGTTTTCAGAGATCTTCTGCAGCTGACACCAGTGAAAGGGCAACCTGTGTTCAAAATGCTCACGCATGAAGATACCAGGAAGTGCCTAGGCAGCATTGGCAACGTCAATATATGGTTAAACTTCAATTATGCTGAACTGCATGAAAATATGCGTCAGGCGAAGGATGAAGTTTACAAGACTATTCTACAAGATGTTAGAATTGGAAAAGTGACCGAGCATGGGAAAGAAGCTTTACATGCACGATTACTGTCAAATTTATATCCAGAACAAGATGTTGTGCCTGAGAATATTTTTCAGAAAATTACTGATAAGAAATCTGGAATATGTTTGATGCCAACTCTTGCAGAATGTGCCAAATTCAACAACAAAATGTTGCATTTAGAAAAGCAAGAGATTGTGAAACTGGAAGCTATTGACAGAGTAGAGCATATGGGATCAACAATTATTTTGTCTGAGAATCTGAAAACAAAATTGGATTCATTAGAGAAGAGTATATCTAAAACTGCAGGTTTTGAAAAGACTCTGAATGTGTGCTTGAACTGCCGTATAATTTTAAGAAGGAATTTACATGTTGAAAGAGGTGTGGTAAATGGATCAATGGGTAATGTTGTTGATTTTGTAAAATACAGAAATAGAGATGGAATTGAATTTTTAAAAATTAAATTTGATGGCATTGAGGAAGTACAGCTAATTGGTCGTTGCTCTGCTAGATTTTTGCTTGTAAAAGACTTATATGTTCGCCGTAAGCAGTTTCCTGTTTGCTTGGCATATGCGGTGACAATCCATAAATCGCAAGGTTTAAGTGTAGACAGTGCATTGGTGAATATTGGCAGTTCTGTGTTCAAGGAGGGTATGGCATATGTGGCATTGTCACGAGTTAGAACTTTATCGGGATTGTACTTGATTGAGTGTGATGTCACAAACATTTGTGCTGATCTAGATTGTGTTAAGGAATACAATAGGTTAAGAAGAGAGTATGCGCCACATTTGCCTCAGTATCCTTTGTTTGAGAAACGTGTGGTAGGCCGGAAACGAAGAAATGTGACCAATACTGGGGAGGTTGTAGCAAAAAGACGAAAAGTCGATGAACCTAAAATTACAAGCAGAAACAAAAAGGATTCTGTTGAAGATGTTGTTGGTTTTCAATTTGAAAACAGTTCTGGTGTCAACTGCTATGCTAATGTAGTGGTTAATGTTTTGTTTTCTCTAGAAAATGTAAAAGAAGAGATTGTGGTCAATTCTGATCAACGATTTTGCAGTTTGTTAAATTCTGTGTTAGAGAAATGTAGCACTGATAGAAGAAACATAGAAAGTGTGTCTGAAATTCGAAATCTGTTAGACAGATGTTCAGGCCAAACACAATTCTCTCAAAATATTCAGCAAGATTGTCAGGAGTTTTTAATGTATATGCTTGATGTATTACATGCTGAAGGTGTAGATGTAGATCAGCTGTTTGGGCTTTCTTATCAATGGCAGCATGACTGCGAGAACTGTATGGTATCAAGTACTACTAGTGTAGACTCAGATTATTTATATATTTAACTTTGCCAGACAGTAAATCAGTCTCCTTTAATAAGCTAGTAAAAGCAGCTGATCACAACATGGAGTGTAGCCAATGTAAATCTGAAATGATGTCCACATTATTTATACGAACATATGGCCAGTATGTCATTTTAATGTTCCAACGATGTAGGCCTGATGGAACAAAATTGACAACTTTAATTAAAAATTTTGTAGCTTCGCAGTTGTCAATATCAGGAAGGACTTTTGTAACTGCAGCAATTATATATCATGACGGCCCTTCAATAACATCAGGACATTACACAGCTTATTTAAAGTCTAGAAATGGCTGGTCATTCTGCAATGATTCTGTTTTAATTTTCAAAAATAAATTGCCGTATGACCTTAAAAACTCTTACCTGGTGTTTTTAAAACCAAAATTTTAGGGAAATAATCTCGGGATGTGCTCTGTGGAATTTCAAGAAGTTCTAATGGCTCCTACACAATTTGGCCTTGAGGATAAGTGTAGTACAGAGACATAACTTCTAACCATAGGACTGGACGTCATGGAGAAATACGTGCACTTTGAATGAGTTCAGAAAAACTGTTTCTTTTTATAAGCTAATTGAAGCAGCCAATCAAAACATGGAGTAGAGGGAATGTAAGTCTGCAATGCTGTCTACTGTTTTACATTGCTTTGTGATTAAAAGTGATGTAGAGAATTAAATAATTGTAGTAGTCATAGAGGTAGTGTAAGTCTGCTTCATAGTAAGCAGTATCAGTGTCATAGGAAATGTAGAACATGACTGAGCAAGAAGGGGAAGATATTACTATTCCAGGATTGTGAAAATGATCTTCAACATTTTAATTCTGAAAGTTGCGGAAATGCCAAATGACGGGATTGGCTTACAAGAAATCCAAGAGTTATAAATGGCTCTGACCAGATTTGGCCTTGTGGAAACTTGTGGTAGAGAGCAAGAAGTCATTTATTGCATGTAACGTGTTTTTAAAAACGATGGAGATTTTCTTTCAGAAAGTGGCGGGCTGAAAGTAATAACAGCACAAAAGAGTGTAAGCTGTTCATAGGACATCCTTGGACATCATGGAAAGTAAGTTAACTTTAAGGAGTTCTGAATTTTGATTTCTTATGTTGTATGGGTTTTTTAAACACAATCATTTTGATTGTGTTTTTTTTTCCCCGCTGTTATATGATGAATACCTTCAAGTCACTGTTTTTAGTGAATTTTGATACATTCTGAGAACAGCAAAAATAAACCATTTAACATGTATAATTAATTCTGTACTGTTTGCATTTATGATGTATATGTAGAACTGTGTAGGAGGCATGGAGAAGGTGAGGCTTCTGTAAGTGTCAAAGTTGTTGCATGCAGTGCTGCACTTCTGCGTATTCTTTCATATGCTGGACTACATCTGCACAATGAGATACCTAAGCAAAGGAAACACAAGTGATGTGATTGTGAAATGAGCAAAATAAATTACACGTATTTCATTTACATCACCTGTGTTTCCTATCATTACGAATCACATTGTGCAGATCAAGTTTAGGTCTGTCCAGGGAAACATAGGAGGTTTGGACTTTGTTCAAGAGTGCAGTGGACATGACTCACTTCATTGGTAGACCTTCACATGTATTATCTCCTCTGTACTCTTCAACAAGTGTAAATCTCATCTGCAACCCTGAGTAGGCCTCACCTCAAACAAACCTCTGGATAGTAGACATCTTATTGGCATCCTGAAGCAATTATTTAAAATTTTAGTGTCTTGCGACACTTTTCTGAAACAACAGCAATGCAAAAGATGCACCATGTTTTAAGATAGGCCTCACTTCATCTGCATCAAGATACTGTTATTTTAAAATGTATATCTTTAGGACTGTGTAGGGGGCCTGGAGAAGCAGAAGCTTCTGTAAGTGTCAAAGTTGTTGAAAAACTGTTTGTCCTTCAATCTTTTCCCTTGTCTTTTCTAATTTTTAAATACATGTTTTAATATTTTTCAAATGTTTGTTCTCTCTTTCACAGATTGAAAGTATAAAAACAAAAAGTGAGTAATTTAACGACAATTATAAGGTAAATGTTTTGTATTCTTTTCGTTACATTTCTATCACATTCACCTACTATTAGTTCCACAGCTTCATTTCTTTAACCCTCAGTTTCCTGCCTTTGCTACTTTCCTCATTCCTTTCTCTATTACCTACTTACTCAACTCCTTCCACTCTTTTCCTCAGTCCCTCTCTTCTCATAGTTCCTCACTCTTGTTCACTCACTCCGTCTCTATTACTCTTAGTGTCTTTGACTGATCACTCTATCACTACTTGTTCATAATGCTTTCTCTGTGTAGTTGAAGCACACTAAGGGGAATATTATGAACACAGCCAATACAATTATTGCTCTTTTTATTGGCAGAAAACTGGTGCAAAAGTGGTTTTAGCTGCAGTTTTCTGCCAAAAAGCAGCTTTAGCGACACATTTCTGCCAATAAAAGCTGCAAAACTTTTATTGCCTATGTTGATGATATGGCTCTATGTTACTTACATTTCTTTGCTGTTTCAATTAATCTTTTTCTGTTATTTTTTGTTTTCTGTTTTCTATTTTTTCTCTCTGTTATTCCTCATGTTTTAATCTTATTTTGAACATTCACTCACATTCTCCAAGAAACTCTTCTTTGTTAATGTTATACTCTCTTTTTTTTTCTTTCACTTCGTTATCTATTTTGTTTTTCACAATTATACCCTCTTCTGTCTTTTCTTCGGTAAATAGATCTATTAAACAGTATCTCTTCTTTACTCCCTATAGCTGTCTTTCTTTTAACATCACTCTCTGTTTACTTTCCTTATACTTACACTTTTTTTTTTTTTTTTTTTTTTTTGGTTAGCTCCCGGTCCGCGTACCGGGAAGCTAACCCGGGAGTGAACCAAAAGAAATAGAGCTTGCCAGAGTGCTAAACATTCTAGCAATTTTTTTTGAAAGGGAAGGTAGTTCTGAAAAGAACATTTTTTTTTATATTTTTGTTGTTTTATATTTTTTTTTTATTTTTTGAACATTTTTTGTTTTTTTTGTATTTTTTGAACGATTTTATATTTTTTTTGGTTTTTTTGGGGGGGGGGGGAAACAACAAAAAACAGGCGTTGAAAAGGGCTCAACAGGAGCAAAAAAAAATTACTGGGGGCGGTTAGGGCAATCATGGTGTTCATACGCCAGGTTGAGTGCATTGATGCTCATGTTGCCACAAGCTAATAATGCACGACAGTGCATACATAAGTGAATCATGTGCCCAAAATTTTCTTGAATATTTGGCACAGTTTCCCGTGCCTCTTCTGGTGTTAGAGAAATCGGTATTGTTGGTCTGGCCACAGGAGTTGGTCTTGGATTGTCAAGCATATCCCTTATTTCCGCCCGGCTGTAATTTAGTGGATGCTTCCTTGTCATGTGCCTGTGCATTGTGTGATTTCCACAGCTATATTTTTTGTCCGTCCCTCTGGACAATTGTTCTTTGCATATGCGGCAGGTGACATACCTCGCATTGACTTTTTTTTGGCCACGAGGGATCGAATAAAACTGCCAGATGAAACTGGCTTTCTTTCTGGAAACCCGGGGCACCTCTTCTAAGAACTGTGGTTCTTCTCCCTCCTCATCCATTTCTTCATCTTCCTCCTCAGTGTTGGTAATGACCTGGGGAGGTGGTCCTCTCTTCCCATGAGGAGGTGGAGGTGGTGGTGGGGGTCCACCAGCTGAAGCTACCAATGAAGCCATTTTCCAACAAGCAAAATAGGTCTTCCTCTCACAATGATGAAAGTCAGAGTGAGGAAAGAAGGAGGGGTTTTCATCATTTGGGAAAAACAATACTTCTCAACCAATGAAAAGTGTTATTTTTAGGTCACCTGACCTAGCCTTACATCATTATGAAACCAAAAGTGAAATGAACCAATGAAAAGTTTTATTAACAAGTCACATGACCTCTCACGCTCATGTTACGCGCTGCGGAATGCGCCCCGGTTAGCTTCCGGGTCGCTAAGCTTCGCGCCCCGGTCCGCGCCCCGGGACACTTCCGGGTGCGCTAACGCGGTACGTCACAAGACGCATTACGCGGCAACGCGATACATCGCGTTTTCGCGAAGCGCCGCGGATCGCTTCCGGGGAGCTGCATTTCGCGCCTCGGTCCGCGCCCCGGGGCACTTCCGGGTGCGCTAACGCAGTACGTCATAAGACGCATTACGCGGCAACGCGATACCGTCACTATGTTGATTTTTTACCGGTTCGCGGACCGGGTCGCGGCATCAAATTGAGCTAACGGGAAGCTTCCCGGTCCGCGGACCGGGAGCGAAACAAAAAAAATATTTAAAAAAAATTATTAATAAACATATAAAATATATTTTTGGATTTAAATAAGAATACATTTTACAGCTATAGATATTTGCTATTAAAAAACCATTGAAATTCACTGAAAAAACCATAGGTTATAAACCATATATAGTTAGGAATTAGCATTTACAAAACCTTGAAAATTCACTGAAAAAACCATAGGTTATACACCATATATAGTTAGAAATTAGCATTTAAAAAACCTTATTTTACTCACACAAAACCATTGAAATTCCATATATAGTTAGTTGCACTAACTATATATCGCGCACCCGCAATCCACTGCTGATGATGTCACATATTACATCATTCATGACATGGTCAGTGACATCACTGATGACATCACTGATGACATCTCAAATGACATCACTGATGACTCCACTGATGACATCTCATTTGACATCAATGACCACATCACTGATGATATCATTCATGTGACAATACAATGCATCTCCTCACATTTTAATATAACCTCTGTTTCACCCAGTGTTAAATACAGAGTATAATTTTTGAAACCATTGACACACCAATACTAGTTACTACATATGTACTCACTGATTCCTACGTCTACACACACATTCACTCATTCACCCATACAATCATTCATACATACAATCACTCATCTTTACAACACTATCATATGCACTCATACACCTATACAGACACTCACACTCTGCCACTCATCCATGGAGTTACTCACACACCTAGTCAGTCCTGTAAAGAATCAATCACACTTCCATTTTCTTGTCTATACAGTTAAACATAGAGCACCTTACATTTTCAAACATATACTAACACATACTTACCTTGTTATACAATCATTGATATAAGTACACATTGATCTGCACAGAGTCACACACCTCCCAGCCAGCCACACACACACTCAGTCTCCCATACAAATACTTGGACAATCAATCAATAACCCATATAGTTACTCATATAGCTACTGATCAACACATGCAGCAGTTTACAGAACAACAGACATAATGATGCACAAATTAAGACAGTTTAGTCACTAACCCATGCACTCATTGAGATACATTTAATCACTCACTCATACAGTCAGTCATGCACCTACTAAATCCTTCGTCCAGACACTTATACATCCACTCATTCTTCAATATGTAAGACATATTTAAACTTTACAGAAACATAAAATCACTGGATGTTGTTATCAGTGATGTCATCAGTGATGTCATTTGAGATGTCATCAGTGATGTCATCAGTGATGTCCTGACCATGTCATGAATGATGTAATATGTGACATCATCAGCAGTGGATTGCGGGTGCGCGATATATAGTTAGTGCAACTAACTATATATGGAATTTCAATGGTTTTGTGTGAGTAAAATAAGGTTTTTTAAATGCTAATTCCTAACTATATATGGTGTATAACCTATGGTTTTTTCAGTGAATATATATATATATAATTGCTCAATCGTTACCCGTCCGGAGAGAAGCACTCAAGCCACAGTGCAAAGCATCAAGCCTTTATTTGGTAGGGTCACAAGTCCGCTTGTTGATTCATTGAAGACAGCCACTCCGTTGTAGCCTGACGCGTTTCGTTATTTTAACTTCCTCAGAGGCCGGCGGAAATGGTGCGTGCTCCGATCTGCTTCCCATTTACATCAATTGCCCGCCCTTGATTGGGCGGCTCCTTTGAGACAGGGCATTATGGGAGATGCAGTCTCGGTGATTAGTCCTCCTCTAATGGATGCACTAATTCCTGTCAAGGTATTTAAAAGCCCGCAGATGGGCCTCAGCAGGCAGGCTGTGTCCTAAATCTGTCACTGTAGCTCCACAGCAGGGCTCGGTAGTTACCAAGCCTCGTGGCCCCTAACCATCGTCGGGTCGGGTGGTGCATTCTCGGCAGCTGGGCTGCTGCCTATAAATGATTGCTCAATCGTTACCCATCCGGAGAGAAGCACTCAAGCCACAGTGCAAAGCATCAAGCCTTTATTTGGTATGGTCACAAGTCCGCTTGTTGATTCATTGAAGACAGCCACTCCGTTGTAGCCTGACGCGTTTCGTTATTTTAACTTCCTCAGAGGCTGGCAGAAATGATGTGTGCTCCGATCTGCTTCCCATATACATATCCTCTAGTAATGCATTTGCACTTTATATAAGTACGCTTACCTTAGTGAATCGGGATATATATATATATATATATATATATATATATATATATATATATGAAGTAAACTCAGCTCATTCCCATAAGGTACCATACCTAGGGAGCCTGGTGTTGCTAGTATAATAATATCCTCTAGTCCTCTAGTAATGCATTTGCACTTTATATAAGTAACATGCACTGATGCACTTACACTTTTTGACAACTCCGTGAGTAGAAAAAAGCACGAATAGATAACGTGTATAGGGGAAATGAGTGGTCCATGATCATATAGTGAGTGGCACCGCAACTTTATATTGCATAAATGACCCTGATTGGACCACAGTATGGGCTATGTAACCTTGCAGTTTTGCACATGTAATCTTATAGCTGAGAAATTAAAATAGGGTGTGGAATCGTTGAGTTTAGTTAACAGGCAATGATAAATGACCCAATGATTCAACATGGTTGAGAAACCCGATACCAGCTACAATTTTCGAGGCCTATTTAGTGATTCCGCAATCAGGTATCCCACAAACACCTCCCTGGAATTTGTTCACGATTTTGATTAGAACAATCTATAGGCACACAATTGCGTTGTGGAATCGAGACAAGCTTTTGTGCACACGCTAACTAATCCACTGTAAATTGAATTAAATAGAAGCATGCACTCTAAGGGGTCTAAAGTTGATGTGCAGGAGAGAATATTCTAACATATGTGGCTTTTACCTTACAGTTTAGACAATTGAAAAATGAACATAAGTGTAAAAAAGGAAATCGGATAGAGACATCTAGCCGCAGGTTCCTTAACTTAGAATATCCCCAGGCGTCAGACTGGATCTGAAATACTTTTTACCCAGCAGTACCTCTGTAGGCCAGGGAGTGGCATTGCCCAGCTCCGTCCTGATGTCGTCCACGGAAGTGATGTCAGCTTAGCCATACGAGTCCCCCTTGGCGTGCTGACGTCAGTTTTCCTTTTTTCCTGTCTCAACCCGGATCCGGGAGAAGCGTTCCTCTAGCCTGTGTTGGTTTCATGCCTTCTCAACACCTTTTTGTGCCTGGAACAGTTTGCCAATGCCTGCAGGCTTCAAGTCATGTGCGTCCTGTTTGCAGCAGATGTCGGCAACAGATTCACACGAGATCTGTATGTGGTGCTTGGGCGAGCACCACGACCCTGCCGAGTGCGACGCCTGCTGGCAGCTAAAGCCGAAGTGCCTGCGGGAACAACGAATGCAATTGATGTCCGCCCCGTTGTCCTGGCTTGAATCCTTGCGGGCCGGCCTCTGTCTCCAGCAGAAGGATCCAAACGGCGCTGTTCTTCCTCCCATACTGAGGTTCCTGTTTGGGGCAGATCCCAGAGTCGTTCCCGCAACGTCGCTCGCCTTCCTTGGGTAAACACCGGAAGAAGTCATGGAGGTCGTCGACCTCGCACAAGCATAACGTCGGGCCCGCTGCTCCCAGTCTTCCATCGACGAGGGCCCTCAGGAGTCGGCACCGCCTACCCACCGTTTCCTGGTTCCTGATGCTGGGGCAACTCGGACCAAATGGAGACCTGTTCCATAGCTTTGCAGGCCATCTTTGGGTCACCCCCTCTCCCTGGTATGCCTTCAGGCCCTACAGGAGAGGTAGGGACTCAGGTAGTGGGTTCCCCGGCGGGTTCGCCCTCCCCGCCAACGAGTGCCTTGATTCCAGTTCTGCGGTTGCGGCATCCCACTCTGACGTCTAGCTGATGCGTCTTGGCACAGTCCTGCAGGGCTCCCTGCGTCATCGCTGGATGCGGCTGCAGCGTGGAGCTCAATAACGAGTCAACTTTGTTCCTTCCCACAGACTCCTGCCAGGGGAGAGGTCGAGTTGATGCCAGTCCGACGATGGGTGGACGAATCCTCGTTGGGGGTCGTCAACATCGATCTGACGCCGTCACGATGTTGGTCGATGGCGGTTCTGTCCCTGGCTGTTCCTCTACTGGTGGAGGATGTGACCCTAGTTGGTTCTCCACCCCAAGGACTCTTTGCATTCTCCACGGAGCAGGGGCCCATGGGGCATTGGCCGGCTCATTATTCTGCAGGGCCTCTGTCGTTGGGTGGACGGATTAGACTGCAATCATCCTCAACGGATGACTTGCTGTCTCTACCTCGGATGGCCATGGAGGCTAGCGCAGACTCTACGAGGGCGGTTCACAGGGCTGCGGATATCTTGCCGATGCAGCCGCCCTCTGTCTCCCTACCTTTGGATCCTTTGTTGGATCTTCTACACCAGGGCACGGTGGATGTGGAGCCCTTGTTGCCTTTTGGCGGGTCATTGTTTGATGTCCTTCTGTGGACTTGGTCAAGACCATCATCGGGTGACCCCATGGATTGTGCTATTGCATATCGCCATTGGCCAGCTCCAGATGACCCTGCCTGTTTGTCCCTCCATCCTAGGGCTCAAGGACTTGTAGTCCAGGCAGTGCTTGCTCCCTTCCTTTCCTCCACTGTTGCTTCCTCCCACTCGGGAGTCTAGGTGGTTGGAGTTGTGTGGCCGCAATGTCTTTGCATCCACCAGCTCAGGCCTTTGGTCCCTGAACACGACCTGCGTGCTTGCTTGGGCTACTTATTCCCTTTGGAACTCGGTCAAACAACTCCTTCCCTCTTTGTCGGAGGGCCCTCGTGCTGACCTGGTCCGGCTTATTGAGAATGGCTGCAACATGGCGCAGTTTTCCATCCGGTCGGCCAAGGACACCACTGACTCCGTGGGTCGAGCTATGGCTAGGTCAGATTCCAGTTTCCCTGGAAATGTTCGGGAGCGGCTCGGGGATCTGTCCTTTGATGGGGCTCATCTGTTTAATGAGCATGCCAACTCTGTGGTCCAGCACCTCCTATCTACATTTCCATGACTGGCAGGTTTTTAGTCCTCTATGATGGTATTTGTGTTTTTGTATGCAGTGTTGTGACTGTTTTATGATTTACGTCTCTGGGTTCAAGACATTATTTCCCAGACAGTCTGTATGGCTGTTCAGTCGTGTTTTTCCTTCCTTTGGTGCAGCTGAGCCGGCTGTTTATATGTTTTTTTTACCTCTGCCTATGAGCTTGTCTTTTGAGGTGTCCCTTGTGTTTTATAGGGATGTGACGTACTCTATGTGGGGTATTTGTTTGCTAATGTGTAGCCGCTCTTCCTTGCCAGGAAGTTTAGAAGGCTCCCGTGAAGCTCTCTTCGTCATTGTCTGTCCCGCTGGGGATTTTTCCTGTGGGTTATGCTGTGGGTATCTCCCTTTGTTCCATGCTTCCTGCTCTGGTGGAACGCCTCCTCTGTTGAACCCCCCGGGCTGACGTGGCCCTCTCCTGGAGCTTCTGTATTGCTCCGCTGCACTCTCATGCATCTGTGGACGCAGTTTGTTCTGGCGTATTGTTGGGGTGCTGCCCCATCCGTCTCGCCCTAAGGGGTTTCATGTCCTCTTAACTTGCATTTGGCTCATCTTTCAGTCTTCATTCTGCCCCTAGCACTGTTGGCTGTCTTGGGAGTGTGTACGCATCCCTGTGGGTGCTTTGTTCCGTTCAGCTCCAGATCGGTTCTTCTGTATTCTGGTCTGTACTGGGTGTGTGTGCTATCACGGGGGACCCGTAGTGTTCCTTGAGCCATTGTCTTGGCTGCGTTCTCTTCCTGTTGTCTTCATCCCTGGTGTTGGGGTTTGCCTATGGGCGGTAGAGTTTTTGCCAGAGCGGATCTCTGTTATGTTTAACCTTTTGCCCCTGGCTTCCCTCGGGTGGGGTTCTACCACCTTGCCTCCTTACGGGTGGCCTTGGTCGTCCTGAGGGGCGCTCTAGTTCATCTACCTCCGGGGCAGGGTGTTTCATTCTGTTTTGGGCACATTGGCTCTCCACCCATTCTTGGGTGGCTAGGTTATGTGCTTTTCAATGCTCCTCCACCACGTTTCTCCAGCAAGGAGATTCTCATGTTTTCTTACCCTCTCTCCGCCCTCGTCTGTTTCTCCTCATTTCTTTGGGTTCTCCTTGTCTATGCTGCTGTCGCTTGGGTTGAGGTTCTCTTTGACTATGCTACAGTTCATAGATCATTTTGGTGAGTGTGATCAACATTCTATGTTGTTGTTGTTCGCTTCTGGTCACTTGCCATGAGTCATGTTGTTCCAGTCCTGTGGTCTTTTTCAGTTACATCCTGTGGTCAATTTTTTTGTTTTTTTCAAATTAGTTCAGTAAATACATGCTGAAGTGAACTAATGCTTTTGTTGAAAGCACTGCATTTTATTGTCTATTGTTTCAATTTTACTTCTGCTCATGTATTTTCTCTCCATGCTCATTTACTTGTTTTTTATATATTCAATTCAATGAATTTTGTTTTACCTGAAAGACAAGCTCGTCCTGAGTGTTTGACTAACAAGTATCCACATAATGCACAAATAATGCATGATGGACCGGGTATTAATTTAGCACTACTTATTGTAACTGCGAGATGGAGTACCAGCGTTTACTTTATCTGACCAAATTTGCTCCTGTCCTAACATAAAGGGTAAAGTGCTAGTGCTTTGTTACCCATAGGTCTATATGTTGCTTAAGTGCAAATGGCAAATCTTTTAGAACAATGCGCAGATTACCTGATGACAGCTGTCAATAAAAATAAAGTGTGGGTTCACGGTTGAGTTGAAGTTGTAACAGCAGTTATAGATAAAGTTCAAGTGCTGTTTCTCTCAATCTAAAATCCCCTATGTGCAAAATCGCATTTATTGGACCATAAGGTCTATATGTCACTAAAGTGCAAATGGCAATTTCTTTGGGAAATGTGCAAATTTTGCAAATTTTAATAACAGCTCTACTGAAGATAAAGTGCAAGTGCACAATTGGATTACAGTACTGGCTACAGTTGTATAAAAAGTGCAAGTGCTTTTTCCCTAACTCCATACTGCCTATGTGCAAACTCGAAAATTTCCCTTATTGAATACATAATATTTAATTAAATAATTCAATAAAATTATGCCTAACTATGCCTGGTTAAAACAATGGGGAAGGTTTTTTCTCCACACTCTTGTATAATGAAACTTAAAAACACTTCAGGGCTTTCCATCCAATCTCGTGATCACACCCATGTCTATATACAATTTACACACTACGCAAATTCAATACAAAAGTCATATAAAAGCATTCAGCAGACTCACTATTCTAAATACATGCTTGACAGGGGCTATTCGTTACCATTACCTATGCCCTGACGGCATGAGATCTGAGGAACTCGACTCAGTACTCCCAATTATAATAAATGGACATATAATCCTTCATCGGAATTCATGCCATTTGGACTTTGGCAGTTGAGCATTAAAATATGTACAAAAGGGGGTAGTGATGGACGGAGCATCGGAACCAATCAAATACTCACACCCAGTCAACAGATCTGGGTTTAATCCATCACCATTCTTTAGCCCACTCTGCCACCCCAGTTCAGACATGGCCATATGCATATCAGTCTGACCCTGTGTCTCATGGGAACAGTCCAGCCTGAACTGCAAAGCCATGCCTTCCCTGGACCGGAAACAAGCTTCCGAGGACCGGTTTCTGGCATTTCAGCCGTCTTCAGCCCGGCTTGCTTGAATCCAGTGGCAAAGTGAGCAAGGGACTCAAGTCTGAGCATACCCTGCCAACTTATGGCGAACAAAGTGGTACAAAAGTGGGTGGTGATGGACGGAGCATCTGAACCAATCAAATACTCACACCCAGACAACAGATCTGGGTTTAATCCATCACCATTCTTTTGCCCACTCTGCCACTCCAGTTCAGACATGGCCATATGCAAATCAGTCTAGCCCTGTGCCTCATGGAAAGAGTCCATCCCGAACTGCCAAGCCAAGCCTTCCCTGGACCGGAAACAAGCTTCCGAGGACCGGTTTCTGGCATTTCAGACGTCTTCAGCCCGGCTTGTTTGAGCATTAAAATATAGCGCAACTCCAATTTTCTCAGCTCGACCTCCTGATTTCCTCCTCTTCTCTTTTTGGTTACTGAGTCTATTAGGAAGCAAGTTAAATCCTCAACCCTGCCTCTTTGAACTTCATTTATGTGGTGGGCAACCGGATAGGATGGGTCCTTATTTTTAACCGCTCTCAGATGGTGGAGGATTCTGACGTGGGCCATATGGATGGTACTTCCCACATAAACCATGGGGCACGTGCATTGCAGCACGTACACCACATGGTCACTCTTACAATTGAGAAACCTAGGAATCCTCCAATGTTTGGTCATCAGAGGCAACTATAGTTCTTTTTTATTGATCCCATGCTTACAGGCCTTACACTTGAGGCACTTGTTAAAGCCCGGATTGGCCTTGAGCCAGCTTTCAGTTTGAACCAGTTCTGGACTACTGTTTACTAATTGTTCTCGCATTGATCTAGCTCTTCTATATGAAATGAGTGGTTTTCTGGGCACTGAATTCATGCAGGCTCTCACCCTAGCATGATAGGCATTGTACCCAGTTATCATCCTAATATCTTGTTTTTAATCATTTTTTACTCTTCTGGTCTTCTTGCTTTCCCCAAAGAGTATTTCTTGCCTTCACATATTTTATACTTTAGCTAGAGCTTGATTAAGGATGGCCTGGCTATATCCTCTTTCCTTAAACCTCATTGTCAGTTCTGTCTGAGCTCGTGCCAGGGAACTTGCTTCGCTACAGTTTCTTTTCATGCGAAGTAGCTCCGCATAGGGAATGCTCTGTTCTGATGGATACTTCTGCCTGTGGATTCCTCACCTTTTGAATACCCCCTGCGACAGCAGTCCGAAGAAATTCTTTCGTAGGTCTCCCATGTCGATGAGGTCGTCATAATAGCTCGGCTCCGCTTGCGACTCCGAATGACGTAATCGGAGCTATAAGAAGACCTCGTCGGGGTGCTGACGTGAGTTCCCTTTTTTCCGTGCCGTCAACGCGTAACGGTTTTTCTAAGGACTCTCCATTTTCTATGGTGATTACTTGTTTCCTTGAAGATTTCTAATGGCTACTTCTAGGAAGTCCAGATTTAAGCCCTGCAGGGAGTGTGGCGGTCACATGTCGATCACTGATCCCCATGATGATTGCCTCTGGTGCTTGTCTTCTGATCACGGTGTCGATGAGTGTCGAAGCTGCAGGAAGATGAATCCGAAAGCCCTTAAAGAACATGAGGCAAAACTTTTTATGGCCAAAGCCAAAAAGGAGAAGGGGGGTCAGAAGCGTGCAAAGTTGTCGTCTTCTCATACTTCGAAGTCATGAAAACACAAGAAGTCAAAGAAGAGACATATCTCTCGGCGCCGTTTGTTGAAGAACAGAGGTATGAGCTCACCTTCTACAGCTAAGCGGGTTCGAAGACAAAACTTTGTAATTCCTTCTCCTTCTCCATCTCCACGGGTGACGCTGGTTCAATCTCCGGCTCCGAGGTCTCTAGTGTCGAAGGGCCCTTCGACGCCTGAAGATTCTCCGGCACCCAATATGTCTCTGATGCCCAGGGAGTCGTCTCCAGTTCGTGTGGCTTCACCTGTGCGGGTGCCATCTTCACTGGCTCGATTCAGAAAAGGGGGTGGTGATGAACAGAGTGTCTGAATTAAGCAGACCACTCTCACCCAGTCCAAAGATCAGGGCTTGATCCATCACCGTTATTTAGCTCACTGCCCCATCCCAGCTCAGAACCTGGCTATATGCAAATTAGTCTGTCCCTGGCCCAGTGCATCATGGGAACAGGGCAGACCAAACTACCAAGCCAATTCTTCACCAGAAAGGAGACAAGCTTCCGGGGACCGGTTTCTGCCATTTCAGGCGTCTTCGGCCCGGCTTGCTTGAATCCTGATGGAGCAGTGAGCAAGGGACTCATGTCTGAGTATACCCTGCCACACCTATAGTGGCCAAAAACGATTCAGAAAAGGGGGTGGTGATGAACAGAGTGTCTGAATTAAGCAGACCACTCTCACCCAGTCCAAAGATCAGGGCTTGATCCATCACCGTTATTTAGCTCACTGCCCCATCCCAGCTCAGAACTTGGCTATATGCAAATTAGTCTGTCCCTGGCCCAGTGCATCATGGGAACAGGGCAGACCAAACTACCAAGCCAATTCTTCACCAGAAAGGAGACAAGCTTCCGGGGACCGATTTCTGCCATTTCAGGCGTCTTCGGCCCGGCTTGCTTGAATCCTGATGGAGCAGTGAGCAAGGGACTCATGTCTGAGTATACCCTGCCACACCTATAGTGGCCAAAAACGATTCAGAAAAGGGGGTGGTGATGAACAGAGTGTCTGAATTAAGCAGACCACTCTCACCCAGTCCAAAGATCAGGGCTTGATCCATCACCGTTATTTAGCTCACTGCCCCATCCCAGCTCAGAACCTGGCTATATGCAAATTAGTCTGTCCCTGGCCCAGTGCATCATGGGAACAGGGCAGACCAAACTACCAAGCCAATTCTTCACCAGAAAGGAGACAAGCTTCCGGGGACCGGTTTCTACAATTTCAGGCGTCTTCGGCCCGGATTGCTTGAATCCTGATGGAGCAGTGAGCAAGGGACTCATGTCTGAGTATACCCTGCCACACCCCTTGTTGTAAATAATTTTGTCCACCCTAAGCGTGGAAGGGTATACTCAGATGTGAGTCCCTTGCTCATTGCACCATCAGGATTCAAGCAAGCCGGGCCGAAGACGGCTGTAATGCCAGAAACCGGTCCCCGGAAGCTTGTTTCCTTCCCAGTGTAAGAATTGGCTTTTGTAGTCTGGTCTGCCCTGTTCCCATGATGCACTGGGCCAGTGACAGACTAATTTGCATACAGCCAGGTTCTGAAACTGGGATGGTGCAATGAGCTAAAAAACGGTGTTGGATCTAGCCCTGATCTCTTGACTGGGTGAGAGTACTCTGCTTAATTCAGAGACTCTGTCCATCACCACCCCTTGTTGTAAATTATCTTCACTGGCTCAGCAGGTTCCGGATCAGCCTCAGGTGATTCCTGTTTAGGAATGTATGGATCCATATCCTCCTTTTCCTGCTCCTGGAACAAACCCAATGCATTTTTTAAATGCGATGTTTGGCATGTTTGCCAGTGCTTCTAATCCGTCTGGTGCGCCTTCGGGCCCCGTGGGTCCTTTGGCCTTTAATTGGCTATTCCTCACCAGTATGTCCTGGCGTCCTTTATGCCGTTCTTGCTGACGAATCTGGCTTGGCATTTTCCGGCGCTGAGGTATTCCACTCGGACTCCTTCGGCTATCGAGTCGGTGCCGCCTCGGATTCGATCGATGCCGAGATTTGAAGCTGTAGGTCCTCCATCGATGCCGATGCCGTCGTCACCGGCGCCGCGTCTGGCACCGCCGACGCCGATACTGAAGCAGCGCTCTAGTAGGGATGCGCAGAGGCTCCTTGAAGAGGAGGAATATAGACAGGAACAGGAGGAAGGAGAGATTGTTGAATCTGTGGACGAGTATGAAGGCTTGCAAGAGGCCAGTGGATTGGATACTTCTCCTGAGTATGAACTCTCATCTCCAAAGACTGGGGTTTTGCAGGATGTTGCTCTTTATCATGTTGTAATAAGGAAGGCAGCTGAATTGCTTGATTTGCAGTTACCTTCAGCGGAGGTAAATCTAACATCCTGACTGAGGTTCTTAATACATCTTCGGCAGTTTCTGAACCTTTTCTACTCTTCAATGAGGCTTCTACGGAGTCTATTTTAGACGTTTGGCAAAAACCCTTGACTGCTCCTGCAGTTTCCAAGTCCATTGCAGGAAGGTACAGACTTGCTCCTGGGGATCCGGCGTTTCTGTCTTCACATCCGTCACCTGAACGCTTGTTGGTCCAGGCTTCTTGTTCGAAGCAATCTTCTAGCTCATTTCCTACTATACCAGGTGATAGGGATTCTATAAAAAAAAAAATGGAGCAAGCGTCAAAGAAGGTATTTTCTTGAGCAAGTATGGCACTAAAGTCCACTAATGCTACCTGTCTGCTTGGGAGGTATATCCATGCTCTGTTGGACTCAAGCAGTTAGCTCCAAAGTTGCCTGAAGATGACCGGAATAATTTCCTGGAGGCTCTTTCTGATTCTCAGGCTGCGACCCGTCAAGTGATACAATCAGGTCTGGACACTGCAGACTCTGTGGCTCATGTAATGGGGTCTTCTGTAACAACAAGAAGAAAAGCTTGGCTCAGGTCGTCATTTTCTCCTGATGGCAACTCTGCTGGATCTGACCTTTAATGGGTCGAGACTGTTTGGCACTAAAGCTGATTATGCCTTGCAACGCTTTAAGGATAGCTAAGTGACTGCAAGATCTCTGGGACTTCAAACGTTGTCTAGAGGATACAGCTACAAGCGGTATCGTGGATTTGGAAGGGCTGCTTCCTTTCGTGGCCGCCAAGTCTCAACAGAGCCAACAGCAGAATCTTTTGTACAAATCGTACGGGGTAAAAATAGAGGACATCTTAGAGGAGCCTCCTGGCAGCAGCCCTCCTCTTCTTCCCCCTGCCACCGTTGGTGCCTCAGGAAAGAAGTTCTAGATCCCCCATCTTAGAACTTGTTGGTCCTGTAGGGGGTTGATGTGAGAAGTTGGCCTGGCATATGGTGTCCACTATTCTAGTGATCGCGTTGCACCAGTCCAAATGACCCTTATTGATGGTCGGTTTAAAGACAACCTATATAGAAAACTATCCTAGTGGTAGCTGTGGAGAGCAGCCTTCAGGCTAAGTCTTGAAGGAATGTATAGAAGCTTGTTTTACCAGTCTATAATCTCATGTATGACCAAGTGAAAGGAGAACCACACCAGGTATATATATAAAATATATGTATTTATTCTAAACACATCCCTCTAGTCTCTTTATGAGGCTAGAGGCAAAAGTAAATCAAGTAAACTTATTTAGCACACAGTAAATTAGCACAATATATGATTAGCCTAGGGGCGTCACAAACCATATACTAAGGAAGTGGTATAAGAGCCATGGCTGACATAGATACAAGGCCTAGAGCCTTTAGAACTGCTGGGGTCTCCAGGAACCACCCAAGGTAGTGACACAGGGGACCCACAGGGGACGTGTGCAGTGTCTAAACACAGCTGCGAATCACCATTAACTTCTATGGGAAAGTCGCAGTTGGAAATTTACAGATAAAGGACACTTAGAAGAGGACTTGGAGCAAACCCAAGGGAGATTCTTCCATCTTCTAGTCAAAATAGAATGTCGAAGTTCCAAGATATAAGTTGCAGAGTTTCGCCCAGGGTAATCTAAAGTCCTAAGGACTTGGTTCCCATACTCATACTAAGTTTAGGGGTTGGACTTACTCTAGGGTCCCACCTATGGGAGGACCCAGGGTGGGGGTGGTTACACTCCTTTTCCTTTGTCCAGTTTCGCGCCAGAGCAGGGGCTGAGTGCCCCTGCAACCGGTTTGAACTGGGGTATACACAGGGACACCAAGTGTGCCCCCAGCACTGTCTGAAAAGCATTCTATGAATGCAACCACCCCGCTCCAATACACTAAAGCCTGTCTGGGAGGTGGTTACTCCTCCCTGTGATAGGAAACCTATTGTCCAGGCCTGCCTGAGTTTCTTCTAGCAGCAGGAGGTCAGACTCGTGTCTGTGGCTGCAGCATCCATTTTGTGATGCTGGGGCTCTATTAAACTATTACCGGTTAGGTAAGTGTGTACATGTCTTCTCCCTCTAGCAGGGTGGAATTCTACCCCCCACCAGGACTGGCGGGGGTAGGATTCCAAAGTGTTTGACACCAAACACGACACGTTTCCATGCAGCCATTCCAAAGTTAGCATTAACCGCGAGGTTATAATGCACTTAAGAGTATATGGTATGGCTGCATCACAGAACAGCTACTGAAGAGATTCCGAAAACTGCAGAGGGGCCTGCTCATGCATGGGCACCCTCTCACACAAAACCAAGCACTCTGCCTTCAGGTTTGATACGGCCTGCCATAGGAGTGACTTATAGGTTTATATGTGTCAGTGTTTAAGGTAGATATAGATAACCTATATCTCAGTAAGGGGTGCATGCAGCACCTTACCCAGGCTGCAGTAGCAGACCTGGGGTGCCATTTTGGATGGCTTCTCAGGGGTGGCATAATACATGCTTCAGCCCCTGGTAGGCCTCTGGGGTACCTATGCCCTTAGTACCTAAGGTACCATATACTAGGGAGTCACAAGGGTAACCAGTAATAAATCTGGAGTGTACCTAAAGTACATGCAATCAATTTAGAGAGGAAACAGCTAGGATGGGGTCCTGGTTAGCTGGGCCCCAGCCAGACTTAAGTCAAAAACAGTGAAACACCAGCAAAAAGTGGGGGTAACTATAGTAAGCAGATCCTACTCTACTACAGTCGGGTGTCCGATTTTCTACAAGATTGGAAATCGATCACTTCAGACTGTTGGGTTTTAAATCTTGTAGAGAATGGGTACGCCCTCCCTTTTTTAGAGTTTCCTAATCCTTACTTTCCTCGCCAGGGTTGGTGTTCAGAGGACCACTTACTGCTTTTGCATCAGGAGGTTCTTACCTTGTTATAGAAAGGTGCGATAGAGGTGGTTCCAGAGCAAGAGAGGGGTCAGGGGTGCTACTCCCGGTATTTCCTGATCCCCAAGAAGGACGGTCGATTGAGACCGATCTTGGACCTCAGGATTTTGAATCTTTACCTCTGGCAGGAAAAGTTCAAAATGTTGACATTAGCTCAGGTTCTTCTTGCGCTGCAACAGGAAGACTTCATGGTGTCCATCGATCTGCAGGATGCTTATTTTCATCTTCCCATCCTGAAGTCGCATCGGAAGTACCTCCGGTTCACGGTGGGATCGCAACACTACCAGTTTGCGGTTCTTCCATTTGGTTTGACTTCCGCACCTCGGGTCTTTACAAAGGTGATGGCGGTGGTAGCGGCACATCTCAGAAGGTCAGGGGTTCCTGTTTTCCCCTATCTGGACGACTGGCTGTTGAAAGCCAAGTCTCCGAAGATGTTGTTACGCCACTTGCAACTGACAACGTATCTGTTGTTGAAATTGAGTTTCTCGATAAATGTGCCCAAATCTCACCAAGTCTTCTCAGCGCAGCCTGTTCATAGGGGCAATACTGGACACTACTGTGTGTCGGGCATTCCCACCTCCGCAGCAGAAGATTCTCGACATACAGAAGATGATTCCTTTATTTCACAATGTAGCGGTTGTTCCAGTCCTGAAGGTTCTACGTCTGCTCGGTCTGTTCGTTTCCTGCCTACTGTTGGTCAGTCATTCACGCTGGCATATGAGGGCACTCCAGTGGTGCCTCCGCAGTCAGTGGTTTCAACACAACAGAGATTTCGGGGAGAAGGTCAGAATCTCCAGAGACGCTACAACGAAAATGACTTGGTGGAGCGGGCAGGGTAAACTGTCTCAAGGAAAGCCCTTTCAGTCTCCTCCGCCGGTTGCCACAGTGATCACAAATGCCTCCACTCTAGGGTGGGGTGCTCATCTGGGGGTCAAAGGTCATTGGTCTCCAGAAGAAAGGTTGCTTCACATCAACCTTATAGAATTGCGGGCAATACGTTTGGCACTAAATGCTTTCCTTCCTTCCTTTCGCATCAGTCGGTTAAAGGTCCTAACGGACAACACTACTGGGATGTGGTACGTCAACAAACAGGGAGGTGTAGGGTTGTATCGCCTCTGTCAGGAAGCTCTGCAACTCTGGGACTGGGCTCAGGACCTTCAGATTTGTGTGTTTGCAAATCATCTGGCTGGTGTGCTGAATGTTCATGCGGACAGTCTCATTTGGCATTATTCGACCGATCACGAGTGGCGGCTTCATCCGGAGGTGGTCCATCACATCTTACAGATATGGGGGTCTTCTTGGTTGGACCCGTTGCCACTCTCGAGAACGTACACTGCCCGTTGTTCTCCAGTCTTCAGTATCCAATGCAGGGAGCACTGGGGGACGCGTTCCAATTGGATTGGAGCTTGCAGCTCCTTTACGTGTTTCCTCCCATACCCTTGATTCCTCCGGTTCTGAGGAAGATTCACCAAGACCGGGCCCAAGTCAAATTGATCTCCCCGGATTGGCCAAGAAGGGTGTGGTACACATATCTTCTTCATCTCTCATCGCACCCTATGTTCCGTCTCCCTCTCAGGGCAGACCTCCTCTTGCAGTCGCAGGGGCAGGTTCTGCACCCCCACCTCCAGAGCCTGCACCTTCATGCCTGGAGATTAAATGGGACAACCTGAGTGCCTTCTCTCTCCCGCCGGATGTGGTGGATGTTATTTTATCGTCCAGGTGACACTCCACTAAGTCTATTTACTCCTCCAGATGGTCCACATTTGTTAAATGGTGTGGAGAGAGGGCCATTGATCCTTTGAAAGCCTGTTTGTCTAATATTCTAGAGTTTTCTCTTTCTTGGCACAGCAAAGTTGTGCTGTGGCTACAGTAAAGGGATATTTTTCGGATTTTCTATGTTTGCCGGATCAGCCGTCTTTATTTAAGTCCCACAATGTTATGAGGTTCATTTAGGGCCTTAATAATAGGTTCCCTCCCCCTCCTTTCATTATGCCTCAGTGGGATTTAAATCTCGTTCTTACTTTTTTCTTACTTTTTTGATGGGTTCTCCATTTGAGCCTCATCATAGTTGTCCTTTGAGGTTTCTCTCTTTCAAAATTCTTTTCTTGATTGGCATTACCTCGGCCAGGGAGTTAAGCGAGCTTCAGACTCTTAGTTGTAAACCTCCATTTTTGACCATTCATGCAGATAAGTTGGTTCTTAGGACCAGGTCTGCTTTCTTTCCTAAGGTGATTACTCCTTTCCATATGGGACAGTCCATTACCTTACCTACCTTCCATCCTTCCCCTCACCCCTCCAAGAAGGACGCAAGACTTTATCGTTTAGACCCTAAGAGAGCTGTCAGCTTTAATTTGGACAGAACAAGAAATCTTAGACTGGACGACCAGCTCTTTGTGGATTACGTTGGGAAGATGAAAGGCAAGGCTGTGCACAAGCGGACTCTCTCCATGTGGATCATCTTGTGCATCAAGATTTGCTACGCCTTTAGCAAGAAGGACCCTCTTGAAGGTATCAGAGCTCATTCCACCAGAGCTATGTTTTCTTCTTCTTCTGCTTTGGCTAGAGGTGTTCCTGTATTGACATTTGTAAAGCAGCAACTTGAGCCTCCCTCTATACTTTTGCAAAGCATTATTGCTTGGATTCGGAGGTTAGGAGGGATGGCCATTTTGTTCGATCTGTTTTGCAAGATTTTTTGGTCTAGTCAGGTGGACACCCTCCTCCAGGAGAGGTACAGCTTTGGGATTCTATTCAAAAGGTGAGGAATCCACTGGCAGAAGTATCCATCAGAAGAACAAGCTACTTACCTTCGGTAACGCTTTTTTGGTGGATGCAGTATCTGCCTGTGGATTCCTCACTGTCCCACCAGCCTCCCCGTTGTCCACCTGTTTCTACCAAAAGATGGTTTAACCGTTGAGTGTTTTTTAATATGTCTTAATCATGCCAATGTTTTAATTGTGGGAAATGCTTGGTCTGTTGCTTTTTCTCCATGCCTTTTTTGGTTATGCACTTGTGTATATATATTTAGTATACTATGTATACATGTGAAAATGTCTCAGTCCGTCCGTTTGCCACGGTGGCACGAAAAAATGAGTAGAACTGACGTCAGCATGCCGAAAAGGTCTTCTTATGACTCTGATGACGTCATTCAGCTTGCGCAGGGGGTATTCAAAAGTTGAGAAAACCACAGGCAGATACTGTATCCACCAGAAAAAGCCTTACAGAAGGTAAGTCACTTGTTCTTTTAGCTTTTGGGGCTGAAAATTTCTACAGTGCAGCATAGAAGTGCCTGCTGTAGGCTTTCTAAAAGTGCGAGTGTGCAAACAGCTATTATTTAAGTGTACACAGGAGGGACTTATGTTGTTAGTGAAATTCAGATTCAGAGTATTTACATTCAGGGAAGCAACAAACATTTTGGCATCATCTGATGACCCTCTCCTTATGATGAACAGGTCATCTAAGAATCTGACCCACAACTTAATGTTACGCTTCCACTCATTTCTGTATGCAGTCCTGAGTACCTGTTCCTCCCACCAGCCCATGTGAAGATTCGCAAAGCTGGGGGCGAAGCAGATACCAATGGACGTCCCCCTCTGTTGTTCAAAGGTGTCACTGCCATACTGAAACAGATTGTTCTCCAAGCATAGTTCTGCCATTCTCAAAAGCATTTCAGAATGTTGATAGAGTTGCAAGGGTGTGCTCCCCAAAAAGTGCCACAACGCCCTAAGTCCATCAGTGTGAGCATGATGTGGTTTCAAAAAGGCAGCCAATTGCCGAGATAATTGGCCTCCCCGGAGGAGTTATCATATCTTTATCGAGTTTGGGTATCAGATAGAGTATAGGGGTCACTGGATTGTGTACTTTCAAGTATTGCAGTTCTGCATCGGAGATCAACCACATGCCTCTCCATCTTGTCCATTCCTTATCATACTTCGCTTTGACTTCCTAGACCCTACTTTGTGGGACTTTCTGGTAGCACTCTATCTTTTAGTTGGGACCTTGCTTCAGCATCATATTGGCAAAGAGGCCATAAGACTACGTTGCCCCCTTTGTCCGATTGTCTTACGACTATGTCCTTCCTTGATTTTATTTTTTTCATGATCTTCACATACTTGGTCTCTTCCTCATTCATGTTTTTATTGAATTTTTTACTTAATTCTTTTGCCAACTCCTTGAGGTCCATGACAACCCGTTCTGCAAATAAATCAATAGAATCTTTTGGCTTAACTGGTGTGAAAGTAGATTTTTTCCAGAATTACGTGGCATTAGTCCCATAAATATCAAGACCCAGTCTGTCGACAATGTTGACATTAAGTGGTTCCGCCTCTGAATTGTTGGCATCTCTCTCCAACTCATCCATGTCTCTGAGCAATTTCAAGTCCTCCACTTCTAGGTTGCCTTTGATTTCATACTGCGACCTACTCTGGTCTTGTTGTTTCCCTGGGGTTTGCTTGTTGAAGTATTTGCTCAATTTTAGTTTTCCTACAAACTTGAAAAAGTCAATACTCGTCTGCACATAGTTAAATTTACTGTGACTACAAAAGGACAAGCCTAATGATAAAGTATTCAAATCCGTCTGCGACAATTCAAGCTCTGAGAGATTTATTACGGTGATGGACGTATAGTTCATTAATTCCGTTTGTTCTCCTTCTTCCTGGAGTTCCATGCCTTGTCCGCCTTCTTTTTCTTTTTTGTTTCTGTTGTAACTCCTGCCTCTTCCTCTCGATGTCCTTTGTCTGGCAGTTATATTGCGATCCATACCTAAAAAACGCAGCTCTTGGATAACAGTAGAAGGTTTGTCCTGGTCGCCTATTGGATTTCCCACCTCTTCCAAGTCTGTGTCTGCCTCAGAGGTCCATTCTGAGCTTGTGTCTGTGTTCTCTCTCTTTTTTTTATTTTTGCTGAAGGGAGCAGGCTTGCCAGACAACTCTTGTCTGCCTAAAGTGTCAAATCTTTTGGCGAAGGTATAGATCTGTCCCCGCTGGTAGTCCAGGCAGTTTCTTGTGAACTTGGTTGCTTTTTTCTCTTTTATTGTGTTTTCATACTTGATTAGTTTACTTGCCAAGTCTTTTTCAAATTTTTCAATTGCCTCAAGTGTTGATAAAGTTTCAAGTTCTATTTGTAATTTTTTATCTCCTCTAGTATCTTTTCTCTATCTTTCCTTGCATATTTGGTAAGGATCCTCATCATATTGTTTGAGGATTTGCACTAATCGTAGCACACTCTTGCAGCATATCAGGATCTAAATTTTCAAAATTCGGTGTGATTAAAATTCTTTATTCCCTTGGGACCCTTCCCACATCAAGATATTTGTCCAGTGATCTGATTTCCCACCATTTAGATATTTTACTGCGCCGTAGTTTTTCTAATTGTCGCATATTGGCCTGAGCATCATTGCCCTTAGTACTGCTGCCGGCTCCTGTCTCTTTGTTATGACCACTGGTTCCTGGTCTTTCTTCATCAAACACAGTTTCAACAGCCTCCTCTCTCAGTCTGACTCAATCCTCGATTGCCGACAAGCCTTCTCAGAATTGTGAGTCTGTTGCTTTAAATTAACTGCTCCACATTAGCTCGCAGCGTTTCAGCTGTCTGGTAGAAAGCCCTTGTTACTGCTGCTATCTTTAACAGAGCCCTTGGATTTGCTACTTGGGACGCACTTTGCATCCACGGCACCTCACCCCCTTAGTAACTTTCTCCTCACCGCTGCCAAACTGTTCAGCCACTTACCTACTCCCAGACGTCCTCCAGCACTCTGTCCATGGCAATACTTCCGTTTATGTCCGAGAAAGGCTTCCGTATTGGTCTCCCTCCGTGTGGGCTCAAATTGTGCACTGCACCGTTTAACAGCCGAATCTCCGTGGGGCTCTAGATTGAGGGTGTGTCGTAAATGCCACACTCAGGACAGCGGCTTGACATCTAAAACAGAATGAGCGAGTCACCTCCTTGCACCAGAATACGACACAGCAATCCAAGGTTGGTTTCTCCAAATTATTTTTTGCAGATTGAAGGGCTATGATGCGTTTCGGCAGGATCCCCTGCCTTGATCACATGTAGAGTCAAACTCCCAACATGAATATAAGTGCATTCCTACCACCACATGATACAAAAGGACATAGACAAAACACTACACAACATCATTAAAGTTCATTGTTGCAATTCAATTTCTTTGTTTTTCCAATTCAATTCAGTTAATACATGCTGGAGTGTGCTAATGCTTTTGTTGATAGCACTGCATTTTAATGTCTACTGTTTCAATTTTACTTCTGCTCATGTATTTTCTCTCAATGCTCATTTACCTGTTTTTTTGTATATTCAATTCAATGAACTTTATTTCACCTGAACGACAAGCCCTTCCTGAGTGTTTAACTAACAAGTATCCACATTATGCACAAATAATGCATGATGGACTGGGTATTGGTGTTTGAATAGGGTCCGTAGCCTCTTATCCACTTTGCGTTTGGGGACAGCGCACGCCATATATTATCTCAGTGCTAGATACAATTTAATTTAGCACTACTTATCGTAACTTGCGCAATGGAGTAGCTGACCAAATTTGCCCCTGTCCTAACGTAAAGGGTAAAGTGCTAGTGCTTTGTTACCTATATATCTATATGTTGCTTAAGTGCAAATGGCAAATCTTTTAGAACAATGCGCAGATTACGCGATGACAGCTGTCAATGAAAATAAAGTGTGGGTCCACGGTTGAGTTTGAAGTTATATATATATATATATATATTTTCTTCTCAACACGTTTACCGCCTTGTAGCAAACTGCTATTTATCAGTATAATTGACTATATACCACTTCCACTCGAAAAGGATGTTCAGCGACGCTGTGCGTTTAGAAACGGTGGGCAGGGTGTTCAGAGGCACCCGTCTGACAGCAGGTCGGAGGGTAGCACAAACACTTGCAAGGGGCCTGACAAACTCTAAGAGGGTGGTTCATCAAGTTAGAGAGAGCCTTTGAGAAAGAAACAAGGAAGTGGGGGGAAGTCACTTCCTTACAACAATATTTGGATGTGGACAGGATACCGAGGGGGCTGAGAATGTACTCGATTTCTCTTGCGAGAATCCGAATCCCAATATACTCAAGGTTTCGGCAGAATTTACCACCGCCTCAGCAAAAGGCATGGAGATACTGATCAAGTATGCTAAAAGCGACAGGGCTAAACTCCTCGATGAGATTAGTAGCATTGAGGAGAGCCTAACGGCGTTATCGGACAAGGAGCAGAGTGACAATTTGAGAGTGAGGATAAAGACCAGGTTGATTGCATATGAAAATAACATCAAACACCTTAAGCCAAGTAAATTTGCACAGGATCAGCGGGATTACGAGACAGGCAGAGTCCTGACATTCACTAAGAAATATGATGCCCCGGCAGAGCCTTAAGGAAACAAGAAATGCAAAAGGACCAACACCTAGGGACACTTCGGAATCGGAGGCAGGCACAGATCTGTCCGAAACGGAAAGCTCCAGATAGAGGCACCTCTAGCAGTAAGGAGCAAATTTTCCCCAGGAGTACCACTTAATCAAAGAATCATGGAGAAGATATTCGCAAAGAAAATGCCCGCCAGAACAAGGCAGCGGCAAACCAGGCGAGGAGGCAAGAATAGGAAATCAAAATTTCCAACCACGGGTGACGAGGAGCAAAAGGGGCAACAACAGAAAGTGAATGAGTTATCAGTCGTCAACCTCTCAAACAGACACTTGTCCAACACGGAAATTCAAATGCTACAAAAATTCATGTCCAACATCCCAAAAGGAAAGAGAATGGGCTGAGTTCATCATCAGCCCCCATCAATATCCTCACTGGGTATAATTTTGAGGCATTACAAACCCTACATGAACTGCATAATTCCCAGATGGGAACAGAGGACAGCAACAAGAGCAATACACCCAAGCTTTTGGAACATTTGTGGATCGCACAAGGAAGTGGCAAGAGTCAATTTAAACCTTTTGATGCTATAGACTGTTTCCACGAGACCTTGATTAACCCCTTGCATGTGTCAATCATCCCCTGGCTGTCCAACGTCACAGTTGGCGTGTGCAGAGGACAGCCGGGGGCCTTCCTAACCCCGCCCACTTATTATTTCACCAGCACCACAGCGGAATTTGTACCACGGTCAAGGGGTTAAAGACCTGGACAAACTACGAACATCCTTCATCCAAGTGAAAGCAAAGAGGAAATATAATGTTTCTAGAGCACAATGGACTGCCATTAAAACTCTGAAGGACAATACCTCATTGGTCATCAAACAGTCTGATAAGGGCGGTAACGTCATGGTGATGTCGAAAGACCTATACAAAGAGGAAGCAATATGCCTTTTTGGTGATACACAAAGCTACAGGGCGATCAGCAGAGAGGACTACAGTGGCTTTCTATCAGTTGCCCAATGACTGGAGGACTAAAGGCATTTTGGAGAAGGATGAATATCAATATATTAAGGTGGATCACCCTGTTCTTCCTACATTGTACCACTTGCCCAAAATACACAAGAACATGTCAAAGCCACCTGGGCAACCTATAGTGTCCTCAAAAGGAAGTCTATTGGAGAGAGCGTCCATCAATTTTATTTATTTATTTATTTATAACAGTTTTCTATAGCGCGAACTAGACCCTTGGGTATCAGAGCGCTTAACAACACATGATTTATAATAATAACAGCATTGGCAATAACACACAAACGGAAGCCAGTAACAATGTAATATATATCGGAGTGAGCCTATACGGGCATATGTAAGGCTGCCGATAGTGTCTTCTTGCTGTGGGTCACTATTTATATGATTCCCAGTATGTTATCCGGATGACCTAACTATTTAGTCGCAGATGACAAAATGTCTACCTACTGGAGGAATTTGTTCATGAGAAACGACCTAGTTTCCTTCTTGAATGTTGCGGTGTTCGAGATCTTTCTGATGTTCGCAGGAAGGGAGTTCCATATTCTCGGGGCTGCACCAGAGAATGATCTCTCATAAGTTTTTTTCTTCCTGAAGATAGGTGGTCTCAGCAACAGCATATTGGCACTCCGGACGGGTCTGTTTCCTCCTGCAATTTTTATTTTCTGGGCAAGATATCTTGGTGTGTTGTGATGAATCCCTTTATGGGCGATACAAGCCATTTTTAGTTGTATTCTGGCTTCATAGGGTAGCCAGTTTAGTGCTTTCAGGTGAGGGGAGATGTGGTCAAATTTTCTCGATCCTGTGATAAGTCTAGCCGCAGCATTAAGGCAAGCTTTTAAGGGAGCTGTGGAGATTTTTGGAAGGCCTGCGAGTGTTGTGCATCCATATTCAATCCTTGATATCACAAGTGATTGCACTGCTAGTTTTAGGTCGTTCTCTGATAGAAATGACTTAATTTTTCTTAAGTAGTTCAGATGATAGCGTGCGTTTTTTGCCATTATTTTGATGTGTGTTTTCATATCAAGGTGTTCATCCAGAGTGATTCCGAGAGACTTAGCTGATTCAACTAGCGTCGGGGTGCAGTTCAACGCTGTGATCATTTTGGACCATTCTTTCACTTCTGCTTGATTCTTTTGAGGTGCGATGAGTAAGAATTCCGTTTTATTGGTGTTTAGCTTGAGGTGATTGCAGGCTAGCCATTTTAGCGACATCTTGAGTGCCTCATTCATAATGGTAGTGTCTGCTAGCGACGCGATCTTGATGTACAGTTGCGTGTCATCCGCGTACATATGGTACGATATATTAGAATTTCGTAGGATTTCTGTAAGTGGTTCGATGTATAAGTTAAACAGTGATGGAGATAGAGTTGATCCTTGGGGTACTCCAATTGTATTTGGGCAAGAAGGGGAAAGAGATTTGTTTACTAGGAATCTCTGAGATCTATTCTGTAAGAATGATTTGAACCACTCCAATACCGTGCCTGAAATTCCCATCCTGTTGTGAAGTCTGATTAGAAGTTTTTCTTGGTTAACTGTGTCAAACGCTGATGACAAATCCAGGAGGATGAGTAGACAAGATTGGTTGCGATCTAGTGCTTGAAGTGCATCATCCGATATGTGAAGGATTGCTGTTTCCGTGCTGTGGCCAGTTCTGAATCCCGATTGGCAGTCATCCAATAAAGAGAAGTTGGCTATATGTCTGCTTAATTGATTTTGTACGCATCTCTCTATTAATTTGGCAAGAAGAGGGATGTTGGACACTGGGCGATAGTTATTAGGATCAGCCGGGTCTGCTGTGGGTTTTTTGATGATCGGGACTACTTGTCCCGTTTTGAGACAGTCTGGGAGGATCCCTTGGGATAGTGAGGCGTTAATAATTTCAGTCCAGATTGGAATCATTATATGGCTGATTTCTTTCAGGCATTTTGATGGTAGCGGGTCGTTGAAGTGATTGTTTGGTTTTGTGGCAGCGAGCGTTTTGGTAACCTCATTCTGGTCTAGTAACGTGAACGAGTCCCAGTATGCCTTGTTTTTTGTCTCATTATTCGCAGCGTGCTGTGTCGGCTGTGATGATGATGTATTGTGGTTGGGGTTATCAGCGGCGATCCTAAGTTCTTTTTCCAGTTCATTGGCTTTGTTGTTGAAAAAGGTTGAGAATTCCTCGCAGCTTAGATTTGTTTTAGCAATTTCTTGGGCAGATTTTGCCAGTTTATTAGATTGCAGCTTTATAATCTCAAACAGTTTCCGTGGTCTGTTTTTGGCGTTATCCAGTTCCGATCTGATAAATTCCTTTTTTGAATTGATGATCTTTTTATTGTATTCCTTTCGAATCTTTCTGAGGGATTTCAGCTCCGGGGAGGACGGGTGTTGTCTCCATTTTCTTTCTGCACGTCTCAGTTTTGCCTATCTTCGTTCAGTAATCCGTCGAACCAGGGGTTTTTAGTCTTCTCCAAGACTCTTTTCAATTTGAGTGGTAAGGTGGAGTTGACTATTTGCGATATTGCGGTCGTGTAGTGGTTCGTTAGATCCGTCACATTCTGTACGTTGTCAGGTAGGATGAGGTCTTATTTGCAACTTTCCCTTAGCTTATCCATGTTTGAATCTCTGGTTTCACGTATCCATCTTTTTATTATGCTAGGATGAGTAGCTTTTATCTTCTCCCTTGATGATATTAAGAATGTTATGGCGTGGTGATCTGACCAGTCACATGGTACTATTGAGAGGATTGATATGTCATTATTCTTTGAAATAATCCAGTCTAGAGTTGATCCTTTTTCGTGTGTAGGTTCCAGACAGGCTTGTGATAATTTTAGCTCTGTTAGAAAATCTCTAAAGGCGTTGACCTGTTTGTCGTTGTTGTCATTCCAGTGTAGATTGAAATCACCTAGAAATATGTTATTGATGTCTTTGCTAGAGTTGGCAGTGATGATCTCCATTAGTTGGTCTATGAAGTTCATATTGTTTCCCGGTGGGTGATATATTGCATGTAGGTTGCAGATCTGTTTGTGAGCCGAACTTATATGGAGCCCAAGGTATTCGCACGATTCGAGCGGGTCTGATTGAAATTGGCCAATTTCTAAATTTGATCTGTAGATACAGGCAATACCACCTCCTGACTTTTTTTGTCTGTCAAGTCTCAATATGTTATATTGCGGGGGCACCAGCAGGTCTAAGACTGGGGACGAGCATTCTGACAGCCAAGTTTCGGTAAGGATAGTAACGTCTATTCCCTGGTCGATAATGATATTGGCAATGTCAGACGCATGTTTCGTTGCCGATCGGCAGTTGATCAGTAGGCATTTTAAAGATTTTTCTGTCTCATCTGAGATCCTATTAGACGTATCGGTGGTTAGTTGGATTTGCTGTAAGTTGTTGAGATTGGGTTTCCTTCCATTTCTCGTGGATGTTCTATTTGCGTCATTCGGTACTCTTTTAATTGCCTGCCCCCTAGTGGGGTCCGTCTGTTCATACTCCCTGAGAAGTGCTAGTATTTCTGATTCAGTTAGAGAGTTTTGATTCCTATCTGGTCTGTTTTGTCTGGTTGACAGTGGCATCACTCTCTTCTTGCTTATGATTTTGGAAGTGTTTAATAGCTGTTTGATGTGTTCTATTTCCGTGTGAGTGTTTTCTGTGATATCACGGTGTTTTTCTATCCCTTTCAAGGCGTTTAAAAGATCCAGTGAAGCGATACTGATTTGTGTTTGGATCTCGTGAATTTTTCTCATGATCTTAGGTGACGTGATGTGATTCTTAGTCCGTAAGTTTCGGTCTTCATGTTTACCGTTCCTGAATTTCCATTTAGGTCCCTGTCTCGTTATTTTCTTAATTCTTTCCTTAGGTCGGTTTTCTTCTCGGGCTATTTTTGCTGGGATGGGTGATTGGTCTAAGCTTGATGATCCAGCGTTGTTGTATATGTTATGTGTGTTTCGCGTTTTCTCGAGTTCCTTCCTTGTCATCTTACTTTCCGTTCCGCTAGATGTTCCTGTTTGAGTAGCTTGATCCTGGAGGTCTCTGGATGTAGTACTAATTAGTTCAGATTTCCGTCGGTTACTGGTGGAATTTCTAATAGTGGAGCTATCGCCGGAAGAAATTACTGGGATGGACGTTCTGTCTGAGCTTGATGATCCTGTGTTGTTGTTGATGATGTTATATGTGTTACGTGATTTCTCAGCTTCATTCCTTGCCAACGTATTTACTGTTCCGCATGAGGCTCCTGTTTGAGAGGTCTATTCCAGGAGGATTCTGGGTGGGGTGCTAAGTTGTTCCGATCTACGTCGGTTACTGGTGGAGTTTCTAATTGTGGAGATATTGTCGGATGAAATTAAATGCAGACTTTTTCCTTTTTCCCTTGGTGAAGGACCTTAGTTCTTTTATCCAGGACACCACGTATTTCTTACAGCTAATACAGAATATCTGTTGGGAAGAGGACTTTCTGCTCATTACAGTAGACATCACTAGGCTTTATACTTGTATTGTACGCTATCAGGGTTTGGTGGCTCTTGAATCTTTTCTGAAAATGTGACCATTGAACTTTCAAGAACATAGTAGAATGTTACTTCAAATTGTGGAATTCTGCCTCAATAACAACATTTTCGTTTTTGCAGGGCAACTGTATTTGCAAACGCAAACAACTGCCATGGGCACGTACTTCGCCTCCAGCTATGTGAAATATTTTGTAGGCTGGTGGGAGAAGCACGTGGCACAGGCAAAAGAAAATGAGTTTTGGGTAGGAAAGGTAGCACTTTGGGCTAGATACATTGATGATCTCTTTGTTGTCTGGAGAGGAAAACTTGCATGTGTTCGAATCTAAAATGAGAACAAGCTTAATTTGAGATTCGCTAGCAACATAAGTAATAAGGAAGTTGCTTTTTTAGATGTTCTAATCTTTGTAGCACACAGTAAACTATGTACGAGATTGTATAGGAAACCCACAGCAGGCAACACAATTCTCCATTTGCAAAGTCAGCATCCATGCAGCTTAATTAACAGCATCCCCTACGCTGAACTATTGAGATTTAAACATAACTGCTCCCGCTCAGAAGATTATTTAAAGGCTGAGAGGGAGTCCCTCAATAGATTCAGGGAAAGGGGATATCAAATGAAAGTGCTGCAGGGTGCTGTATGGAAGGTTCACTTGAAAGAGAGGCAGGAGCTACTAACCCATAAACATGTAAGAAGCACAGACTTTGACGACAACACAATGACCTTCAGGCTGATGCCCAGCTTCTCGGCCGAATCCCATATGATCAGGGACCTAGTCCAGAAGAATCGGGGTGTGCTTAAGACAGACTGTGTGAGTGGGCGGCTGTTACCCAATGGACCTGACATCATCTATAGAAAAAGTACATAATTAAAGGATATTCTAGTACAAAGACACTTTTTCGATGAATCTCCAACCAGAAGAACAGCAATTACAGGTTTCTTTCCTTGCACTGCCTGTAAGGCATGCAAGAACAGTGCCAAGGTCAATGATTATCATATCCCAGGGAAAAAGGCAAGAGGTTGTATCAACAAAAGACTGAATTGTAATTAAAATGTTGTTGTGTACTGCCTGGTGTGTCCATTCGGTCTCCAGTACATAGGAAGCCGCCAAACTGCCCAATGTGACAGGACACAACCACCTCAGATGCATACTACGGAACACCCGCTCCGCACGCAAACACGCTGTCGAACTCTGGGACCTGCTCAATACATCCTCCCCTGACGTCGCCTTCTTGACAGATACCTGGATGAACGCCTCCTCGGCAACCGACATCGCCATAACCATCTCGGACCTCTACAAGATCACTCGCAGGGACTACACCAACGGTGTAGGAGGTGGAATGGCCATAATCCACAAGAACACCCTCAATGTCTCAACCAGCACCGACGACACCCTCAGCACCGCCGAACACCTGTACTTACAGATCCACACCGATCCCAACACCACCCTCAGAGGAACTCTCGACTACAGACCCCCGGACCCCGACCTCAGTTCAGCAACTCCATCGCCGACTTCGTCAGTATGCACGCCCTTGCCTCCACCACTGTGTACTGTGCCTTATATAGTATCCCTGTCGCTCCTGCAGTGGCATGAAGGGCTAAGCACATGTGACCTCAGCAGGCCAGACTTATTTTCTGCGGCTGTTGCAGGTTGAGGTAGTGTACTGTATTGGAGATTGTTTGGGAGTGGTTGAATACATTGTCTAGTTTGGGCTTGGGTTGGAGCACGCTCGTTTTTTTCTTTCCTGCCTTGCTGGACTTCGGCGTGGCCAGGGGTCCCAATGGCACAGTACTCTTGGCTGCCTGTGTGGAATTACTGCAGCATTACTCTAGGCAGGTTCGCGGCGCGGCCCTTGACGGGGACATTGACCGCTCCCTGGGACGCCGAGGCCACATCTTCAATGGGAAGCAGAGATTGCATCGAAGCAATAGGAGGGAGAAGGCCATAGGTGGTTGTGATGTTTCCCGGTGCCAGCCCTGATGCTGATGCTCCAAGCGGCGCTGGTACCCCCCCCCAGCGCACCATCCCCATTCTGATTCTGGACAACCCAGAGCCAGCACCGCCTCGATCGACACCAGTACCAGCGCCAACAGAACCTCCAGGTCCTAGGTTGTTTCCTCAGCCGTATTTCGAAGGGCTAGGAGTGGAAGAAGATTAGGAATGGTTGCTGGACCCTTTAGAAGACCAGCCTTATCAGGAAATGGACTGGTATGGGGAGTTGGATGAGGCCAATGATCTCAACACTTATCCAGATTCCAGCATGCTTTCTCCCCCCACTGTGACTACTGATTTGCTATGGTGCTTCAGATGGCCGCTGAGGTCCTGGACCTTCAATTCCCTTTGGTGGCGGTCAAGTTTAATATCATGAAGGAGGTCTTGTAGTCAGCTGTTTTCTCTTTGGAACCCTTGTACCCTTTAGTGAGGCACTTACTGATGTCCTACTGGGTACCTGGTCCAAACCCGGCCCAGAGGCTCCTGTGAATAACATATTTGCCTGCCACCACTGCCATTCTCCGAGGAACCCAAGTTTCCTCACCAAACGCCCTACCCCCGAGAGCTTGGTGGTCCAAGCCTATGTCTCCCATGGCGTGTTTGTTTTCGCTCCCCCAAACAGTGCATCCGAGAGGCTTTATAGTTGGGGTAAGAACACTTTTTCTTCCACCAGCCTTGCGGTCGGTGAACACTGCATGCTTATTAGGTTGGTATTCCCACTCCTTGTGGGAAACGGCTGCGCAAATCCCTCCACCAGTCTTCGATGGGGATTGAAGTCCCCCTTCGCTGCTGGGGGTCCTTAGTGGCCGTCTAGCCTACCTGATACCTCAAGTAAGCCCCAGATAGTGGGATTTCTGAGAGGTGGACACAGGCCATGCCCCCTTTCTCCACCACTCTGCAAACATGCCTCCTGGCGTGCTCCTGGTTATGGGATGAAGTCCTCTTGCCTCCTGAGGGTCCTGGGGGCCAACTAGCCTTCCTGTTATCTCTAGTAAGTGATGTCATGAGTGATGTAACTGACCATGTCATGAGTGATGTAATATGTGACGTCATCAGCAGTGCATTGCACGCGCAAGTTATAGTGAGTCCAACTAACTATAACGTGGGAATTTCAATGGTTTTATGCGAGTAAAACTTCCAGCTAACTATAACTGGTGTAAAACCTATGGTTTTTTTCAGTGAATTTAATAGGTTTTTTAAATGCTAATTCCTAACTATAACTGGGGTGAAACCTATGGTTTTTTCAGTGAATTTCATAGGTTTTTTAATAGCAAATATCTATAGGTATGAAAGTAATAATTTTTATAACAAATTTTAAATTGTGTAAATATATATATATTTTTTTATTGTTTGCCCCGATACGCGCCCCGGGGCGCTCCCGGGGCGCGTACCGGTGAACGTACGGGTGAGCGTAATGCTACGGAGCGCCCCGGGGCGCGTACCAGGGAGCGTCCCGAGAGCGTTATTCCCGCGAACGAAAACAACATCATGACGTTTCGCGTAGTGAAATGACGCACTGCGTAAGCGCACCCGGAAGCACGCGATCGCTTACGATCGAGCAACGTCTCGACTCGCTTACGCGACGCGCCCCGGGGCGCGCCCCGGGGCGTGTAGCGTAAGCGCGTCGGGTCATGTGATCTGAAAATAACACTTTTTATTGGTGCAGATCAGTTTTGGTTTCCAAATGATGAAAGCTTGGATCATGTGACTTGAAAATAACACTTTTCATTGGTACAGAACACTTTTGTTTTCCAAATGATGAAACCCCCCTCCTTTTTTCCTTATTCTGACTTTGTCCTTTGACTGAGGAAGACCTGTTTCGAGTTCTATCTCAGAAAATGGCTACAGTAGTATCAGCAGCTGGAGCATCTGGCCCACCACCACCACCCCCACCATCTAAAAGACCACCAGAAGATTATATTGGTGGTGAACAGGAAGAGGAGGAGGATGAGGAAGAGGAGGCACAGACAAGAGAGTTCCTGCCAGAAGATAAACAGCCCTACAAACCCAAAGAGCACTTTGTATGGCAGTTCTACAAACTCCCAAGGGGTTTTAAAAAAGTCAACGCAGCAAAGGTGACTTGCTTAATTTGTGGTCCTGAGCTATCCAGGGGGAACCCTAACAAAAAGTATTCCTTCGGGAATCATACGATGATTCGCCACATGATGCGTTGGCATCCAAACAACTACTCTAATGCAGAGTTAAGGGACCTCTGCAGTAAACTACCCCCATCAACGTCTCGACGCTCAACATCAAAACAACCCACTCCATCGGGTTCGGGGGCAAGAAACACATTGGCTGCTATCCAACCAAAGTTTAATGATTACAAAATGTTATGCAAATATTGTAACAAGTTACTTGCTTATGGTGAGCAAAGCATTGAACTTATCATGGTTTCTGGTGATAACCATAAGTGTCCAAAAAAAAACAAATTTTTCCTGATTTTTTTCATGCTCCAGTTGAGCCATTTACAATTCCCTGTTTTTTGTTTCTCCCCATAAAAAATACAAAAAAAATATAAAAGTGTTCAGAAAAGCCAAAAAAAGTACAAAATGTTGAAAAAAACATAAAAAAATATAAAACAACAAAAAGAAGAAAAAAACAGTTCTTTTTAGAACTACCTTTACTTTATAAAAATAAACCTATATTTTTAAAGAATCTGTGTCAATCTTTTTTCTGCAGGGTACGCATACCGGTACGTGCACCGGGGCGCGCACCGGGGAGCGCACCAAAAAAAAAAAAAAAAAAAATAATGAAGGAGTTAGCATGAGGAAAGAACACAAAGAGAGTAATGTTAAGAGAAAGAGAGCTAGAGGGAGAAACACAGAGGGATTGTTTACTACATAGTTAAAAACAGACAAAGTGTAATAGGGTGAAAATGAGAAAAGTAAAATCACTAAAGGAGCGAAAGAAGGGAAGAGAGAGGAAGAACACTAAACTAGAGATAGTGGGAGAATGTGAGTGGGTGTTGAAAGAAAAAGATAGGACAGAAAAAAATTGAGAATGAACGGTAGTGGCGTAACTGGGATAAATGAAGAACGGTGAGGGAGGGTAAGAAAAGACCAGTTAGTATAAGTAAAGAGGGGTGAAAAAGAGTGAAAATTTGAATTAGGATAAGAGATGGGGAGTGACAAACACAAAGGACAGAGAAAATAAAGGTAACGGTACCTGAATGGGTTTGAGTGAAATAGCAAACAAAGATAAGTAATGCAGTTTGTGTGAGTTATAGGGAGTCAGTGGGTGTAGGTCGGGGTGTCGGTGTGTAAGGTGTTTCTGTGGTTGTGGCTGTGTGGGGTGTTTCGGTGTGGGTGGAGGTGAGGGTGTGTGAGATATGTGTGGGGTGTGTGGGTGTGGGGGGTATATGTGTGAGATGTATGTGTGTGTATGGAATGTGTGTGTGTATGTGAAGTGTGTGCGTGGGGGGATTTTTTTCCGTGAATGAGGTGGGTGTGTGGTGTGTGTGTGGGGTGTATGTCAGAAGTGTGTGTATGTGTTGGGAGGGGGATGAGGTGTGTGTGTAGGAGTAAGGTAAATAATAAAAAAAAACAGAATGAGTGAAGAAGCAAAGGAAGGGAACAGAGGGTAAGTGAAGTAAAGAATAGGGACTGAAAGAAGTGGAATATGAGAGGGGAAATAGGGAAATTGGAGTAAACATGGAGAATAAGAATAAGTGAGGGAAGCAGAGTAAAGAAACAGGTGTGAGGTTGGTTGAGAAAATATTAGTGAGCTTAAAGCAAAGGGTGATGACAAACTACATGTTTTTAGTCACACTTACCATATAATAAATGTAACTTTAATTACATTTTTTACTACACTTTGTATCTGTGAAAGAGAGAAGAAAAAATAAGTTATAATTAGTAAAATATGTATTTTAAATTAAAAGATACAAATGAAGAGGTTAAAAATCATAACAGTGTATCTAGAAATAAAGTAAGAGTGAGGGACACAGAAAGGGAAATAAAGTAAGGTAGAAGGATAAAAAGAGAAAAAAAGAAATAGAATGAGAGCAAATTACTAAGAGTAAGGCATATAGATTCACTGACACAGAGGAAGAGAAGAACAGAGAAATGAACTGAAGGTAAGAAAGATACTAAAACAATGTGAATTAGCAAAACTAAATCAGGAAACAGTAGTAAGTAAAAAGATAATGACTGAGACAGAAAACAGTCTAATTAAGGATGCATTTAGAAGAATGAGGAATAGAAGATAAATGAGAGTAAGTGAAGAACAGTCATAGAATGAAAGGATGAAGGGAGAGATGATAATATACAACGATTGAGGGAAATGGAGTGAGGAAGTTAGTAGAGAGACACACTAAGAGAAAAACTGAGTGAGGTGGAGTACAATGAGTGAGAAAAGGAAATGAGTAAGGGATCAAAAAAAGGAAAGACAGGTGAAGACGACTAAAACAGTGGTACTGAGAGAAAATAATTTGGTGAGGAAAGTAAAGAGAAGGACATTGAAAGAAAGGAAATGAGGGATAGTAATGGAACCAGAGTAAAAGAAATGGGATGAAGAACGATGAGAGAGGAGCAGTGAAGTTGTTGTAAAAGAAATGATAGAAGGTAGATAAACACAAGTGAACATAACACAAGGAGAGTGAGGCACTGAGGACATAGAAGTAGTGAACGAAAAATAGATAGAAAAGGTCAAAAGTAAGGAGCAAACAAAGATAAGCGAGGGAGAGTGGGTGATTTATAGTGATAGAGTGCGATAATACTGCTGAGTGAGTAAACAGGAATTACTAAAAGAGCAAAGGAGGAAAATACGGAAAAGGGAAGTAAAGCAGAAAGACTGAAAGCTGAAAAGTTATGCAAGGGAGAGAGGGGATGCAGACAGTTGAAATGAGAATGAGGGCTTGTCAAAGAAGTGGAGTAAAAGAACAGGGGTTACAGAGAGTGAGAGAAAGACATTATAAGTGAGTTAAAAGAGCTCAAAGAGGATGGAAAAAGGAAAGTGAGTATCAGAGAATGGGAATACAATTTAATTTACACAATCCAAAGTATAGAATAACTTGTACAACATGTTACATCGTTTATTTTTGCTGTTCTCAGAATATATTGAATTTCACTTAAAACAGTGAGTTCAAATTACTCATATGACAGCGGGAAAAAAAACACAATCTAAAAGATTGTGTTTTAAAAAAACCTTAGATACTGACAAATGACAAATGTACACTAATCTTTGATTGACTTACTTTTCCTTGAGGCCAAATAGTATATCATGGAGGTCCTTTTCTCATTGCAAAGTACTTTGCTGTTCAGTAAAAAATCCATTTCATCGACTTTCTAGAAGAAAAACTCCAAGAACATCTGAAATATTTTCAATATTTTCATATACTCCTTTTTTTCAGTCATGACTCTTTACTCATTCCTGCACCTTTCCATTTGGCCAAATAGTGTTAGATGTATGAGTATATATCAGTACTCCTCCCGTCTTCATAGGCCAATTACCTTTACCTAAATTTTGGCTGTAAAAACACTAGGTATGAATTTATAAAGCCAAAAGGCAAACGTTGTTTGAAAGTCAAATGAGTGTCGTTACATTGGGTCCAACCTTTAGAAGTGTTTAACCCCTTCAGTGCTAATGACAAGGGTAACTCGTCATGGAGTTTCCATTGATTTCAATGGAAAGTCAATGGAAGTGCATCAGGTGCCTTAGCAGCCAAGTGGTTAAATAGCATGTGTAATGCCCTGATGTTGTAGAAGGACCGTCATGAAAAATAATAGCTACAGTTGCAAAGGTTCTTCCTGATATTGATAACTGAGAAGCCACGAAATTTTTAATAGAAGTTGTCAATTTAGTTCCATCAGGTCTACATCGTTGGAACATTAAAATGACATAGTGACCATAATTTTGTAGAAATAATGTGGACAGCATTGCAGACTTACATTGGGTACACACCATATTGTGATCCGCTGCTTTAACTAGATTATTAAAAGGCACTGATTTGCAGTCTGGTAAAGTCAAATATATAAATCTTTCAGAGTCTATTCTAGTAGTACTTGATGAAGCACAGTTATCACAGTCATGTTGCCATTGATAAGAAAGGTTAAAAAGATTTTTTATATCTACTCCTTCAGCTTGCAATACATCAAACATATACATTAAAAATTCCTGACAATCCTGCTGAATATTCTGTGAAAATTGATTTTGACCTGAACATATGTCTAGAAGATTTCTAATTTCTGAAACACTTTCTTTTTTTTGCTCTATCACTACTACATTTCTCTAACACAGAATTCAATAAACAGCACAATGTTTGTTCCCGATTTTCGACAATCTGTTTTTGTAAATTTTGAAGAAAAAAAACAACATTAACTACTACATTAGCATAGCATATTTGCTTACTTCATCAATGATAAGAAGTTTCATTTTCTTCAGGACTCTCGAAACTTCGGAACACGCATCTCCAGATAGCTTGTGATACTCCAATTTGTTATCATGCTCCACTGGCAGCATCAGTAAACGATGTAAAGTAATTCCTTTAATGTTCTGTGCTGCCAGCCCAGTTGGAGCGGTAACAACACAAGACAGCGGTGATTCAGTCCTTTTCTGCAAATAAGTTGCAATTGCTTTAATCAGAAAACTTTTTCCAGTTCCCGCTTCTCCACTCACGTACAGTTGGACAGGCTTAAATGATGTACATGAGCACTCTTTTTTCTCATGACTGAATCCATGTTCAATCTGTTCTGTGACTTCGTCATATATCTGTTTCTGCTCAAAGTTTAGTTGTTTCACCAAATCTTCTAAGTTAACTTCATTATCTTGAGCTTGTTCCACAGCTCTTTACACCTCATCCATGGCAGTGGCAGCTTAATTTTGGATAATTGGTCCTCCAAGTGGATCCTGACTCAATGAAGCAGAACTCTGACTGTCTTGGGAACTGTCTCTAGCAATCTCTGCAGCAATTGTGGCTTCTTGCTATATTTCTTCGTTCAACATTTGCAGATAATTTGGAAAAACAGGACATTCTATGGTATCCTTGGTTGCATTAAAAGAATCTTCGTAACAGAGAAAATCTCCAAGTAGTTCCTCTTCTGTACGCCATGGCTTAAAGAGTTGCAAAAGAGCCAAATAGTAAAATTCCCTTTTCTCTGGATTTTCGCAACTCAATTTTCGATGATTAATCAAATGGCATTTTTTCTGTCTCACTAGACATCCTTCACACCCAATGATAGCATATATTCCATTGTTAATATCTTCTCTGATGGTTCTCTTATAAATATAGTTTTGCAGAACTTCATACAAACAAACGTTCTCAAGATGACTACTTCTATTTGGATAGTATGTATCCAACATGTTGGTCTTCAAAATATCTGTACTTTCTGGTTCTTTCTCCACCAAATACTCTATTTCTTGTACAGCAAGACCTAGACTCACCCAAATGATGGTTCTAGATTTGGCATAGAGACTTGCTGATGACAATCGATCAGAACATTCATATGCTCCAATTTCTCGATGCGACAACATCTTCAGACTGTAACTGTATAATTTCTTGCTTAGACTCTTTTCATGTGAAATGTCCTCCCACATTTCCTTCAGTTCTGTCTTTTCTTTTTTTGTGATGTAAGACGTCACATATCGAGCCACAGCAATAGAGTTGTCAGCAACAAATTGAATATCCATGTTAGCATTCCACATGGACAAAATCACTGGGTTGTAGTCGTTGATGTACTTGGACTCTTCGTTTCTTTTTAAATTGTATGTATTTTTGGGTGATTTCCTCATAACACTATGTCGCAGAGAAGACATCAAATGATTTACTCTTCCTTTAGAAATCACTGGTCGTGGAAAGGCGAAACGACATTTTGTGTAGAACTTGTCCTTGTTTCTGAATTTTCGACGACAGTACTTTCCACAACGATGGGATTGAAAGCGTAAAACTTGTTGCCTTAAACTATTTTCTTCTGTAGTTTTCGGAACAGCACATGTTGAATACTCTTCAATGAAGCTCATCACTGTTTCATCCGAATCTGTTCCAAATTTGGGTGCATCTTTAATCCACAACAACATATGTATATGAGGAGCACCTCTCGCTTGATACTCCTTTCTCCAAAAGAAATCCAAAACCTCTCCAAGGGGAGGATTTTTTTTGTTGGTAATAAAAGACATCATAGCTTCAAATCTATGATTGAAATATCTGCATACATTCACTGGATTCAAAGAACACAGTTCTCCAGGTGTTTTGAATTCTATATTTTGTATATTTGCATTTGCCTCTCGTAGAAATTGGAGTAAGTCGTCCCATGCATACTCGGCACAGCTAAGAGTGAGTAACCATGTAGGAGTTCCTAAGTTTCTTAGCATACATTTCAATTCCCCATGACGACAGCACCAATACTTGTTTGTACCACGCTGACATGCCATGAGATTGATTAGATGAGATTCCAAAATATTATCTTACAGATTCACTTTCTCCATAAAGTCCCACGCCAAAATATTTTGCAGATGTGCTCCACTTTTCATTATATGGTTTACTGCATAAGAAAGCCCAGACAAGTCACTTTCATACAGTAGATGAAACAAATAGGGAATGCATTGACGAAACCTTGGATCTTCAGCATATAATCTTACAGTTCGATATTCAGATGCAGGAATTTGAAGTGGTCGATCGTCATATCGTCCACCTCGACCTGTTGGAAATAGCTGTGGAAAACAACGAGCTTCCAAACTTTCTTCCCATACACTAACGGGACTTCCTTTTGCTGCTTTCATTTGAAACAATTCAATTGCATTCCCCATTACTTCTTTGGAATGCAAAGGATGAACAGTATAATGTTCATATATTTCTTCACTTCTAGAGACATCAACTTTTTCAATTTGGCCGCCTGAACAATCACTGTCTTCATCTGCAGCTGTTTCCTCTGCTGCAACATAAACATGTTTGTAATACTCATTGTTTTTGACTAAATACAATGTTGCCTTTTTGACTTTCCTAAAATCCACTAAATCTTGCCAGATTTTTTTACTCTTTGTCGGAACCCCATTAACTAGAATAACTAAAGGTTCCTCTTCTACTTTTTCTATACCAATTGTATCAATATTTTTTTTGAAATCTAGAGGCAAATAAACAACTCTTCCCTTTAATCCTCTCTGCAAATCTGTAGGAGGCAATTTCCCTATCTTAGGCTCCATGCGAACAATTGCCTGAAAAGGGTGGACACATTGAATCAAAATAGACTCATATGTATTTAAATCCATCAATTCAGGGGGAATGTCTACCAACTCCAGATTATTATGAACAGCTCTAGCAGGCATTATGTTTTGATTTAATTTATCATAACAATATTTACAAATACGCTGATCAGAACTCAAATCAAAACAATTCTCCACCCACAAATAAGTTGCAAAATCTTTCATAATTATTCACCTTTTCACTTATTACGTATAAATCAACTAATCTAGTTTGATGCTTATAATGACTTCGTCGACAACACACACAAGTAAAATTCGGCCTTTCACTTGATTTCACCTTAAACCTGGTAATTTCCTGCTCAAACTTTTCTGTACTTGAAATCTGTACATTGTCTTCCACATTACCTTGAATTGCTGTGTCAATTTCTACACTATCCTCTTTTGTATCAAAATAACAAATCTCAATTTCTTCACAAATCTTCTTCACATCTAATTCAGTTCCATGCAAAAGAGCACTGTTTAATTGTTTAAGCCTAAGTGCTGGACTTTTTGCATAATACAACATTCTCACTAATTTCCTCATTTTAGTATGATGCACTGCTAACATCCTAAAATGATGAAAAACACTCTGACAGACTTTTCTAGAAAGACAAGCCAGTGAATGGTCTTGCAAACCTGTCTTTTCTCTCACTCTGCAAGGATCTAAGTCTTGCAACAACTTCACTTTCTGCTTTAGACTTTTCTTACTATATGTACGTAAGAAATTACAAAACAAATCAATTGATTCCTGTCGCACACTACAAATACGACTACACTTCCAAGTGTACACTGGACCCTTAGTACGTCTCCCTAAAACTCCATCAGATAACACCTCTTCGGGTTCTCTAGGCACAAGTTTCTCTTTTTCAATCGGACAACCGTCTTTCACTTCATACGCTCGACCACTGGTGTCAACTGCATGCACTAAATCATTCTCCTGGAAGTAACTCTCCTCATTAAAAAATGGCTCACAACTTGAACTGTGCATCCATTCTCGAGAAAAAACTTTACAAAAATTAGTCCGATTAATTACTCTTTTCCATCTACTGTTTGATTTGAAAACATCAATTGTCTTGTTAAGTGTCCTAATTCTATTGATTATTAAAATAAATAATTTTTTCTTAACTTCAAAAGCCTGATCAACAATCTTCTCTACACTTTTCTTTTTCTTATAAAAAGCAGCTCTCTGTTTACCTTTCCTAATGTTTTTTTAACAAATTTAAAACCACCCTATTGCGAAACATTCGTTTACGAATGTCTCTAAACTGATTCTGCCTTCTATTCCTATACATATTATTCTCTCCTGCTCCAGTTTTAGGATTCTTTGAAGTTCTCTCCTTCCTTTTCAAATTTACTCTCTCATTTTCTTTTTCTACATGCTGTCCATCATTTTTTTTTAAAGTACATATGTTCCGAATAAAAGACTTAGTTGTCTTACCAGGAGCTTGGTTCCTGTTTTTTGTAGTATTTGTTGTGGAAGAGTGCTGTAATTCCGTTGCTGTTTTTGATTTTTCCCGGGTACGTTGTTTTCTTGTCCTTTCCCTTGTGGGCATCTTTGCTTACTCTTGAAATAACGATTTCAATCTGTGTTAAAGAAAAAAGTAGCACATTATAGACCACTATTACCAAACAACAAAGCAATGACAAAAAGCAAACGATCTATTCAGGGTTACAGATCAGGTGAGGATTCTCCAGGGGTGCACAAAACGTGAGGCCTGTATTGAAGAGTATAGTGGAAGACAGCTCTGTCCACAAGTACAAAGAAGATGAGACCTGTGTATAAGTCCACTGCACTCTTATACACACGCTTCACCACCTATGCTTCCCGAGAAAGGCCTCTCTCCCACTACAGTCTTGATCATAAACCTCACCTCCTCTGTCCCTCTGGACATGTCTCACCTCATCTGCACAATCTACTTACTAATCTCAGGTAACACAGATGACATAATTGATCCTCATTTATAAAGCCATGCGTCAGTTTTGCGCTACTGAAGCGTCACTTTTTGTGACGCATTGGCATCATAAAACATGTGCCTTGTTGCACCATATTTAAAAAGTGACGCATGTAGGTAGATGCGTCATTTTTAAAACCTTTTGCACCACATTATACCTCTGTCAAGTGTAATGTACAGAGAGGGGTCATTTCTCCACAAAAAGCCTCGTAATAATGACGCAGTAAAATCTATGAGATTTCACTGCGTCACTTTTAGGACACTGTTACATCAAAATCTTGCACCTGCCTCACAACAGGGATAAGACTGAGGCAAACGCTTTCACATGGAGCTTCACAATTTTACAAAATACAATTCCTCTATGCAAAAAACTCAATATGCTTCCTACACTGAGTTAACACAGGTAACATCATTGTAAAGAGTCAAATTGACACCTGTGTCTAAGAATAAAGACGGGGATGGGCTTCATGAAGCCTAGTCCACTGCACTCTTAGACACAAGCCTCACCACCTACACTCCCCAGGAAAGCCCAAACATGTACCTTTTTGCACCATATTTAAAAAGTGACGCATGTAGGTAGATGCGTCACTTTTTAAACCTCTGCGCCACAATATACTCAAAGATGTAAAAACCATTCATTTTCCCCAAAATAGCACAGATCCTATGTACAAGCATCTGCCTCACAGCAGGGATAAGACTGAGGCAAACGCTTTCACATGGAGCTTCACAATTTTACAAAATACAATTCCTCTATGCAAACAAACTCAATAGGCTTCCTACACTGAGTTAACACAGGTAACATCATTGTAAAGAGTCAAATTGACACCTGTGTCTAAGAATGCTTCATGAAGCCTAGTCCACTGCACTCTTAGACACAGGCCTCACCACCTACGCTCCCCAGGAAAGCCCAAACATGTACCTTTTTGCACCATATTTAAAACGTGACACATGTAGTTAGTGTTAGGACTCGATAGCATTGACATGCGAGGTTATGAAGCTCTGCTCTTTTTACCCGGCCCCTATTTCCCACCAACAGACTCTTCAGAGACGCTCCCTAACCAGTGAAAAGAGGCACGGCAGAACGTAGCCTTTGCTTGGCTTACTGTTCCGGTACCACGCCCCCACCTTTTCACTTCCTGATTCCTGGCGCGAGGTTTGGCGGCGTCTTGCTGAGTCTCCGTGTGCCTGTGGACCTTACTCAGCTCCTGCACCCTCATTCCTTGGTCCCTTCTATTTCCTGGATGGGTGTTCGTGAGTGAGAGTGTTCTTTGCCGAACTACGGCATTTCCTGTTATTATACGCGAGAGTTGCTCGCGACCTCCCTTGCTTTACTCACGCATTTAGCGGGCGTTCTTTTGCTCGTATCTTGTTTCTGGCTTCGCTTGTATGAATGTAATACCTGGCGAGTTTCTTTGTTTGTTGAAACCCTTCCTGAGAGTGTGAGCGCTCCGCCCTTGTTTTCCCTTGAGGGCCGGGTGTCTCACCTCGTGTGTGTGTGCACTGCTCCGCTGTTTCAGCCCTCAGCAGCCGGCCGGTGCTCCTCACATTCCCCATTTCTTTTTTGTGTTTTTTACATTGGTCTGGTGTGTATGTCCCTCGAGAGGTCTATGCCCCACATATTGGCTACTATTCCTTGACTTCCTCGAGAGAGCCTGCCTAAACTACAATTGGGGTAAGCACACTTGTATGATCACGCATGTCAATGATTCCTGCTTAAAGGTTAGTGAAGGAATGATCTATGTGTACTGCATATTTTGTTTTCTAGCCTGGACATCCACCTACGACTATTCCTGCTGTACCCTGCCTAGCCCCCCCCTCGTATGAGGAGAGTGGTGGACACTCCTAGGGTAAATTCCCTCATACTTTTAGGGGACAGTAGACAAGAGTGTGTGTCTCATTTCACGTTCTTGCTCCTGTGCCTTGGAGGTGTGGGGATTCTTCTTCACTCCCGTGGAATATTGGTTGCCAACCTGACAGAAAGCCAAGCCCACGAATTTACATTCCCCTGAGTGAAGATGAATCCTGACCCATCGGTACTCTCTGTAGAACTCCAAGCTCAGTCAATAGAGAATATCACAGCCGCCTTAGTAGCCCTTCAGACAGAAGTGGGTAGATTGGGGGTAGAAAATCAAAGACTCATGACTGAAGTGCAACAACTAAGAGCCGGAGAGAGAGAAACAGGCACCATACCAAAAACCAGAAAAAACTATATACACCCTGCTAGGTTCACCTTATCCCCTCCTGCCACTGACCAAGGGGCTAGCGGAGAATCACAGAGTTCCCCGGTTCAAGTCACTGTACACGCCCCTAATCCTGTTCCACTGGCCATGCCTGAACGATTTTCGGGGGATAGCACTAAGTACAATGTTTTCATGAACCAATGCCAACTTCAGTTTTTGTGCAGGACAGCTTCCTTCCCTGATGATTCCGCCAAGGTCGCCTTTATAATTTCGTATCTTGCAGGTAATGCGGCCGAATGGGCGGTTCCCTTAGTTCAGAACGATGATCCTGCTCTTTATGATTTAGATCTGTTTAAGGAAAAGATGAGAAATCTCTTTGCGAAACATTCCTATATGCAAGCCAGTGATACCGAATTGTTCAATCTAAGACAAGGCTCCAAAGATCTCTTGTCCTACATTACCAACTTCAATCGGTTGGTGGCCGAGACACATTGGCCAGAGGACAAGAGAACGTCCTTGTTTTATCGAGGGTTGGGGGATGATTTAAAAGTCCTACTTCCGTGAAGGAAATTCAATCATTCCTCGGATTCGCCAACTTTTATCGGCGGTTTATCAATCATTTTTCTGAGATCATAGCTCCGATAACCAGACTCCTGAAAAAAGGTGTACCTTTTCAATGGTCCGTTGAAGCAGAAAAAGCCTTTTGTGACCTAAAAGCTCAGCTCACTTCTGCTCCTATCCTTCATCACGCCGACAACACTCAACCTTTTTTTGTAGAGGCGGATGCCTCACAATATGCTGTGGGAGGTGTACTATCACAGAGAGACCCGGAGACAGGACACATGCATCCTATAGCATATTTTTCCAAGACACTTTTACCAGCAGAGAGAAATTACACTATAGGAGAAAGAGAATTGTTAGCTATCAAGCTATCCTTTCAAGAGTGGAGACATCATTTACTAGGATCTCCCCATGTTGTCACCATATATTCTGACCACAAGAACCTTCAGTTCTTTAAATCAGCTAGAGCTCTCACGCCCAGGCAAATGCGATGGTTATTATTCTTCAGTGAATATGATTTTATCATCACTTATCGGCCTGGGATACAACAAGGAAAAGCAGATGCCTTGTCTAGACTAGGTCATGAACAACACACGGAACAAGAACAACCCTGTTTCATAATACCTGAGAATAAGATCCTAGGTGTGGGCGATAAAGATCATACCCTTCTGGAACAAATCAAACAACTACTTTTGGATGTATCACAGGAAGAGTGGTTGAATAATCCCTTGCATTCCATTAGAGATGGGTTGTTTTACCATGACAACCAAGTGTTTGTTCCTGCTGCGGAGTTGAGACAGACTATTCTCAGTTGGTGTCATAACAGTACATTGGCGGGACATCCAGGCGTTAAAAAACCCATGATTTATATAATAGGTGGTTCTGGTGGGAGTCTATGACCAAAGATGTGACAGCATATGTTCAAGCTTGCTCCACTTGCGCTCGCCAAAAGGCGTCTCATTGCGCTCCCACTGGACTCCTAAAAAACATAGCCATTCCTCCCCAGCCCTGGCACACAATTAGCATGGATTTCATGACAGACTTGCCCTCTTGTCAAGGTTTTACCACAATCTACGTAGTGGTTGATTTACTGTCCAAAATGGGTCATTTCATTCCTTTGAAAACTATACCGTCCTCCAAAGAACTAGCTTCTGTCTTTTTGAATGAAATCGTCAAATTACATGGTTTACCTTCGGTCATTATATCAGACAGGGGTCCACAGTTTGTCTCAAAGTTCTGGAGAGGGTTGTGTTCCCAGTTGGGGATAGACCACAGATTATCCACTGCATACCACCCTCAAACGGATGGACAAACAGAAAGGACTAATCAAACTTAGGACAATTTTTGCGCTGTTTGTTGACATCCCTCCCATCCACCTGGGTTCAAGCCTTGCCCTTGGCAGAATTCGCCTACAATAATTCTACCCATTCTGCTACAAAGACATCCCCTTTTTATTTTGGCCAGGCCCAACACCCTAGGATGATCCCTATCGATATTCCGTCCACAGATACCTCATTACCCGCTCTTCAGGAACATCATGCCCAAATCAAGTCAGTATGGGAAAAATCCAAGACAGAGTTAAGTAAGGCCAAGGAAGCTATGAAAAGACAAGCGGATAAACACCGAAGACCCGAACCCATGTACACAATAGGAGAGAAGGTGTGGTTGTCCACTAGAAACCTAAAGATGGAAGGTTCTAAAAAACTCCAACCTAGGTTCATAGGTCCCTTCCCCATTGAAAAAATCATCACCCCTGTCACCCTAAAGTTGACCCTACCCCCGTGCATGAAAATACATCCTGTGTTCCACAGCTCTTTGTTAAAGGCCTATATCCCTTCTACTGTCCCAGACCACCCTCCTCCACCTGTACGAATAGATGGCGAAGAAGAATACGAAGTAAACAAAATACTTGATTCCCGTAACAGAAGAGGCAAATTACAGTACCTAATAGATTGGGTAGGATACCCCCCAGAGGACAGGTCATGGGAATCTGCTGAAAACATTCATGCCGCCCGATTGATTCAACGATTCCACAGACTCCATCCCGCTAAGCCTGGTCCCATGAATAGGCCTTTGGGGAGGGCTACTGTTAGGACTCGATAGCATTGACATGCGAGGTTATGAAGCTCTGCTCTTTTTCCCCGGCCCCTATTTCCCACCAACAGACTCTTCAGAGACGCTCCCTAACCAGTGAAAAGAGGCACGGCAGAACGTAGCCTTTGCTTGGCTTACTGTTCCGGTACCACGACCCCACCTTTTCACTTCCTGATTCCTGGCGCGAGGTTTGGCGGCGTCTTGCTGAGTCTCCGTGTGCCTGTGGACCTTACTCAGCTCCTGCACCCTCATTCCTTGGTCCCTTCTATTTCCTGGATGGGTGTTCGTGAGTGAGAGTGTTCTTTGCCGAACTACGGCATTTCCTGTTATTATACGCGAGAGTTGCTCGCGACCTCCCTTGCTTTACTCACGCATTTAGCGGGCGTTCTTTTGCTCGTATCTTGTTTCTGGCTTCGCTTGTATGAATGTAATACCTGGCGAGTTTCTTTGTTTGTTGAAACCCTTCCTGAGAGTGTGAGCGCTCCGCCCTTGTTTTCCCTTGAGGGCCGGGTGTCTCACCTCGTGTGTGTGTGCACTGCTCCGCTGTTTCAGCACTCAGCAGCCGGCCGGTGCTCCTCACATTCCCCATTTCTTTTTTGTGTTTTTTACATTGGTCTGGTGTGTATGTCCCTCGAGAGGTCTATGCCCCACTACTCGTGGCTCCTCATATTGGCTACTATTCCTTGACTTCCTCGAGAGAGCCTGCCTAAACTACAATTGGGGTAAGCACACTTGTATGATCACGCATGTCAATGATTCCTGCTTAAAGGTTAGTGAAGGAATGATCTATGTGTACTGCATATTTTGTTTTCTAGCCTGGACATCCACCTACGACTATTCCTGCTGTACCCTGCCTAGCCCCCCCTCGTATGAGGAGAGTGGTGGACACTCCTAGGGTAAATTCCCTCATACTTTTAGGGGACAGTAGACAAGAGTGTGTGTCTCATTTCACATTCTTGCTTCTGTGCCTTGGAGGTGTGGGGATTCTTCTTCACTCCCGTGGAATATTGGTTGCCAACCTGACAGTTAGATGCGTCACTTTTTAAACCTCTGCGCCACATTATACTCAAAAATGTAAAAAACATTCATTTTCCCCAAAATAGCACAGATCCTATGTACAAGCATCTGCCTCACAGCAGGGATAAGACTGAGGCAAACGCTTTCACATGGAGCTTCACAATTTTACAAAATACAATTCCTCTATGCAAACAAACTCAATATGCTTCCTACACTGAGTTAATATAGGTAACATCATTGTAAAGAGTCAAATTGACACCTGTGTCTAAGAATGCAGACGGGGATAGGCTTCATGGAGCCTAGTCCACTGCACTCTTAGATACAAGCCTCACCACCTACGTTCCCCAGGAAAGCCCAAACATGTACCTTTTTGCACCATATTTAAAAATTGACGCATGTAGTTAGATGCGTCACTTTTTAAACCTCTGCGCCACATTATACTCAAAAATTTAAAAACCATTCATTTTCCCCAAAATAGCACAGATCCTATGTACAAACATCTGCCTCACAGCAGGGATAAGACTAAGGCAAAAGCTTTCACATGGAGCTTCACAATTTTACAAAATACAATTCCTCTATGCAAACAAACTCAATATGCTTCCTACACTGAGTTAAAACAGGTAACATCATTGTAAAGATTCAAATTGACACCTGTGTCTAAGAGTGCAGTCGGGGATAGGCTTCATGAAGCCTAGTCCACTGCACTCTTAGACACAAGCCTCACCACCTACGTTCCCCAGGAAAGCCCAAACATGTACCTTTTTGCACCATATTTAAAAAGTGACACATGTAGTTAGATGCGCCACTTTTTAAACCTCTGACCCACATTATACTCAAAAATGTAAAAACCAGGGATAAGACTGAGGCAAAAGCTTTCACATGGAGCTTCACAATTTTACAAAATACAATTCCTCTATGCAAACAAACTCAATTTGCTTCCTACACTGAGTTAACACAGGTAACATCATTGTAAAGAGTCAAATGTATTTCTTTAAACATGCACACATTCTTTATTCCTTTTAAAAAATGTAAAAGCCATACATTTTTCCCAAAATCGTTTTTGACATCACATTTAAAAAAACACAGCACAGGTCCTATGTAGAAGCATTCCATGTCACTACTAAAACTTCACAATTTTACAAAATACAATTACTCTATGCAGCAAAAACTTTTTACCAAGCATTATCAAAAAGCATGACACAAAGCAATATTAAAAAACCACAATTTGCTTCCAAATCTTCTCCGTAGAGTATACAAGTCTCTATGTATATTAAATGAATCATAACTCACCTTTACAAATATTTTAGGAGATTCAGAACAGTGTCAGATACACACACCAATATTTCTTTAGCAGAGCAAAAGGTATGTTCTCCAGGCACTGCAAACCATAAAGGCACAAAACCCTCTAATTCTACACACATATTGCTCATGGTAACCAATCAAATCTCTTCCCTCTGTATTTTTAAACCAACACCCTTCCCCCCTCAGCCCTTTCTACCTGTCACCATAGCAACTCCCTCCTCACTGAGCTCCCAGGGTTAAAAGTTTATTCTACAATGTTGCAAATCACCTCAGCAAGGATGTTTGACCTGCGAATACACCAGCTTTTCTGGTGCAAGGTTTCTTTAAATGACTTTTATTTTTAACCATTCAAATTACTTCTTACACAGAACACAACCATGCACCCTAACTTTCAGTTTTCAACTATCTCATTCTACCAATCATTGCTTGTGATTCAAGAGCACTGAAACTCCACAGGTTTTTTTTTTGCAAACTCCTATTGTTCCAACTGCCATTTCTTTTCCACACTTCATCTGACTGCATCAGAATCTCCTCTCACCATGTATTCTGTCTGGATTATTGGGCATAGCTATATCCACTGGGCTCAAAGGTATGCAGCTACCAGACATTTTCACAACCTTGACTTACCAAATGTGAAGATTAAATGGATTGGCCAGAGAGGATTGAAATGTCACCAATTGATACCATTGGTGAAAACCTTTTTGCTTTTGCCACACCCTGACCTTTTAATTGTGCACTGTGGAGGAAATGACTTGGGCACTTTGACTGGGGTAGGTCTGGAAATGCTTTTAAAGGACACCTTTGAACAATTGATGGCACTTTTTCCTCAAACTGCCTTGGTATTTTCCAATATTTGCCAAAGACAGAAATGGAACTGGTCCAATCAATTTTGTCCACAATTTGAGAAAGCACGGAAACATGTGAATAAATCTGTCTCTGCTTACATGAGAGACTATGGAATGGGTTCAATATACAATAATAACTTGCGTTACAACATGCAAGATATCTACAGGGGAGATGGTGTGCACTTTTCAGATGAGGGGAATAGAATATTCCTCCTGAATTTAAGACTGTGCATTGGTACCTACTTGTAGGTACCTAAATCAGCCACAGAACCCAAAAGCCCTTTTCAGGGCTACCCTATCTCTGATCACTCCAAATGATTATCTTTTTCTAACTTTTTTTCACTATTTTTCACCAAAGTACGCTCCCCGGTACGCTTCCCGGTGCACGTACCGGACGCTCCCCCTGCGAAAATTTAAAAATAATGTTTTTTTTTTGGTCTATATGGGCCTCCTAACACCCCCTCAGAAAACCTAGGGGGTCAGGGAGGGCCTACCGTGCCCCCTTATACCCATTCCCAACGTTGTTTGTCCTCTATTTTCTGTTTCAAATCTACCGAAACACAAAATGGAGGACTCCCGTTACGCTTACCGGTACGCGTACCGGGGCGCGCACCGGGAAGCGCTCCCAAAAATGTTAAAAGTTAATTTACATAAAAACCACTAGAGACACTTTCACCAAATATAGAATAGGCCATACTACATACCAGTCCTTACCATTTTCCCAAATTTGGTAGAATTCCATTGAGCCATTTGAGCTGTAGCACTGTCTAAATATCCTGAGGTAAATTACATGACTAAAACATATATGAAAGTGTTAGAATTTGCAACCAATGAAAATGTTACTTTCATTTTGTATTTTTATGTGCTGACATTTCATTGGTTATGAACATGAATATATATGAAAAATGAGAGGGAAACACGGCCATTTTGAGTACTACTACCTGAGGTACATTTATAAAGGATTTCCTCTGAAAACATCAACTCCTTTCTGAAAGGTAATTTGTTAATTTTTAAGGGGAACTATGTTCTGCACTTTAAGTTAAATTGGAAAAACGTTTTCTGATAGTTTTTTACTGTCCCTCTGTTATAGTTATAGTTTCAAATAGGCTTCTCTGTTATAGTTATGGATTGATGTAGACTTCTCTAGTATATTTATTAATTTACTTAGGCTTCTTCACATGCACTTTTTTATATTTCTACTTCCTGACTGACACCATACACTGCCCAAAGATAACTTGACTGTTAAAAACTCAAAAGTACCTCTCTGAACTAAAACCCAACAGTGCCCTATCTCTACTGATATATTTATTTTTTATGCAATTTACAGCAACATAATGGAAGGAGATCAAAATAAATGTAAAATTTCATTCGAACTTGATCTTCAGGACAACCCAGAGAAAGAGAATAACGATTCAGATTTTTTGGATCAGTCTCTTGATGAAGAGTTTCTCAAATATGTGGAAGAAATGGAATCATGTAATCCAAATGAGGACATTCCCGATGACATAATGTTGGAAGTCTTATTAAATTTTGAAAAATCAGAGCAATAAATTTATATTTAATAATTAAAAATTGTTCCAGACATTATTCTTTTTGTATATGTAATCAATGAAATAGTACCAAAATGAATATAATATAATGTGAGACTTATAGTATACTGTGCATTTTTTTTTGTGATACATAGTAAGTTTGCTCATAGTTACTTCCTTTCTCCCACTATATTATCTCCAAAGTGTATTTGACATCTGTTTTTCATCTCCTGCCTCCTTTCTCTCACAGTCTATCTCTAATGCACGATATCACCGCCAATTTTTTATACATTTAGAAGAGATTAAATGTAATACTGGAAAACATCATAAGGGAGCAGGATAGACTACCTCTGATCCCCTAGACCTTCTCAGGGTGTGCTTAAAGGATCGGTTTCTACTTTCCTGACAGACTATGCTATGGATTCCCTATACCACAATAACTTCTGTAACAACATACAAATTATCTACAAAGGAGACGGTCTACATTGAATTTAAAACTCTGCATTGGTACCTACATGTTGGTACTTAAATACGCCACACAACACAACAAATCTATTCAGAGCTACCCTACCTCTAAGCACTTTAAATTATTATTTTACTGTTTCACTGAGTTTTCCCCATGTGTGGAGGGGGGAGGTGTGTGTGGGGGATGTGTGGGGTGTGTCTGTGAGGTGTGTGTGTGTGTGTCTGGGGGGGTGAGGTGTATAGGTGTGTGTAAGTATGTGGGGTATGTGGGTGTGGGTGGGGGTTTGGCTGTGTAAGCTGTGTGTGTGGGTGTGGGTGTGTGGGGTGTTTGGGTATAGGTGGAGGTGTGAGTGTGTGCGGTGTGTGTGGGGGGTGTGTGTGTGTGGGGGGGGTATGTGTGCAAGATGTGTGTGTATGTGTGGGATGTGTGGGTGTGTCTGGGAGGTGTGTGTGTCTGAAATAATAGAAATTAAGTGCGATTGCGAAATGTAATGCAAATAATTGATGCAGTACAAAAACGAATGTAATCAAGTGAAAATTAACTGTACTAACTACATATCCCAAAATGCATCACTATGTCCAATATGTATAAATAAGGAAAGTGAAGAGGGACTACTGTATGACACTGCCGTGAGAAGGAACGTTATGTTCGAAACGCGTAGGCGATCACAGTGTGTTAAATAAACTAATTTCATCTACCAAGCGGAGTGCCAGATCATATTTTTTCGAGAGTGGATTAATTGCGAGACCCTGTCCTGGTCTCGACTCTGGCACCAACTCTGAGGAGCTCCCTCTGCGACAGGACAGCTCGTGTTATATATATATATATATATATATATATATATATATATATATATATATATATATATATATATATATATATATATATATATATATATATATATATATTGCAACACATTCAACTGTAAAGTCGAAGAAATGGCAAGCACACTGGAATCCGATTTCAGTAATTTTTAATGCAAACCCCCCTTCACCCCTGACAGACGCGTTTCGCTATTCCAGCTTCGTCAGTGTCAGTTTGTTTGTGTAAAACAGTCCCTTTTTAAACTTTTTGGCCAAAGCTGAAATCATTGACATCGATGATGTTACAATTTGTCAACGTGGCGGCCATCTTTGAGTGTATATCTATCCTTTACTTACAGTGTGAAAAATAGCGCAAGAGATAAAGTGCATAGTGCTCATTTAAAAACATTGCAACAACAAACAATACTTAATTTATGTACATACATACCTTCCGAGATATATAATGGCAAACATGTGGTCCTGAAATAACACTGTATTTTTCTCAGTTTATTACCTTTAAGGGGTGTATCCCCCCATAAAAATCTCTTATAACTACCAAAGACCTCCATGTTTTCACCTATTCATCTCTGATGTTTTGTAGCCCTGTATAGGCAAGAATATCTTGTTTTGTTATTCAATATATATTGATGTCGGGTAAGAGACATAAGTGAGTTAGCAGGGAGTTTGTTCTATTTTTCAGTTGTTATTTGGACATTGCAGTTAATAATACACATGGTCCCATGTGTATAATTAGAGGAGGACCCACAATTCCTCATCGTTATTAAGTCCCCATGGTGTCATGGTCTTGAGGTCAATAATATATCTTGACTCCAAGACCCTGAGTGCCTTCTCTCTGTCCCCCCCACGTTTTAGACGGTTCACTTGGTCAATGCAGTAGAAGCTTAAGAGATCTCTATCGCTGTGATGGTATTTGGCGAAGTGTCGAGCAACCGGATATGATTTATCTTTGTTAGCGATTGCTCGCATATGTTCGAGTATCCTAAGCTTCGTGGGGTTGATGGTGCTCCCTATGTATCTTTTTTTACACGGGCACTCTAGACAGTAGATGGTGAAATCAGAATTGCAATTTAACAGTTTCTTTATTTTTCTGTTGGGTCTTTCCTCACCTGTTCTGCCCGGATATTCTAAGATTTTTCTGCTCCCTTTGCAGGCTTTACAGCGCAAGCAGGGAAAAAACCCTTTTAGGTTAGACCGTTTAGTGGGCTGTGGCTCTGGGGAAAAATGGCTGTGCACAAGATGATCTGAAAGTGATTGACAGCGCCGATACGTTATTAATGGCTGCTTAGAAAGATGTCTCTTCAAAATGCTGTCAGTAGTCAGAATGTGCCAGTTTTTCTTCAAGGAGTGGACTAGGTCACCTGATTTGGTATTGAATTTGGTGATCATTCTCACCTCCTCCTCCACCTTTGGCACTATTTTTGGCACAAGGAGATCCCTCCTCTTGACTATAGATGCCTTATTTGAGGCCTGTTGTAGTATGCTTTTGGAGTATCCCCTATTTAGGAACCTGTCATTAGCCTCATCGTTGGCTTGTTGAAAATCAGTTTCCACTGAGCAGTTTCTTTTTAGGCGTAACAATTCGCCAAAGGGGACATTTTTTATCAGACTCTTAGGGTGGTAACTCGCCGCGTGCCAAAAAAAAATTAAAATATATATATATATATATATATATATATATATATATATATATATATATATATATAGACATCTAAATAAAATCTTTATTACAGTGTAAAAAAGTTACAAAATATTATCACAAATACAATGTTACAAATATATATTTAAAAAAATTACAAATGCAATGATTATAAATGCTTTTAAAGTAAAAGAAAATCATTCTCCTAAAAATAAATAGCAAATTCAATAAATTATTGGAAATTTTATAAACAGAATATAAAATACAACACACAACTAAATTAGTATACATATTATTTTACAAGCATTACACAAAGTATGTGCCTTGAAATATCTCAGCGAGGAAAATGTTGGACTTGGGAGGTGTTAGATGTACTATTCCCAGCCTAGCCTAAGCAACAGCTGGGAAAATGTTGGACTTTGGAGAGGTCGGATTTACTATTCCCACTCCAGCCCAAGAAATAGTAGAGCAAATGTTGCACTCTGAAGGAACTACAAATAAAATTCTACCACCTAATATTCTAGAAACATAAACAGCTAGTATTATAAAAAATAAGATCACATATTACATAAAATCAAACAAATATGTAGTATACTTTTTTTTAATTAACAAATAATAAAGTTAAAACCTGTAAAAAAATATTAAAACAGCTTAAATATAATTTACTTCCCTTATCTCAACAAAAAGAGTAAACACCTGAAAAAGTTAACTTCCATAAGTACTTAAATAGATATTTTTTTGAAAAAATGAATAAGGGACTGTGACAAATACAGTGTATTAACAATACAATTCATATAAATTATTTTTAAAAACACAGCTGTAAATTAATAAAAAATTGAAAAATAAGAATAATAATATCTCCTACATTCAAATATATATATACCAATCAAATATTATTAATAGTTAATTAGGTAAAAATGTGTTAACTTATCACCCTAAACCCTTAACCCCTTGCATGCTGATGACGGCCCCCAGCCATCATGCACTACAGTGCTCGTGTGCTGATGGCGGCTGGGGGCCGTCATGACCGCACCCACGATCGGAATGTGCCGCACAGGCGCAGAATCGCGGCAGCATGCAAGGGGTTAAAACACAAACAAGCCACGACTGAATGCAAAAAGTCAAAATATAAAAATAGTATAAACAAAAATTAAAATAGCAATTATAACATAGAAAATTGCATAATTACCAATTACTCTTAATTTAAATAACTTGCCCACCCAATTCCCCTAAAAATCAAACAACCTGCAACTGAAAAAATTTCTTATAGAGACAGCTAGCTGTAGATTCTTCATCTTAGAATCCTCCCCAGGCACCAGACTGAATACGGAGACATTTTTAACAGTACCTCTGCGCATTGATAGAGGGCATCGAGCGACTCCGTAGCAACGTCGTCTCCCAAATGTTAAGTCAACGGATTCCATATAACCCCTTCTGGCGTCAGTTCCTTCTTTTTCGTGCTAGCAACGCGCATCAGAACTGCAGTTCCTCAAGTGGTTTTTCATCCTACTTGATGTTTTTTGTCAACTGGACAATGTGCTTTTTTTCTACCTTTTTTCAATACCCTCGGGGTTCAAGCCTTGTGAGTCCTATGACTGACAAATGTCTGCCATGGACCCTCACTCGGTTTGCATGAGGTGTCTGGGTGAGCACTGTGACTCAGACGAGTGCGAGTCTTATTTTTAACTCCAACCAGAGGTGTGAAGAGAAAGTCACATAAAGGCCATTGCGGCATGATGACACAGTCATTGAAGTTATCTCAACAACCTCCATACCACAGACCAACTGCTTGTCTGCTCTAGGAGCCGTTCCGCAGGCGTCATTCTCCATTGACGTCCGGAGGTAAGTCTCGGCGTTGTCAGTCGAAGTCATGGCACAACCCGCCTTCATCGCCTACCGCTGGTCCCACTCTTCTGTTGAAGTGTTGGGGGATGAGTCTGCCTGCACCTCCCCACCTATCCTAGTGCTAGAGCCAATTAGACCCAGATGAGAAAATATTATCAATCTCTTTATTCTATTTTTGGGTCCTCACCTTCCTCTTGTGTGCCCTTGGGCCCCACAGAGGTGCATAAGGTCGTGCCTGTGTCCCCACCGCCGGGTTCTCCCTCGACTTCAAGTCAGCTTCTTGTTTCTGAAACCGTAGCGATGCCGGTGAACAGCCTGGTTAGGCTACCACCTTCCATGCCTGCTTCTGGTTTTCTGATTATGATGTCAGCATCAGGCTCTTGTCTACCAGTTCCAAAAGTGATGCCATCGCTGATGCACTATCAGCTATTTAGGCGTCACCTCCTCGGCTCCGACCGGCTTCGATCACAGCATCACATGTGGTGCCCATGAAGTTCACTGTCCAAACTACTTTCCACTGCTCTCTGGAACCCTTCTTCCATTATCTCCTTCTGTGGAGGAAATGAATAAGGTGTGGTGTGTCCCTATCCCATTTCGGACTCAGTACCACCCACTATGCAGTCTAGCTGGTTGCTTGACTTGGGTGGCGCTAGTTGCTCAGAATATTCTCCAGCTTCCAGCCTCCTGTCTCCTCCTGGTTTGGCTTCAGAGGTGTGTTCTGCTCTAGCAGACATGCTCAATCAAGTTTCAGTTGTATGGGATTTGCAACTTCCTTCTATAGAATTGTCAGCAGACCCTTTTTAGCATTTTCCATCCTGCAGTCTAACGTAGAGCCCGTCCTTCCTTATAGTGAATGTCTTTTGGATATCCTGTTGGTTTACTTGGGCTAAACCTGAAACAAGGCTCCCTGTGGATCGCTGTATTTCTCACAGACATCTTCCGGTCCCAGACAATCTGTCCTGTCTTTTTAGATACCCATCTAATCAGAGCTTTGTGGTACAGGCTACTTTAGCTTCCCAAAATATTGATTTTATCCCTCCTGTCCCTCTGAAAAGAGAGGTCAGGAAACTTGGCACGTGTTCTTAAGCGTGTTTTCTCATCTTCTAGCTCTGCCCAGCGATCGCTAAACACTTCTTGTGTACTTGCCCGCTTATCCCATGTTTTGTGGGACTGAGTGGAGCACCTCATGCCCTCCCTTCTGGAGGAAGCCCGGAATGCTCTTGTTCCATCGGTACAAGATTGTCAACAAACTGCCAACTTAGCATCCACTGTAATATACCACTGATTCTGTTGGTCGTGCTATGGCCTCTTCTGTAGCTCTTCGTCAGCGTGCATGGTTGTGTACTTCCAGGTTTTCAGAGGATGTGCAAACAACTATGATTGACATTCCTTTTGATGGCGCCTCCCTTTTGGGTACACATGCTGGTTCGGTTTTATGCAGTTTCAGAGATAGTAATGGTAGTACTGAGTCTTAACTCTGTGGTTTGTACTAGATTACTCGGTGACAATTTGTTTCCCCTTGATAGTCTCCTATCAGCTTTTATAGGGCGGAGTACTTCTCTCCCTTCCAAGGTTACACCCGGAGTAGTGTTCCTGCTTGCTGCAGGTGCTTTTCTTCTGTTTTATGCTGTCAGTGACAGGTTTAGTTTCCAGCCATCTGGACATATCTTACGTTGCGGCATTGTGGGAGCCTGCTCTTACCGTTTCTTTTTGCCGCTTTATTTTTTCTACCCGAGTACTTACTCTTTGGCTGGTAAACTGTTTATGTTATATGGATACACTGTAACCTTGTTTTCTGTTTTTGGGGACCTTATTTTGTATTCCTAGTGGGCATTCTGTGAGCTATGTATACACTTACTATCCCGTATAGGGACTTCAACTTAATTATTTACTCTGCTCTTTACCTCCATATGGGCGATAGTAGTACCACAAGCGGGCAGACTCTTTGGCATGGGTAGTTTTCTTTCCGGTCTGCTAGCTTCTTCGGTCTTGGACCGTCTCTTTATTTTATTTTGTTTTGTAGCACAGATAGATTTTCTGCTTCTGGTCTTCTGTGTTTATATTGGATCAGGTCTAAGGTTCCACAAGTCCACCTCCACCTTCTCTAATGCCCTAGTGCTTTTGGCATCTTATTGGCATACTTAATTGTGCTCCAGATGCTGTTAATCTTCAGCATCTTGGAATTTTTTTAAACTTATTTTATTAGGTTTTTAAAAAAAGGACCAAGTGGGGGAGGGCCCGACATAATCCATAGGAAGACAAAATATTACAGGGTTACAAGACGTGGAAATATCAATGAGTACAGTTCGTATACATAACAAAAGAGAAAAAACTGAAAACTGCACTCAGACTTTCCCACCCCACCCACATTGGCAAGCGAATTTCATTACCCGCATATACCCAAAAAGATAAGAGAATACATTGTACATTGTGGCTTGCAAACCTCCCATAGGGCTACTTTTATAGGGATTGTGATGGAAGTGGAGGAAGGTCAATGCCCTGGTATGTAGCCCGTTGAGACCATATTTTTGAATGTTTTGGGTGGCAACACCTCGCTTGAAAAACCGCCATCTCTACACCCATGCATTTGTCTAGCTCTCTTTGACACTTTCCTATTGTTGGTGGAGAAGTGCCCGTCCATAATTGAGCAATTTCACATTTGGCATTGTGAGGGCGAGAAAGAGTAGGTGTTGCTTATATCGGTTCCCACCTATGTCCTCCGTAGTATGAAGTAAAAACAATCAGGGATTATGTGGAAGGTCCCAGGACAACACCTCTTTAAGGCATGTCGATACCCAATGCCAGAAGGACTGTAAAGCCACACAGCTCCATCCCGTATGGAGAAATGTCCCCTCCTCCCTGTCACAGCGTAAGCACCCGGGGGATGCCACAACTAACAAACAAAAAAGGAGTATGCAGTTCCTAAGGGGGGCTAACAAAAACTTTGGGTGAGATCCAACAGTGGCTACCAAGAGCGAGGATGGGTAATCCTTCCCTTCGGAATGAGGACCCTCACACACCCAGCCCGCTGGGTGTCATGCTTCATCATTGGGCATGCTCCTCGTCGGGTTGGCGCTGCAATACCCGACGGGTACCCACAGTGGGGGCTCTTTGGCAGAGATCTTTTATTCCTTGCCGTTAGGTGCAGTGTGTGTAAGGGGCCCTAGAGTATAGAAGTGAAGGGATGTGGGTTCAAAAAGACCATGTGAATTAAAACAGGGGAATGGGAGGATCAGGGAAACTAATTTTAATAATCCTGTCTCCCACCCTGATTAAAATAGGTGTGGCAAGTCAAGGCATGACGTAGTTGGAGGTACCTATAGAACTCGGTTTTATGGGGATGGAACTCCTCCTGCAGTCGCTGAGATGATTTAAGGACTGTGCCCCGTATAATGTCCCCCAGAGTGTAAATACCAATCAGGTCTCATTGACGGAACCCTTTCAGTGCGACCACCTGACGTAAATAATTATCGTGCCATAAGGGCGTCGCCTGCATCAGCTGCATGTGCCATCCCAAACTGTATATCGCCACAACCTGATCGTTGTTCCATTGCTATGTGGTAAAAAGTTGAGACTCTGTGCACTGTAGAGTAACTGCAGGAGGGGAGTCCTTCCCATTGTAGTATTTTCTAATGCAAACGCCGGGTCCCTAGGTGAATTATACCACCAGTCGTTAATGATTAACAGATGAGCTGCCAAGTTGTAGGAGTATACGTCTGCAGCAGCTATGCCTCCACAATAGGTGGCCCTCCCCCCCATAAAAATGTATTATGCATGGCATTAATTTGCACAAACCATGCTCTCGGTATCTGGTATGGGAAATTCTGAAGACGGTAGAGAACCCTGGGGAGAGAGACCATTTTAAAAATGACAGACCGTCCATATAACGAGAGAGGTAGGGAAGACCAGATAGCTGTCTCATCGCGGAGGTTGACGAGGAGCGGATTTATGTTGCGTGCCCACTAAATCTGTAGACAGGAGGACACAAATTCTCCCACATATTGAAAGCCTTCCTGCTTGCTTCTGCCCTGATTGCCACAGAATGGAAACAGCACTGATTTAGCAGGGTTAGTGTGGAGCCCAGAGGTCTGGCCGACGACCCGGAGGATCTGCAGAATACGTGGGCCCGAGATCCAAGGATCGGTCATAAAAAAGAGGACATCATCTGCATATAGCGCAATACGGCCTGGCTGCGAGCGTGGCCAGTCAAAGCTTCTGAGCACCGGATCTCCACGGAGCCACGCCGCTAAGGGCTCTACCGCCAAGGCAAAGAGGAGAGGAGACAGCCCTGCCGTTTGCCTCGACCAATAGGAAAGAAGGGGGAACGATGGGCAGCGATAGGCACAGAGGACATAGGTTCTGTATAAAGTAGGTGCACATGCGCTAGAAAACGTGGACGGAAATTAATCACTTCTAGGAGTTGGAAGAGGTACTCCCAGCTAAGGGAGTCTAAGGCCTTATCTATATCTGCCAAGAGTAAGGCCGCGGGGTGCCCCAGCTCTGGGGCCAAAGCCATAGTTTTGTGAACCCGGCGAATGTTATGTCGGGTGGCCCGATGCAGCATAAAGCCAGATTGGTCCAAATGGACTAGAGGGAGAGGTGTGGCGCCGCGGCCAGGGCGACTGACGCTGGAATCTGGGGATCAGGGTTCGATCCCCGGCTCCGGCGGCAGGTTAGCCCAGCACCATGTGACTCTGGGCAATAGCTCGCTTAATCTTCCCGACGGCCCCCAGCCCCTAGAGACCCTTACGGGTGATTGTGCGCTTTACAAATGTGGATTATTATTAATATTATTATCCTGAATGCATGACCGCAAACGGTCCGCCAAGACTTTCCTCAGTAATTTGGATTCGAAATTGATTAGGGAGATAGGGCGGTATGAGGACGCATCCTCTAGTGGACGGCCGGGCTTTAAAAAGAGGGCAATTTCAACTTGACGCCAGTCCTGAGTCAGTAGTCGCTTCTCAAGGGCCTTGTGGATCGTTCCCAATAAATGCAGGCCCAGCATGGCCATATGGGAGTGAAGAAACTCCATAGGGAATCTGTTAGGACCCGGAGCTCGACCTGGGCGCATCACGTTTACTTCATCTGTTAGTTTGTCTATTGTAATGGGACCGTCTAATTGGTCTCTCACCTGATCCGATAGCCGCTGAGGGGGGATATCCCATAGGAACTCTGCGGTGAGATCTCCCGAGATCTGTTCCCTCCGGGTATACTGCGTGGAATAATGAAGCGCAAATTCCTCTACCACCTCCGCAGGGACTGTAGGCAAGGCACCATTACTATCCCTGATGGTTGGAACCATGGCCGGACCCTGCCTGGCTTGACATAATTTATGTAGCATTTTACTGGATTTGTCCCCCCACTGGTATATCCGATATTCAGACGCCAACCAGATTTATTTTGTCTCCTCTGTAAGATGATGGTCCAGCTGCTATTGCGCAAGGGACAGGTTTCTCCGAAGAGTTGGAGTGAACCCTAGCAAGTATTTTGTTTCCAAGGAAATGCATTGGGCCTCTAGTTCGGACCTCTGAGCGGAACGCTTGCACTTGTCGTTAGTCTTATAACTAATGTCCACCCCTCTAATGGTAGGTTTCAGGGCCTCCCAGAGGGTTACTTTAGAGGGGGCAGAGTCGACATTCAGGGTAAGATAATCATGGATCACAGTTTGGAGACACTCCTGGTAATCGGGATCACGCAGATGCCACAGGGACATCCGTCATCTGATGGGGAGCTTTTGAAAATGTAAGAGGCGTGTCACAGTGATTGGTGAATGATCTGATCCGATCTCGGAAGATGCTATACCTGGGAAAATCTGTGGACATAGCCTCATGGTGTGAAGAGGTAGTCTAATAGAGACATAGAGCCATGTACCTCTGACATGTATGTCAGGCCTATCTTGGCAAGATGGTATTCCCGCCATAGATCCGCCCAACCCAGTGCCACTGCAAGTGATGATAATTTAGAGGTACCTGCGGGGGGAACCACCCCCGATTCCTGTCTCCTATTGAGTGATGTCATAATGTCATTCCAGTCACCACCCACAAGGGGCAGACCTGCTGGGAGTTCACTCCACAGGCAAGTCAAACCTTCCATAAACGCAGTCCAGAGGGGCGGTGGTGCATATACACTGCCCAGTGTGAGCGGTTCACCAAAAAGCGTTCTCGTCAGGCTGAAAATATCTACCCCCAGGGTCCACTCAGTGTTTAGTATGGATGAAAGGGACACGAGCATGAATAAGAATTGCTGTCCCACGGGAACCCCTAGTGAAACCCGCATGAAATACCTGTTGGAATCTGAACCTAGCTAGACACGGAGCCTTATTGCCCAGGAGATGAGTCTCCTGCAATAGAAGAATGTCGGCCCCATATAGTTTAGCTTGCCTGAGGACAGGCCCCCATTTGACCTTGTTGAGCAACTCCCGGACATTCCACGTCACCACCGTCAGTTTACCAGTATGGGAACCTGTTGCCTGAGGGGCTATATATCTAGTCTGGGTCTAAGAGTAATGGTCTGCCAAGTAAAGAATGGGATGTGTGTCTACGTGTATAAGCAACAAAAAGCATAACTCTAGATTTCGGAAACCCCCCATTCGGTATCTCCCTCCCCCCTCCCGATACTGCCAAGAACTAGGAGCATCTGTCACGGTAAGGGGCACCTCAAGACCCAAACGGCGGATCTCAAGGCTCCTCCCTCCAATGGATCCCAACCACCCCAAAAAACATGAACGGTGGGAAGCTAGTGACTGTGCAGGTCTGCCACCGTGTGTAGCGTCCACCTTAACTTAGTGCAGAATAATCAGGGTAAGTCCAGCCCATGAACATTCAGTTATGTGCTAATCGGAATATCACAGGCCATGGATCAGTCAAGGTGCTCGTTCAGGACTAGAGGATCGTCGGTCAGACCCAGAACTATGCCATCTTTTTGGACTTTGTCCTGTGTGATCAATTCCGCTGCGAGCCCATAGAAGATTCAGACTCCAGTGGTGGCGGGGAGTGTGGTTTCAGGTGAGCCCTTTCGCAGACAGGGCGAAAGTGCTTTGGGCGAATCAAAAAAGAATGTTTTGGAATTATAAATCACTTGGAGCCTGGCAGGATAGAGTAACATGAGATGTTGAGTTCACTTAGCCTCCGTTTTGCTGCTGTAAAAGATTATCTTTGTTGTAGCACCAGATGGGCCTGGAGTCGAAGACGAGCTTATCTTTACTCAAGCGGGCATACTTCAGCACTGCATCTCTGTCTGCATAGTTTAGCAACTTGGCAATGACCGCCCGTTCATTTTCTCCAGGGGGTGATTTTCTTGTGAGCGCCAGGTGAACCCTCTCGACCACAAAATCTTATCAGCCAGAAGCCACGAGATGAGAAAGCAATTTATGGAGCTGCCTTGGCAGCCCTTCGGCAGGGGTAGCAAGCTCTTGGAAGATCACAGTCAATTTATTGACCTGCTGTTGAAGGGTCTGCATGGTAGCTTCCACAGATGACACCTGAGTCTCAGCCTCAGTGATGCAGTCAACAGCCTTTTGCAGGTCCTGCCGCAAACATGAGACCTCGGTACCCACTGCACCAATCTTGGCTTCCAGTGTGTCCCTTGCATCCGTAATTGCCGCTTGCAAAGCCGCATTATCCAGAATGGGGCCAGGTGGAGGGCCCCCACTTGCAGAATTTGCAAACTGATCCAGAGTGCTCTGTTTCGGGCCTGTGGCGCCCGGTTTTTCTTTCTCCATTGTGAGATCGCCAATTAATGGATCCGGTTACTTCTGGGGCGGATCCAGATCTGGCAAGGTATACAGGGTCATGGGGCGCCGATCTGACACCTCGAGGGATTCTCCAGGGGGCGCAACGCAGCCGGTCCTCACAAAATCTGTCCACCGCTAGGCCACAAGCCACACTGGATCTATTCCAGCCGCCTCCACAACCTGCAGCGAACAACCAAGCAGGCCCCTGTAAAGGAACCTTGCTCGCCGGACCACCAGCGCGCAGAACACCCCTGATACTCCGGCATCAAGGGACAGAGTCCTCTTTGGCAGTGTAGAATGCAGGGGCACAATGTATCACCAAAGTCCATGTGGCACCACACAGGAATACCCCACTTCCTGAACTTCAACCACGGTGCATAAACCAGCAGTACAGAATAGATGAGAGGGCCGGCGGACCCAATGCCAGCTCACTGAAGGCCGTGGGGAGAGCCAAAATGGTGGCACACGCGTAATCTAGACCTCGGACCGAAGCCAGGGCCCTAAGGCAACTGCTAGTCCCAAGCTTGCTAGCGGATGCCTCGTCCTGGAATAGCACCGATGAATCACCCACTGTGTCCCCACTGAAGGCAGGGGACCGGGCCTCAGCACCCTGCACTCAGGTATTCCCCCGAGGGAGATCTCTTCCTGTGGCACTGGCGGGGCCCCGCAGACGCGGCACACAGCACCATCGCCCCCCATTCCCAAGGCCCCAGATCAGCCTGTCCCCCTCGTCGACCGATGATTGGACCGGGATAAGCCCGCAACCACAGCGTGAAACCCAGCTGGGCCCATGGAGCTCCCCCTCAGCCCGGACCCCGGCCAGCGACCAAGACCGTCACTCAGGCAGGCCAGTTAGGACATGCGGTAGCCAGCCACCTCGTGTAGCCCCCCAGCACTCTCTCTCACCTTGACTTGGGGTCAGAACCCGGCCCAGGACACGGCCGCAGTCACACAGGATCGGGCAGCAAGCAAGGGGACGCTGAGCATCGGCCGCAACACGCTCCTCGCTGCACTCGTACTCGCCCGCGATCTGTCGTTGGAAATCCTTCTTCAGCTCCACACCAGCACACCAAGTGATTCCTCTGTCCTGTGCGCTGGGGATATGCGACACTAAAGCAGATGGGGTAAGATAATCGACAAATGGAGGTGGTGGGTGCATGGAGCTTATTCAAGCTGTGTCCGCCATGCTTGCTGGCCAAGCCACGCCCTTGCTTGGTATTTTTTGTATATATTTCACCCTTCAGGTATTCTTACCTTGATAATTGGGTTACAGCAACAGCTGTTTCCTGCAGGGTTTTTTATGCATATCTGCAATCACATCCATGGGGTAGGAGTTGTGTCTGCTGTTCTATTCAGTTCTGTTCCCCTTGCAACACCAGTCCCTTTGCTTGTTTGGATCCATGTATAGTATCCTTATTTTATGGGAAGCTAGGTTTCTGTAGTGCTAGATAAACTTTTGTGTTCTGACACCCTATAATGACCTTTGACTACCATTATTTTAATTGACTTTAGTGTGTTATTTTATCCTAGCCTGGACGTATGCCGGTCCTGCAAATGCCTTGCTTCTCTTACCAGTTTCTTTCTTGTAATCTTGCAGTCTTTCAGTGGGAGCAGTCACAGAGTAGACAGCCTTGCCAGGAACAGAATGTGTGGGATGTGCATTTGAAAGCGTGAAAGGGAGAGAGTTGTGGAATGTGCTTTTTGGTCTCAAAGTGCAGTGTTGTGGGCAGTGATGCACACATGTGCTCGGTGTTGTACATTGAGACATGAAGTGTGTGAATCTAGAAGCAGTTGTGCACAATTGTGCATTGTGTTGTACATTGATGAGAATTATGAAGTTATTACTATTGGCTTTGATGTGGCCTCATGTCATCTTGTTTTCTGACTTTGCCTTGCTTCAGCTTTTCTGCGTGCACAGCAGCGCTTGCAAGTTGTTTGGGTTACTCACGTTCAAGGATTGTTTATGTTTAATGTACCCAGAAGGCTTTGTGAGCTTTGTCAAGATAAAGGCTGGAACATGCAATATTTGGAGAAGAGGATGTGAGAACTTTTTCCTGCCATGTGAATGCTTGCTTCGAACCTGGCCAGTTCTGGTAAGATTCCTCTGGCGCAGGGGGAGGTTTTTCCCAAACCTTCTAGTATATTTAAAACTGTTGACTCAGAAACCGGGAGCTTGGAATCTGAGTGGGGACAGACGCGTCTACCTCGGAGTGTGGAACTCTAGTTGCTGAGGCTCTCAACCACAGCTGGTTAACTTTCCCAGTCAGGAGTGGGTGACATGCAGTATTTGCACCAGGTAAAGTATTGAGTTTTGGTTAATGCCATTGTGATGTTTGGCCAGTGGCTTTGATCATGTGATGTGTTTTCTTTGTGATGCGTGAGTGAGTCAAGGTGAACGTCCAAAGTACTTATTTGATGTATATATATCTTTCTGATAGCTTGCAGGATGTCCAGTATATTTATTGAGTCTTATTTCATATTATTTGCTTATTATTTATTCATCAGTATTATTCAGCTGTTATATTTACCAAGAGTGTTATTATTGCTTGCATATAAACATTTATATCTCTTTGTGTATTTGAATCTTGTGCATTTGGCATCTGGAAAAGCCTTTCTGTTAGAGAGTATTGTGTAAAATAAAACCCCAAACCTTATTCTAAAAGAGAGAGAGTCCTTGCATTTTGTAAAATAAAACCCTTTTCGAAAGGTGCTGTGTTTATGTCTCCTGCTTTGCCTTGCGGGTTTGGGCTACAGTGTGGAAGATTCTGTAATATCTGATAGGCGCAAGCAAGACAGTTTTCTTTTCCTGCATGTTCTCTTTTTTACCCTTTCCGTTCAGTTTACCCCCCTTTTTTGGTGTGGGTAGTTCAATACTTTTTCATTGGGCGTATCCAACTATGTACTTCTACTGCTTCTGCACTGTCATCCAATAATGTTTTTCCCCCTTCCTATGGTTCATTCCCTTCATACACTGTATTCCCAGTTTTCATCTAGAGCTTTGGTTTGGTTTTTTACCTGTTTCCCAAGCATCCATGGAACTTTGGTCAGGTTTATTACCTGTTTCTTAAGTTTCTATGGGTTAGACAAAGTGTGATTGTTAAAATCAGCCATTTGTTGCCCTTAGTTTCTGCCAGCCCTTTGCTTCACACTGGTGTTCTTATTCTTCTTTTTCTGGACTTTCCACATGCTATTATTCTTTGTTTAACCTGTTACCATCTGCTGACAACCTCAGTCAGAGGCATTGGTTCTTGGACGGTTGCCTTGTTTTTTCCTGTAGTCTTATGTGGCATTGTGTTGCTGTTTTCCAGCTTTGTCTTTCTGTCTCTATCCTTCTGTGATTACTTCTGTTCTTGGAGTGTCCTTCGTTCTGCTACTTCTTTGTCCTTCCACTCACTGTCGGAGGCTGTGAGTTCCCTTCAGAAGAGTGGATATACTTTTGCTATCCCCTATATGATGTGTGTGTCTACGGGAGTATCTATTGTTATGTATTTATGTCTGTATGTATTTTATGTGCCTATATGTCCTCATATACATTTAGCCTTGGATATTTATGTCTGTATGTCTATACATTATATTGAATGGATGTATTGTAGATGTGTTCTACTTCAGTTATATATGTGTGTGTTTCGCACATATGTTTGTCTTACCTTCCATATGGTGTTATTCACTGTATTCTACCTACAACCTTCTTGGTGACCAGATTCACCCTGCTTTTGGTTGTACTTGTCTGCTTCCTACATTATCTTCAATGAGCTTCTCCATTGAATATTCCGGAGGGTGCCTTATATCTCTTAAGGTTCTCAACATAACAGGGGTTTCTTTTTACCGTTCTTGTTTATCTAGCGATGCTCTTCATCATTCACTGTTCTCTCTCTCTTTCATTCTATAATTGGAGGTCCTTTTTCTCAAAATCTGTTTCTCAGGGTAGTTATCTTGATGATCGGTGGGTGCTAGTTATCCGTAGCAGGTGACCCTTCCATTTGGTTTGAACCTAGACTCTGTGGACTATTGTCCTTTGTCCCTTTGCATTCCCTGATCTTAGGTTGCATCACTTTTTTTTGGGCTGCCTATTTTACTGATTCTATACAGTGTTTCTCACAGTCTTGTAGCTTTCTACGGCCTACAGGCTTTCCATTGTCCTTATTGAAGATCAGTACATTCTGTGAGCATCTATCCTCCACCTATGATTTTTGGGATAGTCTGGTCCCTTTCTACCTTTTAGACTTTCTTCTTATATTTGGGGATCTTTTGTGGGGTCAGCTTGTGTTGCAGGGATTCTGCCCCAAAGCAGAACTATGCGCAGGATTACAGGACCTTGGTGTATAGGGACTGAGTCATCCTACCCCCTTAGTACCCATGAGCCCAAGACCGACTAGCTATAGTGTTTCATTTGCTCTCCTACTCACTCACACAGAAACAAATGATTAGACATCTCAGAACACAGCACTACAAGATCTCTCAGGAATCGCAGTAACAAGATACACCCTTTCGCTTGCACTCTAGTACTTATCCACAATAAGATCTGACAGAGACACGAAACTGCTTAAAATATTTATTTTAACTAACACGCGGTAACATGCAGTATACGTGCCATAATTAGCAGGAAAATGCGTAGTACAAATACAGTCAGCATAGCAGCTAGTCCATACATCATGAAGGGAGATGTCATCATGGAAAGACAATAGAGCGTAACCTCCCTTGCCTTGTTAAGAAGCAATATTATTATATATTGCAACATCTCTGGGCTTTGTCAGCAGGCCAGGTACCTTAGCCTATAGATGGTAGATCTATATCTTTGGTGCTGTCTCACTCTTCTCCCTGGAAAGGTCCCTCTCCAAGTGTGTGCTACCTATGTATTCCAATAAAACCAAAGTACGTTGTCCAAACAACACCTGCATCTGTATGTTTTGTTTAAGGGCTAAGGCCTGGCCAGAACAAAATACCAAGGGGCATTGTTGTTCGACTTTGCTCACAATATTCCGTCAAAATTACAGGAACATGCAGAGAGTGAACACAGCGATGAGTTCTCTTGTGAAAACAGCCATATAAATGATTGCAAAAATAAATTCATGTAGTAATGTGCGCAAAGCAGCAGGCAAGCAGCTGCATACTCATGCTAACTTAGAGAAGACGATAATGACACCATTTAAAAAAAAATCTTTTTATTGTTTCAAAACACAAACAAGACATAAGAAGGGACCATTACAAATACAAAGAACCCCACATTTTGCGTTGTGATCGGACTTGACAAATATTCAGCAATTAACAATGCATATAATCCCTATTCCAAATCTAACGCTGTAATGTCAAGTCCCTTCAATCAACATAATGTCGCGTCTGAGCTCGGGGCTGGAAGTCCTCAATCAATGCCCTATGTGTGACCCCCCTCAATATCCATCAACTCCCGATCCTCCCTTCCCTGCCGCTGGCGCTGTTATTTAGATAAGAAGTGTTGTAAAGGTACTACTCTCGTGTGTGATATGTTTACAGGTCATCGCATCTACTCTACTAATAGTCATCATAACCTCCCATGTTTCAGGGGCCTCCCACTACGCTAATCTCCCCCAGTCCAGAGGAAGCCGCCTGTGCCTGATCCTCCCCCACCGATGATCCGGATTCCGAGTCAATATCCACGTCCAGCATCCGGAGCTCCGCAACCAAGGCCTCCCACAACCGCGCCGCCTCCAGCGCCTTATCACTATGGGATCTATGGGCTTGTTGTATTCTAACTAAACTCTTGCTGCTCGCCCACATAAGTAGCGCTGCCTTCCCTCTAACGTAGCTAGGGCCAGCTGCTGCCTTCCAGTGTGACGTAATTTCTCTTTTAGCCAGGATGAAACCCAAGTCCATGAACTTGCTAGTTATCTTGTTTTTACTAGTGTGCGGGAACCAGTGTAACAGGCATGCCCCTTTATCCATATCAACTTGCCGCGCAGTTACCCTACAGAGCGACCTGGCTACCTCCTCCCAGTATGTTCCCAGCTGAGGACAGTCCCACAACATATCGTTCAGGTCCGCACCCTGAAACCGGCATCTGGGGCATATCGCAGTATCGATTCGAAAATATTGATTATTTTTAGCTGGTGTGAGATATGCCCTATGTAACCCAAAGAATTGAATTAACTGGAACCTGGCGTTCCTGGTACTCTTCCATGCCCTTTTAAGTATCTGTGACCAGGCCGCATCTGGGATAGTTTTGTCTAAGTCCGTCGTCCATTGCTCCCGCAATTTTTGTAACGGGTTAAGCCCTTCCCCTAACATTTGTTTATATAGACAGGTAATCGCCTTATACATGCCCGCTGCCATCACCACGTATTGACACGCTCCACTTATTGGTGGTTCAGAGAGGCCAGCACCCCAATGTTTTTGTAGGGCTGCAATCAAGGCCGCGTGCATCAGGAAGTGACCACGCGGAAGACCGAAGGTCTCCTGCAACGTGCTATAGGGCAACAGTACACCGTCTGCATATCGGTCACCCACCATCTGCAGGCCCAACTCCTCCCATTCCTCTAGGCCGGACCAATCGCCACCATGTGGTAACACCGTGCACATGCCCAATGGTATCCCGGGTGCGTAGGGTCGCTGCACCCCAATTCTGCTGTGGAACCGTTTCCAACAATGTCTTAGGGTGCCCTCCACCATCGAAAATTCGGCAGCCCTCAGTCGCTGCTGCAGGATCACAAATGACAGAACATGTCTCGGCACTTCCGGCACAGTCCTCCCCTTTGGTCCCCTGAACTCTAACGCAACCGCCTGAGAGAGTACCTGAAATTGCGCAGCCAGATAGTATAATTAAAAATCTGTAGTAGCAAGGCCTCCCTCAGCTCGTGGCCGCATCAGTGTATCCAACGCTACTCTGCGCTGTCCCACACCCCAAATGAAACTACCCACCGCTGAGCGGAGTTGTCGAAAAAATGCAGCCGGTATTCGTATCGGTAAGGTCCGGAAGAAATATAAAAGACGAGGAAGCGCCACCATCTTCAGGAGCGCGACACGACCCACCACCGACAATGGCAGAGTCCCCCTAAACCGCATGCTTCTCCTCAAGCCCCTCATCGCTCTCCCAATGTTACCCTCGAGAAGATCCTCCTGTGTATGGTACACCTGCGTTCCTAAATAAGGAAGGCAACTTGGCTCCCACGCCAGGTCGGGCGGTAACACTGGTGGGTCGCATGTACTAGACACTGGGAAAACACAGGTCTTTGCCCAGTTAACCCGCAGGCCCGAGATGTCCCCGAAATGGTCAAGGAGATTGCGCGCCCCATCCAGGGCTTCCCCCGCATCTTCCAAAAACATTAGGAGGTCGTCCGCGTAGAGCGAGATATAATGCTCGCGACCCTTGAGTTGAAGGCCCCAGTATGCCCCTCCCATCCTAGCGCACGCTGCCAATGGCTCTATCGCAAGAGCAAACAGTAGCGGGGAGAGTGGGCAGCCCTGCCTAGTGCCCCGCCCCACTGGATAGGAAGAGGAAACAGCCCTTCCCACGCGTCTCTAGCCATTGCCGATGAATACAAGATTTCAGTCCAACAGACATATCCGGCGCCAAGCCCAAATACCATCATAACTGAGAACAGATAGGGCCACTCCAGACTGTCCAATGCCTTAGCAATGTCGACCGAAAATACCACTGCCTGTCTCTTCCTTCCACAACCTCCATCTAAGATTCCTATCAATCTACGTATGCTACTGGCGGTATTGCGCGTCGGGATAAAGCCAGCTTGGTCTGAATGCACCAGCCGCGTCATTAAGGGAAGGAGCCTGGTGGCAAGCACACGGCTCAGTATTTTATAGTCAGTAGTAAGCATAGAGAGAGGCCTATACGCAGCTGGGTCAGTCGGCAGCTTCCCTGGCTTGAGGAGCGGTACAATGATGGCCTCCCTAGTAGAGGCCGGCAATATCCCCGTCTTCTTAGCCTCTTGGTACATCACCAATAATCTGGGAGCCAGGAGGTCAATATATGTCAGAAAGAATTCGATTGGCAAACCATCGCTGCCAGGTGTTTTGTTGCGCGCTAATTGCTTAATGGCGCAGCGAATCTCAGCCAAGGCAATATCTTGTCCAAGAGCCTCGGCCTCTTCCTCCTCAATTGCGGGTAACTCCAAGCCCTCCAAAAATGCTTGAGTATCCACCTCCACAGTCTGCAGCTGGCTGGTGTTGAGACACGCGTAAAAGGATCGAATTTGCTCATTGATGTGGAGTTGCTCATATTCCAGCCGTCCCGAGGGGGAGGCCAGCGCCAGAATAGGCACGCACCTAGGGGCAGGGTCCGCAAGCCAGGCCAATAATGTGCCCACCATGTCCCGCTCCTAAGGCGCGCGAGCCATGAAAGCCTTGTAGTCAAAGCACCGTAGTCGCTCTACCCCCTCCGCCACCGCCTCCTTCTGGGACAGCACCTCGTCACGCGTCCCAGAACCATCCAAATGAGCCCTCTCATCCTCGCGTAAGGCCAGCTCAGCCATCTCGATTTCCTGGAGAAGCATCCTCCTAACTCCCACCCACTTGGTGATACAGATCCCGCGGACCACCACTTTGAAGGCGTCCCATTCTATGGCCACTGTCGTAGCAGTGCCCGCATTCTCCGCAAAGTAGTGTTCCACCCCATCGCTCAGCTCCGCACAAAAGACCTGATCCTCCAGCATCTCGGGGTGCAACTTCCAGTGAGGGATCCTGGGGCGCTCTACCATCCAACAGAAGTTCACCAATAGCGGATTGTGGTCCGATATGGTGCGTGTTAAATACTCACTATTGACCACCAGTGATGCCAGACCGGAACTACACAAAATGACGTCCAATCGAACATGGAGGTCATGCAAGGCCGAATAATAGGAATAATCCCTATCAGTCGGATGCTGCGCTCGCCAGATGTCAAGAAGTCCCCAATTTTCCTGCCAGAGGGCCCGAACCCCAGCCAACTTAGTAATGGGGGACGTGGGTAGTGGAGGATGGGACCTATCTATGACTACATCAACAACTGAGATAAAGTCTCCCCCCATCTATACCGGTATCATGAAATAATCGACGAGGACAGAAGACAATGTCTCCAAGAAGGACACCTGCTCTACATTAGGAGCATAGACACTGCAGAGGGTCACCTCACGTCCATAAAGGCGGCCCCTAACCGCAACATAACGGTCCTCAGGTCTATCAGTTGATCTAACATTTGAAATGGGACCCCAGCCCTAATCCAGATCAGTGCCCCCCGCGCAAAGGCTGAGTAAGTGGTGTAATAAAGCTGTCCGCGCCACCTACGCTGCAGAGCAAGCCCCTCAGATTTAGTCAGATGTGTCTCTTATAGGAAAGCCACCTGCACGCCCCTACGGACCAGATAAGAATGTACCTTATATCTAAAATGCATGGAGTTCAATCCCCGAACATTCCAGGTTTAACATTTCACATCAGGAGACGAGCCCATAACAGTAATGCAAAAAACTTCCCAAGGTAGCCCCCCCCCTCCCGCTGCCAGGCAGTGTCACCATTATACAAAGACACAACACTCAATAGTACCGTTTCATCAGTTAAGCACATGTTATGTTATGTTATTGCTTTTTATTGTGCGCACAGCTACTCCAGCTAAGGAGCGTCCTGGCGCATTTGACAAGGAAGTGCATAAAAGAAACATAACACAGCAAGAAGGGAAACAGGAAGGACCACTCTAATTTAAAGGTACTTTAAACGGGGCTGGGGCTAAGGGAGAGAACTAGAACAGGAATGTTTTCAAGGCTTTCCGAAAAGCCATAAGATCCTCTAACCGGCGAATTTCCACCGGGAGAGAGTTCCAAGCTGATGGCGCTTTTACACCAAAGGAACGTCCCCCCATACGGCAAAGCCTGTATCTAGGAACTACAGCCAAGGCCTGGCCCTGGGAACGAAGAGTGCGAGTAGGGACATAGAAAGAAAGAGAGCAAGCCAAAATTTCAGGGCCAATGCCTCTCAGGATCTTAAAGGCCAGGCAAAGAACCTTGAAAAGAATACGCTTCCTCACTGGAAGCCAGTGTAGGGAGCGAAGGACGTTCGCCACCGAGCAAAATCTAGGCAGGCCGACAATCGCCCTGGCTGCGGCATTTTGTACCCGCTGCAGTCGAGTAAGCTCAGCCTGATTCGCCCCAGCGAGAAGAGAGCTCGCGTAATCCAGGCGAGAGATGACAGTGGCTTGGATTACTAACTGTCTAGTTGGGGCGTCGAAGTACTTGAGGACAGGTCTTAAGCCTCTCAACAGACCAAAGCAACATGCAGCTGTTCTTTTAGTATGTCCTACAAAAGAAAGACCCGAGTCCAACCAAACTACTAGATTTTTCAGCTCCAACACCGGCGTCAGGGATGGTCCCAACTCTGATGGCCACCATTGGTCACCCCAAAGTTCCGCTCCCCTTCCGACAATCATGACCTCTGTCTTAGTGGCATTCAGCTGGAGACAGTTCCCCGTCAACCAGCTAGCCACTGCCTTCAGTCCATCCTGAAACCTGGGGGCATCAACTTCCGCATCCCCTCTGAAAGTAACCGCCAGCTGTGTGTCGTCGGCGTATGAGACCAAAGTTAGGCCCCACTGCCTAGCGACATCAGCCAGCGGTCTCACGTACAGATTAAACAGCGTGGGACTCAGCGAGGATCCCTGCGGAACCCCCATGGCCAGTGGCTGGAAGTTGGACTTGAAGGGAGGGATAGAAACACAGAAGGAACGATTGCCGAGGTAGGAGCGGAACCACTGCAAGGCCTGTCCGCCGACAGCTATCTCCTCGAGCCGATGCAGGAGGATGCTGTGAGAGACCGTGCCGAAGGCGGCGCTGAGATCTAACAATATCAGCGCCGCCGTCTGACCAGCATCCTACACCGCACGGAGATGTTCCACCATCACAAGAAGAGCGGTCTCCGTGCTGTGCCCAGCACCGAAGCCGTTTTGTGTGGGGTCGAGGACATTGGTTCGGGCGAGATAATCTGCCAGGGCCAAGTTAACATGGGCCTCTGTTATCTTCGCCGGCCAGGGCAGCAGCGAGATGGGACGGTAGCTTTCGGGCTTAGACGGGTCCAAGGAAGGCTTCTTAATAATAGGGGACACCACCGCCTGCTTCCACTTGGTTGGAACCACCCCTGACTCCAAGGAAAGGTTGACAAGGGAGCACACAACAGAGCGCCCCATAAAGGCCTGATCTCTGAACAGAGCCGGTCTAACTGGATCAGAAGGAGAACCAGATTTAACTCGCAAAGCGAGTATGTCAAACCCCTCCAAGGAAAGAGGGGGAAAGGAGAGCAGGGTGGTATGATGTAACGTCCCATTAGAACTTCCCAGATCGATCCCCGTGCTAGGAAATGCCCGATAGATTGCTTGGACTTTTCCCAGAAAGTATGAGGCAAGGGATTCACAGTGGGAGATGGAGCTCACCACTGCAGAGGAAGTTCGCTTCGCCACAAAATCCTTCACGGCCTTAAAGATGGTCTTTGACGGGTTTGGGCTACTGCAAATTTCTGCAGCATAGTAAGCCGCTCGAGCTCGACAGATAGCCCGATGGTAAGTCTTGGTAGAAATAGCATATGCGGCTTTTAAATCAGCCCCATATGTCTTTCGCCAAGCTCTTTCTGCCCGTCTACAGGCTCCCTTCAAGGCACGCAGGGAACTATCATACCAGGGACTCGACTCTCTAGTACTGATTTTACTCGATATGATGGGAATCAGAGTGTCGAGAGCCCTGGTAGTCCAGGAGCAAAAGCGGTCATAACCCTCTTCCGCGTCATTCAGTGGACCCAGCGGATCTTCCGCTAGAAGGCGATGAAAATCCTCTAGCCTGAGTTTGTTCCACAGTCTCCTTGGAACACGTCTCACCGAAGGGGTGGGGGGGGGCCGTTGGAATGGGGCACAGAATGGTCACCAGAAAATGGTCGGTCCATGCTAACGGAGAAATAGATGTGATTTTAGTCTCCGGCAGGTTGGTGAAAAAGGGGTCAAGAGTATGTCCCCCTGTATGGGTAGGCTGCAAGACCAGCTGAACAAGCTGAAAGGCCTCTAAGTCAGCGGAAATGCTGCGTACGGCCAAGTTGGAGGGTGTGTCGAAATGTAAGTTCAGATCGCCCACGATTGAATAATTAGCACACCCAGTGATCAGTGTGCCAAGGGCATCCGGAAACGAATTTCTAAACACCACATCACTACCCGGCGGACGGTACACCACCATCCCGGAGAATGTAAACTCAGGGCTGACAGAGATTTTGAAGGAGGCACTTTCACACCCGGCGATATTAAGGCCACTCCACACGCACGCAAAGCAGGACCTGACTATAAGCGCTATGCCGCCACCTCTGGAAGATCTATTCAGAGTGAACATAGAATAGCCAGGAGGACAGACCAGGTTTGGAATAGCTACATCCGTATCCTGGAGCCAGGTTTCAGTGATGGCCAGAACATCCGGGGCTCCATCCTCAATTAGATCGTAGATGTTCTGGTGGTGACTCAAAGCCGATCTAACATTTAGATTTGAAACCCGCAAAAAGGACGGAGGGCCCTTAAGCAGGTGGGCCCGAAATGAGGCCTTCCGGAGGGTAGACCCCGGAGAATCCAGCGACCAGCCATCACAGCGGCACCGATACGGGCCACAGAGTGGGTGGACAGATGGCAACTTGCACCTCCGAACAGCCTGGCCGATGGTATATAGGCTCTCTCTAGAATAACTCAGCATGACGACACACTGAGGAGGCCTGCCAGAGCCCAGCTACCCGCAGCGTCCCGCGCGGCCTTAGCGCGGACGGGCGCAGACGGGCAGGACTCTGGCCACGCGAAGGCGCGCCCGCTCCGCGAACCCGCTCTGCTAGGGGAGGAGCTTTAAGTAGGCGTTTCCCTCAGGTACTCATGCGCAGTCAAGCGCAGGCGATAGACTAGCGCCTCTACCCCACTCCAAGATGGCGCTCAGAGTCCCAGAGACAACTCACCCCAGGTACCGGACCCGCCAAAACGGCGGTGCAACAACTATTACTGTGCAGGTAAGGGGCCACAATCCAGCAAGTGCACGCAGATTAAAAAGCAAAGAAAAGTGGAATTAAAAGCATAATTTTCAACAGCGCGAACGCTCCAACCGCAAATGCGCTACCTTGTCAGAAAGGGAGCCGGGGACTCGCCTTAAGTAGGCGTTTCCCTCAGGTACTCATGCGCAGTCAAGCGCAGGCGATAGACTAGCGCCTCTACCCCACTCCAAGATGGCGCTCAGAGTCCCAGAGACAACTCACCCCAGGTACCGGACCCGCCAAAACGGCGGTGCAACAACTATTACTGTGCAGGTAAGGGGCCACAATCCAGCAAGTGCACGCATCAGCAGGCAATTTCCCCCAAACAAACCAGATCCAACCCCAAACTTTCCCACCCCACCCAATGCACCTCCCACCCCCCAAGAACAGGCACCAACATAGTGAATCCCATCCAAACTACCCCAACTGCAAACCCCATGCAAAGTTAAGGCAAACTAAATAATACAATCCGGTGGGGGTTGGATAGAACCTATGATACAATTTGCAGTAGATCCAATAACACCATCTATGACCGCTCCCCAGATCCCCCAAGATGCAATGCCTCCCAGGTCCCCCCGGATCCCCTCGCGAGCCCCGCCACCACTCCAACCCCAGTCACTCCCGATTCAGGCTCTCAGCACCCCTCGTTTCCAAGTCACCACTACAACCCCCAGTTAAAACAAGACAATCGTTGCAGCACAGCATTCCAGGGCAGAACCCCCGTCCCCATAGACAGCCCAATATCTACTCATCCAACAGTCCATCTGCCGTTCTAGGGGTGACCAGTGGCAGTCTCTGATCGTCCGACACCGCGGACTCCCCCTCCGATTGCCCCTTATCACTGCCAAGTTCAGATGCTTCCGGAGTAGTCTGCAGCAGTTCTCCGGAGATCGCCGACATCGTCTCCAGGGCTCCCTTGCTCTCTATGGCCGTCTGCGAGGTCGATGGTTTCCGCAGGCCTCGTCTGCGGCGCCGCAGACGTTGTGACCTGCGAGGTTGAGAGTCACCAGCCTGCTCCCGTGCCTCCGTTTCCTGGCCATCCTTTCCCGCTCTGTAAGACTCCAGCCAATCCCAGGCCTCCTCCGGCGTATCGTGAAAATGGGTCTTTCCGTCTAGTACTATGCGCAACTTGGCCGGGAAGAATAGGGAATACTGGGTCCCTTCTGCGCGCAATTCCTTCTTCACAGTTTGGAAGGAGATGCAACGCCGCTGCGTGTCGAACGAGTAGTCCGGAAAGAGAGTGACATTACTGTTGTCCACCTGAAAGGGGCCATCGCTACGAGCCCTCTGTAGAAGCAAGTTGCGGTCCCGAAAGTGTAGCAACCGCGCCACCACTGGTCGCAGAGGGCGTCCCTGCAACGGTGGCCTAGCCGTGACCCTATGTGCCCAATCCAGGGTATAGAAGTTTGATAGCCCTTCAGGGGCCACAGCAGTCCGAAGCCAATTCTCTAAATAGGCCACCATGTCCGATCCCTCAATTTTCTCTGGCAGACCCACCACGCGGATATTATTGCATCTATTCCTGCCTTCCGCATCTTCAGCTCCCCGCTCTAGTACCGTGAGACGATCCAGGACACTCGCCATTGACACAGTTAGTGCAGTCTGTGCAGGGCCAATCTCTTGAAGTGTAGTTTCAGTCTGCTTCACTCGATCAGCAAGTTTTGAATGGTCCGCTCGCAGCAGACCCAGTCCCGTTGCAACCTGCACAATGTTCTGCTGGAGGGCAACTCGAGTGTCCGCTATGGCCATCAATATTCTACTAGTTGTAGTTGAATCCTTGAGTCCTGTGGCAGTTCCTGCTCACCCTTATTCTCCTGTGGCGGGGATTCAGCATCCGATGGCATTGGGTCTCCTTCCTTTCGTCCCCGAGGCTTGCCCATGACTGCGATTGGTGATGCACTCCAATCCTACACTGCGGTGCTCCCTCGCTTTCCGCTCGTACTTCTCACTCTGCCAGCTCGGCCACTGAGAACAACGCCATGTTTCTGTGGCTCATCAGCTCACGCCCACGCCCCCGGCGCCTGCTCTTCAGTACTCCCGCCACCAGCTGCCCTCTCATTGGCCAGGCTCAGGTAGACACTCGGCCTCTTCTTGGGGCATATGCCGGTAGTCCGATACCACCAGGGGACTCCGCTTCCTCCGGTGAGTCACTGCACTCCCCCCTGAGGCCGTCACAATTGCTGCCTCCTCTGTGCTCTCCCCGCCCGCGGCAGCTTCCCAGCTCACTCACTGCATGGCGGGGCGGGTGCCGGTATAGTTCTCCTTTCGTTCTCCCCCCTCACCCGCGGCAGCCTCACTCAGCTCCTGTGCCGCGCGGGATAGGGGTGGATCGCCAGTACTGCAAGGGTTCGTTACTGGCCGTACTACACGGCCGTTCTATTGTCTGGCAGATGCGGGGTGGGCGCCCGCTGGGGCACTTGTCAGTCGGGCGTTCATCGCAACCCAGCAGGGTTCACTCACCCTGCCGCCGCAACAGCCCCAGTCACACGCTGCACGGTGGGGGCAGGGGTCGCCGGTAGCAGGCCGTGGGTGGGCTCCGCTGGCCTTGCCGCACTTATTGGAGTGCAGCAGCCAGCTTTAGTACTGGTTTTGCGCCTCTGGGGACAAAGTTATCAATTCTCAGCGGGTGGGCTCCGCTTTAGACACTCCCTGTCCGTCGCTTTGTGCCCAGGATCACCTTCGGCCAATGGGCCACTGTTGCTACGCGGGTGGGTTCCGCTAGGGTTTCACCATGGCGAGGGCTCAGTTGCGGCCGACTCGGGTGGGCTCCTCTTGGCTCGCCTTTTGCCCCCCAAGACCCTCCTCACAGGGGCAGTTCAGTGCGGGTGTGAGAGGTGCGGGCAGGCTCCTGGTCACTCAGTTCCGGCGTACCTCAGGACCCACCACGATCCCGGGAGGCTGGATCTCCAGCTCTGATCGTCCCGTGTCCTCAGGGCTCGGGGCACCCCCTCTCCTCTGCCCAGGGTGCCGCACCACCCAGCAGCGCCACCGCAACCGCAGCAACCTTCCTCGGGGGGTCCAGCACTCCTCTACTTAGCGCATCCCCGGCCCCAGCTCTTCACCCCCAATCGATGTGATTAGTACCAGTTCCGGCCGGAGGCGATACCAGGGACCGGCACCATCTTGGGTTTTACGGCGATCGGCACCCCCGTTCAATCCGGCAGCCAGTGCGACCCTTTCTTTTATGTTTTCAGACAAACCTCGGTGCCCCCTCCGCCCCAGGTTGCCTCCCGCTCCAGTGGCTCCGTTTGGGGGACCGAGAGGCGTCAGTAACAGGAGAAGTTCGGGGGATCAGGCACGGAGCTCAGTGCTCACGCAGCCTGTCCCATCGGCTCCTAAGCCACGCCCCTCCTCCAAGGATGGTATTACTTGGCTATCTGATTCTCAGATAAAGAATCGGCGGCTAAATGCCTCGACCAGTTGAGCAAGTTACTTACCTTCAGTAACTCCTTATCTGGTAGAGACAGGATCTAGCTGCAGATTCCTTATCAACCCACTCATCCTCCCTGCTCTGCGAACTTTTGTCTCCAAGATACCCTCTGAGCATATTAATACAGTTTTTTCAATCTGTACTTGTTTATTCCAGATAGTTCTTTTTTGGCACACTGTTTTACAGAAACTGTTTCTCTAAGTGGCTCCGCATTGTTGGCGGAAACATAGTCAGCGTGTCAGGGGGGCTTATATGGACTCCGTTGATGACACATTCAGGAGATGACGTTGCTATGGAGTCGTTCGATGCCCTCTATCGACACACAGAGCTGCTGCTGAAGAGATTTACGAATCCTGTCTGGCGCCAGGGGAGGATTCTACGATAAGTAATCTGCGGCTAGATACTGTCTCTACCAGATAAGGCGTTACCAAAGGTAACTTACTTAAACAATAACAAAAAAAACAAAAATATGCATTAATAATAAAAAATAAAGTTACATACATAATATAACTAATAAACAATAAAACAATTTTCATAAGTATTAAGAAATATAAAATTATTTTTACATTACAAAATGAATTCAAAATAAAATTAACATAATCATATTTAAATTAACTTCCCACCCTATTCCCCTTCAAACCCTACAGCCAGCTACAACATTATAAATGATTAATGTATTTTAAAAAAAATAAAAAATAAAAATGTTAAACCTTAATTTTAAAAATATTATCATTACAATATTACCAACTTGAATGAATATTTAACTAACATAATAAAATAATGTCAAAACAATATCATTAGCAACTATATTTAAGTAAACTATATTAAGGAAAACATTATTTAAAACAAGGTTAAATACTTTAAAAAAAACAATATTCTTGACAACGATATCCTGTTACAAGATATTTGTGTTTTAATGATATTTGCACCTTCATATTTTATCCAATCAATGTATACAACTAAAGGAAGCATTTACCCAGCATGACTTTCTTCGAGTGACTTGCTGCCTCCGTAGTGAATCTTCACATAGTGGTGATCATAGAACCAGCATTACCACGCCTCGTGAAGTATTTGTTGGTCTGCGGACTCTCTGATGCAGTCTGTAATCATGAGACACCAGTTGATGTTCCGAATCAAATTGGGTTTCCAGGCTTCCAGCAAATCTCAGAGGGTACTCTCCAACTGCACGACTAGCATTTCTACTTGAAATGTGACGGGCACCTACAGGATATAATGGTGTGTGCTCTCCAGAGTTTATTCCCTCCTCTATGATAGCATCTACTTTCAAAGAATGAGTCTGTGCCACTACAGAAACTGAAAGGGTGCTGGGAAACAGAACTGGGAATTATAGAAGACGAGGATTGGTGTGACGCTCTGGCCAACCCCAGGGAAGTAGCCATTCCCATGCGGTTGTGGTTAATCCAGTTGAAGATCCTCCATAGAGTCTACATCGATGCCAAACTTCTATTCCGACTGGGTCCGCGCCCTGACATGCTCTGTCTCCGACACTGTAACCAAGTAGGTACTTTTATCCAAATCCTATGGAATTGCCCGCACATACAGTAGTACTGTGACGCAGTCACCCGTCAAATTGTGAAACCATGCAGATGTCCCCCCAGCTCTGCCTCCTCAATATTTGGAAGGTGACTGACCTCTCCCAGGCTGAACAGGCTTGGGCTGCGATGGGCTTTATTATCGCAAAGCGCGACATTGCACAGAAATGCGAGGTGGACGGGGTCCCGTTGGTGAGAAATTGGGCAAAGGATATGGACTCTGCAATGATTGCAGAAAAGAAGGTATTCAAAGGACGGGGATGCCCTGGGAAGTGGGACCGTAAGTGGGGAAGGTGGAACAGATTCAGTGGCGACATTTGTATCTCCCCTACAATAGAGCTGCGGCGCAAAAGACAAGAAATGTTGGACCAGTTAGCCTCTGAGGTTGTGGCCTCTCTCCCCCCGAGTAGGGAAGTATACAATGCATTGACCTACATTTTTTGTTGTGTTTGTTCAAGTGTCCACCCCTAGTTTTGTGCCCAGAGAACGTCTGTCCAGCGACCAGAGGTATTGAAGCGCTCAAGATTGTGCTTAGATATGTATGGACATAGAGTTCTAGACACGCCGTGGGGGGGTTGTAATCACTGTATTGATACATGATGTATGCCGATACTATGTTGCTAAAAATAAAAATAGATTTTTTTAAAAAGAATTAGTCTGTGGTGTTATTTGGTTTTTTTAAGCTTCAAGATCTTTTACTGCTGATTTGATCTAATTTTTGTGATTTTGACCATGTCTTCAATCTGCACCAGCCCATTCCCAACCAAAACACTTCCTGGAAGACCCTCCAGCTTCTGCTCTATAACCTTAGCTTCTGTTTCAATTTTCAGTGTCTTGTTAGCCTTGCCCATGTGTAGGGAGTTAATATGCCATGTCAGTACCTTCTCACCACAGGAGGGGTACTCCTTCCATGATTTCTCCAATGTAGTATCCTTAGGGTCCAACCCACTGGTGCAATTGGGAGTATAAAATACTTGTTCTTGCATTTCCTTTTTCTGCCGTATTTTCCTAGCTATGTTATTGCCACACAGAACAAACTATGCATTTGCCACTGCTCTTTCTAACCTCCCAGGAACTTAGATCAGTCAAATGACTCTGCCTCTAGACACAATCCACCCCCATGAGTGGCACTATTAAGAGTGGTGGTAGGCTGACCACACTTGTTCTCATGGACAGGGGTCCACATTGGTTACAGTCCAGATGTCCAGACTGTCTACCTAAGCAACCTTTGCCATCCCTCTGTCCCTCAACATCGGAGGCTCATCACAACCCTGGTTTGTCATGGTGCTCAACATGAAAGGCTCCTACTCCTCACTCTCATACACCCGCTCAAGCCTGGTGCTCCCAGCCACCCCTACCTTTCAGTATAAGAGCAGCCTAAGAAGGTACCAAAATGGCTTCAGCTGGAACAATACCCAAGTACACCTCAGGAACTAGGCAATGGAGGGGATATGGAGGAGGCCAAATCTAGGGGAGCCCTAAAACGGCAGTATTGTGCCATCCAGCACCTTTAGGTCCCTTCCAGGATCCTTTCACCAAGAGGCCACATCAAGCATCCACAGACACCTAAGGACTCAAGGTAGAGACTGGTAAAAGAGAACCCGGTCAATAATTCTCAAGCATTTGAGCCATTTTACTCCTTGGCAGACCCGCTCTCCCCATTTCTCCCCCACAAATCTTAAACTTCTGAAAGTTATGAGGAATGGTTTAATTGCACATAGAGCGCAGTTGCACCTTATTCATTGTTCTGATGCAGACATTTTGTAGGAACAGAAGTAACCGAGGTCAGTTCTGTAGATTGAGTATATTTTTAGGACTGTTGTGTATTAAATCTCAGTCTCTTGAAGTACTGTATATATAGACTTGGAATTGTGGTAAACTACACTTAGTTGTCTGTGTGTTATCGCAAAACCGGCGTAAATATCTTTTTTAACCTATTTATGTTGTTTTGAAATGTAATTATTACAATTTTGTAATTCTCTTTGGTCTGATTTCAGAGAATCGGTTTCTCAAAATCTTGACTATTTATTCTCTGTTTATTTTATGTAAAGCCTGGATTTCGGTAGTCCACCCTTACTTTAAAGATATGTATATAATTTCTACCCATGAGAGATAAGATAAATCACTGTCCTATCAACTGAAAGTATTTGAAGTAGCTCCAGTGAACACTGTTCTTTATACAATTGATTATGTTCATTGCTATTGTCCTGCCCTAGTTAACACTAACTGATTATTACACTACAATGCAATACAAATATTTGCTTCCACCCAATCTACTAATACGCGTGTATACGTTTGTACACTATATTAGTTTATTAATATCTGGTATGCAATTTTCATTGAATTGCCTAATTTTCATACTCAAATATATTTATAATCATAAAACTATGATGTTCATTAAATGTATTTTCTCTCATTGCTATAACATAGGTCTGAAGAGGAAACAGAGACAGATACTTTCCAAACGATCTCATCTTAAAATTATAATTATAACACAGGATACCGTCAGGTAAGTCCGGATTCTCTTTATATTGTATAAACTGAGAAATATGCTGCATCGAAAGTATAGGTGGAATCAGGTGCCGCTCCAGCAAGTGCTTGGGGAGAAATAAGGGGTCAAGGACGTGCCCCCCAAAAGATTTCCACTGCAGGGCAACTACCATTCCATGAGGGAGCAAGCACCTCTGACCCCTCCACTTCCTGCTGGAGGTGATCCTGAATGGAATTGAAATTAAGGGCCTTATTTAGAGTGTGGCAGAAGGCATACTATGTCAAAACGTAGCACATATCCTGTTCCCCGTATTATAAGTGCCAGAGGTTATAATGCACTAGTAATTTGGCGGCTAGTACATCCACCACGGGTTTGACAAAGTATCCCATCAGCTAAATATGACCCTAAGCTTTTTACACAACTTGAAAATGGTGCTGAGAGGCACGATTCACAAAGGTAAACTTAGACCTGAAGTTTAGGTTTACGCCCAAAGTCTAACTTCAGGCCTAAAGTGTAAATTTAGACCTGATGTCTAACTTCAGGACTGAAGTCTAACTTTACACCTGAAGTCTAACTTTATGCCTGAAGTCCAACTTCACGCCTGAAGTCCAAGGGCCCTATTCAGAAAAGTAAACTTAGACATTTGTGCTGATGATAAGGGATGAATGGAGATTGGACTTAACTGTGGTTGCATGACTGAACTATGCATGGGATTACGTTGCATGTTTTAACAATGCACCCTTTTCCACGACTGCGTGGCGTGGTCTCTTGGTGTAAGGATCCCGGAAGGGACCTAAAGGTGCTGATGGCAGAATACTGGCGTTTCAGGGCTCCCCTAGATTTGGCCTCCTCCATTGCCTAGTTCCTGAGGTGTTCTTGGCTACTGTTCCAGCTGAAGCCATTTTTGGTACCTTCTTAGGCTGCTCTTATACTGAAAGGTGGGGGTGGCTGGGAGAACCAGGCTTGAGGGGGTGTATGAGCATGACGAGTAGGGGCCTTTCATGTTGAGCACCGTGACAAACCAGGGTTGTGATGAGCCTCCTATGTTGAGGGACAAAGGGCTGGTAGCTTAGGTAGACAGTCTGGACATCTAGTCTGTAACCTATGCGGACCCCTGTCCATGAGAATAAGTGTGGTCAGCCTACCACCACTCGTAATAGTGCCACTCATGGGGGTGGATGGTTTCTAGAGGCAGAGTCATTTGACTGATCTAAGTTCCTGGGAGGTTAGAAAGAGCAGAGGCGAATGCATAGTTTGTTCTGTGTCGCAATAACATAGCCAGGAAAATACGCGTCTTTACCACACATGCCTTTACAACAAATTTCATTATAAAGGCCTGATAGGTAAAGGTAAATGGGTGGTAAAGGTTACAACCCAGCCCCTTGCCCTGAGCCCTAGAGCCCAGCTTTTAAAACTACCCTGAACCCTGCCCCTAAAACACCCCAGCCCAGGCACTAAGTCCTACAACCAGCCCATAACACTCCAGCCCATAAAACACCCCAGCCCCCAACATGAACCCTAAAACCCGGCCCCCATCCCTTAAAACTACTCCGACCCCTGCCCTCAAAAGACCCCAGCCGTCCGACCTCAGCCTTAAATCCACCCCAGCCCTAAAAACTACCCCAGACCTGAAAACCGGCCCAAAAAACTACTCACCAAGTCGCAGGAAGGGAGGAAGCAGGATGTCTGGGCATGAAGTCTTCAACTCCTTCCACCCTTTTGCTCCAAGTCTAGATCGCTGTCTCTCTTTACTATGCACATGGCTTTACCGCCTTACAACGGAAATAGGTGTAAAGGCATGCATGGTAGAGGAAAATGTGGGCTATAGGCATATGCGTGGTAAAGGCATGCGTGTTAATGCTTATGTTCTTTTGCCACATGTGGTCTGACCGCGTTATTAATGCTGTTTCCCTTTAACTGTATTACATTTTCCGCATGCTACTAGTCAAAGCCCTTTTTTAAGTGTCAGGTGATGCCACGTTTGTGTTATAGCACTTTTGCATTTTTGACCTCACCCAGTTGATCAAGATTGACGTAAACACGGGGGCGTGGCCAACAGCATGGCCGACTAAGTCGAGTCTCCCGGCAACTCCGGCGAGCTGATCTTGATCCGGTGTACAAACGGCGTCTGATGGTCCCGTATTTGCAATCGAGAACGGCTAAAGGTCCCGTGACAGCCTGGAGGGACGAATTTCGGCGAGGGGCAGACAGCAATGGTGAGAACTGCCGGGCAGTCCCAGGAGAAGTGCACGGCAGGATCCAAGATGGCGGCGCCCCGATGAGGAGGAGGCGCCGCTCTGAGCATTGGACCCGGCCACGGAGGTGCCCCGAGACTGTGACAGCGGCGGAGCCCGGAGCCTCGTGGAACGCCAGGACCCGTGCCAAGTTGGACCGCAGAGCGTCTGGGGCCCTGACGAAGACCGGCGGGGGCGCTGAGAGCCGGCTGCAGCGGGAGGCGGCGGGACCCGGGGACAGAGGCCTGCCAAGGGAGTAACGGGAAGTGGTGCTGGGAAAGCCTCCCGGCCCGACCGGCTCATCCGATCCGCAGAAGAGCGACTGGGGCGGCGGACACTGGAAACCCTGGACTTGGCAGGCAGCCACTCCGGGACAGGGGCAACATCGACGGCCTAGGTGGCAGCCCCACACAGGAGCGGGTGAGGAGACTGCCGGGGAGGCCTGACGTGGTGCCGCCTCGCCCTGCCCCCCCACCCCATTCCGGATATCCATAGAGGGAGAATCCTACACCCGCGCCGGCTAGCTTGAAGGCAGCCGCGAAGAGTCCCAGAATAGTCGGAGGAACGAAGGGGACAGGACGAGGTCAGTAGGAGGCCAAGCATTAACACAGGGGGGGCACAACATGAGTGGAAGGCGACGGGCGGAGCAGATTTGGGGATAAGACACCTTGGCCGTACCGCTGCAGTCCCCCCCTTCTCTCCCCCCGCATAGAGACACTCCAAGCCTCGGACAGTCGCCCCCGCATTCTGGAACAATGGGGGACCTATAGGCACTGTGGAGGGCCAGGCCTGACGGACCCAGGGACATTGCTGCACCCCCGGCGACTGGTGGCGGTGAGCAGGGGTCCCCGTCTGGTGGTAGCCTACATGTGGGTGGCGAGAGGGTAACTGGAGCCTGATAGATCCTCTGAGCCTCGGACATCGGCGACTGCACGGCACGAGGGAGGCAGAGGCTGGACAGAGCTGAGGAATGTACTAGAAAGGGGCCCATTAGCTCGGAGCGACCTGCCGAGGCAAGCAACATGGGGAAAAAGGAGGCGCCCGCTAGAACTCCACGGCAAGGGACACTGGACCGCTATGCAACGACCCGCCTGGCACGGAGGCTGAGCCCCAGGGGTCCCGCTCGGACACGACACTGCTGATAGGGGCCGTCCAGGCGTCGCGGGAGGATATCCAGGCAGCGCGAGCGGCTCTAGAGGAAAAAATGGTGAGGTGGGTTCGGAGGTAACACTGTTACGACAGGACTTCCGTAATTTGACGGAGAGGGTGACCACAGCGGAGACCAGCTTGGGTGACGCGGAAGACATCATCCACACGCTACGGAAAGACGTGGCAGAGTTACAGGCATCCCATAAGCACCTCCAATGGAAGGTGGACGATGCAGAAAATAGGGCCCGCCGCAACAACCTCCGCTTCGTGGGTTTTCGTGAAGGAATTGAGGGGAATAACATGGCGGCGTTCCTGCATGCCTGGCTTCGGAGGACCTTCCTGACAGCAAGCTTCTCCAATTGCTTTATAATAAAAAGAGCGCACCGGGCACTGCTGGCAAAACCGCCGGAGGGGGCGAGACCGAGACTGGTCATTGCTCGCTTTTTGAACTTTGCGGACCGGGACGTCATACTGAGAGAGGCCAGAAAACTAGGAGAGATCCGGCATGAGAATGCACAAATCATGATCTTCCGGGACTACAGCCAAGAGGTGCAGAAGCAGAGGCGCTCCTTTGACCTGGTAAAAGCAAAATTGAGGGACTTACACATTCAGTACATGTTGCTCTTCCCGGCAAAATTGAAAGTTATATTCCAGGAAAAGACGCACTTGTTTACCCGCCCGGAGGATGTGTGGGAGTGGCTTGAGGAGCGCCGCCATTACGGATAACAGAGGACAGGCGACATGAGTTCAGGCCGGGCACGCCAGCAGCGGGGGCCCAATGGAGTCAGCCAAAGACACAGAGATCAAAGGGACCATGAGGTAGCAGGAGGTTGAAGACTACCCCGTATCCCACGCAAAACTCGAGGCAGAGGGGACGGCGGCACTCGTCGTCCCCGGAGCCTGGAGATCAAGCAGGGTCCAGATTCCGCTGTCTAGCGGGGAATGCTCGCTCTGAAGGGGAGGAAGACATTGGTGGACACTCTACGGGAGATGAGGAAGCAGGGTCTCCCTCCATGCATCCACTCGTGGCGGCGATCAACGAGATGGAACAGGGGACAGACAAGGAGGCCGGGGTCTCTCAAGGCGATATCCAGGACTCTCATTCTTGACGTTAAGGCCGATGGGACGATGAAGATACTGGCTCAAGACCAGACTACATGCAAGTTGACACCCCCCCTACTCCCTTTGAGCTACAAGTTCCTAGGGGTACTTTGTCCCCTTGTAAACAGCTACGGCTGAGGGGAGTGCTACACGCCCCCCAGGATTCATGTCCGGGGGCTGGGTTGCTAGGGGTGTCTTAGGGGTGGGCAACAGACCTTCTCTGCCCAAAAGTCCTGTACGTAGCCACTTGGCAGAGATGGGGCTGGCGGGGGGGGGGGAGGTGGGGCGGGGTGTGTTGGGGTTAGGATACTAACATGGAACGTAAACGGCCTAGGCAGCAAGATTAAGCGAGGGTTAGTTCACAACTATGTGAAGAACGTAGGAGCGGACGTTATACTTCTACAAAAAACACACTTGCAAGGCACTAAATGCGCCTTTCTCGCCAGAGGACAGTATAGAGTCCTCGCCCATGCAGGGTTCTCCTCGGGCTCACAGGGAGTAGCAATTTTGATTAGGAAGAACCCACCTTTTCAAATAACCCAGACCTGGTCTGATCCCCAGGGGACGTATGTGGGAGTGAGGGGACATTGGAGACGGCAGGAATACATGTTTCTCTTGGTATATGCACCGCCCAAACTACAGACTGCTACACTTAGAGCTATTACTGACATCCTCCTGACCACGTCAGACACAGTCCAAGTACTGGGGGGCGACTTTAATGATGTCATGGACCCGGCGATCGACAGGACGGGAGACAGCGATAGAACCACGACTCCCACTATGCTGGCTAGGACGATGGATGCATTGGGCTTGGTAGATGTATGGAGATTGCTCCATCCGGAGACTAGGGCCTACTGGTTCTTCTCCGGGGCACATAAAGTATACTCCCGACTAGATTATGTCTTCATGGCCAAACAGGCTTTGCATGCCACCGACAAGGTGGAATACCAGGCGCGGGGCTTATCGGACCACTCCGCCCTTCTGGCTGCGCGAGGGGGGGGGGAGGGAGAGCACACAACGCAATACATGGCGCCTAGCGGCATGGGATCTGCAAAACGCGGACATATTGCGCGGCCTGCGGGCAGATGTGAAGGTATACGTTGCAGAGAATGAATGCTCTGTTTCGTCCCGGGTAGTGTTATGGGAGGCCCTTAAGGCCTTCCTGAGGACATGGCTCAGAATAGGTTAGCGGAGGAAAAGAGAAAACAGAGAGAAGAGGCCCGCCTGTTGTAAGTCCAGATTCTGGCCTTGGAACAGAAGCATCAGACTACTAAAGACCTGGGGGCCCTCAGACAACTTTTAGACGTACAACGTCAATATAGGCACCTGGTGACAGGAGAGGCGAAGGCACAGGCCCTGGCGACGCTACACTGTCTATACGACATAGGGGATAAATCTGGGAGGTTGCTGGCATGGCTCAGTAGAAAAGAGAGAGATGCGAGGTGGATAGAGAGGGTGAGGGATGGGCAGGGGGGCTGGGTATGGACCGAAGAGCAAGTTGCTGAGTCCTTCGCGAGTTACTCCCGTGCTTTTTATGAAGCCAGGTGTCGTGCAGGCCTCAGCCAGGCCCGCTAGTGCAAGGGGTTCGCCCTTCTGCGCACGAAGTCCTCAGACCCAAAGGAAAAAGTTGGCACGGAAACTGGAATTGCAAAACATAGAATTTATTACACTTCATGAAGTGGTGCTACAGTTCAGACAGTACCCTTCGGCACTATGAGAAGTAGCGCAAAGGGCTACGGACACATGGTTTATTTATACCCACACAAGGGCTCAAAAGAAGGCGGTACAAAGCACAAGAGCAAATTTTATGACCATACATGGTAATATCGAGAAGCACAATCGATCAGTGGGAGGAGTTAACAGTCTTGGGGTCTCGGCTAACACATTCCAATCTAGGGCTAACCATTAGCAGATGTGGACCCTAACGGTCAGCAGCAAAGCACAGAGATGCTATTATTAGCCTGTTGCCGGGCAGATTCAAAGGCCATGAGCAGAAAGGTAGGACAACGCACATGGTCGGCACGAGGCAGCATGTGGCAGACAAAATGGCTGCCATGAATCCAAAATGGACGCCGCTAAACGTCAAGATAACAGTTAGAACTCGGATGTCTTTTGCTAACGCTCAACTTAATCGCCGTCAAACTACAACAGACGACCCTTTTAGCGTTAGCTAAAGACATATGATCTTTTCGGGTAATCTGTGCATTCATCTCGTATATCTATGCACATTATATTTTAACCTCCTTATCCAACGATTGTTGCGCTTTAATGGCATTTCGTTGGGATGGTATACAGGCATTTATACACATAAAACATAGCATTTAGCATTGGGCCACAATGTATACACATACAACAGGTGAAAATGAATGCAGCTGCAATACACAGTATAGTCAGTAGTTTCCAACCCCAAGCAGAAATCAGAGCCCAAAACCATCCAGCAAATGTCCAGGTACCGTTTTTCTCATGAATATCAGACGCTATCTTATGCAGTTTAAGAATTGCTTCATATACAGAAGGCGAATTATCAGGGATGAAAACACAACAACTACTTCCGATCATTTTACATGCTCCTCCTCTATCTGCTAACATGACATCTAAAACCATGCGGTTCTGAAGAGTTACAATTCTAGCAACTTGTAGTTCCTCTGTAATATTACCAAGCGCTACAGCTGTTTCATTGGTGACAGCTTCCACAACTCTAGTTAAACGTCGTATTTTCCTGCTGTTTAATGCAGCACCTACAAACGAAAACAAGCCTAGATTGAAATCAACATATTGCTGTAGACTAGTGTCTGTCTGATCAACATCATCAACTCGGATTGTTCGCTTATAACGATTCATGGAAACATTTTGAAACAGTTTAAAATCTCGGTGATAGGAAGCAGGTGCAAGAAAAACAGGGGGTAATAGAAAAGATACATAGCAAATTCCAGACCACCCTACCCTATTGGTAATCTATGATATCCATGACTTCCACATACTAGATATGTATTATGTGAAGCCAGAAAAGTACTATCATTTATTCCATCCATATTTAATACAATAACACATTCACTATCTCCCACTGGAATTCGTCCAGTGCTTTTCACACACAAATTCGCTTTAGTTCGTGTTACAGTAATTACGGATTCATTGCTCGTAGTAGAGTCTCTTGTATGGGTGAAGACATAAGGCGTAGAAGCATTGTCCGGTCGATATTCTTCCCATTCCCATATAGTTCCATTCGCTTGAGGATAACCATGTTCATCTTGATAACACTCTTTATTCAAACGGAAGAGAAGTCCACCTACTGCAGGTTTTCTGTTCGAAAAGAGAAGAGTGTACCAGGCTCGACAAGAACCATTGTGCGAAAAAGGAAGTGGAATAAACGGCGTTCCACCTCTCTTCTGATGAGCTGGAAGCATAACACAAATCCAGCAGTTTGTGGTATTGGTGGCATCGTGAGTATGATGGAGCATCTGAACAAAAGTGTTAGTCAAATAAGATTCTCGATGCTTATGCTCATGATAGGGAAGAGAAAAATGCTGATGCTCTTCCGGAATCGGAGTAGTAGGAACCACAAAGAATTTCCGGGCAGGACTCACCCTCTCAACACACCAGGTGATCACTGCTATAACTGTTAAAACAACAAAAACACGTAATACTCCTAAGATCTTCTTCTTAGTAGCATTCCTAGTCACAAAGCTAAATCTTCAAAACTAAAAAATAGAAAAAATAAAAATAGTCCATGAGCTCTTTACTCTGGGCAGACGTTGGTTTCTTCGCCACAGACCAAGACAGGTGTCACTACACTACGCAGGGCTGATCCCCCTCCCTTGTCATATCGGCTCTCCGTTTCCACTACCCAGAGCGGTTGCTCAACCAGTCTCGCAACAAAAACACTCAAGTTACTTTTCTCAATCTCAAATCATAGCGTGCTTTTCCAGAAGTTGTCTGGTCCGGGAAGAACTCCGCAGATCCGTCAGGGGATACAGCAGGGCCTTTCTCCGTAGTCAAGATCTCTCGATGGTCGGTCAGCACAGCAGGTTCCACTAAGGTCGGCAGGACCTTCCGGCAATGGGTACTATGGACCCAATTCTTCTTATTGGTTACTCTGACTGCAGTTCTCGTGGCGAGGAGTACTTGCTCTGGTCCACGCCACCTCGGTTCCATGCTGCTTGACCTCTCAAAGACCTTCAGCATGAAAAAGTCTCCGGGACGGAGTTCATGGCCTTCACCTTGGGATTTATCAGGGAGCGCTTCTCAAACCTGTTGATGAATAGAAACCAAGCTGTCAGTTAATTGTGCCAAATAGTCATTCATTAAAACACAAGGTACATCATACACAGAACTTGGTTTCGGAACTCCCCAGATGTTCATAGGGCTTACAAACACCACCTCGTACGGGGTAAGACCCGTCCTAGAATGTGGTACTGATCTAATGGACAACAACGCCAATGGCAGCGCATCTGGCCAAGTCAGATTCGTGGAGGCTTGAATTTTCTTGAGTTTGAGCTTGAGAGTACCATTATACCTCTTCACCAATCCTGCAGATTGTGGATGGAACCCAGCATGAAACTTCTGCTTAATACCTAATCCTTTCAGGACATACTTGATAACTTCCCCGACAAAATGAGGTCCGTTATTATTCCATAAAAGTCTGCAGACACCAAACCTCGGGAAGAACTCCTTCAGTAGCACCTTAGCAGTAGTAATAGCCGTATTACTGAAGGCACAGACCACCACTAAGACATACTTCAAATTATTACACCGCTCAAGCTGAATATAGTCCATTTGCAGGACTTCAAAAGGTGCTGTCGGTGTAACAAACCCTCCAGATGGAACTTGTGTCCCCTTTCCAGGATTATATTGCAAACAAATTAAGCAGGACTGCACTATTCTCTTAGCTGTGTTGGCAATCTCTGGATACTCCCAAACCTGGGTAAGCATTTTCGTTATTGCAAGAGCTCCAACATGTGCTACCCCATGCGCCATTTGAACCATGGGTTGCACGAAAGCTATAGGCAGCTTCCATCGATCCATCTGCTTATTTCTCCAACAACCCTCATCATCTAACTCTCCTTCTTTGGACCACTGTTCACGCTCTTTGTCAGAAGCTGTCTTCTGTATCTCTCGCACTTCCTGCCTAGCATCGTGCCATCTTTCAGCTTGTGACTTCACTACATACATAGAAGTGGTATTCCTCTGCATTGCAGTCTCACGTGCTATACGATCTACAAAAGCATTTCCTCGTCCAATTTTGTCTGTGACTTTTTTATGTGCACTGCACTTCACTATGGCAATTTTCTTCGGCAGCGTCAATGCAGTCAAGAGATTTTGCACTAAATCTCCATGCATTATCTGTTTTCCATGGGATGTAAGAAAGCCTCTTTCCTTCCAGAGTAGGCCAAAATCATGCGCTACTCCAAAAGCATAGCGGCTATCTGTGTATATGTTTACGCACAAACCAGCACTGAGCTCACATGCTCGCGTCAGCGCTATCAATTCAGCTGCTTGAGCCGATTTCTATGGTATGCGAGCTGTCTCCACTACTGTCTCAAGCATGGTAATTGAATACGCGGCTGAGGTCGTACAATCTGGCAATTTCAAACAAGACCCATCAACCCACAATTCACCATCTACATCTGGAAGGGGCGTATCCTGTAAATCAATACGACCCTTTGTCTGTTCTTCAGTCAGAAAAATACAATCGTGCGTTTCTTGTGACTGAGACTGAGTCACCGGATATGGCAACAATGTGGCTGGGTTCAGAGTTGCACATCTCTTCAATGTAATATGGGGGGCTAGTAATGTCAGTTCATATCCTGTAAGACGAGCGCTAGTCAAGTGCTGCGTCTTTGTCTGATTCAAAAGGGCATCGACAGCATGCGGCACGAGCACTAACAATTTGTGTGACAAAACTATCCCTTCACTCTGTCGAATGGACACAGCTGTTGCTGCAACTGAACGGAAGCATCCAGGTAATGCTCTAGCAACAGGGTCAAGGACTGCAGAGAAGTATGCACACGGGCGTTGCTTATCGCCGTGTAACTGGACCAACACTGATAATGCACAACCATCTTTTTCGTGCACGTAAAGTGTGAAAATCTTTGTATAGTCTGGTGTACCTAACACTGGTGCTGAACAAAGAGCTTTTGTAACTGTCGAAAAGCACTTTCACATTCATCTGTCCATGGAAGAGGTACTGGGGTATCTTTCGTCAAAAGTGCTAACAGGGGCTTAACAATGTGTGAAAATCCTAAAATCCACTGTCTTCAAAACGAAGTAAGACCCAAAAATGCACGTACTGCTTTCTGTGTGGTGGGAACTGGCGTGTCTAAAATTGCTTGTATGCGATCTGATGTCAATGCTCGTCCCTCCTTAGACAAAAGGTGACCTAAGTAGGTTACCTTTGGTCTACAGTATTGCAGCTTCTTTCGAGAGACTTTGTGATGATGTGTAGCAAGAAAGGAAAGCAAAGATAAAGTGCATTTTCCACACTGCTCTGGAGTGTCGGCTGCCAACAAGATGTCATCGACATATTGTATGAGAGCCACACCTTCGACCAGTACGAAAGAATCAAGTTCCCTCTTCAATGCTTGGCTGTAAATACTCGGACTTTCAGTATAGCCCTGAGGAACTCTACAAAATCGATACGATCGATTATTCAAAGTGAAACCGAACAGATATCGGCTATCAGGATGAATAGGGATCGAAAAGAAAGCATTCTTCAAATCAATCACAGTGAATGTAGTAGCAGTTGGGGGGACTAAAGTAAGAAGTGTCGTAATGACAGAAACCACAAGGTATTGCGGTATCACTATCTTATTGACCTCTCTCAAATCAATAATATATCTGTAAACTCATGTGTCAGTGTCTCTCTTCAAAATCGGAAGAATCGGGCTATTGCAAACATTGTATGGAACTTCCTCAACAACCCCAACTCGTATCAGATCATGTACAATTTGTATGAGTGCCTCTTCTCCCTCCTGTGAAATGCGATATTGTGGCAAACAAGGCAACACAGCTCCCTCCTTGACACTAATCTGGATTGAAGGAATGGTCATCTGACCCACATCAGTGTCTGAGGTAGCCCATAAAGATTCAGGAAGTGAGGCTAATGCAATGTCTTCCTTACCAGGCAAATTCTGTCAAATTCAGTGTAATTATCATTCAAAATAACTCGCAGCCCTTCAGGAAAACATCGTATAGTAGCCCTAAAATATTTTAACATATCAAGGCCCAAAATGTTGTCTGGCGTATTAGGGGAGAGCAAAAATGGACATGGAGCATTGAATTTATCAACATAGAACGGAAGTGGCTGAGACAATGGGCTAAGGGAAGGTGTTCCATAGAAACCTATCGAAGTAATAGTTGTGCCAGACAGGGCAGCCCTCGGAACCAATTGTTTTGACAAAGCGATACGTGTAGCTCCTGTATCGACCAGAAAGCGATCAGTAGAGCCCAAAACATGTGCTGTAACATAGGGACCCGTCTGATCTACTGGAACTTCAACTGATTCCTTTCCCTATCCTACGCAATGCTATGCATGAGCAAAATCGTACAAATCAGGCTGAACATAATCAGAGATTTGACATTGATTTCGCCTATCGAATGTGTTCTGTCTCTGCTGTGGGCGTGCATTCATGTCGGATCGGGCACGATCATTCATGTTACCTCGAGGCACCAAGAAACCTGAACCAGTTCTCCCTTGATCCCGCCCCCTAGCGTCCTGCTGAGAACGTAACACTGGGCAATTACGCGCCCAATGGCCAATCTGTTTACAATACGCGCCTTGATTTGAAGACACATCCAAACGACCATAGGGAGTATTGAGAGGCGGTCATCCACCTCTATCATAATTTCTATTGGGCCCCGAACATAACCTCTAGAAGGCGGACCATACACTTGGGCCGACATAACTTTCGTTTTTAACTCTTTTGATTTCTTGTCCTCGGTCCCCTTCGCCTCCGCCTCTTGGCGCTCATAATACTGAGCCATCGTCAAAACAGAGGCCGGAGAGGACGTAGTCCAAGAACTTTCGCTAGCTTTTAGGCGGCTTGCTATGCCGGGTAACAAATTCGAAACATATTTATCGACAAACAAATGTCTGCCGGTATCGTCAGTAAGGGACTGACCGCCAAAATCGTGAAAAACTTCCTCAAAACGAGTAAAGAAATCAGAAACCGATTCATCTGTCTTTTGTTTACAGGACGCTAAAACAGTCCAATCAATCTTTTTAGGGGGGATAATCGTTTTAAGCTTAGTCAAAATAGCTGCAGGAAGATCTAATATTAGCTGATGCGGTTTTTGGGCGGGTTCTCTATCCGCATCTGCGCGCTCTATCTCCTTCCATTCGGCACCAAGAACAGCGCGATCATCAATTTTACGAACGGTCCTCCACATATCTGGGGGCAAAATGAGACCGAAAAACAAATCTATATCACATAAAGTCATAACACGAGAATTTAAAGCACCCTCAACTTCTTCGTAAAAGGCGGCTGAGTTTTTACGCGGATCAGGCAACGCATTTTTGAGCGCCATTACATCTGCTTTATTCCAGGGAGTGTATACCCAATTATAAATAAAATATCCCTTAGCATCGGCAGAATTATTATTATCATTATCACCCGTTCCTTTAGGAGGATCATACAAAGGCGCAGCTTCGCGCATAGGTTTCATGACAACTGGTATTATCTTATCTGTCACGAAGATAGAACGCTGCGTCTCTCCGGGCGGATTAGTCTGTGGAACGGCATACGCAGCCTTTTTCTGCTCCTTCAGATATCGCGCCTCATTCCGTATCTTAACCAGTCGTCTAATCGTATCTTCCACCTGGGAAAAAACAAAAAGACCATCACGTAACTGTTTATGATCATTTGCAACATCAGCAGATTCTAATGTTGGGGAATATTTTCGATACATTTCTACAACTTCATCAGCAAATGCCGAAGTGAAATATATCTGTTCCCTTTCGGACCAATCCTTTATACTAGCAAAAAGATCGGAAGCAGAATCAGTGCTACGTAATGCTTTGCGAGCAGCTTGTCTGATTTGGGCCAAGCGTTCAGCTGGCAACATAGATCGGGTGTCCCATCTTTTCTGTTGGCCCGAATCAGAATCCTCATCATCCCCGGACGGAGCGGACGGGACAGCATACGGAGGTGGAGGTCGATCTAATAACAAAAAATCATCTTGTGGTTTATTAAGGACAGGATAGAGAGGCTGACAGACAGGATGTTGGCCAGATATCTGTAACCTACGTTCTTTCTCCTCTCGCTCCTGTAGTTCCTTCGCTTCTTTCTTTCTTAATTCCAGCGCTTTCTCATACACAGTCTTTCGCTGTTCTTTTTCAATCAACGCTTGCTCACGCTTCTCTTGCTGTCGTACTTCTTTCTCCCACCTTCGCAAACTCTCAAACATATCACGCCTAGACTTTCGCTCGAACAAACAGCGCTCCACATATTCAACCTTTCGCGCATCAAACGACCCATACACTGGCCAACGCAACTCAGGATTCTTTTTGGTGTATTTGTGCCACAATGTGCTGTACATTATGGCAAAAAGAATAAACTTCACATACATATCTCTATTAGGAGTCCCCTCGGGGGGAGCCGGCTGCGATTCCTCAAGTCGTAAACTGGTACCACCAAACAAGCAGCACATCTTTCGAAGTGCGCGACAAACAGACATGCTCAAAAATAGTGCAAGATACACTACTATAGGGAAAGAGCGCTCAAGGTACTTTCTTAGTACGTTGCGCTATACAAATCAAAGCGGAGAAAAGAAACTCCATGCTATGTCTGCCTATATGGGTTGCAACGCATATATACACAATCAAATCATATCAAACAATCAAAGTAGACAAGTCTATCCCAAAGTCAAACGTGCCACGATAAGCGTCCTTATCATACGTGGCACTCCAAAGGCCAAAACCTACAACAGGCGCCGCAAAACGGCTCTTACCAATCATAGGCTGTCCAGATTCCAACTGCCAAGTTCTAAATTCGACCAAACGGTCACTGTACGGCAGACCAGCAGAAGAGATCTCAGTCGAGGACCGGCGCCGCCTGGATGGTCGGATCGTAAAGCATGGAAGAAACACCTTGGGTGCCAAGACACGGGTCTTATCTGGCAGCGATCGCGTCCTCAGCGAAGTTCCGAACCTTCGTCACGACCAATCCTTCGGGCATCCGAGTCGCCGATGAGCCCCACGTGCCGGGCGCTAATTTGTCGTGCAGGCCTCAGCCAGGCCCGCTAGTGCAAGGGGTTCGCCCTTCTGCGCACGAAGTCCTCAGACCCAAAGGTTATAGTTGGCACAGAAACTGGAATTGCAAAAAATAGAATTTATTACACTTCATGAAGTGGTGCTAAAGTTCAGACAGTACCCTTCAGCACTATGAGAAGTAGCACAAAGGGCTACTGGACACATGGTTTATTTATACCCACACAGGGGCTCAAAAGAAGCCGGTACAAAGCACAAGAGCACATTTTATGACCATACATGGTAATATCGAGAAGCACAATCGATCAGTTGGAGGAGTTAACAGTCTTGGGGTCTCGGCTAACACATTCCAATCTAGGGCTAACCATTAGCAGATGTGGACCCTAACGGTCAGCAGCAAAGCACAGAGATGCTATTATTAGCCTGCTGCCGGGCAGATTCAAAGGCCATGAGCAGAAAGATAGGACAACGCACATGGTCGGCACGAGGCAGCATGTGGCAGACAAAATGGCTGCCATGAATCCAAAATGGACGCCGCTAAACGTCAAGATAACAGTTAGAACTCGGATGTCTTTTGCTAACGCTCAACTTAATCGCCGTCAAACTACAACACAGGGATCTAGGGACACAGGAAGACGCACTGCAATACATGAATCGCATCGAGCTTCCGAGTCTCGCGGAAGACGACCAACGCGAGTTGGAAGCAGACGTCACGGTTGACGAAGTTAAGGAGGCACTGACTAGACTCAGAGCAGGGAAGTATCCGGGACCCAATGGCTTCCCGGCGGAATTTTTCAAGAAAACGGCGGACCTATTGGCCCGTCATTTATTGGGACTATTCGAAGACGCGGTGGCAGAGGGAGAACTGCCGCTAGATTTACGACAAGCCACAATCATTCCGATTCACAACGAGGGTAAGCTGCCCGATGACTCTGCATCCTATAGGCCCATTTCGCTTTTAAATGAAGAAGTGAAGCTCCTTGCAATGATCTTAGCGCTTCGCCTGAGGGGGGTGATCACGGGACTGGTGCACCTTGACCAAACGGGTTTTCTTCCTGACAGGGCGACCAGATACAACCTCCGGCGGACACATAATTGGCTAATGGAGGTAAGCGACCCACACCTATTTCCATCCCTGGATGCCGAAAAGGCCCTTTTTGTAGGGGTACTGGCCCGATTTGGCTTTGGGCCAAAATATAGGAAATGGGTGAGACTGCTCTACACCGATCCCAGGGCGAGGGTAAGGGTTAATGGAGTGTTGTCGGAGGACTTTCCTATTTGTAGGGGCACCAGACAAGGGTGCCCCTTGTCTCCGTTTTTGTTCGCACTAACCATAGAGGTGATGGCCTGTGCAGTCAGACAGAATGTGGAGATTAGTGGGTTTCATGTAGGCCAGGCATATACAGTGGAAGAAAAAATATCCCTCTATGCAGATGATGTCCTTTTGTATGTCACACACCCGGGCACTACAATTCCAGCGTTGTTCGCGGAATTGGCTTGCTATGGTGCCCGTGCTGGATGCCAGATAAACTGGCATACATCAATTCTATATGACCCCCAAGGAGGGGAGGAGTGGCCCAATCTCCCGGGGAGGCTGTAGACTAATTTTGCAGTGGATGCGGCGAGGTGGAGACTGCTTCCACTTACGATGCTGGGCCGTGCAGCCATGTTTAAAATGATATCACTTCCGAGATTTTTATATGCCTTTCAAAATGAATACTTTCCCCTCCAGCGGCGGGTCTTCCTGGACATCCACGCGGAATTGAGGTCCTTCCTATGGTTGGGAAAACAGCCTTGGGTAGCATAACAACTCTACAGAGACAGCAATATGATGGGGGAATATCGCTGCCTAACATAGAAGCGTACTACTGGGTGGAACACTTGGCACCTATAAATGAATGGTTACACGCCTCACATCCCACTTACGCGCTAGAAAGACACAACATGGAGAAGCACGCATGCCTACATTACTTAATCGGGGGCAAGGGGAGAAACAAACTACTTCCTGCCACGAGAGTAGCGCTGGGGTATGGACAAGAATATTTACAACAAGGGGTGGTGATGGACAGAGTCTCTGAATTACGCAGAATACTCTCACCCAGTCAAGAGATCAGGGCTAGATCCAACACCGTTTTTTAGCTCATTGCACCATCCCAGTTTCAGAACCTGGCTGTATGCAAATTAGTCTGTCCCTGACCCAGTGCATCATGGGAACAGGGCAGACCAGACTACAAAAGCCAATTCTTACACTGGGAAGGAAACAAGCTTCCGGGGACCGGTTTCTGGCATTACAGCCGTCTTCGGCCCGGCTTGCTTGAATCCTGATGGTGCAATGAGCAAGGGACTCACATCTGAGTATACCCTTCCACGCTTAGGGTGGACAAAAATATTTACAACAAGGGGTGGTGATGGACAGAGTCTCTGAATTAAGCAGAATACTCTCACCCAGTCAAGAGATCAGGGCTAGATCCAACACCGTTTTTTAGCTCATTGCACCATCCCAGTTTCAGAACCTGGCTGTATGCAAATTACTCTGTCCCTGGCCCAGTGCATCATGGGAACAGGGCAGACCAGACTACAAAAGCCAATTCTTACACTGGGAAGGAAACAAGCTTCCGGGGACCGGTTTCTGGCATTACAGCCGTCTTCGGCCCGGCTTGCTTGAATCCTGATGGTGCAATGAGCAAGGGACTCACATCTGAGTATACCCTTCCACGCTTAGGGTGGACAAAAATATTTACAACAAGGGGTGGTGATGGACAGAGTCTCTGAATTAAGCAGAATACTCTCACCCAGTCAAGAGATCAGGGCTAGATCCAACACCGTTTTTTAGCTCATTGCACCATCCCAGTTTCAGAACCTGGCTGTATGCAAATTAGTCTGTCCCTGGCCCAGTGCATCATGGGAACAGGGCAGACCAGACTACAAAAGCCAATTCTTACACTGGGAAGGAAACAAGCTTCCGGGGACCGGTTTCTGGCATTACAGCCGTCTTCGGCCCGGCTTGCTTGAATCCTGATGGTGCAATGAGCAAGGGACTCACATCTGAGTATACCCTTCCACGCTTAGGGTGGACAAAAATATTTACAACAAGGGGTGGTGATGGACAGAGTCTCTGAATTAAGCAGAATACTCTCACCCAGTCAAGAGATCAGGGCTAGATCCAACACCGTTTTTTAGCTCATTGCACCATCCCAGTTTCAGAACCTGGCTGTATGCAAATTAGTCTGTCCCTGGCCCAGTGCATCATGGGAACAGGTCAGACCAGACTACAAAAGCCAATTCTTACACTGGGAAGGAAACAAGCTTCCGGGGACCGGTTTCTGGCATTACAGCCGTCTTCGGCCCGGCTTGCTTGAATCCTGATGGTGCAATGAGCAAGGGACTCACATCTGAGTATACCCTTCCACGCTTAGGGTGGACAAAAATATTTACAACAAGGGGTGGTGATGGACAGAGTCTCTGAATTAAGCAGAATACTCTCACCCAGTCAAGAGATCAGGGCTAGATCCAACACCGTTTTTTAGCTCATTGCACCATCCCAGTTTCAGAACCTGGCTGTATGCAAATTAGTCTGTCCCTGGCCCAGTGCATCATGGGAACAGGGCAGACCAGACTACAAAAGCCAATTCTTACACTGGGAAGGAAACAAGCTTCCGGGGACCGGTTTCTGGCATTACAGCCGTCTTCGGCCCGGCTTGCTTGAATCCTGATGGTGCAATGAGCAAGGGACTCACATCTGAGTATACCCTTCCACGCTTAGGGTGGACAAAAATATTTACAACAAGGGGTGGTGATGGACAGAGTCTCTGAATTAAGCAGAATACTCTCACCCAGTCAAGAGATCAGGGCTAGATCCAACACCGTTTTTTAGCTCATTGCACCATCCCAGTTTCAGAACCTGGCTGTATGCAAATTAGTCTGTCCCTGGCCCAGTGCATCATGGGAACAGGGCAGACCAGACTACAAAAGCCAATTCTTACACTGGGAAGGAAACAAGCTTCCGGGGACCGGTTTCTGGCATTACAGCCGTCTTCGGCCCGGCTTGCTTGAATCCTGATGGTGCAATGAGCAAGGGACTCACATCTGAGTCTACCCTTCCACGCTTAGGGTGGACAAAAATATTTACAACAAGGGGTGGTGATGGACAGAGTCTCGGAATTAAGCAGAATACTCTCACCCAGTCAAGAGATCAGGGCTAGATCCAACACCGTTTTTTAGCTCATTGCACCATATGGACAAGGGCAACGAAGATCATGGGGTGGGACCGTAAGCCAACAAAGCAAATCCCAATATGGAAATGTGCCTGGTTGAAGGAACTGAGTAAGTTAAAAGGTTTCCAGAGCTGGGATGCTATTGGAATCTCAACACTAGGTGATGTGCTGAAGAGGGGGGAATTACAGTCCTTTGGGGCATTAAGAAGGAATATGGGCTTCACTGCACGCAATACTTTAAATACGCACAGCTGAGACATGCATGGAGGGCGGAGGGGGTTTTGACAGAGGCGCTCCCGGAGTATGCTCCATTAGAGGGCCGTCTTCTGCAAGAACAGATCCCCAATAGGGCGGTGTCTTTGACGTATAGAACCCTATCCTAATGGTAGCATGGACAGAGCAGTCTTAGGCTAAACTCTTTTGGCATGTGAAGCCAGCTGTTTTACCACATATAACCCCTTGAATACCAGATGAAAGGACGCCACACAGGTTGTTATAAAAATAAACAATATATTTATTACTAACAAACACCTCTGAACTCTTTATGAGGTCAGAGGGCTAAGCACATGACAAGACTCTTAAGAAAAATACAGTAAGTCGCACAAATTACAATGGTGCCCTAGGGGCACGACAAACCATATACTAAGTAAATGGTATAAGGAAATCGATAGAGGAAATGAAGATGCGCAGAGGCTGTAGGATCGCTGGGACTACACCACCCTAACCTTAGGTAAGTAGCAGGAGGCCCAAGGGACGCGTGTGCAGAGTGTGAACTCACACGTGAGATGCGGAACAAAGTCAATGGGCAGAACAAATTACAAAAAGGTAAGTAAAAGGCAGTTCCGACTAGTTACGACTAAAACGACAGGATACCTGGACACTAGGGGAGTCAATCCACCTATGAGCACCGAAATGCTCTCGTTACCTCACCCACGGGCTGCGGGTGCATAGGTGTGAAAGTGTGTCGGGTTTCCGCGTCGGAGTCTATGGAGCCTTGAAGAAAGATGCTGCAGGCGACCAGGAGGAAGATGTCCGGAGCGATCCAAGGGTGGATCACGGAAGAAGAGGACCTGAAAGCCGAGGTGACAGTGTTCAAAGTCACTAGCCAGTGACCAGTGTGGGACCAGGAAGGAACCAGAAGCTGTCGTCGCGATCAGGTGAAGAGTGGACGCTTGACTCTGCAGCCACATGGACCAGGAGGTGTCTTCGACGACCAGGATGTATGTATGTATGTATTTGAGCTTGTAAAGCGCACTGCTACCCGTCCGTAGGTTTCCTGGCGCTGTATAACTCTGGGAAACCCATCCTGGCTTTCCCTGTGGGATGGTCCCTGCTGGGAGTCCTCAAGGTGGAGCCAGGCATCCCCGGAATTGATGGGGCCGTTGTGGAGATTAGGCAAGCTAATGCCCAGAGTTGCCGAGTGGAACCCCTGATTAGAGTAAGCACCGAAGCGAGAAATATCGAGTCCGCTGACCCAAGTCCACGACCTTGCCGCGTCGGGAATTGAACCCTGGTCCCGGGCCGACTTCTGCTCCCGGGTCTGCCGCCTCTAACCAGTGAGCCACACTACTCGACGGATGGAGGCACGAGCTGTCCCACGCAGGCTCTCGCTGTCGGCGGTGTCGGATCCGGATTTGGAGTCAACAGGCCTTGGCAAAGGCAACCCACGCGGTGAGTGGAAATGGCATCTGGTGCGGACTAGGAGGGTCCGGGGTGCTCCTCTTTTGGAAGGGAGCAAGGGCCAGTCTGGAGCAACCAGACCAGCAGTGTGAAGTTTGTGGATCGTCGTCTGGGAGGCCACTAGCCAGCCGGCAAGAGACCTGACAACGCGTCGAGCAGCAATCAAGCAAAAGGGCCCCACGCAGATCTCGTGGATGCTGGAGGGCTGGTCTTCTGTACAGGAGCTGCTTGGGGCTGGGGCTTCTCAATCCCCAAAGCACTTACTCGAGGATGCCTCTGAAGTCGTGCTGGAAGCAAAGTGCAGTTTCTCCAAGATGGCCGGTCCCACGTGTCTCGTCCCACCCACGGGTCTCAGCTGTGCTGCAGATGTGGGTAGAGGTCGGAGAGGTCTGGGAGTCCGGGTCTCATCGAGCTCTGAAGCCTGGTTCTGGCAGGAAGGACGACAAAGTGAACTGCTAGGACGCTTGATGGTGCCTGCAGTTGCAGGGTGGACACTCCTTGCCCACAAGGGAGATTTATTCAGTCTTCTGTGGAGCAGAACGTCGAAGTCCAGAGTTTCTTCTTGTAAAGTTGTTCAGGATAATCTAATTTGGAATGGGACCAGCTCCAACCTTTATTCTCCTAAAGGGGGCTGTACTGGTGACTAGGTCCCTCCCCTGGGTGGGATCAGGAAGGGGGGTGGTTACACCCCCTATCCTTTGTCCGGTTTTCGCACCAGAGTTGGGGCTGGAGTGCCCCAGCAACTGGTTTGAACCGGGGTATGTACAGGGACACCGTGTGTGCCCCAGGCATGTCTCATTCCTTTCAGCCTGGCCTACCTCAAGACACAAAATCCTGTCTGTGGTGGTGCTAGCACCTCCCAAGGCAGGAAACCCTTTGTCCAGGCCTCCCTCGCTGGAAGGACTCCCAGCAGCAGGAGCTCAGACTCGTGTCTGTGGTGGCAGCATCCATTTTGTGATGCTGAGGCTCTGTTTAACTTTAACTTTAACTTTAACTGGGGTTCACAGTTACATACATGTTGTGTCCCTCTAAAAGGGTGGAATGCTACCCCCGTCACCAGAACTGGCGAGGAAGTAGTATTCCAATTCGTATGACACCTTACTCGACATGTTTTGATAATGCTATGCCAAAGTTAGCAATAACCGCGAGGAATATAATGCACTTAAGAGTATATGGTATAGCGTTATCATGGAAACAGCTAAAGGACTTGGTTCCAAAAGCTGCAGACAGGCTCAGCTCATGCTAGAGCACCATCTCGCATAATTCCAAGCACTCTGCCTTCAGGATTGATAAGGCCTGTGTTAGAACTGGCTATTTCTGGTAGGCTAAGGCTGACGCCAAAGCCAGGCAGAAACCACCATTCTAGTCAGGGCAAGGGAGTCACACGCCAAGATAACCCCTGCTCAGCCCCTTGGTAGCTTGGCACGAGCAGTAAGGCTAAACTCGGAGGCAATGTGTAAAGCATTTGCGCAAGCACACAACAGCAACAACATACTAGGCACACCACAAAAGGAACTCCACACAAGGTTATGTAAAAATAACTTCTGTATTGTCAAAATCACATCGGATAGAAATCACACATGTACATTGTGCCAACTGGCACGGGCAATATTCACAAGGGATTATTTACAAGACAGGGCCACATGGGCCACTGTCAGAATCAACACTTTTAGAAATAGAAATACTGTCAGAAATTAGAATAAAAGGGTATAAAATCACTGTAGCACAAATTAGCAAGTATAGCACACAACCAGTAACTACTGGTAACAGGTAAGTACCACCTACGCAACCCTAACCACCTTATGAGAATGTCACGCAGGGGACCAGGACCTCACTAGGACCACCTGTACTGGAAAGAACAACCACCTAAGAATAAAATACATTTAGGGGTATCAGCAAGAACACATTACACATGATGCAGAGGTGTAGGGAAAAGGTAAACACATGATGCATAAAAACACATTCAGCGGTGTAATAATAAGGCACATGATGCATCATAAACACATTCAGAGGTGCAGGGAAGGAAAAACAGATGATGCATAAACCAACACATTCAGAGGTATAAAATCAAGGAAGACTCATGATGCATAAAAACATTCAGAGGTGCCAGAACATAACTCAATAGCGCAAAAACACATGATGTCCAAAAACATTCAGAGGTGTAAGATCAAGGTGCGTAATCATATTAACTGCATTACATTTCCGAGCACCACATCACATTGCGCAAAACTCACATTAGGCAATTACCATCATAAGCATAGCAGGTAACCACATTGCGCAAACATCACCTTAGCAATAACTATCAAAAACATAGAAATCACAATGCGCAGAAATCACATACAAGCCCCCTGGCCAACTGGCCATCCAACAAGGGGACTGAAAAACCCTGTGTCCAGAATGTCAGGGTGCGCTACCAATGCAGTGCCAGTCAGGGGTGCGCCACCGGCGCAAAACCTAAACGTTGCAGGTGCCCACTACTTGCTGGGCACCTGAGGACAATCCCAAGCGCCTAAACGGTGCAGCTGTCCACTAATTGCTGGGCAGCTGGGACATCATAACTGCGACAGGGCCTTCACTGGCCCTCAGAACGGAACTGTACCAACTGTTGGAGTCAACTGGCTCTGAAGACACATATGCGCAGGCTCTAGCCACACAGGGCTCTGTAAATAAAGATGTCCCCCAAGTCCCTCGTGGGGACGCTAAAATCACTGTGGCCTTGGAGCACCTTGGCTCCTCTCAAAAATAAGGGGGGCAGGGGGCCAACTCAGCTCCTTAAAACAAACATGCTCCCGCACCGGTGGAGCCTCTCGTAGGCTCTTAAGCAAAATATGCCCCCCGTCGGAGCCTCCGGGGGCTCAGGATACAACCATGCCCCTGGAAGCCATGGGGCCGCCGAATACAACAATGCCCCCTACGGTGGGGCGGCCCACTGCCATCTGGGGCCGCCCTACAGGCTGACTGCATTCGGGGGCTCGCGCTGCCCCTAACACCTGCCCGGAGCCCCCACATGGATGCTCACACTGCTGGAGGAGGGGCCGGGCACCGGCAATGTGCCCCGACGCCCCCCCTCGGCCATATCAACGGAGCCCCACTCACCGGGAGTCTTGACGCGCCGGTCTCTTCTTCGCCGCCGGCCTCCTCTCGCGGACACGGGCTCTCCTCCTCAACCGGAGACCCTGCCACCTTACGCCCGGCCGCACTTCCGTCTTGCGGGGCCCGCCCACGGTCAGGCGGCCCGCATCACTTCCTCTTCCGATGACGCAGCGGGAGGCTTGGCTGGCTGGGCCAATCCCAGCGCGGCCTCCTCGAGCACCAGCGGCGCTTCGGACAAATGCCGGGTGGGCACCGGCTTGTTAAAAAATAACCAATAAATGGAGGTGGGCACTCGTAAATAATTAAATAAATACGGGCAAGAAATCTCAGCGCGTCCAGCGCTGTAAGCGAAAAAAAGCGCTCCTTAGCGCTATAGGGCAAGAACAGGCGCCCTCAAGCGCCAGGATTAAAAGTAAAGCGCTATTAGCGCTAAGAATTAAACTACAGCGCTCCCAACGCTATAAGGAAATCTAAAGTCCAGCAAAGTCCTTCAGGGGTCCAGGACATCAGCAGTCCAGGGGCTGGGCAGGAAAAACATCGCTCCCAAGCGCTAGAAGGACAGATAAAGCTCCAGCAAATAAAAAAGTCCTCCAATCCCCCCAGGCAAAGCAGAGGGGTCCCAGCACAGGGTCCATCAGGTATCCAGGGGCTGGGCAGGGCTCAGGGAGGCAAGCCTTCCCCTGAGCCCAAGCAGCAGCATGCCCCTGGCAGGATTCAAGTTGGAAACAAGAACATTTTGGAAGGGGACACAGCCCCTTTTTATACAGAGAAATCCTTTGTCTAGCAGGGTGCAGGCAGTGTGAGAACCAGCTAGAACTGGTTATAGGGAATTCCTTTCACTGGCCAGGCTAGGGACATCAGACGCACCCTAGGGGGTGGAGCCAGCACTGTGTGGGGAAAACCCAGCCTCATTCAGGACCCTCAAACCAGACGGTCAATCCACAAGCAGGCCCAGGCTCACTCCTCCCCTCACATCAGCATGCTAAACACTCCATTCACCACCGGGGCAGACCCTCCCAGACTCTTGGAGCCAGGCTCACCAGCCAGCCTCAGCCAATCATTCGTCAGACACAAATTACACAAATATGCCAACTTCTAAAAGTGGCACTTCTGCACTAGACACAATCATGCCGCATATACCATTGCGCAGCATTCAATCTCTCGAGTTCGCACATACCAAACTCGACCCTGCACTCCCCACACATCTGGAACTACCATGGGTATACATATTACCCATTCATTCCTATGGGAGGGCAGGTCACTCACCACACATACCCAAAGAGCTCACGCACTTTACACTGTACCACAGTGAAAAAGTACCTAAAGGCCTAAAACCACCAACAGCAGGTTCCAGAAACAGGCTAGGAAAAAGCAAAAAGTTTCGGGGTGAACCTGCCAAAAAGGGCCAGGTCCAACAGCCTGCCATAGGAGTGACTTATAGGAGTATATGTGTCCATTTTGGGGTTAGATATAGGTATACTATATCTACAGCAAAGGGTGATTACACCACCTTGCCCCAGCTGTCTTACCAGCCAGTTGTGTCTGTTTAGATGGCCAGCCAGGGGTGGCATAATACATGCTGCAGCCCCTGGTAGGCCTTGGGTACACCTATGCCCTGGGTACCTAAGGTACACTGTACAGGGGCTGATAAGGTATCCCAATACCAATTGGTAAATGCACCTAAAGTACATGTGTGTCAATTTAGACAGAGAACAGCTAGGCTGTGGGTCTGATTAGCAGGCCCACAGCCAGGGAAAGTCGTAAACCAGTGAAGCAAAAACCAAAAATCTGCGGTGACCATAGGATTGCAGACCCTACTCTCCTACAGGACCGTAAACCAACAAAGCAAACCCCAATATGGAAATGTGCCTGGTTGAAGGAACTGAGTAAGTTAAAAGGTTTCCAGAGCTGGGATGCTATTGGAATCTCAACACTAGGTGATGTGCTGAAGAGAATTACAGTCCTTTGAGGCATTAAGGAAGGAATATGGGCTTCACCGCACGCAATACTTTAAATACGCACAGCTAAGACATGCATGGAGGGCGGAGGGGGTTTTGACAGAGGCGCTCCCAGAGTATGCTCCATTAGAGGTCCGTCTTCTGCAAGAACAGATCCCCAATAGGGCGGTGTCTTTGACGTATAGAACCCTGATGAATAACTTGCCGGATGGACTAGGGAAACTAAGGGCCTCCTGGGAACGAGAGGTATGGGAAATGGATGAACTGGATTGGGCTACGGTCTTGATGCACCCTAGGGAAGTAGCAATTAAATCCCGCTTAAGGCTTATCCAATACAATGTACTTCACAGGACCTACTTTGATAGAGTCCGACTGCATAGAATAGGGAGAGCTACTGACCCATGCTGCCTGCGTTGTGGCCATGAGGGGGGGACTTTCTTCACACTCTCTGGTCCTGCCCGAACATACAGGTTTTTTGGCGGGAGATACTAAGAGAGCTGGGAGCAGTGTTGGAAATTACCCTGCAGTCTGACCCTAAACTGGTCCTCCTTGGTATGACGAATGATGTAGACTTAACCCGTCCACTGTTAATCTTCCTTGTTCTGGCCTTGGTGGTTGCTAAGAGAGACGTGGCCAGGAAATGGGGGGCGTCGGAGATACCACAGCTAGAGGAATGGCGGAGAGGTATGGACCTACATATGGCAGCTGAAAGAGTCACGTATAAGGCGAGGGGATGCCCGAAAAAGTTCGGAAGGGTGTGGGGCAAGTGGCGCCGATATCATGGACTGGGTGGCGGCCTTTAAACTGAGCGGAAGGGACAGAGTCCTGGTCTCCAAAGATGGGGAGAGGATGGTGTGCCGTGGAACTGTCTTTCAATGGGTGGGGGTGGGAGAAGTGATTGTATCAGTGGTTTTAGAAGTTTGTGTCAGGAGTTCAAGGGCAATGAAGGGAGGGCGGGGGCAGAAGGGAGAGGTGTGATGAATAATGATGACATGCTTGTTATGTGGTTGCACAGTGGAAAAGGTAATAAACATATTTTTTTTTTAAAAGATTGACGTAAACTCCACTGATACATTTTATAGATGCTCCTATCCTTGGGTGTTAGTGTGCCATATAATGAGAAAATGCTCACAAGTTCCAAGTTTCCAGACTCAGGTCACATTGATAGAAAAATAAGTGACATGTGCAAGGAGCATTAAGGACCTCAAGATACTGGGATAGTTGCTTCAGAAGTGGACAGATAAACTTACATTCAAATGCTGCTACTTAGCCACATTACTGGGGACTGCAGTGTACTGAGATGCACTTTCTGTGCAGATGTCACTGAGTCTCGAAGCTGGAAAGAGGTGAGAGAGATTGTGGTAAGGTAGGTAGTTATCTGCTATAATTTGCATACATAGCCCTCGGCCCCCTCCTCCCCAAACAATTGTCGAATAATGAGACCTCAAAATGAACTTTTAATAGTTAGTAATGTTCAGGCAGATAATTGGAATGGTGGGATAAGTTGGTTTAAAAGAGTTTAATATTATTTTGGCGCATGATATTTTGTTACTGTTAGACCCCATTCAAGGGTCAGTGGGGAAGGCAGGAGGTTTTTGGCCTCTACCATGGAAGAAGGTTGAAATTGTTTGCCTATGAATTCCTGTGACCTATATTCACACAATTGTTTCAAACAGTACAAACTAGAACATTCATCTTAAAGTTAGTGCCTTTGAGCGCTATCTTCTGTGGACGCTGCACTCACCCTGCTCCCTCTCTGTCTCCCTTTCTCTCTCCAATGCTCTCTCCTATGGTGCTGGTTTCCCGCAACCTCTTTCTCTCTAGCGGCTATCAGGAGTAGTGTTAATTAGGCTGATATGCAGTTCAATTATTAACACTATATCAGTGTGTAGTCTTGTCAATTTGGCAAATGCAGCCCAGCACATGCCTTCAGCAATGTGGCAGCTGTAGCCCGGCATGTGCCTTCAACATTCATGCAATAACTGCCCAGTGGCGGCTGGTGACTTTTTCAAGTGGTCGGGCATAAAAGTTGGAGGTAAGTTTTGTGCCGCGAGCAAGCCCGACCGTCATAAGGGGAGTTTGGATGGGTTCTTACCACAGGAACATTATTGAAAAAAGAGGTGCTCAAATGGTGTATTTTAATGCTAATTTGAGAAAGCAAGGAGATTTATAAAGCAATTGTGAAAGTGCAGACTTGAAATATTTAAACACAAAAAATGTCTCCATGTGTTAGAATTAGAATTGTTCAACAGTTACTGTAGTGTGCAAATTGTACAATGCAACAATCAAGATTTGTAATTGTCTTACCTGCACTTAGGGTTGTCTCTGCACTGTATCTGGGTGCCAAAGCTGAAAACCTTCCTGAAAAACCACTGTGAGGTTAGTGTACCTCGTTATTTTATTAACCTCCGATTCTGACTTATGAAAGGGCAGTATGGAGGGCCAGCTGTGAACCAAGTAGGGGGCTCACAGCCAGGCATTGGAGCTTGTCGGCTGCTAATATAGCTCACCGAGTAAACCATGTCCCATGGGAGTAAGAAAGGTGCCTCGTCTGCTAAGGGGGCGCAAAACCTGTGCATCGCCAAGAGGCCCTTACTACCTTGGAGCGCACTGCCTGCACAGCCTCTTTCAAAGCACTACTGTTAAACAGTGAAGCTCATCCCTGCCAATGACCACCCATCAGGCGTTAGACTAATGCATTTTAATGTGGTGATCCACATCAGCACATTAAAATGCATTAATCACACATTTTTAGCAAATTGACCACCCGTGTGCTGTGAGGAGAAAGCAGGTAGAGTTACAGCAGCGCAGCCTCGGAGCGCTCAATGAGAGCTGCAGCAGCTATGGTGGACCTGCATAGCTAGCCCCTGCGACAGGGTGGCTCTGAAGGAAAGAGAGGAGCATTGTGAGTCATGGAGTCTGTCCCCGGAGCAGCATCTGCGAGGGCGCTTCCAGCCTTCCACCCACTGCTACCCGCCCCTTGCACTACTAATACCACCTGCCAACAAGAAAGCAGCATTTGGACGATAGGGATTTATCGGACTGAAGCAGAGGACATGAGGATCAGGCCTGACGTCTCATAGCTCCCACGGCTTCCAGAGAAGGCGCTTACAGCCTCCTCTCCATGGCACTTCTGTGGTGTGTGTGTGTGTGTCAGTCTCAGTGCTTTGTGTCCCCCCATCCCCTTGTGGCTGGTCATTCTTCAGTGCCTTGTCTTGGCAGTGTGCAGAGACAAAAGACTCTGAGTCACATGTGGTGCCGGGCTCAGGAACACGAAGGGGTGCCTCGGCCCCAATGTAAAAAGTAAAACAACACCAACACCTGGCACGCCGTGAGGCCTTTGCAGCCCTGTGTGCTGGTATCACTGCACCTGCTGCTCCTCTGGTAGCACCGCCCTTGACATAAATATGGTAAATGGTCCAATTTCCGGGACACCTGTGCGCCACCTGCACTTCCAGAAGCTGTCCTTCTCGAGCAGATAACACTGGCCTCTCTCTGATACCTGCCTGTCCAGAGCCTGGCCAGGAGCAGAGCTGACAGGAACTCTGAACTATCACAGAGTTGTTGTTCTCTGGTGAAGGAGGGGGTGGCACAGGACAAGCGGGGCACACACTGTACACAAATTCTCACAGGACCCTGGTGGTATCTGTGTGGATCCACTCACCCCCTCCAGTCTGTAGTTTTCAGGCACGCTCCCTTTGTCTTTTATTTGGAATTACTTTTTAAGTCTAAAACAGCAAGATGGTTTTGCGTTTTTCGATGTGAGAAAGATGGTAAATACTTGTCTTTTGTGATGGCAAGAATCCAATGACAGGGGGGCGCTAGAGGGCGCACTGCGGAATGGCTGGCTAGTGTGTCAGCTCTGCCGGACGGTCGCACGCCTAGCGGCCTTTAGCCCCTTCAATCCCCAGCTCCAGTGGCGACAGACAGTGAATTGGACGTCGGAGCCAGGGTCCGACATTGTCCTACAAAACAGAAGCGCAAAATGGGCAAGTTACGATAGATCTGTTCGAGATAGCGGAGACCGACCAGCGGCGTCGCAAAATGGCCGCTCACGGAGATCGGCGATTCAGTGATTGCGCAGAGGCCAGGTAGAGTGGGACTGGGAACCCCCTCGGCGCCGCACGCACTGCGGGGGCCGACCATCATCAGAAGCTGTGCGGCGATCAGGAACAGCTCTGGACATGTGTCCGCAGAGATTGGCCGTGCGTTCCACCAACGGCAAGATGGCGGCGCATGTGGAACGCAAATGACTAGCGGAGGCACACAAGGAAGCTGAGCGCCGGACGCAGTGGTGACCCGCACGATTTCCTGGCGGTTAAATGCAACACTGAGAGTCGGTGACTGAGAGGGGTTCCCTGTCGTTGATGCGAACAGAGCGGCGCAGTGCACCACTAGAATACGCTCTGGAGCCCAGGTACCAGCGTGATGTGAGAGGGAGACTGCAGAGTTCACGGTAGACGCGGTGAGCACACTGAGCATGGTGTCCGCGAAAGCAGCACAGGCGCATAAGCTCTGCCCGTAACTTCACGCCAGCACCACAGATCTGAGGGAAGCCGCCCTTCCAGCAGAACAATACCGCTATAGCGGCACCCCACAGGGTCCCGGGGAGATAACGCTTCCTGACAGTATAAGACCCCATTTCGACACGGGCACACCTGTACCCGCGAATGCAGTAGCCAGCTCATGTCTACACGCACAGCTCGGTGGGGGGCTGCAGCAACGACACATCGCGCCAACTCCGCGACCAGTGCGACAACAGCTGGCAGCCCCAAATCAACAGGGCAGACTACGCCGAAGCAGCAACTCGAAATGGGGAAACCAGACCGGCAGCAAACCAAGCTCCAATTTGAAGCACGAAAGCAAGGCAAAAGTAACACAACTGACCCCGAAGTGGAAGGGGGCCAGGAGTAAGCGGAAAGTGCGGGCATGGAGTCAGTACTACGAGCGATTCAGCAGAGCCTCCAGGAAATGAACGGAAAACTTGATAACGTGGTGCAGAGGGTGGACAACATGGCGGCGAAAATAGAACAACACGACGGGCGCATAACGGAAGCCGAACAACGAATCTCGCAAGTGGAGGATGACCACCTAACCATGTCCAGGTCCTGCGGTGGCCTAGAAAAGACAGTAGAAAGCCTACGCGCCAAAGTGGAAGACCAAGAAGCCAGGTCCAGGTGCAATAACGTCCGGATTTCGGGTTTACCGGAATCCACGAACACGGGGAAGATGGAGACGTATATCGAAGCACTGGTGAGAGAGATATTTGGCCCCGAGAAACTGTCCTCAGTGTTCCTGGTTGAACGTGCTCACCGATCACTAGCGCCTGTGCCGAAGCCTGGCGCTGCCCCGCGCATGATTATTGCCCGCATGCTTAATTACCGAGATAGGGACACGATCCTGAGGTTGGCCAGAGAACTGGGTAAAATTACTCATCAGGGGAACACACTGGAGTTCTATCCAGACCACACCGTGGCAGTGCAACTGGCTCGGAAGGAATTCGCTCCAGTCAAAAAGAAGCTGAGGGAACTTGGTCAGGAGTATGCTATGCTATATCCGGCGAAACTCAAAATCATCACTGGCGGGAAACCGGTCATACTTCCAACGGTACAGGCGGCGCAGGAATATGTTCGACAGCAGATGAAACGACGAAAGCAGCAAGATCGGAACGGAGCGACGAGTGATGTGGAATGACTACATTTGACAAGGGACGGACTGAACTGAACTACGGTACCTACATGTGCGATGCAGCTAGCAGGCACTGCACCCGATTGCGGACGCTCTAACATGATTTGGCGACCTCAGATGTAGCGGAAGAAGGACTGGCAAGGTACTTACGAACTTACTGTGAGTACGGACCTTGATGGAATTGTGCCACAGCGAAGACAGTCGGGATGTGAGTATCAATAATGAGGATGGCATTGAGGTGAGCTGTATGGGCCGGCCGGTGGGGGTGTGGGGCCGCTGGCCTGTAACTGGCAACCTGGCGGGGCATGTTGTTCTACCAGTTAGACTAGCAGGAGAGACATTGTCTGTGACACGGCTCCGCCTAACGGATGCACTAGCGCGCCTGAACAGTGGGACCATGGTGGTCTGTCATTATACTACTTCACCGCTACTGATTCTATTGGGGGGATTGAGGGGTTGGAGTAAGTCAAGCACAAGCTTTATACTGCAACGTACGCATGCGACCGTCCACATCCACTATGTGGATGGAGATGTGTGAACCTGGTGACACCCCCATGAGGGTGTACCCCACAATATGCTCGATACTAAAGTTAAAGTTAAAGTTTGTTCAGGGATGGCTTTGGCAAAGTTTGGGTGCTAAAGTGGGTGGGGGGAGGGCGGGAAATTCAGACTATATTCGACTACAATCTCTGTGTCTGAGAAGCATGGCGAACTCCTTGGTCGTACTTTATTGTGCGAATGATGTTTATGTACTACGTATACCACTGTCACTTTCGGTCGATGTGAGATGTATCACTCCACACACACTCTATAGAAAGCAGTATCAATACCAGATATACATAATTGGTCTCCAGGTACACGCTCATGGCAGGTAGTAACACGCTGAAATTTCTAACTTGCAATGTGCGAGGGTTAGGCAATCCGAAAAAGATCAGGCGATTGTTTGCTTACTTTGACAGATTACAAGTTAACATCGTTTTTTTACAGGAAACGCACTTGGTACGCGATAGTACATCCACACTGGGTGTTAAATGGGCTGAGTCTGTCACCAACTCGAGCTTCTCTTCTTACTCTAGAGGGGTGAGCATATTGATAAGAAAGGGAACGGGCTTTGAGATTACAAACATACATAGAGATTCAGATGGGAGGAGCGTGATTGTAGCTGGCACAGTCAGACGACAGAAGATACTATTGGTGAACACGTACGGTCCTAATGTAGATGACCCGGGGTTTTTCAGTAAGATATGGCACACCATCAATGACATGCAGACAACTCACGTGCTATGGGGAGGTGATTTCAATGTTACATTACGAGACACTCTGGATAGGGCAGCACACACGTTGGAACAACACGGGAATGCCAGATTGATGCTGCAGGACGCCATGGAAGACTTACATATGGTAGATTTGTGGAGGACACGCAACCCAGGGTTGCCAATAGCGACGCACGTACATGCGGCGAACAACAGTTGGTCTAGGCTAGACTACTGGCTGGGCACACAAGAGGTACTGTCATGGGTTATGGATATCAAGCACTTACCATGAACACTATCGGATCACAGTCCAGTTCTGTTGGAAGTTTCTATCCCGTATTACGACCCGCCACCCTTCACTTGGCGTTTCAGCGCAGCTGCGCTGCAAGACCCAATATATGTTGACACCATCCATAAGGCAATAGTAGAATACTTTGATCTCAACGGCCCGACAACTGAGGACCCTGGTTTACTATGGGAGGCCTTTAAGGCTACGATTCGGGGAGTCTGTATCAGTACAACCTCAGGCATCCTCAAAGATATCCGACAACAACTACACACACGAGAAAAGGCCATTCAAACACTGGAACAGACATACACACAGACGGGGGAGGCCACAGTATTGGGGGAAATTCAAGCGCTGTTAACGGAATATAATAAATTTGCAACGGACGAACTTCAATATGTGACTAAGCGAGCGACAGCTAGAAGGTATGGGGAAGGAGGTAGGCCTGGAAGAGAACTGGCCGCGAAGATATGCGCAGGGAAAGCACCACAAATTATAGCGTCTATCTGTACGGACACCGGGGAGGTGGTTACAGATACCAAGGGGATACTGAAAGAATTTATGAACACATACGGCACACTTTATAAAGCACGCCCATCACCATCACAGGCAGAATTATTGCAATATATGGAGGATGTAGAGATGGCATGGCTGGCTGACGGGCACAGGAAATACTTAGAACGCCCTATTACAGTGGAAGAGGTGACAGACACCATTAGGCGATTACCTAATAACAAAGCACCGGGGCCAGACGGCTTCGTAACGGAATTCTATAAAAAGTACGCCGACCTACTCGCTCCACATTTGGTACGGCTATATGGGGCGGCACATGAGGCCCAGACGCTACCAGCCTCTCTGAGGGAAGCATTGCTCATCACGTTGTTGAAACCTGGTAAAGATGTAGACAAATGTGATTCATACCGCCCCCTTTCGTTGTTAAATGTGGACACTAAAATCATAGCTAGCCTGCTGGCCACCACACATAACACCCGCACACTGTTCGCATTGGCTCATTATCTGGCGCCGGAGACAAAGGCTGTGGCAGTGCTACTAGACGCAGCTAAAGCATTCGACACTATCGGCTGGCCCTTTATCCAAGCAGTACTGGTGCGTATGGGATTTCCATTGATATTTCTGGGATGGATAGCGATGCTATACTCAAGCTTAACAGCACGCATCAGAGTGAACAGGTATATATCAGAACCCATCCCAATATGCAGAGGCACTCGGCAAGGGTGCCCACTCTCGCCGATGCTCTTCGCGTTGGTGCTGGAGCCTCTGGCCTGTAAAATCCGACAGCATCACCATTATTCGGCGATTCAAATGCCCTCCAGACCCATACATATCTCGCTATACGCGGATGACATGGTGCTCTATGTTAAACACCCCGACCAACACCTCAATCCGCTCCTAAGAGAGTATATAAAATTTGGCCAACAATCCGGGTTGCAGATAAACTGGGATAAATCTCTTGTCCTATCCCTAACAGACAGTACTCGCCCAACAAAATTAGACTATCCACTAGAATGGCAGGAGGAACCCACAAAATATCTGGGCATATGGTTCCACAGAGACCCGGAATTGGTGATAAGGACAAATTACGGGCGGACCATATCATCCCTGGAAGACAAAATTAAGAGATGGAACAGACTTCCTCTATCGTTAGCAGACAGAGCGGCAATAGTAAAAATGGTACTTCTGCCGAAGTTCCTGTATCTATTTAATAATATCCCAATAAAACCTCCGGCAGCTGTATTCAGTAATATCAAAACGCTGGTACTTAATTTGCTGTGGGCGGGGAAGCAAGCGAGGATGGAATTACGCACCATGACGCTACCATATGCTAGGGGGGGCTTCAAGGTGCCAGACTTCTACTTATATTACTTATGCGCTCAGGCGCAGTACGCACATTACTGGTACCACGAGGTGCCCTTTCTGACGCATGTGGCTGTGGAGGCAGGTGACGCGGACCCAATCCCACTAGCCAGTATACTGACGCACAAACGCACTAGACTACATGACCGTGACATTAATCCAGTTAATGCTACTTCAGAGGCATGGAGGCTGATAGGTAAAGCAACAAACAGCCTACCGCTATATGCACCAACACTTCCACTGGCGCATCACCCGGCTCTTTCGGTAACGCAGGAGCAGGTCGGCATGGATCTGTTCAGACGGGCGGGAATAGACACGATGGGGGACCTGTACGATGATGGTGTATTCCTGACACTAGACAAGCTACAATACATCACAAACCCGTCTCCACTTTTTAGTTTCAACTATTATAGGCTACAAAGAGCACTTCGGGAGCACTTCCCGACTCATCCGGAAGAGCCTCCTACCCTTGCACCCCTACAACTACTCCTCACTACACCCACAGCATCTCACCTAGTATCCAAACTATATGCGAATATACAGGAGGCAGTGGGGGCGAACACACACAAGGCTAGGGACAAATGGAGCGCTGGGCTGGCAGAACCCCTCACAGATATAGAATGGGATTCCTCCTGCGTGCTCACGGGTATGCTGACATCAAACGGGAACTTGAAAATCATACATTACAAGTATTTGCATCAGGTGTACCACACGCCTCAGAGACTATATAAATATGGCTTGAGGGAGGATTCACAATGTTGCAGGTGTAAACAAGAGGATGCGGACTTCATGCATCTAGCGTGGCACTGTCGTAAGGTGGCGGGATATTGGGAACAAGTTATACAAATTTTAAACGATATGCTTGGGGTTTCCATGCTGTGTGACGCGAAAATCTGTCTGTTGGGTATTGTTCCACAGCTCAGAGCATTGAAACACAAATTCTGTGCTATTGCGCTATTATTGGCTAAGCGAAGGGTGTCTCTACACTGGAACAGCAGGAGGGCCCCGGATGTGAAGCGCTGGATTGAGGATATGGTCTATTGTCGAGACACGCTTACCACATATGAGGAGGAGTTGCCAGGCAGCTCTCGACCCAAGGACTATTGGGGGTACCTACGTGCCTATTTACAAGTACATGGCGAGTCTGCGTCAGAGGCGGAAACTGAATGAAATAAACGTCCGAAGGTGGCAACACGAAGCGAACAATTTCTGTAATAATGGTACTGAGGAGGGAGGATGCTGTGATGCAGAGAGACTGTAACAGGGGGAGAACTATAAGTTGGGTAATACACTGTTCTGTTTGTTTCGGTTAAGCAAAAATTTGAAAATGTAAGATTACTGATGTATAAGTAAGCGAGTACAGCACTGATATACAAGTGGGTGCTATCTGACAACACGCCGCCGGTCCGCTGGATGTCGGCTGATGGGCCGTGTACACCTAATGCTGATGGTCTTGATTTTGACACTATGTAGCCGGCCCAATGCGGTTGTAGGCGAATACACTGTATATGCTTTTCGTTTTTTGTGAGCGATGACTAGTGCAAAGATCATCTTACACCAATAAATAAAAAATAAAAAAAAAAAAAGAATCCAATGACAAGTGCTCAGTTAAACAGTGCTTTTGCCAGTGGCTGGTCTGGCTGATGTTTTGATCCTATGTGTTCCTGGAGGTGGGCGTTTCGGATTTGGGTGAATTCTGCAGCTGGTCTACACGGAGCACTCACAGCACATCGGAGCCTTTCTACTAGAGACAGATATGCTAAGCAATTGTTTAATAAATTAGAATAGAATGCTTGATTAAACTTGATGTAATTTATGCTGTCAGTATTACTTCTGTATCAAAGTTTAACTGAACACGGAACGCACCTCTTCTGCTTCCTAGTTCCATCCTTGACTAACTCATACACTGCAGGGTTTTCTTTGCATCCTGAGACTTGTAGTCCTAACTTTATAACAATATAGCCAAGACTAAAAGTCTCAAAACACATAGAAAATGTAGGCAAAACTAAGTCTCAAAAGACGTCGAAAATGTGTGGCTTGGATTAGCTTCTCAGGCATAAAACAAGGAGACCAGCAGCTCCAAATAGACTTTATATTAAAAGTGCATGATTAAAAGAGGACTAGGCTTAATTTAAACAAATAAATCAGTAATTTATTAGAGTGGGAATGGGTCAGTGGAAAAGTGCTCACTTGGTGGAACGCAGGTCACTAACATCCTTTATCTAAAGAGTGTATGAATTCCACAAATGCCAATTCAACCTTCTGGTCTTTCTGTGAATTTAAGGTAATTGATTTTAGTAAGAACAATAGCAACTCTCAGAAAGGTCAAAGGTGTGCTATGTGAAGAAGTAAGTAAACACACAGTATTGCTTGAAACAACATGAATTGGGCTGTCAGCTATGTGTGCTGCATACATTTTCTTTTATAATTATGCATACTAAAGCGGCACTCAAAGTGTCACACATGAGGATGCAGATGTAGACACGCCCTAAAATAGAAATGTCACACCTATGCATACTGAAAGCCTTGGGAGCTATGGAAGTCGCAGGTACAGGAGTGTAACGCAGACCCTTGCAGGCTTTGCTTGCCTTCCCCCCTCCGCCCCCAACACTTCAAGGGACCCCCACTCTGTGTCTTGTGACATACTGTCCCAGGAAGGATCCTGCCGTTGTTGAAAGGTTCACTTCCTGCCACCGCTTTCAACCTCTTGTCTTCAGGCAGGAAAGGCATGCTTCCATCGATTGGATTAGAGACAAAATGCCGCCAAAATCAGGAAATACATGCAAAAATCTCTGTGCTGACGTCAGTTCTGTACACGACTTTCCGCGCCAGAAACACAGAGCCATGCAAAACACTGACCATTGGTACACAAAACTAGGGGCCTGAAAGGATGTCCTTAACCCTAGAAATCAGTTCACAGAACAGGGAGGATGGGTGAGGCGGTAAGAAATCCATAACTAACTAATGTTTCTTACAGAGCTGTATCATTACCGAAGGTAAGTATCTTGTGCATCTGAAAGAAACACAATAGTTATAGATTCCTTACCTTAGAATATATATCCCAGCAAAACCAACCCCGGTGGTGGGTCAGCGACCCAAGATCACACCAGAAAATCCTGGAGAACAGAACGACCAAAGAAGCCGCCTCTCCAGACTTGGCTGTCCAGGCAATAGTGTTAAGTGAACGTGTGCAGCGATGCCTACGTGGCTGCCTGACAGATGTAATTCAGAGGCACTCCCCTTCCCAAGGCAATAGTGGCTGCCATCACCATGGTGGAATGAGCGCGTAGCCCGACTGGGGGCTCCTTTTTAGCCAGAGAGTAACAAATCTTAATACACAACACGACCCATCCAAAACTGGTGCATTTGTGTATGGTCTGACCCTTCTTTGCACCCACTGCTTTGTGCGATCCAGATAGAAGGAGAGCGCACGTTTTGGGTCCAGACAGTGGAGCCTCTCTTCTTCTTTTGAAGGATGCGGAGGCAAAAAGAAGGGAGGCAAAGGAAAGGTGTGCCCGATGTGGAAGGCTGTGAGGAAGAAAGGATGGACGGGTCCTGGGAACTACCTTGTCCAGGAGAACAGACAAGAAAGGAGGTCTTGATAAAGAGCCTGGAGCTCATTTACCCATCTAGCAGAAGTGATGGCTACCAGGAAAGCAGTCTTAAGAGTCAAGAGACGTAAAGGACAGTTGTGTAGCGGCTCAAAGGGAGCGCACATTAAATAAGTTAGTACAAGATTCAAGCCCCACTGAGACATAATGGAAGGGATTGAAGGAAAAAGATGTGTTAAGCCTTTTAAGAAGCAGTTAACTAATGGGGACTTGAAAAGAGGAGGCTGATCTGGCAGCTGAAGGAAGGTAGGTAAGGCTGAAAGGTAGCCCTTGATAGTGCCCATAGCAGAGCCCTGCTGGGCTAAAGATTGATAGTGCCCAGAGCAGAGCCCTGCTGGGCTAAAGAAAGAAGGAACAAAAGTACTTCAGAAAGAGGATCCACAGCCTTTGCTGTGCACCATGCCACAAATGTGTTCCATCTGCAGGCGTATCCTGTCTTTTGGAGGGACACCTGACTTCCAAGATTACGTCACAGACTTTGGGAGGCAGGTCAAAAGAGGTCAAGTGCTGCTGCTCAATTTCCACGCAAGGAGGTGGAGACTGGACAGGTTTGGGTGGAGAACCGTCCCCTGCTGCTGCTACATAAGATCCTCCCAAAGAGGCAGTCTGATCAGAGGATTGATGGCCATGTTGAGTAGCTCAGGATACCAGACTCCTTGTGTCCAATCCGGAGCCACAAGAATAACTTGGGCCCGGTCACTCCTGATCTTCTTCAGCACTCTGGACAGAAGTGGTATAGACGGAAGGCATACAACAGACCTCAACTCCACTCGTGACGAAAAGCGTCGCCGAGCGAGTGCCGCCTTGAAAATTCCAATGTGCAAAATTGCTGACATTGCGCGTTCTCGTAGGTGGCGAATAGATCTAACCAAGGCTCTCCTCACTGTTGAAAGAGAGATTGCGCCACCTCCGTGTGAAGATGTCATTCGTGATCCATCATGCACCTACGGCTGAGTTAGTCCGCCCTTGTCTTCAGAGAACCTGCCAGGTGTTGAACCACCAAGGAAATGCCTTGATGTTCCAGCCATGTCCAGAGGCGAAGGGCCTCCTGACATAGGGTCCACGACCCCACCCCGCCCTGTTTGTTGCAATACCACATGGCGGTGGTGTTGCGAACACCTGCACTACTCTTCCCTGGACAGAGGGAAGGAATGCCTTCAGTGCAAGACGAATCACCCGGAGCTCCAGAAGGTTGATGTGGGCCCGGACTCTGCCAGAGACCAGAGGCCTCTGATCTCCGCCTCTCCCATGTGGCTGCTCCATTCCAGAAGGAAGGCATCTGTCACCACAGTGTGGTCTGGTTGGGGAAGGCAGAGGGATATTCCATTGACCCAATCCTGGTTTGTAAGCCACCACTGCAGGTGTCGAATAGTGCCCTCCGAGATCTGGACGCAATCGGACAGATTCCTCTGATGTTGCACACACTGAAACTTCAGGTCCCATTGCAGAGCCCACATATGCCACCTGGCATGATCGATCAGCAGGATGCAGGAGGCCATGAGGCCCAGCAGCCTCAGGGTCATTCTGCCTGAAACCCGGGACATAGGCTGAAAGATCATAATCATAGCCCGGATATCCCGGACTCGCTATTCAGGAGGATAGAGCCGAAACCGCGTTGTGTCTCGAACCACTCCGATGAAAAGGAGCTTCTGAGAGGGAATCAGGTGCGCCTTCAGCACATTGATGGAGAACCCCAGCATATACAGGAGGTCGGCCATAGTCTGGAGGTGGGAGACGACTGCCTGCGGCGAGCCCGTCTTCAACAGCCAGTCGTCGAGATAGGGGAAGACTGAAACCCCTGATCTGCGCAGATGAGCTGCGACCACCGCCATCACTTTCGTGAACACCTGAGGGATGCTGGTAAGGCCAAAGGGGAGCGCGGTAAACGGAAAGTGCTCGTGGCATACCGTGAACCGCAGGAAACACCCGTGGGCCGGCAGGTCGGGGATGTGAAAATAAGAGACCTGCAAGTCCAACGCTACCATCCAGTCTTGCGGGTCGAGGGCAGACAAGACCTGAGCAAGCATCAACATTTTTAACTTCTCCTTCCGGAGGAAGCGATTGACGACCCTAAGGTCCAAAATAGGACGCAGGCCCTTATCCTTCTTGGGAACCAGAAAATAGTGGAAGTAACAACCACGACCTACTTCTGGGACAGGAACGCCCTTGATGGCTCCCTTGGCCAAGCGAGCCGTAACTTCCTGCTGGAGAAGGGCAGGTGATCCTCCTACATGCAGTGGGATCGCGGTGGCATGGCAGGAGGGGTAGTCTTGAAGGAGAGGGAGTAGCCCCTTCAGACTATTTGCAAAACCCACCTGTCTGAAGTGATGGTATGCCAGTTGGGGAGGTGATGGACAATCCTGCCGCCCACTGGCGTTTGATGGGACTGAAAGGTCGGACTAGGAGGGTTTTGGAGGCTGCTGCAAAGGGGGGGGGGGTTGTGGACTGGCATGCCCGCTGGCCCCCGGAACCTAGCCAGTTGTTTCCATGTCCCCGGCCGCTCGAATGCTGGGTAACTTGCTGCGGCCTGAGGCCCTGGGGGGACGTAGCGGGGCACCCCTTCCGTAGCCACGAAAATGGTGAAAAGCAGACTACACAGCACGGGAGGAGAGGCCCAAGGACTTGGCCGTAGCCCGTGAGTTCTGAAGCGGTCTAGGGCGTTGTCTGCTTTGTCGCCAAAAAGGTGATGCCATCAAAGGGCATGTCCATCAGGGAGTTCTGGACATCTCCTGAAAAGCTAGTGGACCTCATCCAGGTGTAGCGGCGAAGTGCTACCGACGTTGAAATGGTTCTGCCTAGCGAGTCAGTGGTGTCCAGCCCACAACGGATTGTAAACTTTACTGTATCTCTCCCTGCGGCGACAGCCTGGGAGAGCACTGTCCGAGCCTCCTCTGGACACTGAGGCAGCATCTGCGCCACCATATCCCACACTGAGTGCGAATAAAAGCCCAAGAGACATGCGGTGTTTACGGACCACAGTCCTAACCTGGCGGAAGAGAACATTTTCTTCCAGCTTCTCGGATTCCCTTTCCGGTAGAGCGGTAAGGAAGGCACTTTTGGAGGTGTAGGCTTGGACCACCAAGCTCTCCGGGGTGGGGTGTTGGTAGAGGAAAGTGGGGGTCACCCGAAGTTGGGCTGTAGCGTCGGGGGGATCATCCTGTCCACGGGAGCCCCTGTGTTGGGCCTCGAACACATGCCCAAAAGGACGTGAGTGAGGGCCTCATTAAACGGCAGCAGGGGCTCCGAAGAGCTCGCCGCCGGTTGAAGCCCCTCAGTCAGGAGGTTAGTCCTGACTGCCACCGTAGGAAGCTTGAGGTTGAGCGACTCGGCCGCCTTACACAACACCACAGCATATGACACTACCTCCTCTGTAGCCACAGTAGGAGGAGACAACATGCCTTGGTCGGATGAAGTGTCAAGACCACTGGTATCCCCCAGTTCCTCTCTCCAGTCCTGCTCAGTATTTAGCTGGTCAGTTAACCACTTCCATGCTAATGACAAGGGTAACTCGTCATGGAGTGCCCATTCATTTCAATGGAAATATACAGTAAATTGCTCCACATACCCTAGCATCCAAGCAACTTGGATGCTAGGGTATGTGGAGCAATTTACTGTATATTTCCATTGAAATGAATGGGCACTCCATGACGAGTTACCCTTGTCATTAGCATGGAAGAAATTAAAGGGTCACTTGACCCCTCCCAGTCCTCCTCACCCTCCTCTGGCTGCCAATCTTACTGAAAATGGCTAGGGTGGAACGCAGGGACAAAAGTACCCGTTGGCGCCTGGATCCGTAGTCGGCCGGCGCCAGATCTGGCATCAGCCGATGCCGGTCTGGCTCTATGTGTACGTCAGGATGGAGGCCAGGTCGACGCAGGCCGGGGAGCCGAGCAGCGCTGAGCGCGGTAGTGGTGTCGGAGGAAGCGGCGCTGGTCGAGGTGTAATGAGGTCAACCAGCGCCGATCCTGATCCAGGCCTGGATCCAAGGGGGGCCTGCAGCGCCGGGGCCAGAGCCGCTGGCAGCAAAGACCTAGGACCCCCCCCCCGAGTCCGCAGTGCCCAAAGGCACACCAGCGGGGTCGGTTTGCCCAAAGATGGCATGCGTCGCCTCGCAGAATGTACGTAGCTGGGCCGGAGTTGCTCCGGGTCCCGGAAAGGGAGAGAAGCTCGGAGTCGACCCTTGGGCTCCACACGCGGAACTGCAAGAGGGGCACCACCCATCTGCCTCGTTGGATCGGCCGATCGACAAGGAGAAGTCGAAGAGTGACGGTGCTTCTTTGAGTTCTTTTTATGCTTCAACTTACCTGACCCTGAGTGTAAGACTTCGATGACTTGTCGGAATGGCGATGGCTCCGCGACCAGTCTCTCGACCTCCCTCTTGACCGGGACCTCGAACGTCACGGAGCCAACTGTCAGCGTTCAAGCAGCTTTCGGGACCACTTCTGCAAAGCCTTTAGCATCACCAACTGACAGTCTGAGCACGACTTGGGGTCGTGGTCGCGCTCTAGGCAAAGGAGGCACACGTGGTGCGGATCCGTCACCGACATCAGCCGGTTACAGGAACCTCAGGCCTTCAAACCAGGCATCCCTTGTGCACCTGCTCGGAGTCAAAGACTTGAAACAAGAAGTTGACAAAAGTCGAGAAAAACATAGTAAAAAAATTACTGAGGTACCGCTCTTCCCGGAACTGCGCTGGCTGGTGCGCAAAAAGAAAGAACTGACGTCAGCGCGCGAGGGCGGTGTCTAAGTAGCTGCCGCACCGTCATCCCGGCGACCACGACGCCGGTGATGAACACGGAGATGACCAACGCCACCTTCTGACACGCAGAGGTACTGCTGTCTGACGCCTGGGGATAATTCTAAGGGAAGCAATATATAACTAACTAATGTTTCTTACAGATCTATTGTTACTGAAGGTAAGTAACTTGTGCTTTAAGCGGTGGTCGGTGGGACAATACCCCACCGCCCTGATTGGAGTAGTTGTTTGCTCATCTCTCAGTAACACTTTAAGCCACATGTCCCTCCTTGCCGACCAGGAGCTGCTGCCTCAGAATGACATGCCTGCAGAGTACCTCATGCTAGCTTTAGGGGAGAGCGTGACACAGCTCCATTAGACTGAATAATAAATTAGGCCAATGGCTTTGGTCGATGACCGTGGCAGAGAACTCGGCATCAGAAAGTTACAGATTTTGATTAGCTGGCTGCAACAACTTGTGGAGGTTTAGAAGGAAAGTTAACCAAACCGTTTTCCACAGTGTAATAGGGTGGAGTCTGTGATATGTACGGACCGCTACCCCTCCCTATGACGACTATGGGAAGGGTGAGGTGGGTAGGCAATAAAAATTGGCACGCAGCCACACCCGAGCTGATGCTCATGGCTCCTGGGGCTGCAGAATTTTGAGTTGGATTAGTTTACAATGGGAATGGGATCTAATAGCCTCCTCCCTTGGGGGGGAGGGGGCACGAGCCTCCTGCCATTGCTCGTCTTCCAAGCATTTTGTGACTCTCTCCCAGTGTTCCTGGAGTGTGGACAGAAGCTCAGGGGAATTATTAAGGATTTTACGGTAGTTGAGGGATAGTGCCTTTTTGTCTGCGTAGTAATTGAGTAGTCTATCTTCCAGGGGGGAGATTCTGGGAGTTCCTCCTCCTTCTGCACTACACTCCTCAACACTTGTCTGACTTGAAAAGATCATAAAACTTCAGAGTGTGCCAGTAGATAGTCTCTTTGGAAGTTGGTGAATGAAAGCACGTCTCCCCCCACAAATAAATTCCCAACCTTTGAAATGCCAAATCTAGGAAGGTAGTATCCATCTGCATGGTTACCCCCATGTTTTGCCTGGTGATTTGCTGTTTCTGACTAGTCTGACTAGGATCCTGCTAATCAGGACCCCAGTCCCTGTGCTTTCTCCCCTAAATTGGTCATGATAAGTACTTAGGAACATCCCAGATTGGATACTGATGTACACTTATAAGTCCCTAGTATATGGTACTGAGGTACCCAGGGGATAGGTACACCTGCTGTCCCCAAAGGGCTGAAGCATGTACTATGCCACCCATGGAAGACAAATCAAGCTGTAACTACAGGCCTGCCATTTCAGCCTGTGTAAGCTGGTGCTAGCACCACTTATGACGGATATAGGTTTCCCTATATTTGAGTTCGCTGCACTTAAAACCTATAAGTCACCCCTAAGGCAGGCCTTTCTATCCTGAAGGCAGGGTGCTCGGTCTAAGTGTGAGGGTGCCCCTGCACGAGCGTGGCACCCCTATAACCTACGGAGTCCATTCTCTTTGATTATAAGTGAATCAGCCATATAACATATAGAGGGGCCAAGCGTCATTAGGCGATGACCATCTATAAACTGGCTGTAACTAACCCTGTCATGTTTGGAATCAAACATGTTGGAATCGTACCTCCACATTGTAAATGGTGTGGAAGGTGTACACTGTAAAGCTCCTCCGGGAGGCCCTCAGTGCTCCCGGTACCAGTCTTCCAGAACCAGATGGCAAGCTAGGGCTACTGCCGACCAGAGACATGTTTCTGCCCTCCTGCTGCTGAGCCTGGGGAAGGCAGAACAAAAGATATCATGTCACCGGGAGGTGTGACCACCTCTCAGACATGGTTTAATGAAGTGGGGCAGGGTGGGGGCACTTGCCAGCGCCACTGAGACTGATTGGAGAGCACATTTGGTGCCGTCCTTGCATAGTCCAGGTCAAACCAGTCCAGGGAGCCGTATGGCCTGAAACTGGATTAAGGACATTGGAGTATCCTCTCCACTGTCCGGCCCCTCCTCTAGGAGGGACCACTGAATCATCTCATCCCTTTCCTTAGGGTACTAAAGGGCTTAACTGTTGGTGAGTCCCTATATTTATTGGGGGACAAGATTCAGATCAAGATATAACTTCATCTTCAACCATCTGGGCACTCTGGACTTCGGTCTGGTCACCAAGGCTGCAACTGGAAAGACTCCTGCTCTTCCTTGTCTCAATACCCTGCTAATCTGCTGCAGCATCCATGCCTGTGCTCCATATAGGAACCTTCCAAAGCCTGTGGACCTCCAAGACACCAGAAGGAATCTCCCTTGAAATGAAGAAGTCACTTCCCTGCATCTGCAGGCACCGCAACCAAGCTAACTGGTCTGTTACTCCTAAGCTTCCACAGACTCCAAAAGGCTCAGCCACACATTTGGTAGTTCTACAACTCCCTCTGGCCTGCACTGTCTTCACACAGAGTTTAAGGCCAGTATCCCTTGTCGGTACCGCAGGTACCAAACCCCTGTGCACCGCATCAACTTGTTGATGGCTCTCTTCCTCAAAGATCTAAAGGCTCCAAATAGCCTCCATCTCAAGCATCTCTTGCAACCAAGATCTCCGTCCTCACCGAATCGCTTGCACCCTTGCCCTACATCTTTGGTGAGCTGCTTGAGGTCCTTCTGAGACTCTAGTGCCTCCTGCCTGTGGGTCCTCTTGACGGTCTTCTTTGATTCCAGCGGGCTCCCCTGATTGCTTGGGCCCTGCTCTGACTCCCCTGCTTGTGGTGAGTCACTTGGTCCTTGCTGGTCACGACACTGTACTTTTTCTGCCTTCCATGTTGCTTGTAGTTGCCAAAGCTTGTTAGTGCTTCGGACGAACACCGACCCCTCAACCCTCTATACCCTTCAACAGAGGCACAACAAGGTGATGTTTCCACATCTGGATGTCATCAACCCAACTGAAGGTGTGATCAGGGAAAGCCTAAAGGGCACGCCAGACCTAAAGGTTTCCTCTCCTTTCACAAGAGCCTGCAGTCCCACCCCTCACTCCTCATGTCCTTCAAGTAGCAGTGCTAAAGTAGACGAATCAAAAGATCCTTGCTAACCAACAGCCCTTATAGAATATCTAAAGACACCCTGTCTCAACTCCTCCCCTCACTTAAATGTCTAGGTGTTCTCCCTCTAGCTGCAAGGATGTAAGCAATGCTCTTTCACTGTCTGGGAACACAGTCCTCACCCTCCATATTATGTAGGACCAGGCAAGGGTATCCGAAATGGATCCCATTGGTCTCCGTTACTCTAGCTCACTCACACACTATGGACATGCTAAACTGGCCGCACATATCAACGTGCTTAACGCAGTAAAAATGTCAGCATGCTATGTACTGCCAACAATGCTTTAAGTGCTGAGCCCGTGAAAGGGAAAGTAATCTTCTGTCACAAATGAGGGCATGCTCACAGCGTCCCTCCAGCTCACAGGGCAAACCAGGACCTCTACTAATCAGGCACAAGGCCTAGGCATCTGTTCACACTGTAGATTAGCGTGATGCCACATTTCAAAATAAAAAGTCTGGATACCTGGCTTTCATGTGCATGGGGACGTCGCCCCAAGCGAATGAAGGAATTACTTTGCCTCTGCACCTGTGCCGTATTAAGAACATGGGCACAAAGGAAAACATGCCCTTAGGAGGCCCAATAAAAGTGGGTCACAAAAAAGGTGGTGCACTTTCAGTGCACCTCCCAAAGGCAGCACTCTGGAAGTTAGAAAGGGTATCCCATGATAGCCCCCCTCCCCAGACATGCACCCGCAGGCAGGTACAGGCACTCACTGCACCAGCCTGAAAGGGGATCTCTCTTCCCTCTTAAAAGTGCAGCCAGCAAGCCACCTGCACTGTGAAACACAGAGCGGCTTTGAAGCAGTCGCTCCATATTTCACTTGAATGTTCTGCCCCTTTTGAAGGTGTGCTATGGCACAAACAGGGAAAGTGCATAGTTTGCATAAAACAGCCACATATACATTCAGTTGGGCACTCAGGGCAGCACAACACACCTTTTCACCATGCAAGGTACAGTCAGTGGTGGCTGCTAGAGAACGGTGGCAGGGGTGCGGCGTGGTTAGGAAACAAAAAAAGGATTGCCACTTACCTTCTGAACGCCGGCTGCCACCTCTCCATCGTCCTCCCTCATTACCTGGCTCCCTGCAGCACACAGGCTCCCAGACTCCCCTAGCCAATCACAATGCTGCTGTCACCTGCATGACAGTAGCGTTGTTGATTGGTCTGAGCAGCCTGGTTCGGTGCTCAGACAGGGAGTGGGAGCCTGTGCATGCGCTCCACCCAGGCCTTGCAATCCCAGGCCTTGCAATACAGCCATGTGGGGAACATGCTAAGTGTGCATGACTGATTGGCCAGCCCAAGACGGCCGGCCAAACCGTCATGGGCACTTAAGTGCACCAACCCCTCTTTCCCCTGCTGGCTGTGACTACAGCCCAACCCCGCCCTGCGCTGTAAAACTGCCTCAGTACGGACGAAGAAAATGATACCTTTGTGTTATTATCTTTTTATTTTTCCTTTTTGCACTGTTTAAAGAGCAGTGGGACCGTGATCCTCCGACTTAGTGAAGGATCCGCCACTAGGCACATTCCCCCCCAGCAGTTATCAAATGTGGTGTAGCTCTCCAACTGATTCTTGTAAATACAGATGTTACATTAGTGAGAAAACGTAAAACAACTTTTGACCCAAAAGTCTAGGAGTTCCTAATGTCTTCACCAACCATTCTAGTAAATGAATAGTAAACTTGCTGAAATACCATGACTAGAAGTTTCCATCTTTGGAGGACAGAGTTGTTTTTGGTCCTAAATAGAGGTGGCTTAGTGCCATCTTTATATAGGTGCTCTCTGACACACTATAGGAAATGGACAGTGTAATATCAACAAGTAAAAATTTTAACTTCAACTGGGTAATGGAATAAACTTCAAAACAAAATCACAAATCTGAACTTTGACAATGATTTGACAACTATTATGTAAAATAATAACAAAAATGTATCATGTGCACAATAATGCTAACTGTTGTAAAACGTCGAAGGTAGAAAGTTAGAATGTACGCCATGTATTTAACCTTCGATTCCTGATTTGAGAGATGGACACTTATACATAACCCAAGACTTGGCGATCCAAAGTTCAAGGCAAGTAAATTGACATGCTTTGGAACCATATCTGACGGTGGTTCTGTGGCAGGTGAAAAGTATTAAGAAATTAAAAAAATAGCATGAATCTTTGTACATGTTTAGACCCAGGGGTCCTATCTCCAAAGTATCTGTTATTAATCAATTCAAGAATTGTTTTTTTTAAAATGAATTTGGCTTCCAAAAGTCCTTTTCTTTTATCTTCCTTTAGAGATTGCATTTTGTCATGTCATAGTAAACTACCATTATCTTTGTACTTATTTACAGGAACAATATCAGAAGCTGGAGAATGAAAATAATACAGCCCATGTAATTCAAGGCAGAGAGCAGGAATGCTCCTTTAAAAATGTACTTTGCAAGATACTTATTTTATTGCAAGACATGTGGTGTTTTATTCTGTGGAGTAAACTGTCATTTCTAATCACTTTGAAACAATTTATGAAATTGAAGTTAACAAATTGTAAACATTTTAAGAAACAATAAATATAGTAAACGTAGTTTTAAAGACAAACTTTGGTTCAGATGGTTATTGCTTATGGCTAATTATATTTAATTTGTATCTTTGTTTTAATGCATGACATATAACGTTACATTGTTGTCTTAAGCATTTATAATACCTGGGATTTCCAATCCTTCTATAGTTCCCTGGCCCTAAATCCTTTATAACCGGCAACTTGTGACGCACCCATTCACTGATTAGAAAGAAAAGACGTCAGAACTTGATTGTTAAAAGTTATTGCAGTCGAGTGTTGACGTCATAATGCCTGATTCCAGAGTCAGTAGCCTAGGTGAAAGACAAGTCAGGTCCTACCTGAATGATGGACGGATCAATAACAGAAGTGGCGTGCCTTGAACAAACATCACTTATAAATAGGCAGCGTGTGCAAGGAATTTTAATGGTAAAGAAATTCTCTTTTTTTTAATCCTAGGACCAGGCAAGCAACTACTATTTGAGTTTGCTGTACCCAATGTGGCAAATATTGAGAGCGACCAATTAGCAGAGTGTTTTAGTAGTCAAGACACAAGATAATCATAGGATAGACCACAACTTAAGGCCTCATTAGGATGTCGGTCAGAAAGGGTCCGAACGGCATTCAGATTCTCCGAAACTGTGTTGGAACCTATTTTGCAGACCGACTCGGAAACATTTCCGACTGACCGAATACGATGGAAAGGTAACCGTTCGGTCAGTCCGAATCGGTTCCGATCAGTATTTGGAGACTCCGAATTGACCTGAGCCGAATCATACAGCTTTAAGGACCGCGTTTCCGACTGACGTATTACGATGTTGGATTCGAACAGCCTTTCCGAATCAGTCTGTCTGACATGGAACAGCTGTTGGAAACTGACTTTGGGGGTGTTTAGCAGGACCCCCTTCACCCTTAGGCCTCAAGCTTGGGCCCATGGGTATACCAAAGGAACCCCTTATAAAACCATGTACAGTGTGGCAGGCACCATGGGGTGCCCGCCACAGGGTGCAAGGTTTTCTGCAACCACCCCTTTTTTCAATGGGAACCTGTGTTGTCGGCCAGAACACAGGCTCCCATTGAAGTTAATGGGAGACTTTCCGAGCGGTGTTCGGAAGCATCTTACTCGGTCAGTCGGACTTGCCGAACATAAGTAGGTTGGAACCGATTCCAACATGGAGTCGGTCAGAGTGCTTTCCGACCGAAATCGTAATGAGGACCTGTGTGACAGAAATTGTGGATATAAGGCAACATTTTGCATAGGACTTTGGGAAGATGGAAGCAAGAGGAAGACAGAGTGTGAAAGAAATCAGGGAGTCAAAGATTATCCTTAGGCTGCAAGTGTAGCCAACAGGAAATGAGGAGGAACCCAGATAATCCGAAGAGCAAGTGGAATGTTTTTATTTAGCAACAAAAACACAGTACAGTCATACATTCTGGCGTGGTTTTATATGACATAGCAATATGCATGTTAAAGGCACAAATTGGGTTGCAGTACACTCATACTTCATGGTAATGTTCCTTCAGGAGAACCATACATCGCATTGATGACTATCAAAATGGATTACCACATATCTACAGATCTCAATGAGATGCCTTATACTTCCATATGCAGCATACAGTATATGTAGATGTTTTAAGCCGGCAACATTCCTAGATGAATACACTTTTACCTTCCGATTTAACAGTTTCTTTTCCCACTAAAGACTGCTAGTACAGTCCCCAAAAACCCTTGGGTCTGTTCTGGGAAGGAAGTGGTTCACTATATATGTTGTATTGCGTGTTACAATACAGCATATCAGTATTCCAATCTTTGATAGTTGGTATAGGGCATTTAGCCAAACACTTGGTTCTGTTCCGGGAGTAAGTAGTTCAATATATATGTTGGAGTGCATGTTATAAAACAGCATATCGGTATTCCAATATTTGATAGTCAAAGGGGTGTGAAATTTAATAAAATGTCTACTTGTCCATTGGGTAGGTTGCTTCATAAATCTAGTTGTCCTGTAACAAAATCCACTTGTCCCTTTTGTGCCATGAAATGCTGTGACAAATTATGGCAGCAATCTTATTATATAGGAGCTCTGAAATAGCCTCTCTGATTATGCCAGGGCCCTTTCCATAGTAGGGTTTGAATACTAGCAATTCCCTATGTTGCCACATTTCCGCAGATCTACATACTGGCGCTGAAGTTAATGGTAAGTATCAGTTCAAGGGTTGGAATGCCCTTTTGAGTCTGTACAAACCTACTAACTTGCATGTTTTAAGGGTTTTCACCAACTCTTCTCTAATCTTTTCCCATACTGAGAAAGGTTGGAAATGTACTCCTGACAATGGCAGACATAAAACTTCTTCCAGGGTTGTAAAAAAGTGGTTGGAGGGAATGTGAACTTGAAAACACTCAGATTTTTTCATGAGCAAATCTACACCTGCATATTTTGTCATGCTAAAATGCTATTAACAAATATTTTCTATGAGTACTATTTCTTGGCCTACTTCTGTAAAGTATTGTGAATTCAGGAAAGTTGTATATCTGCACTTAATACAGGGACATGAGTGCACTTTTGAGGTTGTATTTAATAATCGGGCCCCTAATTAGGTCTTGCGTTAACCAAGAACTTTTGGTTTTTATTAAAATTCTGTCTCTCTCTGTCTATTGGATAGCTACGTGGTGAGTGACAGCATTCTGTTCTTTCACAAGCAGCATAATCGATACAGTTGTTTTGTTCAGTCCCAGGAACTGCTGTGGCAATGCGTGCTTTTTGAGACCAAAACAATTTTTGCCAATGTTTGTTATCATTTTGAGGGCCCAGCAGCTCCCACACCAATAAGGTTTTACAAAAACCATGCCAAAACAAGTCACGCATTGACAAAACCCAAAGGCTGACCAAAAATTTCAGACCTATTGACTTTACCAATGCTTGTTTATTTTTATATTTCCCATAATCCTATTAAAACTAGTTACGCTGATTTATCATTATGAATATTTTTGGAAAATACTAGCACATTTTACTAAACAATGCTGCAAAAAAGGTACTTAAAACGTGACACCAGTTTAGCAAAATGTTTTTGCAATTTCTTGTCAACATTATATTTTGAAAACAAAGAATCTTCAATCCTGCTTTTAAGCTTCTGCATATATTTGCATCTAATCAGAGAACATTCTGGGAGCAGTATACATAGCCTCATATTTCTAAACATTGAAAAGGTGTGTACACATTTTTATACTGGAACCACTGTCAGTAGTACAGTCTGAGCTAACAACATGTACTTAGATCGCTCACCCTAATAATAAAGGTTTTGCATTAATGAACCATAAATACAAGTTTGAACAGCATTAACACTTGGACACAAATATTACCTTACCTGCAGGCAATGCCTTTTCCTGATCCATAATGTGGTACTGTAAACTGGCAGTCAAAGGGTTTATGATGTAGGGGGTTGGGCCTACTTGTCCCAAGTACAAAATACGCATGAAAACCTGTTGCTCTTTATCCTAAACAATATGTCCTGGGCATCGGGCTATAGGAAATAGGAATTCCACATCCCTGTAAGTCGGTATAGGGCTTTTAGCCAATTGCATAGCGATGCAGCTTTGAACAGCGCAACAGCCCAATGGCAGCTAGTTTCCTAAGGCTTTTATCAACCCCGGTGTCACAGCCCAGTAATACAAGCAACAAGGGAGAGCCCCTTAATCTCATTCAAGACACTGAAAATATTACCACAGTACTCCCGGATTTCAGGGCATGTTGGGCATGACAGCAGGAACATTCTTCCATATCACGAAGTCCATACCGGTGAAGCCTCGGTGGTGTATAATACACTCTATTAATATATTTAAATTGAATTAGGTGATGTCTACCGTTCAAGTAGACTCGTTTTGTCACTTCGCAACAATACTGCCAGCATTTATCATGGAGCACTAAACCGAGGTCCCCCTGCCATTCCAGGTGTGCTTTCATCAAGTGTGGGCTCCCGAACTCTGGTCACGAAGCCATAGATTCTCGTTACCAGTTTAGCAGGGGTGGGATTAAGTTTTAAATAGGAGAGCGCTAGCATCTCCAAAGGGTCCTGCTTATCTTCCCCTAACAGGTCTCGTACTGCATGTCGGACTCAATAGTACTGATATTGAGTGAAAGACGAAGGTTCATTACTCTCCTCAGAGACAACCTCCCAACTGCGAACCTCACCCTCATAAAAAAAAGTTGTCCATCTTGATTATACCTATTGTCTGTTATCCACGGGCAACTTCCTTTCTCTCCCGGTCAGGAACGACAAGCACCATTCCAGCAAAACATGCAGAGAGTACAACAAGGCTACCGACTGTCCATCCAGCAGGTTTCCCCGTGTGTATACCGTGGAGTTTAAAGAGTCAAGGGTGCCATGCCTCCCCACTGAAAAACCAAAGAGCGCTAGAAGAAGTGTGTCAGGGTCAGTGGCATCCCTCTCAATATGCAGATGAGGCAATTCGCGCATTTAGTTCACCCACATTATGGGCAAAGTAAGAATATACCAGTTAACCTCAGCTGCTGCCCAATCCAGGCCAACATAATCATCAAAGAGTGCAGTGTAGCAAATATGGAATTCAGAAGAAGAATTGGATTATTTTGGAATACATACATGAATATGGGAAGCACAACCCTGTTTATAATAGAGAAGCCCCCAATCAAGGTCAGGGATAATATAATCCATCTAGCTACGTCGTTCTCAAGTTTGTGGATTGCCTTCCCATAATGATCCAATAGCACACTATCTGGGTCTGAGAGGATTTTCTATGCCTAAGTAGCGCACCCAGGGCCCGATGTAGGTAGGAATCATTTACCGATTTTTAATTACCGAATTTTACCGATTCGGTAATTAAGAATCGGTAAATATGAAGGGTGGACATGTAGGTCCATCCAGATGTTTTTTTTACCGAATCGGTAAAATTCTGTATTTACCGATTCGGTAAATACCGACCGGTAATGCTCCATTCATTCCTATGGGCTTTGAAGCTCATAGGAATGAATGGGGCATTACCGGTCGGTATTTACCGAATCGGTAAATACCGATTTTGACACGGGTGCAGGGGGTGTCACTTTGACACCCTCTAGCACCCCCAAAAAAGGTTTGGGGGCCATGTGGCAGGCATACCTGCCCTAAGGGCAGGTCTGCCTGTCATATGGCACAGGTGTGCATGCACACATGTGCATGCACACCTGAATCGGTATTTTAACATCAAATTGAATTTGATGCTAAAATACCGAATCGGTAAGGCTTGTGGGACTCAGAAGAGTCCCACCTACATACCAAATTTACCTAATCGGTAGAAATACCGATTCGGTATTTTACAGAATCGGTAAATTTACCGATCGGTAAATTTACCGATTCTGTAAAATATGTGTCCCTACATACCAAAGCTCAAATACCGGTCGGTAACGGCCGAAAATACAGATTTTCGGCCGTTACCGACCGACCTACATCGGGCCCCAAGTCTGTTATCCACTGCAAAGGGAAGTCTACCTTAACAAGAGTCATAGATGGAGTTAAAGGGAAAATAATGCATTTATCCCAATTTACCCTATGGTCTGATAATTCCCCAGAATGAACAACCTCTTCAAGCTCTGACGTAAGAGGCCTCTCCGGGTCTTAAAGCAGTGTATCATCTGTATATGCCGACACAATGAGGTGATAGACAGGGATTTGTGCCCATGGTATTCCCTCAAAGTGGCGCCAGGAACTAAGACACTAATTCATATAGAAGGGGAGACAACGGGCACCCCTGTCGAGTCCCTCTAGTGATGGGGGAGGTGCCAATATTACCCAGTCGTATCCTGGCAATAGGGACTGTGTACAGTACCGTAACCAGATGTATAAATACCTCACCAACCCCCACCCAAAGGAGCACCGCCTTAACATTTCCTAACACTGCCTTGTGAATATGCCCCCTTTCACGCTGTGTTTAGTGCAAAAGGGGCGTGCAGTGGGTGTTGTGGTGGGCGTTCCACCGCAACACCCATCGATATTGCGCTGCCCCCTATTCACAAGGACAGCGTAAATAGGAGATAACGCCAAACTTAAGACCAGAAAAACCCTGTTCTTAAGTTGGCGATACAAGGAGAAATGCTTTATTTCTCCTTGTTTTTGCATTTTCCATGTGTGCTGCCTTGTGCAGCACACATGGAAAATGCAAAATGCCATGGTTTGTTTAAGTACAGGAAGGTATCCCTACCTGTACATAAACAAACCCTTTTTTTTTAAATGCTGTTTTGTAACTTCCATGTGTGCTGCATGAAGCAGCACACATGTAAGTTACAAACTGGCATTTTAGGTTTGTTTATGTGCAGGAAGGAACACCTTCCTGTACATAAACAAACTTCCCTGCTTGCAGACACCTTTGCACTCTGGTGCAAGGGTGCCTGCGTTGGCGCTAGGCTTCAAAACATAGCGCCATTACAAGGGGAAAAGCAAGGCTACACCATGTACTTGTGAATATGGTGCAGGCTTGCTTTTCCGAAGCGGCAGAGAGAGGCGTTTAGCCAAGAAGGCTAACGCCTCTCTCCGCCACTTCCTTGTGAATATCCCCCATAGTTTCTTTTTCAAAGTTATAAATTGCCTACGCGCCTCCTGCACTTATTGCGTGAAATCCAGCTAGAGAGACAAATCCATTCCTTCACATTGTAGTATTTTGAGCCCTCTAACCTGGCAAAGTACTGGATTCCGATCTCTGTAATTCAAGGAGAGGTGTGGCACCGCAGCCAGGGTGACTGACGCTGGAATCTGGGGATCAGGGTTTGATCCCCGGCTCCGGCGGCAGGTTAGCCCAGCACCATGCGACTCTGGGCAATAGCTTGCTTAATCTTCCCGACGGCCAACAGCGCCTAGAGACCCTAACGCCTAGAGACCCTAACGGGTGATTGTGCGCTATACAAATGTGGATTATTATTATTATTAATAGCCAAGCCAAAAGTGAGACGAGGAGCGGCCCCTGTATCGGCCTACGGGCAAAGGAACGTTGCGGGTGCTCAACTACCAAAATGTCTGGAAAAATATCTCTGCCCCATAGCAAAGCCAGCAGGTGTTCAGCATAGAGTTCCATATTGGTTGACTCTGCCACATCCACTCCACTGTCCTAATGTTTTCAGCTTTGGCTTGCAGCGAATGAAGCAATTTATTAATTTTAGTGTGAGTAAGCGACCCAGCATTAAGTGTATCCTCGGCTTCAGAGACTCTTTTCTTCAACGTATCTAGCCTTTCCGTGTGTTTAGCCAATCTTTCAGTCATCTTGTTCATACAGAAGGAGAGAGGGTGTCAACGTTCCCATCTATTTTCGTCAAGCTGCACTGCATCTCTGCAAGGATCTGTTTTAAACAGTGCTTTAAATGAAAAAAAATAAGGGCAGGTACTCGCCAAGTTGTGATGTGGACTAGGGGGCGTGGCTTGGGGTGGGACTATGGAGCTGAGCTATAGGCAGCGCAAAGGGATCCGGCCAGGGACACCCATTTAAGCACAGATGCACGCAGACAGGGCATTTAGTACATGTATTTTAGAAACGCTTACATGCGCTGCTGCCCACATTAATAAACCTTGATTACCACCTGCCGTGCTACAGCATTACTATCGCCATCATCCTCCTCTGTCTGGTTGCAAACAAGTGCTGCTGTACTCTGCTATGCCAGCAGAAAGCCTTCTCTTCGATGACCAGAGAGTATCAAAATATGTCTGTTAGCAGGCCCTGCTCACACACGTACATTTCTATGCACTCCACAGAGCCTAAGTGGACACTGTGCAGGCGCGCAACCCCCATTGGGCTCAAAGATCTTCAGCCCCCTTTCCCCCTCTCCCCCCCTCGTGTGTGGCAGCCCGGGCTAAATCAGTTTCCCAGGCACTTCCTCAGGAAGAATGAATTAAAATCTGTAGATCTGTCATTCACCGGCTAGACAGAGCACGCCACGTATCCCTGATGAATCAGAGCCTGGCAGTGGCAGCTGGTGAAGTTTGAGAGTGGTGGGGCTGGGCTAGGCTCAGGGTGGGGTCACTTTAAGGGGCACGCCATTTTTTGGAAAGCTAGTCGCCATTTCCTGTGTAAATGTTATTTATACAAAATTAGATACAATTATGCAGCTTGATGGAGTGCTTACACTATATTCTAGCCTCATTTACAATATGCACTATAAAAATTAGGAATATTGACATGTAATCACACTATACTGTACAGACAATGAACACATAAATAGGGAAAACACAATGTGCATGCACAGTATGCCACACAGACTGTACAAACCCTATAAAATATACAGGCAGGGCATCAAAATAACTGTACATTATTAATATACACACATACGGTACTCTTGCTCAGGTCACATGCAAGTATACTGTATACAGTGTGTGTATGTGCACAAACTACATAAACCAATATTATTCTGAGCACAAATAGCATTGTCACAATATATAATCTAAAAAATCCTCTACAAGCTAATACAGATCCCAATATGCTGAAAAATTAGGGCATGTAAACACACATCATTCCCAAAATCTGCAGGATACACACTGAGTGCAGTTACGCATGCATGCTGACTGTTCAGCACTTAAAAAATGCGACAAGCAGACCTAAATAAAAACAAGTTGTTTTTATTTTAATATGTACAGACACAATTTGCACCCACAAACTGGCGTGGGGTTCTGCCCGTGCAGAAAGCGCTCACAGTATCTTACAAGGCAGTGGCAGGAGACGGATGTACCCAAGCTGCTCTTGGAGAAGACAAAAGTAAAGATTTTAAAAGCCATTAAAGAACATCAACTACACAAATCAAAAGTCTGTATAGAAGCCTTATGAATATCCAATCATCCCCTAAGGACAAAAATTGAAGTTGTCTTTTAAATCTGATATTACTTTAAGGTTCTAATCAGAGAGATTGGAAATAAAATGGGACAAACTCTATTGCTCAAATGCAAAATAAAATCCCAAACTTTGTCTCCCCCAGATATGTTCAACCCAATACACATATTGCTTAGAGACTGAAGGGTGCAGCTTTCATGCCTGGGTTTTCCAGCTATTCACACATACTGTCTGTAGGCTACAAGAAAATAGCTAAGTGACATTATCATGTGTCCATTTAGAATAACGGCTGTTGATGTCACATCTGCGCCAAAGACATCCAAGGACTGCATTTGTATTTGACAAATAGAGCTGAGCAAGAAATGAAAATAAACACAGTTTACTTGTTGCATTGCCCCATCAGAGAAAGACAAACGTAATCCGATATATGGGTGCTCTAAATTAAAAAAGCAGAACAATTGTTTTTCTTACCTAACGTGTCTTGATGCAAAGTGGCAAAATAAAGGTTCCCGCATGTTAAACTTTGAGCTCTGTCTATGTGGAAAATGTTTTCTATATACGTGCCATCTCCAGCCTCCCATTTTAACTCCTTGTTGATTGGAGTGCAACAGTGCAATAAATGATTATGCTTTTTGGGGAGCTACAAATATTTAACTAAGTGATTCAAAGTGATGTATTGCTCATGGACCTGATTTTTTATAGAGTTCAGAATAGGAACTCCTCAAGCGTGTCTGCAAATCCCACATACATAGTGCAATAAAACAGCTCCTGTCTGTCTTTGAAAACCCGACCAGCATGAAGGAGGGAATAATTACACAAGCACCGAAACAGGCATTTATTTGAGCAGGCCAGGCCTATAATAATTTCAACAAATCAATTCGACTAGTTTTTGTACCTCACCTAGTGACACGAAGGAAGCTTCAACAGGCGAGTAGCCGATGCAGACTCCACTCCTTCATATAAACACACGCACCTGAAGTGCGTAAGACTTTATCCTTTATTCCACGTCTCCGTGAATCTGTTGTTGGCAATAAATCCGAGTACATGCCAAATGGCGTCTAACTGCAGCCCGGGAAGCAAAAGACACCTCGAGTCTGCGCAGTGTGTCTTCACAACCGATGGCAAACTGCACAGACTCGCTTTCTTGGCTTCCTCCCTGCAGTCTGTCTGTCGAGTTAGAAAAGGGTGTGGTGACAGTGGCTCCACTCCCTGATTGACATGGAGACCTAGTGTCACAGGGCTTGAGCCATAAACGCCCAGGGCTAACTTTACCCCCATGTCATCAGGGGGTGGAGCCTAGTCACGGATGCAATGTATTTGCCCAGCTGATGACCTCACAGGCCTCAGGGCTGTGAGGTTTTCAGCCCGGCAAATACTCGAGAGTTTGTGCCAACCCGAGAGAGCATTTGGGGAAGCATCACATCACTGTCATCACCACAGCAACAAATACGGTGAGTGGAAGTGTACAGCAGCTCCCAGTAAGAAAATTCAATGTGTATTGTGAATACATTTTTTTTTAAAGAAGCAGTTTAGTATTACTTTTGAAGCTTTCTTGTGTCCGTGAATGTAAAGGGGGCGGAGCCCCGACGCCCTCGAAGAGAAACCGCCACTGGAGCCTGGCAGGGCCCCCGCCTCACGCACACACGTCTCTATACACCTGCTAATCCCTGCCCTCACCCTCAGATCCCTCACCACTTCTGTCCTCCGCCTGAGGACTGGTTCACTGTGACAGCAGCTCAACGGGTTAAGCGCCCGCTACTCCAGTGTGCACAGCCTTCAGTGCCTGGCGACCTGTCCTGTTGTTTACAGTACAATGAAACAAGTCAGCGGCGGTAGGCGCTAAGGTATTTCATTGCGATCCTACCCCAGGCTTCATCCCTTCACTTCATTCACTAAAGAAAGGCAGGCTCAGAAAGTTCGAGTTTACAATTCCATGCGCGAACAGATCGCTCAGTCCAGGGATTTTCTTTCTAATTTTTGAGTTGTTGGGGTCCTGGTTTTATAACTGTTCAAAACAGAAATACAAAGACCATCGTACAATGGAAAACTGGTGTGTATGAGCCGCTCACTCATGGGACTGGGTCAGGCGTGCAACGACGATTGGGCTTAAAGGGCATCTGCCCCCCCACACACCCCTTGCCGCACCCGAGTACTTCAGAGGTCTTTGAAAGACCATTTGCATGTTAATGAGGCTTTTTCGTTGTAGAGTGTGGTCGTGCCAGGGAATGAGACGCCACAAGTTGAATTAGAGCCTGTAAGTGCTTTATTCGATATTATCAGGGAGAGCGCCGGGGCCACTCATGCACGTAGAACCTCCCGTGCGAAATGGCCGCCGGCGCTCCCAGCATGCCTCAGGCCATCACGTGGTGTGAGCACTAGAGCGCTACACCACATATCTTCCCCCCTTATTAATGCCATAACAACATGAACTATAGCCCATACAGTGGTGCTAAAGAGGTACTTTCATGGCACTGGTACATTACACATTTCAACAAATTGTGACTTGGGAGGGAGATAGTAACAATGGGAAGAAGGAATGCTGTGGGAGCGCAGGTTTGATATACAAGCGAGGTGGCCTTAAGTATTTATGAACAGACTGAGTTTTATTGTCAGGAGTAACAAATGTTCGTGATTCAGAATGATGTTCTTCCGGTTCCTCTTCTAATGGTGGTGTTGAGGGCGATGTTTCCTGCTCCTCGTCTTCGGAGTCAAAGGAATCCCCCCGGAGGCTCATAGAGGAGGAAAATAAGGAGCCGTCAGAACACAAGTTCCGGAGTATTTCAGAGAGACTATCCTGTCACCACACCGTGAAATATATAAAAAAAAATAAACAAAACACGCCTTTCAGGGCAGGTGGGTCGTTAGAAGGAAGAGATTGTGCCTAGGAAGAGGACTTGTTGAGGGGAGGGAAAGACTGTAAAAGGGGTTAAAAATAAAGGATCTATCTCCTGTAGCACATAACAAACCTAAGATTCTTTGTGTGGTCACACGTTCCTATTGCTGCCACACGGTAACCATTTGCCAGGTTATATAACTGTCCTAAAAAAAATGCACCTTAGAACCTCTTTCCGACTGTCTGGGGTCACGTCTCCAATCATATAGGGGGAAAAGCTTAGCATTCCTTGTTACCCCCCCCACTCGATATGGAACAATGCCCCACCCCGCACTTTACTCAATATATCAACTTTCACAATTCCCCCGTTCCCTACCCTCCTCCCTCGTTCCTCCATCCACTTCCCGTGGGACGCTCTCACTCACCGGCTCTGCCGCAACTCTCCAGAGTTGCGCCGCTCCACAGCATCCTCCGAAGGATTCCACCACTTCTCGCACCAAGGCTCGTCCGGTTCCGCGTCCACTGTGTCTTCTCTCCTTGGTTCCTTCTCGCTGGCTTCTCTGCAGGGTTTCTTCTCTTCCGCCGCTCCTTCCCACGTCTTCACTCCTGTTCCCGCCCTACGAGTCTGAACGCCATCTTCCTCGTGGTCCTCATCTTTCATTGGTCTCAGCCAAGCACTTCCTCGGTTACGGCCTCCCACTTCCTGGTTCCCACTGTCGGCTCGCTGTAGAGAGACGGGAGAACGGCATGGATTTGTTCCCTTCAATGGATCCAGCGTTTCCCGACTGCTGTGGGACACCTGCATAGACCGGGGAACCTCTGCCCATGGTGATATACCAGTGAGTCCCTCCTCACAAATGCATATTATACAGGGGAGTTACATATCATATTCTCTGTATCTTTTTGGTAGTACTACTGCCCTGCCTGTGCGGATACGTGTAGTGGGTATTTGCGTCGCTTGTGTCTCTCTTGTGCGTGCTCTGGTTTCCCCTGTACTTCCTTGCTGGTCGCTATTGAGGAGCTGTGGGGTTTTGCTGCGTAGTGTCTGCTTCGCTGACCGTGTGGCATTCTTGTGTGTACCATCCAATCACTTTATTGCACTTGGCCACCCTTCTGTGGGACCATATTTTGCCGTCACTCAAGGCGGATCTCGATTAGGTTTCTTTGACTTGCAAGGGTTCGCCTTTCCTACGTAGATGGGCCAGCTTCACTCGGACCCATTCCCCTTTTTTCCAACGAGACCTCTCTGACTCTGTGCGTCTTGTTGTAGTGGTCCGTGTAGAATTTCTGGGCCTTCTCCAAATTGATTCGGACCACCGCTGGGGACCACTTACTCTGTAGCGTAAGGTTCAGCCTCACTGTGTTGTCTCGTGTGAACGGGTCTCGGCCACGTAGAATCTTTAACGGACTGTATCCGGTCGTTGTGGGAGTGATGAGGTAAGCCAATACAGTAGGTCTGATTTCCGTCTCCCAATTCTTCCCTGCACTGATGGTCACCAGGATCACACGATTGAACCTCTCCACGAGGCCATTCCCGGCCGGGTGGTACACCGGGGTATGTCTAGTCACGATGCCGTTCCGTTTTGTGAATGCAGTCCATTTGTCCGATGTGAACTGGGGGCCATTGTCACACGTGATGGTTTTCGGAATTCCCTCTCTCAAGAATGTGGCTGTGAGGAAAGCTATGATCCTATCCGGGTCTGCTTTTTCACACAATTCTACTTCTGGCCACTTTGAGTATCGATCCATTAAATGATGGCATACTTGGGTACACCCCACGAGTCGGGAATGGGACCCAGGATGTCAGCCGACAACTTTTCCCAGTTGGGTTTGGTGAACTTCCCCATAGGTGGTCGTAGCATGGACTGTGATTTGTCTGCGTTGCTGCACTGCTCGCAGGCCCTCATGTGCTTCTCCACATGGCTGTCGATTGTGCACCTCCATTAAGAGTGTTGGACTCGACTCTTTGTGTTCACTATTCCTAAAAGGCCTTCATGCAGGATCGTGCGTAGTCGTTCCACTAATTGTTGCGGAGGAATCACTTTGTCCCCTCTTAAGAGGAATATGATATTCTCACTGTAGGAGAGTAGGGTCTGCTATCCTATGGTCACCCCAAATTTTTGCTTTTTGCTTCACTGGTTTTAGACTACTGAGGCTGTGGGCCTGCTAATCAGACCCCCAGCCTGCTGTTCTCTCTCTAAATTATTAATACATGTGCTATAGGTACATACCACAATTGGAAATGGACTCCTTGTCAGCCCCTGTACCATGCACTATAGGTGCTCAGGGCATATGTGCCACCAAGGCCTACCAGGGGCTGCAGCATATCTTTTGCCACCCCTGACTGGTCCTTAAATTGACACAACTGGCTGATCACTCAGCTGGGGCAAGGTGGTGTAATCACCCCTTGCTTAGATATAGTATACCTATATCTACACCTATATCTGGACACATATAAACCTGTGAGCCACTCCTATGGAAGGCCTTATCAATCCTGGAGGCAGAGTGCGTGGTTTAATGTGAGATGGAGCTCTAGCATGAGCTGAGCCTGTCTGCAGCCGTCGGGAACAAATCCCTAAGCTGTTTCAGGATAATGCCATACCATATACTATTAAGTGCATTATAATCCTCGCGGTTATATAGCAACTTTGGTTTGGCTTTATCAAAACATGTCGTGTAAGGTGTCATACGATTTGGAATACTATCCCCTCGCCAGTTCTGGCGACGGGGATAGCATTCCACCCCTCTAGAGGGGTAAGACATGTTACTTTACCTAAATGCGGTTAATTTCTAAAAGGGCCTCAGATCCACAAAATGGATGCTTCTGCCACAGACACAAGTCTGACCCCCTGAAGCTGACCGAAACTCAGCCAAAGGGGCCTGGACAAAGGGTTTCCTGTCGCAGGGAGGTGTCACACCCCCCCAGACAGGAGATAGTGGATTGTAGCAGGGAGGTTTGAAAGAAGCCAGACACTGCCTGGGGAGCACAAGGCTGCCCCTTGCATAATCCGGTCAAACTGGTTCTGGGGCACACCAGCCCCAGTCCCAGCGCGGCCTGGATCAAAGGAAAGGGGTGTATCCACCCCCTTCCTGGGTGCCACCCATAGGAGGGGACCTAGCAGGTAATCCAGCCCCCTAGATTGGTATAAGAATGGGAGCAGTGCCAAAGCACTTCAGATTATCCTGATGAAACATAAGAAACAAAACTCTGGACCCTTCGACATCCTACTCAACGTAGAAGACTGAAGAATCTCCCTTGTGGTCAAGGAGTGACCACCCTGTGCAAACAGGCACCATCCAGCACCTCGACGTCTGCTTTGTTGCAGTTCCCGCCGGAACTCGAGCGACAGAGATCAACGAGATCAAGCTTGTCTGCCTTCTAACAGCCCTATCCACAGTCCCTGCAGAGCTGAGACCCGTGGAGGCGACCGGAAGCGTGGGGCACGCCATCTTGGAAAGACCACGAGATGCTGACCGTGCAGCCCACGAGTGACCCTCGAAGCTGTACAACGGGGTTTGAGAAGCCCCAACCCTGAGTCACTCTTGCACCGAAGTTCAGCCCTCCACACTCGACGAGTGCTGCGTGGGGCCCTTCTGCTTCTTTTGGCTCAACGCGTTGGTCCCGTCACTTGCTAGCTGGCTTGTGGCCCCTGTGCCGACGAAACTTGAAATTCGACTTGTGATTCTGGTTGCTCCAGATTTGCACCAGCTCCCCTGAAAAGGAGCCCCCACTCTGACCTTCCTGGTCCGAGTGAGAAGCAATCTTCCAGTTCCGCGTGGATTGCTTTTGCCAAGTGTTGTTTGCTCCAATCTTGAAGCCGACAGCGCCGACGGCGAGAACCTGCATGGGACAGATTGTGACCCGCTCCTGGACGTCGTAGATGCCCCAGAGCCCACGTGACGGCGGAGAGAAGCTCCTCAACAACCACCTGATTGCGCCCGACATTGCCTGGTTCCGTCCTGGTTCCACCCTGGTCACTGCTGAGTGACCCAGACTCTGTCCCCTCTGCTTTCAGGTACTTTTCGACTTGAGTCCACCCTTGGACTCCACCGGACACTTCTCCTTCACCTCGCCTGCAGCCCTTTCAGCTTCAAGCACCAAGAACCTGCGTGACGAAACCCGACTCAACTTCGACCCTGTGCACCCACTTCCTGTGGGTGAGGTAACATTGCAACGCCGGTGTTCCCACACTGGTACACACCTCTAGGGTCTGTGTCTTAAGTTTTGTTCCTCTAGGTTCAGCGGAAGTGTCCTTAAACTCTATTTGTGTAACTTTTACGCACCATTGACTTAACATTGATGCATGCTTGTGCTTTCAGCACTGCACCCGAATCCCGCGGGCTTTTCCTGACTTCAGCATTGCTTGTCCCGACTGCTCCCAGCGATTCCCTAGGCCCTAGGCCTAACCACTGATCGAATGGTCTCTCTTATACCATTTTTTTAGTATATGGTTTGAGTGGCCCCTTGGCCTCATCCAAAATTGTGCAACTTTGTATGTTATACTGTGTTTTTGATTTAACGTTTGTGCCCCTTTATTCATAAAGAATACTGGGGATTGTTTTTAGTAATAAATACATATATTTTTATAATATATACTTGTGTGGTGTCCTTTCATTTGATATTACAGGATTGTATGTGGTAAAACAGCTCGCTTAACACGACCTCTTAAGTTAAGCCTTTAAGGCTGCTTAGTCCATGCTACCCCTAGGATAGCTTGTCTAATAAGGTTGACTTACAACCAGACACCATAAGGGTTGTTTGGACTGATACAAGGTGGTTCCAGAATTGGAAACATCATATATCAGGCCAACTTCTCACATTGGTGGCAGCGGTGGGATTTGAGCTTGCTGTTTGTTTTACCATTGCAATCTTTTTATCAAATTGAAAGATCACATCAAGTACCTTTAGGTACATATAAATCAAAAGCTTAGCATATTTAAGTTCTACTGAACTTAATAGTTGTAGATTAAAGGGATTAGCACACCCTGACTACAACTCACTAGCAAGGTACAGTAGGGAAACACTTAGTGTAGGTAGGTGCATCACTTACACCACACTAGAGTCATGTCTGACACAGGAAAAGCCTCAGGGTCTGTTCCTGTGACAGTTGACCTTACCCAGGCAACTTCCAGCTATGACAAACTAACCCACAAAGACTTGGCTGCCTTGTGCATCTCAAGAGGGTTAAAAAGGGGCAGAAGTCCCACCAGTCCTTCCCTGATAGCCATTCTAGAACAGGATGACTTAGAAAAGGCAAATGCAGTTCCCTTAGAATCAGGAGATGGAGTGAACCCCCCAGCCACTGAGCCCACCCCAGAGGAGGAAGATGAGGAGGTAGAAGAGGAGGAGGACTCAGAGGTAGAGGACCCTGAAGATCAGGATCAGGGGGTTAACCAGGTTGTAGTTGCCAGGCTTAGCCAGGCCAACTTAAACCTACTGGGAAATGGAGAGGGCCAGCACCTCCCCAGATCCCACCAGATCATTCTCCCAGGCAACAGAAGAGTGAGATCTCCATCAGGGGACTCTCATATTTCTAGTGCCTCAAGAGAATCTCAGAGAGGTATGACTGCCTCTCAGAAGATAGAGCATAAGGCCAGGATGAGAGCTGTCAAACTCCAAATAGAGAGGGAGGAGGTAGCCCTGGCTCAAGCTAGACTTGCCTTGGCAAGAGAACAGAAGTTGTGTGGCTTAGATGCCACTGGTGGCAGCAATATTCCTAGAGAAAAAGATAGGAGCTATGATAATAGAAACCTGACAAAAATTGTGGGCCCCTACAAGGAAGGGGATGACATCCACAAATGGATGACTGCTCTTGAGAGAGCCTGCATGGTACAGCAGGTTCCTCAGGATCAGGGGGCTGCAATTTATGGTACTACTTTTCAGAGAAAGGGAGGGACAGGCTCCTCACAGTTAGACCTGAGGATGCCAAAAACTACTCTGTCTTGAAGAGTGCTCTTATTGAAGGGTTTGGCCTAACCACTGAGCAATACAGGTTGTTGTTCAGAGACACCCAAAAAGCACAGACTCAAGACTGGACTGATTTTGTAGATTGTGCCACTAAGGCTCTGGAGGGTTGGTTGCAGGGAAGTAAAGTTTCAGACTATACAGGATTGTACAATCTTATCATGAGAGAACAGATCCTTAATAACTGTACAAACCAGCTGTTGCATCAATACCTTATTGACTCTGATCTGACCTCTCTCCAAGAATTGGGAAAGAAGGCAGACAAATGGGTCAGAACAAGGATTAAGCAGAAACCCCAGAACCAAGGTGGTGACCAGAAGAAAACAGACCAGAAGGGTGGAAATCAGAAAGATAAAGAAAAAGACCAGAAGTCTTCAGGCCCCCAAAATAGTAATAAGGAGGGTGGTTCCCAAAATGGAAACAAGAAAAAGAAGAATGATGGCCCAAAGAAACCTTGGTGTAATACCTGCAAATCAGTTTCACACTGGGGCAGTGAATGCACCAAGAAAAATCAAGTCCCCACAACTGCAGCTCCTAAAGCACCTGCACCCCCTAGTTCAGTAAGCAGTGGTGGAACACAGCCAAAGGGTGTAGTAGAGTTAACCCTGGGTACTAAAGTAGGATCTGGCCTAGTCAGAATCCCTACTCAGGCAGTTCTCCTATATGATGTGGACTTAGCTTTGTCCACTACAGTGAGTCCCAGTAACCTGGGCAAATATAGGCAGACGCCTTTAATCAATGAGAAACTGGCTCAGGCCTACAGGGACACGTTTGAACCAGTGTCACAATGGTGACACCTGACTTTGTGGACCCTGGACAGATTGTACTAGGTGAAAGTTACCTAGTGACCAATGCAAGCAACTCCACTACTTCCCATAGTGTGGCAGTTGTGAACTTCTCCTGGGGAGGGGTAGATGGCCTAAAGAAAGTTGTTGTGAGTGCAGACCTCCCAGTAGACTGTCTGTTAGGCAATGACCTTGAAAGCTCAGTTTGGTCAGAAGTGGAGTACAGGACTCATGCAGAAATGCTAGGGATTTCAGCTCATGTCCTTGCAGTGACAAGGTCTCCGGCTAAGAAGTGCCTTCCTGAACCAGTGGTGGATCTTGAAACAATAGACCAACCACAACCCAAGAGAAGAAGCAAGAGAGGAAAGACTGAGCCTTCCACCTTGCCCCAGGTTGAGGATCAGGTTTCACAGGAAACTGATTCTGCAGTCCAAGAGGAGACTGTCTCTGAGGAACTTGAACCTGACAAGGTTGAGTTTCTGGGGACAGGGGGACCCTCAAGGGCAGACCTGAGGAAGGCTCAATTAGATTGCCCTTCACTTGAACCCCTCAGACAGCAGGCTGCTGCTGAGGCTGCAGGGAATGCCCAAGGTACCCATACTGTGTATTGGGATGATGGACTCCTTTACTCAGAGGCTAGAGACCCCAAGCCTGGTACAACCAGGAGGTTGGTTATACCTCTGAAGTTTAGGGGTTTCCTTCTTACCTTGGCCCATGATATTCCCCTTGCAGGACACTTAGGCCAGAACAAAACGTGGGACAGGCTTGTTTCACACTTTCACTGGCCTCATATGTCAGAAAATGTCAAGGAGTTTTGTCGCTCCTGTGTCACTTGCCAAGCCAGTGGTAACTCAGGTGGCACAACAAAGGCCCCCCTCATACCACTACCTGTGGTGGGGGTACCCTTTGAAAGAGTTGGAATAGATATTGTGGGTCCCATGGATCCTCCAACAGCATCTGGGAACAGATTTATACTAGTGATAGTGGATCATGCCACCAGGTATCCAGAAGCTATTCCCCTGAGGACCACCACAGCACCTGTGGTGGCAAAAGCCCTAATTGCAGTTTTCTCAAGAGTGGGCTTCCCAAAGGAGGTATTATCAGACAGAGGTACTAACTTCATGTCTAGCTATTTGAAAGCATGTGGAAGGAATGTGGAGTAAACTACAAGTTTACCACACCCTATCACCCACAGTGCAATGGGCTTGTGGAGAGATTCAACAAGACCCTCAAGGGGATGATAAAAGGATTACCAGAGAAGCTTAGGCAGAAATGGGACATTCTTTTACCCTGCTTGCTCTTTGCTTACAGAGAGGTCCCACAGAAGGGGGTTGGCTACAGCCCTTTTGAACTTTTGTTTGGCCACCCTGTGAGGGGTCCACTATGTTTGGTGAAGGAAGGATGGGAGTTACCTCTCAAAAAGCCTAAGCTAGATGTAGTGGACTATGTACTTGGTCTCCGCTCCAGGATGGCTGAGTATATGGAGAGAGCATCCAAAAACCTGGAGGCCAGTCAAGAATTACAGAAAGCTTGGTGGCATGACCAAAAGGCTGTTCTGGTTGAATTCCAGCCAGGACAGAAGGTGTGGGTGTTGGAGCCAGTGGCCCCAGCAGCACTCCAGGACAAATGGACTGAACCCTACCCTATCATTGAGAAAAAGGGAGAAGTCACCTACCTGGTTGACTTTGGAACCCCTAGGAGCCCCCACAGGATGCTCCATGTGAATCGTTTGAAGCATTTGTGGACAGGGAGGACATGAGCTTGCTCATGGCCACAGATGGGGAACAGGAGGAAGAGAGTGACCCTCTCCCAGACCTGCTTTCTCAGAACCCTGATGATGGTTCAGTTGATGGAGTAGCCTTGGCAGGCAGCCTCACTGACCAGCAACAGATGGCCTGCAGACAGGTTTTGCAAGCCCACAGACACTTGTTTTCACTCACACCCAGCCAGACTAACTGGTGCACCCATGAGGTGGACACTGGTGACAGTCTGCCTGTCAAGAATAAGATCTACAGGCAACCTGACCATGTCAGGGACTGTATCAAGGCTGAGGCGCAAAAGATGTTGGAGCTTGGAGTGATTGAGCCATCAGAGAGCCCATGGGCCAGCCCAGTAGTCCTTGTGCCAAAACCTCATACCCAAGATGGAAAGAGAGAAATGAGGTTTTGTGTGGACTACAGAGGTCTCAATGCTGTCACTAGGACAGATGCACATCCCATTCCAAGAGCAGATGAGCTCATTGACAGATTGGCTTCTGCCAAGTTTCTGAGCACATTTGATTTGACAGCTGGCTACTGGCAAATCAGACTAGCTGAGGAGTCAAAAGCCAAGACAGCATTCTCTACCCCCAGTGGACATTATCAGTTTGTGGTGATGCCCTTTGGTTTGAAGAATGCACCTGCCACCTTCCAAAGGTTGGTGAATCGAGTCCTTGCTGGGTTGGATGACTTTTGTGCAGCATATCTAGATGATATTGCTGTCTTTAGCTCCACCTGGGAGGATCCCCTGATCCACCTGAAGAAGGTTCTGGAGGCCCTGCAAAAGGCAGGCCTGACTATCAAGGCTACCAAGTGCCAGATAGGGCAGAGTAAGGTTGTGTACCTGGGCCACCTAGTAGGTGGAGGTCAGGTTCAACCACTGGAGAGCAAAATCCAGACCATACAGGACTGGGCTCCTCCAGTTACCCAGACACAAGTCAGAGCCTTCTTGGGCCTGACTGGGTATTACAGAAAGTTTGTGAAAAACTATGGGTCCATTGTGACACCATTAAATGACTTGACATCCAAGAAGATGCCAAAAAAGGTTCAGTGGACAGTTAGCTGTCAGAAGGCATTTGATGACCTGAAGAAGGCCATGTGCTCTGCACCTATCCTGAAGAGTCCTGACTACTCCAAACAGTTCATTGTACAGACAGATGCTTCTGAGTTGGGGGTGGGAGCTGTGCTTTCACAACTTAATCAAGATGGTCAAGACCAGCCCATTGCTTTTATTAGCAGAAGGCTGACCCCCAGGGAGAAACGTTGGTCAGCCATTAGAGGGAGGCCTTTGCTGTGGTTTGGGCCCTGAAGAAGTTGAGGTCCTACTTGTTTGGAACTCACTTCCTAGTTCAGACAGACCATAAGCCCCTCTTGTGGCTCAATCAGATGAAGGGTGAAAATCCCAAACTGCTCAGGTGGTCCATTTCCCTACAGGGGATGGACTTTACAGTGGAGCACCACCCAGGGACTGACCATGGTAATGCAGATGGTCTCTCCAGGTACTTCCACTTAAAACATGAAGACTTATCTGGTCATGGTTAGTTTAATGTCCCTGCGTTTGGGGGGGGGGGGTTGTGTAGGAGATTAGGGTCTGCTATAAAATTGGTCACCCCAAATTTTTGCTTTTTGCTTCACTGGTTTTAGACTACTGAGGCTGTGGGCCTGCTAATCAGACCCCCAGCCTGCTGTTCTCTCTCTAAATTATTAATACATGTGCTATAGGTACATACCACAATTGGAAATGGACTCCTTGTCAGCCCCTGTACCATGCACTATAGGTGCTCAGGGCATAGGTGCCACCAAGGCCTACCAGGGGCTGCAGCATATCTTTTGCCACCCCTGGCTGGTCCTTAAATTGACACAACTGGCTGATCACTCAGCTGGGGCAAGGTGGTGTAATCACCCCTTGCTTAGATATAGTATACCTATATCTACACCTATATCTGGACACATATAAACCTGTGAGCCACTCCTATGGAAGGCCTTATCAATCCTGGAGGCAGAGTGCGTGGTTTAATGTGAGATGGAGCTCTAGCATGAGCTGAGCCTGTCTGCAGCCGTCGGGAACAAATCCCTAAGCTGTTTCAGGATAATGCCATACCATATACTATTAAGTGCATTATAATCCTCGCGGTTATATAGCAACTTTGGTTTGGCTTTATCAAAACATGTCGTGTAAGGTGTCGTACGATTTGGAATACTATCTCCTCGCCAGTTCTGGCGACGGGGATAGCATTCCACCCCTCTAGAGGGGTAAGACATGTTACTTTACTTAAATGCGGTTAATTTCTAAAAGGGCCTCAGATCCACACAATGGATGCTTCTGCCACAGACACAAGTCTGACCCCCTGAAGCTGACCGAAACTCAGCCAAAGGGGCCTGGACAAAGGGTTTCCTGTCGCAGGGAGGTGTCACACCCCCCCAGACAGGAGATAGTGGATTGTAGCAGGGAGGTTTGAAAGAAGCCAGACACTGCCTGGGGAGCACAAGGCTGCCCCTTGCATAATCCAGTCAAACCGGTTCTGGGGCACACCAGCCCCAGTCCCAGCGCGGCCTGGATCAAAGGAAAGGGGTGTATCCACCCCCTTCCTGGGTCCCACCCATAGGAGGGGACCTAGCAGGTAATCCAGCCCCCTAGATTGGTATAAGAATGGGAGCAGTGCCAAAGCACTTCAGATTATCCTGATGAAACATAAGAAATGAAACTCTGGACTCTTCGACATCCTACTCAACGTAGAAGACTGAAGAATCTCCCTTGTGGTCAAGGAGTGACCACCCTGTGCAAACAGGCCCCATCCAGCACCTCGACGTCTGCTTTGTTGCAGTTCCCGCCGGAACTCGAGCGACAGAGATCGACGAGATTAAGCTTGCCTGCCTTCTAACAGCCCGATCCACAGTCCCTGCAGAGCTGAGACCCGTGGAGGCGACCGGAAGCGTGGGGCACGCCATCTTGGAAAGACCACGAGACGCTGACCGTGCAGCCCACGAGTGACCCTCGAAGCTGTACAACGGGGTTTGAGAAGCCCCAACCCTGAGCCACTTTTGCACCGAAGTTCAGCCCTCCACACTCGACGAGTGCTGCGTGGGGCCCTTCTGCTTCTTTTGGCTCAACGCATTGGTCCGGTCACTTGCCAGCTGGCTTGTGGCCCCTGTGCCGACGAAACTTGAAATTAGACTTGTGATTCTGGTTGCTCCAGATTTGCACCAGCTCCCCTGAAAATGAGCCCCCACTCTGACCTTCCTGGTCCGAGTGAGAAGCAATCTTCCAGTTCCGCGTGGATTGCTTTTGCCAAGTGTTGTTTGCTCCAATCTTGAAACCGACAGCGCCGACGGCGAGAGCTTGCGTGGGACAGATCGTGACCTACTCCTGGACGTCGTAGATGCCCCAGAGCCCACGTGACAGCGGAGAGAAGCTCCTCGACAACCACCTGATTGCGCCCGACATTGCCTGGTTCCGTCCTGGTTCCACCCTGGTCACTGCTGAGTGACCCAGACTCTGTCCCCTCTGCTTTCAGGTACTTTTTGACTTGAGTCCACCCTTGGACTCCACCGGACACTTCTCCTTCACCTCGCCTGCAGCCCTTTCAGCTTCAAGCACCAAGAACCTGCGTGACGAAACCCGACTCAACTTCGACCCTGTGCACCCACTTCCTGTGGGTGAGGTAACATTTCAACGCCGGTGTTCCCACACTGGTACACACCTCTAGGGTCTGTGTCTTAAGTTTTGTTCCTCTAGGTTCAGCGGAAGTGTCCTTAAACTCTATTTGTGTAACTTTTACGCACCATTGACTTAACATTGATGCATGCTTGTGCTTTCAGCACTGCACCCGAATCCCGCGGGCTTTTCCCGACTTCAGCATTGCTTGTCCCGACTGCTCCCAGCGATTCCCTAGGCCCTAGGCCTAACCACTGATCGAATGGTCTCTCTTATACCATTTTTTTAGTATATGGTTTGAGTGGCCCCTTGGCCTCATCCAAAATTGTGCAACTTTGTATGTTATACTGTGCTTTTGATTTAACGCTTGTGCCCCTTTATTCATAAAGAATACTGGGGATTGTTTTTAGTAATAAATACATATATTTTTATAATATATACTTGTGTGGTGTCCTTTCATTTGATATTACAGGATTGTATGTGGTAAAACAGCTCGCTTAACACAACCTCTTAAGTTAAGCCTTTAAGGCTGCTTAGTCCATGCTACCCCTAGGATAGCTTGTCTAATAAGGTTGACTTACAACCAGACACCATAAGGGTTGTTTGGACTGATACAAGGTGGTTCCAGAATTGGAAACATCATATATCAGGCCAACTTCTCACACTCACTAATGGACAGTTCCTCCTGCACTTCCCAGAATTTCCGGAGGTTGGTGTCCAAGTACCTCTTCTCTGGCCACCCCTGTGTGACAAACTTTTTCACACTCTCAAGATGGGGGTCCGTCTCGTACGCTGTCTTCCATTCTTGCACGCTTATGACCTCTTCCTGATCATTTGTGAATGCTATTGTGTATTCGTCCCATTCCGAGTGTGTCAGTGCTCCTTCCATTGCTGCCGATCTGCTGAAGTAGTCTGCCACTTTATTCTTGTTGCCTGGTAAGTATTCAACAGCATATACATAGTCCAACAATCTGAGGGTCATTTTTGCAATGCGCGGTGTGGCGCTGGCGTGGCCGCTGGATGTAAGAACTTTAACTAGCGGCTTGTGGTCCTTTCCTGAGGAGGAACCTGGAGCCTCAGAGAAATTGTCCGAATTTTTCCATTGCCCAGACGGCCGCCAGCATCTCCTTCTCTATGACGCTGAACATCTCCTCATTGGGGGAAAGGGAGCGGGACGCGAAACTGACGGTTGGTTTTCGCTCATTCAGTGGACATTTGAGACAGGACGGCTCCCAGACCCTTGTCACTTACGTCCCTGGTGAGGATGGAGAGGGCCGATTGCTCAAATCCGTGTAGAGGCATGGCATGGCAAATATCGTTTTTGATTTGCAGGAATTCCCCATTGGAGTCGGCCGACCAGCTGAAAGCATTTTTGTCTTTAAGTAACTGACGCAGGTGGTGTGTCTTGGTGGCAAAGTGTTTCACAAATTTGCTGTAGAACTCGGCCAATCCTGGAAATGAACAAACTTCTTCTTTGTTCTGAGGAGTGGGTGCAGACTTGATTGCCTCAACATTAGCTCTCTTGGGAGAGATCCCTTTGTCGCCTATTTCGTGGCCCAAGTATATGACGGAGTGAAGGCCGAACTTGCATTTTGCCCATTCTGCCGTGAGGCAGTTCTGCGATAAAATCCATAGTACCGTATCAAGTATCTCATCATGGTCTTGCTTGGTTTTCCCCATGATCAGGTTGTCGTCCTGGAAGTATTGCACTCCGCTGATGTCTTTGAGTAACCCATGCATAGGTTTCTGAAAAATGGCTGCAGCGGACGTCAGGCCAAATGCCATCCGCCAGAACCTGTAGCAACAAATGGTGTGATGAAAGATGTTAATTTTCTACTTCATCTACTTCAGAAGTGCAGTGAAATTTGGTGATAAGCCGCAGTGAGGTCAATGGTTCAAAACCATTGATTCCTTAGGTCTGGGCAAACATTTCGTTAATTTTGGGTAACGGAAATTTGTCCACTATGATGTTTTTGTTCAGTTGCCTGAGGTCTATGCAAAGGCGCACTTGCCCATTGGGCTTGTGTGTGACCACCAAGGGCGCCAACTATTCGGCACTCTCAACAGGCTCGATCACACCATTGTCTTACAGGCACTGTAGTTCCAGCTGCACTGCTTCCCTGCAATTGAACGGGGATGTTCCGTACTTTGTGGCATACTGGTGTGGCCCCTTCCTTGAGGCAAATTTTGTGCGTAAATTTGGTGAGCTTGCCAAAAAAAAAAAATTATTTTTGTAACGGTACTCTTTTGAGGACCACAAAATAAAATATATGCTTTATACATTTTCATTTAATACATTTTCAATGAAATTTTCAAAAACTTAAAAATTCTATAACAAACATATTCATTTGGGGGGTTTTTGCAAATTAATAAAAAGTCCTTTGAGTTTACGATCCTACAGGACCGATAAATGGGCGTAAGACATATTAACCTTGCATTTACTATTTCTGCGTTAGGACATATAAAAAGAAGATGTTCCAAATTCTGATTGCCCCCTTGACAAAAAGTACAAAGAGCTGAGCTGTCTGATCTCCAGGAAGAAGTAAAAGTTAATACAGGAAGTATTCCCAGGCGCAGCATCATAATTGCACGCCTTGCACCGTGTATAAGAGTATAATCTAGATAAGGCTGATTTTGCTTGTATTCCTGGGAGTCTACATAGGTCTTATACGAGGATAGACTATCACAATGTAAGTGGTCAATATCATAACTCAGTTTGGGGGTGAAGTTTTTTAAAAATAGTTTGAGTTGGGCTGGAGACCACATAGACAAAATTTCCACACTAACTTTTGCAAGCTGAAAAGCCTCTCGCATATTTTTTGAAAAAGTGAGATGGGTAGAACCGATGTTAAATGTCTCAACTTTTAGTAAACTTCGTAGAGTGCCTTCTTTTGAATGGAGAAGGTTATAGGCCCACCTTATGATGCTAGCTACAGCTGTAGCGTAGGCACTCGTGATGGTACATTCCAGTCTCAACGCCTGTACTGGGGTAGATGTAGAGATTTTCAGTAAATTTTTTAATATTTTTCCTTCAGTTAAGTTCATATAGGTCTATTGATTAATAGGAATGTATTCCGAAGCATAAGACATGACCGGTGGGATCTTGGCTCGGTAAACTTGTATTAGCTTGGCTCGGTAAACTTGTATTACCTGAGGTCTATGCAAAGGCGCACTTGCCCATTGGGCTTGTGTGCGACCACCAAGGGCGCCAACCATTCGGCACTCTCAACAGGCTCGATCACACCATTGTCTTACAGGCACTGTAGTTCCAGCTGCACTGCTTCCCTGCAATTGAACGGGGATGTTCCGTACTTTGTGGCATACTGGTGTGGCCCCTTCCTTGAGGCAAATTTTGTGCGTAAATTTGGTGAGCTTGCCTATGGTGCCACCCGAAGACAGATGGAAAGTCGTCTTTCAGTGTTGCTCCCTCCGGTTTGGTGGCTTGTCTGTCATGAGGACTTGGGTTGCACCCCCTGGATTAAGTTTAATCCCTAATGCCTCTTGGTCTGCCTACCCCAAAACAGAGGGTCCTTTTTCTGCCACATACAGTTTGCCAACTGAAGTCCTCCCCTTGAACTCAAAGCGAAGTGGGCAGGAGCCTACCATGGGGATCTTCTCTACTGTGAAGGTGACAGGATGGACATCCATGGAGTGCAGGTGAGTGCCTAAGGTGTGCATGAAGTCCCTCTCCCAAATGTTGTATTGAATGATGATGTAGGGGGACCCTGAGTCTGCTACCATGGAAACCTGTATACCCCCTATGGACAACAAGCAAGAGGGTTTCTTAGTACTGTAGCAATCAATAGCCAGAATCTGTTCATCTATGTATAGAATACTGTTTTCTTCTGTGAAAGCTGGCCTGTACACCGGGCTATGTGTATATTTCCTTAAATAACATCACACATTGTTACCTCATAGATTGAATAACACCATAGTATGTAAGTTTCTGAAACTTTTTTTTAATTCTTTTTTCTCACAAAACTAGTATAGTTTTTTTCTATTTACAGTTTGTATACTTTTTTTAACAATAATTCATAAAATTCAAGGCATATATATACAACCAATCTATATGGCTTCGTATTTACAATGATACATATTCAAGTACATATATCAGCAAATGATTATCATCGCCAAATACAAAACCGAATCCAACGCGTTTTGGCGAGTGGCCTTCGTCAGGAGTTCTGTATTCTCACTTCATGATTAAATACTTAAGTGTCTTAGTAGTATTTTTATCCAGTGTGTGAGTATTGGAAGTAAAATCGTCCTGGATCAGGTTAAAATCTGTTATCATTAATAGTCAGACTTAGAATGTGAGGATCAATTTCACGTCACGATCGGTCCTGCGTGGTGCTGTGTGCTTCCGTGACACTGAACTCTATCTGATGGTTTTGGATATTAATAATTCTGTGTTCGTGTTCGTCCTAAAGGGCGAAGATGGACAGCTGAATGTTGATCAGGGGCCCATAAGTAAATGCTGAGAGGTCGGCAGCCTGTGATTGACCCTTCTTAAAAGCTTGGGGAATTTCTGCAATTTTACTTGCTGATTTACCACCGGTCTACTTTAATGATGCCATCTTGGTTTAGGAAGCTGCAAGGCCCCGTCTTGCCCGTACCGTTGTAAATTGACGGCTGTGAAGGTGACAGGATGGACATGCATGGAGTGCAGGTGAGTGCCTAAGGTGTGCATGAAGTCCCTCTCCCAAATGTTGTATTGAATGATGATGTAGGGGGACCCTGAGTCTGCTACCATGGAAACCTGTATACCCCCTATGGGCAACAAGCAAGAGGGTTTCTTAGTACTGTAGCAATCAATAGCCAGAATCTGTTCATCCATGTATAGAATACTGTTCTCATCTGCTTCTCCCTCCACCCCTTCAGTGTCAGAATCCTGCATAACACATTTGATAGAGGTGTTGCTAGATTTACGTCTACACACCTTTCCAAAGTGGCCCATCACCCCACAAAAGGAGCATTTAACACGAAATGCCAGACACCGTCTATCATTGGCTACGTGTGCTTGACTGCCACACCTGTAGCAACTAGTCTTGAGGTCACTAGGTGTTTTGGGGGTTCCTACTACTTTCAACATGGGCTTCCTGTTGTACTTTGCCCCAACCAGGGTTGGGGGTTTGGCATTGTGGGCTTTGGTGTCAGTCACTCTGCAAACCATGGCTTTACTTTCACTGTCCATATTCGCCGCAGCTGCGCATCTTTTAGATAGTTCCGCCTTCTTCACCATGGCAATGATCTCGTTAAGGGGGTGTGAGAAGTTGGCCTGATGTATGATGTCTCCAATTCTGGGGGCACCTTATATCAGTCCAAACAATCCCTTATGGTGGTGGTTGTAAGTCAACCTTAAAGACAACCTATCCTAGAGGTAGCATGGACTAAGCAGCCTAAAGGCTTAACTCAAGAGGACATGTGAAGCCAGCTGTTTTACCATATGCTATCCTGTAATATCAAATGAAAGGACACCACACAAGTTATATATTATAAAAATATATGTATTTATTCTCGGAATAATCCCCTGTACTCTTTATGAGTATAGAAGCACAAGCGTTTAAACAAAAGCACAGTATAACATATGAAAGTTGCACAATTATTGATGAGGCCGGTGGCCACTCAAACCATATATCAAAAAAGTGGTATAAGTATCCCTATTCGATCATTGGTAAGGCCTAGGGCCTTGGGAATCGCTTGGACTACACTGGACTAACAGCAGTTAGGACGGGAGTAGCCTGCGGGAATCGGGTGCAGCGCTAAAACCACACGCATGCCCCAATGCAAAGTCAATGGTGCATAAAAGTTATCAAGTTACAGTTTTAAGAGTCTTCCGACTGGACTAGAAGGACAAAACTTTAGACTTAGACACTAGAGGTGTGAACCACTACAGGAGCACCGGCGTTCAAGAGTTACCTCACACACAGGAAGCGGGTGCACAGGTGCAAAAGCGTGTCGGGTCTCGTCGTGTAGATCTAGGGTGCCTGGAGATGAAGATGCTGCAGGCGGCCAGTAGAGAAGAGTCCGGTTGGATCCAAGGGTGGATCGAAGATGTAGAGTACCTGAAAGCAGAGGGGACAGAGTCTGGGTCACTAGCCAGTGACCAGGAAGGAACCAGGAAGGAACCAGGCAATGTCGGGCGCAATCAGGTGGTTGTCGTGAAGCTTGTCTCCACTGCCACGTGGACTCTGGGGCACCGAGGATGTCCTGGAGTGAATCACGAGCTGTCCCACGAAGGCTCTCGCTGTAGGCTCTCGCTTCCTACAGGGGGCATCTCCACTAACCCACAACTTCTCCTGTATATTCATGTTGACGGTGTGCATTATGATCTGGTCACATACTCGATCATCGTGGAGGTGGCCAAATTTGCAAGTGACCGCTAACCTCTTCAGTGCAGCTATGTAATCTTCCACAGACTCAGTGTCCGTTTGTTTTCGTTGGAAGAAATTATACGGTCTATGGCAGTGCAGACCACTGGTTGGTAGTGACTGTCTTAATCTTCCAACGCATGTTGAAATACATCGTCGTCGTTGGGGGGTCTAGTCTTTTTCACCATGTTCTCATATACCCTAAGACCCTCTGGCCTCAGATTATGCAAAATAATTTTTTCTGTGTTTGCTGGAGAAAGCCTCTTCCCCTTTGTTCTCCAGAGCAGACAAATAATTCAGGAAATAACCCTTCCAGTCCTCCCACTTCATGGCTGGCTCCACTGGTTTCGGCAGGAAAGGGACTGGATTGGTGAGAGAAAATGTCTGTGCACACATGCTGGCTGGGTGATGGGGCCAGGGTCCACAGGGTGTGTATCAGTAGATGCAGGAGGTGTGACTAGCCAATTAGATGGGCCGAACCAGCCCGGTGCAGTTGGCCAGGGAATGAGACGCCACATGTTGAATTAGAGCCTGCAAGTGCTTTATTCGATATTATCAGGGAGAGCGCTGGGGTCACTCACGCACGTAGGACCTCCCGTGCGAAATGGCCGCTGGCGCTCCCATCATGCCTCAGGCCATCACATGGTGTGAGCACTAGAACGCTACACCACAGTCGTTTTTTCACCCCTTCCTAGAGCCTCTGCATCTCCACACATCCTACTGCTCGAAGAATTAGCCACCCCCCACCCCCGAAATTTGGCTCTAGTTGGGCCTGAATCTCTGAATGAATACCTTCTGAAGGCTGCAAAATTCGCACATTGTAAGGTGAGATAAGCACTTGATCAGAGGGTTGCACGTAAATGGATCCACTCGCTGTCAGCTGTGTTGCACTTCTTTTTGAAAATGCCAATTTCACTGAGCTTGGTACTCTCTTAGGATAAAGAGAAGTTCCGGATACTTAAGCGCCAAAAATGTAGAAGTACCGGTACTTAGTACATGTGAGTACCGGCCCATTTAAAGCACTGGTTTTAAATCAAAGTCCAAAGGGGGGTTATCGGGCTCCGACTCAGATTCAGAGGCTTTCTTATCTGGCTCCTGTTGTCTGGGAGTTTTGCAGGTTGTACTGTGCTTTTTCGATTCTGCCCATATTGCATTATCTCCACTTATGCCAAGGCAGACCAGCAGTTGCGCTGTAAAACAGTTATGATTCCGTTCCCTGTGTCCATACTACAGTAATGCAAAACTGTGCAAGAAGCTCTGTAGAAAAACAACAGCTCTGGCCTCCTCAGTAAAGTGACGACCATAAAAGCACAATGATCCTCTCAATTGATGCTATGATAATGGCTGGGGAGATCACATCATGCAGTTCATTCCAAGCAACACCTGGATGAAGAGTCTTCTCAAGGCCTAGCACTGATCTAAGCAATCTCTTGACTCCCCACTAATCCCGTAGTCTTGCCGATATGTGGATCAGGAAGAAAGAGTTAATTGCGCAGCTTAGTTTGAGCCTTTTTCGCCTTGGATGCTGTGTTTCCTTAAGGAGAGGTCACGCTTCAACTGTCTTAATGTTTCCCGTGAGGGGACTCACCAATAGCACAGCACAGTGCCTCACTGCCACCCTTTAAGTGCTGGTCTCTGCACCTTGCTGCAGCAGCACAAAACCCTACAGGACGAGGCCTGAGGCTCACGCCCACTGTAGTTCAGGCCAGGGCATACAGGGCCGGTTCTAGTATTTGTGAGGCCCTGGGCTAAAATGGAATGTGCGAGGCCCTTCTAATGTAGATAAGTGGCCCCTTGCAAGGAGACCATTCACAGACACTGTGGGAGGCCCATTGTCTAGCATTTGGCGCCCCCCCTACAGTTTTAACTTTCAGCCCACAAGCATTCCTCACACCTTCAGTTGATAGGTGTGAGAATTGCTTGTGGGCCAAAAGTTAAAACTGTGGGGGCGCAAAAAATGCTGGATAATGGGCCTCCCACAGTGTCTGTGAATGGGTCTCCTTGCAATTGAACGGAGCTTCTCCCTCCCCTATGCCTCCAGACACCATCCCTGAGAGACCCGGGGAGGGAGGCGCCCTCCGAAGGACCTTAATTGCAAGGCGACAGCTTTCTTTGAAATAAATCGCCAGGGAAACAGGACACATCACCAGTGCGTGGCCCCATGCTGGTGGGCTGAGTGCGAGGCCCTGGGCACCTGCCCATGCTGCCCATGCCTAGCGCCTGCCCTGAGGGCATACGTAGCAAACATCCCTAGCCGCCCGGCAGTCGGCAGCCGGATAGCGCATACCGCAGCTGGGCTCCAAGGTCCCGTGTCGGCTCAGGCAGCACAGCACCGCCCTTGGTGCCCGGGAGGGAAAAGGGGCTCCCCCGATATGACGGAGAAACAGGCTGGGCGGGTGCCACCCACGAGGCTTCTCTCTCTGCCCTCCAACGTCATCTTCAGTTGACCTAGGCTCCAACCGCTCGCAGGCGAGTCCCAGGGGTGCAGGTGGGTATTACAGTAAACAAGCATTTGCAATGCAATAGGTCTCGCATTATTAAAGTTTGAGCTATTGGCATTCCTAATAATAATGCAACACCAATAGCTCAAACTTTAATAATGCGAGACCTATTGCATGGCAAATGCTTGTTACTTTAGAGCGTGTGCTGTTATGGCCAGAACTGCCGACTTTGGAACTAGAGTTCGAGTCCTGGTGTTGCCTCCACATCCTGTGATTTTGGGCAAATCACTTACTCCCCTGTGCCTACAAAGAATCTAGCCTTGTGTAATGTAACTCATTCTCGTGTGAAGCGCTCCAGTGCCCTTGAGCCGAGTTCGTACTATGTAAAACTGCAAAAAGAAAAAAACAAGTATTTAGTTAAAGTAAATGTATTCAAATGCTTCCGAAACATAAAGCCATACATTGGTAAACTGAATCACAAACAAAAAGGCCTCTTAAGTATGTGATTTTCAGATGCAAATCAATGTGCCAGTTGTGGTTGGGGTATTTTTAGTTTCCTAGACAGGTACCTTGACTTTCAGTGGCTTACTTTCAGAAAGAGCAAGATTAGCAGTTTTACCACCAACGTACCACTTGTGGTGCATGCAAATATACAACTACTACTTCCTATTACAACGTGTTTCTTCGTAAATTAAGGAGAAGATAACTTAGTTGGTTGAGCACATGGTGGAAAGTTCAGAGTTAGTCCTGCAGTTCAGAGATTCGGACTTAAGTAAGTCCTACTCAGTTTTTCATCTCTCTGAGAGCCAGAACATGAATGCCTTTGTACTAGTAGTATAATATTGTTAACAAGTTCTCGAACAGTCTGAAGTGTCAACTTGTAGGAGTGTGTAAGTACAGTAGCAATGTGTGGTGCAAACTGTGGTGCACTTCTGACGAGGTCCCCAGCACACATTTTTTTACAAATTAAGCACTGTGTTGTGTCACACACTGAATTAAGGGCCAAACCAATTATTTGAGCAATAGGGAGGTCGAGGGCGTTGTTTAAGCAAACTAGATGAAAATGGAACAGAAAGGGCCATTTGTCGCCTCACTCTCAGTGTTTGTCTCCAATCGCTGTTAAGAAAGTTCAGCAGATTAATGCAACCCGTAAATTAGGTCACAGGCTCAAATCTTGCGTGTTCCTGTTTGATTGTCAGGATCTGTGGGCACAGCTGACTACCTAGGTGGTGTTTCTTGTTCACTGTGAGTACATTTATAACAAATGTATGACATAATATCGTCAGACATAATATAGACATACAAAAATATCGACATCAAAAATATCGAAGTTGTATCTACATAAAGGTAAGTACAAAAATATCGGAAAAAAACATCGTAGTACAAAAATATGGAAGTAAAAAATATCGTTTTTTTAAATGTTTGAATAATAATGTGACAATAATTTAAAAATACATATAATTAAAAAAATTATAGGGATAAACATTAAAACATATTTAAAAAATAATAACTAATACAAATACATTTAAAATCAATTAAAAACTCTACACATAAATTAATATATATATATATATATATATATATATATACTCCACATATTGAGTAGTGAAAGCGTTGGATAGCGTAGGGGAAAAAATTACTATTCCCACTCCAGAGGGTGCAACAGTAGGGAAAGCGCTGGATAGCGTAGGGGTAAAAATTACTATTCCCACTCCAGAGGGTGCAACAGTAGGGAAAGCGCTGGATAGCCTAGGGGTAAAAATTACTATTCCCACTCCAGAGGGTGCAACGGTAGGGAAAGCGCTGGATAGCGTAGGGGTAAAAATTACTATTCCCACTCCAGAGGGTGCAACAGTAGGGAAAGCGCTGGATAGCCTAGGGGTAAAAATTACTATTCCCACTCCAGAGGGTGCAACGGTAGGGAAAGCGCTGGATAGCGTAGGGGTAAAAATTACTATTCCCACTCCAGAGGGTGCAACAGTAGGGAAAGCTCTGGATAGCGTAGGGGTAAACATTACTGTTCCCACTCCAAAGGGTGCAACAGTAGGGAAAGCGTTGGATAGCATAGGGGTAAAAATTACTATTCCCACTCCAGAGGGTGCAACAGTAGGGAAAGCGTTGGATAGCGTAGGGGTAAAAATGACTATTCCCACTCCAGAGGGTGCAAAAGTAGGGAAAACGTTGGATAGCATAGGGGTAAAAATTACTATTCCCACTCCAGAGGGTGCAACAGTAGGGAAAGCGTTGGATAGCGTAGGGGTAAAAATGACTATTCCCACTCCAGAGGGTGCAAAAGTAGGGAAAACGTTGGATAGCATAGGGGTAAAAATTACTATTCCCACTCCAGAGGGTGCAACAGTAGGGAAAGCGTTGGATAGCGTAAGCATTATATTAACATACTTATCAAATACATATTTAAAAAAAAATTAAAAATTGTAATATTTTATTTACAAAAATATATTACTAAATACCAAATATTTATAAATAATATTTACTTAAATAACAAAATATTACTTCACACGCTACTCCCCCTTTAACACACAACACACCACACATACAAACAAACACAATTAATCAATTAATAACAATTAATATTATTAAATTGATATAATTATAAATTAAGTAATTAACAAATATTAATTACCAATTAATAATTAATGGCCAAAGCGGGCGGAGCTTGCTCGGATACGAAATGACTGCCTGAGTGCGGAGCTCTCCCCGGTAATCGAAATATATTGCAAATATCCTGCAGATAACGTTGTGTAAGTTCCCACAAAAGCGGTGCCTGTGCAGGATCTGCGTGTGCGGAGTTGACCGCTGGGACCTAGTGGCTGATCGGAGTGCGGAGGGAGTGGATCCGAAGATCGCCCGTATGGAGTTGGGCTAACCCCAGATCGTCGCTGTCCCTGACATTGCTTCAGGAGGACCCGGAAGGACGTTTTGTCATATCTAAATGTAGTAGTCGGGGTGTGGACTATTTGCTAGTGAATGTCTATGGACCTAATTATCAAAACCCAGGATTTTTTGGGGCTCTGGCTGGGGTAATCTCACAGTATGATGACGCTCGGATATTATGGGGGGGACCTCAATGTGATCAGGAACCCGGACTTAGATCGCTCAGGGGGTCCGCCCAGACAACCTGCAGCGGCAGCTAAGAAATTGGAGGAAATAATGCTGAGTCTGGACATGTGTGATGTGTGGCGGATGTGCAATGTGGAAAGGGGAGGGTATACGCACTATTCAGCATATCACGACATACACACAAGAATAGACTACTGGTTTGCATCCTCCTCATAGCTTAACCAGGTACGCCATTGTATCGTGTTACCTCGCACCCTCTCAGACCACTCACCTTTACTTTTAATCCTAAAGCCACCCCAGAGAACTATCCCACCGTTTACCTGGAGGTTTCACCCGTATTCACTATTGGAACGTACTCATTCTAAAGGCCACCTCCTAGAGCCTATCTTCATCAATTGTCCAGATCTTTCGGCAGGAAATCCCCTCCCCCTGCCCTGGTCTGACCATTTTTTAGTCCCGGCCTTCTGGAATTGCCCAGCCCCCTATCAAGCAACCAATACCACCACCCGGAAGGAACGCAACTGGTCCAAACTCCCCCTAGCAGAATGGACATTATCTCTAGATTTCCTCAAACCTCCCCACAATGCAGATCCCTCCTTAGCCAATGACAACTTCAACAAGTGGATCTCTAACTCCCTAGATTCCGTTCTCCTCATTACTGCCACAAACCCAAAGCGCACCTCCAAGACCGCCCCCTGGTACTCCCCAGACCTACGAGAAAAGAAACGCCACTACAAAAAACTAGAGAGAGTCTGGCGTTTAGACTACTTCCTCCCCAGGAAAATGGCATACAGGGCCGCGATAAGAACTTACAAAAATGAAATCAGAACAGCGCAAGCCACGTTCTATGAGAACAAGATCAATGCAGCTGCATCCAAACACAGAGAAATCTACAAAATCACAAAATCTCTCCTCAAACCTCCAGAAAAACCTCAAACCCCCATCAACCCTCAAGCCCGCTGCGACGATCTGGCTGAATTCTTCCATAGTAAAGTACAAAACATCTACACCTCCTTCCCCCACATACAAGCCCCAATTCCAACAACTTCACCACCCACACCAAACGTAGCGATACTTGCGAACCTTCTCCCACTTGACCTACCATCACTACAATCCATCATGCATCTGGTAAAATCTGGATGCCCTAACGACCCAGCACCACCATGCTCTCTGCTGGCAGTCACGACGCACATCCTCCCCACTATTCTAGAACTACTTAACTCCTCACTAGCCACCGGAACTGTCCCGCTCCCATGGAAATTGGCCATGGTTAAAGCACTCCTCAAAAAGCCCAACCCAGACCCCAATATCCCAGGGAACTATCGACCTATATCCCTGTTGCCGTGGCTCAGCAAGATATTGGAAAAACACGTCAATAAGACTCTGACAGAATTTTTAGAGACACACCAACTACTTGACCCCACCCAAACGGGCTTTCCACCCATGCACGGAACCGAGACTGCCCTCATCAATGTGATAGAAGAGGCACGAAAGATCACGGATCAGGGAGGCACAGCAGCCATCATCCTACTAGACCTAAGTGCAGCCTTCGACACTGTAAACCACAGCATACTATTACAACGACTATCCAACCTAGGAGTCTCATCACTGGCAATCTCTTGGTTTGCATCCTTCCTAAAGGAGCAATCCTTCCAAGTCTTCGAAGGCGACACTGCCTCCGCCAAAAAACCTCTAAATTGTGGCATGCCGCAGGGCTCCTCCCTGAGCCCCACGCTTTTTAATGTGTACATGAGCCCCCTAGCGGAGATTGTCCGCCCCTTCGGGTTAAAAATAATCACCTATGCGGACGACACCCAGCTAGTGGTGGCCCTGAGTCAGTCCCATACCACCCCTGCCATCTTAGGGACTGCCTCGAGGCAGTGACCGCCTGGATGACATCTTCCTGTCTGAAACTAAATGAAGACAAACCGAGCTAATGCTTTTAGGTCACCACCCCAACCCCAATATTAAACAGGTTTGGCCTTCATGCCTTAGACCCTCTCCCGCACCCAAGGACTCTATCAAAAGCCTGGGCATTTGGCTGGATAAATCCCTAAACTTCAATCACCAAGTAGCAAAACTGTCAGCCACCTGCTTCGGTCTACTCAGACTTATACGAAAAATTACCCCCTTCCTACCATTCAATGCCAGAAAAATCATGATCCAAGGCCTAATTCTGTTGCGCTTGGACTTTGGAAACGCCCTTTACATAGGAGCCCCACAGTCCACTCTAAACAAGCTGCAGGTTGTCCAGAACTGTGCGGCACGCACCCTTCTCCAGATTCCACGTCATACATCAGTCAAAAGAGAACTCAGGAAGCTACATTAGCTCCCCGTCAAGGACCGAGTCGGATTCAAGGCCCTCTGCATCGCACACCGAGCATTCTGGAAATCAGGAGCCATCATCAACCACTCACTGGTCACCCCATACCAACCAAATAGACAGTTCAGATCCACCATCTCTCACCTACTCACAGTACCCCGCGTCAAGAGGGCAAGATGTGGTGGACGTTCCTTCTCCTTCAACACTGCCAAACTCTGGAACTCCCTACCCCTGAAACTATGTAGGCAATCGAACTTGTTGTCCTTCAGGAAAGGACTCAAAACCAAGCTCTTTAAGGACTAGAACAGGCCCCCTCTTCCCTCTCTCACGTGTTTGTTTCGCAGCGCTAGGACGCCTCAGGGTAACTACCGCGCTTTACAAATACTCTATTTCATTTCATTATTTTGAGAAGAGCTGGCTGCCGCAATGGATACCTTCTTCAAAACCAATGTTGGCTCAGTGGATAGCTTCCAGACGATCTGGGAAATGTTTAAAGTATACATTATGGGCATAGCGATGACAAAACACTCGGGGGTGCTGCGTACAATAAGGGGACGGCTCACGGAAATAGAAAGCCAATTGCGTGCATTAGAACAAGATATGGTAGAGGGGAGAGGGGAGAGAGTAGAAGAAGAAATGAAGGCGCTTCTGTCGGAATACCAAGAAGAGGCAGACCGGGAGATCAAACACTTAGGCAAGTATGCCACGGCACGAGTCTACGGGGAAGGGGAGGGGGCCGGGGTCAGTACTAGCCCAGCTCATGAACGCCAGGCGAGGTAGGACGCAAGTGACAGAGATCAAAGCGGACAATGGTGAACTCCTGACCGAGGAGAGTGAAGTGGCTGAGCGTTTTCGGCAATACTATGCAGACCTGTATAAATCTAGATCGGGAGAGATGGAAGACCAAATTAGGGAATACTTAGATTATATACAATTGCCGTTTCTACCGGATGCACACAGAGAGCCGCTGAGACACCCGATAGAGAAAGACTAAATGATTGAGGCCCTGAGCGGCATGAAAGCAGTGAGCGCCCCGGGGTCAGATGGTCTAATGGTTGCTTTTTACAAAGCTTTCTCCAAAAAATTGCTTCCACGCCTTTCTGCTCTGTTCAAAGATATGCTGGAAACAAGGCACGATGCCCCCGTCCATGAGGGAGGCGATCCTAGTAGCCATACCCAAGCCGGGCAGAACGCCGCACGAATGCAGTTCATACCGCCCACTGTCCCTACTCAATGTGGACGTAAAGCTGTTTGCGAAAATCCTCGCCACTAGACTAGCTCTAATGGCACATATTCTGGTGGCCCCCGAACAGGCTGGCTACATGCCAACCAGAAACTTAACATATAATAGGACTGTATTTGGAACCATGCAACATGTCAAATAGGAGAACAAAGTTGTGACGATATTCCTAGACATGGAAAAGGCTTTTGATTCGGTGGAATGGGGATTTCTGCGCCAGGTATTGACACGAATGGGCCTTGGAGGGGCATTCCTACATATGCTGGGTATCCTGTATTATGAACCGACGGCACGAGTACGAATAGGCGATTTGGTCACGACTCCGTTCAATATCACCAGGGGCACCAGACAGGGCTGTCCACTTTCCCCACTGCTTCATGCATTGGTGGCGGAACCACTGGCATGTGCTTTAAGAGAATATCACTGGAATGAAGTAATCGGATTCCCCACTTATTGAATTGTAGTGTCCACATATGCGGACGACACGCTACTTTATGTCAGAGAACCTGAAACGAACTTGACGGCAGTACTTAGGGAAGTGGTTAAATTTGGTGCTCTGTCTGGCCTTAAAGTTAACTGGTAGAAGTCCTTGGGCTTCACGCTCACCCCAGCCACAGTGGAATTTGCAATGGATTACCCCCTTCGCTGGACGGTCGACTCGGTAAGGTATCTGGGCATTCGACTACATACGGAGTCGGATATTGTATTCAAAGAAAATTACGGCACTGCCATTTCTAAGCTTGAGGACGACGTAGACTTATGGATTCGGCTTCCGCTATCATTGATGGGGCGTATATCACTAATGAAGATGGTAGTGTTGCCCCGATTCCTTTTCATCTTCCTTAATATCCCACTGGTCTTGCCGTGCTCTTTCTTCCGTCGACTGAGGCAATTGATGCTCAAACTAGCCTGGGCAGGGAAACAAGCCAGGGTATGGTGGGGAGTGCTCACGCTGCCTTATCACCTAGAATGTCTGGCCCGCCAGATTTTGAACTATATTACAGAGTATCCCAGGGAGCGCACCTTCACGCATGGATTCATGGAGGAGAGGGGGGTCCCCCTCCTTCGGATGGAGCGCCTGTTCGCTGCCCCAGTGGCCCTACCGGCTGTCATCATGGACCAGGTGGACCGTAGGACGGGCATCCTAGATTCCTTAAACACGACAAGACATGCCTGGCACTGGCTGCTGCAAAACCAGGCGGTTGCCTTACTATATTCACCGGCCATGCCGATAGACTGGCTGAGATGGCTGGGACCTTGCACGGAGAAGGGAGTAGTACTAGTATTGAAATCGATGAAAATAGAAGTGGCGGGATACCTCTTTCATGAAGGCATTGTGCGCACTGTGGAGCAGCTACAGGGGGCGCCGGAAAGCGACAAGCCGATAAACAGATTTCACTTCCATAGAGACAGAATGGCACTGCGAGCCCAGCTGGGAGAAGACATGTGCAGGCCTCCAGAGGTGCGCAAACTTACGCATGTTATTAAGTCAGAGTCACCTTGTAAGATGGTCACCGCTCTATATAAGATTGCTATGTCACATAGGGCACAAAAATATACTGCGACTAGACTGGCATGGCAGCGCGATTTAGAAGTTCAACTTGATGACACAGTCTGGTCTTACTGTTGCCTTAATAGCAGAAAAATATCCCTACATGGCAGACACAGGCTTGTACATTTTAAATATCTAAATAGGATATACTACACTTTGGAAAGGTTGTGCAGATACGGTTTGCGAGAGAGCGCAGAGTGTGAGAGGTGTAGGGTGGAAGTGCCTGACTTCATGCATTTGGCTTGGTTGTGCCCGGGGGTGCTTGCTTTCTGGGGAATGGTTTTCGATGAGTTGAGTAGAATAGTCGAGGTTCCATTGGCTCTTGACCCACTCATGGCCCTATTGGGTTATACCAAAAAGTTACCAAAGTCGATTCGCAGACTAGTAGACATGGGACTACTGATGGCCAAGAGGAGAGTAGCCATGTGGTGGTTGAGGGGGCCGGTCCCGACTCTGCATCAGTGGTCTAGGGACATGCTGTACTGCTCTACTCAGTCGGAACTTTATAGTGAGCTGCTACCCCCTAGAAGCAGACCTTAGAACTTTTGGGGATTGTATATTACATTCACACAAAGAGCGCAGGGCGACAATGGGTCAAGAGAGGGGGAAGCTGATGAGGCGAGGGATGGGAATGGAGCTGACCCAACTGGGATAGGCTAAGAGGCACGAGCGAGCTCCACCTTGGGGGGCTGTGAAATCTACATGGGGTAAGAATCACTATAATATTGAACAGTGTGATGGTTTGCGCCACCTGCCCGATTGGGATGTTGGCTAAATGGCTGTGTTAATAGAAGTGCTACTGAGATCTGAGACAAATTTGGCTTTGGAATCAGTTTACTGTACCTGTCTGTGCCTTGCGGTAACTGCACTATTGTTTTTTTTTCTTTTTTTGAATCTAATTATCAAAATAAACTTGATTAAAAAAAAAATAATAATGGCCAAATATTGATTAATTAACAAAAAAATTACAATAAGAATAAACAATATTTATTAATACATTATTTATAATTATTATTATGAAATAATTTAAAAAATACTAACAATTAATTAATAATAAATACCAATAAATAAATAAATCTCTTTAATTAATTTAATGTAATTATTTCACATCCTATTCCCCTATAAACCCACAACCCACTACACATAAATACATCACATCAAAATTGTAATTATCTTGTAATCACTTAATAATAATTAATTACCAATTAATTATTGATTAACAATAACAAAACATTAAAAATATTAATTCATTAAATCTAATTAATTTAATTAACTAATTAATAATAATTAACTACCAATTAATTATTAATTAACAATTAATTATTAATCAATAATATTACAAAATATTAATTAATTAATTATAATTAAATTACTTCCCACCCTATGCCCCTATAAACCCACAACCCGCTCTGATACTAAAACGCAAAATGTAAACAAAATTACTAATTTCTAAACATACATTAACAAACATGTTTATCAAACATATAAAATACATATAAAAATACATAACACTAAACTAAATTTCGATATTAGTAACATCGATATATTTGATATCGATATTACTAACTTCGATATTTCGTACCTTAAAGCCGATATTCTGTCCATCGATATTACTGCACATCGATATTCTGTACCATCAAAATTAAAACATCGATATTGTTGTATATCGATATTTTAAACTTGATGTTTTGGCTTTTCACCATTTATAACATCACCATAGGTATGCATATCCTACATGTGGGTATTTGCAGTCAGTATCTGTAACAGCAATTGTGGGTAAGAAACTTACTGAGCTTCAGTCTGACCGTGTGGAGCTCCTGAGTGCTTTACCCCACACCCCCCTTTATTGTTAATGTTGTTAATGTTGTTTCATATATATGTCTTGCACATTCGTCCTGGGTGTAGTTATTCTGAATGCTAAATTACCTTGTGAGTGCCCTTCCTTTCTGCGTCTTACCCATCTTGTTCACTTGTACAGGCTTCCCCTTTGGATCCCTTTTTCTCCTCTGACTCCCTGTATGATCCTGGGCAGCGATGTACTCCTCTTCCTGTGTAAGTTTTCTACCCAGTTCCCAGTCCTTGTCCAAGTCCCTGACTGTGCTCCCCACATAGTCCCGGACAGTCCCTGACAGATGGCACCTGTGTTGAGGCTATTGCAGTACTCTAACCTAGAGGTTATTAGGGCTGCTATAATAGTTTTCCTTGCTGTGACTGGAAGAAGGTCAAATAATTTCCGGGATTTGATCAGCTGGAAACACTTCCCAGCCACTGATATTGCTTGTGGATGGAAGGATAAAGTAGAGTAACATTTTAGCCCAAGATTGTCTATGCGACCTCTGCGAGGCTTCAGTAGTGAAGTCACCAGGGCCTGTGCCATAGTGTGAGGTAACTCATCCTCCGTCCAGAGGGGCGCAGTACTAGCCTCTAGCCAGGGCAACATCTGTGCAGCAAAGGTGGCAATAAACTCCACCAGTAGGCCATCCATTCCCGGGGTTTTATTACGAGGAAGGTCCTTAATGGCCTCCAGAATTTCAGTCACAGTGATCAGCACCCCTAGTGTCTGCTCATTTGCCACCGCCTCCACCTCTGGCAGCCGAACTGCTTCCAAAAAGTCATTGATCGATTGGGGCCCTGCCGCATGGGAACCACATAAAGGTTTTTGGGACTACTCATGGGAAGCATTGTTCATGCTCTTTTGTGTGTCTACATGAGCACGCATTGGAGTAGTGATTTCAAGTATGCATTGGAGGGGGTGCATCCCTAATCATTAGAGCGAGCATAGAACCCAATCTGTCAGCATCAGCATGTATTTTCTGAGGATATGCGTGGTAATCTACCACCCAAAGGCACTCCAGCAGATCAGCGTATTCAATGCGCCCAGCCTGCAGCTCAGGTAATCTATCTGCACTAGAGACAGCGCCCGCTCCAGTGTGCCCAAGCTTTCTTCCATCCTCTTCAGGTTACAGATAATCTTTTGCTGCGCTCCGATAGCTGAACGAATCACCGACCTCTCCCCCTCGTTACTACCTTAAAGGCCTCCCACTCTGTTAGAGATGAGTAGGCCATATTTGTATTTATGGTAAAATGTGTATCTGAAAGGTTAGTGATAGATTCCTTACCTTAGAATATCCCCATGCGTCAGACTGGATCCGGAAAGTTTTGCTTAGCAATACCCCTGCGCGTCAGTAAGTGGCGTCCTGTGGCTCCGCGTCCGTCGCTGGCGTCGAATGCGCCAAGATGACATCACGAAGACTACTTAGGCGCCACCTATGCACCCTGACGTCAGATCCGGATTGAGTATGTACCTTAGTCACTTTTTGACTACTTTGAGACTTTTGTCTCCCCTTTTTATTCTTGGTGCACGTAGGGATGCCTAGCTTTAAGTCCTGTGGGGCCTGCCGCCATAATATGACGGTGAGGGACCACCCCCACGAAGTTTGCCTCCACTGCCTGGAGATTGATCACGACTGCCAGGACTGTCGAGCCATGGCCCCGAAGGCCTTGAGGGAGCGGCGCCGTAAATTGCTGGAAGTCTGGCATTCATCTCACCGCCGCTCCGGGTCTAGGGGCCGTTCCTGGGACCGCTCGCTAGACCGGAGTTGTCGCTCCTCGGGTTCCAAGTCTTTGTCTTCAGATTCTGGTAAGCGAGGTCATCAAAAGAAGTTGAAGAAGCGTGTTTGCTCTCCGACGTCCCCTTGTCGCTCCTCGGAGGTGGACGAGGGGGACAAGGTAGTCCCACGGTCTACCCGCCCTACCCAGGTCTGTCGGCGACTCCCGAACAGGTGCAGGAGTTTCTTGTGCCATGGACCGCCTTTTTAGGCCTCAGGCTCCCACCGGTGCGCCTTCGGGCCACACGGTCCCGTGTCCAGATCCTGTTGGCCCGGTGGCTCCACCAGCAGATCCAGCCTCGGCACCACAGGATCCTATGCTGTTGGCTCCGGCCCCGGTGCCTCGAGGTGCGGTGTTGCTGGCTCCCAGCCCCGATGCCGCCCTCGGCTTCACCCTCGGTGCCGCACTGGGTGCCGTTCTTTCCGCCCTTGCCCCGGTTCCAGGACCATTTTGTTCTGACCTGGGACCCGCATTGGGAGGCGGTGGCGGTCCGCCCCCGGCTGTCGCTGTTCTCTGCGCCATTTCCGACACCGTTTCTCTGGCTCTGCCCTGCCGCCGCAACTGCCCCCTCCGGCGCTGAAGTCTGAGCAGGACTGGGACGGATCCGAGGACCCCCTTGTGACTCCAGTGTGACTCCGAGCAGGATTGGGTGGATGACCTGGAAGACGCCAGCGACCTCGACGTCTCTTCTGACCCGGGGTTTGCCTCCTCCAGCCTACTATGGAGGAGGGCGCTCCCTAAACAATGGTGCTCCGTCGGGCTGCTGAGGTCCTCAACCTTGACCTCCCCACAGTGGCCCTCAAAACCAACGGTCTCACCGAGGTGCTCCAGACGGCATCTGCTTCACCGGAGCTGTTGCTTCCCTTCAATGACGCCCTTACCGACATCTTCTTGGACACTTGGTTGCTGCCGGCCACGGGGCCCTGGTGGATAAAAACGTCACCAGCTGCCACCGGCCGGCGTCTGGCGACCCTGCCTTTCTGACCACCCATCCCATGCCTGAGAGTCTGGTCATCCAGGCCTCGACGTCGCAGAGTGCTTTTCCCACGTTTCCCTCGGATAAGGACTCTAAGAAACTGGAACAGTTTGGTAAGCGGGAGTTCTCGTCGGCCAGCTTGGGGATAAGGTCGGTGAACACCGCTTGCTTATTGGGCCGCTATTCCCATGCAGTATGGGATTCTGTTGCTCAGGTGTTGCCTCAGTGTCCTGAGGAGGTCCAGGCTGTCCTTTCTCAGGCGATTGCTGAGGGTACGGATGCAGCTAAGTTTGCCATTCAGTGTGGTTTGGACACCGCCGACTTGTTGGGCAGGGCGATTTCTACAACTGTGGCATTGAGACACCACGCCTGGTTGCGTTCGACTGGGTTCTCACCTGATGTCCAGGGCTCGCTCATGGACATGCCCTTTGATGACACCCTCCTGTTTGGCGATAAGGCCGACAGTGCACTGGAGCGCTTTAAGGACTCACAGACCACGGACAAGTCCATGGGTCTTTCTGCTAAGAACCCGCCCACTCCTGGTTTTCCTTCCTTTCGTGGCTAGGGCAGGGGCACCCAGGCTCGTTCCTTCAACAAGCCTGTGCAGAACCAGCCTCAGTGCGGCCGTGGTTGCGGCTTCCGCAGGGGCGGGGCCGGGAATCAGCATGTGGGTCAGTCCACCTCCACCCTCGTTGCTCCTACCTCCAAACCTTCCTAGTCCGTCCTTCGTGGAGCACCAAATGCCAATGGGTGGCAGGATTCGCCACCACCTCCCCTACTGGCGCGATATCACATTGGACAAGTGGGTGCAAACTTTTCTTATGCAGATTACTCAAATTTCAGTTAAAATTTCTGCCGAAATGGTCATTACCGGCTATGAATATTCTACGGCTATTGAAAAAACAAGACATTTGCAAGCTTTTCTTTTTATCTCTATGGCCATGGTTAGATTTTGTGTTACATCACTCTGGATAAATCCTGAACCTCCTACTTTTTGTCATTGGAAAGCCAGGATGTTGGCCTGGTATAAACTCGAGACTTCAGTTCAGGCTTTCAGAGGAAAGAGAAGACGTCTAATTGCTTCTAAGAACTGGGCACCATTTGAAAAATGGATTGCAAATTAATTAATTAATTATGATCATTTTTTTCATTCTGTTTGTTATGCTCATATAATTACTTTTCCTATGTATGTATCTTGTTTGTAGTATGTTTTGATGGTCTATCTTTTCCCACCACCATGGGATAAAAAAGGAAAAAACGTAATAAAAAAAAAAAAAAAAAAAAAAGGACAAGTGGGTGCTGCAGATAATCCGCAAGGGTTACTCCCTTCTCTTTCAGTCCTCCCCTCCAGCCATGCCGCCTCGTTGCCACCGCATGTCGGTGGATCATTTAGTTCTTCTCAAACAGGAAGTCACGGACCTCTTGGCGAAGGGGGCCATCGAGTACATTCCTGGGCCAGAAGTAGGGACTGGGTGTTATTCCCACTACTTTCTGGTCCCCAAGAAGGACAAGGGGGGCTTGTGCCCCATCTTGGACCTCAGGAACGTCAATCACTTCCTTCGGAAGGAGAAGTTCAAGATGTTGACTCTAGGTCAGGTCTTGGCTGCCCTCGACCCTGGAGACTGGATAGTAGCGTTGGACTTGCAGGATGCATACTTTCACATCCCCGTCCTGCCGGACCACCGGCGTTACCTGCGGTTCGCGGTGGGCCAGGAGCATTTTCAGTTTATCGTGCTCCCCTTCAGCCTTACCGGCACCCCTCAGGTGGTCACGAAAGTGATGGCGGTGGTCGCAGCTCATCTGCGCAGGTCAGGGGTGTCAGTCTTCCCCTACCTCGATGACTGGTTGTTGAAGGCGGGCTCGCCCCAGGCAGTCGTTACCCACCTTCAGACTACGGCCGACCTCCTGCATTTGCTGGGGTTCTCTGTCAACGTGCCGAAGTTGCACCTGAGTCCCTCTCAGAAGCTCTCCTTCATTGTAGAGGTTCTGGATTCGGTGCAGTTTCAGGTTTATCCTCCCGAGTAGCGAGTCCGGGATATTCAGGCTATGATTCCGATCTTTCAGCCTTTATCCCAGGTTTCAGTCAGGATGACCCTCCGGCTCCTGGGCCTGATAGCCTCCTGCATCCTGCTAGTGCAACATGCCAGATGGCATATGCGGGCTCTGCAGTGGGACCTGAAGTTCCAGTGGGCGCAGCATCAGGGCAACCTGTCTGATCATGTCCAGAGCTCGGAGGGTACTGCATGACACTTGCAGTGGTGGCTCACGAATCGCGATTGGGTCAGTGGCAGATCCCTCTCCCCTCCCCAACCAGAACACCCGGTAGTGACGGATGCATCCCTCCTGGGATAGGGAGGCCACTTGGGAGAGGAGGTGATCAGAGGCCTCTTAATGTGCGCTCTTTTTGAGCCCCTTCATAACTGTCCCTTACATCTTCTCACCTTAAAGACGGCTTTCCTGGTAGCTATCACCTCTGCCAGAAAAGTGAGTGAGCTCCAGGCTCTTCCTTCAAACCTCTTTTCCTTTCAGTTCATCCGGACAAGGTGGTTCTAAGGGCCCATCCTTCTTTCTTGCCAAAGGTTGTCACGCCCTTCGACATCGGGCAGACCATCACTTTGCCCACGTTCTTTCCGCCTCCGCATCCTTCCAGGGAAGAGGAGAGGCTCCACCATCAGGACCCAAAATGTGCGCTCGCATTCCATCTGCAGCGTACACAACAGTTCCGGGTGGACGATCAGCTCTTTGTTGGCTACGTGGGCGCGAAAAAAGGTTGGGCTGTGCACAAACGGACCATTTCCCGGTGGGTCGTTCTGTGCATCAAAGCATGTTACTCCTTGGCCAAGAAGAAGCCTCCTGTGGGACTGCGTGCCCATTCGACCAGGGCAAATGCAGCCACTACTGCCTTGGGACGCGGTGTTCCCTTGCAGGACATTTGTCAGGCAGCTACATGGGCCTCGCTGTACACATTTACCAAGCACTACTGCCTTGACAGTCAAGTCCGGAGAGACGGCTTCTTTGGCTGTTCTGTTCTCTGTGACTTCCTGGTGTAATTTTGTTCGCAGACCATCCAACGGGGTTGGTATTGCTGGGGTATCTATTCTAAGGTGAGGAATCTATAACTAACTAATGTATCTTACAGATATATCGTTACACAAGTAGTAACTTGTGCGTCAATAGTGGTGGCCATGTAGGCGCGAAAAACAGCATCTTACAATAGGAGAGGATTTACCTCCAAAGTCGGGACCAGTGTGGGTAATTGTCCCCAAGACCTGGTGACTTCCAGGGAGGTATGGTCAGAGAGCGTCTTCCCCAAATAGGTGGTGTGAGTGATGTGGGTCCCCTATGTGAAGGAGCATAGGATATAATCAATCTGCATATGTAATGCATGTGTAGAGGAGTAAAATGAAAATTCCTACATCCCTCCTTTCTTACTTCGCCATGGATCAGCTGGTGACCATCCCTGTACCCATGACAGGAGGGCCTTAACCTGACGAATTGTTGCTGCATCTGTCAGGTGGGGTAGGAGAGGTCCAGGTGTATGTCCGGTACTGCATTAAAGTCAATGCCAAGTATCTATGGATACATAGTCCAGTCTGCCAGCTCTAAAATAACTCAGGCTAGGAAGGTTTCTTGTTCTGCGTTTGGAACATAGATGCTACCTACCATTAATGGCGTACTGTTCAGTTTGCCTCTGATCAGTGTCTATCTGCCATTGGTGTCTATTCATGTTTCTAGTACCTCAAGAGGGACTCCCGCTCAGATACACAATGCAGTTCCCCTCGCAATCACAGTATGAAGTGTGGAATATCTGTCCTCACCATTTTTAGGGAGTTTATGGGCCTCCGAAGACATCAGGTGTGTCTCTTGTAGAAACACTATTTGTGACTTGCGCCTACACAGTTGGGCCTAAATTCTATGGCATTTATTGGATTGAGCCCATCCCCCTAGCATTCCAGGTTGTAACGTGTTGTATCGTCGTCATATGTGCAATTCACAATGTGTGTGATGTCTACACGTATATCTAATTGGTCTCGTGTTCAAAAGTGTATATAGAAGGCATCCCCGGACTTGCATCCTCAACCAGTTAACATCAAAGCCCCCAATACATGGTCCTACTGGAAAACTTTTTTCGACCAAACATAAACACTGTAACACAACATCTGCAGCTATGTATGCGCATTCACATTCAGGGACAGAACAGATGCGGTGGTCAACTGAATTTTCTTCTGTGGCTTGATATCATATCCAGCAGAGGCAATCCCCCGAGCCTGAAAACCTCCTCCCGTAATAAACAGAATAAGTAAGGTAGCATGGAATGGGTTCTGCCCCAGATGTCCTCTTAGTGTAGGGATGTTACAGCATAATTTTGCAGCGAGCGTGTCGTAGTCCCCCGTTCAACTAAAAAGATCTGAAGCAGTATAACAACAGCACCTGATATGTCCTACACATTATCATTAATGAGATCAGGATAAATTACGGTTCGGTACCACTCAGGCCCCATCATGGTCAGCATTCCAACATCCTTCTAAGCCTAGTAGTTCATTGACTATTTGTGGTGTTTTGGTTGGGAATAGCGCCAGGCTGCTCTCCGAGTCCATATGTCATGCCGTCTGACGAGGTTTGGTTCTCTGGAAGCATCCCCAACACCCGCAGCGGGGCCGCACACTGAAGCACAGCCCGACGGCCCTCCATCATCTGTTACTCCGTGAGGAGCAAATCGTCACCTTGGCGGTTCTGTGTTGTTCGATGTTGTTTGGTGCACCTTCGCCATGTGGTCTGCAATGATGGGCGCCTGTGCTCGTCCAGAATGGCTAGATCTGGAAAGGTGCTCTCAATCCAGTACCATACTGCTTCTGGGTCATCAAAGAAATTGCTGGTGTGCTCTTGAATGATTTTGAGATGAGCAGGGTACAGGAGGACGTTCTTAAGATTTAGATGTTGAAGGTGTCCTTGATAAGATGCTCGCTGACGCTGGACATTGAGAGTATAGTCCAGGAACAGGGGGACTCCTGCATTATCATGCTGGATTGGTGCTTTTTACAGTGCTTATGAAGTATGGTGTCCTGGTCTTTATAATTTAGGATCCTGGCCAGTATGGGCCGGGGGGCACACTCGGTGTCAGGCCTCTAGTGGGAACTCTGTGCACTCTCTACACGCTAAACATCTCAGTGAGGCTGTCTGGGTCTACCACTGTCTGCAGCCAGTTTTCTATGACTTGATATGAGTGGGATTATTACTGTCACAATTTTTGGGGAGATCAATTATTCTCACGTTGTTCCTTTGTGAGCGTCTTTCAGCATCTTTGACCTGGTCCTGTAGTTTCGAGACTCGGCATTGGAGCCGGGCAGTAGCCTCTGTCTGTTCTTTTTACCAAGCAGCAATGTCAGTCAGACGCCGTATTGGATTTCACCTTATTTATTTATTTATTTATTTATCACATTTGTAGAGCGCTCTGTTACCCGGAGGTGTCCTGGCGCTAGCGTGATTGAACCAGTGTATGTGGGTGTCTGAGAGCTTAATGAGTAAAGAGCCAGGTATGAGCCCTCTCCTGAAAGCCATCAGGTCCGAAGATTGTCTGAGATCAAGTGGCAGTCTGTTCCATGCCTCTGCCGCACCGAGGGAAAAACTCCTGCCTCCCCAGCGTGCTTTCTTAACTCTGGGGACTGTTACCAACGCCAGTTCCCCAGATCTCAGAATTCTTGCTGGTTTATGCCAGTGGAAGAGCAGTTTCATGCTCCTAGGACCCATTTCATGCAGGGCCTTGAATACCATGCAGAGTGCTTTGAAAACAATTCTCTTGCGGACTGGCAACCAGTGGAGGTCCACCAAGTCCTGAGCTACGGAGGCAAATTTAGGAGTGTCGGTGATCAGGCGAGCGGCTGCATTTTGCAGTAGCTGGAGTTTGTTAAGTACGCCCTGCTGGGCGTTCAACATCAAGCTGTTACAATAGTCCAAACGTGAGAGGACTAGACCAGTAACGACAGTTTTCCTATGCTCCCTCTCCAGATAAGGAAGAACTTTCCTGATTGTTTTGAGGATGTAGTGCATAGAGGAAGACAGTGCATTGATCTGAGGCTTAAAGGACAAAGAGTCGTCCACCAGTATACCAAGATTTTTAACTTTTGCCACTGGGGAGGGAAGGGGTCCCATTTCATCCGGCCACCATCTAGGGGACCAAAAATTGTCCCTAGAACCAAAGAACAACACTTCTGTCTTTGTGGAGTTAAGTTTAAGACAGTTTTGAGCCATCCAGCAGCCCACCTCATGCATGCATCCTCTAAACCTGTCTGCTGTACTATCCGTGTTGCCGGGTAGCAGTGACACCACTATCTGTGTGTCGTCTGCATATGCTGTGAGGTGAAAACCAAACGATCGAATCACCGGGGCTAGGGTAGCTACATAAACATTAAAAAGGGTGGGACTAAGTGAGGACCCCTGGGGAACTCCACAGGGGAGCACAAACGGATGCGATTCAAAGTCTCCCAGGGCCACTGACTGAGTTCTGTTGGAGAGGAAGGCCTGTAAGATCTTTAATGCCTTTCCTTGAATTCCACTGGCCCTCAACCGGTCCACCAACAGCTTGTGATGGACCGTGTCGAAGGCCGCCGAAAGGTCCAACAGGATCAGGGCAGCTCTGCCTCCTGCGTCCATCACTTTTCTGATGTCTTCCACGGATTTGATCAGGGCGGATTCCGTGCTGTGTTCCGCACGAAAACCGTGTTGAGAAGAATCAAGATGTTCTCCTGTCTTCAAAATGGCACTTAGTTGCGCTGTTAAGTTGCCTTCCATGATTTTGGCAGGGAGGGGTAATCGTGCAATCGGCCGGTAGTTGTTCATCTCGGTGATGTCCAGGTTGGGTTTTTAGGTCTCGCGACCTATCAATGCGCGCAAGCACATTGAGCGGAGCGAGAATTCATGTCCTCAAAATCCTCGTCCAACCAAGGGCTTCTTGCTGCGGTTTTCTTTAAGTTCACGTGAATCACGTGACCAAACAAGCACGCGCATCAGCCTCCCTCCCTCCTAATTGCATTTTATTTTTACGGCCGCACAGCACATCAAAGGGCTTCGCCCAGCGTGCGCTCTGCGGCTTCTCCTCCCCTAATTAATCATGGCTGGCCGGCCGTACTTTCAGTTTCGCGGCCGCTCTTCCTGTTCACACACCCGTTCTCTCTCATTTCACGTCTTCGCTATTGTCACGCATTTACCTTTTTTACCCTACTTTCCCTCATCACTCCTCACATGTATCTTTTTTTCTGTCGTTTTGTCTCCCTGTCTCTCACTGTCTGTTCATCATCCCCTCTACTCCAGTTCCTCTCTACCTTTCTTTTCACATCTCCAAGTATCAGCTCTTCTCTCCTGTCTTTGCTCTTGTATTTTCAAGTGTATGATCTCGGTGCAACAGCTCGATGTTTAGGAAACCTTGCGCATTTTATAGCTCGTCATTCTTTTGGCACCTCAGATTGTAGCCAGTCTCGTTTCCTTTCCGCTGATCTTGTTGGACCTCATTGAGGATTGCCATTCAGTTGTTTAACTTTAACTTTGAAACTGAGCGCGGCACCGCTTCACGGACACCGCGCTCGGTTTATTTATATATTTCTTAACTTTAGCACTGAGTGCAGCGCCCGCTTCAAGGACACCACGCTCAGTGTTGAAGTTAAGAAATATATAAAGAAACCGAGCGTGATGTCCGTGAAGCGGCACGGCGCTCCGTTTTAAACTTGAGCATTTGCAATGCAATCGGACTGATTACATTGCAAATGTTTGTTTTACCAGTCGCAATAGTAAGCCACAGAAACGCAGCGAGCCCGTGCCTTGTATTCTATTAGTCAGTGGTTAATTTGTAACTGACACATGCAGACATGGAATGATGAATTCCTTAGTGTACTCTGGCGATTTATTATGCGATCGTCTTCAGACTGGTGCAAAAATTTTCAATGTCTTTCTTTCTCTCACATGTGCACTGACCCTTTATTCGGATTCAACACGTACACGCTTGTGTTCACACTATAAATACATATGTGCAGACAGGGTGCCTCTCACACGCGTGCGCATTCACTCATTCTGATCTCTACATAACCAACACAGAGGTATAATGCTTACAGACTATGCACATGTAAACAGAAACAAACACACGGTTACACTTGCGCGCTCTTAGCCCACTACAACATACATATACAACCACCACAATACTGATGCCAGTGGTGCACGCATGTGTGTAGAAACACATTTTTCACTCTTCACGCAAACAAGTTCATATACAAGATCAGCACATGTATAGACAATCTACCTAACCCCTACATGCAGCCACAAGAATTGCGCACATAAGAACAACACAGATGAAAGGAGGAAGGCTTGCTGGTAGCTATGACGAAAGTAGGCACACAATAGTAGTGTGTACTATGCAATCAGGACACATGTGCCCCCCATAGGTAATTAAAACAAATACCAGCAATCAGTGTACACGTGTGCAGCCACACACTATGCACATTTCCTTTATGCGCCATCATGAACTCAGTCAGGCAGTATTCACTCGTATGTAGACACAACCTTTGTACACGCAGTGTTCAGTCGCACCCATGTAACGAATAGGCTTTTTAACAGTCGCAATAATAAGCCACAGAAACACAGCTAGTCCGTGCCTTGTAATCCTTAAATCAAAGTTTACACGACGGCTCAAAGCCGTGAAATAAAACAAGCCGAGGTAGGTGAGGGAGAGGAGTGAGCAACAAGAACAGACTGGGGTGGGGTAAGCTACTTGAGTGATTGGGAGGAGGGTGGGACACCACACCACTGCAGATAACATAACACTATAGAAGCCAGCTTTGTGTGTCATTTACCAACAGCGCTGAGCTACAGAAACGTGTACAGTACTTTAGGAAAACAACCAACGGGGATTGACTGTTCAGTTCACAGTAGGCTGTCAGTCGGAAATCGTCCGCTGCTGCAGGGAAACCATGTCCTGGCTCCTGTGTTCGACCATCACTCAAACTCACCATTAGGAGTCAAACCCAGAACTTTCCCTTTCCCTACAATCGCACATCAAAGTAGGAGGGCATGTGCGCGCAGCGACAAACTGTCACCACCAGTCTCACATCTAACTGCCAGATCCTGACTACCTCCCCTTAAGACCCTCCCCTAGCAGAGTACAGATCGGCCTACTCCAACCCGCACGAGATCAGTCAAACGTCACAGAATGACTGTGTATTTACCAACATAACTGCACACACACACACCCAACCAACGGGGATTGACCGTTCAGTTCACAGTAGGCTGTCAGTCGGAAATCGTCCGCTGCTGCAGGGAAACCATGTCCTGGCTCCTGTGTTCGACCATCACTCAAACTCACCATTCGGAGTCAAACCCAGAACTTTCCCTTTCCCTACAATCGCACATCAAAGTAGGAGGGCATGTGCGCGCCGCGACAAACTGTCACCACCAGTCTCACATCTAACTGCCAGATCCTGACTAACTCCCCTAGCAGAGTACAGATCGGCCTACTCCAACCCGCACGAGATCAGTCAAACGTCACAGAATGACTGTGTATTTACCAACATAACTGCACACACACATACCCACATACCCACAACACCACAACCACACAACGACACACCCAACCACACAAATAAAGCCTTTCCTCCTCAGGTGTGATGTGACGTTACACATGCTGCTCAAACAAATTGATCACCCATACCAATATCCAAACAAGCACTGGCGTTGCCAATAGGTCTCGCAGTAGGAAAGTTGGAGCTATTGGTTTTGTAAATGACAAAGCCCTTTATGTTTTTAAAATGAAAAGAAAAATAAAAGGCATTGTTATTTGCAATTGTAATAGCTCCAACTTTCCTACTGCGAGACCTATTGGCAACGCCAGTGCTTGTTTTAGAAGGGGCAGGATGGAGGCTCGTTTCCATCTTGCAGGGTATTCCCCTTTATCCAGCATCTGGTTGAGAAGGGGAGTGAGTCCGGTTGCAATGATGGCGGGAGCTAATTTGGCTATTGCAGTTGGGCATGGGTCGTGTGAGGAGCCAGATTTTATCTTCAATAGACGGCTCACTACTTCCTTTTCACTGATGGGCTGGAAATGTAGGAGTTTTTCCTGATTACTGTCTGATTCTGCACCGTCCCTAGGTGGAGGGGACCTGACTAGACCTTGTCTACTAGTTTTTTATGGTCCGCTCTGAGGAGGCCCACATCAGTGGGGAGGGTCCCCAGTTGCTGTTTCAGGACTGTTCGGGAGTCCCTAATCTCTTTTAGGATGAGGGACAGTTTGTCATGGGAGGGGTTTCTTGCGGTACAACGCACAATTTCCTCAGCAATTGATGGAGGGGAGTCTTCTGTCCCTCTAGTTAGTGATCCTCCTAAGAAACTATGGTTGGCTTGTTTTCCCTTGGTGCGCCTCATTTTGTGGTGCTCTCCAGGCTCCGCCAGCTTTTTCCCTGCTAAGCGTATGAGGCTTTCCCTGTTGGGGGAGCCTAACAGTTCTCTTACTCCGTCTGTCACCTCTTATCGCAACCTTCAATAACCAAGGAATCCAATATGGATGAAGTTTCAACCCCAGAGGTACACTTTTATAGAGAAATCAGGGGCAGGGTGACACCACAGGCTCAACTCAAGCGCAGACCACTCGGGTTCCGTCTTGTCTTCTTGTTCACCACCAACTCTGGCAGCAGCGGGTCCCCCATCCTCAGCATGCGGTGCAGCCTTCTCCGCAGGTGACGTGTGTTTCCCTGGTAATCTTTCCGGCTGATCTGATGCATTCCCACCTCCACAGCTCCGCAGGAGGCTAGATTGAAGTACACCGTGCACACCCGGACTAGTAGAGTCACCACCACCCAGGGCCACTTGCAGCAACCAAGAATGTGTCTCTCAACTGTGTACAGTGCAGTGTGGGTAGTGCCAGGCCGCTATCCCATGTAGCTCTCTATTGTCTTATCTGAGGCTCATGTAGCTGGCGTACTCGCTTGTCCATCCTGGGGTGCAGGGGTGCACAGTTCAACATGGACTTCAGCCAGTCCGCGTGCAGGATCCCCTCAAACTACAGAGCTCTGTTCTATGAGTAGTCGGGCCACACGAGTCACGTCGCCCATACAGTAGGACCTGGCACTTCATGCAGCCCCGGCCCCTGGGGATAGAGCACCGCTCTCCTCAGGGAAGATAATGACAAGCACCCGGCAGCCTCGGCTGGCACCAGTAAACGCATGTGCGGCGCTCACCATATCTTTCTCGGGCCTACAGCATGTCCAGGCCCAAATGAGTTGCCCAGAGGCGAATCATTGCTTGGTATGCCACTCCCCCAGACAAGCACGGCACACATCCTGTCTTGACCCGCAGCCGGTCTCCCCTGTCGCCAGTAAAGTGTACTTTTGGTGCCCCATAGTGCCAGTTCAATTGGCAGGCTCTAGCTGGTGCAAGTTAATGCCCGGCTGCTGCTGTAGGGCCCACCAACTAGTGTCTCTCCTCCCGGTTCCCCTGGTAGGAACCGGGTCTCTGGTCAGCACTGTTGCACCCACGGGGTGCAGGCCACCTCCGGTTCCCCCCTCTTAGTTGCACTGGTTACCAACCATACCTCTCCCTACATGCACGGCCTCACCTCCCCAGTGATCAACAAAGTTGCGGCCTCTTCTTTTGGGGGTCCCATATTTATCAGATGTCAGCTCTCGGGCTCAGCAACCCGGTAGTCAGCTGGATGGATCAGGGCTGCGTCATTAGCCCTTGTCAGTTCAGTGGGGCAGCTGCATTGTCCACGTGTATGCCTGCCAGCGGGCCCAGTACACCACCCCCTGTCTCAGTCCCATAAGGAGCACAACCACACCAGTGCCGACATGTCAGCAGCATCCTGTTATGTTTACTCAGGGCAGACGACTCAGTTAGGTGTAGGATTGGTGGGCTAAGGCCTGGGAGCTCTCCCAGCATACGTCTGCCATCTTTGGTGGTTAGCCACACCCGCTTAGGGATTGTCTTGTTTAGGGCATCCCAGATCCACCCACTAAAGTCACGGATAACGGACTCCATTTAAGTCTAAAAATAGAGGTGAAGGATTCGAGATAGGACAGAACAGTCTACGCAGACGTTTTGACCACAAACTGCCTGTTTCTGAGATGGATTGGAGGGATTTGTTGAATACAGTCAGGAAATGAACAGTAAAAAGAATGGCCTTATTAGTTAGGGCATTGTAACAATAGATGAAATCTTACCAGAAGGGCAATTAGAATTGGGTCCAGAAGATGTCCAGTGCAATAAGCAGACTGAATAATTGGTTGAAGCCATGAGTGGAGATCCTTTAATCAAGGGACTGCAATAATCTGAGGAATGGGAAGAAAGAATATCCCTATATGCAGATGACATCCTATTATACTTGGCTTCCCCAAAAAACTTGACCTGCAGGGTGTTAAATATATTTACCAACTGCGAGAGACATTCGGGTTACAACATAAATTGGTCCAAATCCATCATATATGTGCTACATGGACACCCCCGACGCCTCCTAAGACATGCGAGGCAAAGATAGTTACGGCAGGCTTTTGCTATCTAGGAGTGCTCTTAACAACAGATTTAGACCTCTTCTACAACCGTAACTTATTCCCCCCCCCCGTGAGGCACCTCCAAGTAATTATGGGCTGAAAATACGTTCTGCTCGCGGAATTGAAGAATTTTTGGCAATTTCGCGGTCCGTGAATCGTTCGAAATTGTCATAAAATTCCCAATTCGCAAGCTGGCATTTTTTTTTGCTTGGTCGTGCTTCAAAAATACAATCTCGCGCTCGCGGCGTAGACTTACCGTGATTCTGAGTTCGCCAAGTTGTTTTTCCTCCCGGTTTGCGTGCGCTGCGCCATTTTGGATCCGGCTGCGTGATCGCGCTAGACTTTTCGACCACGAGTACGTCATAGCGGCCTGCCATCTTGCACTGCGAGAGTTTGAGAACGTGACTACGTCATAAGGGCCCGCGATCACGCATCGCGGGAGTAAACAATTGCGAACAGGTAGATGCGATGCGCAGCTGAATTCTGGTGGGAGATTTGAACAGCTCGCTTTCCCGAACTTACAAAAATTGCAATTCTGCATAAGAAATCTACCACAGGCAGCATAAACCTTCTGAAAATGATTTGGATCAGAATAACTCCTCAGATTGACATTGGCTGCACTATTTTGTACAAGGAGTCCATTTTTGGGGGGGGGGTGGGAGGAAGGAAGTGCCCCAGAGTCTCTACCTTCCTATTCCTGTCCAGCAGGCTCCTCCTAGTGCTTCGTCCATGTCCTGGTCACTTTTCATTTGGATCTGGAGCTGGAAGGATTACTTTTCGTGGCTGCTGCTGGATATTTGTATTTGAGGACTTTTTGTTTGGATCACTTTTGGATTACTTTTGGATTTGAGATTTTACAAGTAAGTTGGTGTTGTTTGGGGTATTTCAGTTGCTGCAACTACAATTTTTAAACTTTTTCACAACTTTAAAAAAATATACTGTGTGTAGGCACAGTATCCAGTAGGCCCAGGGTTAGTCATGGGTGCATGATGCAACTGTCTCTGTGAGTTTTGTTGAACTTAAATATAATTTATGTCATGAAATTGATTAGCTCACTGTTATATGTGGAATTTATTTTTAATTTTGGGGTGCGTGTAAAGCCACACTAGCCAGTAGGCCCAGGGGTAGTCAGTGGTGCATGGTTTCTGTGGGGTGTCTTGAATTTAAACATCATTTAGGGCATGGATGGCATTGGATCGTGGTGATTTTTGTGTGTTTTTTGATTTTTTGGGGTGCTGTTGGGGCCTGGCCATGTGGGTGGGGGCCATTTTGAGGCCTGGTCCAGGCAGAGACTGGCCATGTGGGTGGGGGTCAAGGGGCCATTTTGAAGCCAGGCAGTGTGCTTTGTGCTTTGTGCCATAGGCCTGCACCCAGTCTGTCTTGCTTTCATCCATTATGCCCAGGGGTACTCAGTGGTGCATGGACCAAGGCTTTCTGTGGGGTCTCTTGAATTTAAACATCATTTAGGGCATGGATGGCATTGGATTGGGGTGATTTTTGTGTGTATTTCGATTTTTGGGGTGTTGTTGAGGCCTGGTCCAGGGCCTGGCCATGTGGGTGGGGGGCATTTTGAGGCCTGGTCCAGGCCCTGGCCATGTGGGTGGGGGTCTAGGGGCCATTTTGAAGCCAGGCAGTGTGCTTTGTGCCATAGGCCTGCACCCAGTCTGCCTTGCTTTCATCCATTATGCCCAGGGGTACTCAGTGGTGCATGGACCAATGCTTTCTGTGGGGTCTCTTGAATTTAAACATCATGTGGGGCATGGATGGCATTGGATTGTGCTGATTTTTGTGTTTTTTTCGATTTTTTGGGTGTTGTTGGGGCCTGGTCCAGGGCCTGGCCATGTGGGTGGGGGCCATTTTGAGGCCTGGCCCAGGCAGGGCCTGGCCAAGTGGGTGGGGGTCAAGGGGCCATTTTGAAGCCAGGCAGTATGCTTTGTGCCATAGGCCTGCACCCAGTCTGCCTTGCTTTCATCCATTATGCCCAGGGGTACTCAGTGGTGCACGGACCAAGGCTTTCTGTGGGGTCTCTCTTCTATTAATGTAAACATCCATTTTTGATTAGAAATAATTGCAATTTTTATTTTTGGTATTTCTGTTTTTGGGTGTGTTGTAATAATAATAAATGCATAGTTGCAAACATGAATTGAAGCACGACATATGCAACATTTATTTAACTGATGTTCCTCTGGCTTCCTTTGCTTTTAGGTGCACAAATTGAGCCACGAATCATCCTCATCGTTCATCATCAGTGCCAGGAAGAAGTCCTGCTGTGTTGTGTGCAGCACAACGCCACATGACGTCACGTGTGGCCACAGACAACTCTGCAACTCGTGCAACTGCGGCCTGATGTTCTGACATTTGAAGAAGATGGGCCCAAAGAAAGGTGGCCGTAGCTCCTCTACAAAGAAAGTTGCCAGGGCCACTGCCAGTAAGAAGGAGCAGAAGAAGCAAGTGGCGCCACTTACCAAGGAGACTGGTGTGCCCACAGACACTTTTTTGGGGGAAAAAAACACTACGCCTGCAGCAGCGGTGTCCGCCGGGGACCAAGCTGGGAGCAGCACCTCAGCTTCATTGGTCTCAGTGCCACCACGCCAAGTTAGGCCCAAGGTCATGAGTGCCGCAGAGGCAGACACTTTAATTGCTCAATCACCATCGACCAGTGATGTTGGCGTTGACTCATCGCAAGAAAGTAGCATCCATTCAATGCAGGGTGCAACTCATCTGACGAGTGTTCAACCACAGCCGCAACAACAACCACAGGTGCAACAAGGAGAGGCGCAAGGAGAGGCGCAAGGAGTGGCGCAAGGAGTGGCGCAAGGAGTGGCGCAAGTAGAGGCACAAGGAGTGGCTCAAGGAGTGGCGCAAGTAGAGGCGCAAGTAGAGGCGCTTGGAGAGGCGCATGGAGAGGCGCAAGTAGAGGCACATGGAGAGGCGCATGGAGAAGCTTATGGAGAGGCACAACTGCCCACAATGCTTGTTCCTCCAGAAGTAGGGGCACATCAGGAAATCGAGATTCAAGAGGAGGTATCATCCGAGCAAGCCACTCCTCCTGATGATCCATTGTCTTCCAGATCCCCAGCAAAAAAAAGGTCAAGGAGGGTAGTACAAGTTCTTCTTCAAGCCCCCTTCCTTCTGATGATCTAGATCTTGATTGAAACTCACCATTGCAGTCTGAGAGGGAGGCACGCCATGAGCCGACAAAGGTAGCTAAGCCTAAAAGGAAGATTCTCGCAAGGCTTTCACTTATGGGTGATGACGACGACGAACAAGAAGTAGACGTGGTGTATTCTGCTGCTGATGAACAGTCTGACGATGACAACCCAGTCATCACAGTCGTCACTCCAGCCCCAGCGGGTATGCAGCAGACAGACATTTTTACCCTATTCCAAATTGCTGCTGAGCGGGATGTGGGCGGCGTGGCACTAGTACCAACAGCAACACAGGTAACTACTACACCAACACAACTGCCATATTTTCTCTCAGAAGGGCCGGCAGGGACCTCCATCCAGCTCGACCTCCGTTCTCTCAAGTAGTTGTGCTGTAACTGTAAGTGCACAACAGAGTCAAATTCAGCCACGCCCATCCTCCACTTCATCTGGCATTGAAAGTAGCACCTCCACCACCACCAGAAATCTAAACTCCCCAGTTTGGGACTTCTTTAGTATTAGCAAAAAGGCGTAAAACCTAGTTATTTGTTCGATTTGTAAAACTGTAGTTAGTCGGGGTAAGCTTGATACCAACTATGGTACCGAAGGCCAGAGAGGTCATCTCCAAAAACACCACACTATCCAGTGGAAGGCGCACCTAAGTAACATCCCGGAAGCCAAAAGTACAACAAATCCAAATGTATCCATTGATATTGCATCTGATGATGACGAGGGGCTGATCGTGCAGGGGGGAGGCGAAGAAGCGACAGACATTTTTTCTGGTACACACAGTTCCCCTGGCAGCAGCAATGCAGTGGTAGCGCCCACACCCTCTACCCCAGCAACATCTATGAGGCACACTAAGAGTCTGGGAGAGACACCAATGCGAAAAAGTACATCGATGAGCCTAACTGGTTTGAAGAAATCTGGATCATCATCATCACGTATGAAAATGGTCCAGACCACCATTGAAAGCATGTTTTGGTCAGAGGCGCCATTTGAACGCAACCAACCAACGGCACGTCTTTATAATGCAATGCTGGCTAAAATGTTAGCGCTGAACCTTCTCCCTTTTAATTTCGTGGAAGGGGTGGGTTTTCTAGAATTTGTGGCAACAGTCTGCCCTAAATGGAAGGTACCTAGCCGGTCCTATTTTGCCAGAGTTGCGGTTCCAGCACTACATCAAGATGTGCTGGAGGTGATTGGGGCAGCTTTGCAGAAGAGTGCTGTTCACACTATCCACCTGACAACAGACATGTGGACCAGTTGCCAAGCCCTTGATTGCATGTGCATCACTGCACACTGGGTCTCTTTTGCAGGGGTTAGAGACTAGATATATGCAGGTGTTTACAGTGACACCATTTTTCAAGCTAGTCAGAAACATGCAACAGTAGCCATGTTTGCCATGGAGAAATCTCATACTGCAGTAAACATTTTGGAGGAGTTTAACAGTAAGGTCTTTGAATGGCTGCATTCAAGAAAGCGCATGATTGGTTATGTTTCCACGGATAATGGCAGTAATATAGTTAGGGCCATGAATGATGGTGGCTATTTCAGAGTGCCGTGTTTGGCGCACAGTATTAACATTGTTGTTCAAGATTTCTTGAAAAAAAGAAACCAAAGTCAGCAAGTTACTGACCACCTGCCGAAGAATCTGCACACATTTCAGCCATTCTTTTAAGGCCAGTAGGCAGCTGAGGATCATTCAACGTGACCGTAGAGTGCCAGTCAGAGGACTCATCCAGGAGGTGGCAACACGTTGGAACTCAACCTTCTACATGCTTGAGCGTCTGTTTGAGCAGTGCTTGGTAATCAATGAGTATGTCTTTGCACGGGGTTCTTCTATGAAAGACATGAGGCTAGAGGTGGAGGAATGGGACTTAGTTAAAAGCCTGACAGACATGCTTCATCCTTTTGAGGTCTTCACGCGTGAAGTCAGCAGGGAGGAATGTACTTTGGGCAAAGCTATCCCATTGTTGCGCATGCTAGAGCACCAACTGAAGGCGGTGTCTGCAACGTTCAAAGATGATACTGATAAGAAAGACACATATCCGTTGGCGGAGAGCTTAATAACCCGCCTAGTTGACAATGAAAGGCTTAAAAAAATACATTCAGAACAACATTACATTTGTGCCACTATTCTGGATCCACTGTACAAAAATGGCACTGGCCAGCAATGCATTCATTCCTTTTACTGAAGCAGATGTTTCAAAGTACAAACATTGGCTAACTCTGTCAGCAACTCGGTTCGAAAAAGAGCGGCAGGAAATTGAAGGAACCGGCAGAAGTACTACTGAATCAGCAGGCCATCCGGCGTCAAAGTCAACTTCTATGGCTGAATGCAGTCCCTTTCCCTTGAAGGAACCAATTAATATACTAATGGACTATACTCACCAATAGCTCATCTATTTTATCCATAAAAAATAATTCAGTCGGCAACGGAGAAGGTTCAATCGTTTATTCCATAATACAAACCCTGACAGGGGAGCCCCAGTCTGCACGACCCTCAAAGGTGCACAGAGGAGACTGACTTCACACCACCAGTACAAAGCATATATACATTTCACACATAGCACGATGTCACCCTAGAAGGAAAGATACAACTTGTCGAGGAGCCAACAGGAAGACCCATATAAGGCACAATTGATTGCGAATAGCTTGGCCTAAGCTATTCCGGGGGCAGGTCAGTAAGGTGCCTCCCTCCGTGGAGAAGTGTGGCTCAATGGTTAGAGCGGCAGACCCTGATGCAGAGGTCTGGCCCGGGACCAGGGTTCAATTCCTGCCTTGGCTGGTCTCGGCGGATCTTGGGCTCATAATTCCTCGGACCTGATTTCTCGCCTCAGTGCCTACTCTAAGCATGGGTCACACGCTGCAACTCTGGGCAATAGCTTGCTTAGTCTCCACAACGGCCCCCTACAGCGCTAGGGATGCCTGGTTGCACCCTAGGGATGCCCAGGAGTGGACATTTAACGGGTAAAAACCAGGAAGGGTTTCCTAGCGGTATGAGTACAGCGCCAGGACACTCAGGAGTATCAGTGCGCTTTACAAGTACGTCTACATTTACATTTACATTTCTATCTGAAACTCGGGGAGGACAAGAACAGGCTCTACTAGAATGTGCGCATCCCACTAAAAGGGCAGGTATGACCTTGAGTTTCCCTGAGCTACAAACTAACGAGTGGAGCAGGCTGCTAAGTCTGCCATCATGGTTTAGTGCAGGAAGCCTAATCACGTGATTTCAGGGAAACAGTACTAGACACAGAGAAACAAAAGAACATGGCTCCGGTCACACCAATAGGCTTGATCGAGCAGAGAGTGAATCGTTCCTAACTATAATAATACAATGTGAATAATGCAATACTAACGTGTGACTATAAGGTTATATTGTATATACTAGGCCAACAACATGTATTTATGGTATTTATATCCCATCAGACGGCCCTTTTGGCCTACTATAGCCAATATAACTAGGTTTATTCTACAAACACTCCCTCATCAATCTGCGTCAGATCCGACACCTCCTTCTGAATCATTTGTTTGTCGACTTTTGCTTGTCGTGAGACATTCAAGGCAGACATTATTCTAGCTGCACAGAAAGAAGAACAAGCTGGGCCGCAATGGAGACATAGGCAGCAAGTAAATATTACTCCAAAGGCCCCAGCCAAAATCATAAATATCTTCCAACCCCAAGTAGCCAAGAGACCCCAAAACCAACCACTAAGGGACCAGGTACCATTCTCCACATGTGCTTCGCTGGCTAATCGATGTAGTTTCTGTATTGCAAGATGAATGGTAGGAGCCGAATCAGGAATGAACACACAGCAAGAGCTGCCGATCACGCGGCAGGCTCCGCCCCTATCTGTGAGGATGACGTCAAGAACCATTCGGTTCTGAAGCAAAACAAGCCTCGTCGCCTGAAGCTCAACAGTAACATTGGTCAGTATCCCAGTTGTGGTCTGGACCACATTTTCCACTATTCTTGACAAACGTCTTATACTACGACTATTGAAAATAGGTCCCCAAAAGGGGGTAAGACCTTTGGCAAAATCCTCAAATTGTTGCAAGGAGGTGTCTGTCTGATCGGTACCTTCAGTATCGAAACTCCTAATGGTTCGATTTGCTGCTACCTCTCTTCGAACCAATTGATGGGTCCTGTGATAATCAGGTGGGGCAATATAAACTGGAGGGTAGAGGAATGAGAGGTAGCAATGCCCTGCCATCCCCTTGGGAGACAAGTATACGCATTCTCACCACACACAAAATACACATCGGGAGGAGTAATCATAGGAGGAGTACTGTACGTCTGCAAAGTGTAAGTGTAATTACATTTACTCTTCCCTACCTTAACATGACCTCGTCCCTGTATGCAAAGGGGAGAGGTAGTATTAATAATAGGGATCGGCAAGGCTTTGTCATTAGTAACATTTCGTTCTTTAAAATGCTGAAAATACATGGTGTAGTTGAAAAGTTCAAAGTCCTGCATTTCCTCTTGTAACCAGGTCACATTTTTATAATCAGTATATACATTCATGCAAGCATTTGGATCCAGAGATCCCTCTCCTCAATTTCCCTCGGCATCAAATCCTTGATGCTGTTCGATATACTTCAAAATGGCCTCATAATCCCTTTCAGTATATATCTTGGGTTCAGCTACATAATGAGAATACATCAATGACAGTAATTGGAACCATGCTTCACAGCTAGCTTAATAAGATAATGGCAGGGAAATGAACAATTCATGCTGGTGCATTACTGATGGAAGTAACCCACAGACCCAACAATTCGTTTTGTTCGTGGTACTGTGGGTCTGATGCAACATTTCAATAAAAGCATTCTTCGCATAAGTTTCTCTATGTCGAGCCTTATGAGGAGGTAAGGATTAAAAGAGGTGTTCCTCCGGAGCTGCGGTAGTTCCTAATAGTTTCTGTACAGGGTGCTGAAATTCTAAATATGCAAATACACACATCAAAATCACTGTGATTATAACAATAAAAGCAACGAAGGCCACCTTCACTCTGGTGGGCCATCCGGAAAACAAATGCATGTTATCAACATATCGTCGAGGGGCAAGTGGTCGTTCATCCGCCATTGCAAATCGGGCAAAAGGAAACATGCTCTCTATAAGTCCAAGTCTAACTCGGTCCCTCTCTATAAGTCCAAATCTAATCTTTGTATCCACAAAGCACGCACACCACCAGAGGGTTCTTCTTCCCACTAAGGGATCTTCTCCCTGTGTCCATTAGAGTCTCACAGGTAGACTCCTATCATTCATCAAAAGAACCAACTTGTATATCCCAGTAGTACAACCGCGGCCCTTAACTCAGTCTTTCTTTCTGAACAGAGCTATTTAACACAATGTTCCAAGCTCTCAATGGGTTCAGTCCAGTGTCTCGCTCAGTACCCCAGTAGATCTATCCGATATTTCTCAACTCAGGTCTCTGTCTAGCTCCTACCATTGGGAGCTGGGGTACCGCGCTGTTTTCGGGGCCGCAGGTCGTATTCACAATGGCCAGGATGCTCCTGGTCAGAAAACAATGCTGCTGCAGGAGTATCTGATGCATTAGAAACCTGCGGTGCCCTGGGGACAACAGCCTCTGCTGGTTGAGCTGTCGCACTTTCCACGGCGGGCAACACCTCACTTGGCTGCCCTATTTCTTGGGCGTCCAAAAAGGGCACAAAGCTTTAATTCAGCTCTCCTTCCTGACTCGGAATTCCTTCTCGATTCCTGAGATCAAATGGCAGGGGCAGCGGGAGACGTTTCAAATGACTAACATGGATCCCATTGCTTTCTTCCATGCACCTTCACCGCCGTTCTGGTCACCAAGATGATTTGATAGGGTTCCGACCACCTCGGCTCCAGACTCGATTTCCGCTGAAAATTCCTCACCATCACCCACTGGCCGGGCTCCAAGCGGTGTCCAGGACCCTCTGGTAGCGGCTGCAGCGTGTCTGATACCTGTTGATGAATGGAACGCAAATCTTTAGTTAAAGCGTACAGATAATCTGTCATCAATGGGTAATCAATATCCCTAAAAGATCGGGGTCTGGGACTCCCCACACATTAGCGGGCCGACCAAACATCACCTCATAAGGAGACAATGCAGTTCTATTATGGGGCCAATGGGAGGGCATCTGGCCACTTCAATCCAGTACTCTCACAGATCTTGGCCATTTTCAACTTTAATGTTCCATTATATTTCTCAACCAATCCAGCCAACTGAGGATGCCTAGCGGCGTGGAACTTTTGCTTGATCTGCTACCCTTCACACACACTCTGGACTAGCAAGGCATTAAAATGAGGCCCGTTGTCGGACCAGATAATGCGGGGCAAACAATACCGGGGCAGATATTCCTTAATCAAAGCTTTTGCAGTGGCAACTGTAGTGGCTTCCTTGGTGGGGTAGGCTTCAACCCATTTACTAAAAGCGCATACCACCACCAATACGTATTTTAGATTATTCACTCTTTCCATTTGTATATAATCAATTTGTATTACCTCAAAGGGCAAGGATGGCGGGGCAAAACTTCCACTCAAAACGGATTCTCTACCTCCTGGATTATAACGTAAACACACCGGGCAGTATTTCACTAGGTGTGCTGCAGTTTTGGAAATATTTGGGTTGTTCCATACTGGGTCTAACACAGCGCAAATACCTTTTGCGCCTATGTGGGCCGGTCCATGGGCCATTGTCACTACAGCATATACCAGCGCATTGGGCAGTAACCATCGCTGTTTCTTAGAAAGATCTATCCAACAATCATTCTTATCTAATTTTCCTACTTCCTGTTCCCATCTCTGTACTTCATCTAGCGTGGCTTCTTTCTGTAATTCTTTCACAGTTTCAATTGTATTATCAAACAAAGATGTTTCTGCTACCCATCGAGCCGATGTACTAAGGAACATGGGATTTGTTCTAGTCTGGGCTGTTTCTTTCGCTATTGAGTCAGCAAAAGCATTTCCCTTTCCAGTAGAATCAACAACTTTCTTGTGAGCGCTACACTTAATGATGGCCACTTTCTCTGGTAACGTTAAGGCAAATAACAATCGATCAATCAAAGGACCATACTGAATTTTCTGACCATGTGTAGTAAAGAAACCCCTCTCCCTCCACAGCCTCCCAAAACTATGGGCCACGCCAAAGGCGTACTGGCTGTCCGTAAAAATGTTCACCCTCAATCCTTCACTCAACTCGCATGCTCTTAACAAAGCTATTAGTTCAGCTGCTTGAGCCGAATGCTGAGAAGTCCTTGCGGTTTCCACCACAGTCATTAGTGTCGTAATTGCATAGGGAGCTGTCGCAGTGCCATCTGGTAGCTTAAAACAGGAGCCATCTACATACAACTCCCCCTGGGGTCAGATAAAGGGGTGTCAGAAAGATCTACACGCCCCTTTGTTTCCTCTTCTGTTCTGAATATACAGTCATGGACGTCGTCCTTTTTATCATCTGAAGGGAGAGGTAATAACGTGGCTGGGTTCAATGTAGCACATCGTTTAATTGTAATATGGGGTGCAAACAAGGTTAACTCATACCCTGTCAGTCGAGCACTCGTAAGGTGCTGGGTCTTAGTTCTATTCAAAAGAATATCCATAGCATGCGGTACCATGACTGTGAGATCTGTATTCAGGACTATTCCCTCTGATTGCTGGATGGCCACCGCTACTGCAGCAGTGGCCCTCAGGCAACTCGGAAGGGCTCAAGCAACAATATCTAAGACTGATGAAAAGAAAGCACAGGGTCTCTGCTTTCCGCCAAAACTCTGTGTTAACACTGAAAGTGAGCAACCGTCCACCTCGTGCACATAAAGTGAAAAAGGCTGCCGGTAATCTGGAGTACCTAAGACAGGTGCAGAACATAGAGCAGACTTTAAAGAATCAAAGGCTTCTTGACATTCATCCGTCCAGGGTAGGGGTTCATGCACATCTTTGGTTGTCAGATACAACAAGAGTTTAGAGAGGAGTGAATAGTTAGGAATCCACTGGCGACAGTAAGAGGTTATACCAAGAAAAGCACGAACATCACATTGAGTACGAGGAACAGACATGTTAGTAATTACAGATATTCGCTCGGGGGTCAATCGCCTCCCCGCTTTCGACAGTAAGTGGCCAAGGTAGGTCACTTCCTGTTGACAATACTGAAAATTAGAAAGGGACACTTTATTCCCTTTGTGAGCCAAATGATGCAGCAATTTAACTGTGGCCTCCTTACAACCTTCTTCCGTATCGGAGGCCACTAGGATATCATCCACATACTGGATGATGGAGTTTCCTGGGGGCAAACTTAATTCATCAAGTACAGTCTTCAAAGCTTGGCTATAAATACTAGGACTCTCTGTATAGCCTTGAGGTGCGCGTGTAAATCTAAAGCTTCTCCCAGCCAATGAGAATCCGAAGATTTGGAATGCTAAAGAACGCGTTCTTCAAATCTATTACTGAAAAGTACTGAGCCGTAGGGGGAATCATTGTTAAAATTGCAGTAATGTCAGGCACCACCGGATATTGCGGGACTACGATTTTGTTCACCTCTCTAAGGTCAATCACAAAGCGATATGTATCTTTATAATCCGGGGCACCATCAATTGGGGTTTTCTTCAAGATCGGCAAAATCGGACTGTTACAGACAGCTGTTTCTTCTACCACCCCCCGTTTAATGAGGTCTCGAATAATGAGCAGCAAGGCCTGTTCACCTTCTGGTGAAATCTTATACTGAGGAATGCGAGGCAGCTGGGCATTAGGTTTCACAGTTATTGACACAGGAGCTATTCTTAACAGGGCAACATCAGTGTCTCCCGTGGCCCATAGTGTAGACGGAACAGTAGAGAATTCAGGAGGGAGATTCTCGTTTTTAGCAAAATACTGAGTTGCATTTAAAGGGGGTTGCTGCATTGTCAAGTAAACACCATCAGGGGAACAATAAATTTGCGCATTTAACCTTTTCAGGATGTCCAGTCCCAACAGGTTTTCTCCACAATTATAGGTCAACAAAAAGGGTGATTGTATAGAAATGGGACCCACAGTGAAAGGCAGAGGCTTAGATACGGGGCTTACCGCAGGTATTCTAGAGAATCCCACCGAGACATTATTTTGGCCAGACAGAGCAGCCCCCGGGACCAACGTATGGGCAACCGAACTATTCATTGACCCAGTATCCAATAGAAATTTTCCTGATGCTCCCAACAGTTCTCCTTTAACATAAGGTCCCTCTTGATCAACTGGTACTGTAATGTGGCCCCCGCTCTGTCCTTGGCTATCTCATGCATAATCCTGTCCGTCGTACCCATCATCCCTGTAAGTCTCATTGTAATACTGTCGATTTTGGGGATTATCAAAATAGTTCTTCAGAGAGTCCTCATGTTCCATTTCTTCCCGTCGCATGCTATTTCGATCTATATTTCCTCGACCTCTTCCTCGCCCTCTAATAGGACCATTCCTGGCTAGCAACAGAGGGCAATCTGCCCTCCAGTGTCCTTCCTGTTTGCAATATGAACATTGATTTATGCCAATGTTCGGAGGACCTCCCCTACCTCTTCCCATTACAGCACCCCTCTGAAATGAACCACGCACTCCTCGTCCAGCATTTTGTCCTCTACTAACTTGTTGCAACAAGACTCTAGCTTTTAAGTCCTTAGTCGTTCTCTCTGACTTTTCTTTACTTTCATTTTCCCGATGTTCATAATATTGAGCCATACTAAGAATCACAGATGGAGCAGCCGTAGTCCACGTGCTCTCAGCTGCTTGAAGACGGGACATCACTTCGGGGAGCAGATTTGTAACAAACCTATTGACGAACAATCGTATTACCCCCTCTATAGACAGATCTTGCCCACTAAAATCTATAAAGACTTTCTCAAACCTAGTAAAGAAATCCGACACGCTTTCATCCTTCTTCTGCTTGCAAGCCGTTAATTTATCCCAGTCAACTTTCCTAGGAGGTAGGAGAGTTTGCATATAGGTAACAATTTTAGCTGGTACCGCTAATACCTCATCTCTAGGTTTTTCCCCAGGTTTGCGCTCCTTGTCCCATGCATTCAATTGTTCCCATGTCCCTCCTAATTCGGAGGAATTTGCCACTGGATTCAAGCAAGCCGGGCTGAAGACGGCTGGAATGCCAGAAACCGGTCCTTGGAAGCTTGTTTCCGGTCCAGGGAAAACATGGCTTGGCAGTTCGGGCTGGACTGTTCCCATGAGGCACAGGGTCAGACTGATTTGCATATAGCCAGGTCTGAACTGGGGTGGCAGAGTGGGCTAAAGAACGGTGATGGATTAAACCCAGATCTTTTGACTGGGTGTGAGTGTTTGATTGATTCAGATGCTCCGTCCATCACCACCCCCTTTTGTACCGCCCTCCTAATTCGGGGGCATGGTCAGTATCATGCTCGATTTCAGGTAAGGTCATGATAGCAGAATTGGCAGCCTCAGTCAGTTCCTTATAGTAGGCCGTGGGATTTTTACGAGGATCAGGGAGCTGAGCCTTTAAAGTGAGCACTTCCCTTCGTTTCCAAGGGGTATAAACCCATTTTTCCTGAAGCCTAGCGTCCACACGAGCCCTAGCTAACTGTCCAGCGTTATCTTTTAATTCAGGTAGTTCAGGATAAAAGAGGGAGTGCACCTCTCTCATGGGGTGCTGTGCTCCCCAATCGGCACACTTTCGGTGCATTAATTCACGATAATGTACTAGAGTTTCTACATTCTGATACACCTCATCAGCCTGTAATTGGAATTTATGGGCTCGATCTCTTATATCACGCAGTATCTGAGGAGGAAATATTTCCTCGAAACATTGTTCCCATAGTGAAATCAATCGAATCGCCATGTTCTCCAAAGCCAGTTGCTATGCAACCGGTTCGAAATCTTTCATGGTACTCCAAATGTCTTCCAAGGTGTAAATAGCATTTCGCATCCACTGGGATGCCCGAATCAGTAGTGACCTCGTATATACTCGCTGATCGCTTAGACAAGACCTGAGGCGCTTGGGCGTGGTATCCAGGCAAGCCGTATGTCGGGGATCTATAACGGTCTGAATCGGAGGGGAGAGAAATACAGGGTGCGTAGGGTAAGGAACAGCCACGTCCGGCTGTAAGGATATCAAGGGTGAGGTAGTCTGTCGGAGAGTGGGAGGGGGAAGTAACGCACTCCGTACTGACCCGTCAGCAGGGGCTGTGGCAACCGTTCCCACCGGTGCTCTAACAGCCGATGCTGCTCCAGGTTGATCCGCCCGTACCATAGGTACGGCGGGATATAAGCCCTGAGAGGCATAAGGAGGAGGTGGTCTAGTTTCTAATAAATCCTCTAATTCGTCTCCAGTGTCAGGTCGGGCTACATAACTTTTGTCCGTTTCTAAAAGGAATTGCCTATCCATCTGTACAATGTTTTCCTCCACCTTTGCTTTATCATAAGCTATAGCTTTCTGCGTAACTGTCTGTCCTGATTTAAGCTTTCCTAATTTCTCTTCCCTTATCCGTCGTCGTTTTGCCTCCTTCAACCATAGGTTTAAGGGGTCGAACATCGACTGGCGGCTTTTCTTCATAAATAACTTATTCTGAATGTAATTGATCTTTTTCTCATCAAACGACCCCGTTAGAGGCCATTGCAAATCGGAATTGTCTTTAGTATATTTATGCCAGAGCGTGTTAAATAAAATCGGTGTGAGACCGTGTTTCACATACATATCAAAACTGGGACTGCCTTCGGGAGGGGCAGGCTGTCTTTCTTCCAACCTTGCACTTCGCCGACAGCAGCACCCAAAACATATTTTACTAAAACAAGGCATTTCAAAGATATTTACTCAATTCTACTCGCATACTCCAAAAAACATTCACAATCAGACGCGTCCTACTCACCACTCACACTCTCGTACTTTTCCACAATAGAGTGCTGTAAAGTGTCGCAAGGCCATTACTAGTTCTCTGCAAATGACGTCTTCAATATACGAACAGAGCCCGTCGACTCCTGTTCGGGGAATCGATTCAAACGAATTCCAGACCAAAAAAATTCAACCAAAAAGGAACAGTCACCAGACTGTTCTGAGATCCCCTGATAGGCGAACCACGAATCCTCTTACAGGCCATCCCATGTTCTGGTTGGGCCGGGCATCTGGGCATGTAGCTCCAGCACCCTGGCTTACCCAGTTGCTCCCAGGGCTTTCCCGAAGAGGATTCGGCCGAGCGAGTAACTGCGTACTCCGCTAAGGCACCAGGGGTGGTCTCAAATTTTCACCAAACAAGTCTGTGAGGTGTCCACCCGTGCAGCCCCTTCGCCGCAACGGCAGACCCCCAGATTCCCTTTGTGGTCCGGCTTCCCCGGCCACCTTCAAAAGCAGTTAACCGCTACCAAAGAAACACTTCTTCCAAGTATTTCATATCCAATATAATCAAAATTCACTCACCTGGTGCCCTCAGGTCGATTGCGAGTTCTCCACTGCCGACTCCTAAACAGACCGGCAGTCTGTTCTTTACCGACACCAGCAACCGTATCATCATCCTCACCTGCACCAGGCCCAGCCATAATATTGTCGGAAGCGGATTGGATAACTCATCAAGGGTTTGCTCGTTCCAGTGTTGATGCAAAGGCCTCAGATGGTACGCAAAGTTCAGCATCCCTGGATGACCTTGAGTGGATGGTGCAGGCCTATCTGGATGACCCAACAGAGGTCTTCATTGATCACAACCCATTGCTGTATTGGTATGGGAAAAGGGGTCAATGGCCACTGATAACCAAGCTGGCTCTAAATTATTTGTCTTGCCCACTCGCAAGCGTGTCTTCTGAACGTGTTTTCAGTGCTGCTGGTGCCATTGTAACTTCAAAAAGGACCCGCCTCTCACCCAAAAATGTGGAGAGGTTAACAATGATCAAGATGAATCATCACTTCATACCACCAGATTACAAAATATGTGAATCCACGCAGGAAGAAGAGGATGCCGATTTAGGTGACGAAGTTCTTCTCTGTTAGCTGACCTACTCCTGTCTCAATTCACAGAGTTTGAGGACGAGCTCTACTTCCCTGACGCTTAGGCCTGAAACTGACTTCCTTTTTTTTCGTCCTTATTCACTTTTATTCCTGTGTGTCTTTCTTTGTTTTGCAACTTTTACCACAACAAAACTCTATACGCAACAAATCCATCAGCAGCACTGTCTTCGTCTTATTTCCTTATTGAAGGTGCCGCTATCTGTATTCCTGAAGTTCACAAGTTCACAACTCAGTCATGCTCCTCTATCCTCCTCCTCCAGACTCCTCCTATCCATTTCCCTCAAGGCAGGTGGCTGGATTACGCAGAATCAAGAAACTGTCGCTTCGTATACGAGTCCCCTCAAAAGAAGTGGGACTGGAATTACTGACTATATGCTGATTGCTGACAGTTACTTCTGAAATTGACATGAGAGGCTGCCCTGTGGGCCTTCACTTTAAGAACAAGATGCCGACAAAAAGTGAAACAGGTAATGAATAATGAGATGGCATGCAGTGGACAGCACTGGCTGTCTGGCTCTGCTGAAAGCAATTGCTGTTTGTTTGTTGTGCATGAAATGAATCATATGTCTTCCGTTATTATTTAATCTTTTACACACTAAATGTAACTCAAGTCTACGCTGTTTTTTTACCTGGTTTATTCAAATTGTACTTCTACTGCAGGGGCTACTACGTTGCACTTTTTAATATGCAAAATGTCCTTGGACTCACTGTGTGTGTAGACTGCGACTGCATGAACAACATTGAGTTTGCCAATATACCATGATGATGATGAGTCTTGATGATCAAAGTTACATAATATCTTTTTTCTTTACAGTCACTTACTGGGATGGATGGATCATCATCATCGGTTTACGGAAGAACTATGGCCATTTCGTGAGTGGCAAACAGGTAAACCAGTAAACAACAGCGGAACTACATGTCTGTCCAGTCGTGGTATGGAGTGATTGAGCCAGTGTAGTGTTGTTATGCCAGAGTCCAGACAGCAGTTCATGTAAAATTGCGACTATGTGGCTTGCTGCATACAATTAGATATGCGTTGTCTGTCTGTGTCAAAGAGGTATGCTACATCAGGTTGCTTCACTCAGTGGTGCCTGCCTTGACCGTCGCCATGGCCCTGGCCTGCTGTGTGCTAATTACTATCCTTGAAAAGGAGACTCAGAGTACGCACTTTAGAAATGATGCTTGTATGTAATACTGTGGCCTCGGAAACTGAAAGTGTTATTTTTGCACTACACATCGTATCTTATATTTTTTTCTCCGTGGTGTTTTAATATCACTTCCTGTTTTTCCATCAACAATTACAGGCCGGCTTTTACCCTGTGCGATGGGAAAAACGATTAACTCAGGCTTACCATTAGCGATCCGCAATTCCGCATCTGCCAGGCAGGCAGGTGGACAGTGTGTCTGGTCATCAAGATTGATCGACGGAGCGTCTATCTAACCTACCACTTCGTCACCCTCTGCTCTAACATTAGTGGGAGTTTCAGGAATTCTACTAGCACTATATGGACTCACTACATTAGACTCAGATAGTACACCAGTCTTCTCTCTTATTTAGCGAAATTGGTACGTAAACTTGTGGAAGCCGGCATAATACCAGCGCAGTCAACTTGCACACGAAAAAAACAGACGCAAGCCATGATGACACAGACTTGCGTTACTGTTACCAGTCCAGTACATGCAGGTGGTGAAGCACTTTTTTTTCTATTACGGGTGGCACTTGCCATACTCTGTTACAAGGGCTACTGCTTTCACCCTGCCCTGCCCCTGACTACTACAAAAGGAAAATTAAGAAGATAAATAATATGATCATCTATCCCCTCACAGGATATTTGCTTACATATGGGATGATATTTAGGTGCTTTGTTTTTGATTGAGTGAACACCGATAGGCCACACATGAATGACAGAGTTGTAAAAAAATTATTAACAGAGGTAGTGAGTGAGTGGTCACCGTAATCGCCGGATATATGCTATGCTTGCAAACTGCTGTTACTAGTCATCATAGTATTCTGAAAAATTACAACTTCTACTTTCCTCGGCTTTGCTACTCTGCCACGAACGTGGTGTTACATGCTCTTCAAAGTAATACTCTTCATCCAGTGACCGTCTACTCTGTCTACATACACCTATGCTAACTATGAGGAAGATACCATCCAGGCAGGCAGGCATCTATCCATTCAAAGTAAATGTCAATCATTCTTCTTAATGTCTGACTTTCAACTGGACAAAACGCCAGCCATGCATCCGTGCTTGACTTGCATTTGAATTTGAACCAAAGGATATATTGCGCACACATACAGTTTCTGTTTCACCCACCCAGGCAGTCCTCTTTTCTTTCTCCTTCCACCCATCCTTGCTTCAGCCTTCAACCGGCCATGCATCAGATTCCCAGCCACCTCGGGGCAGCATTCAAAAACAAGTAACATTCTTTGCCAGTCATTAATTTTCACTTGCTGAGTTGAAGTCAAATTTAGAGGAGGCCATTGGTTACTCGTCAACTCCCGCCGATATTGCTAATGAGAAGTCAAGGGTGACTGTCTTAAGTTCTACCTGGTTGACAAAAACTTAGTTCTAAATTTGTAAGTCTTCTTAACATTAAAGTGTACTTGTACTGTACAACATATACACCCCTGCAGAGAGCCCACTCTGCAATCTCAATAAGTAAGGAATATATTAGCTTACCACTACCCGCCACTACCGTGGCACCCCCCACAGCAGTTCCTGCTGGCTGTGGCACCACATCCAACCCTGGAGTGCCCACCTCCGCGCTGGCCCCGGGACTGGTTGTTGGCTATGCCGATGGTGTTACGCCTAGAAAAAACATTTAATATTTTTAGATGCCATATACACCACTCCCTATTTTGGCTGGGAATGAAAAAAAGTTACTAGTACTACATAAACAAATTTAATAATTTGTGACTCTCTAGTCTAAACTAAAAATTTCCTTTTCTTCAGGGAAGGGTGTTTTTTATTTATGCTTAGCCATAACATGTGATGCTACACTTTTTGACGCAACTGATGGATGCTTGCTTTTTAACACGCACCATTTTTCTCATAACAGACAGAAGCTTCCCTTCTACGAACAAGAACAAGATCATCATCATATGTTAGGCGGAGTCGTCAACGATTCATCCCCACCAAGACTTTAAGTTACAACCAGGTGAGGGCTCTCCCACAATTAATGTGTGAAATCAGCCACTTTTCAGTCATTCACCGTTTGTTATATGACATTGATTTTAATAAATGTTTTTACACACAGAGCTAGTTGTTTTACTTTTAATAAAGCTTTAAAACTTACATAGACTCTGTGGTTTTTGGTCATGAGTGAGTGAGCGAAAGGGTTTGCAATTTGCAAGCATGAGCCCGTGACTCTGAGAGGTCGGGACTCTGACTCCATAGTCTTATGCTCTGGGTTGTATAATCATTGGGGATCATCGCTGCATTTGGGAGCTAAATAATGACTCTCTGATAGACTAGCTAGTCAGTAAGGAGATAGGGGATTGTGGAAAGTCTAACTGCGCCTATTATAATTTATTACCAATGCCCTATTTTTTGTCCATAGTTTTGTATGTGCAGAATAGTCCCTGCAACAGTAATAGTATGTCCTACATTCCAATCAAAAAGTAAACTAGTATCTTATTCTTGGTGGCCATTGACATTTTATTGTTGGGAATTGTCTAAGCATAAACATTTAGAAGACTTCAATAGACAACATGGACAACCCAGACGACTGCACTCAGTGCCTAGAGCTATTGCTGAATAGGAGTTTTGTTCAACAATACACCTTTTGCCAACTGTGCAAGCTTAGCTAGCTACACAGACAGACTAATAATAATCTAGTAGTAGCACAGAGAGTCATAGTAGAGGCATGATAAGAATTTAGAAACAGTCTACAAGAAAATCAAAGACGATTTAGGAAAAAATTGAATTATGAGGAACGTTTGGAATAAATAGGTGCTGTAAAAGATAGGGAAGTATAATTAATAATATTAACAGGAAAACTTACTGGGGCCAGCAGAGGAGCCCTCAGTGGACCTATCCTGGCCCTCCTGTTGTTCCTCCTCCGCCAGCGCTGCTACCTCCTCCTCTGTCCTCTTGCCCCTGGGGGGAGCTGATGTACAACATGAAAGAAAGACACAAACATGGATGATTGTTGTCAACCAAATCAAACATTTAAAAAAAAACAATAACAAAATATTTCGGGGAAATGGACAACAATTGCACTAAATTTATTGACCTATCTGATGTGGTCTACTAGGATATTAGTATTGCTGGATTCGCGGACCGTCTACTTGGAAAGTTATGTAACTCACTAAACCAACTACAAAAAGCTTCTACTAGGACTGGCAGGCAGCACTCCGCAGCACGCAAAGTGACAGACAGTCATAATATACTCAAACTATCAATCCACCACCACTATCTCTTCTTAGTGGCGGGAGTACAAAGGAAGGACTGGACTTGAGTCTCTAGTGTCTAGCATTTTGCAGTTCTATAAAGTAGACTCATACATAATCACTCAGGCCAAATGAGCACAAAATAAAAAACAAGTAAGCATAGTAGCGCCGCCAGTGAGCAGGCGAGCACCTGCAATCACAGAAGCTTTTGAAACATAATTTACCTGCAATGTAATCTCTAGTGTCTAGCATTACGCACTTCTGTAGAGTACACTCATACATAATCACCCAGGCCAAATGAGCACAAAATTGAAAACAAGTAAGCATAGTAGCACCGCCAGTGAGCAGGCGAGCACCTGCAATCACAGAAGCTTTTGAAACATAATTTACCTGCAATGTAATCGGCAGCATTCTTGCTCTTCGGAAAAAACAAATATTTGCAATATCATAATAACACAGAGCAGGAGAAAACAAAGTAGTGATTAAATAGCTACTACTACTCACCAAGCCCAGGGATCTCCACGCCAAGCAGGTCGAGCAGGTCGTGTTCCCGGTCCAGGATGTCGGACCACCGGTGTGTCGCCTGGTTGTAGGTGCGCCGGACCCCAGACTCCCGATACATGGCCCGGCACACCTTCCCCCATAGCTGGCGATGCTCCCGGAGCCTGTACCCGGTACCGGGCCTGCCGCCTGCCGCGACAGTCTTGGGGAGGTGGCGCTGGACAAAGAAAACCAGTGCGGCCACATCCACCGCGCTAAAGATCTCCCGGGCAGTTAATTCCTCCCCCCTTAAGCGCCCGCAAGGGAGTTGGCTACGGGGTACGGGACCCTTCCCCTTAGACTTGCCGGCTCCCTTTGCCATGGTCCTGGGTGAAAGAAGAAAAGAATAGGGAAAAAAAGTAAATAAAAGAAAAGAGAGAGCTAAACAAAAAAAGTAGTTATTAAAGTAACAAAAAGTTGAGAAAAACACAAAATATAGATGTAGAAAAATAGAGGGATAGATAATGAGTAAAAAAGATTTTAAAAAAGTTCAAACAAACAAAGGATTGCAAAGATTAAAGCAGGATAGAAAAAGCATGCCCAGATGGCCCGCCCATTGCGACCACGTAGGTAAGTTCGCACGATATTTTCTCAGCGAGCACGCAAAAACGGACGCGATCACGTAATTGCACCCCGCATGTAGGAAATGCCCAACGCGAGCATGCAACTAGCGCCCGGAAACGGAAATACGCAATGCGAACACTGAAAACAAGATGGCCGAGCCCATGTACGACCGCATGGGTAACTTCTTGGTAGCTGCGCTGAAAAAAAAAACAGCGAACACGCAAAAATCAAAAATCCGCAAAGTCGCACAGATTAGCAAATTTTGCGGAACGCGAGTACGTATTCGCACGAATTCACGAACCGCGAATTCGCAAATTTCGCCCATACTTACCTCCAAGATGATGTACACCATTGGAAGACGCTGCCCATTTCTCTGCTAGGAAGGGCAGCCCTCTTTTAAATGATGGTGCTCCTCCACTTCCTCTACATACTGCAGAAAACACCATATCAGGTGCCCCCAAATATTTCATCTCAATAGAAAACGAACAGAGAATGCTACTATAGGGAGAAAAGCCAGCAAGAATTGCACATCAATAACTAGTCCGTGGCTGGTATGACGGCGGTATCGCATTGCCCGACATACAACGATATTACTGGGCGCCCCTACACACAGGCATCAATCAGTACATCTATCAAACACCTGAAGATCCAGCATATCGTATGTACAGATACGTCTTAGGTAAAAAGGGACTCATGACAACACATTAGACCTTGCACCGTCGCCTAGCCCTAACAGGCCAGAACAAAACCACGGTCCAGCCCTGGTATATGGTCCAGAAACAGATGGGCTGGGAAAATAGGATCACGCAGTATACGCCACTCTGGGATGCAGAAATACTTGAAACCATGGGCAGATATCAGGGCTTTGACAAATGGGACCTCGTAGGGATATCCCGATGGGGAATTTGTGGGTCAGGGACGGCCTGCCATCATTTGAACTGCTCCAACAAGATTATGAATTAGCCACCACAGAAATGTTCCGCTATATGCAAATAACACATGCACTACAGACACCAATCCCTAAGGACGTTGTGCTCCCAGATTCTTCTCCATTAAAAGACAGAATCCTTATAGACCACATGAATAAGAAGGCTATATCCCGAACATATCAAAAACTGATAAATAACTCCCGGATCCCCTCACCACTCAAAGAAAAATGGCAGGCAGACATCAGGGAATTAGATGAAGATGATTGGCAAGACGCCATGGCGTCCTCAAAGGAAGTGGCCATATCGAGAATTTCAAGTTGATACAACTAAACTACTTTACAGAATATATTACTTAAGAACCCATTTAGTCAAGATGAGCCGAACAAAGGAGGCACCTGTGGGAAGGGGTGCGGACTGGAAGGAACATACTACCACATGGTTTGGGAATGCCCCAGATACAACAGTATTGCATTGCCATAATTCAGAAAATGTCCGAAGTAGTAGGGATGGTTCTGACCCCTGGCCTAGGCTGGTGTCTTCTAAACATATGGAAGCCAACAGACCTCAGCGCAAAAGGGAGGATCTGGGTCACACTGGGACTCATAATTGCAAAGCGTAATATTTCTCAACATTGGGGGGCCAGGTAACACCGTGCCTGCGAGACTAGGAGAAGGATTTAGACTGGTGCATGGTGGCTGAAAAATGGTATATATAGGCTGCGGATGCCCCAAAAAGTGGGAACAGATCTTGGGCATGTGGAATATGTATAATGGAAATCTGTGTACAATCGCGAATGGGGGTTTACTGAGGAGAGAGGACCAGATGGAAGATTCCCCATAGCAATAGGGATGGGAGATAGAAGGCAAGTACTCATGTGGGAAGCAAATAAGGGAACCAGGACTCTTGCCCGAGAAAATGGCACATGTATAAATAACTGTTATATGATTAATGGTTTGTGAACATTGTAATTTGAGCTGTCACACTTAATAAAAAGAATTACAAAAAAATAGAATGTTAAGATCACCAAGAAACAGCTGATTATTGGTATTAAGTCAAAGGGTCTAATAGAATCTAGAAAGGAGCTCCAAAAAAGGTTTGGAGAGTGATAGAAGGAAGCCAAGATTCATTGAAAAGAGTTGTGCAGTAGAATAGTCTGAGGTGGGATTAACACTAATATTTTTGAATCACTTTTAAAAATGATGGCTAGTCCCCATTCCATCTGCTCATGGTGATTTATGAGAATAATCCTTACGTTGTCCACAACTACAGTCATGACTGAAACACTTTTTGAACCAATTTTCTGTGATGAAAGTCAAGTCAAGTTTATACTCAAGAATAAAATCATGTTGTTGTATAGCATTTTAGGACCCTAGTGTAATTTTCTAGATTCATGCCCTGATATAGGTATAAATCACCTTGTCCTTATATAGGCATAGAAATCATAACCATATTTAGACATAGCTCATGCAGTGCAAATACGGCATGGCTACTTCCACTAGTTCCGAAAATCCACAACGATTTTTGGGAAAACTCGGCTTCAGCAGTTAGGGACTTCCCCGTGCTTGAATATTAATTTGTCCAAGAACTCATGGAGTTTTGAAAGAATGGAGACTCTTTGACGACATTATTATGTCCACCTTCACGTCAAACTCTGCACCTTCAACGTATAAATATGCCCACACTTGCCCAAGCAAACACACGGTGGTTTGGAGCTGTTCGACTATCTACTTGCCCGACGCATCTTGCTACAGCAAGTGCCGAAGGAAGCCGACCCTCCAGCAGACGCACTGAGAGAGACGCTGTCTTTTCTCTTGCCGAGAAATCCAGCTCCAGTGTTTCCAAGCTCCCCTTGAGGGGTGTTGGGTAATCCAGTCCTGAGACAGACCTCCTTCATTCTAAACCAAGGTACGGAACTGATTAGAACCTAAGAGAAATCTTGGATAGATTCTTGGCAAAAAGAATACTAAACTTATGCTACACCACACTTACTTCTTCCCTTGTACTAGACTTAGGTAAGGTACATCGGGGTAGGCGTATTTTAGAAGCACCAGTTGAGTACTTTTAGTCTTTATTTATTTATGTATGTACTTTATGGCTTAGAAACCATACCATGCTTTTACAGTATTATTTTATACTATTCTTCTTGCTGTACGCATTATACTTTACAGCCAGTCTTACGATTGTAGCAGTTCATTTCTTTTGCTTGAGAAAGAAGACTGTTCAATAAATACTCTTATTGAAAATGCCCGTCTCTCTATTTCTCAGCACCTCTGGTAAAACGAAGCATGCACGAATGACTGAGTAAAATATCTATCTATTGTTTCCACGACTCTGAAGATCAGTTTTATCTTGGGGAAACAAAGTTGTCATGTTTATGCGATTGTCAGAAACTAATCCCTTCTTGTTCATTCGAGAAAGTTTCTAGTGACCTCTGAGCTAGCTGGCACTCACAATTAAGTTTAATATATTTGATAGAGACCTAGTAGACATAAGTCCCACGTCACATCTATAAGATATATTATTCCAATGCGCAGAGCCTATTGGGAATATAGGAACTACACTACATGGCGCCCAACGTTTGGTAAGGCACTAATTTAACGCTAAATACTAGAGTAACTCAGTCGTGCTTTTCACAGAGACCCCTTTTTTCCCGTAAAATACTCCAATAGACGTCTGGAGTGGGTTAAAGGATAAAATATCCGCCATAACTGAGTAGGAAGAAAAATCCTATGTATTAGTTTTCGGTTTGATTCAACGTTGAAGGATACAGTGTTACAAAATATTGTGCACCTTATCTTTGTCTCCTTGAAACTTACTCTGCAAAACCTTCAACAAAATGTTGGATAGCAACACCGAGAATGGTGGAGCTGCAAGAACTGCAGCCCGGCCAGGTTTAAACATTACAGGTTTCCAAGAAATGGATGCAGATGCTATAATCATCCTGGAAAACCTAAGGAAAACCATCACTATAAAGCTTATAGAAAATGGCCTATCACCAAGAGGTGGTAGGGTTATATTTGTCATAGAGGCACATGAATATCGGCAGACAAGTATTCTCTTCATGGATTATCTTCCCTGATGTAAATCCAACAACACATGTGTTCTACTTCTACAAGATAGAGGAACCTCTAGCGGAATACGTTCCTTTCGAGGACATTGAAATTCCACTAACTTACCACGAGCATCAGCTCTGGTTTAAAGGCGCCCTACAACACCAAAATCACATTACCAGTCTCGGTCCACTAGGTAGACCAGGAGCGACATGGCCAGTACTAGCCAGCTATACACCACATCCTTACATTGAAAGAATGACAGATGTAGAACTGTTAGCTCACCTAAAACAATTAATTAAAATCCATAGACAATTGGTACAATATGTCATGCGGACTCTAACAGTCCAACCGACTACCAGAATTCCACAGCAAACCCTTCATCAAGGGAGCACAAACAAAATTACACCACCGACTATACAATCAGTCATTGGTAAATTACCCACAAAAAGGGAACAAATTCCATTCTGGTTAGCTCAAAAAATTACTCAGATTGAGGCAGTATTTCCCGATAGTACACCTCATGAGAAACACAGGAATCTAACAATCTGTTTACCAATGGGGATCGCACCACACCTGGAGGACTGTGACACTTGGGTTAAAGTTTTTTCTGCAATCTACACAAAAACTCATGGTGTATGGTGGTGATATCAGACGTCCTGAAACAGATTCAAAATGAATACGGGGCAGAGCCTGCTTTAAATCTCGGTATGAACTTACTGAAAGATTTCGAACTGGTCTCAGCTATAATATTAGCTAATATTAAAGGTTAAGCAGTTTCTGTGGCGATCCGCCAAAAACTAAAAGAACTCGATGTAACTGAGCAACCATATGAACTGGCCAGAATAATAGAAAAATCCTATGAAGAACTAGGTAGTGATAGTTTGGGAGGGAAACCAGTAAAGCCCGAACTAACAGAAAATACTGAAAAAGTTTTTATTAAAAATACACTCACTGCTCCTAAAAAGAAGTGGGAAAATACTAGACAGACACTTCCTAAAGAGAAGCGTTCTCAATCCAGAGGAAGGTCTCTTCAAAAGGAGCACTCTGGAAAGAGATATAATCTCAAAAATAGGGATACTTTGAGAAAACCTGATAGATATCAAGATACTGATACACGTTCCTCTTGTACCTTTCAGACTTCCTCGCAGAAATCCGAAAGAAGAGGACGATCAGAACACAAGGAAGAACGCGTGAAGTCCAAAGACGACCAACACGTTCCAAAAAATAAGAAAAGTCAATTCACCAAGAAGAAGGTAGCAAGTCTAAAAATCAGACATGCCGAGGATCCTGAGGACATAACTCAAGAACGGGGAGTGGGCCCAGACAATTCTGGACAGCGCAGCAGAAGTTACCATAGCTCGCAAGATCCTGAAGGATCATCTGGAGACAGTGGACCTGAATGAGTACATTCAGGTTGAAACTGCTGATACCAGGGTTAGTGTACCCCATAAGTTATATGAAGATAAATATAATTATAATTATACTCTGGATAGAGGGGGACATAACTAGAAAAATAAAAGCACTCTTTTGAGAAAAACTATCTAAGGGTTATGACATCTTTCTAGCTGAAAAAGACTGGCCACCTGAATTTGGCAGGGAGTGCCCACAAGGCGAAGAGATCATTATGCCAGCCTTCTCCAATCCTATTCCTATTCATAAAAAATACACCTATGCCCGAAAATGGGCTGTAGCCCAGGCTCCAGCATTATATAAAATTCATGTGGGATGGGATGAGGACTCTCCTCACCATAAGATCCAGTTAAAAAATCAACCTACTGCTCTGAGGCAGTATCCAGGTAAGCAAGAAGCTAAAAAACAGGTCAGGAAGATCTTAGATCAACTTGAATACCAAGGGGTGATTGAAACATGCACCTTATCCATGAACAATCCTTTGTTTCCTGTCTCCAAACCAGACAATACATATCGTCTAGTTTTGGACTACAGACATTTAAATTCTTGTTGCAAAACCTTTGCAGTACAAAATGCACACAGTGGAGCACTGATGAATAACATCGTGCGCAAAACCGGCGCCGAGCACTGTACTGCCGGGCGGCGCTGGAGTGCAGCTGGGAGATGATTTCTTCGATGTTTTGATGCTACCATTGGGCTGCTTTCCGCTGTGGGCGAGACCCTGCTCTCCCTCATGGGGACTCCTGCTGATCGCTGTGGCGGCATGAGCATCTGGCTGAGGTTCCTAATATACTTCCCTGAATTCTTTTGCTGGTTGTTATTTCTCTGCCTGACCTTGAAATGGCTGATTTCACGAGGACACTGCCTTAGCTTTAAATTGCCTGAATTTAAAATGGCGATGCTCCTTTTCTAAAGATTACTTTTACTTTTTAATGCCTCTGTTTTGGTCTCTAAATTTGCCCCTACGTGGCTTATAAACACCTGGATTTTAACGGACTCGAGCTACCTCAGATTGCTTGCACCCGGATTTTAAAACTAACGTTTCTGCCTGTACTTTAACCCCTTGCATGCTGCCGCGATTCTGCGCCTGTGCGGTAAAATCGCGAGTGGGCGGGTGAGGAACTGAAATCTGAATTAGTCCTAGTAAAACATATTGTAACAGTTAGAAATTAGCGTGATGCATCTATTAGTCTAGTTAAGTTGTTCGAGAGTTAGTAAATTCACACATGTAATAGTTGAGGCATCAATGTATGCCTTATTTTAGTTATTCCATGCATATGGCCCAGTGTTGTAAATCACTGGGACTCTGGTACGCACTACGTGAATTAAATTCTTCCTTTAAACCATTATGTGCATTTTGTCTAATGCAATTTATTATATTTCCCAACAATATTCATCAATGTCATCAATTATATGATACAGAATTTTTCACAATGTCATGAAATTATACATAACGTAATCCAAACACAGGTTTACAAATGAAAAATAAAGAGGACAACCCAATGCATTTCGGGGCGACAATGCCCCTTCGTCAGGGGTCTGTAAAAAAGGGGGGATACAAACAAGGAGAATATTAATCATACAAGCTAAACACTGTTTAATCTTTTGTGTCAGCAAAATTGCACTTTATCAAAGCTTACCTAAATCCTAAGAGGTAATATGTATCCTGTGTCTACTTAATGTGAGTATTTCAAGCAGATATCTGTGAAAAAACCGAAACTGGAGTGTATAAACATTGTCCAATTCTATTAACAATGTTAACCTATTGCACTTTAAGTTGTTTAAACAACCTCACGACAATTAATTCTTTACCTGCGAGGACGTTGCTGGTGACCGTTCTATGATGTGGAGAAAATAATAAAGAAACCCGAATGACCATACATTATCGAAATGAAGTGCATATGCGTTTTTTTGGGAAAATAAATAAAAACATAAAATAGTGAAGCTCACCTGCGTGTAATGCGAAGCTTGCTATCACATAGAAAAAACCTGTATTAAACAAGCGGCTAGCGTCAATGCACGTATATATTTATGACCTTGCGTTTAAAGATAATACACAACAAAGATGTATTTACCTGCGAGTCTAAACGTGCAGGTTTCGATCTCGCTGCCTTTTTCTCGTGAGTACTGTGAAAACATGATAATAATTCTATCATGGTTCCGCAAACTAAGCCGGGATCCAAAAGAATGAAGCTGTGCCTTATTTCAAGTCAAGGCTTACCGTCCGCTAGAAGTGAAGTTCTTTTAAAGACCGTTCCTCCGCCGTCTTGTTTGTCAAAATGAAACCTCTGACGGACGCGATAGTCCTATCTTACTTTTTAACCTTCATGTAGGTTGGAAAGTGAGCATAGCTAACAGACTACTAAAATCGCATCGATTGTTTTTATGAAACGCGCCTCTACATGAAATTCGCACTCTTACAACGAGTGAGATCAAGAATCCCGAAATATAAAAAAACGAAACATAAAAAAACGTGAAATGTGAAAAACGTGAAGAAAACAAATTCCAATGTCTTCTAAAAATATCCACAGTGTTCATTTCTAAAATACAGCGTGAGATGTTATTTGTGTCCGCGCTTAATAAAGCATTTTCAAAGAAAAAATGGGAGGCTTAGAATGATGTTTCAAACTACAATGCATGTGCGTGTTGTCAGTTCTTCCGGTTAATAAAACTAATGTCTAAGCTTACAGTACATGTAAATGTTACACCCAGACCTTGGATTTTATCACAAATCAGTGCATCAATTTAAACACATATTATAGTCCATATGAAAATTTGAATAAAGCATATGCATACTGCTGCTGCATAATCTAGTGTTGCAAGTATTTACTGCCACATTTTTCCTGCCTATTTACAATCTATATGCACATGAAACCTCATTATCATTAATGTTAATCTACTTGAAACCCAACGCCTATCTGGACAATCCCATGATCATTTTATGTGGCCACTACTGTGTAACTATGTCTAGTGTAGTGAAAAGATTTTTGTACGTGACTCTACATATGCAGATGTTTCCTGGGTCAAATTTAAAGAAAGCACGACATCTCCATTTTATCATTCAATCCTGACGGAACCATCGTTTGTAATTTCCGAATCCAGAAAGCTTCTCGTTGCAGAAGTATCTTTACATTGTCCATGCCCAATCTCTGTGGAACTAACTCAATGATCTGAAAACGCAGCTGAGCAATATTGTGATTTTTTTCAATCCAATGCTGTGTGAGGGGCGACGTTAAACTTTTATTGCGTATTCGGCTTTTGTGCTCACTGAGTCTCAACTTTATCTTTCTGTCAGTTTTACCGATGTAAAGTAGCCCGCATGGGCATTTGATCGAGTAAACAACATGTTCCGAATCACAATTTGTGGAGTGCCTAAGCAAGATCTTTTCTCCTGTTCGAGGATGCATTAGAATGTTGCCTGTAATCACATTATTGCAGTTTTTACAATTAAAACACCTTGATGTTCCTTTATATATCAATTCTTGTTGCAATGTAGTTGGTTTATTGAGAAGTTCCCTTAGGTTTTGTGCTCTCTTATATGCAAACAGTGGACGTCTTTCAAATAGTGTGCCAAAATCCTTTTCAGCCAATAGAATCTCCCATCTTTTTGCAATAGTCCTTTTTATGTCTCTAGATGCAGTCGAATACTTTGAGACAAAAACCATTCTGGTATTAACAGTTTTAGTTTTCCTTGTCAGTAATTCTGTCCTTGGCGTTGTTTTTATTTTTTCTAAATGCGCCTCAAGCAGTTTTTTTGGGTAACCTCTGTCGAGGTATTTCTGTTTTTGTTCTTGTAAACTTTTGTCACATTGCTCTGAGTCAGATGAAATGCGTTTGATCCGCATGAATTGGGAAACTGGCAAATTGTTTATCAAGCTGGCTGGGTGAAAGCTAGAGTACAATAAAGCTGTGTTCTTATCTGTTTCCTTTTTATATAATCTTGTCTGTATGGAATTTTCTTTAATTTTGACAAGAACATCTAGAAATGATAATGCTGTATGGCTTACATTGTAGGTAAATTGGATTCTCGGATCCACTAGATTCAAACTGCTGATGTTATTGAGGAGTTCAGATTCTGGACGTCTCCAAATTAAAAAGATGTCATCTATGTAACGTCGAAAGTAAATTAAACCTTGCTGCCATGTTGGATCCTCAAGAATGTAATCCAGCTCGAATTTTGCCATATATATATTAGCATATATACATGCCCCCGGGAAACCCATAGCTGTCCCCGTCAATTGGTTGTAGTACTTATCTTGCCACACAAAATAACTGTTAAGGAGACAAAATTCCAACAATTGTAGTATTAAGATTTTCTGTTCATTTGGCTTGTCTGTTTTCAAGAGTGCCCATTCCATGGCCTCTATCCCTTGTTTGTGCGGTATGGACGTGTATAACGCCGTTACATCTATGGTACAAAGAGTCCATTCCATACATCCTGTCATGTCCATATCTGCAAGACTTCTGAGGAAGTCTGATGTATCCTGTAGATATGTTGGCCAATTCTGAATAAATGGTTGCATGTGTGTGTCAATGAAAATCCCCAAGTTCTCAAATATCGATGAACAGCCTGATACTATCGGCCTAAAAGGAGGATCATTGATGCTTTTGTGTATTTTAGGCAGAAAGTAGATTCTTGGTCTCCTTGGGTATATTTGTCTTAAATATCGCTTTGTGGTGTTATCTATCCATTCCAATTCCTCAGCTTTATTCAAAATCTCATCCAATCCTTGAACGATTTTGAGTGTTGGATTTTGTTCGAGTTTAGCATAGGTATTAATGTCGTTCACATGTTCATCACCCTTTCGTGTGTAAAACGCCGAATCCATTATAACAAGACCTCCACCCTTGTCGGCCTTCTGTATTATAATTTCCTTGTTCAATGCCAGTCGTTTAAGGGTGCTTTGTTCTGCTCGGGTCAAGTTGTTCAATTTCCGTTTGTAGTTGATTTTGTTCAAATCTGCTTTTACCAAAATCTCAAACGTATCCAAACTTTTATGTGATACTGGTGCCATGAACTGGCTTTTAGGTTTGAAAGGTCTGTCCGTTTCATCAGTCTTTTCCGTAGGGTTTACAATATTGAAAAAATACTTCAATCTGAGAACTCTCATAAATTTAAAAAAAGAAATTTCTGTTTCCAATTCATTTGATTGATATGTCCTAACAAATGAAGTGCCCTTATTTAAGAGTTTCTTTTCAAATTCTGAAAGTGGATATTTTGAAATATTTACTACGAGATTTTCGTTTGGCTCCGCAATCCTGTTTTTTTCAGTTGTTCTCTCTCCTTCTCCTTCTCCCTTTCTTTCTCTTTCTCCCTTTCTTTGTCCTTTTCCTCTTCTTGTCTTATTTCTAGTTGTGCTAGGTATATATCCGGTGGTTTGTGGGATGCTTGGTCCTTTTCTAAAAAAGAAGAAGTAGATGGTATACCAGATGTACCTTCGGTGACATTAGATGATTGGGCTGCTGGATGTGATGTTTGTGGTATTATTGATTTACGTGCTATGTTGAGTTCGCTGTCCGATACCACACTCTCTTCTGAAGAAGCTGGCTGTTGTTTCCTGCCGGTAAACCTCCTCTTTGCATAAACCTCTGCCCAAGTGTATGTTTCATTAAGTTTATAATCGATAGTATCGCGTTTAAACTTTCGCAGCTTGGTTTCTTGTAACTCTTTTCCATACTTGTCTAACCGTATATTGATATCTTCCAAAATTCTTTTCCATTGATCCTCATCCAATCTTTCAGATAGTTCCCGTTTAGTGGTAAAGATTTCTTCCTCTAATTCTCAAATTGTTTTGGCAAGTTCTTCGACCAGCAACAAAATCAAATCCAATGAACATTTGTTCAAAATCTCGAACCATTTTTCCATAAATTTTGGATTACTGTTAAGCCTGTATAGCATTGACCTGATGGCCAATCTTAGCCCTCTGGGGATTCTTCTGACCCGGTGGTATTGGATCAGGGTTGTCGCATGTAGGCGCTGATTCAACTCACGTCTAGTTAGGTATTCAAGTTGCTTTAATTTTTGTTCAATTGATCCTCCTTGTGTATCGAAAGTCTTTGATTCTTTGATTAATTTGTAAATTTGACTTGCCTCATCAGCTGTGTATGCCTTCGTATTTGCACGATTATCAGTGATCGAAGCTATTGAGTCAAACGACATTTTTGAGTGTGGTGCTAGATCCCTTGAATGGCAGTGAAAGTGAAAATATGAATGAGAAAGGGATTCTGCACTCGTGTTTGTACAATTTAGAACGTTTGAGCGATAAGTGTGCTGTACCAGATTAGTGCCTGCCCACTGGTACCCAAACCATGCATATGGCCCAGTGTTGTAAATCACTGGGACTCTGGTACGCACTACGTGAATTAAATTCTTCCTTTAAACCATTATGTGCATTTTGTCTAATGCAATTTATTATATTTCCCAACAATATTCATCAATGTCATCAATTATATGATACAGAATTTTTCACAATGTCATGAAATTATACATAACGTAATCCAAACACAGGTTTACAAATGAAAGATAAAGAGGACAACCCAATGCATTTCGGGGCGACAATGCCCCTTCGTCAGGGGTCTGTAAAAAAGGGGGGATACAAACAAGGAGAATATTAATCATACAAGCTAAACACTGTTTAATCTTTTGTGTCAGCAAAATTGCACTTTATCAAAGCTTACCTAAATCCTAAGAGGTAATATGTATCCTGTGTCTACTTAATGTGAGTATTTCAAGCAGATATCTGTGAAAAAACCGAAACTGGAGTGTATAAACATTGTCCAATTCTATTAACAATGTTAACCTATTGCACTTTAAGTTGTTTAAACAACCTCACGACAATTAATTCTTTACCTGCGAGGACGTTGCTGGTGACCGTTCTATGATGTGGAGAAAATAATAAAGAAACCGGAATGACCATACATTATCGAAATGAAGTGCATATGCGTTTTTTATGGAAAATAAATAAAAAAATAAAATAGTGAAGCTCACCTGCGTGTAATGCGAATCTTGCTATCACATAGAAAAAACCTGTATTAAACAAGCGGCTAGCGTCAATGCACGTATATATTTATGACCTTGCGTTTAAAGATAATACACAACAAAGATGTATTTACCTGCGAGTCTAAACGTGCAGGTTTCGATCTCGCTGCCTTTTTCTCGTGAGTACTGTGAAAAAATGATAATAATTCTATCATGGTTCCGCAAACTAAGCCGGGATCCAAAAGAATGAAGCTGTGCCTTATTTCAAGTCAAGGCTTACCGTCCGCTAGAAGTGAAGTTCTTTTAAAGACCGTTCCTCCGCCGTCTTGTTTGTCAAAATGAAACCTCTGACGGACGCGATAGTCCTATCTTACTTTTTAACCTTCATGTAGGTTGGAAAGTGAGCATAGCTAACAGACTACTAAAATCGCATCGATTGTTTTTATGAAACGCGCCTCTACATGAAATTCGCACTCTTACAACGAGTGAGATCAAGAATCCCGAAATATAAAAAAACGAAATATAAAAAAACGTGAAATGTGAAAAACGTGAAGAAAACAAATTCCAATGTCTTCTAAAAATATCCACAGTGTTCATTTCTAAAATACAGCGTGAGATGTTATTTGTGTCCGCGCTTAATAAAGCATTTTCAAAGAAAAAATGGGAGGCTTAGAATGATGTTTCAAACTACAATGCATGTGCGTGTTGTCAGTTCTTCCGGTTAATAAAACTAATGTCTAAGCTTACAGTACATGTAAATGTTACACCCAGACCTTGGATTTTATCACAAATCAGTGCATCAATTTAAACACATATTATAGTCCATATGAAAATTTGAATAAAGCATATGCATACTGCTGCTGCATAATCTAGCGTTGCAAGTATTTACTGCCACATTTTTCCTGCCTATTTACAATCTATATGCACATGAAACCTCATTATCATTAATGTTAATCTACTTGAAACCCAACGCCTATCTGGACAATCCCATGATCATTTTATGTGGCCACTACTGTGTAACTATGTCTAGTGTAGTGAAAAGATTTTTGTACGTGACTCTACATATGCAGATGTTTCCTGGGTCAAATTTAAAGAAAGCACGACATCTCCATTTTATCATTCAATCCTGACGGAACCATCGTTTGTAATTTCCGAATCCAGAAAGCTTCTCGTTGCAGAAGTATCTTTACATTGTCCATGCCTAATCTCTGTGGAACTAACTCAATGATCTGAAAACGCAGGTGAGCAATATTGTGATTTTTTTCAATCCAATGCTGTGTGAGGGGCGACGTTAAACTTTTATTGCGTATTCGGCTTTTGTGCTCACTGAGTCTCAACTTTATCTTTCTGTCAGTTTTACCGATGTAAAGTAGCCCGCATGGGCATTTGATCGAGTAAACAACATGTTCCGAATCACAATTTGTGGAGTGCCTAAGCAAGATCTTTTCTCCTGTTCGAGGATGCATTAGAATGTTGCCTGTAATCACATTATTGCAGTTTTTACAATTAAAACACCTTGATGTTCCTTTATATATCAATTCTTGTTGCAATGTAGTTGGTTTATTGAGAAGTTCCCTTAGGTTTTGTGCTCTCTTATATGCAAACAGTGGACGTCTTTCAAATAGTGTGCCAAAATCCTTTTCAGCCAATAGAATCTCCCATCTTTTTGCAATAGTCCTTTTTATGTCTCTAGATGCAGTCGAATACTTTGAGACAAAAACCATTCTGGTATTAACAGTTTTAGTTTTCCTTGTCAGTAATTCTGTCCTTGGCGTTGTTTTTATTTTTTCTAAATGCGCCTCAAGCAGTTTTTTTGGGTAACCTCTGTCGAGGTATTTCTGTTTTTGTTCTTGTAAACTTTTGTCACATTGCTCTGAGTCAGATGAAATGCGTTTGATCCGCATGAATTGGGAAACTGGCAAATTGTTTATCAAGCTGGCTGGGTGAAAGCTAGAGTACAATAAAGCTGTGTTCTTATCTGTTTCCTTTTTATATAATCTTGTCTGTATGGAATTTTCTTTAATTTCGACAAGAACATCTAGAAATGATAATGCTGTATGGCTTACATTGTAGGTAAATTGGATTCTCGGATCCACTAAATTCAAACTGCTGATGTTATTGAGGAGTTCAGATTCTGGACGTCTCCAAATTAAAAAGATGTCATCTATGTAACGTCGAAAGTAAATTAAACCTTGCTGCCATGTTGGATCCTCAAGAATGTAATCCAGCTCGAATTTTGCCATATATATATTAGCATATATACATGCCCCCGGGAAACCCATAGCTGTCCCCGTCAATTGGTTGTAGTACTTATCTTGCCACACAAAATACCTGTTAAGGAGACAAAATTCCAACAATTGTAGTATTAAGATTTTCTGTTCATTTGGCTTGTCTGTTTTCAAGAGTGCCCATTCCATGGCCTCTATCCCTTGTTTGTGCGGTATGGACGTGTATAACGCCGTTACATCTATGGTACAAAGAGTCCATTCCATACATCCTGTCATGTCCATATCTGCAAGACTTCTGAGGAAGTCTGATGTATCCTGTAGATATGTTGGCCAATTCTGAATAAATGGTTGCATGTGTGTGTAAATGAAAATCCCCAAGTTCTCAAATATCGATGAACAGCCTGATACTATCGGCCTAAAAGGAGGATCATTGATGCTTTTGTGTATTTTAGGCAGAAAGTAGATTCTTGGCCTCCTTGGGTATATTTGTCTTAAATATCGCTTTGTGGTGTTATCTATCCATTCCAATTCCTCAGCTTTATTCAAAATCTCATCCAATCCTTGAACGATTTTGAGTGTTGGATCTTGTTCGAGTTTAGCATAGGTATTAATGTCGTTCACATGTTCATCACCCTTTCGTGTGTAAAACGCCGAATCCATTATAACAAGACCTCCACCCTTGTCGGCCTTCTGTATTATAATTTCCTTGTTCAATGCCAGTCGTTTAAGGGTGCTTTGTTCTGCTCGGGTCAAGTTGTTCAATTTCCGTTTGTAGTTGATTTTGTTCAAATCTGCTTTTACCAAAATCTCAAACGTATCCAAACTTTTATGTGATACTGGTGCCATGAACTGGCTTTTAGGTTTGAAAGGTCTGTCCGTTTCATCAGTCTTTTCCGTAGGGTTTACAATATTGAAAAAATACTTCAATCTGAGAACTCTCATAAATTTAAAAAAAGAAATTTCTGTTTCCAATTCATTTGATTGATATGTCCTAACAAATGAAGTGCCCTTATTTAAGAGTTTCTTTTCAAATTCTGAAAGTGGATATTTTGAAATATTTACTACGAGATTTTCGTTTGGCTCCGCAATCCTGTTTTTTTCAGTTGTTCTCTCTCCTTCTCCTTCTCCCTTTCTTTCTCTTTCTCCCTTTCTTTGTCCTTTTCCTCTTCTTGTCTTATTTCTAGTTGTGCTAGGTATATATCCGGTGGTTTGTGGGATGCTTGGTCCTTTTCTAAAAAAGAAGAAGTAGATGGTATACCAGATGTACCTTCGGTGACATTAGATGATTGGGCTGCTGGATGTGATGTTTGTGGTATTATTGATTTACGTGCTATGTTGAGTTCGCTGTCCGATACCACACTCTCTTCTGAAGAAGCTGGCTGTTGTTTCCTGCCGGTAAACCTCCTCTTTGCATAAACCTCTGCCCAAGTGTATGTTTCATTAAGTTTATAATCGATAGTATCGCGTTTAAACTTTCACAGCTTGGTTTCTTGTAACTCTTTTCCATACTTGTCTAACCGTATATTGATATCTTCCAAAATTCTTTTCCATTGATCCTCATCCAATCTTTCAGATAGTTCCCGTTTAGTGGTAAAGATTTCTTCCTCTAATTCTCGTATTGTTTTGGCAAGTTCTTCGACCAGCAACAAAATCAAATCCAATGAACATTTGTTCAAAATCTCGAACCATTTTTCCATAAATTTTGGATTACTGTTAAGCCTGTATAGCATTGGCCTGATGGCCAATCTTAGCCCTCTGGGGATTCTTCTGACCCGGTGGTATTGGATCAGGGTTGTCGCATGTAGGCGCTGATTGAACTCACGTCTAGTTAGGTATTCAAGTTGCTTTAATTTTTGTTCACTTGATCCTCCTTGTGTATCGAAAGTCTTTGATTCTTTGATTAATTTGTAAATTTGACTTGCCTCATCAGCTGTGTATGCCTTCGTATTTGCACGATTATCAGTGATCGAAGCTATTGAGTCAAACGACATTTTTGAGTGTGGTGCTAGATCCCTTGAATGGCAGTGAAAGTGAAAATATGAATGAGAAAGGGATTCTGCACTCATGTTTGTACAATTTAGAACGTTTGAGCGATAAGTGTGCTGTACCAGATTAGTGCCTGCCCACTGGTACCCAAACCATGCATATGGCCCAGTGTTGTAAATCACTGGGACTCTGGTACGCACTACGTGAATTAAATTCTTCCTTTAAACGATTATGTGCCTTTTTGTCTAATGCAATTTATTATATTTCCCAACAATATTCATCAATGTCATCAATTATATGATACAGAATTTTTCACAATGTCATGAAATTATACATAACGTAATCCAAACACAGGTTTACAAATGAAAAATAAAGAGGACAACCCAATGCATTTCGGGGCGACAATGCCCCTTCGTCAGGGGTCTGTAAAAAAGGGGGGATACAAACAAGGAGAATATTAATCATACAAGCTAAACACTGTTTAATCTTTTGTGTCAGCAAAATTGCACTTTATCAAAGCTTACCTAAATCCTAAGAGGTAATATGTATCCTGTGTCTACTTAATGTGAGTATTTCAAGCAGATATCTGTGAAAAAACCGAAACTGGAGTGTATAAACATTGTCCAATTCTATTAACAATGTTAACCTATTGCACTTTAAGTTGTTTAAACAACCTCACGACAATTAATTCTTTACCTGCGAGGACGTTGCTGGTGACCGTTCTATGATGTGGAGAAAATAATAAAGAAACCCGAATGACCATACATTATCGAAATGAAGTGCATATGCGTTTTTTTGGGAAAATAAATAAAAAAATAAAATAGTGAAGCTCACCTGCGTGTAATGCGAAGCTTGCTATCACATAGAAAAAACCTGTATTAAACAAGCGGCTAGCGTCAATGCACGTATATATTTATGACCTTGCGTTTAAAGATAATACACAACAAAGATGTATTTACCTGCGAGTCTAAACGTGCAGGTTTCGATCTCGCTGCCTTTTTCTCGTGAGTACTGTGAAAAAATGATAATAATTCTATCATGGTTCCGCAAACTAAGCCGGGATCCAAAAGAATGAAGCTGTGCCTTATTTCAAGTCAAGGCTTACCGTCCGCTAGAAGTGAAGTTCTTTTAAAGACCGTTCCTCCGCCGTCTTGTTTGTCAAAATGAAACCTCTGACGGACGCGATAGTCCTATCTTACTTTTTAACCTTCATGTAGGTAGGAAAGTGAGCATAGCTAACAGACTACTAAAATCGCATCGATTGTTTTTATGAAACGCGCCTCTACATGAAATTCGCACTCTTACAACGAGTGAGATCAAGAATCCCGAAATATAAAAAAACGAAATATAAAAAAACGTGAAATGTGAAAAACGTGAAGAAAACAAATTCCAATGTCTTCTACAAAATATCCACAGTGTTCATTTCTAAAATACAGCGTGAGATGTTATTTGTGTCCGCGCTTAATAAAGCATTTTCAAAGAAAAAATGGGAGGCTTAGAATGATGTTTCAAACTACAATGCATGTGCGTGTTGTCAGTTCTTCCGGTTAATAAAACTAATGTCTAAGCTTACAGTACATGTAAATGTTACACCCAGACCTTGGATTTTATCACAAATCAGTGCATCAATTTAAACACATATTATAGTCCATATGAAAATTTGAATAAAGCATATGCATACTGCTGCTGCATAATCTAGCGTTGCAAGTATTTACTGCCACATTTTTCCTGCCTATTTACAATCTATATGCACATGAAACCTCATTATCATTAATGTTAATCTACTTGAAACCCAACGCCTATCTGGACAATCCCATGATCATTTTATGTGGCCACTACTGTGTAACTATGTCTAGTGTAGTGAAAAGATTTTTGTACGTGACTCTACATATGCAGATGTTTCCTGGGTCAAATTTAAAGAAAGCACGACATCTCCATTTTATCATTCAATCCTGACGGAACCATCATTTGTAATTTCCGAATCCAGAAAGCTTCTCGTTGCAGAAGTATCTTTACATTGTCCATGCCCAATCTCTGTGGAACTAACTCAATGATCTGAAAACGCAGCTGAGCAATATTGTGATTTTTTTCAATCCAATGCTGTGTGAGGGGCGACGTTAAACTTTTATTGCGTATTCGGCTTTTGTGCTCACTGAGTCTCAACTTTATCTTTCTGTCAGTTTTACCGATGTAAAGTAGCCCGCATGGGCATTTGATCGAGTAAACAACATGTTCCGAATCACAATTTGTGGAGTGCCTAAGCAAGATTTTTTCTCCTGTTCGAGGATGCATTAGAATGTTGCCTGTAATCACATTATTGCAGTTTTTACAATTAAAACACCTTGATGTTCCTTTATATATCAATTCTTGTTGCAATGTAGTTGGTTTATTGAGAAGTTCCCTTAGGTTTTGTGCTCTCTTACATGCAAACAGTGGACGTCTTTCAAATAGTGTGCCAAAATCCTTTTCAGCCAATAGAATCTCCCATCTTTTTGCAATAGTCCTTTTTATGTCTCTAGATGCAGTCGAATACTTTGAGACAAAAACCATTCTGGTATTAACAGTTTTAGTTTTCCTTTTCAGTAATTCTGTCCTTGGCGTTGTTTTTAGTTTTTCTAAATGCGCCTCAAGCAGTTTTTTTGGGTAACCTCTGTCGAGGTATTTCTGTTTTTGTTCTTGTAAACTTTTGTCACATTGCTCTGAGTCAGATGAAATGCGTTTGATCCGCATGAATTGGGAAACTGGCAAATTGTTTATCAAGCTGGCTGGGTGAAAGCTAGAGTACAATAAAGTTGTGTTCTTATCTGTTTCCTTTTTATATAATCTTGTCTGTATGGAATTTTCTTTAATTTCGACAAGAACATCTAGAAATGATAATGCTGTATGGCTTACATTGTAGGTAAATTGGATTCTCGGATCCACTAGATTCAAACTGCTGATGTTATTGAGGAGTTCAGATTCTGGACGTCTCCAAATTAAAAAGATGTCATCTATGTAACGTCGAAAGTAAATTAAACCTTGCTGCCATGTTGGATCCTCAAGAATGTAATCCAGCTCGAATTTTGCCATATATATATTAGCATATATACATGCCCCCGGGAAACCCATAGCTGTCCCCGTCAATTGGTTGTAGTACTTATCTTGCCACACAAAATAACTGTTAAGGAGACAAAATTCCAACAATTGTAGTATTAAGATTTTCTGTTCATTTGGCTTGTCTGTTTTCAAGAGTGCCCATTCCATGGCCTCTATCCCTTGTTTGTGCGGTATGGACGTGTATAACGCCGTTACATCTATGGTACAAAGAGTCCATTCCATACATCCTGTCATGTCCATATCTGCAAGACTTCTGAGGAAGTCTGATGTATCCTGTAGATATGTTGGCCAATTCTGAATAAATGGTTGCATGTGTGTGTCAATGAAAATCCCCAAGTTCTCAAATATCGATGAACAGCCTGATACTATCGGCCTAAAAGGAGGATCATTGATGCTTTTGTGTATTTTAGGCAGAAAGTAGATTCTTGGTCTCCTTGGGTATATTTGTCTTGAATATCGCTTTGTGGTGTTATCTATCCATTCCAATTCCTCAGCTTTATTCAAAATCTCATCCAATCCTTGAACGATTTTGAGTGTTGGATCTTGTTCGAGTTTAGCATAAGTATTAATGTCGTTCACATGTTCATCACCCTTTCGTGTGTAAAACGCCGAATCCATTATAACAAGACCTCCACCCTTGTCGGCCTTCTGTATTATAATTTCCTTGTTCAATGCCAGTCGTTTAAGGGTGCTTTGTTCTGCTCGGGTCAAGTTGTTCAATTTCCGTTTGTAGTTGATTTTGTTCAAATCTGCTTTTACCAAAATCTCAAACGTATCCAAACTTTTATGTGATACTGGTGCCATGAACTGGCTTTTAGGTTTGAAAGGTCTGTCCGTTTCATCAGTCTTTTCCGTAGGGTTTACAATATTGAAAAAATACTTCAATCTGAGAACTCTCATAAATTTAAAAAAAGAAATTTCTGTTTCCAATTCATTTGATTGATATGTCCTAACAAATGAAGTGCCCTTATTTAAGAGTTTCTTTTCAAATTCTGAAAGTGGATATTTTGAAATATTTACTACGAGATTTTCGTTTGGCTCCGCAATCCTGTTTTTTTCAGTTGTTCTCTCTCCTTCTCCTTCTCCCTTTCTTTCTCTTTCTCCCTTTCTTTGTCCTTTTCCTCCTCTTGTCTTATTTCTAGTTGTGCTAGGTATATATCCGGTGGTTTGTGGGATGCTTGGTCCTTTTCTAAAAAAGAAGAAGTAGATGGTATACCAGATGTACCTTCGGTGACATTAGATGATTGGGCTGCTGGATGTGATGTTTGTGGTATTATTGATTTACGTGCTATGTTGAGTTCGCTGTCCGATAGAAATAAGACAAGAAGAGGAAAAGGACAAAGAAAGGGAGAAACGAAATCTCGTAGTAAATATTTCAAAATATCCACTTTCAGAATTTGAAAAGAAACTCTTAAATAAGGGCACTTCATTTGTTAGGACATATCAATCAAATGAATTGTAAACAGAAATTTCTTTTTTTAAATTTATGAGAGTTCTCAGATTGAAGTATTTTTTCAATATTGTAAACCCTACGGAAAAGACTGATGAAACGGACAGACCTTTCAAACCTAAAAGCCAGTTCATGGCACCAGTATCACATAAAAGTTTGGATACGTTTGAGATTTTGGTAAAAGCAGATTTGAACAAAATCAACTACAAACGGAAATTGAACAACTTGACCCGAGCAGAACAAAGCACCCTTAAACGACTGGCATTGAACAAGGAAATTATAATACAGAAGGCCGACAAGGGTGGAGGTCTTGTTATAATGGATTCGGCGTTTTACACACGAAAGGGTGATGAACATGTGAACGACATTAATACCTATGCTAAACTCGAACAAGATCCAACACTCAAAATCGTTCAAGGATTGGATGAGATTTTGAATAAAGCTGAGGAATTGGAATGGATAGATAACACCACAAAGCGATATTTAAGACAAATATACCCAAGGAGACCAAGAATCTACTTTCTGCCTAAAATACACAAGAGCATCAATGATCCTCCTTTTAGGCCGATAGTATCAGGCTGTTCATCGATATTTGAGAACTTGGGGATTTTCATTGACACACACATGCAACCATTTATTCAGAATTGGCCAACATATCTACAGGACACATCAGACTTCCTCAGAAGTCTTGCAGATATGGACATGACAGGATGTATGGAATGGACTCTTTGTACCATAGATGTAACGGCGTTATACACGTCCATACCGCACAAACAAGGGATAGAGGCCATGGAATGGGCACTCTTGAAAACAGACAAGCCAAATGAACAGAAAATCTTAATACTACAATTGTTGGAATTTTGTCTCCTTAACAGTTATTTTGTGTGGCAAGATAAGTACTACAACCAATTGACGGGGACAGCTATGGGTTTCCCGGGGGCATGTATATATGCTAATATATATATGGCAAAATTCGAGCTGGATTACATTCTTGAGGATCCAACATGGCAGCAAGGTTTAATTTACTTTCGACGTTACATAGATGACATCTTTTTAATTTGGAGACGTCCAGAATCTGAACTCCTCAATAACATCAGCAGTTTGAATCTAGTGGATCCGAGAATCCAATTTACCTACAATGTAAGCCATACAGCATTATCATTTCTAGATGTTCTTGTCGAAATTAAAGAAAATTCCATACAGACAAGATTATATAAAAAGGAAACAGATAAGAACACAGCTTTATTGTACTCTAGCTTTCACCCAGCCAGCTTGATAAACAATTTGCCAGTTTCCCAATTCATGCGGATCAAACGCATTTCATCTGACTCAGAGCAATGTGACAAAAGTTTACAAGAACAAAAACAGAAATACCTCGACAGAGGTTACCCAAAAAAACTGCTTGAGGCGCATTTAGAAAAAATAAAAACAACGCCAAGGACAGAATTACTGAAAAGGAAAACTAAAACTGTTAATACCAGAATGGTTTTTGTCTCAAAGTATTCGACTGCATCTAGAGACATAAAAAGGACTATTGCAAAAAGATGGGAGATTCTATTGGCTGAAAAGGATTTTGGCACACTATTTGAAAGACGTCCACTGTTTGCATATAAGAGAGCACAAAACCTAAGGGAACTTCTCAATAAACCAACTACATTGCAACAAGAATTGATATATAAAGGAACATCAAGGTGTTTTAATTGTAAAAACTGCAATAATGTGATTACAGGCAACATTCTAATGCATCCTCGAACAGGAGAAAAGATCTTGCTTAGGCACTCCACAAATTGTGATTCGGAACATGTTGTTTACTCGATCAAATGCCCATGCGGGCTACTTTACATCGGTAAAACTGACAGAAAGATAAAGTTGAGACTCAGTGAGCACAAAAGCCGAATACGCAATAAAAGTTTAACGTCGCCCCTCACACAGCATTGGATTGAAAAAAATCACAATATTGCTCAGCTGCGTTTTCAGATCATTGAGTTAGTTCCACAGAGATTGGGCATGGACAATGTAAAGATACTTCTGCAACGAGAAGCTTTCTGGATTCGGAAATTACAAACAATGGTTCCGTCAGGATTGAATGATAAAATGGAGATGTCGTGCTTTCTTTAAATTTGACCCAGGAAACATCTGCATATGTAGAGTCACGTACAAAAATCTTTTCACTACACTAGACATAGTTACACAGTAGTGGCCACATAAAATGATCATGGGATTGTCCAGATAGGCGTTGGGTTTCAAGTAGATTAACATTAATGATAATGAGGTTTCATGTGCATATAGATTGTAAATAGGCAGGAAAAATGTGGCAGTAAATACTTGCAACGCTAGATTATGCAGCAGCAGTATGCATATGCTTTATTCAAATTTTCATATGGACTATAATATGTGTTTAAATTGATGCACTGATTTGTGATAAAATCCAAGGTCTGGGTGTAACATTTACATGTACTGTAAGCTTAGACATTAGTTTTATTAACCGGAAGAACTGACAACACGCACATGCATTGTAGTTTGAAACATCATTCTAAGCCTCCCATTTTTTCTTTGAAAATGCTTTATTAATCGCGGACACAAATAACATCTCACGCTGTATTTTAGAAATGAACACTGTGGATATTTTTAGAAGACATTGGAATTTGTTTTCTTCACGTTTTTCACATTTCAAGTTTTTTTATATTTCGTTTTTTTATATTTCGGGATTCTTGATCTCACTCGTTGTAAGAGTGCGAATTTCATGTAGAGGCGCGTTTCATAAAAACAATCGATGCGATTTTAGTAGTCTGTTAGCTATGCTCACTTTCCAACCTACATGAAGGTTAAAAAGTAAGATAGGACTATCGCGTCCGTCAGAGGTTTCATTTTGACAAACAAGACGGCGGAGGAACGGTCTTTAAAAGAACTTCACTTCTAGCGGACGGTAAGCCTTGACTTGAAATAAGGCACAGCTTCATTCTTTTGGATCCCGGCTTAGTTTGCGGAACCATGATAGAATTATTATCATTTTTTCACAGTACTCACGAGAAAAAGGCAGCGAGATCGAAACCTGCACGTTTAGACTCGCAGGTAAATACATCTTTGTTGTGTATTATCTTTAAACGCAAGGTCATAAATATATACGTGCATTGACGCTAGCCGCTTGTTTAATACAGGTTTTTTCTATGTGATAGCAAGCTTCGCATTACACGCAGGTGAGCTTCACTATTTTATTTTTTTATTTATTTTCCAAAAAAAACGCATATGCACTTCATTTCGATAATGTATGGTCATTCGGGTTTCTTTATTATTTTCTCCACATCATAGAACGGTCACCAGCAACGTCCTCGCAGGTAAAGAATTAATTGTCGTGAGGTTGTTTAAACAACTTAAAGTGCAATAGGTTAACATTGTTAATAGAATTGGACAATGTTTATACACTCCAGTTTCGGTTTTTTCACAGATATCTGCTTGAAATACTCACATTAAGTAGACACAGGATACATATTACCTCTTAGGATTTAGGTAAGCTTTGATAAAGTGCAATTTTGCTGACACAAAAGATTAAACAGTGTTTAGCTTGTATGATTAATATTCTCCTTGTTTGTATCCCCCCTTTTTTACAGACCCCTGACGAAGGGGCATTGTCGCCCCGAAATGCATTGGGTTGTCCTCTTTATTTTTCATTTGTAAACCTGTGTTTGGATTACGTTATGTATAATTTCATGACATTGTGAAAAATTCTGTATCATATAATTGATGACATTGATGAATATTGTTGGGAAATATAATAAATTGCATTAGACAAAATGCACATAATGGTTTAAAGGAAGAATTTAATTCACGTAGTGCGTACCAGAGTCCCAGTGATTTACAACACTGGGCCATATGCATGGTTTGGGTACCAGTGGGCAGGCACTAATCTGGTACAGCACACTTATCGCTCAAACGTTCTAAATTGTACAAACACGAGTGCAGAATCCCTTTCTCATTCATATTTTCACTTTCACTGCCATTCAAGGGATCTAGCACCACACTCAAAAATGTCGTTTGACTCAATAGCTTCGATCACTGATAATCGTGCAAATACGAAGGCATACACAGCTGATGAGGCAAGTCAAATTCACAAATTAATCAAAGAATCAAAGACTTTCGATACACAAGGAGGATCAATTGAACAAAAATTAAAGCAACTTGAATACCTAACTAGACGTGAGTTGAATCAGCGCCTACATGCGACAACCCTGATCCAATACCACCGGGTCAGAAGAATCCCCAGAGGGCTAAGATTGGCCATCAGGCCAATGCTATACAGGCTTAACAGTAATCCAAAATTTATGGAAAAATGGTTCGAGATTTTGAACAAATGTTCATTGGATTTGATTTTGTTGCTGGTCGAAGAACTTGCCAAAACAATACGAGAATTAGAGGAAGAAATCTTTACCACTAAACGGGAACTATCTGAAAGATTGGATGAGGATCAATGGAAAAGAATTTTGGAAGATATCAATATACGGTTAGACAAGTATGGAAAAGAGTTACAAGAAACCAAGCTGCGAAAGTTTAAACGCGATACTATCGATTATAAACTTAATGAAACATACACTTGGGCAGAGGTTTATGCAAAGAGGAGGTTTACCGGCAGGAAACAACAGCCAGCTTCTTCAGAAGAGAGTGTGGTATCGGACAGCGAACTCAACATAGCACGTAAATCAATAATACCACAAACATCACATCCAGCAGCCCAATCATCTAATGTCACCGAAGGTACATCTGGTATACCATCTACTTCTTCTTTTTTAGAAAAGGACCAAGCATCCCACAAACCACCGGATATATACCTAGCACAACTAGAAATAAGACAAGAAGAGGAAAAGGACAAAGAAAGGGAGAAAGAGAAAGAAAGGGAGAAGGAGAAGGAGAGAGAACAACTGAAAAAAACAGGATTGCGGAGCCAAACGAAAATCTCGTAGTAAATATTTCAAAATATCCACTTTCAGAATTGGAAAAGAAACTCTTAAATAAGGGCACTTCATTTGTTAGGACATATCAATCAAATGAATTGGAAACAGAAATTTCTTTTTTTAAATTTATGAGAGTTCTCAGATTGAAGTATTTTTTCAATATTGTAAACCCTACGGAAAAGACTGATGAAACGGACAGACCTTTCAAACCTAAAAGCCAGTTCATGGCACCAGTATCACATAAAAGTTTGGATACGTTTGAGATTTTGGTAAAAGCAGATTTGAACAAAATCAACTACAAACGGAAATTGAACAACTTGACCCGAGCAGAACAAAGCACCCTTAAACGACTGGCATTGAACAAGGAAATTATAATACAGAAGGCCGACAAGGGTGGAGGTCTTGTTATAATGGATTCGGCGTTTTACACACGAAAGGGTGATGAACATGTGAACGACATTAATACCTATGCTAAACTCGAACAAGATCCAACACTCAAAATCGTTCAAGGATTGGATGAGATTTTGAATAAAGCTGAGGAATTGGAATGGATAGATAACACCACAAAGCGATATTTAAGACAAATATACCCAAGGAGACCAAGAATCTACTTTCTGCCTAAAATACACAAAAGCATCAATGATCCTCCTTTTAGGCCGATAGTATCAGGCTGTTCATCGATATTTGAGAACTTGGGGATTTTCATTGACACACACATGCAACCATTTATTCAGAATTGGCCAACATATCTACAGGATACATCAGACTTCCTCAGAAGTCTTGCAGATATGGACATGACAGGATGTATGGAATGGACTCTTTGTACCATAGATGTAACGGCGTTATACACGTCCATACCGCACAAACAAGGGATAGAGGCCATGGAATGGGCACTCTTGAAAACAGACAAGCCAAATGAACAGAAAATCTTAATACTACAATTGTTGGAATTTTGTCTCCTTAACAGTTATTTTGTGTGGCAAGATAAGTACTACAACCAATTGACGGGGACAGCTATGGGTTTCCCGGGGGCATGTATATATGCTAATATATATATGGCAAAATTCGAGCTGGATTACATTCTTGAGGATCCAACATGGCAGCAAGGTTTAATTTACTTTCGACGTTACATAGATGACATCTTTTTAATTTGGAGACGTCCAGAATCTGAACTCCTCAATAACATCAGCAGTTTGAATCTAGTGGATCCGAGAATCCAATTTACCTACAATGTAAGCCATACAGCATTATCATTTCTAGATGTTCTTGTCGAAATTAAAGAAAATTCCATACAGACAAGATTATATAAAAAGGAAACAGATAAGAACACAGCTTTATTGTACTCTAGCTTTCACCCAGCCAGCTTGATAAACAATTTGCCAGTTTCCCAATTCATGCGGATCAAACGCATTTCATCTGACTCAGAGCAATGTGACAAAAGTTTACAAGAACAAAAACAGAAATACCTCGAGAGAGGTTACCCAAAAAAACTGCTTGAGGCGCATTTAGAAAAAATAAAAACAACGCCAAGGACAGAATTACTGAAAAGGAAAACTAAAACTGTTAATACCAGAATGGTTTTTGTCTCAAAGTATTCGACTGCATCTAGAGACATAAAAAGGACTATTGCAAAAAGATGGGAGATTCTATTGGCTGAAAAGGATTTTGGCACACTATTTGAAAGACGTCCACTGTTTGCATATAAGAGAGCACAAAACCTAAGGGAACTTCTCAATAAACCAACTACATTGCAACAAGAATTGATATATAAAGGAACATCAAGGTGTTTTAATTGTAAAAACTGCAATAATGTGATTACAGGCAACATTCTAATGCATCCTCGAACAGGAGAAAAGATCTTGCTTAGGCACTCCACAAATTGTGATTCGGAACATGTTGTTTACTCGATCAAATGCCCATGCGGGCTACTTTACATCGGTAAAACTGACAGAAAGATAAAGTTGAGACTCAGTGAGCACAAAAGCCGAATACGCAATAAAAGTTTAACGTCGCCCCTCACATAGCATTGGATTGAAAAAAATCACAATATTGCTCAGCTGCGTTTTCAGATCATTGAGTTAAGTCCACAGAGATTGGGCATGGACAATGTAAAGATACTTCTGCAACGAGAAGCTTTCTGGATTCGGAAATTACAAACGATGGTTCCGTCAGGATTGAATGATAAAATGGAGATGTCGTGCTTTCTTTAAATTTGACCCAGGAAACATCTGCATATGTAGAGTCACGTACAAAAATCTTTTCACTACACTAGACATAGTTATACAGTAGTGGCCACATAAAATGATCATGGGATTGTCCAGATAGGCGTTGGGTTTCAAGTAGATTAACATTAATGATAATGAGGTTTCATGTGCATATAGATTGTAAATAGGCAGGAAAAATGTGGCAGTAAATACTTGCAACGCTAGATTATGCAGCAGCAGTATGCATATGCTTTATTCAAATTTTCATATGGACTATAATATGTGTTTAAATTGATGCACTGATTTGTGATAAAATCCAAGGTCTGGGTGTAACATTTACATGTACTGTAAGCTTAGACATTAGTTTTATTAACCGGAAGAACTGACAACACGCACATGCATTGTAGTTTGAAACATCATTCTAAGCCTCCCATTTTTTCTTTGAAAATGCTTTATTAAGCGCGGACACAAATAACATCTCACGCTGTATTTTAGAAATGAACACTGTGGATATTTTTAGAAGACATTGGAATTTGTTTTCTTCACGTTTTTCACATTTCACGTTTTTTTATATTTCGTTTTTTTATATTTCGGGATTCTTGATCTCACTCGTTGTAAGAGTGCGAATTTCATGTAGAGGCGCGTTTCATAAAAACAATCGATGCGATTTTAGTAGTCTGTTAGCTATGCTCACTTTCCAACCTACATGAAGGTTAAAAAGTAAGATAGGACTATCGCGTCCGTCAGAGGTTTCATTTTGACAAACAAGACGGCGGAGGAACGGTCTTTAAAAGAACTTCACTTCTAGCGGACGGTAAGCCTTGACTTGAAATAAGGCACAGCTTCATTCTTTTGGATCCCGGCTTAGTTTGCGGAACCATGATAGAATTATTATCATTTTTTCACAGTACTCACGAGAAAAAGGCAGCGAGATCGAAACCTGCACGTTTAGACTCGCAGGTAAATACATCTTTGTTGTGTATTATCTTTAAACGCAAGGTCATAAATATATACGTGCATTGACGCTAGCCGCTTGTTTAATACAGGTTTTTTCTACGTGATAGCAAGCTTCGCATTACACGCAGGTGAGCTTCACTATTTTATTTTTTTATTTATTTTCCAAAAAAAACGCATATGCACTTCATTTCGATAATGTATGGTCATTCGGGTTTCTTTATTATTTTCTCCACATCATAGAACGGTCACCAGCAACGTCCTCGCAGGTAAAGAATTAATTGTCGTGAGGTTGTTTAAACAACTTAAAGTGCAATAGGTTAACATTGTTAATAGAATTGGACAATGTTTATACACTCCAGTTTCGGTTTTTTCACAGATATCTGCTTGAAATACTCACATTAAGTAGACACAGGATACATATTACCTCTTAGGATTTAGGTAAGCTTTGATAAAGTGCAATTTTGCTGACACAAAAGATTAAACAGTGTTTAGCTTGTATGATTAATATTCTCCTTGTTTGTATCCCCCCTTTTTTACAGACCCCTGACGAAGGGGCATTGTCGCCCCGAAATGCATTGGGTTGTCCTCTTTATTTTTCATTTGTAAACCTGTGTTTGGATTACGTTATGTATAATTTCATGACATTGTGAAAAATTCTGTATCATATAATTGATGACATTGATGAATATTGTTGGGAAATATAATAAATTGCATTAGACAAAATGCACATAATGGTTTAAAGGAAGAATTTAATTCACGTAGTGCGTACCAGAGTCCCAGTGATTTACAACACTGGGCCATATGCATGGTTTGGGTACCAGTGGGCAGGCACTAATCTGGTACAGCACACTTATCGCTCAAACGTTCTAAATTGTACAAACACGAGTGCAGAATCCCTTTCTCATTCATTATTTTAGTTATTCGCCTTATTGCGAGCAACATAGATTAACTCGACCAGTGCCATTTTGTGGCCTAGTCTGCTTGCCTCATTAGTGGAAACCTACCATTGCATTTAGCAAGAGTCGTTCTCTCGAGAAATAGGCTGACAAATGTAGCCAACTCCTGCTACTGCCCGATAGGCCTGTCAAGGTTGTAGGTGGGGATAGGATGGATAAGCACATTCCAGGAGGTGCTGTGCGGACTCTCCTAGCACTGGCAGAAGGGAGTCACCCTCCTCGACCTTGCTATAAGGAGCTGAGCTAAACTAAGGATGCTTTGTGTTCCATATATGGTCTTTCCTTTTTTAAATTTAAATATTTTATTGGGATTTACGGGTACATTATAAAAAGACATACCAATTAATTACACAAACGCACGAAAGACAGAGCTTTGGCCCAGCATTAAAAAAATTTACAAGTACAAGCAGATTAGGAGTAATTACACTACTACACAAACAATAAATACACAATTAATGATAAAAGCATTGATGATAAAAGCAGTTTTGCGAAAGCCCACCCGGTTGGAAATGCAAATATAGGCTGAGTACAACAGCCTAGATCACAGTCTTGCCTCCCTCCACTTTGTGATAGGAGCCCATAAGCGTCTTCCAAGATCCCGGGTTTTCGCACCCTTCAATTCATATAAACAGGACTCTATGTTATGTATGCCCAGTAATCTGGAGAGCCACATTTGGAAGGAAGGAGCGGTAGCATCTTTCCACCCAGCCGAAATTAGGATCCGGAGTACCGCAACTGACATAAAAACCAAAGCTTCCTCCTCCTTCCCCAGATTTAACTTAGAGTCAGTACCCAATAGCATCAGGGTAGGAGATAGATCGATCTTATGACCTAGCAGCCCCTCCCAAAATTTCTCTATCTCATCCCTAATGGGAGCTAGCAGACTACAATCGAAAAACATATGTAGTAGATCAGCTTGACCGGCATTGCATCTGGGGCACCTGTCATCGTCCCTAACCCCCCAAGCAAATAGTTTTGAAGGCGTATAATAGGATTAAACACCGTTTTGTAATGCTGGGCCCGCAGATTAGAGCCCCGAAAGAGCTTTTTGTTCAGGCTTATTGCGAGATCCAAGTCAACATCAGGATTGCCCAGTTTCATAGCCAAAGTGCATTCAGTCTTCTCCATATCGTCTTGAATTCTCATTAAGAGAAGATTATACACTACTTTAATCTTCTTGCACCCTTTTGCCAATAACTCAATCAAGGGGAGATCCACCGGAGGCCGCAGCTTTGGTCTTAATGCCTTGAGGGTTTTAACAATTTGGCCATACAGCAGCCAATTATTAGATGGCATACCAAACCTACACTGCAGGACATCAAACCCCACCACCCCATCTCCCTCCATAATATCCCCTAAAGTCTTAATTCCCAATCCCTTCCAAGCCTGAAGATTCCTATCCACGGCCAGCTGGGGGAAAAGACTAGAGTTGCACAAATGTAGGTATGAGTTTACCTTTGGAGCATTAAAAAACTTTAGGATAGATTTCCAAACCAGCCAGGCCCCATCAAGAGTCTTAAGTCGGGCCTTCTTATAAAATCTCCAGTCTACTTCACACATCAGTAAGCCAACTGCCTTTCTCCCCAGCAGCAGCTCAAAAATAGAAGGAGGGCTCTGCATATCAATATTTCCCCCCCGGGATCCTTCTCAGAGTGAAAAAAGATAGACATTTGTGTCAGGAGGCAGGTCCAGTGGTATAGTCTTAGGTTTGGAAGTGCCAACCCACCCCTTTCCAGAGGAAGTGACATAAAGCTGATGGAGCGCCTGACCTTGCCGTACTGCCAGAAACATCTTATAAAGATAGATTCCAAATTTCTCATTATATTTTTTCCTCAATAAATAAGGGTATGGCCCGAAACAGGTACAGGACTTTGGGAAACATTGTCATTTTTAGTTAGTTTACCCTCCCTATCAATGAGAGATGCAGCACATCTAATCTTTTTAACTCAACTTCTATAGCCTTAATGAGTGGAAGATAATTTTCCTCTACAATTTTGTCAACTGAAGCATTCATTTTCACCCCTAAACAAGTTGCAGAGTCCACAAATCTAGGGTCGGATTTAACAATATTTTTAGAGCAGATTATCTGTGTTTTTGATTCATTTAATAAGTACCCTGATCGACTGCCAAAGATCTTTGCCATTTGCGCCAAAACTGGCAACGCCTGCTGGGGATCGGTGGTGATGACTGCCAGGCCATCGGCATATGCCAACATTTTATTTACGTAACCTTTAAGTACAACAGGACTAATCCTAGGGCACCCAAATATTTCCTGTATGAAGGGGTCAATATAAAGAGAGAAAAGGATAGGGGAGCAGGGGCACCCTTGGTGCGTTCCTCTCTTGATGGCAATTTTGTCTGATCTTTCACCCATGACCACCACTCGCGCTACCGGGTCTCTATACATAGCTTTAAGTGCTCTAATGGTTTTTTCCCCAAAATCTCTCCCTGCAAGAATACCCCAAAGAAAGCTCCAAACAAGTCGGTCAAAAGCTTTCTCCGCGTCCAGCAGGATCATGGCCATCTCCCCCCCCTTGGCAGCCTGGGCGTCGAACAGAGCTATTGCTCTGCTTGTATGATCTGTTGTTCCGCGTCCGGGGACAAACCCATGTTGCCAAGGGGAGACGAGACTGCCAATGATCCTGCCCAACCTTTTGGCCCATATCTTAGAATACAGCTTGGTATTCGCGTTAATCAGCGAGATCGGGCGATAGGACCCTGGTTTCTCACTGGGTTTCCCCTTCTTGTGAAAGATTATTATATTGGTTTCCCTCCATGAATCCGGGATCACTCCTGAACACAGTACACCGTTAAATAGATCCAAAAGCAACAGGGTGATCTCGGATTCAATAGACATATACACCTCCAGGGGAATCCCATCTGGGCCTGCCGCCTTACCCGAAGCTAATTCCCATAGTGCTGCTGTAACCTCACTTCCAGTAATATCTCTGTCCAGTTCTTCTCTCGCTATATCGTCTAATCGAGGGCCCTTGTCCCCACCCCTTCCCCCTGATTTCCATCACAATCTTCCTCATCGTACAGCCTTTGATAAAAGTTCTGAAAAACCATTAGTATATCCTTAGCCTCAGTGTATTCTTTCCCATTTTCTTCTATGCTGGAAATGGCATTCTTGGCTTTTTCCTGCCTTACTCGTAATGCTAAGGCTCTACCTGGTTGCTCACCTGTTTCATAGCGCTTGGCCCTAGAGGTTTGAAATTCACCAATCGCCTTCTGAGTTACCACCTTCTGCAGCTCAGCTTTGACCGTCAAAAGTGCACTTTGGCTTTCGCTACTATCCCCCCCAAGGGCAATATCCTTTATGTGTTGTTCTTCTGCGACAGCTATTTTCCCCATTAATCGCTCCACCTCACACCTATCCTCTATTCTCAGCCTAGCAGAGCAACTTATGGATTCCCCCCTTAAAGCCGCTTTAAATGCCTCCCAAACACCATTACGTGAGGTGCTGTATCTATTAGCTGCAAAAAATTCACCCGACCATTTAGTGAGGTGTTATACAAATCTATTGTCCGCCAATAATCTCCTCTTGAAAGTCCAGCTTGTCCTTTTCCTTTCCACCTTATCCAATTCATACGATAATACCAATGGATTATGATCCGATATTATTCTCAGAAGTTTTATAATACCTACCCTATTTATTTCGGGAGAAGAGATAAAAAAAAATCTAGCTTCGTATACTTCTGGAAGGGGTTTGAGAAGTAGGTAAAGCCAGGGTTTTGAGGCTCTTTAGCCCCCCAAACATCCTTCAGCCCATGTGAACTGATAAGAGCCTTTACTGCCCTAAAAACTCTAGGTTTCCGCCCAGCATACATTGCTCCATTATCCCATTCTACTGAGATGTTTAGATCTCCACACTGTGGGGGTAGACCAACTAGCTATTTCTACTTCTAGGAGATCATAAATCTCAGGGTCATCTTTATTAGACCCATAAACCACACACAGTGTATAAGCCCATTTCCATCTCAGCTATTACCCATCTTCCACAGCTGTCTACTTTAACCCGTCTAGCCCCTCCCGAGGATGTTCTTGCTAGGATTGCGACCCCCCTAATTGTCGAAGATTGCGTTGAGCATGCCACCAACTCAAAACCATTAAGGAGCAAGAATTTCCTCTTAGCCCAAGGGAGATGAGTCTCTTGGAGACAAAGAACGTCTATTCTATTGTATTTCACAAAATACGCCAATCTTTGCCGTTTCCTCCAATCATTCATTCCTCCCACATTAATTGTGCATATTCTAATGTTCGCCATCCTGTTGGACTAAACAGCCTACTATAAAAACCTGAGCCTTAATCAGCCTCTTCTTTGCTGAGCTTATGCTTTGTCTAAAATAAATCCAAAATACACCATTTTTTCCCGTTTTCAAGTTTCCCCCCAACCCACCACCACCCCCTCTCCCCCCCCTCTGGCCCCCCACTCTACCCACTTCTAACCCAGACCCCCCTGAAACCTCCCCACCCTACTCTGTGAAGCACTCAGACCTAGTCTGTGCATGTGATGGTCACGCGGTGATAGTCGTGAGGGCTAATGACAATCCAAATACAAAATACCCACAAAAGCCCTTCCAGTACTAAACTAAACCAGATACCAGGGTTCACAGCCAGGGAAGTTAACCCGACCAGTCTTTAAACAACAGCTGAGACCTTAGATCTTGGAGAGCATCCCACCCCCGGCACTTACAGATTCCACCCTATTTGCCTTGAGAGTCAAGGTACTCCTTCGCTTTAATTTCTGAGGAGAAATACAATGTCTTCCCTTCATTAATTATTTTTAGCTGCGCCGGATTTATCAGGAAGGTTTGCATCTTTTTATCCTGGAAAGGCTTAATCATTCCTCTTAATCGCCAACGTCTATCTACGGTCGTGTGGCAGAAGTCCGGCCGGACGAATAATGAGACCCCCCCGCTGCTTCTTCTTGCATCTGGTCTAGTCAATTCTGAGATGGCCTGTCCCAGAATAAAATTGCCGAGGAAAATTAAAACTGCCCTGGGTGTGTCCCCTTCCTTAGCATTCCTTCGTATTTTAAAGGGGGTGCGGTGCACTTTCTGTACCTCAATAGGCCAGTTCCAGCTGGTCAGTTCGGGAAATGCCTGCTCGAAGAGCTTGATGATATATGCCCTGATATCGGAGCCCTCGATCCCCTCCGGGATTCTGAGGACCCTCAGGTTGTTTCGACGGAGCCTGTTCTCCATTTCCTCGAGCTTCCATTGTATATCCACCACCTGGGAGCAGTGTGAATTAACCTTAGTGACGGCCTCGGCCACCTCGGCCTCCGTTGACACCACCCTATCTTCCAAATTTGAGACTCTGTCCCCGGTGTTGGCACAGGCCTTAGATAGCTTCCCGACTACGCCCTGCATCTTCCTCATTGCAGCCTGAGATTTACGATTGTCCTGGCGTGTTTCCTCCCTATGCGCAATTATCTCTTGATGAATTGTCTCCAAGAGTGACATTTGGGTGAGTTGCAAACAGGGGCTTGCCAGCAAAGGCATGGAGGAGGAATGATCCCAGCTCAGTTCACATTGGGGGTGTGCCTGACCTTTTGCTGCCGCTAAGGGCCTTAATGCAGTTGCTGGCTGGCCAATCTCTGGGTCGCTCTCGGAATCCAGATAGGAGCTGCATTCCTCATCCTCCTCTGACCACCCAACCCCATCTGAAGCCGAAAAAGAAGCTTCGCTTGGAGCGTTCTCTTTTCCAGTCTGGATGGAGTGGGTATCCATATCAGCAGTGGCTCCCAGTTCTGAAGGCTCCACCTTGTTAACGTCAGCGGTGACCTGTAGCAGCGATTGTACTCCAACCACCATTGGATCCATATCCAGAGGCACTAGGGGGCCATCGTTGTTTCCCCATATTAAGGTTACCTCTCCTGGGGTCGTTGCTGAGCCCTTGGATTCCTCTCCCAACAGCGGGGTATCTTGTGCAGAGGGGAGAGGTCTGAGGGGGGGCCCTACTATCATCGGTTGGTACCTCTTCAAGGACCTCCACCTCTATAGTTATACCATCCCCCGACTCCTTGGTAGGCTCCTTGGCCTCCTTCTCCTTACCAGCTTTAGAGAACAGGTCCGCTATCGAAGCTGTAGCCAAACGAGTCCGTGCGGCAATCTGTTGCCTCTTTTTAAGTTGTTCCACCGGGGGCGTTTGAACTTTCTGTATGTCCTCAGCTACCTCCACTTCGGCTCCTTCCCGCACTGTTTTTTTTTCCAGCAGAGTCGCTTTCGACCCCAGATTTTTTTGGGGAGCCATTGCTTCCTTTCATGCACCGCACCTCTGACTAGGCAGGCTCGGGGCTTCTCGGCGAGTACTCCCGCTTGTGAGCTCCGCTCTGAGCTCCGCTCCGCTCCGCCTCCGCCTTCGCACCTGGCTCCGCCCTCCTTAGCACCCGAGACGTTTTCGACTAGGGGAGAGAGCAGCTACAGCAATCGCCAGCGTCCGCAGAAGTTGTTTAGCGGACCCGCGAGAGGTGAGCGCCGTCAGCATAACGTCCGTATTTTCCCCGGTTTTGGCTTCTCCTAGATTCAGATGTCGGGAAACTCCTGGCTGTGAGACTATGACTTCATTGGGCTCCTTCTCCTTCGCGTCCTCACCAGTCCACCACAACGGCCACAACTACGCGGCCGCCATCTTGCTCACTGCTTTCCCCATATATGGTCTTTCCTTTGCACCAACCTGTACCAACTTGTATTTTTCCTTCTTAGGTAACGGATTCGGACTGGGACAGTATATATGTGATCTGTTGATAATGTGCCGGCAGTCTTCTCGGCGGACCTCGAGGGGTTAGGTCGCGAGAGGCTCCTCTGGCAGAGTTGTTTGTCTAAGAAATGATTGAACCTTCTACACTGCCAACTGAATGATTATTGGTGATTGGTATTAGGGCTATTTGTAAGTATAGCTCTATTGGGTTGTAAATATTTTTTCGGTACTTCAGTTGGCGACTCCGCCTGGACTCCGCGTTGGGGTCGTCCCTCTGTAATCAGAAAAAAAATGGGACATTGGGAAAGGTGATCTTGATCAGGGGGGAGGACCGACCGAAACCTAAATATCATCTCCTACGCTGACGACACCCAACTGATCCTCTCCCTCACCAAAGACCCAATCACCGCCAAAACCAACTTACACGAAGGGATGAAAGACGTAGCCGAATGGATGAAGAACAGCCGCCTAAAACTGAACTCGGACAAGACGGAAGTCCTCATCCTAGGAACCTCCCCCTCTGCCTGGAACGACTCATGGTGGCCCCTGGCCCTAGGCAGCGCACCCAAACCAACAGACCATGCTCGCAACTTAGGATTCATCCTAGACTCATCCCTCTCCATGACCAAACAAGTCAACGCCGTCTCATCATCATGTTTTAACATCCTACGCATGCTCCGAAAGATCTTCCGATGGATCCCCACCGAAACCAGGAAAATGGTCACCCAAGCACTTTTCACCAGCCGACTAGACTACGGAAACACCCTGTACACCGGAACCACAGCCAAATTGCAGAAAAGACTTCAACGCATTCAAAACGCCTCCGCCCGACTCATCCTGGACTTACCTCGACACAACCACATATCAGAACACCTCAGAGACCTGCACTGGCTCCCTATTAGCAAGAGAATCATGTTCCGTCTCCTCACTCACGTACACAAGGCCCTCCACAACCAAGGACCCAGCTAACTCAACAATCGCCTTTCCTTTTACACCCCCAACCGCCAACTTCGATCGTCAAACCTAGCCCTCGCCGTGATCCCACGCATCCGAAAAACCACCATGGGAGGTAGATCCTTCTCTTACCTAGCGGCCAAGACCTGGAACTCCCTCCCCTCTCACCTCTGTCTTACCCAGAACCACCTCTCCTTCAGGAAGCAACTCAAGACCTGGCTATTCGATCAGTAACGATCCCCTTTCCCTCATGCGCTCACCCTCTGGGTGAGTAGCGCGCTATACAAATTTCTGACCTGACTTGACTTGACTTGAGGGTTGCTCCGCTCTCTCGATCGAGAGAGCCTCAGTTGCTAGTGACCCCACGCCGGAGTCCTACGGGTGTAACCCGGGAACAGACCACGTTGGTCTACAGGAGTTGGCAGTGGAGAAGCTTGCAATCGAACCTGAGTGCACCAGGTGAGTGATTTGTCTTGTCTCGTGTTGGATATCCTTTGGATTGGAACTTGGTATTTGGTGGTTTAATGCCACGGAGAACTCAGAAGGGGATCTGACGGGGCAGTATTGAGACTGCACGGGCAGACGCTCCTGTTTTGGTATATTTTGGAGAATAATAGAGATAGGGACCAGATGCCTTGGTGTAACTTGTGGAAGAAGTGTACACCCGGCCGGATTGCTCTCGGAAACGCTGACAGCTGAGATTGCGTAGCCCTCGGACAGATCTGGAGCGGCGCTTGAAAAAGCGGGCTCAGCCAGAATAGTCCGGGAAGAGAACCATGAAGGCTGCCGGATGGTCCGTAGGTCGATCTGTGGTTTAAAACCTGTGTGGGTATCTCTAGGCAGTCTAAGGACAAGGCTGTTTGATTCTGATGCTTGATTTAAGGGCCCTTTGGAATTTGGAAGATTACGTGAGTTCTCCATAGATGGGAGTCGACGGGCTCCACCTTCTGTTTGAAATAAGTTGTTTGTCGTTTTTTGTTGATGTAAAGATTGTTGTTGAATTATTATTTGTGTGTGATTGAATTTGACTGTAAACATGGCCATGTTTATGAGAGTGTTGTAAATAACATTTTCCTTTCAGCTAGCAGTATCTAGAATATATAAGGAGGGGCAATGCCTTGTTTTAGTAAGTTATGCTTCGGCTGTGTGTGCCGGGGGTGTACGAGACTGGACGAAAGCCAGCCGGCCCCTCCGGAGGGAAGCCCCAGCCATGATATATATTGTAAGCATGGGATTGCCCCACTCTTATTCAATACCCTATGGCATAAATACACCAAAGACAATGTAGAGTTACAGTGGCCGCTGACAGGCTCCTTTGATGAGAAAAAGATCCAGTATTTGCAGGACCGTCTGTTCGCTAAACGCAGCAGACAGGCCATGTTTGACACCCTCAATAAGTGGCAGACAGAAGCAAAACGGAGACGTATCAGGGCAGAGAAATTAGTAAAGATAAAGCAAGGACAGACTATAACTCAGAAAGCCATTGCTCATGATAAGAATCAGACCGAACAAAATATTGAATGTGTAGATAGACAGTTTAGACTACAGGTAGACAAAAGTTATGTGACTCGAAATGAAGCAGAAGATGAAATAGAGGATTTACTGGATGTTCGACCTCCCCCACCGTATGCGCCACAATGTATATATCCTGCTGTACCTTTGCGCGCGGCTACGGCGCCTTCGACCTTCGCCCCAGAGGCAGACGTGTCTCTCACCCCTTTGGGCGCTACTCGTGCCATGACTACCTCATTGAGAGACACGGCTACCCTTATCCCTGACACGCGGCAGCCCCCCGGAATTTCACGTATAGTCCTCGCAGCACCGAGTCCTATATGGACATCTCAGTCGGCCGGTGCGACCCCTGAAGAGAGGGATCGTACTCCATTGGGGGATCTGGGTGGGATGAACGCTAGACGCCTATTTACGAGAGCATCACTGGGCTATAGTGAGAGGGAGGCTATATCAGAACAGGCAGTTAAGTGGATGCGGAAGGATGTATATACAGTGGCTGATTTGTGGAGTACCATAAGGGACTTTGAACCGGTTATGCAGCAACATGCTTTGCATCAAATGTCCCGTTATCTTATTGACGCATGGGAACAATGTTTTCAAGATGGACTGGCCCTCAAATATTGTATGACATTTTGGACCGAGCTCATAAGTTCGATCTAAGTCCAGTGGAAGTGTACAAAAACGTAGAAACATTGGTAAAATATCGAGGCAGAAAGTTTGTGAAATGTCCCAACTGGGATTCTCAACATCCCATGAGGGAAGTGCATCCTATTTTTCATCCTGAGATACCTGAGGTACGTGATGCTCATAATCAAGTTACGAGAGCCCGAGAGGATGCAGGGTTTCAGGAACAATTGGTATATATGCCATGGAAGCGAAGTGAAGTCCTTGCTTTAAAATCACAGCTGCCGGACCCTCGTAAAAATCCCACCGCTTACTATAAAGAACTAACTGAAGCCGAGGCGTCAGCTGTAATGACTTTAGCCGATGTTGAGTTGTTTTTCGGATTGTTGGTTCCTGTAGATATATGGCGACAGGTTCATGACACCGATCATGCAGCGGTTTTAAGGGGGGACCTGGAACCAGTTGAAAGACTGGGACCGGGACCGCAAGCCTGGAGACAAGCCCAGAGATGAGATTACTGCTCTCCCCACGAAAATAATTGCCTACATGCACACACTGATTCCCCCACGTAAAGTCGACTGGAATAAATTGACTGCTTGTAAACAAAAGAAGGATGAAAGTGTTTCTGATTTTTTCACTCGATTCGAAGGTCCTTCAATTGATTTTAGCAGGCAGGATCTTGCCACGGAAGGCGGGGTCCGGCTGTTTGTAAATCGTTTTGTGACCAACCTGATACCTGAAGTCTCTGCTCGGCTGCAAGCCGCAGAAAGTACCTGGACTACCTCTACCCCCTCTGTAATACTAAGCATGGCCCAATACTATGAGCACAGGGAAAATGAGAGTAAGGATAAAGTAGAGAAAAAGACCAAGGATCTTAAAACACTGGTATTGTTACAGCAGGTTATTCGAGGGCAAGGAGGAGGGAGAGGAGTCCGAGGGCCAGTATCCAGAGGGGTAGGGACTGGAAGAAGTGCAGGCCCAGCCCCGCCGTTAGGGATAAATCAGTGCACTTATTGTAAACAGGAAGGACATTGGAGAGCTCAGTGTCCGTTACTGCTTGCCCAGAACGGAGCTGTTCGAGGACGGGGACGGGGTCGAGGTGGCCCTGATTGAAGTGACATGCGTAGGGAAGAAGTTGCTCAGGGCAGGTCTGAACGAAACCACTTTGACAACCCTCAAGGTAGGCAATACTTTAATGAGGATTATGCATTTGGAGATCAGGATGGGTGTGCTCACCCATAGGACAGCCAGGGACAGAGTAGGGGCCAAGTGTCGATCCCAGTCAATCAACAAGGACCCTATGTGAAAGGGGAATTGATGGGAACTTCCGAGAATTTTCTAATTGACACAGGAGCAATGAATAGTTTCTGTTGCTCGATCATTGGTCGCAGGGGCGGCTCTGTCCGGGCAGAATAATGTATCAGTGGAATTTTCAGGAGTTCCGGTGGTACGCCCCATCTCTAAACCCCTCCCATTCACTATTGGTCCTGCTACAATTGATTCCCCCTTTTTGTTGACTTTGCATTGCGGTGAGAATTTATTAGGTCTGGATATGTTGAAGAAATTGAACGCAAAAATATATTGTTCCCCTGATGGTGTTTACTTAACGATACAGCCCCACACAGAGAATATGAAACAGTGTTTTGCTAAGAATGAACCTCTACCCCCTGAGTTTGAGGCTATTCCTAACACGTTGTAGGCAACAGGGGATGCAGATGTCGGTAAACTAGACATCCCTCCTGTCCACATTACTCTGAAACCTGGTGCGAAATTGCCCCGTATACCTCAGCATCAGATCTCGCCGGCAGGCGAGCGAGCTTTACTCTCAATTATTCAGGATTTGATTGATAAAGGCGTGGTGGAGGAAACAGCTGCCAATGTTTGTAACAGCCCTATTCTCCCGATTTTGAAGAAATCCTCTGATTCTGGATCTCCCGGGAATATTGATGCATATCGTTTTGTAATTGACCTGCGGGAGGTGAATAAGATAGTGGTGCCTCAGTATCCTGTGGTGACTGATATCACTACTATCCTCACAATGATCCCACCGACTGCACAATATTTTTCGGTCATTGATCTGAAGAATGCTTTCTTCAGTATCCCGATTCATCCAGATAGCCGTCAGATCTTCGGCTTCTCGTTATCTGGCCGAAGCTTTAGATTCTGTTGTGCACCTCAGGGCTACACTGAAAGTCCAAGTATTTACAGTCAGGCCCTCAAAGCCCTTTTGGACGATTTAGTTCTGCCCACTGGTAATGTGCTCCTGCAATATGTGGATGATTTGTTGATAGCGTCCGACACTAAGAAGGGTTGTAAGGATGCCACTGTTAAGTTACTGCACCATCTGACGGCGAAAGGTAATAAGGTATCCCTGTCTAAATTCCAATATTGTCGACAGGAGGTGACCTACCTAGGCCATCTACTGTCGAAGGAGCGTAGGCGTTTGACTCCTGAGCAAATTACTACTATCTCTAACATGTCTGTCCCTTGCACCCAGCGTGAAGTTTGTGCTTTTCTTGGCATCACTTCCTACTGTCGCCAATGGATACCTAATTTTTCTCTTCTTGCTAAAACTTTGTTACATTTAACCACTAAAGATGTGCATGAACCTCTTCCCTGGACTGACGAATGTCAGCATTCTTTTAACTCTTTGAAATCTGCTCTTTGTTCTGCACCCGTCTTGGGTACTCCTGACTTCCGTAAACCCTTTGTACTCTATGTGCATGAGGTTGACGGTTGCTCGCTTTCAGTGTTAACGCAAGGATTTGGTGGTAAGCAAAGACCTTGCGCTTATTTCTCGGCCACACATTGGATAATGTTTCCAGAGCGCTTCCTAGCTGTCTGAGGGCCACTGCAGCTGTTGCGGTGGCCATCCGGCAGTCGGAGTGGCTCGTTCTAAATTCTAATCTAACAGTGATGGTGCCGCACGCAGTGGATGCATTGCTAAATAAAACAAAAACGCAGCATCTTACAAGTGCACGCCTCACCCGCTACGAATTGACATTGTTTGCTCCGCATATTACGATCATGCGATGTGCCACGTTAAATCCTGCCACATTGTTACCTCTCCCTTCGAATGAAATTACAAATGATGTACACGATTGCATATTTCGGACTGATGAAGAAACGAAGGGGAGGATTGACCTCACTGACATTCCTCTATCTGACCTCCAAGGGGAATTATATGTGGACGGGTCTTGTTTCAAGTTAGCAGATGGCACAACAACAGCTGCATATGCAATCACTACGCTGAAAACGGTAGTTGAGACCTCTCGAGTTCCCTATCGATCAGCTCAGGCTACGGAACTAGTGGCATTGTTACGAGCCTGTGAATTAAGTGAGGGACTCGAGGTTAACATATATACAGACAGCCAATACGCCTTCGGCCTGGCCCATAGCTTGGGCGGCTGTTAAAGGAACGGGGTTTCCTCACCTCCCATGGTCAGAAAATACAGAATGGCCCTTTGGTGTTGCAATTACTTGCTGCCCTCACCTTACCCAAGAAACTCGCCATAATAAAATGCAGCGCCCATAAGGCGGTGGTGGATGAGGTGGGAGAGGGGAATGCCTTTGCTGACCAGATTGCTAAACAGACGGCTCAGTCCATGTTATCAACTATGTATGTAACAACCTCAGCAAGATGGGTGGAAGAATCTGATTTGTTCAATAATACTATATAGAGTGTGAAAGCAATACAGAAGGAAGCCACTCCAGCTGAATTGAGACGATCGGAGCAGGAAGTGGGAAGGTTGGATGAAAATAACTGTTGGGTTGATTTAACAGAAAAACAAAGATGGTTGTTGCCCGATGCTTTGGTACAGGCCGTTGTAACTATGGCCCATGGTCCAGCTCATATTGGAGCTAAAGGTATCTGTGCTTTGTTGGACCCAGTATGGAATAACCCCAATATTCAAAGGACGGCTGTCCATTTGGTTCAATATTGCATGGTTTGTTTGAAACATAATCCAGGAAAAGGGGAAAGTGTGCTGAGCGGGAACTTTGCACCTCCGACTCTGCCGTTTGAAGTGCTTCAGATGGATTATATCCACATGGAGCGCGTCAACAACTTAAAATATGTTTTGGTAGTGGTTTGTGCCTTTAGCAAATAGGTTGAGGTTTACCCAACTAAAGAAAACACGGCTTTGGCTACAGTAAAAGCTCTTATCAAGGAGTTTATCCCTAGATATGGGCTGCCCCGCTTGATCTGGTCGGACAATGGGGTGCATTTCCATGGGGCTCTTGTCAGGCATATCTGTGACGGGCTGCAGATACGACATAAATTCCACGCAGCTCAGCACCCTCAGTCAGCAGGATTAGTGGAGAAGTATAATGGGATACTGAAGCTAAAAATGGCTAAGATTCAAGAGAGTACTGGTTTAAAATGGCCTGACACTTTACCCCTGGCCCTCATGTCATTACGAGTTACCCCTCACTCACGTTCTGGTCTCTCTCCTTATGAAGTGATCTTTGGACGACCTGCTAATGTATAGGGAGTGCCCAGACCATGGTCATTTACTGATGTTGAATATCCTATGTTGATTGATCACTTGTATACCTTGACTAAAGACCTCCGTTCTATTCATCAGCAGGTAGCAACTGTACTGCAGCCCCTGCCAGAGGGCCCCGGACATCGCTTGGAACCCGGCCAGTGGGTGCTAGTCAAGAAGTACGAACGAGACACCAGCTTGGCTCCGAGGTGGTCCAAGCCATATCAAATCCTTCTCGCCACGCGGACAGCTGTAAAGGTGGATGGGAAGAAGCATTGGATCCACGTCTCTCACCTTAAATGGCTGCCCCTCCCGCTTCCTTATGATCAGCAGCATCCGGATGGAATTTTGACCCAGGAAAGTGAGAGAGCCACTGCATTTGTTCCTTTTTCCGACGCCTATGAAATAGAGCCAAGGCAAGAAGAAGGAGTGACGGGATTGGGCGAAACGGCCCTAGTTGAACCCACAGTTGCCCTTAACCCTGTCACCAATACTCCAGTAAGCAGGGGCTCTGATGAAGGAAATGTACCTTCCCCTGTGCTATTTTCTGATCAGGAAGCTCCGGGTCATTTGCGTTACAACCTACGAACGAGAAAACATCACGGTACCTCAGACGCCACGGCTAGGAGTTAAGGAAAGACTTGATTAATTAGGGTTTGTTAGATTTGTGTCTGAGGCACTGAGCGAGACACTGGACTGAATTCGTTGAGAGCTGGAACTTTGGTATTGTGCTCTGTTCAGAAAGAAAGACTATCACATGTAAAAGGCCAGGTTGTACATCGGATTTCCACGACGACGGCGTTTTGTTTTCTTGAGATGAACGATAGGAGTCTGCCTGTGAGACTCTAGACGGACACAGGGAGAAGAACCCTCTGGCAGGACGGACTGCTTTGCCCGAGTTTAGCTTTGGACTTTTAGTTAGGAATGTACCCTTTTGGTCGTATTGTACCTGAAGAAGAATGCCCTTTTGCACTACGATACTTGCCCTTTTATGAGCCAATGTTTTCTACTTGGACCATGCGTGTGAAAATACCATTTGTGTTAGTAATAGCCATTATATTAGCCATTTTTATGAGTATATTCGTATATTTAGAGTATGAGCACCCAATGCAGGCGATGATGCCCACTACCGTTGCCCCACCTGAGCACCTGATGTTCACCTTAGCCCCACATAAGGAAAGACATCGTCAGACTTATGCTAAGAATGTATTTGTAGAAATGCTCCACCAAATCCATAGCACCACCAATATGACAAATTGTTGGGTTTGTGGACTTCTGCCATCAGTTATGCATAAACATGATTTGTTTCTCTGCCATTGTCATATTTAGGTAGTTGTGAAGCATGGTTCCAATGTTCTCAGCCATGTAAAACCATTATGTGGAAAACCCCAAACAATATTCAGAAAAAGATTATAACTTGATCCCAGCTTATATTGAAACGCACCAGGGGTTTGATCCAGCAGGAAATGGGGGGGGGGGAGGGATCATTGGATCCAGAGGCCGGTATGAACTTATATACGACGAGTGAAAACAGTACTTGGTTGAAAGATGAACTTTATGATTTTTCTAATTTTAACCATTCTCAGTATTTCCAGCAGTTTATTACCAGATATGTCACTAGTGAAAGTGTCTTGCCCATCCCTATCTTGAATACTTCCTCACTCTTTTGTGTGCAGGGGATTGGCATGTACAAGTTGTGAATAGCATCTGCAATTATACATATAGAATGAAGATTTTTAGTAGCCCTCCATTGTTAACGCCTCCGAATGTGTATTTTGTATGTGGGGAAAATGCCTATACCTGGTTACCGCGAGGGTGGGCAGGCCAATGTTATCTATACTTTCTGTACCCTCCTGTATATATAGCACCGTCAGACTATCACAAAACACATCAACTCCATAACACAAAGGTGATTTCCAATAGGCAGCGAAGACAGCTCGGAATGACTGAAGTTGACCAAACTGACACTTCCTTGCAACAATTTACGGATTTTACTAAGGGTTTGGTCCCATTCTGGAGACCGATATTCAATAGTAGGGAGATAAGGCGATTGTCCAGAATAGTGGAGAATGTCATAAATATTACTACTGAGATTATGACAAATATAACTGAAAAATTTCAGGCTACGAGACTCGTTTCTCTTCAGAACCGGATGGTTCTTGACGTCATCTTGGCCGATCGAGGAGGAGCATGCCGGGTGATCGGCAGCTCCTATTGTGTTTACATTCCAGACTCCGCCCCCACGGTCCATTTAGCTATCCAGAAGTTGCACTGCATTGCTGCCGAAATGCACATTGAAAATGGGTCCTGGTCTCTCTCTAGCTGGTTTTGGGGGCTTCTGTCTACCTGGGGTTGAAAGTTATTGATGATAGTTGCTCGAGCTGCCGGTATCCTCTTTACTTGCTGCCTTTGCATGCAGTGTGGTCCGGCCTGTTGCTCCTATTGTGCTACCAAATTGACAGCCATGATCATCCCTTCTCCCAGCCCTTCTAAATATCGGATGCTCCAGCAGGAGATTTGTGAGTTGATGGCCATCGATGAGGACGTTTTCCAGGATTAGTACTTTTCTTAGTTAGCTACATCACGCTAAAAGGAGGGTTTGAGGAACGGAAATCTGAATTAGGCCTAGTAAAACATATTGTAACAGTTAGAAATTAGCGTGATGCATCTATTAGTCTAGTGAAGGTGTTCGAGTGTTAGTAACTTCACACATGTAATAGCTGAGGGATCAATGTATGCCTTATTTTAGTTATTCACCTTATTGCGAGCAACATAGATTAACTCGACCAGTGCCATTTTGTGGCCTAGTCTGCTTGCGTCATTAGTGGAAACCTACCATTGCATTTAGCAAGAGTCGTTCTCTCGAGAAATAGGCTGACAAATGTAGCCAACTGCTGCTTCTGCCCGTTAGGCCTGTCAAGGTTGTAGGTGGGGGTAGGATGGATAAGCACATTCCAGGAGGTGCTGTGCGGACTCTCCTAGTGCTGGCAGAAGGGAGTCACCCTCCTTGACCTTGCTATAACAAGCTGAGCTAAACTAAGGATGCTTTGTGTTCCATATATGGTCTTTCCTTTGCACCAACCTGTACCAACTTGTATTTTTCCTTCTTAGGTAACAGTTTCGAACTGGTACAGTATATATGTGATCTGTTGATAATGTGCCAGCAGTCTTCTCGGCGGACCTCGAGGGGTTAGGTCGCGAGAGGCTCCTCTGGCAGAGTTGTTTGTCTAATAAATGATTGAACCTTCTACACTGCCAACTGACTGATTATTGGTAATTGGTATTAGGGCTATTTGTAAGTATAGCTCTATTGGGTTGTAATTATTTTTTCGGTATTTCACGGGTTTATGACGGCACCCAGCCGTCATCAGCACACGTGCGCCGTAGTGCATGACGGATGGGGGCCTTCATCAGCATGCAAGGGGTTAAGGTTGTGCTGGGACAAAAATACTTGGATTATATTGCTCGAGCTATCGTAGACTGTTAGCACCCGGATTTTAAAAGCTAAAGTCTTGCTTGTACTTTAAGGTTGTGCTTCGTCTATAAATGATTGGTTTATAATTGCTCGTACTTCCCCAGATTGAACAACAACTGGTTTTTTTTTGTTTTTTGGTTTTTTTTAAGAAGGAAGGGGAATAAAGAAGGAAAACGAAAGGAAAAAAAAAGAAGGGAAAAGGGGAAGGGAGAAAAAGAAAGGAAGGAAAAGGGAAGGTAAAAGGGGGGAAAGAGAAAAGAAAGAGAAATAAGAAGAGAAGAGAAGGAAGGGAAGGAAGAAAAATAGAAGAGAGAAAGGGGAAAGAAGAAAAGGGTGAAAAGAGAAGGAAAAAGAAAAAAAGAAAAAAGAAGAAAGAAGAGGAAGGAAAAAGAAAGAAGAGGAGAAAAAAATAAAAAGAAAAAAAACCTTTACTTGGTCCCTTAATATCAGAGCTCTCCTAGATGTTGTTTCAGCAGAAGTGGAAAATCTCACACCTGATTTGGCATCGGATTCTTTTTTCTGTGATCTCCATACCTGCACTCAATACCTGCTAGCAGCATATGATCATTGTTCATTCTATGGGTTGATGCAAGGCGTGAACAACATGAGGAGCACTCCCCCTTGCTAAGTTTCTCATTGCATAGCTGGTTTAACCCTTCTGGTCTCGCCACGACTTCGCTTGACCCACTGCGAGTCCCCAGAAGACCCTTGCCCGTGTTTCTCTCCTCTGTCCAGAATGGAGATAAGTCCCGACACTAATGGTCTCGAAGCCTTCATTATTAATTATCCAACTAGCCTCTCCAAGAACGCGGCAAAGAAATATAAACATCGCCTTCTCAAAGCTAGGCCGGAAACCTTAATCTCTGATCATTATTTCTGCAACAACATAGGTTCTGTGGTTAACAACCTCTTCTTTTACCAGGCGCAGTGCGTCCATTGGGGCGTAGGGGCGTAGCCCCACTAAGCCCCATGGACCCACCGTGTCGTCACTAAAATACAAATAAAAATATTTAAAAATTCACACTACCCGCCGGCCGGGAATCTGGGAGACACCTGACTTTTCCGGAGTGCGCAGGGGGGGGGAGGATGGGCCTGCTGCAGCTGCGCAAGTGGATTTTTGGGCAGAAACTAGCCCGCGCGTGCGCAGATTGTTTCCCTGTGAATTTCCCCTTAGAGAGAGGACCAGGGGGCGGGCCGTAGCCCCCGGGGTTGCACAGGGCGACTGGGCGAGCAGTCATGGTGCCCTCCCAGCCAATCCTGGCGCTGCATACAGCGCCAGGATTGGCTGGTCGATTCTCTTAACTGCTAGGGAGAGTGGGACTGAGCAGGTGAATGTGTGTAACGACTTACCCCGTTTCGGCTCCTGGGGCAGGATTTACACAGGGAGATGCTGTTCTTCTTAACCCTGGATTTCCCATCATCATGCAACTATAAACCCGATCTCAGGCCGAGCTGAACCAGGCCTAACGCTTTAAAGAGATAAAGGCAGAAGCACTGGTTTTGGCATCTTTTAATTAATTAATTTATTTATTTATGCATTTTTATATAGCGCGGACTTTACCCGAAGGCGTCAGAGCGCTTCACAATAGGAACAGAACTTAATTAGTCCCGCCGTATTTCCAACATCTGTGCTCTTTCAGAGTAGACGCAGTACGTTCAGCTGGGGCCGGAGGTGCAACTCTCGAGTTCGATCTCCTCCACAAAGATCCAGTCCAGCATCGCAGCAGGGGTCATTCAGGCCACCGGGTGGCGCTGCTTCACCTTTTTTCACCATTACCAGCAAGGAAAGAACACTGAGGCACAGGTTCCCAGAGAATATGGTGCCGTTTCCCACCCTCATTCCTCAGTCAGATGCTTATATCATTGAGTTTCAAAAAACTATCCTATTACTCTCCACAGGCTATATCTATGGGTGGGCGAGCCGCTCGGTGCATCTGTCGTTCCAAAACTGCAAACTTACAGCACTAAGGGCCCCTCTGTTCCTGGTGCCTTGCAGCAGTGGTACGATCATCTTGGGGTTCTTGTTACTCGAACTGGTGCAAATTCTGATAATTTTGTTTATCCTCTTCAAGGCTTGCTAATGCTTGCGAAAAAAGTAAAATGTAAATTGATACTTGTATAGCGCACTACTCACCCGCAAGGGTCTCAAGGCGCTTGTACGAATACCGCTGTGGAACCCATCCTGGCTTTCCCTGTGAGGTGTCCACTCCTGGGCACCCCCAAGGTGGAGGCCAGGCATTCTTAGCGTTGTGGGGGCCGTCATAATTGGTTATTTTTCACTAGTTATACTGGATGGTGAAAAGGTCCCACAGAGCAATCTAAAACTTTGGCAGCTTTGTTCAATATGGTTTGACTCCAGATCCTCAACCCTCTATTTAGAACCAGACCCTCTAAAGGTACGTGGAAACACGTCAGTTACAATATGCAAATTAGCTTACGCCCCACCACTGTCAAATGTCATCAGCCGCCCCTGTCTTTTACACTAGAAAGCGGGCCAGCTGGCGGTCTGTGCTCTACGCCAAGCTTCGAATAACTGGATCCAAGAAAACTGCACATGGCCTCAAATTAACAAAGTCTCCCTCCTCCTTTCTCAAAGCCACTACTACTATCACCCTCTACAATAATGGCATCATCCTAATCCAAGTCTCTAACATCAACCTATCAAAGATAGCGAATATCTACCCAACTCTCAGGAAAGCGATCTATAGTGACTCCTCTGACCCTATGTCAACCACCTCATCCATGCTGAGCCTGAATATTACTATTCCTTCAACATCATTAAATACCCCAGTCTCCATTAACCCCTCATCTCCTTCTACTGAGTCCACAGCCTACACGTCACCAGTAGGATTACCTCAACTCACTAGAACACCCTCTTTAACGGTCATGACCACTCCCTTCTCCCTATATCCCACTCACATAGCTACAGTGTCCCCAGTCGAATCCCATCATCTCATTATTTCACCTCCTCAACTGGAGGACGAATCGATGGCTTCTATTTCTTCACTGACTGTCACCTCAACACACGAGGACTTCCGAGTGGAGTTACCTCACCAAGTCACTCAGTCATCCTATTTAACTGACATTGCCCCTTTCACCAACCCTATAACTCTGCCCTATACTAGTTTTGAGTCGGGACTTCAATCCCCCTTACATGCCCCAATGGCCTGTTCTTTCTCACCTTCTGTTAGCTTATCATCTGTTGACTTTAGAACGGAGTTGCTCCCTCGGGTCCCAATGGCTTCAATCTCTTCTCCTACCGCCAACCTGACTCAGGAAAACTCTAGAGTTGAGTTGCTCTCCTCATTAGTACAGCCCTCTCTTACAGCTGATGCTGCCCCCTCCACCTCCCTATAACACTGCCGCACACTAGTAATGAGCCCGGGCTTCGATCGTCACCACTAGACCTTTCTGGCCTTCCTCAAGGTCTCCCGTTGCCGACCGCTCTTCCCACACTCTTGCCTCCCTTCGCTCAACACTCTGACTTGACTTCACGTCTTGATGATATCTCTCTATAGCTACACCTTCTCTCCTCTGAACTACACAAGCTGAAAGCCCTATCAACAGATCTCTTCCCTAGGTTTATTTCTCTTCTCTCTTCTACGAGCTGGCTTAGAGAGGCCTCTCAGACTATGGATCACATAGTCCAGCCTCTAGATCCCTCCACGTCCGAATCGATCCCCCTAGTCAACACCAATGACTGTTGCATAGGAGATGAGGTCCAACCTTCGACCACTGATCGACCGAACTCGCTCAACACTAACGCGTCCTTCTCCACACTTAAGCAACGACCTAACGCCTATCTCAGTTGATTTGAGTTCCACTTTTCGTCCGTTGATCCAGATATCTCTCACAACACCAGCCCGACCCTGTCAGAATCCAGCCTTGACCCTACGAGACAGATTACTTCCATTCCATCTAATCTGTGCAGAGAACCCCGTTGCAATCTCAGTTATCTTAGTTGCAGTAACACTAACAACCTCACAAGTGTAAAGATCTCCCAGTTGCCTCCCTCCCCAAATCCAACCCGTCTTAAATGTGTACTACTTAACTGCAGGTCCGCCAGTAAACATGCCACCGATATCTTCGACCTCATCCAAAACAACGATTTAGACATTATCATCCTTACTGAAACTTGGTTAAATTCAGCTTCCACTCCCATCTTAGACCTCCTAGTACCCCCCACTCATGATATAATAGGCTTGACAGAGATCTGAAACTGGGTGGGGGACTAGCATGTATTCACAGAAACACACTTTCGGTTTCTCAATCAGACTCCCTGAAGCCTACCTCCTGTGAAAACTTCTGTCTCACTATATCAAATATGAACCTGCCTGTCTGCAAACTTCACACCTTTTATCGACCCCCGGGCGACAATCTCCCTTTCACTGAGCAACTAATGGAAATCATCACTAGTAACGTCGACTCAGAGGTATCACAAATCTTCATTGGTGATTTTAACCTTCATTGGTCTAACACCAACGACCCCGTTGTATCCTGCATTAAATCTTTCTTAACTGATCAAGATCTTACTCAGCACTGTATCCAACCTACTCATACCAAAGGAGAAGCATTAGACCTCATTATCTCTAAAGAGCAATCTATATCCATTGAGTCCATCACCCCCTGCAACTGGTCCGACCACCACTATATCCTCTTCTATATCAACAGGGAAGTACTGATGAGAAAGGTTCAACCTCTAAAACCTAAGATCTGAAAAAGGGACTTAAGAGCTATAAACTATGATGATCTATCTGCCCACTGTAAATTTGCCCTCTTTTCTCAAGTGCATATATTTGAGGCACAATCACTCAGTGACACCTGCAACTCAACCATCTCCAACATCATGGAGAATATTGCTCCACTCCAACTAAAAAATGCCTCAACAAAAATATCCAAACCTTGGTATAATGAAAACCTAAACTCAGAACGCCGCAACCTTAGGGTATTTGAACGGTCATGGCAAGCCTATCCCTCCTTGGGCCAACTAAATCTCCTTAGAGATGCCAGGAGCCGATACTACAAGCAAATCAAGAGTGCTAAGTTGACCTACTTCAGACACCAATTGGATCAAGCTGCAAACCGCCCTAAGAAACTCTTCGAACTGGTCAAACAACAATCTGTTGTTGGGTCCAACCAATCTGATCCTGGTGGCAACCCACCTGCCTGCGATGATCATGGCGCTTTCTTCACAGAGAAATCTCAAACCATCTCCATTGACCTAGCCGCTAAGTAGGCTTAACTTCTGTCTCCTATTGCCAACTCACCCGTTGACCCCTCTGTGAGGTTTAATCCCAAGAACAATGCATCATGGTGCACCTTCCAACCACTTCAGCGACCCATTCCCCCTTCTATTTTCAAAGAAAACAAGAATGCTTTGATCCCCACATGGTCTAGGATTGTCAATGCTTCCCTAGCACAAGGCATGATTCCTGCATGCCTCAAAGAAGCTCAGGTAACACCCATACTAAAAAAAACTAACGCTGACAAATCTGATCTCAATAACTTCCGCCCATTTCCAACATCCCAACCCTAGCGAAACTACTAGAGAAATGTGTGCAATCCCAACTCTGTGCCCACATTGAGAACTACCAACTTCTAGACCAACACCAATCAGGCTTTAGGAAATGGCACAGCACCGAATCGGGTCTCGCTCACGTCTTTGATGACATCTTAATTATGCTCGACCAAAATGAATCCTGCCTCCTGATCCTCCTCGACCTTTCCTCCGCATTTGACACGGTTAATCATGACAACTTGCTATCTATCCTGCAAAATAGAATGGGTTTTTCTGATCAGGTGTTACTATTGTTCTCATCCTTCCTTCAGCACAGAACTCAAAGAGTCAAGGCAAATCACTCTCTCTCCCAGCCCTCTCCCGTATTCATGGGGGTCCCCCAAGGATCATCTCTATCTCCTATTCTCTTCAATCTTTTCTTGGAACCTCTTGCTCACTCCCTAAATTCCATGAACATTCTCTTCCACATGTATGTAGATGACATGCAATTATATTTGAAAATCTCATCCTACGAAAACATCATTGCACTTAACACTATCCTAATGTTTTCTCAAAACTGGTTAACGGAGAATCATCTACTGCTCAACACCTCAAAAACAGAATTCCTGCTCATCTCCCCCCAAATCGCATCCCCAAGTTAGACCTCTGGCTGAACCACCTCACTGCTTTCAACTGTATGCCTCACATCGTAGACGCAGCCAAGTCTCTCGGTATCACTATGGACAAGCACCTGAACATGAAAGGTCACATCAGCAATGTATGCAAAGGAGTCAACCACTTGATGAGAACTCTAAGAAATATCAAACCTTTCCTTCCCCCAAATGATTTCAAGCAAGTGGTGCAAGCGCTCGTCTTGCCGAGACTAGACTACGGCAGTGCTACCCTCTGCGGCCTTCTCAAATAATTTCTGGCTACACTAAGGGCTGCACTCAACTCAGCTGCTAGACTGGTTACGGATTCTAAGCGAAAAGATCATATATCACCAGTCCTTACATCCCTCAATTGGCTGCCCTTCAAAGCACAAATTCAATTAAAGATTGCTGTTCTCACACACAAAGCCCTTCACCTAAATACTCCTATGTACCTTGCAGAAAAACTAACTTTATCCTGTGGAGTAAGAGCCTCAAGAAGTGCCTCCTCCCTCCTCCTGAAACCTCGTATCCTTAAGAAAAAGAGAAGTTGCCACCGAGCTTTCTCCGGAGCCGCCCCTCAGATTTGGAACTCTCTCCCACTGGAAATTCGCAGAATCTCCTCATTGACAGAGTTCAAAGTGGAAGCCAAAAGATTCATAATGAACAAATTCATACCCTAATCCGGTTAGTCGCACAGGTCCGTTGACATTTCTCCTGCTGACTTTGTTCTTATTTTGTTACAGCTCCCCCCTGAACATTGTGTGTCACCCTTATTACCCCCTACTTTTGTTTTATTGTATTATCCTCCTATTTGTTTTCTATAATGTATTCTCTTTCTTGCCCGTACTCTTCTGGTTTTGCCTATGATATTTCTTTGTCTTCCGCCAGGCATATTGTAAAGTGCTCTGTTATCCCTGGGGATCTTGTTCGCGCTATAGAAAACTTTATAAATAAATAAATAAATAAAACAACATTAGATATTTCAAACGGTTTCTTCTGTCAAAATATCGCACCTGAAAGCAGGTACTTGACCGCTTTCTCAATTATGGGGTCACAGCGTCACTTCTGTCGTCTCCCCCAGGGATTCAAGAATAGTCCAGGGTTATTTTCAGCCAGAGTAACAGAGTTACTACAAACATTTGATGAAGAGGCATTATCTTATGTCGATGACATCTATCTTACAGACAACAATTTGGACAGGCACTTGAACAGGGTGAACACCATAATACTTGGCTTCGCATCTGAAGGATACAAATTCAGTTTAAAAAAATGAAGGATTGCCCACCTCAACGTCCTATTCTTAGGATACAAACTTTCAAGTGAAGGCAAAAGCCTGGCAGCAAACTTTTTAGAGAAATGTGCGCTGCTTCAACCTCTAAAAACGCTGAAAACTTACAGTCAATTCTAGGCTTCCTGAATTTTGGAAGAACTTACATTCTGAATTACACAGAAAGGGTTAAACCTCTCTACGAACTAATCAAACCTGATTTCAAACCTACTAATTGGGCTCAAAAACACACAGAAATTTTGCGTTCAGTGCAAACAGACATGTTAGCAACAACCCATTTACATACATGCGTAAACAAACGCAACCTTGTAATCCGAATCATCCCAGGGAGATGTGGATTCACATACCTAACCTTTAATGAAGGTGAAAAGGTACCAATAGCATACAAATCACACTTGTAAACACAAGCTGAAATGAAAATTACTTCAACAGAAAAAATTCTGACAGCGGTTCAAACTGCAGTAGCAAAAGAGAGAGCCCTCGCACAGGGAAAACGCATAAAGGTCGTTACTCCTGTACCTGCCTTAGAGGCAGTGACAAAAGCGAGCATTCCAAATGCAAAAGCTTTACATCCAAGGTGGATACAATGGGTAATTCTCTTGCTGCAACAGACGTTGAATACATTTTTGACCCCTACTTGAAAACTCAAGAATTTCTACAATACGAACAAGAATGTCCTCTGCCAACTGAGATTCTGCCTGTAGAACATTACGGATGTATAATTTATACAGATGGATCAGCACAGCCCGGAATTGGGGGAAAACAAGCTTATAGTGCAGCGTGTGCGATTGTTAAAGGTCGCTGGCACGATGGTAAATTCAGAACTATGGTCACAAAAACTCAATCCCTAGGAGACTGTACAGCTCAGCGAGCTGAACTACAGGCTTACAAGATGGTGCTTGAAAATACCGATCGCGCATTCCCACACTCATAGTGTGCGATTCGTATTACTGCGGCCAATCTTACAATGAATACTTGCAGAATTGGGTTCAAAACGGTTTCAAAGACGCAAAAGGTGGCACAATCAAGCATACATTGCTTTGGGAACAAGTAGTTCTATTACAGAAAGAACTACAAAAGACTCACGTGATCCATAAACTGAGTCATCAGCGTGATGGCGTTCACGTTGCAGGGAATTCATTGGCTGATGAAGCCACGAAGGCAGTTGTGCAAACGGCTTCCGTAGCTGCAATCACTCGTTCAAAAACATAAATAGACGGTGAAACAATGCCACAAGCAAAGGCTGCGGTGCAGCGTTACCACTAAACTATCCACTCGAATATTCATACATAATTGATGCCAACTCCGTTTCCTTTGCTAGAATCCCTGGAGTGGAGGATAGGGTCATTTCAAACAGGAATCGGAGAGGTGCTTTGGTTCAAGAAGCACATATGGGAGATGGTCTGATAGATCAAGGGATCTCAAAATCTCTACTAGAATTAAAAGAGATGTACTGGTGGCCAGGGATGAAAGCCCACATTTACGAATTTGGAATTAATTGCGATGTTTGTTACAGAGATCACAGCTTAGAGCACCGCCAGATTCCTGACTACAGTGTAGCCCAGCCCAGTACAGACACCATTGTTAGATAGCATTAGACTATCCACCCTCAGAAGTCCCTATGGACAAAAGCGCTCCCACAACTATTAGGACAAGATTCATTTGGATGTGGCCTCAGCACTCAGCTGACGCACAAACTGTTATAAAAGATTTGCGAGTCTTTATCGGCACATACGCAATCGGCACTCTACATTCTGACCAGGGTCCTGCTTCTAGCTCTCGAGCTTACAAGGAGGCCATGGCCAGCTTGGACCTTGTATTGCGGTACTCTAGTCCATTCCATCCTGAGGGAAATGCAGTTGTGGAAAGAAAAAAACGTGACATAAAGCAACCTATAACAGCAAGGGTATAAGGCTCGGGTGACGGGTGGGTCAAACATCTAATAAGTGTCCAACGTAGTCTTAACAACCTGCCAAGAAATTCCCTGGGTGGAATCACTCCATATGAAATCCTTTTTGGTACTAGAATGATGGTCGAAGACCTCGATCATAATACTTCAGTGGTAGAACAAAAACCCTTTGATATCAAAAACCGTTTGCCTGTTTGGCAGGTCTTAAATGAAACAATAAGAAGTCTAAGCAACACCATACAGAAGCCAACGACCACTGAAGAGAAACCACCAATCCCAGCAAGACCTGTCTGGATTCCAAGGATTGGGGATCTGGTCAGAGAGAAAATAGCGGATTAGAAGGGATTTGGGCCTTATTACAGGAAACCAGTACCTTTACTCGCAATCCACGGATCAAGAACAGTGTTACTGCTGCCCCTTGCTGGAAGAAAGGAGAACCGGTCCGTTTTTACCTAGTAAAACCACACCATATGGCTGATAATAAGTAGAAGGCCCAGTAGACTCCAAAGATGTAGCAGACGACCAAATCTTGCTACTATCCAAGAGGTTCAAACTGAGAGACTCGTCACCTTTGAAGAATCTGCAGTACGAAAAGAAGGGCTATGCAACAAAGCCATGGAACTTGTGCCTCTTGAAATCCAAATAACAGTTCATCAAAAAACTCCCATCTACAATGATGCAGCATCTGACTATACTAATATGTCAAGGGAACAAGCAGCTCCAGCGATTTCAAATAATTCGGATGCGATATCAACAATTGAGAGAACTGCCTCTGGCTATTTCATCAACTTTGATACGTTTTCTGAGGATCCCAGTGTGCCCGAAACAACGCCAGCTAATAAAACTTTCAAGGAAGAAGTAAGAGAACTTTTTCACCTGCTTACAAATACATATCTGGTTTCACCATGGGTTGAATTTTGGATTGTGTTAGGTGTACTTTTTCCTCTACTGTGGCTCATTCTTGTTTTAAGTTTAGGAAAGCTGATAGATGGAAAATATAGTAAAATGGACACAGGAAGTAAGAACATCAACTTGCTACTGAAGCCACACAAATCATCTCATCGTGAACAAAGAGACCTGTCATCAGTAAACATCACAGCCATTCCCCTACCAGGTGGTATAGCATGGGACAGAACTGACGATGACATTTATAGTCCGGTCGAGCTGTTGAAGATTCCACACCAATTTAAGGTTTCCTTGAGTGATTTTGTTTCACCCAGTACATTTTCTGATGATTGGGACTTTGAGACTGTTAATAACATGATGGCAGACTTAGAAATGTCAGCAAAATTTACAAAACATGAATACTTAGAAGGTTAATCAGATTATGAACAAGTGTATTGTTTTAACCATTATGGTCACCATTATTTGCACGAATCTGCAAACCCTAGAAATGTTTTAACTTATAATCAATGGGAACATTGTCTAACGCCACCAAAGGGTAGCTCTAAAACATTTTATTAAAATTTTCCATACTTCTCAGGCTTTAATGTCACAAAACCAGAAACATTTTACGTTAAAAATGTTAATAAGACAGGCATGAAAAGTATGTTGACTAATACTAAGCAAATTTATTCTGCGGCCTTTTATGCTCAATTGTCCACATTAGGTTTTGACTTTTGGAAAGACAACATTGAGACAAAAACGGTTTGGGGCACAAAAGACTGGCAGGTGCAAGGTTTAAGGTTTAGAAGCCTTATTCAGAGCCTGCATCATCCCAGAACAAATATTGTTTTTAAATGAAACTGTTCAACAGACATCTTGTCTTGGCCTGGCTAAGATTAAAGACTTAAACAAACAGTCCATACCTAAGCCCACAGCTGATAGTAATAGAACTACAGATGAGGAGGTAGACGTAAATTATATTTTACAACAAAACAGAACTAATCCTGATTGGAAAAAAATGGTTCATCTGGCCCACAGACACGAATAACTGTCAAGATAGATTTCGGAACAAGACACAAGGGTTTACAGTAACTAGGCCAGATCCAAGATATATCCAGAGAAAACATCCGGGGATAATAACAACTTACAGTGCAGGAAAACTGTCTTGAGTGGCTACAAAAATCCGCACTCCCAGATATAAAACAGCACTTAACTTTACTTAAGGATAGCATTGATTTGAGAGAATTCTTACTAGGACCTCGCAAACAACGTCATAAACGTTTCATATACGCCGGTATTTATGTTGCTTATAATGAAACATGGAAAGGCACGCAGATGGAAACTGCAGAGCAAATACGAGAAATTGATCGTATTAATTTAGAGATAGCTCTCTCTGTAATTGACAATGGGTTAACAACTCTGTCATCCAGAATTAATTCTTTGGATAGCATTGTATCCTATGCCATAGACATAATGGAACAAGACTTGCTCATGTTACAACATGGACAGTCTCAATTGCGTTCTATAGTGCTGCTAGGCTGGACGTTACAAAACCTTCGTTCAGGCTATGTGCCTTGGGGTCTAATCAACACCACGTCATTGTTTACTGGATTTAACCTTACAGATAAACAAATCTCTTTGGCACTGAGGGGAGCAGACTATACGCTGCTGAGCATAGAAAAACTGGAGAGATTACCATTTACCGTTTCTGCGAAACCAGCCGCTGAATGGATAATACATGGCACCATCACGATACCAACGACGATTTTCCAGTTTCAGTATTGCTTAAAACACATACCAGCAGGCCTGTATGAAAGGTTGGATAAAGAATACATCAAGTCGACCTGGGATTTACCATACACACACAAATGTTGGAGTGGGGAAAAGGAGGTATTTCTTAGTGGTAAGAATTGCAAAACCAAGTTGAGCGGTACACTTCTTTGTCAAGGCATTCATTTACATGGAGCCTGTGAGGGTTCTTCAAACAACTTATCATGCCACCTGCAGGGTTCCCCAGTAGCAGTGATAGATCCAATTTTTAGGCAGCTTTCCAATGGGAGCTACATAATGTTGAATGATCACAGCTGTTGTGGAATGATGCCAGGAATAGCCTATCTTGTTAGTGTGTCAGCTAGGGTCACTTGCTGTATGCAAGTATTGTTTCGTAAAACTAAGACAGACGGGGCGTGGCTGTTATGGCCTTCACTGAACATCTCTTCTATACAAATTGAAACTTTAAGCAGAATGAAACCCATTCTTTTACAAAAAACTGTGCCACTGACCTCGTCCAGAGAGACGTATGATCTGCAAGTCGCAAGGTCCTCTGCAGAGATACATGCCTTATTATCAACGAACTGCCCCATACATTTCGCAGAAATGTTAGGTCGTATCTTAAACATGTCTGATACCAGTGGTATTGTACATGTATTTAAGATGATTTTTTCGAGACTGTTAGCACCCTTTAAAGTAGTCCTAGGCATTTTTAAAAATTTGTGCACTCTGTGTTCGGCGGCCTGCCTCTCATCTTGGGACTCGTAGCAGGGATACTATTTTTGTTCCTTCTGCTCCGATATGGCAAGTCCAGTTACCAGCGATACCCAGATTACCATGGAGAACACTCTTCTGGCAATGCAATATCGTGAGCGCATAACACAGATTCTTGGCTTGGCTCGTTTGAGAGATCTGAATACCACGTGGTTCCTATCGTTCAGACCAATCTGGCAAGATTGCATCTTACCTGTTCTATGATGCCTGCTTTGTGGAGAAGAATGCGTGTTGGATATCTGTCTAACACTTCCATCAGCACTGCCAACGGATGTTGACGCTTTGCTTGGTTCTGTAACGGCTCATGCATTGTGTTGCCCCCAACGGCTACCAATCCTGATGATGGCATTCATTGAGGTCTCACCGGCAATTCCAGCTGAGGGTGACATACGTGGACCAACAGGCACACAGGTACCATTTACTGCAAACATTGCTAATGCCACTGACACTGACGGCGATGCTTCTCATCTGTGTACGATTGATCTATTTAAAGAAGTGGTTCAACTTTCACCTACTGTAGTAGACGATTTCTTTGCCAGCTGAGAAGATTTAATGTTTTCTCCTGACACCGAGAATAACTTTTGAAATTAGCACACAGCGTTCTATCAGCTTTGAATTCGAACTTCATTTCTCAAAACAAAAAACTTCTAACTTTGGAACATTATTTTTCTACGATTTGATTTGACTTTTTTCCCAAAATAAACTTTGGCACAAAGTAATCTGCTTAAAGTAGAACTATTCTTAGAGAACAAGAATTCTTAGAATACTTCCTAGAAACAATATTGGCCTAATCCACAAACCAAAACAGTTTATCTTTTCTGCTATGGGATGGTCTCAACCGTTTTTTTCTGTATTTAGAGCCATTTCATAAATGTAATTTTTATGATTCATTCAGTTAGCATTGCCAATGTCATATTTTATGCTTACAATGAAATCATTGCTTTTAAATGCGTACAGTACAAATGCTCATTTTTGCGTGCAACCGTTACAAAAGCATTTTATGTGTTTTTGGGTGGGATTGTAAACACATGCTTTAGATATGTTTTAGTGCTTATATTTAAGTAATGTCGAACATAATAAAGTGGAGTGGGTGTTGTATAGCATTTTAGGAAACTAGTGTAATTTTCCCGATTCATGCCCTTATATAGGTATAAATCACCTTGTCCTTATATAGGCATAGAACTCATGAAGTACTGGGTTTTTCAGAACCGGTACTGAACCGGTAACCCAGCTGTGCCAGGGACAACACCCTAAGACTTCGGGTCCTTCCTGTTTCAGACTACAGAAACACAGAGTCTTCTAGCTGAAGTCAAGGATCGAATTTATTGGCTGCAACCAAGTAACAGGTATCCTAGAAGTACAACACGGTGTATATTCTCAGGAGACTGCTCCAACTTACAAAGCCAGCCTTCTCTTTTTATACAAAATATTATGCTTTAGGCAAACATTCTTTACATTACAGTTGACCAATCACATATTTTCAATACAAAGAAAAAGCAGAGTCATGATGACAAGCCCATATTTCAATTTGTTCAGCCCACAATCAATTACCCGGCAAGACCCAGTATTTTCATTAGATATCGACGAAACCCCAATAAAAACGGGCACCTCCTCCTCGTAAAGTGAGTCATAAAGTAGGAAACAGGGACAGGTGTGTGCAAGATTAGGCGTGGTTTGTGTGCGATGAAAGGTTTATGGCATGTTGTGCCTTGATACTATCTCGTTCGGCCACTGGGAGAGGAACTGACCGATCAGGTTTGGCCTTGGGCAGTGGAGTCAGCTTGCCCAGGTCGTAGAGAAGTCAGCAAAGGTGTTAGTGGAGAAGTGTGGCTCAATGGTTAGAGCAGGCAGACCTTGACGCAGAGCTCTGACCAGGGTTCGATTCCTGCCTCGGCGGGTCTCCGGCTCATTAATTCCCCTGACTGGATATTCTCGCCTCAGTGCCTGTTCTGATCATGGGTCCCACGCTGCAACTCTGGGCAATAGCTTGCTCAGTCTCCACAACGGCCCCAAAAGCGTTGGGATGCCTGGCTGCACCTGGGGGGTGCCCAGGAGTGGACATTTCCCAGGAAAGCCAGGAAGTGTTCCTAAGCGGTATACGGACAGCGCCGGGACATCTCCGGTGGAGGTAGCTGTGCGCTTTACAAATTCCGACATATACATTTACATTTACGTGTCCTTCAGAATCATGTTTTGGCCTTAGTCACCGGCCTATGTGAGGGCAATCACAAAATGGCTGCCGTTCACAAAATGGAACCCGAGGGTTCAGGACAAAAACTGCGATTTCGAGGTGAAATCGTCACTCGAATATGACGAAAATGCTTGTGCATAGTGTACTAGCCATTCTCGGTCTTCTGATATCAAAATCGTCATGATACGATGGTGTTTATAACATGGGTCCAGAATTTCAAGTACTACAGACCCTCCTTTTGCCCTTACATAGGCAATAACCTATACTCATGCTAATTTGAGTCCAGGTCTATATTCGTAAAGTCATTGAGATGTTGCTGTAGCATCATCCTATTACTTAGCTCGTCCCTCGATACAGGCTTCCTTACACATGATGTAGCACAGAGGCCACATATAGCAGGAGCACACTGTACGCACAGACAGAACAGGAAAAGGACGGCTAAGACCATCCCAATGACCATCAGAATTTTCCATCCCCAGCCGGATACCATTTCCCAGACCATCCCATTAACGACCAATCTCCTTTGTCTACATGAATAGATTCGGAAATCTTATGCAGTTTGGAGATGGCCTGGTACACTGTTGGAGCGTTATCTGGAATGAAAACACAGCAACTCGATTGGATCACCCTACATACCCCACCTCGGTCTGCAAGTATGACGTCTAACGCGACCCTGTTCTGAAGGGTCATAAGACGATCCGACTGGAGCTCAGCAGTCAAGTTACTAAGGGCACCGGCAGTTTCAACTACGGTGGATTCAACCACCCTTGTCAATTGCCTTATGTTCCTGCTGTTAACCATGGGTCCACAGAACGGCAGAAAACCCCTCACGAAGTCTCCAAATTCTTGTTCTGCAGTGTCCTCTTTACTGAAGACACCTCGAACTATCCTTGTCTTATGGTAATCTGCCGCCGCTGTGTAGGTGGGAGGCAACAGGAACGAAACAAAGCATGTGCCCGAAAAGTCAGGGGGCAACCATGTATAGGCTCCATCATGGCAGATGAAATAGGTACCCTTAGCTGCTAAGAACGGAAGGGAAGTCTGAGACGCAAAAACATATGTCTCAGTGCAGATACTCTTCCCTAACTGGGCTCTGGGATTCTTGCCAATACCTTGCAGACATAAGTGACCCTGATGGGGTACAATCCAAATCGGGGAAGATCTCTTAGCTTGCTGTTTCTCACTCAGAGTAACTCCATATCCGGTCACGTTCCATCCTATAAATACTAGTGTCTCATCTCTCGGGATAGTCTCATAGGAGATATCTTCCTTAATCATATCTACTATACCCTTGACTAGAGCACTATTCTTAGGATTGTCTGTCACAGAACGTAGGGGGTAGGTCTCATGTGCGTAGATGAACATTGTTCTGTATGCCCACACAGAACTATTGTGGCTGAATGGCAGGACCAGATAAGGGATACCTTTATCCGTTGTGTGAGGCATAAGACCGCACACCCAACAGTTAGTCGTGTTCATTACTAGTTGGTGTTGGTGCAAAAGCTGAACGAAGGAGTTATTAATAAACTCTAATCTCCTAGCGGATTCATGTTCAGGAAGAGGTTAAAAAGAATGTGAGGAAATAGTAGTAGGAGGAGGTATGGGCGATGAAGTGGGTGCAAATGTCACTCGAAAAGAGAATAAAATATATCCTATAAAAAACATCATTACACTGAACAACATGAAAATACATAATATCAAAAAGCGTTTCGTGGTCATCATTTTACATATTCTGGCTTTAAAGTTCATTGTTTTGGCAGGTCTCTCCATCTTGAAAAACTCCATCCTCTCTAAATGCTGCTCGCGATGGTAGGGTGTTCTATGCTAAGGAATGCTTCCGTCAGTCCAGGGCAACTCCCTTAGACCAACCAGAACTGTCGACCTAACGTCTTCAGCTGCACCCCAAAGACTTGGGCAACCGCGACCCTACAGCTGAACCCGGATGGTGGTTCGAAAAACAAAAATAAAAAAAGTTTCTCAGATGAGAGAGCTGCACTTTCAAAATCTAGCAAAGAAAAGGAAAATGTTATTTGTCCATAGTTCTCGGCCTCAGATTATAGCGTTGCTTTCCAGATACTGTCTGGTCTTGAAACAGGAGTTCAGGCTCTGTAGTGTCCAATCGATTTGATGGTTGCACAGCTTCTTGCAAGAGATTGTCACTTTCTTTTTCAGAAATTGTTCCTTTTACACGTGCATCACTGAAAGGCAGAAATCGAGGCACAGTTTCAGTCTCTGAGTCAGCGACACCCTCGTGGACCCACCGGTCGTACGGCAGAGGCAACGGTACCCTCTTGCAGTGTACACCGTGGATCCAGTGCTTTTTTCCTTCCACTCGAATGGCTGATCTCGTTGAGAGAAGAACTAGGTGAGGGCCGGCCCACCGGGGCTGGTCATTCTTTGTTCGCTGGAAATTCTTGACCAGCACCCAGGATCGATCAGATGTCCTGGAGCTTCAGAGACCTGAGGCAGAGTATCGTGAACCTGTTGGTGTAAAACACGCAATTTAGCCGTCAATTCGTACAAATAGTCAAGCAGTACAGGGTGTTCGATCTCACTGAATTTTGTCGGCCTTGGCACTCCCCATATGTTGGCCGGACGGCCGAACACAATTTCATACGGACTAAGTCCCACTCGCTAATGCACAGTCATTCTGGTTGAGAGGAGTGCTAAAGGCAGAGCGTCAGGCCATTTAAGACCAGAGCTCGCTTGAATTTTGGCCAATTTGAGCTTCAACGTGCCATTGTAACATTCTACTAGTCCAGCTGATTGGGGGTGATTTGCAGCGTGGAATTTCTGTTGGATGCCTAGCCCATCACATACTTTCTTCATCACTCGACCCACAAATTCACTCCCATTGTCACTCCAGACCATTCTCGGCATTCCAAACCTAGGGAAAAATTCTTTGACAAGGGCTTTAGCTGTGGATAAGCCAGTGTTGTTCTTCAGGGGGTATGCTTCTACCCATCTTGAAAAAGCACAAACAACAACGAGTACGTATTTCAAATTGTTGCACCTTTCCATGTGGATGAAATCTAGCTGCAAAACCTCGAACGGATACGTAGGAGGCGCAAAATGACCAGCTGGAGTTGTGGTTCCCCTACCAGGATTGTATTTCAGACACACCATGTAATTCCTGACCACATTCTCTGCACACCTAGGAATTCCAGCATTTTGCCATACTGGAGCCAACAACTTACAAATCCCTTTCACACTGATGTGAGCCATTCCATGAGCCATTGTAACAACTGCAAGCACATACGCATCGGGTAACAACCATCTCTGATGCTCTGACAATTCAACCCAACAACCATTCACATCCAATTTCCCCTTACTCTCTCTCCATGTACTCAACTCTTTCTCTGTAGCTTCAGCTTGAATAGACTTTACACTCTCTATCGTGTCTTCACACATTCCCACGTCACCAATCCATCTTGCAGGGCCTGCAACATACATTCGACTCATAACATCCCTCGCTGTTTCTTTTGCGACTTCGTCAGCAAATGCATTTCCGCGACCAACATCATCAGTCACTTTCTTGTGTGCACTGCATTTTACAATCGCAACTTGCAATGGCAAAGTAAGTGATTCAAGGAGCTCATTCACCAATTGACCATGCTGTATCTTGGCTCCATGCGAGGTCAGAAATCCACGTTCTTTCCACAATCATCCAAAACTGTGAGCCACACCAAATGCATACTGGCTGTCGGTATATATGTTCACTTTCATCCCTTTCGACAACACACACGCTCTTGTAAGTGCAATCAACTCTGCTGCTTGAGCTGAATTATGTGGGATACGTGCAGCTTCAACAATCGTATGCAAAGTCGTGACAGCATATGCTGCAGTCGTATCACCATTCGGAAGCTTGAAGCATAAACCATCCACCCATAAGGTACCATCACACTTTGAAAGAGGAGTGTCACTAAGATCTATTCTCCCTTTCGTTTCTTCTTCTGTTCTGAGAAAACAATCATGCTGTTCAGAAGTATCTAACTCTGTTTCAATCGGCAACAACGTAGCTGGATTCAACGTGTTGCATCTTTTTATGTGCACATGACTCGCTAACAGTGTTAACTTATAACCTGACAATCGAGCACTAGTTAAGTGCTGTGTCTTGGTCCGGTTTAACAGTGTGTCTACTGCATGTGGAACCATCACAATCTATGTATTATTCATCACTAGACCAGCAGACTGTCAAATAGAAACAGCTGCTGCTGCTGTGGCTCTCAAGCAGCTCGGCAATGCTTTAGCTACCGAGTCCAAAGTTGACGAAAAATACGGACATGGACGCTGTTTGTCTCCGAACAACTGTGTCAACACTGACAATGCACAACCTTCTTTCTTATGGACATACAATGTAAAGGGCTTACTGTAGTCGGGGGTACCCAACACAGGAGCCGAACATAATGCATTGCGCAATTCGGAAAAACTTTTCTGACACTCTTCAGACCATGGAAGGGGATGCGGTGTATCTTTACAAGTTAATGCCACCAAAGGTTTGGCCAACAAAGAAAAAAATCGGTATCCATTGTCTGCAATATGATGTAATACCCAAGAAAGCACGCACTTCTCTCTGTGTCTTTGGCACACTCAATTTTGCAATTGCCTGAATTCTTTCTGGGGTCAGTTTCCTTCCCTCCTTCGATAAGAGATGACCTAAGTAGGTCACTTCTTGTCGACAATATTGTAATTTCGAAAGGGACACTTTGTGATGTAACTCAGACAAGTGATGCAACAACGACAACGTGGCTTCTTTACAGATTTCCTCAGTATCTGCAGCAACAAGCAGATCATCAACGTACTGAATAAGGGTGGCGCCATCAGGTAAAATAATTGTGTCAAGCTGTGCTTTTAAAGCTTGACTATATATCGATGGACTTTCACAGTAGCCCTGGGGAGCGCGTTTGAAGCGGAAGCTTCGACCTCCTAAACTGAAGCCGAAAATATCCCTACTCTTCTCGGCAATCGGGATGCTGAAGAACGCATTCTTCAAGTCAATCACCGAGAACCAAGTCGCTGAAGCTGGAATCATAGTCAATAGGGCAGTGATATCAGGGACAACTGGGAATTGTGGCACAACTATTTTATTCACCTCTCTAGGATCAATCACGAATCTGTAAACAGGTGGCTGAGAAGGATCGGTACGCTTCAAAACAGGCAGAACAGGACTATTGCAAACGTTGCCTCTTGTCTCTTCAATTACATCTTTTTCAACCAAATCATAAATGATCGCTAGCAACGCTTTTTCACCTTCACTAGAGATCTTGGGCCTCATTTATGAGGCCTTGCGTGTGTTTTGCGCTTCCGATGCGTCACTTTTTGTGACGCATCGGCGGCGTAAAACATGCCTCCTGATGCGCACTATTTACAAAGTGACGCATCTAAGGAGATGCGTCACTTTGTAAACCCCTGCGCTACATTATACCTGCGTCAGGTATAATGTATGCAGAGGGGGCGTTCACCCGCAAAAAGCCTCGTAATAGTGACACAGTGAAATCTATGAGATTTCACTGCGTCACTTTTAGGACGCTGTTGCGTCAAAATCTTGCACCTGCCTCACAGCAGGCGTAAGACTGACGCAGGCCCTTTCACATGGGGCTTTCCCCATGTGAAAGGAAGCATTGCTGGAGTTGCGTCACTTTTGTGACACACTCCAGCAATGCGTTACTTTTGCGCCTACAGATACGTCAGAAATACTGACGTATCTGTAACTCCTTGCGACATGATGCGTCATATTATAAATATGACGCATCAATCATGTCGCAGGGAGAGCGCAGTGAAAAGTGACGCATCGCTGTTTTCACGCAGCGATGCGTCACTTTTCATAAATGAGGCCCCTTGTATTGGGGAATACGTGGCATTTTAATATTGGCTTTCAATGTCACAACATATGGCGGTATTTCCAAAAGACCCACATCATTAGGACCAGTAGCCCAAGGAACTGCAGGAAGAGACGACAACTCTGTCGGAAGTTTATCCTTCGACAAATACATTGGGGAGACTACTTTCTTACCTAGTGTAAGTTGCACTCCTGAAGGAGAACAATACAAAGTCGCATACAATCTTTTCAACAGATCCAATCCCAGCAAATTTTCACCACAACCTGTTGTCAGAATAAGGGGTGCTTCTAATTCACAAGGTCCAACAAAAAGGGACATAGGACTTGAAATCGGGTTCCTAACCGGGGCGCCAGAAAAACCCACTGAAACATTCATTTCGCCAGACAAAGGTGCGCCAGGGAGTTTAGAGTGCATAATAGAACTCGTATCCAACAGAAAAGGTTCTGACACACCTGATGTAATCACCTCAACCTAAGGTCCACTCTGATCTACTGGAACTGAAACAACTCCCTCTCTTTGTCTATGGCTGTCCTAGCAATCATTACCTTCCATATTCTCCTCTTCTGCATAGTAGTCATCAGCATAGTACTGAGCTGTCCTACTAGACGCGTTATTCTGCTGATCAAACCTATTCATTGAATTTTGAGGCGGAAGGGAACGCACATTCTGGGGGAAATTTCCACGTCCTCTACCTCTAGGTGCTTGTGAAATACCTCAACCTCTTGCGCTAGAAACACCATCTTCTGGAAGCGCCAGGTGACCGTCCTGGCGCTTCCAGAAGCGGTCGCTCCCCACGCTCCCTGCTCCTCAGTGGTATCGTTGGCTGCGCTATACTGATAGAAGCTTGCTTGCCATAGCGCTATATTTGTAGAAGCTTAATCGAGTGCTTCATATTAATTGTTGAATCATTTGCGCAGGCTCATTGTTTAGTTTCATAGCCTTGATCCTAATTAAGCATTGCTCGCTTTTATGCATTTAAATTTGTAGCGCTTTCTTCAGAGAGTGTTTACAGATCCTCTATTTCTCTGTGTGCCCTTCCTGTTCCCGGTTTCAATTTGCTGCCATCTTGTTGTTATTGTGATTCGGAGCCCCGTCCTCTCAGCCTCGCTCCCGCCTCCCAGCTGACCCTCCCTTGCCCCTCCCCCCCACTATCCACATATGACAGATGAATTGAATTTGAATTTAAAAAGCTTATATAGCGCATCGTACACCGTTACGGTTTCTTGGCGCTTTTAACGGCTTGCAATAAAAACAGAGAAGGGACATTTAGTGTGGAAAGGCCTGAGCAAACAAAAAAGTTTTCAGACCCTTACGAAAAAGGGAATATTGTTTTAAGGCTCGAAGATGGTCTGGCAGGGAGTTCCAGAATACCGGAGCTAGGAAGGAGAAATTGGAACCTCCCCATTTTTTCCTGGTGAAACGAGGGACTTGCAATAGGGACCGATCAGACGAGCGAAGGTGTCTGACGGGGACATAGTTGGTTAGAAGGGAAGAAATGAAAGCCGGGGCTGTTCCCTGTCGTGCCTGAAAGACCATGCATCCCATCTTAAAAAGGGATCGTTGCCGGACAGGCAGCCAGTGCAGTTCCTTCAACAAAGGTGTAGAATGATGGAACCGGGGAAGGCCATACACCAGCCGGGCTGCTTGGTTCTGCACAAGCTGGAGTTTGCGTAGGCTGTATGCCGGAATGCCGTTGTAAAGGGCATTGGCATAGTCTAGCCGGGAGATGACCAAGGCAGACATAATGAGTTTAAGTGCCAAAGGGGAAAAGAAACGGGAGACAGTACGAATAGTTCGAAGCATAAGAAAACAAGAAGAAACGACAGCACCAACCTGTGAATGAAGAGTGAGTTGGTTATTAATTTTTATACCCAATGTTTTGACCGTAGAAGAAGGAAGGGGGGGGAGCCAAGAGTGAGGGGCCAAAAGGAAGAGTTCCAGGGACTGGAGGAGCCACCAGTAAGCACCAACTCGGTTTTATCCGGATTGAGCTTCAAATGATTGTGGCTCATCCAGTCCCTGATAAAAATCATAATAGACTGAAAATTGAAGATAGCGTGAGGGGAAGAAGAGAGATCAAAGACCAGCTGGAGGTCGTCCGCATAGTTGTACACAGCGACCTCCAGCTGCTGAAGTGCAAAGATAAGAGGATAGATATAGAGATTAAACAGTAAAGGAGAAAGAGAGGAACCTTGGGGAACACCACAAGTGATCTTCAGAGGGTCTGCCATGAACTCTCCCAGCCGGACCGCCTGTGTGCGATCCCGCAGGAAGGACGAGAGCCACACTAGTGCTGACCCCCCGATTCCCGCCGCTCCGATACGTGAAAGCAAGATGGAATGGTCCACCGTATCGAAAGCGGCGGAGAGGTCGAGGAGCACTAGGGCTTGCCCGCGCAGCGTCCACGCGCAGCAGTCGCGCCCCATGCGCGCCGAAGGTGCGCCAAAGGTAAGCCCGTCTACGCCTGTCCGCGCCTGGACCGCGCCCAGCGCCAGACCCCCTGGCCCCCACAAACCGCACTCCTCCCGCATAACGTATGACGCCGCCACCCTCTTAGCCCTTAACCCCGGACGCACACCACAATGCTACGAAGCTGCCCCAGAGCGTACCCACGGTCCCTTCGCATGCCACTCCTGCAAGTTCGCCTGCATCAAGACCCACACCAAATCCACGACCTCCAAAAATAGCTCCGACTCTAACCACCTGAAATGCATCCTGCTAAACACCCGCTCGATCCTCAAACACGCCACAGAACTCTGGGACCTACTCAACACTGCGTCACCGTACATCGCCTTCCTTACAGAAACCTGGATGAACGCATCATCAGCACCCAACGTCGCCATTGCCATCCCGGACGTGTACAAGATCATCCGAAAAGACCGTACCAACCAAACAGGAGGCGGCATCGCCATCGTCCATAAGAACACCATCAGAATCACGACCAGCTTCGACGACTACCTTGCAACCGCCGAACACCTCCACTTCCAGATCCACACCGACCCCAGGACCACACTTAAAGGCACCCTCATCTACAGACCACCAGGAACCCGTAAATAATTCAGCGAAGACATCACTGACTTCATCAGCCCACATGCCCTCCCCTCCGAAAACTACATTCTACTGGGAGACTTCAATTTGCACCTAGAAAAGAAAAACGACTGCAACACCACCACCCTTCTGGACAACCTGGCCAATCTCGGACTCAAACAACTTGTTGACACCCCCACCCACTTAGCCGGACACACGCTCGACCCTATCTTCACCTCCAGCAAACACATCTCCTTCAATCATACCACAGCTCTCCATTGGACGGACCACAGCTGTGTTCACTTCAGCTACAAAACTACCAAGAATCACAACCCCCAACAACCTATTCCACGAAGAAACTGGAACAAAATCACCACCGACCAACTCATCACATCGCTCAACCAAAACCCTCCAGCCCTCTCATCGGACCCAAACGAAGCTGCCACCAAACTCAAACAATGGATCACTCACAGCGCTGACGAATTAGCACCCCTAAAAAACCAGCAGATCAAACAAGGTAGTAAAAAGGCCCCCTGGTTCAACGATGACCTTAAGAATTCCAAGAAACTATGCCGTACTCTCGAAAAAACATGGAAAAAAAACCCAACCACTGACAACCTGACCACCCTCAAGGCAGCCATCCGCAAACACCACCAATTGATCCGATCCACCAAGATATCAGCTTTCAAGGATCGACTTGACAACAACGCCCACAACAGCAAGGAACTATTCAACATCGTCAAAGAATTTACCAACCCCACCGCAGCCTCAAACGACATTACTCCCTCCCAAGACCTCTGCGACTCGTTATCCTCTTTCTTCTACAACAAAATCGCCGACATACATAACAGCTTTAAGAACATTTCGAAAGAACAGCCCACCTCACACACCTCCAAACCCGAACCGCTCCCTAACAACCTTAACGCCTGGAACCCAATCACCACTGAAGACACCATCCGCCTAATGGAATCCATCCATTCAGGCTCACCAACCGACCCCTGTCCCCACCACATCTTCAACAAAGCAGACTCCATCATCGCACCCCATCTCCGTGATGTCATCAAATGCTCCTTCAACTCCGCTACCTTCCCAGAAAGCTGGAAACACGCCGAACTCACTGCCCTCCTGAAGAAACCCACAGCTGACCCATCTGAACTTAAGAACTACCGCCCCATTTCCCTCCTCCCTTTCCCTGCCAAAGTCATTGAGAAAGCCGTCAATAGCCAGCTCGCCGCCTTCCTTGAATCCAACAACTCCCTCGACCCCTCACAGTCCGGCTTTCGAGCCAAATACAGCACCAAAACCGCCCTCATTGCAGCGACAGATGACATCCGAACGCTACTGGACAACGGAGAAACAGCTGCCCTCATCCTACTCGACCTCTCCGCCGCCTTCGACACAGTCTGTCATAGCACCCTCATACAACGCCTCAGCAACGTCGGAATACAAGGAAAAGCCTTGGACTGGATCATCTCGTTCCTCGCCGGGAGAACCCAGAGAGTCCGACTCCCCCCATTCAAATCAGAGGCCACCGAAGTCATCTGCGGAGTCCCACAAGGATCATCACTCAGTCCCACCCTCTTCAACGTTTACATGAGTCCCCTCGCATCCATCGCGCGACAACACAACCTCAACATCATCTCCTACGCTGACGACACCCAGCTGATCCTTTCCCTCACCAAAGACCCTAACACCGCCAAAACCAATCTTCATGAAGGCATGAAAGAAGTAGCCGAATGGATGAAAAACAGCCGCCTAAAACTTATCTCAGACAAAATGGAAGTTCTCATCCTAGGATCTTCACCCTCTGCCTGAGACGACTCTTGGTGGCCATCGGCCCTGGGCACAGCACCCATACCCACAGACCACGCACGCAACCTGGGCTTCATCCTAGACTCCTCCCTCTCGATGACCAGGCAAGTTAACGCAGTTTCATCCTCTTGCTTCAACGTACTCCGTATGCTCAAAAAAATCTTCCGTTGGATCCCCACCGAAACAAGAAAGACTGTCACCCACGCACTGGTCACTAGCCGACTGGACTATGGAAACACCCTCTACGCCGGAACCACAGCCAAATTACAGAAAAAACTCCAACGCATCCAAAATGCATCGGCCAGACTCATATTGGACATCCCTCGCCAAGCTCACATTACCGGCCACCTGAAAGACCTCCACTGGCTTCCCGTCAACAAGAGAATAACGTTCGGTCTCCTCACCCACGCTCACAAGGCCCTCTACAAACTAGGACCCGAATGCCTCAACACACGACTGTCCTTCTACACACCCACCCGCCAACTAAGATCCTCCAACCAAGCGCTTGCCGCAATTCCGCGCATCCACAGATCCACCATGGGAGGAAGATCCTTCTCCTACCTGGCGGCCAAGACCTGGAACTCTCTCCCCACTCACCTCCGCCTCACACAGAACCACATTGCCTTCAGAAAGGAACTTAAAACCTGGCTATTCGATAAATAATGCACCCCCTCCCACAAGCGCCTTGAGACCCTATGGGTGAGTAGTGCGCTATACAAATTTCTGAACTTGAACTTGAACCATTCATACGCTGCAATAAAGCAGGACAGCTACTTTTAAAATGGCCCTCTTCTTTACAATATGCACACTGATTAGGGCCTACAGGAAAACGTTGTTGAGGATATTCGGTCCTTTGCATGTTTCTCTGAAACTGCTGAGGCTGCTGATAGTTACTTTGACCACCACGAGGCGGGTACGCCTGCTGTAAAAGAACCTTTGTTTTTAACTCTTTCGTTTTCTTGTCTGCTCTATCTTTCTCATCTTTATCTCTATTTTCGTAATACTGGGCAGTAGCCAATATCGGTGCTGAAGAGAAAACGGCCCACGAGCTTTCTGAATCTTTTAACTTCTTACACAACTCGGGAAGCAAATTGTGCACAAACTTGTCAACGAACAACCGTTGACCACCTTCTGTACTCATATCTTGACCGCTGTGGTCGATAAACGTCTCTTCAAACCTGGTGAAGAAATCAGACACGGTCTCATCTTTCTTCTGCTTGCACGCGGACAATTTGTCCCAATTCACTCGCATCGCAGGCATTAAAGTCTTAATGTAATTAATGATCCTACCAGGAAGATCTGCTACTAAAGGCTTGGGTTTAGCACCACCAACTTGTCGGTCATTTGCAGCACTAATATTAGCCCATGAGTCACCTAACTCTTGATCATGATCCGCATGACGAATCTTTCCCCATAAAGGCTGTGGAACAACATTTCCAAACAACATGTCTATGTCGGCTAAATTCATAATGCAAGAGCCTGCAGTCTGTGACAATTCCTTGTAATATCCTGCAGGATTTTTACGGGGATCAGGGAATGTCTGCTTAAGGGCCAAAACTTCAGCTCTTTTCCATGGAACATGTACCCAAACACGCTGAAAATGTGCTGGTACAGCGTCAATATTACAACCCGCATCAGCCTGCACTGCTTCCTTCCATACCGGAGGAACTTCTCTCATTGGATACTGTCTTACCTTCTTTTTAACAGAGGAATCAGACTCAAACAACGACCGAGAAACACCCTCACTCCTGAATGATAACAATGTTGCAACTGCTTTCTCAACATCGGAACCCACAATTGCGCCTTTCCCAAACTCGAACCGTATATGACATAACTCAGGTGGATTGGGCTCCAAATCATTCTCCTCTAAATCCTCATTCAGGAAAGTACACATTTTCTCAAAAACGTATCTCTGTTTTGGTGTTTCCCACTGATGGAAGACATCCATAACAGACTCTAGCTCATATCTCGTCGGGTCAGTAACCCATTTATGTGCCAAATAATTCAATGTTTCCTTCTCCCTAGAATCAGGCAGTTGGCTACGTAACTGTTTACGCTCTGAGACAGGAGTTACACCTGTTGCTCCAAAGAGAGGATATAGAAGGCTAGCAACAGTGCTAGTCATTCTCAGGCGAACAGAGGGGGAGGTCGATGAAAGGACAGGTGGAAAAACAGAGTGAGGCAAGGCAGACGCAGAGGCAGTGTCAGGAGGAATACCAGGAGTGGTAGTCGATATAGTGGTCAAAGTTGTAGGAAGTAAAGGCAGAGCAGATGTCAAAGCCGGTGGCCCTTGAGGAGGCTGCACCGGAAGAGTGGGAGCCAACTGAAGAGCAGCTGGTGGCACTGGAAGAACTTGAGGCACAACAATCGGGGGTTGCACGACTAAAGGTTGCGGAAGTGCTGTAGCACTCTGCGCATAGGGGGGTGGCGAACTCAATAAATGCGACATTAGGGGATCTTTCTCAAGTTCTTTTGCTGTATCCTGCTGGAGAGGTGGCAGAACTGGATAGCATTTATCGATCACCATTTTACGTTGCCTGTGCAACTGTTCACTCGCTTGTTCTTCCTCATCATCTTTATATTGCATAGCAGCTTGCATTATCGAAATACCCTTTTCTCTTTTATTCTTTTTAGCTAATTTAATTTCTTTCTGTTTGGCTTCCTTTCGCCATAGGCGGAAAGAGTCAAACATCGCCGGCCGGGCTTTCTTCTTAAAAAGTCTAACTTCTAGATTATCTAATATCTCTGTGTCAAAACTACCATATTGGGGCCATTTTAAAACACCATCCTTTCTGGTGTATCTGATCCACACTTCATTATATGTGATGGGGCCTACTCCATGTTTCACATAAAGTTCATAAGTTGGAGTTCCAATCGGAGGAACCGGACACGAGTCCTCCAATCGGGAATCCCTATTACAACCAAGACAAAACAAGTTTCCAAGTCTGCTAAGACCAGGCATCTTCGCTCACTAGTCTAGCTTCAAACTTCAAAGGTTTATCGAATACGATAGCCTCATGAATACACGAGTCCTTTGGCTTTGGTACTTGCAAGTTCCAAATCAAAGATCCCAAGGGGATAACCAAACTAAGGACTGGGAGACGCTCCACTTATACTTAACTGAGGTATCGATGATGTCACCAGAAGACTCGTCTATCGTTTCGCTCTACCAATCATCAAGGGGTCCAAAACAGGGCGATAGTCAGGGCAGCAGTTCTTCGTAGCCGTCGGGAAGCGGGGAACCTCGCAGCAAAGACTTTCGGACCACGTCGACATGCAGTGGTCGATAAAGTGGCGGCCTTCCTCCAGAATTTTCACACGAAGCTCCTCACTAACCTCTGGCTTGGACCGGTACCGCTGATATCGCCCCACGTGGGCGCCAACTGAAGTACTGGGTTTTTCAGAACGGTACTGAACCGGTAACCCAGCGGTGCCAGGGACAACACCCTAAGACTTCGGGTCCTTCCTGTTTCAGACTACAGAAACACAGAGTCTTCTAGGTGAAGTCAAGGATCGAATTTATTGGCTGCAACCAAGTAACAGGTATCCTAGAAGTACAACACGGTGTATATTCTCAGGAGACTGCTCCAACTTACAAAGCCAGCCTTCTCTTTTTATACAAAATATTATGCTTTAGGCAAACATTCTTTACATTACAGTTGACCATTCACATATTTTCAATACAAAGAAAAAGCAGAGTCATGATCACAAGCCCATATTTCAATTTGTTCAGCCCACAATCAATTACCCGGCAAGGCCCAGTATTTTCATCAGATATCGACGAAACCCCAATAAAAACAGGCACCTCCTCCTCGTAAAGTGAGTCATAAAGTAGGAAACAGGGACAGGTGTGTGCAAGATTAGGCATGGTTTGTGTGCGATGAAAGGTTTATGGCATGTTGTGCCTTGATACTATCTCGTTCGGCCACTGGGAGAGGAACTGACCGAACAGGTTTGGCCTTGGGCAGTGGAGTCAGCTTGCCCAGGTCGTAGAGAAGTCAGCAAAGGTGTATGTGTCCTTCAGAATCATGTTTTGGCCTTAGTCACCGGCCTATGTGAGGGCAATCACAAAATGGCTGCCGTTCACAAAATGGAACCCGAGGGTTCAGGACAAAAACTGCGATTTCTAGGTGAAATCGTCACTCGAATATGACGAAAATGCTTGTGCATAGTGTACTAGCCATTCTCGGTCTTCTGATATCAAAATCGTCATGATACGATGGTGTTTATAACATGGGTCCAGAATTTCAAGTACTACAATCATAACCATATTTAGACATCACTCATGTCCAAATACGGCATGGCTACTTCCACTAGTTCCGAAAATCCACAACTATTTCTTGGAAAACTCGGCTTCAGCAGTTAGGGACTTCCCCTTGCTTGAATATTGATTTGTCCAAGAACTCATGGAGTTTTCAAAGAACTGAGACTCTTTGATGACGTTATTATGTCCACCTTTACATCAAACTCGGTACCTTCAAGGTATAAATATGCCCACACTTGCCCAAGCAAACACACGGTGGTTTGGAGCAGTTCGACTATCTACTTGCTCGACGCATCTCGCTACAGCACGTGCCGAAGGAAGCCAACCATCCAGCAGACGCACTGAGAGATACGCTGTCTTTTCTCTTGCCGAGAAATCCAGTTCCAGTGTTTCCGAGCTCCCCTTCTGGGTGTTGGGAAATCGAGTCCTGAGACAGACCTCCTCCATTCTAAACCAAGGTACGGAGCTGATTAGAACCTAAGAGAAAGCTTGGATAGATTCGTGGCAAAAAGAATACTAAACTTATGCTAGACCACACTTACTTCTTCCCTTGTACTAGACTTAGGTTAGGTACATCGGGGTAGGCGTATTTTAGAAGCACCAGTTGAGTACTTATAGGTTATTTATGTATGTATTTTATGGCTTAGAAATCATACCATGCTTTTACAGTATTATTTTAAAATACTCTTCTTGCTGTATGCATTATACATTACAGCCAGTCTTACGATTGTAGCAGTTCATTTCTTTTGCATGAGAAGGAAGACTGTTCAATAAATACTCTTATTGAAAATGCCCGTCTCTCTATTTCTCAGCACCTCCGGTGAAACGAAGCATGCACGAATGACTGAGTAAAACATCTATCTATTGTTTCCACGACTCTGAAGATCAGTTTTATCTTGGGGAAACAAAGTTGTCATGTTTATGCGGTTGTCAGAAACGAATCCCTTCTTGTTCATTCGAGAAAGTTTCTAGTGACCTCTGAGCTAGCTGGCACTCACAATTAAGTTTAATATATTCGATAGAGACCTAGTAGACATAAGTCCTACGTCACATCTATAGGATATATTATTTGAATGCGCAGAGCCTATTGGGAATATAGGAACTAGACTACAATGTGTTTATTATGGTGTGGAGTAGTGTGAAGTCACTGCGGAACCATGCGGCACTACCTTCAAGTGTGTTAGGAGTAGCTGAAAAATCTTCAGATCCAGTCTGGTGCCTGAGAATATACTAAAGGTGAAAAATCAGTGGTTTGAGTAATCACCAGAAAGATCTTTACTTCACGGTTTCCCTAAACCTGTTCTGCACTACTTCCATCTAACTTTTAGAGCTCTTGTTACTGGGACGTGTAGTCTGACGGCCTCATTTGCAAACCCATTGTGCCGCTGGTGCTTCACCTTTTCTTACGCTCCGGCGGTGCAATGGGTATGCTCATATTTACAAGGCCATGTAAAGTCAGCCTGCGTGACTTTTCATGGCCTTGTAAATATGGGCCCCTTTTGCGCATTACTCTGCGTGAAGTGGGTGTTGTTGTGAGTGATCCCACGCAACATCCATGAAACCTGACACATTCCCAGATTTACAGTGCCGTAAAGCTGGGAATGCATCAGAATCCTATGCCTCCTCATGCAAGGCGTAGAAGCGGTGAAAAGAAGAGAAATAATTTTATTTCTCCTCCTCTGTTCATCTTTCAACATCCTACGTGTCTAATTTTCTGAAATGTCTGGGATTGGTAGGTTTCCCTAAATGGCCACTGAGCCCGGGACTAAAAACGCAGGTGACTCCCTCACAAAACTAGATATTTTTGCAATCGATAATTTTGAAGTCTCCACAGTACGTTTTGGCCCTTTTCCTGTCGCAACCACCAGGCCTACCCATACAAGTGAGGTACCATTTTTATCAGGAAACCTGGGGGAACGCTGGGTGGTAGGAAATTTGTGGCGGCCGAGTTATCCCACAACTTTCCCACACATTCTTTTGGTCATTACTAAAGTTGCCCGAATTGGGGTGGGGGGAATGCTGTTCAATTAGATATAATTGGTGTGTTTGAATCTATTATTTTCTCTTCTCCTTTTTCTTTCTTTAGTACTTTAGTATATGAATGGATTCATTGGTCAGTGATCATGACATGACGGCAGGACACTTTCATTTTATTTCAGGTATCCCCATGCTCATTACTGTTGTTATCCATAGAAAGAATATGATAAGAGGTAACAGTGAACCACCATTTCTACTGCTTTTCTCTTGTATTTCACAGGTCTCCTTCACTGCTGTTCCCTACCTTTCCTTCCCTCGCCGGATCACTTCAAGAGTCTGTGCTTTTTGCAAATCTGTTGAGATTGGTTGTACGACCTATCCTCGGAGTTAGTTCGATGCTTATTAGGTCCACCTCTCGACCTCCTCAATTCCGATATATTAAAAAAGCTTGGAATATGAAGGTGATCAAGTGAGGGAAGGATAGGGAAGGTACAGCAGGGAGGGAGATCTGTAAGAAACAAAATCACATGGGCTATCCCTCACTGTAACACCATTTGGCATAATAATCTCTAGTGAAGATCAATCATTACCCGAAAAAGGAAAATAACACTACCTTAGAAACACTTCAAGATATTAATAAGCATATCTGTAAATAGAAGGCTATGGTGTCTCTCATTTTTGGGGGTACGGAGATAAGCTAAAAAGATGCAAATGATATAATATAGTATAATACTTTCCCAGTAACTGACTGTATAATATCTAGAACTAATCACTGAAATACCTACCAAAGGATATCATGCGTCCCACCTCACATGGTCTGAGCCAATATTCAGAACTCATGATCCCTGTTAGAAAACATGATTACACATGATGAAATGTAACTGGGATTGTCTTTCTCACACAAGCAAAAAGAAAGACCTTCCCCGTTTACTTCAAGGTAATAGTCACAGAAAGGCTATTAAATCAAGACCTCCTTAATCTTCCTTGAAATATTTAAGTTCCACTGTGGCTTTAGTACATGTGCCCATGAACAAACGATGATTCCAAAACAAATGGCAGGTTTTCAAATAATGTCTTGTAAGTACTGAATTTGTTCCTAACTTGAGAATTCCCGTGATTATCAACTGCGATCAGCTAGCAGACATTGAACGCTCCTATGTACAACCAGGCTAGAACTTGTATCCAAATTGAACCAGGTATACAAACACACTTAGTCCCGAGCAAGGCCATGCACCGAACACAGTACAAAACAAGGCAGTCTCTCCAAACGGTCGAACGACCAACCCTTTGCACGAGAACCCTAGATGAAAATGGAGGGCTGAGGAATCGATGCGTCAGCACCCTTACCGCACTGCCATCTCTGGATTTCTCTGATCTGCACAGATGACATCCCCGTAACAGGACGAAGAATCTGCCCCGCAGTCAACGCTACGGAAGGCTTTAAACCTTCCACTTCCTCTGATGCACGTACAGATGCGTGAAAGACTCATGGGAAATGTAGTTGCCGGTCTCTAGTTAATTCCACCAACTTCGCAAGGCTCCGAATAGTTCCACCAACGTGTTCTGGTTAACCACAGGTAATGCACCTGTTACCCGTGGCGTCCTCTGGATATCGTTTGAGAGTATGTGTGTAACAGAATCAGACTTGAAGCTATCAGGAGGTGGACCATATGGATGTATGACGGTACCACGCGTACTTTTACAACGCGTACCGTTACAACGCTACTTTTACCACGCAAGTCGTTACAACGACTTGCGTGGAGGGGCGCTGGATAGTACATTTTTTAATTTACTATTCCAACTCCAGTCCCCGTGGACTCTAGGGAAAGGAGTTGGATAGTAAATTAAACTATTTACTATCCTGGAGCGCCCCCCAGCGCAAGTCGTTGTATCGACTTGCGTGGTAAAAGTAGCGTGGTAACAGTACCGCGTTGTAAAAAATGCGTGCTAACCGCTGTATACCGGACCATATATAGCATCACTATTATCCTAAGAATACAAGGCCTTGACAAAAAATCATACAAACTGAATTAGCCGCATCTCGCACTAAGACAGCAACTTTACAAGCACGGGTGGAGAGAATGCAAAGAAACCCATTTGATATAGGAGGGGTGTCACACCAAAAGTCTAATCCAATTGTAGTAGTGGAGTCCATTCCTGCCCCTTTAGCACCTCCTGAAAGATTTCATGGTGAGCCTAGTAAAGTACAAGTTTTTCTTATACAACTTTTATCACACTTCTCCTGTAAAACAAAGGCATTCGCTACCAACCAAGCAAGGGTAGTATTTCTAATTTCATACTTGGCAAGGGATGCTGCTCAGTGGGCAGTGCCATTAGCAAGGAGAGACAACCCATTGTTATATGACTGGGATGCCTTCAGGGTAAAATTTGAAAAGACTTTCAACCGAAGAGCAGCAACTCTCTCAGCTGACCAAGAGTTATTAGAGCTCAAGCAAGGAAACCGCGACTTAATACTGTATCTTAATGATTTTCAAAGACTGGTAACAGAAACTGAATGGCCAAAGTCTAAACAAGCTGCTACATTTCATCAGAGACCTTATGGATGAACTAAAAGATTTGATTGCTTACTCGATCCACAACCTTCAACCTGTGAGGAATTAATAGTTCATTCTTTACATTTGGAACACCGAATCGGTGAACGAAAAGAAGAACATAAAAGAAAAGAAAAAAACATACCATGTTTTGATCACCTTCAATCATTTGAAGGCAGTTATGGACTTAGACATGAACCTATGGAGATAGGGACAGTATGGGCCTTTTTAACCCAAGAGGAAAGAGAGATGAGGCATAGAAAAGATCTTTGTCTACACTGCGAAAGCAAAAGGACATTTCATCAAAAGTTGCTTGGTGAACAACAATCGTGTTGAATAGAAACACATAGCTCCAGTAGCAGCAGCTAAAATGACGGAAAACTAGAGTGCGTGAAGAGGAAAGAAGGGATCCCTTCGAGTGGTAAGTAAATCCCTTCTGTGAGGAATGACGAGACATCATGCAAGACACATTTTTATATTGATCCCTACGTCCAAGTATGAGATTTATAGCAGAGAGCACAAGCCATGGTGGATTCCGGAGCTACAGGTTGCTTTATGGATAGAAATGAAGCCCAAAGACTTCGTGTTTCCCTACAAGACAAAAAAGTACCAGAAGCTGTTTTTACTTGATGGAAGACGATTGGAATCGGGGACCATATATTTCATAACAGAAGACCTTGAAGTTCAGTATGGTTCTCAACACCTGTGGAAATTGTCTTTAAACATCATCCAAGCTCCACAGTGTGGGATTATACTGGGATTACCATGGTTAAAGACACATAATCCCGAAATCAACTGAATTGGGAAGTCCCTGAATATGAATTCAGAATATTGCAGAACGCATTGCATCAGGAACTCTGAAGTAGTGTCAAAGGCCTTAGCTATGCGGCATTACAAAGCCACTGGGGCAGAAAAAGAAGTGGTTTTACCCAAGGAATACCTGGAATATGCTGATGTATTCAATGAGAAGATGGGAGAAGCTCCCCTCCCATAAACAGTATGATTGCCAGATTGATCTGGTGCATTCATACCATGCAGAAGGATATATGCCTTAACTGAGCAGGAAAACTAACATCTAAGTCAGTATTTAGATAAATACCTTTCATTGGGCTATATCCGTACCTCAAGATCACCCAACGCTTCTCCGTTGTTCTACATACCTAAGGCAAATGGGGAATTGTGCTCTTGTATTGATTATAGAGCGTTGAATGCCATCACGATTAAGAACCAATACCCATTACCTTTGATTCCTGTTTTATTGGGACAAGTGAAACCAGCATTGGTATAGCCAATAGGTCTCGCCTTTGGGACTTTATAAGTGTTTTTCCAGAACTATTGGCTTTGCCAAGGGGTTTAAGCTATGTTGTACATCAATCCGGCTGCTGTACAGCATGTTGAAAAGTTATAATAAAGTGACTGGGGTGAAAAAAAGATATAGGGCAAAATGGAAAGAGGGCACAATAAAGTAATGAAAAAGAGAAGTCCAAGAGCTAACATTCTGGTGTGAAAGGTTTCTGGAGGCAGCAGTGTTTCGGCCTGTGTGCTGGTTCCTCCGCAAGGGGCACGGGGTGTCTGTGAAGAGAACAGAAACTTTAGCTCAGGGCTGAGAGACAAGACTTTCCTTTGCGAGGCCCTGCCTTGGGTCTGGGCACCGCTTCAGTTTAGGCTGAATCCACGTCCAGTTTTTATCGCAGCCCGGCTATGCTTAGGGGGAAAGCAATGTAAACTCCCCCAGAGTGCGCACAGGCTCCAGCTGTGATTTCCGTGGGGTGGGGAGGGGACGGCGAATAGGGTAGGGTGGGGGCTGCCTCGCGCTGTGTACACCAGGAACTCCCTAAACAGGAGTACCAGGCTCTGGGGCAGATAGAGTAGAGTTCAAGATAAGCAGCCAAAATAAAGCGGCTGGTTTGTAAGACTGATAACGACGATAAGGTGCTTCTTGCTCAAATAGAAATGCGCTTTTATGCGATGTCATGAGTGATGTCACTGACCATGTCATGAGTGATGTAATATGTGACGTCATCAGCAGTGCATTGCACGCGCAAGTTATAGTGAGTCCAACTAACTATAACGTGGGAATTTCAATGGTTTTATGCGAGTAAAATTTCCAGCTAACTTTAACTGGTGTAAAACCTATGGTTTTTTCAGTGAATTTAATAGGTTTTTTTAAATGCTAATTCCTAACTATAACTGGGGTGAAACCTATGTTTTTTTTCAGTGAATTTCATAGGTTTTTTAATAGCAAATATATATAGGTAAGAAAGTAATAATTTTTATAACAAATTTTAAATAGTGTAAATATATATATATTTTTTTATTGTTTGCCCTGGTACGCGCCCCGGAGCGCTCCCGGGGCGCGTACCGGTGAACGCACGGGTAAGCGCAATGTTACGGCGCGCCCCGGGGCGCGTACCGGGGAGCCTCCCGAGAGCGCTATTCCCGCGAACGAAAACAACATCATGACGTTTCGGGTAGTCGCGTGATGCGTCATATGACGCACTGCGTAAGCGCCCGGGGCGTGTAGGGTAAGCGCATCGGGTCATGTGATCTGAAAATAACACTTTTCATTGGTGCAGATCAGTTTTGGTTTCCAAATGATGAAATCTTGGATCATGTGACTTGAAAATAACACTTTTCATTGGTCCAGAACACTTTTTTTTTCAAATGATGAAAGCCCCCACCTTTTTCCTCACTCTGACTTTCTACTTTGAGAGAGGAAGACCTGTATCTGATTCTGACAATGGCATCATTAGTAGCTGCAGCTGGTGGACCCCTCCACCACCACAACCACCTAGAAAGGAAGGACCACCATCCCAGTTCCTTGTCCCTGAACAAGAAGAGGATGAGGAGGAAGAACAGGAGGAGGAGGAACAACCCAGGCAATTTTTGCCTGAAGAGCCAAGACAGAGTCACATAAAAGTGCATTTTATTTGGGACTTCTTCTCCCACCCTCCTGGGCAGAAGAAAGTGAATGCCCCTAAGGTTAAGTGCCTTATTCGCGGAGATATTCTTTCCAGGGGCAATTCCAAGAAGAAATATTCATTCGGCAATTATACTATGATGCGCCACATGCAAAGGTTGCATCCTAATAATCTTGCTCAAGCAGAGGTTCGTGCCATGGCGCAAAATCAGAAGAATCCACAGCCCAGCACCTCCTCTGCCAAAGTATCACATGCAGCACCTGAAGGACGGCAAATGGTGCCCAATGTTCAAAAAAAATTTGGCAGTATCAAATTTGTATGTGTCTTCTGTGGCAAGACACTGTGCTATGGGGAACTAAGCGTGACCTTAATAAGCAATGCGGTGGAAAACCATCAATGTAACCAAAAGAAGAAGCAATAAATCTTTTTTTTTTGCTCCTGTTGAGCCATTTGTAATTCCTTTTTTTGTTGTTCCCCCAAAAAAACACCCAAAAAATTATAAAAGTGTTCAAAAAATCAAAAAAAAATGTTCAGAAAAATTATTAAAAAAATATAAAACAACAAAAACATTTTTAAAAAAGTTCTTTTCAGAACTACCTCCCATTTTAAAAAAATTACTAACATATTTAGCACTCTTGACTTCATTTTTCTCATGGGTTCGCTTCCCGGTGCGCGCACCGGTGAGCGTCCCGTTAGCGCAATCAAAAAAAACAGAAAAAAAAACAAGAGAAGGAGAGCATAATAGAAAGAGAAAGAGAGAGTAATGTTAAGAGACAGACAGCAAGAGGGAGCAACACAGAGGTACTGTGTAATGCATAGTAAAACAGTGTAAAAGATATAAGAAAGTGTAAGCGAAAATATGAAAAAAATATAAGGCTGTGAAACAAAGAAAGAGAGAAGAAGAATACTAAAGCAGAGGCACATGAAGAATGTGAGTGGCTGTAAAGAGTAAAAGGAAAGAGAAAAAATGATGTACAAATAAAAGGTAATAACGGAACCAGATTTAAATAACACTGGTGAGGGAGAGAGAGAAAAAAGTAGTGTGCATAACTAAAGAGGGATGAAATAAGATGGATAAAATCGACTAAAGTTAAAACATGTGGATTGACAGAGAGAAAAAACTGAAAGAAGAAAAGAAGAAGTAACAGAAAGGGAATAATTGAAGCAGCAAAGAAATGTATATAACGTAGTGTGCTTGAACTTCAGGGAGAAAGCATAATGAACAAGTAGTGAAAGAGTGAAGAGACAGAGACAATTACAGTAAGAGAGACGGACTGAGTGAACGGGAGTGAGGAACTGTGAGAACAGAGGGACTTAGAAAAGGAGTGGAAGGAGTGCAGTAAGTAAATCACCCACACAACACAACAGCTACCCTACCTCAAAGCACTCTAAAATATTATTTTACTGTTTCTCTTGGTTTTCCCCTTGTTACGCTCCCCGATGCGCTACCCATAGTATAAGTAAAGAGGGGTGAAAGAGAGAGAAATATTGAATTAGGATAACACATGGAGAGTGACAAAGAGAGAAGACAAAGAGAGTAAAGGAAACAGTACCTGAATGGGCTTGAGTAAAACAGCAAAAAAAGATAAGTAATGCAGTGTGTGTGACTTACAGGGAGTCAGTGGGTGTAGGTCGGAGTGTGGGTGTGTAAGGTGTGTCTGTGGGTGTGGTTGTATGGAGTGTTTTGGTGTGGGTAGAGATGAGGGTGTGTGAAATATGTGTGAGAAGTGTATGAGTGTGGGGTGTATATGTGTTCGATGTATGTGTGTGTATGGAATGTGTGTGTGTTTTTGAGGTGTGTGTGTGGGAGGTTTTTTTTGTGTGTATGAGGTGTGTGTGTGGTGTGTGTGTGGGGTGTATGTTACAGGTGTGTGTATGTGTTGGGAGGGGGATGAGGTATATGTGTAGGAGTAAGGTAAATAATTAAGAAAAAGAGAATGAGTGAAGAAGCAAAGGAAGGGAACAGAGGGTAAGTGAAGTAAAGAATAGGGATCAAAAGAAGTTGAATATGAGAGGGTAAATAGGGAAAGGGGAGTAAACATGGAGAATAAGAATAAGTGAGAGAAGCAGAGTAAAAACACAGGAGTGAGGTAGATTGAGAAAATGTTAGTGACCTTAAAGCAAAGGGTGATAACAAACTACATTTTTTAGTCATACTTACCATATAATAAATGTAACTTTAATTTTTTTACTACAGTTGGTATCTGTGAAAGAGAGAAGAAAAAATACGTTATAATTAGTAAAATATGCATTGTAAATTAAAAGATACAAATGAAGAGGTTAAAAATCATAACACTCTATTTAGAAATAAAGTTAGAGTGAAGAACACAGAAAGGGAAATAAACTAAGGTAGAAGGACAAAAAGAGGGAAAAGAAATAGAAGGAGAGCAAATTACAAAGAGTAAGGCATATAGATTCACTGAGAAAAAGAGAGAGAAGAACAGAGAAATGAACTGAAGGTAAGAAAGATACTAAAACAATGTGAGTTAGCAAAACTAAATCAGGAAACAGAAGTAAGTAAAAAGATAATGACTGAGACAGAAAACAGTCTAATTAAGGATGCATTTAGAAGAATGAGGAATAGAAGATAACTGAGAGTAAGTGAAGAACAGTCATAGAGTGAAAGGATGAAGGGAGACAGGATAATATACAACGATTGAAGGAAATGGACTGAGGAAGTTATAAGGTAGACACACTAAGAGAAAAACTGAGTGAGGTGGAGTACAATGAGTGAGAAAAGGAAATGAGTAAGTGAGGAAAAAGAAGGAAAGAGAGGAGAAGACGACTAAAACAGTGGTACTGAGAAAAAATAATTTGGTGATGAAAGTAAAGAGAAGGACATTGAAAGAAAGGAAATGAAGGATAGTAATGGAACCAGAGTAAAAGAAATGGGATGAAGAACGATGAGAAAGGAGCAGTGAAGTTGTTGTAAAAGAAGTGATAGAAGGTATATAAACACAAGTGAACATAACACAAGTAGAGTGAGGCACTGAGGACATAGAAGTAGTGAACGAAAAACAGAGAGAAGAGGTCAAAAGTAAGGAGCAAACAAAGATAAGCTAAGGAGAGTGGGTGATTTATAGTGATAGAGTGCAATAATACTGCTGAGTGAGTAAACAGGAATTACTAAAAGAGCAAAGGAGGAAAATACGGAAAAGAAAAGAAAAGCAGAAAGACTGAAAGCTGAAAAGTTATGCAAGGGAGAGACGGGATACACACAGTTGAAATGAAAATGAGGGATTGTCAAAGAAGTGGAGTAAGGGAACGGGGGTTACAGAGAGTGAGAGAAAGACATTATAAGTGAGTAAAAAGAGGTGAAAGAGGATGGAAAAAGGAAAGTAAATGTCAGAGAATGGAATACAATTTAATTTACACTATCCAAAGTATAAAATAACTTGTACAACATGTTACAAAGTTTATTTTTGCTGTTCTCAGAATATATTGAATTTCACTTAAAAGAGTGAGTTCAAATTACTCATCATATGACAGCGGGAAAAAAAAACACAATCTAAAAGATTGTGTTTTAAAAAAAACCTTAGATACTGACAAATCACAAATCTACGCTAATCTTAGATTGACTTACTTTTTCTTGAGGCCAAATACTGTATCATGGTGGTCCTTTTCGCGTTGGAAAGTACTTTGCTGTTCACTTAAAAATCCATTTCATCGACTTTCTAGAAGAAAAGCTCCAAGAACATCTGAAATATTTTCAATATTTTCATATACTCCTTTTTCAGTCATGACTCTTTACTCACTCCTGCACCTTTCCATTTGGCCAAATAGTGTCAGATGTATGAGTATTTGTTCAAATTAATTCTAAGGCACTCTGAAATGATCTTTCTCCCGACGTTCTGAAAGAAAGGCTCTACAACATTTTCACAACATTTAAATATTTGTAAAACCATCTCTGACTCACTCATGTTCATCATTTTGTATAATACTAACCTCACTTATTATGAGATACAATTACAGTACCTATATGACAAGTCAATTTTTTATATTGCCTGGAACACTTTTACTCAGAATATATTTTTAAACAGCAAAATAACCTTTATAAACGACTCCCGTCTTCATATGCCAATTACTTTTACCTAAATTTTGGCTGTAAAAACACTAGGTATGAATTTATAAAGCCAAAAGGCAAACGTTGTTTGAAAGTCAAATGAGTGTCGTTACATTGGGTCCAACCTTTAGAAGTTTTTAAATAGCATGTGTAATGCCCTGATGTTGTAGAAGGACCATCATGAAAAATAATAGAAATTCAATTCAATTCAAAAAATCTTTATTTCGGTAAAATTTTACCATAAAAGACATTTGTAATAGACATTAAAACATTTCAAAAAGGTTTAACAACAAGTTGTAAAATCCATAAAAGCGTCTCTAGCAAGAGATCCTTATATGCTAAAATCAAGTCTGCACTCAAGTCTGCATTTTAAGACATTTCCTTCTGATAGACCAGAGAGCGCCCAAGTACTTGGCCATGGCAAACACAATATGGTCCGATAGATCAGTTTTTAAGACTCTAAAGGCAGCCAGACACCTCTCGAATCCCAGATTCCTACATAGGGGAACAATCCAGTACCTTCGGATCTCTCGATAAACTGGGCAGAAGAAAAGAATGTGGAGCTCAGTTTCATCCGAAGTTCTGCACGCTGGACAGGTGCTGCTTGGATTGTCACTCCATTTGGATGTAAGAGTTCTAATGGGCAGAGACCCATGTCTCCACTGGAGGTATAATTTTCTCAGTGCGGAGGGATACATTTTGTCCAGAGTTTGTTCCATATTGTAGTTAACCTTATGGGATAAAAAGGAAGCTGTCAGAGTCCCGAGATGTTGGTGATTAAATAGAAAAAGTAGTTTGCTTTTGCGGTATGACTTGGCTAGTTCCTTTTTAGAAAGGATATGACACGTGTTCAGAGGGTCAGACCACATTGATGAGAGACCCAGGGCCTCCAATTCTAGTTTGATGGAATTGAGCCATTTAATTTTTCCAGCACCTGGGATAGCAAGAACCTCCCGGAGTCCTTCTCTGTAACTGGCCAATTCTGGAGTTGTCCATAGTCTACGCCAGAAGGCCAGTGGGCGTAGGGCCAGATCCTCATCAAGCGGGCATAGGCCTAAGTCCATCCTGAGGGGGACGAGAGGAGTGCTCGGTGGTAACCCAACAAGGTTGCGGATGAATTTATTTTCCACCTTCAACAGCATTGATGTTTTTTCATGGCCCCAGAGTTCAGATCCATAGATGACAGCCCCCTTGGCCTGGGTTTTGTATATCTGCAATGGAGGGCCGATGGGCCTGATTGAAGATTTGTTGCTTGCCAAGAGTTTCATTATACCTCCCGAATGCTGGGTCAGTTTAAGTGCTCCTTTCTCCAGGTGTGAACTCCAGGTAAATTTGTCATTTAGTACAATTCCCAGGTATTCAAAGGTTTTTACTCTTCCAAGTCTGATGTGCGCAATACTTGGACTAAAATGGAATTTCTGTGGGGGGTTGAGGACCATGAATTTCGTTTTGATGGCATTGATTTCTAGTCCATGTGCCTCACAGAAGTCCACAAAGCCGTCGAGGATGCGCTGAATGCCTTTTGCCGACTTTGATAGTAACAGTGTGTCGTCGGCAAACATGATGGCTGGCACCCTTTCAGCGGCCAGTTTTGGGGCGTCTGAGCTGGGTACACCCGCCAAATGGTTGATTACCCCGTTGACATAGAGGCAGAACAGGGTTGGTGCAAGCACACAACCCTGCCTCCCCCCCTGCCAACGGGGAACCTCCTGGACAGTGCACCCATCCTGCCACATCTGACCTGGGCAAAGTTAGTGCTGTGGAGGCGGATTATCATATTCAAAAGACCTTCGGGGACCCCCAGTTTGGCAAGGACCTCCCACAGCTTGGTCCTTGGGACCAGGTCGAACGCTGCCCTCAGGTCCACGAATACAGTGTAGAGGCTGCCACCCTCCAACTGCACCGTTTTCCAATATATGAGGACGAGGCGAAAGACCTGGTCCACAGTGGAGACCTTCTCCCTAAAGCCCGCTTGAAAGGGACTAAGAATGTTAAGGTCCCTGATCCACTCATGTAAGCGATTTAGCAATAGCTTGGAAAATAGTTTTTGGGATACATCAATTAAGCTTATTGGCCTATAATTTGCCGGGAGAAGAGGGGAACCCTTTTTAAAAATTGGCACTATTTCGGCCCCTGGCCAGGTGGAAGGGATTGGCAGGCCTTTCAGAATGGAATTAAATAGCACCCCGAGAAAGGGAGCCCAGATTTTAGGTTCATGCTTATAAAGGTCGCCTGGGAGCCTGTCTAGGCCCGGCGCCTTACCTGCAGGTAGGGACGAGATTGCCAAGGTGATTTCCTCTATGCTAAAGCCATCCATGACAATTGCACTATTGTTGGTAGAGAGGGACGCTCCTGCAGATTTACTCGTCCCCTGGTCACTGCTATGTGGCTGGTATAGATTTTTAAAATGTTCCTCCCAAACAGATGGTGCTATGTTGGCCTCAACTGCTGCAGGGGGTTCCGCCGTGCCGTGCCTGACAATCTGCCAAAAAGTTTGTGAGTCTCGACAAGCGAGGGCAGCTGTTATTTTTGTCCAGTTCCCCTCATCCCAGTCTATTTTTGCAGTGCGAATGGCTGATTTATAAGCTAATCGGTTCTCCCTGATTGTGTTTAAAGTGTCTCGTGCTTTGAGTGAATTTAATAGAGTAGTTTTTGCTTCCCTGCAAGAGGCATTGAACCAGGTCGCTCTTCTCTGTTTAGGCTTGTGAGGCCTGGCCACTGGGTTCAATACCTCTGCAAGATTGGTGCATAGCTCAGAGTGGGTGTTACCAAGATCAAATAATTGTGCCTGCGTGCCTGAGCTAACTGTGATATTAATATCGATTTCACTGGCTGAGTGGTTCATACAACGCTCCACTTTTTCCAGGGTGGGGACGACTAGTGCGTAGAGTCTCTCGATGTTGCTGTGGTTTTCCAGCAATTTGGCCCATTTGATTCTGCGCCTGTTGCTGGATAGCACAAGGTCAGACTGTAATGCAGAATTAGTGTCTACCTTATTTGTTGACCGGCCAGAGGTCTCGAATTTTAGTGAGAGCAAATTGTGATCACTATCAAGTCTGGGGATAACTTTGAAGTCTTTCACCCTCCTCCACTCCCTGGTTGGAACCATAATGTAATCGATCCGTGACTCGTGGCCCGGCCTATTAAAGGTATTTTTTGGCGGAATGTCGCCCTTAATCCGACCATTGCACGCCCTCAGCGAATGGCTAAGCGTGAGGGACATTATTTGGGTGGCGAGTGGGGACCATGTCCTGGTCGCTGGATCTATCAGGGTGGGAATGTCCCATAAATCATCCTCTTCACTAGATATGCCCACCAGGTAGTCAGGGAGTGGTTCATATTGCTGATTAAAATCTCCGCCTATAATTAAAGGGGAAGAGAAATTGTGTGTGTCGAGAAACTGTGCTAGGTCTTCCACTGGGCCAGAAATTGCTGCAACCCCCACTGGTCTTGAATATATGTTAATCAATATGAGCTTCCCTCCACAAGGCCATTCAAGTGAGACACACTGGAAGTCACAAGAATTGGTTTCCAGATGTGTGGCCCTACAGCCCAAGTGGGACCCAACCCAGGTCGAGAGTCCTCCTGAGGGTCGGCCCTTTCCTCCCCATTTTGCTTCGATATCAAAGATAGCGAAGCCCTGGCGAGTGATTTGTTCTCTTGCCCATGTCTCTTGTAGGAGACATATGTCATAGCCCTCTACGAGATCAGCCCAATCAGGCGTATCTACTTTGTTAGATAGCCCTGCCACATTCCAGGATAAAATAATAGCTACAGTTGCAAAGGTTCTTCCTGATATCGATAACTGAGAAGCCACAAAATTTTTAATAGAAGTTGTCAATTTAGTTCCATCAGGTCTACATCGTTGGAACATTAAAATGACATAGTGACCATAATTTTGTAGAAATAATGTGGACAGCATTGTAGACTTACATTGGGTACACACCATATTGTGATCAGCTGCTTTAACTAGATTATTAAAAGGCACTGATTTGCAGTCTGGTAAAGTCAAATATATAAATCTTTCACTGTCTTTTCTAGTAGTACTTGATGAAGCACAGTTATCACAGTCATGTTGCCATTGATAAGAAAGATTAAAAAGATTTTTTATATCTACTCCTTCATCTTCCAATACATCAAACATATACATTAAAAATTCCTGACAATCCTGCTGAATTATCTGTGAAAATTGATTTTGACCTGAACATATGTCTACAAGATTCCTAATTTCGGAAACAGTTTTTATTTTTCCTCTATCACTACTACATTTCTCTAACACAGAATTCAATAAACAGCACAATGTTTGTTTCCGATTTTCGACAATCTGTTTTTGTAAATTTTGAAGAAAAAAAACAACACTAACTACTACATTAGCATAGCAGTTGACACCAGAACTGTTTTCAAACTGAAATCCAACAACATCTTCAACAGAATCATTTTTCTTTCTGCTTACAATTACAGTTTCATCTATTTTTTGTCTTTTTGCTACTACCTTACTGCAATTACTCTCATTTCTTCTTTTTCGGCCTACCACACGTTTTTCAATCAGAGGATATTGAGGCAAATGTGGAGCATACTCTCTTCTTAACCTATTGTATTCTTTAACACAATCTAGATCAGCACAAATCTTTGTTTCATCACACTCAATCAAGTACAATCCTGATAAAGTTCTCACTCGTGATAATGCCACATATGCCATACCCTCTTTAAACACAGAACTTCCAATGTTCACCAAAGCACTATCTACACTTAAACCTTGAGATTTATGAATTGTCACTGCATATGCCAAACAAACAGGAAACTGTTTTCGGCGAACATATAAGTCTTTCACAAGCAAAAATCTAGCTGAACAACGACAAATTTGTTCTATTTCGTCAATGCCATCAAATTTAATTTTTAAAATTTCAATTCCATCTCTATTTTTGTAATTCACAAAACCAACAACATGACCCATTGATCCATTTACCAGACCTCTTTCAACATTTAAATTCCTTCTCAAAATAATACGACAATTTAAACACACATTCAGAGTCTTTTCAAAACCAGCAGTTTTAGATATAGTCTTCTCCTGTGAATCCAATTTTGATTTCAAATTTTCTGACAAAATAATTGTTGCTCCCATATGCTCTATTTTATCTATAGCTTCCAGTTTCACTATCTCTTCATTTTCTAACTTCAGCATTTTGTTGTTGAACATGGAACATTCTTTCAGAGTAGGCATCAAACATATGGCAGATTTCTTCTCGTTAATTTTCTTAAAAATATTCTCTGGAAGAATGTTTTCATTTGGGTACAAATTAGAAATTAACCGTCCATGTAAAGCTTCTTTCCCTTGTTGACTTATTTTTCCTACTTTTATATCTTGTAAAATATTTTTATAATCTTCATCCTTTGCCTGCCACATATTTTGAAGCAGTTCTGCATATTTGAAGTTTAACCATATATAAACGTTTCCAATGCTTCCTAGGCACTTCCTGGTATCTTCATGTGTGAGCATTTTGAACACAGGTTGTCCTTTCACTGGAGTCAACTGCAGAAGATCTCCAAAAACAATAATATGTTTTCCTCCAAATAAAACATCATAGTCTGTTCTAAGAATTTCTTGCATTCTCAAATGCACAAAAGCAAGCATTATATTTGACACCATGCTTACTTCATCAATGATAAGAAGTTTCATTTTCTTCAGGACTCTCGAAACTTCGGAACACGCATCTCCAGATAGCTTGTGATATTGCAATTTGTTATCATGCTCCACTGGCAGCATCAGTAAACGATGTAAAGTAATCCCTTTAATATTATGTGCTGCCAGCCCAGTTGGAGCGGTAACAACACAAGACAGCGATGATTCAGTCCTTTTCTGCAGATAAGATGCAATTGCTTTAATCAGAAAACTTTTTCCAGTTCCCGCTTCTCCACTCACGTACAGTCGGACAGACTTAAATGATGTACATGAGCACTCTTTCTTCTCATGACTCAATCCATGTTCAACCTGTTCTGTGACTTCGTCATATATCAGTTTCTGCTCAAGGTTTAATTGTTTCACCAAATCTTCTAAATGAATTACATCCTCTTGAGCTTGCTCCATAGCTCTTTCCACTTCATCCATGGCAGTGGCAGCTTCATTTTGGATAATTGGTCCTCCTAGTGGATCCTGACTCAATGAAGCAGAACTCTGACTGCCTTGAGAACTATCTCTCGCAATCTCTGCAGCAATTGTTGAGTCTTGCTCTATTTCTTCATTCAACATTTGCAGATAATTTGGAAAAACAGGACATTCTATTGTATCCTTCGTAGCATTAAAAGAGTCTTCATAACAGAGAAAATCTCCAAGTAGTTCCTCTTCTTCTCGCCATGGTTTAAAGAGTTGCAAAAGAGCCAAATAGTAAAATTCTCTTTTGTCTGGATTTTCACAACTCAATTTTCGATGATTAATCAAATGACCTTTTTTCTGTTTCACTAGACATCCTTCACATCCAATGATTCCATATATTCCATTATTGATATATTCTCTGATGTTCCTCTTATAAATATATCTTTGCAGAACTTCATAGAGACAAACGTTCTCAAGGTGAGGACTACTATTTGGATAGTATGTATCCAACATGTTTGTCTTCAAAATATCTGTACTTTCTGGTTCTTTCTCCGCCAAATACTCTATCTCTTGTACAGATTTCAAAACTCGATTTCGTGTTGCAGCAAGACCTAGACTCACCCAAATGATGGTTCTAGATTTGGCATAGAGACTTGCTGACGACAATCGATCAGAACATTCATATGCTCCAATTTCTCGATGCGACAACATCTTCAGACTGTAACTGTACAATTTCTTGCTTAGGCTCTTTTCATGTGAAATGTCCTCCCACATTTCCTTCAGTTCTGTCTTTTCTTTTTTTGTGATGTAAGACGTCACATATCGAGCTACAGCAATAGAGTTGTCAGCAACGATTTGAATATCCATGTTAGCATTCCACATGGACAAAATCACTGGGTTGTAGTCATTGATGTACTTGGACTCTTCGTTACTTTTTAAATTGTATGTATTTTTTGGTGATTTTCTCGTCACAGTATGTCGCAGAGAAGACATTACATTATTTACTCTTCCTTTCAAGTTCAAGTTGTTTGTAGCTTTATTTCGATTTCAATTGATATCTTAAAAGCATTACATAGACATTAAAACAGTTAAAAAAGTAAACAGTACAACATACATAGCTCTATGGAACACTAGGCATTTGACTCAATAAAACAGTACAGCAATATAAGGTGGGCTCAGACAAGATAAGAAAGTCTGTTAAGTCTAATGCCCAATGCCCAGCCTAAAAATTTAGCCATTGCAATAGCGAACAGGGGACGAGGGTCCATTTTAAGAATTCCTAAGGCCTCCCGATGTGACCTAGTCCCAAGTGCTCTACAGAGTGGCTTCAGCCATCTGCTACGGGGTGCTGCATAGGCCACACATTCAAACAGCAGATGGGGAACAGTCTCTAATCTGTGTGAACAGCAAGGGCAATAGGGCGAAGTCTGGGCCGGAACCTTCCAGTTAGCAGTCACAGTTCCCACTGGAAGCACACCTACCCTGAATTTGAAATAGAGGGCCCTATCCCAAGAAACTGTGATGGAGTCCAAATATAGCTCTCGTAAGGGCACAGCTTTAACCAAGAGAAATTCAGTCGATGACCTACACAGGTTAGCATCCATTTTTTTACCCTCAGACACCCAAGACCAGAATAACTTTTTTAGTGTTATCTTTGGCGGAGCAGATCTGTTGTCCCAGTCATCCTCAAGACCCAAATTAATTAAAAGATGTTTGACTTCCCTTAGCCACTGAATCTTCGCCCAGCCAGGCGATGCAAGTATCTCTTTTAAGCCATCTGCATAGCTGGACAATTCAGGGACTCTCCAGATACGGGCCCATAGGAGGAGCGGACGCAACCTCGCGTGATCACTAATAGAACAAATGCCCATATCTAGTAAGAGGGGGATAGTTGGAGTAGTATAAGGAAGGGCCATTAAATCTTTAAGGAATTTGTTTTCGGAGCGGGCCAGGTGGTCCACATTCTGCACGCCCCATAATTCTGCACCATAGAGAGCTGCACTAACACCCCGAGCCCTGTAAATATCCAGTGCCGGTGCGATTGGTTTCTGAGAGGAGCCACGGTGTTTCTTGAGAAGGGCACCTGTCACTCTCTTATGTGACAGCAACATCTTTTGGAGATGGGATTTCCAACTCATGGAGTCGCAGATGCGGATGCCGAGATAGTCAAACTCCCTAACCCTCTCCAGTGGGACTAGATCAAGTGTAGGTGGTTTGACTAATTTCCTTGGGGGATTTAAAACCAGAAACTTCGTCTTCCCCGTGTTTATGACCAGACCTCTTGAGTCACAGAAGGTTTTAAAGCTGTTTAATAGACTCTGTAGGCCCACTGGTGTCTTAGAGATCAGGAGAGTGTCATCTGCAAATAAGAGGGTAGGTGTTTTCTTTCCTGCCAGGGAGGGGGCATCCGCTGGATTTTGTAGCAGATGCTTCACCACTCCGTTGATATATAACGAGAACAGTGTGGGGGCCAACACACAACCCTGGCGGACACCTCTATTTACAGGGATACGTGATGTCTTTTGTCCGTGGACTCCCCACCTGATCGGGGCAAAGTTGTCTGTGTGGAATTTTATCAGCATGTCTAGCAGGTAAGGGGGGATGCCCAATGTATCGAGAACACTCCAAAGCTGCTCTCGTGGGACCAGGTCAAAGGCAGTCCTGAGATCTATAAATGCCAAGTATAGGCTGCCTTTGCCCAGTGCAACCACTTTCCAGTAGAGCATCAGCAAGCGGAGTGCTTGCTCGATTGTCCCCGTGCCAGTTCTAAAACCTGCTAGGAAGTCTGACAAAATATTGTTCTCTTCAATCCACTGCGTGACTCTTCCTAAGACAACCTTGCCTGCCACCTTCTGGGAACTATCGAGGAGGCTTATGGGGCGATAATTAGCAGGGTCGTCCCTGTCTCCTTTCTTAAAGACAGGGACGACCTCAGCTCCCCTCCAAGAATCCGGTAAGGCCGCACCAACCAAACCAGCATTCATAACGGAAGCAATAAGTCTCCCCCACTCGGCCAGGTTAACACAGAGTAAATCCCATGGAAGGCCATCCGGGCCCGCTGCTTTATTTGGGACCTGGCGCTTAATCGCCCATTCTACTTCTTTACATGTGAATTGGGAATCCTCATTGGGCTCCGATTTACCCGGGGCGTACTGACCCACCTCATTCGGGACATAGGGCTCGCTCACTGCATAAAGCTTAGAAAAGTGATCGAGCCAGGCTCCCTCAGTTATATTACACGTTATGAGCGAGTCCGTAGGTTTGTCCTTTTTTCTTATTACGTCCCAAAAGCATTTAGAATCTTTCCTAAGGCTGGCTGCCAGTAAATCCTGCCAGAACTGGTTCTCGTGTTCGGCCTTAGCCTTTGCCAAGGTCTTTCTATAGTGGCGCCTAGCACAACTAATCTGAGCCCCGTCCTTCGCTTTTACCACCCTGATCAATTCTTTTTTGGCGACACTACAGTTGTGCGAATACCAACCCGTATTACGCGTTAGTCTACCATTCGTGCTGCGCCTTGAGCCTGAGGGGTGAGCTACAAAAAGTTCTCCCGGCGCGGTAGTCGCTTCAAAAAATAAATTAGGAACCTAAAGGTCACAATCAATGGGTCCTAGTGAGTCTTACCGCGTTGCGATGTTGGTCATTATAGATTTGGCCTCCCAGATCTTGGCATCATTTGCCACAAAGTTGTTCCATTTTAACCGTCTGGCACAGTTAGAGGGGATTACTTCGTTAGTTGTTTTCCAGACATGAGAAGTTAGGGCAGATGGAGCACCCTCCATGAGGGAAGACAGGGACAAGAGTAGAGGATTATGGTCACTGACGGGGGACTGCATAACTTCCATATCGGTTAGGTGTGCCCAGAGTCTATAGTTCAACAGTATGAAGTCAATTCGCGATGAATGACCCACTCTATTGTACGTATGAGCTCCTAGCTGGTCTGACTCAGTTCTACCATTGGTGGCCCTAAGGCCATGTTCCAGGCAGAGTACATTGAGGTCAATAGCATTTTGAGACCAGCTTCTGATAGGGGCCAGCGAGAGGGATGGAATACCTCTTCTGGCGTCATCTTCCCAAGTGCCCAATATATCTTCGGTAGCCAGAGGTTCAAATGTGCAGTTAAAATCCCCTGCAAGTATCACTAAGGCATCGGGCGCACAGGAACTAAGGCCCTCCTCAATACCCGTAGTGGACAGTGTCGATTTTCCACCCTTTGCCCCCCTAACATAGATGTTAAAAACTTCGAGGCTACTCCCCCCCTGTGGCATTCTAACAGAAATTCTCTGTAGATCCGGTGACTCCTTAACCATGTGTCTAATAGTGAGGCCTAGCGAGATATTTGCCCAAATGAGAAGACCGCCAGAAGGACGGCCTTTCCCTGCTTGCGATTGTGTTGCAGAAACAAAATAAGTGGTAAACCCCACCTTATAACATGGTTCCAGACACCAAGTTTCCTGGAATAGGCACAACCCGAATTGTTCAATGAAGAGATTCCAATCGGGTATGTCTATATTCCGGGCAAGGCCTGCTTTATTCCAGCTGAGTACCTTGAAACCCTCCCTTGGAACCCTATTTAGGCCATACACCTGGTGATTTACGGGGTTGACCAAAACAATACTAGGAGTAGTGATAGGAACAGCAGTGGAGGAATCAGCCGTAGTTGTTACAACAGTCTCCGTTACCGGCTCTGCTGCCGAGGAACAGAATGGCTCTCCCCCCTCGGTCAACAGCAGTGATGGAATACAACTGTTGGCCAGTTCGGGTGGAGAAGGTTCTAGGGGAAGGGATCCCTTTAACTGTGGGCAGCCTGTTGCAGGCAACTCCCCGGGAAGGGGATTACACTTGACGTTGTCGTAAGAAAGGACTACCTGACTTGATTTGTTGCTGGTAAGGCGCTCAAGGATTGTGTCCGCTAATCGGAATTCGGGTGGTCTATCCTCTGTGGACAAACCCTATTTTCCGGTGCATTGTGATTGTGGTGAATACATCGAAAATGCGCAGCAGTAAGATACTGGAGAGGTAGAGACAGGTCCTCATGAAAAACTGTGTAAGGCGCATTATTAATGAGTCAATCGATATCTTCAAGGCAACCGAATCTACTGTAGGTAGGTGCCCCATCCCACCTCCCTTGTGTACCCTGCCAACAGTCTCCTGCATCATCCCATGCATGTCTTCTAGACCATGGCCAATTCCCCCCATTTTTGGGGCGTAAAGGCGGGGGATAGAAATACGTTAAGGATCTTGCTACTATGGTCGAATTCCCCCCATGATCATTCCATGTGCATATGTGGTGTGCTGTATAGGGGTCGTCAAAGGAAACAATTATACAGTCACCTGGAATTGATTTGAAAGAGGTGCCTACCCATGGTACCCTCCGTACCATGAGAATTTTACTTCTCAGGTGAGCGGGTAACGGCCTATTTTCATTAAGCCAATGTGTTACCTTATTTCTTAGTGACCCATAGTCTTCCTGCTGATGGTATGCAATTTCTGGGACGCCTGTCAGCACCACCACATAAGGTCTAACATCTGGGGGGAGGTCGACATAACCCCCACGATGCTTTTCCTTATGGTTTGCCCCCTGCATCTTTGGATAGTAGGACTTTTGTTGTTTTGCCCTTCTAGGTGGTATGGCCTTTGTGGCTGGAGCAGGTTGGGCAGGTGGTTGCTTGGGTGACTGCTTTATGCCATTAGTATTATTACTTATGGTTGCCTTAGAGCGGGGTTTAGGGATGGGTTTGGTTACAGGGACCAAGGGTATATGGACTGTGAATGGTAATATGGGGTGGACTGGGTCAGGTATACTGCTCGATTTGTGATCAGTTATAGTAAGAGTAGCTAAATTTAAAATGCTTTTTTCTGTCTCAAGCAGTTGGTTTTCTATACACGTAAGCCTGACTTCCAGAGGTGCTAGAAGTTTCTTTAGCGTTTCCCAGACAATCGTTAAGAATTCCACATCTCTCCCGCCTATCACACACACAGGGACCCCTTCGTTCTCTCCATCAATTACTAGATCCTGCACCCCCTCTGAACCCATCCGACTAGTTTCTACATTGGTTGTACTGTTGGGGGCCACAGGTGGTAGGGATTGGGGAGGAAAGTGGGAGAATATAGTGGGCACCCCTCCTACAATAGGGTTAACACTTGTGAAAATCTGGGCCTTTGCAACCTTCGCCTTCTTCCTAGAAAAGGCCGATGTAGTTTGGCGCTTACGTTTCGAAACAGCAACCTCTTTAGGTGGGGAAGGATTCTTACCTCCCTCTCCCTTAAGATCAGAAGTTATGTCAATAAAGGATCCCTTTACCGGCTCCAACACTCCCAAGGTGGGCGAGCATTTGAGGGACGGAGAAAGTGGTGGCCCCCCCATCTGAGCAGGGGGTGGAGAAACCGGGATCTGATGGACAACTGCCTGCGTCAGGGCGGGAGCAATACCTGTCCTACGATCGGGAGTTTTAGCTAATGCAAGGTGGCCTAGGGATGACTTCCTCGCTATGGACAATTCCAGCGATATTCTTCTGGCTGCATCAAGGTCCATAGAGACTCATTGCTGCATTTTATTGATTTCTACATTAATGGCAGTGTTAGTTCTAGTGATGAAATCATCAAGAGTCCCGTTCATCTTCCTCCCTTTGGCTGCCCTGTTTCTAACCTCGCGCACAGACATTATGTCTATACATAAGAATCAACAGGAATTAGTCGGAAACAAAAGGCAAAAGTTTAAGGGACAAAAAAAAAAAGAAAAATAGAGCCAAGGGGAGAGGCCCGGTCCGGTCTCTTCCGTTCTCTAACGGCCTCAAACGGCCCGCCCTTTGCCCGGGCTTAGCCCCGGGCTTACGTCCCGCGCACGTCCCGCGCAGCGGAGATGACGTGCGCTGTTTATAGGGGAAGTGATAAAGGTGGCGTGTCCGAGCAGGGAGAGCTGCCCAGGTGACTCGGGCGGGACAACAACAGCAGGGACTCCTGGGAAACTGAGTCCAGTTGTCTACACGCTCGGAGCCCTGCTCACACTTGCGCCCAGAACAAGCTTAAGTAACTCTTCCACCCACTGGAGTCCAGCGCCTCGAAGCGGGACCCGCGAAGCGGGTCCGGCGAGAGGTAGTGCTATCAGGGTGAGAAAAGGGCACTCAGGGTTCCACAGCGCCGATGCGCTACAACAGCGTCCAAGGTCCAGTCACAGGAAAAAAGGAAGGACAAATCCCACGATGCAGGCAAGTCCGGTGGTTTTGGCCAAGAGGAGGTGGGCGTGTCCGAGCAGGGAGAGCTGCCCAGGTGACTCGGGCGGGACAACAACAGCAGGGACTCCTGGGAAACGGAGTCCAGTTATCTACACGCTCGCAGCCCTGCTCACACTTGCGCCCAGAACAAGCTTAAGTAACTCTTCCACCCACTGGAGTCCAGCGCCTCGAAGCGGGACCCGCGAAGCGGGTCCGGCGAGAGGTAGCGCTATCAGGGTGAGAAAAGGGCACTCAGGGTTCCACAGCGCCGATGCGCTACAACAGCGTCCAAGGTCCAGTCACAGGAAAAAAGGAAGGACAAATCCCACGATGCAGGCAAGTCCGGTGGTTTTGGCCAAGAGGAGGTGGGCGTGTCCGAGCAGGGAGAGCTGCCCAGGTGACTCGGGCGGGACAACAACAGCAGGGACTCCTGGGAAACTGAGTCCAGTTATCTACACGCTTGCAGCCCTGCTCACACTTGCGCCCAGAACAAGCTTAAGTAACTCTTCCACCCACTGGAGTCCAGCGCCTCGAAGCGGGACCCGCGAAGCGAGTCCGGCGAGAGGTAGCGCTATCAGGGTGAGAAAAGGGCACTCAGGGTTCCACAGCGCCGATGCGCTACAACAGCGTCCAAGGTCCAGTCACAGGAAAAAAGGAAGGACAAATCCCCTTTAGAAATCACTGGTCGTGGAAAAGCGAAACGACATTTTGTGTAGAACTTGTCCTTGTTTCTGAATTTTCGACGACAATACTTTCCACAACGATGGGTTTGAAAACGTAAAACTTGTTGCCTTAAATTGTTTTCTTCAGTAGTTTTCGGAACAGCACATGTTGAATACTTTTCAATGAAGCTCATCACTGTCTCATCTGAATCTGTTCCAAATTTGGGTGCATCTTTAATCCATAATAACATATGTATGTGAGGAGCACCTCTCGCTTGATACTCCTTTCTCCAAAAGAAATCCAAAACCTCTCCAAGGGGAGGATTTTTTTTGTTGGTAATAAAAGACATCATAGCTTCAAATCTATGATTGAAATATCTGCATAATTTCACTGGATCCAAAGAACACAGTTCTCCAGGTGTTTTGAATTCTATATTTTGTATATTAGCATTGGCCTCTCGTAGAAATTGAAGTAAGTCCTCCCATGCATACTCTGCACAGCTAAGAGTGAGGAACCATGTAGGAGTTCCTAAGTTTCTTAGCATACATTTCAATTCCCCATGGCGACGGTACCAATACTCATTTGTACCACGCTGACATGCCATGAGATTGATTAGATGAGAGATAAGACTGAGGCAAAATCTTGCACCTGCCTCACAACAGGAATAAGACTGAGGCAAACGCTTTCACATGGAGCTTCACAATTTTACAAAATACAATTCCTCTATGCAAACAAACTCAATATGCTTCCTACACTGATTTAAAACACAGGTAACATCATTGTAAAGAGTCAAATTGACACCTGCGTCTAAGAATGCAGACAGGTATATGCTTCATGAAGCCTAGTCCACTGCACTCTTAGATACAAGCCTCACCACCTACGCTCCCCAGGAAAGCCCAAACAAGTACCTTTTTGCCCCATATTTAAAAATTGACGCATGTAGGTAGATGCGTCACTTTTTAAACCTCTGCGCCACATTATACTCAAAAATTTAAAAACCATTCATTTTCTCCAAAATCGTTTTTGACATCACATTTAGGAAACACAGCAGAGATCCTATTTACAATCATCTGCCTCACAGCAGGGATAAGACTGAGGCAAAATCTTGCACCTGCCTCACAACAGGAATAAGACTGAGGCAAACGCTTTCACATGGAGCTTCACTATATTACAAAATACAATTCCTCTATGCAAACAAACTCAATATGCTTCCTACACTGATTTAAAACACAGGTAACATCATTGTAAAGAGTCAAATTGACACCTGCGTCTAAGAATGCAGACAGGTATATACTTCATGAAGCCTAGTCCACTGCACTCTTAGATACAAGCCTCACCACCTAGGCTCCCCAGGAAAGCCCAAACATGTACCTTTTTTCCCCATATTTAAAAAGTAATGCATGTAGGTAGATGCGTCACTTTTTAAACCTTTGTGCCACATTATACTCAAAAATGTAAAAACCATTCATTTTCCCCAAAATAGCACAGATCCTATTTACAAACATCTGCCTCACAACAGGGATAAGACTGAGGCAAAAGCTTTCACATGGAGCTTCACAATTTTACAAAATAAAATTCCTCTATGCAAACAAACTCAATATGCTTCCTACACTGAGTTAACACAGGTAACATCATTGTAAAGAGTCAAATGTATTTCTATTAAACATGCACACATTCTTTATTCCTTTTAAAAAATGAAAAACCATTAATTTTTCCCCAAATCGTTTTTGACATCGCATTTACAAAACACAGCACAGGTCCTATGTAGAAGCATTCCATGTCTCGACTAAAACTTCACGATTTTACAAAATACAATTACTCTATGCAGTAAAAACTTTTTACCAAGCATTATCAAAAAGCATGACACAAACCAACATTAAAAAAACACAATTTGCTTCCAAATCTTCTCCATAGAGTATACAAGTCTCTATGTATATTAAATGAATCATAACTCACCTTTACAAATATTTTAGGAGATTCAGAACAGTGTCAGATACACACACCAATATTTCTTTAGCAGAGCAAAAGGTATGTTCTCCAGACACTGCAAACCATAAAGGCACAGAAAACCTCTAATTCTACACACATATTGCTCATGGTAACCAATCAAATCTCTTCCCTCTGTATTTTCAAACCAACACCCTTCCCCCCCTCAGCCCTTTCTACCTGTTACCATAGCAACTCCCTCCTCACTGAGCTCCCAGGGTTAAAAGTGTATTCTACAATGTTGCAAATCACCTCATCAAGGATGCTTGACCTGCAAATACACCAGCTTTTCTGGTGCAAGGTTTCTTTAAATGACTTTTTTTTAACCATTCAAATTACTTCTTACACAGAACACAACCATGCACCCTAACTTTCCGTTTTCAACTATCTCATTCTACCAATTATTGCTTGTGATTCAAGAGCACTGAAACTCCACAGTTTTTTTTTTGCAAACTCCTATTGTTCCAACTGCCATTTCTTTTCCACACTTCATCTGACTGCATCAGAATCTCCTCTCACCATGTATTCTGTCTGGATTATTGGACATAGCTATATCCACTGGGCTCAAAGGTATGTAGCTACCAGAAATTTTCACAACCTTGACTTACCAAATGTGAAGATTAAATGGATTGGCCCGAGAGGATTGAAATGTCACCAATTGATACCATTGGTGAAAACCTTTTTGCATTTGCCACACCCTGACCTTTTAATTGTGCACTGTGGAGGAAATGACTTGGGCACTTTGACTGGGGTAGGTCTGGAAATGCTTATAAAGGACACCTTTGATCAATTGATTGCACTTTTTCCTCAAACTGCCTTGGTATATTCCAATATATGCCAAAGGCAGAAATGGAAGTGGTCCAATCAATTTTGTCCACAATTTGAGAAAGCACGGAAACATGTGAATAAATCTGTTTCTGCTTACATGAGAGACTATGGAATGGGTTCAATATACAATAATACCTTGCGTTACAACATGCAAGATATCTACAGGGAAGATGATGTGCACTTTTCAGATGAGGGGAATAGAATATTCCTCCTGAATTTAAGACTGTGCATTGGTACCTACTTGTAGGTACCTAAATCAGCCACAGAACCCAAAAGCCCTTTTCAGGGCTACCCTATCTCTGATAACTCCAAATGATTATCTTTTTCTAACTTTTTTCACTATTTTTCACCATAGTACGCTCCCCGGTACGCTTCCCGGTGCGCCTACCGGGCACTCCCCCCGCGGAAAATATATATATTTTTTTTTTGCCTATTTGGGCCTCCTAAGACCCCCTCAGAAAACCTAGAGGGTCAAGGAGTGCCTACGATGCCCCCTTATACCCATTCCCAACGTTGTTTGTCCTCCATTTTCTGTCTTAAATCTACCGAAACACAAAATGGAGGACTCCCGTAGCGCTGCCGGTACGCGTACCGGGGCGCGCACCGGGAAGCGCTCTAAAAAATGTTAGAAGTTAATTTACATAAAAACCACTGGAGACACTTTCACCAAATATAGAATAGCTCATACTACATACCAATCCCTACCATTTTCCCAAATTCGATGGAATTCCATTGAGCCATTTAGCCGGTAGACCTCTCTAAATACCCTGAGTAAATTACTTCACAAAAACACATTTGAAGTGTTAGAATTGACAACCAATTAAAATGTTACTTTCATTTTCTATTTTTTTCCCTGACATTTGATTGGTTATGTACATGAATATAGATGAAAAATGAGAGGGAAACACGGCCATTTTGACTACAACTACCTGAGGTACATCTTGAAAGGATTTTCGCATTTTGTCTTCTTCTTCTCTCTGTAAAGTAAGTTGATAATTTGTAAGGGGCACTTTAAGTTATTTTTCAAAAACATTTTCTGATAGTTATTTACTATCCCTCTGCTATAGTTATAGATAGAGATAGGCTCCTCTGTTATATTTATGGATTGACTTAGGCTTCTCTGCTATAATTATGAATTTACTTACGTTTCTTCACACGCACTTTTTTATATTTCTACTTCCTGCCTGTTACCATACATTGCCCAAAGTTAACTTCACTATTAAAAAATCAAAACTACCTGTCTGAACTTAAACCCAACAGTGCCATATTTCTATTGATTTTTTTTAATGCAAATTTCAGCACAAAAATGGAAGGAGAACAGAACGTTTCCTTTGAAATTGTCCTAGAGATGAACAATGAGGAAATCATTGAACCCAATGACTTGAAATTCATGGATGAATCACGGGACCATGAACTTCTACAATGTGTAGAATCTGTGAATTTGTTCATTCAATATGAGGACGTTTCTGACAGTCAAATGTTGGAAGTTATGTTCACTCAAAAAGAGGACATTTCGGACAGTCAAATGTTAGACGTTCTATCAAATTTTGAAAATGAATCTCAAAAATAAATTTATATTTAATAATTCTAAAATTGTTTGAGACATTATTAATTTTTATATGTAAATCTTAAACTACTACCAAATTGATTATAATGTAAAGTCAAACTTATAGTATACTGTGCAACTTTTTTGTTTTACATAGTAATTTTGCTCATAGATACTTCCTTTCTCCCACTATATTATCTCCAATGTGTATTTGACATCTCTTTTTCATCTCCTGCCTCCATGTTCTTTATGTTTTCCTGACAGACTATGGTATGGATTCCATATACCACAATAACTTCTATAACAACATGCAAATTATCTACAGAGTAAATGGTGTACATTGAATTTAAGACTCTGCATTGGTACCTACATGTTGGTACTTAAATCACCCACACAACACAACAACTCTATTCAGAGATACCCTACCTCTAAGCACTTTAAATTATTATTTTAGTGTTTCACTGAGTTTTCCCCATGTGTGGGGGTGGGGGAGGTGTGTGTGGGGGATGTGCGGGGTGTGTCTGTGAGGTGTGTATGTGTGTGTGTGTGTGTGTCTGGGGGGATGAGGTGTATATCTGTGTGGGGTATGTGGGTGTGGGTGGGGGTGTGGGGGTGTAAAGTGTGTGTGTGGGTGTGGGTGTGTGGGGTGTTTCGGTGTAGGTGGAAGTGTGGGTGTGTGAGGTGTGTGTGGGGTGTGTGTGGGTGTGGGGATTATGTGTATAGGATGTGTGTGTATGTGTGGGATGTGTGGATGTGTCTGTGAGGTGTGCGTGTGTGTGTGGGGGGAGGTGTGTGGGATGTGTGAGGTGTGTCTGTGAGGTATCTGTGTGTGCGTGTGTGTGTGTTGGGGGGGTGAGGTGTGTGTGTGTGTGTGTCTGGGTGTGTGGGATGTGTGGTTGTGGGTGTGGATGTGTAAGGTGTCGGTGTGGGGGGGTGGGGTGTTTGGGTGTAGGTGGAGGTGTGCATGTGTGAGGTGTGTGTGGGGAGTGTGTGGGTGTGGGGGTGGGGGTTGTGTGCATGTGGGTGTGTGTGGGACGTACTTGTAGGTACCTAAAACAGCCACAGAACCCAAAAGCTCTTTTCAGAGCTACCCTACCTGTAATCACTCAAAATGATTATTTTACACTATTATTTTCACTATTTTTCACCAAAGTACGCTCCCCGGTACGCTCCCCGGTGCGCGTACCGGGCGCTCCCCCCGCGAAAATTGATTTTTTTCTTTTTTACCCGAGGGACCCTTTTATGGCCCCCACATCAAACCTAGGGGGTCGGGGGGGGCGTACCCTGCCCCCTTTTGGTCATTTCCCCCTTTGTTTTTTGCCACCTCTTGTGTCTCGATCCTACCGAGACACAAGATGGCGGCCGCTGCGAACTGTTTCGAATGTTTACAGACACCCGAGAGCCAATCAGCTTCCCGTGCGCAGGTCGCGTGGCGCGCCCAGAGCGCTCCCCGGTACGCGCACCGGGGCGCGCTTACAGATATATACATTTTTTTGAACCTAAATTACTCAAAATCCTCTGGAGCACATATCTTGAGACATAGCAAAGGCACATCGGGCTACCAGTCCCTACAATTTTGCCAAGTTTGGTGAAAATCCATTCAGCCGTTCGAGCTAAAAGTGCGACAGACAGCCCTATGGAACCCCCCTTTTATCTCGGCCCCCGCTTGACGAATCCCCCCCAAACTTTCAGGGAAGGAGCGGAGAGCCGCGAGGCAAAGTTGCTGAAAATTGCAGGATGATTCCTCAACCGGCGCCAAAGTTATTCCAAATAGAATGATGCGATTTCCCTATGGAAATCAATCCTAACTATAACTACCTACTGGCGACCGCCAGTAGGTAATATATATATATATTCACTCAAAAAACTATAAGTTTTAGTGGTGTTATAGTTAGCTGGACATTTTCCTCATACAAAACCAATGAAATTGCTCCTATATAGTTAGTTGTACTAACTATATTTCGCGCACCCGCAATCCACTGCTGATGATGTCACATATTAGATCATTCATGACATGGTCAGTGACATCGCTGATGACATCTCAAATGACATCACTGATGACATCACGGATGACATCATCCACGTGACAATCACATACACCTTTTCATACACTATATACTACCCAGAGTTCTCTCCTTCTTTTTTGCATAATTTATGCGTCACTCTATGCCTGCAAGGGAATTGTTTTGATGTATATATATATATATATATACATCAAAACAATTCCCTTGCAGGCATAGAGTGACGCATAAATTATGCAAAAAAGAAGGAGAGAACTCTGGGTAGTTCTCAAGTTTAGGTGGAAGGCAGCTCCTGTATAGAGCACCCTCAATAGATGGTGGAATTACTGAATAGGTTGTTGTAACTGGTATTGGTATCTCCATTTTTTGGAAAATTTTAGTTTCTATTTTTGAATGTGTGTATCAAAGGTTATATTACGCTGAGAGGAGGTCTGCCACTCTTTCACAAGGAAGATGTCATCAGTGATGTCATTTGAGATGTCATCAGTGATGTCATGAGTGATGTCACTGACCATGTCATGAGTAAAGTAATATGTGACGTCATCAGCAGTGCATTGCGGGCGTGCGAGTTACAGTTAGCTGAACTAACTATAATGGGGGAATTTCAATGGTTTTGTATGAGTGAAATGTCCAGCTAATGACATCACTCATGACACCACGAATGGCATCACTCATGACATCACTCATGAAATCATCCAGTGACTGTGTGTTTTTCTGAAAATTAAATATTTTTTATATATGTATATCTCAAGGTCAATGGAAGAATAAATGGGTATATAAGTGTCTAAATGGATGTTTTTTCGTAAAATTGATTGTATAACGGACTAATTAAGTGTATGTTAGTGAATACATGGGTTAGCGAGCAATGATTAAATATGTAAATATCTGTATCAGTCTCTCACTTTGTCTATAAGTGGCTGCATGCGTTGGTGAGTAGCTACTTGAGTGTCTATATGGCTTATTAGTTGGTTTTTTGAGTATCACTCTGAGTGTCTGTATGGTTCGGTGGGGGGTATTACTAAGTGCATGGATGCATGAATGAGTGACTCACTGTTTGTATGTGTTGAAGACAGCATGTGTGCAGGACTGTATGGGTGGATGAGTGTGTGTATGGGTGTGCTAGTGAGTGAATGACTGTCTCAATAGTGTCTTTATGAGTAACTACATATGTTTCAAACTAGTATATGTGAGTATTGATGTATATAAGTGAGTATATGTGAGAGTGAGAGATTGGAAGAGTTCCTGTATAAATAAATATGTGTTTCTATAAGTGATTGCTTAAGAGAGTAAGTATATGTACGGTTCTGTAGAAGTAAGTGTAGTGGTGTGTGTATAACTGTATATGCAAGTAAATGGATGTTTTGATTCTTTATTAGCATGAATGACTATGTGTGTGAGTAACTATGAATGAGTGGCGGTGTGTAACAGGATGTATAGGTGTGTGAGTACATATGATGAGTGAGTACATGTATGAGTGACTATATAGAACCGTTGGTGAATGAGTGGATGTGTATGTAGGTCTTGGAATTACTGAATAGGTTGTAACTGGTATTGGTATGTCAATTGTTTAGAAAAATGTTTTTTCTATTTTTGAATGTGTGTATCAAAGGTTATATTAGGGTGAGAGGAGGTCTGCCAGGCTATCAGAAGGATGATGTCATCAGTGATGTCATTTAAGATGTCATGAGTGATGTCACTGACCATGTCATGAGTGATGTAATATGTGACGTCATCAGCAGTGCATTGCAGGCGCTCGAGTTATAGTTAGCTGAACTAACTATAACGGGGGAATTTCTATGGTTTTGTACGAGTGAAATGTACAGCTAACTATTACGCTACTGAAACCTATAGTTTTTTTCAGTGAATTTCTAAGGTTGTTTAAATGCTAATTACTAACTCTAATATGCCTGAAACCTATGGTTTTTTCAGTGAATTTCAAAGGTTTTTTAAATGCTAATTTCTAACTATGCCTACAGAGATCGGACATGTGAAGAAAGAAGAAAAACGCACAGAAAGAAAAAAGAAATACAGAAAGAAGTAACAGAAGTCAACAAAGATGAAGAAAAGTGCAGGCAGAAGGAAAACGTGCAGAAAGAACAAACAGAAGATCAGAAGGAAGCCTTGTTGCAAAATCATCCTGTACCCTCAACTTTTTGAGACGGGTACTGGTGGTAACTGACTCTGACTAACCAGTCCTAGAGCCAGTGCTATGTTAAAAGACACTTAGAATACAGTGAAAACACCTACATATACTAGGGAACACTATGCGTTGGGGTCTCCCTGTGATTAGCATGACCTACTCTGTAAACCCCTAGTATATAATAGGGCAGGGGGTTTAAAACTAACTCTTAAAACGTGCCACAGGGCGTGTTTGCACACGTCACCTCAGGCCCGTCCCCTCCCTTCACCACTGTGCAAACACGCTCATGTGGCCTTTTTAAGTTGGGAGATTAAGTCCCCTTGAATCATGAGGGTCCCCAGGGTCCAACTAGCCCACTAGGCACCTCCAGTAAGTGCCACAGAGCTGCATTGCAGAGAGATGTAAAAAGGGGCACAGCCTAGTCCTCCTCTCTACAGCGCAACGCAGTGACGCTAACTGGAAGCACCTGGTGAGCTAGTTGTCCCCAGGGGCCCTCAGGATTGAAGTGGAATTATTTCCCCAACCTAAAATGCGCTACAGGGCGTGTTTGCACACATCACCTCAGGCCCGTCCCCTCCCTTCACCACAGTGTAAACACGTCCAGTGGCCATTTAAAGTTTAGAGATTAAGTTCATTTGAATCATGAGGGTCCAACTAGCCCAGTAGGAACCTCCAGTAAGCGCCACAGATCTGCGTTGCAGAGAGTTGTAAAAAGTGGAATGGGGGGGCGTGTCCAAGATGGCACGGAGTAGGACGTGCTTTCTGTCCCTCCGCCGCCGTGATCATCTTAGCTTTGCCCAGCGCCTTCCCTGGACCCTACCGATGGCTCCGGCTCTAGCGCGACGCTCCCGGAGTCACCGGGGTGGATTCGGCGCTTTCCATGGCTCCGAGGGTAGAGGAGTGCCCCCACGTCGGCACTGAGGACTGTGGCGCGACGGAGCAGCGGGAGCCGGGGACTTGCGTGCGGCGGTACCGGAGAGGGGCCGTCTGGCCGCACAGCTGCGGTGACGCTCGCCGGAAGAGGAATCGGCTGCGGCCCTGCCGTTCGGAGGCCCGGTCACACAGGGGGTGAGTGGCCTGGAAGCCCGAAGAGGAGTCGGGGCGAGAGCAAGGAGGACCGAGAGGCCGGGCGGGTCACCCGCCGCACGCGAATCCGGGGATCAGTGGCCTAGAGCCGGGCCGCGATTGGAGCGGGCCGGCCTCCTGGAGTGCGGACGATCCGGGCCAAAGTGGCGGTGGAGAGCGGCGCCCGCCTCTGTCCTGCACCGAGGGCTGCGGAACTCTGCTGGTGGCTTCCCTGGGCCTAGAACCGCCGGCAGCCTTGTCTGTGCCGACCCCCGGTGGCGGTCTGCTGGCGGTGGGCCTCTGACTCCCTGACTGCAGCCACGCACGCATGTGGGCCGGGACATTTGAGTGAGGCCTGAGGAAGCGGTGACACTCTCCTGATAGCGATAGAGGTGGCGCAGGGCACACGGTTCCACGGCTGGAGTGGCCTGGGATCTGCGTCCGAGAGCAGGATTTGAGGGCCGTGTCCGCGACTGGGGCGGAGAGGGGCGGCCTGTTGGAGTGGCCTTGCTCTGGTGGCGACAAGGAGAGGCGCAGCGTGGCCCTGCTGGGAGGCGGTTGAGATCTGCGCCGGGGCCTCGGACTCGCGGCGGCGCCTCTGGCACAGCAGGAGTGAGATCGCCGTTATTGGAGAGGACGCGCCGGAGAGCTTCCCCCGGGTGGCCGTGGCCGAGCAACAGCAGCTGGGCAGGTCGAGATGGCTCAAAGGAATCGCAAGGACAAACCGGGCAAAGAGGGGCCTCTGAAGGGGTCGCAGGCGACGACATCACCAAGCACTAGCTCGTCTCCCCGGCTGCGAGATGATGAGGCACCGGCCACCAAAGCCTTCATGCTGGAACTTTTTTCAGCCATCAAGGAGGACATCTCAGAGCTTCGTTCCCAGCTCGCTTCAGACCTCAGGGAGGTAAGAAGGGATGTGGATGGCATTGGCGAGAGGGTTGCGACTCTGGAAGAACACAATCTGGGGCTGGCGGAGGATGTACATCAGCTCCAGCAAGATGTGATCAGGCTGACGGAGCAAAACCTGGATCTCCAGGCACATGCAGAAGATCTGGAGAACCGTTCTCGCCGAAATAACATCCGCATACGCGCGGTGCCCTGGGGAGGAGAGGCGGGGGACTTGCGTGGCTATGTCGAGGCACTTTTTTTGCAGATCCTGGATGATGGAGACCTGCACGACGTCAAAATGGACAGAGTACATAGAATTGGGCTACCGAGAAGTACGGGGGCCCACCTCCGGACATTTTGGTCTGCATTCATGACTTTCTGCTTAAGGAGCGCATCCTTCGGAAGGGGAGGGGGATCGCTGACTTGCAGTTTAGAGAGCACCGCCCCCAACTCTTCCAAGATTTGGCAGCTTCAACGCTACAAAAGAGGCGCAACTTCAAGCCAGTGACGACCTATCTTAAGGAGCAGGGTGTGGCGTACTCCTGGGGTCATCCCTTTCGCCTCATCTTCCGATGGCAAAACAGACTGGTCCAGGTTCATTCTCTGCAGGCGGCCAGGGAGCTACTGGGCTTGGACGACGCTGCCCCCTCCCCAGGGGCTGGACAATCACCAGCGCGGCGGTGGCGGCGCTCTCCTTCCTGGCAGAGAGTGGGGCGCCCGGTGACGCACATCAGGCCGGATCCCTCGGCCAGCCAGCAAGAGAGAGTTGGAGCAGTGGCCTCTGTGGCGAGTGTAACGGAGTCGCAATCGCAGGGCAGCTCAGGGGCAGCATGATCCTGAAGGGAAGGCTGATAGGCGTCGGAGGGACCCCCCCCTTCGCTCAGGTACCGAGGGTAAATATGTACTTTTGGAGAAGATACCCTGGGCCGGGAACTGAGTGGGACATTGACTGGTGTCTCCTCCGCAGCCCTCCGAGGGATGCTAAGACCACCCCTATGGTGGCTCTTTGTTTCTTGCTTTTTTCCCTTTTCCTTTGCCCCCTCGGGGCGTTTGCAGTTACAGGCAGGGGAGGCACTCCTGTTGAGGCTCACCAGGCCTGAAGAGGGGGAGGGGGGTAGGAGTTTGGGGGGAGGGGACGGGGGGTGGTGGTAGTGTGAATGTGTGTAGAGGTGCGTTCCTGTTCTTGCAGTCCGTACTGGGAGAGTTCACTACGCTCCAAGGAAACTGGCTTACTGTTCCGGGGCCTGGATGGAGGGTTGGAGTCGAGGGGCTGGGCGGAAGGTGGCGCACTGAGGACAGCGGGCGGGGGTCCCAAAGCGTGGGGGGTCTGAGGAGGGGAGCTGGGGAGGGACTGAGACAGTTGGGGATCCAGAGGTGCTGGTTGAGGTGGTGTGTGTCGGGCGTGGGGAGGTGGGAAGCTGAGCTGAGTGTGAGTACTTATCTGTGATGCCGATCACTGTGGGTACATGGAACGTGAAGGGGCTGAATTCCCCTCAAAAGAGGCAAAAGGTGTGGAAATACATTCTTGATCATAACTTGGATGTGATAGGTCTCCAGGAAACGCATTTGGCGAGGAAGGACGAGACCCGCCTCAAGCATAGACAATACCCGCTTATATATAGATCCTCTGCCCTTACTAAGCACAGAGGGGTGGCTCTTATGTTCCGTTCAGCAGTGCGATTTCAGCCGTTGGGGGTTAGGAATGATAAAGAGGGTAGATGGATCTTGGTCAAGGGGGTTATCCGCGGCAAGTTGTGTACCTTTCTGGTTCTATACGCTCCCAATGCAGGACAGAATAAGTTCCTCCAGGATCTGCTGGCTACAGTGGAGGACTTTGTCGAGGGGGCATTCTTTGTGCTGGGGGATTTTAACCTGGTATGGGATCGTGAGCTGGACTGCTCTCGCCCCCAGAGGGCTGACGCGGGGGTCTGTTCGGCTGAGACACATAGGCGTTTTACGGATCGGGGGATGGTTGACGGGTGGCGGGCCCTTCATCCCCTTGCCCGGGACTACACCTACTATTCGCATGTCCACCAGTCCTATTCTCACCTGGACCATGGATTTCTGAGCCAGTCCCTTCGGGGAGCCCTGTGCGATGCTAGGATCTTCCCCCTTTCGGTCTCCGATCATAGCCTACTGGCCCTCTGTTTTCATTGGGCCCCGGATGGTGCGGGAACCCGCAAGTGGTATTTCCCAGCCTCCTTGGTCAGGGACGACCCCTCCTGTAGGGCACTGAGGACAGCGATCCGCGACTTTTTTTTACCTTAACCCTGTCCAGGACACCTCGATCTTTGTCACTTGGAATGCCTTTAAGGTGTCGGTCAGGGGTAGTTGCTTAGCCCTCAACGCGGCTCTTAATAGGCAGCGGCGTGAGGAAAGGGAGGGGTTGGAGGAAGAGTTGGCCAGGTTGGAATTGACCCACAAACAGAATCCCACCAGACAGACGCTCCGCTCGCTAACAGCGGTCCGGGGTAAACTCAGGTCCCATTATAATAACCAAGCGGAGTTCACTCTCCTGAAATTGCGCCGTCTCTCTTATTCGCAGGGTAACAAGATTGGGAAGCACCTAGCGCACCAGTTGAGGGACAAACGGGAGAAGGAGTATATCGGCGGTATTCAGGACCCCAGGGGAGACCTGAAGCATCGCGACGAGGACAAGGCGGAACTCTTTGGGGAGTTCTATGCTGCGCTGTACTCGGGAGACTCTTTAGACCCTGAGGCCCAGCGTGACTATCTTACTGCACTTCCACTACCTCGCGTCTCTCCCGAGTGGAATGAGTTGCTTGCGGCCCCCTTCACTAGAGAGGAGGTTCTGACGGCGATTAAAGCCCTGAAACCCAACAAGGCACCCTGGGCAGACGGCTATACGGCACTCTTATATCGGACCTTTGCGGCAGAGGTGTGTGACTATCTGGTGCTCCTTTTTAACGCCATGGCGGAGTCTGGCACGACCACGGGCTCCATGGCGGAGGCCGTTATATCGGTTATCCCTAAGTCAGGGAAGGACCCCACTAAGTGTGCCTCCTATAGGCCTATAGCCCTGCTGAATATAGACGCCAAATTATACTCGTCCATATTGGCAGCTAGATTACAAGACCTAATGCCCGCTCTCATCCACCCCGACCAATCGGGATTCATTAAGGGGCACCAGACCCACGATAACACCCGCCGTGTGGTCCACCTTATTGAAAAGGCTAATCGCTTCCGTATCCCGGCGGTCTTGGTGGGGTTGGACGCAGAAAAAGCCTTTGATGGGGTGGACTGGGGATTTCTATTCCAGACCCTACCAGCTTTTGGCTTTTCGTCCAAGTTTCTGTCCATGGTGGGAGCGAATTATAGCTGCCCTCGTTCCAGGGTCTCGGTCAACAGCCACCTATCGACCTTCTTCCCCCACTCCCGTGGCACGAGGCAGGGGTGCCCGCTTTCTCCTCTGCTCTTTGCCCTGAGTATAGAGCCGTTGACGATAGCGGTGCGGGAACACCCAGACACCCGGGGACTGCCTTTCACGGGCGAGCAACATAAAATCTCTTTATTTGCAGATGATGTCCTGCTGTCTCTCTCGGACCCCGCACGCTCCCTCCCCCATGTTCAGACTGAACTGGCGCGTTTCGAGACGGTGGCGGGCTTTAAAGTCAACTATGACAAGTCCTTTATTTTAAATCTTACGCTCTCCCTGGCGGAGGTGGACCGCCTTCGCCCGCTGTCTCCCCTGCCGTGGACCCTTTCTTCCCTTCTGTACCTGGGGGTCCACCTCACCCCCACGGTGGGGAAACTGTACGCCGCCAATTTCCCCCCCCTGCTGGCGCGTATCCGCTCCGATCTGCGGCGATGGCTACCTCTGTACATCTCATGGCTGGAACGGATACACGCGATTAAAATGACACTCCTCCTCAAGCTGCTGTACTTATTCCAGGCGTTCCTCATCGTCGTAGATACTGACTTCTTTCGCTGTGTTAAAACTCTTATGCTCCGCTTCATTTGGCAAGGAGGGCGGGCTCGCTTTTCCTTTGCTGCTCTTAGGCACCCGCGGGAGGAGGGGGGGTCGGCCTTCCAGATATGCTTCTCTATTATAAAGCGGCGCAGCTTAGGGTACTGGTAGAGTGGTCTCAGCCGATGTCAGAGAAACACTGGCTACATATGGACAGGAGTGTGGCGGGAAGATCGATATGGGATCTGGCGTGGAAACCCAAAGGAGACAGACCTAAGAATGCGTATATCAGCACTCCCACTGGCACCACCCTGAAGGTGTGGGACTCGGTCGCCGGGGACGAGAGGTGGACGACGTTCCCCTCCCCATTTACGCACATCCATTTCAATCCTGCTTTCCCGCCTGCCCTATGTGATGGGCCCTTTGATGTCTTGAGGAGGGGGGCTGTTTTGCCCTCACCCACCTGTTCCATGGAGATGCCCCGCTAACATTTGACAACTGCAGACGGGACTATGAGGTCCTGCCAGCGGAACGATACCATCATGCCCAGCTACTTCACTGGGCGCTCTCCCCTGCTGTTCGCGACGCAGCCACTAGAGCTCTTACCCCCTTTGAGGCCTTCATTGCCCGGGCCTCTGGCATGCGGGGAGTTATCTCCTTTCTCTACCGTCACCTCTTGACCACGGTGGTTTCCCCCAGACCGAGATACATGGGCCTCTGGGAAGAATTGTTGGACCGTGAGATATCAGATGTATAGTGGTCGCAATTGTGGAGAGACTTAGCGAAACACAATCACTCCATTGAACTTCGTGAGGCCCATCTTAAAACGATGATGGACTGGTACCTCACCCCGCTAAATTCCACCGCATATTTCCTGGCACTTCCGACAGATGTTGGCGGGGCTGTGGCCTGTTAGGTGACTTTCGCCACGTTTGGTGGGACTGCCCCGCTATCCGCCCCTACTGGGAGGAAATCCTTTCCCATATTAAAGAGATCCTGGGATACCCCGTGGCAGACTCAATGGCACAGGTGCTACTGGGACTCCGAGATCCACTGCTGGAACATCAGACCCGGGCGGATAAGAAGATCCTATGGTTATGCATTGGGGCGGCCAAGACTACCCTAGCGGCGGCTTGGAAGAGGAAGCAGGCCCCAGCGATCTCTTTGTGGTATGCTAGAATGTGGAGATTGTTAAGCATGGAACGCATGGCCGCGGTCTTCCTGGGAGATTTTAAAAACGTTACCTTCTGCTGGGGTCCACTGGTTCGCTTCCTCTCTAAAGGGTTGCCATCTGCAGTCTACCCACCCACATTGCGGGGCCTACATCTTTTCCAGGTGTGAATGCTAGACGTATGGATGAGTGTGAACGAGGGACGCTACCACCACCGGGAGGGGGGATGGGGGTTGGGAGGGAATTTTCTACGTTTCTTATTTTGGTTTATCTGGGACGCTGTACCTAGATTGTGGCGGGAGGCATACAGCGATTTCTCCAAAGGGGCTTCTACCGATTGCAGTCCTCCAGGATTAATGAGAGCCAATGGATCAGTGTCGCTATTGCCAGGGGACACACCGGGCCTGGATTGCAGTTACTGTGGCTGTTTATTTTACGAGCCCTGGTCACCTCGAGGTTTGTCTTCGCCCATAACATTAAGATCCTCCCGCCTGCCATGATTAACCCCCTGCGAGGGAAGTTGTGCGAGATTGTCGCAAGATTTTTTCTTCCTGTTTTTCTTTCAATAAAATACACCTTTGGCAAAAAAAAAGTGGAACGGCCTGGACCACCTCTCTGCAGCGCAGTGGCACTTACTGGAAGCACCTGGTGGGCTAGTTAGCCCCCGGGGTCACTCAGGATTGAAGAGGAATTATTTCCCCAACTTAAAACGCGCCATAGGGCGTATTTGCACACGTCACCTCAGGCCCCGTACCCTCCCTTCACCACTGTATAAACACGCCCTGTGGCCGTATTAATTTGGGAGATTAAGTCCCGTTAATTCCTGAGGGTCCCTGGGGCAAATTAGCCCACTAGGTACGTCAAGTAAGCGCCATTGCAGAGAGGTGTAAAAAGGGGCACAGCCTGCACTACCTCTCTTCAACGCAGCGCATTGGCGCTTACTGGAAGCACCTGGTGGGCTAGTTGGCCCCCAGGGTCCCTCAGGATTGAAGGGGAATTATTTCCCCAACTTAAAACGCGCCACAGGGCGTGTTAGCACACATCACCTCAGGTCCCGACCACTCGCTTCAGCACTGTGTAAACTCGCCCTGTGGCCGTTCTAAGTTGAGAGATTAAGTCCCCTTGAATTCTAAGGGTCCCTACAGTCAAACTAGCCCACTAGGTACCTCCAGTAAGCGCCACAGAGCTGCGTTGCAGAGAGGGGTAAAAAGGGGCATGGCCTCTGAACACATGTCTGCAACGCAGCCTCCTGGTGCACACTGGACATACCTCTTGGGCTAGTTGGCCCTCAGGGACCCTCAGTATTGAAAGAGAATTAATTCCCCAACTTACAACTCGCCACCCTGCACGTTTTCACAATGGTGAAGGAAGGGGGCGTGTCCTGAGGTGACATGCAAACACGCCCTGTGGCACCTTTTAAGTTGGAGAATTAATTCCTCCTCAATCCTGCCGGTATTTTTTTTCTTCTTTTTTTTTAAGAAGGGGACTGTGTAGCCCCCCTTCTTTTTCTAATTTTTGGCCCCTGGGGATCCCATCCCCAAGGCCTGCCCCCTAATTCTTTTTAAAAATACCCTAAATTAGGGAAGGGGGCCACGTAGCCCCCCTCCCGTGGCCATAAACGGCCCCGGGAAGCCCATCCCCCGGGGCATTTTTAACCCGTTTGCTGCTTCGTACGTTCAGCGCCAGTGCTGAACGTTCGAAGAAACGGGTGCAGCCACGTCGGCCGTGCGCAGCACCAGGGAGGTAGCTTGCGCGACGTCCAACGGCCGATGGCAGCAGCGAACGGGTTAAAATAATAATCTTTTAGGAGGGGGGCTGCCTTGCCCCCTTCCTTAGGCCATTTAAGGCCCCGGGAACCCCATCCCCCAGTGCCAGCCTTTGTATTTTAATTTTGGGGAGGGGTACCGTGTGGCCCCCCTCCCGCGACGCTTGTAGCCCAGGGGACCCCTTCCCCCGGGGCTGGCCCTCTCCATTATGGACCGTGGGGGGTCCCCAATCCCCCCACGGTCCCACTGGGTCCCCGCCTCCTGCGGGAGCCGGCATTGCTTTTCCACATGGGGAGCTGCTAAGATGCAGCTCCCCATGTGGAAAAGCAATTTGGTTTGCATTTTGGAAGAGAGAGCAGGTTTCCCTGCTCTCTCTTTCAAAATCCAAACCAAGTTCGCTATGGCAGGGCGGGAGCCGCGAGGCTCCCGCCGTGCCATAGCAAACTGCAGTGTCCCAGGGGTGGGCTATCAAGGGCTCTAGGAGGGGGGACCACGCGGGCCCCCTCCCAACATTTTCAAAACCCCGGGGGTGGTGGCCCAAGGGGTTGGGGGCTCCGCCAAGGACCTGTCAATTTAAATATTTAGAGCCCCGGGGAGGTGGCGGTCCCTGGGGCATGTGGAAGGGCTTGACCCCCACACAGGGTATTTCTTTTTTTTAAAGAAGCCCCGGGGGTGGCTGTCCCTGGGGCTGGGGGGCCTGAGAGCCCCCGCACACAATTTGAAGAAGCCCTGGGGGGTTGGTGGTACCCAGGGCGGGGGGGCCTGAGAACCCCCCCGCACACAATTTGAAGAAGCCCCAGGGAGTGGCGTTCCCTGGGGCTGGGGGTGCCTGAGAGCCCCCTGCACACAATTTAAAGAAGCCCCGTGGGGTCCCTGAGGCTGGTGGGGGACTGGGAGCCCCCCTGCACACAATTGAAAGAAGCCCTGGGGGTGGCAGTTCCTGGAGCTGGGGGGGGCCTGAGAGCCCCCCACACACACTCGAAAGAAGCCCCGGGGGGTGGTGGTCCCCGGGGCTGGGGGGGCCTGAGAGCCCCCGCACAAAATTTGAAGAAGCCCCAGGGGTGGTGGTCCCAGGGGCTAGGGGGGGCCTGAGAGCCCCACCGCACACAATTTGAAGAAGCCCCCGGGGTGCCAGTCCCCGGGCTGGGGGGGGGCCTGAGAGCTCCCTGCATACAGTTTGAAGAAGCCCAGGGTGGTGGCGGTCCCCGGGGCTGGGGGGCCTGAGTGCCCCCCCACACAATTTAAAGAAGCCCCAGGGGATGGCGGTCCCCGGGGCTGGGGGGTCATGAGAGCCCCCCTGCACACACTTGAAGGAAGCCCCGGGGGGTGCCGGTACACGGGGCTGGGGGGCCCCTCTTGGCATAAACAGTATTGACCCCGGGGGCTAATTACCCGCGCTTCATTTTTTTTTATCGGCAGGAGCCACGCACCTTGCACTGATTTTGTCTATTTTTAAAAAAATAACTAATTTGTGGGACCCCCTAGGGGGTCAGGGTGTTTCTACCCTGCACCCTTTTTGAGTTTTTTGCATTTTGTTTTCAGTTTTCTTGTTCCTCGGTTCTACCGAGGCACAAGATGGCTGCTAATACTTTCTGGTTTGGAGTGTTGACAGTCAATTAGCATACAGCTTGTCATTTGGAGGGTGCGCGGATCCTGCGCGGCCATAGATATATATATGATTTTTCTTTTGATTTTCTCAGGAACTACTGAACGGATTTACCAAAAAGGCAAGAGTCTGAACTAAAGACCACCTCTTTGCCAAATTTGGTGTACTTCCGTTCAGCAGTTCGGGCTGTAGCTGCGGCTAAAGGTTCCTATGGGAAATTGCACTGGGAAAACACATTTTGGGACCCCCCTTTTTTCTCGGCTCCCACTTGACGAATCACCCTAAAACTTTCAGGAGAGGAGCGGACCGGAGCTTCCCACGAGTTTTGAACATTTCGCAAAGATTTGTCGCCCGGTGTCAAAGTTATTGCAAATAGAATGTTGCAGATTTCCTATGGGAAATAGGTCCTAACCATAACTACCTACTGGCGACCGCCAGTAGGTAATATATATATATATATATATATATATATATATATATATATATATATATATATATATATATATATATAATCTAAAAGTGGGCAAGCCAACAAATTAACAGAGAGCCAAGCCAGAGCAAGAGCCGAACCCAGGATCTGGCATGGCTCTAAAAGCCTGTGCACAAGCTGAGCCATGGGAATGTTTGACCTATAAATCGTGCAACAAACATCTCATACATATATGATAAAATCTCTTCAAATTTAAACATTTTGTATTTCTTTAGCACGGAGAAGCATTTCACCTTTGTAGATCAAATGTTATTGCTGCATTGAGAGGCATTTATTAAATGTGAACTTTTTAAACACAAAGATAGAAACTTTCTTGCCCACCCCTGCCCTGATAGCAATGCCATTAAAGAACTATAAAGGTAAGTCAGTTGTCATCTACATCATATATGTGCCTATACTCCAATTAGCAAGAAAAAGAACAATGGAAAAAGGAGGAAAGGATCTATAGTAACTTATCTAAATAGGGGACAATTAATTCACCTATTTCAATGCCATTTAGTGCACTTGAGAATAATTCAATTTATTCCACCCCATCACTCATACACAGGGACTAGATTACACATTTTTTATTGTTTTTTGTAATCACTAGACTCATATCTCTTTGTTCTTTTTTTCTTTGTAACAAACATCAAAATAATGTTATACACAAACTTTTTGTACAACATGTACCATCATATACATAACTATGTACACACCTATATACAAAACATTCACAAAAAATTGACCAATAAACAAAATCATAACACAAAAACACAAGGACTTAAACGATTTACACCCTACAGAGTATTTCAGCAAAGGCTGAGTGCTCTTCCATTCACTCTAGGAGGTGCACTTGGAGGTAGTATAGCACAGATGGTTCGAAAACCCAAATTACCGAACCTCAATCGAAACCTGTGTCACAAAGGCTACAAGTTCCCAAATTAATTATCAACCTAAAAACTCCTCCATTATGAAAGTGTCGACGCGGTCGCGTTTCGGCCTTCCAGTCAATCTGGCCTCTTCAGGACAGGGTGATAATCCACCTAAAAATACATATAATCCAAAATAGAAAACCATTTTAGGAATCCATTCACGTACTCTGTGCCCTTCTCACCAATCCTCACGATCCGTGCCCAGTAGTCACCGTGCCCAGAGAAAGAAAAACTAAAAAGGGGTTTGTGTGTAACTTAAGCCCATCATCCTATCACCGGCAGGCGTGGGGTGTTTGAAGCAATCCTAGGACCATATCCATGCACTTCAAGTGATTTGTGCGCTACACAGGCTGGAGTGACCCAATCACCAATGCCACAAGCTGTTCAAAGGAACACTATCAAGTGTGACTAACCTCTACTGAGGGAAACAGGACCTCGCGGCTCTCCATGCACCCAGCATGCATCTCCAAGTCACTACATACTCACTACTTACAAAAGAAATCAATCCAGGGGCAGCCGGAAATCGTTCACAAAGACCAAAACCAAAGGCAAATTCTGCAAGATGAAATGACAAAATCCATGCATTGCAAACGGTGCTTCTCATAGTGATTCATTCAGTTAAAAACTCTATCAGGGTAAGCCGGTCTCCTACCTTAACACGAGGTCTGGCTGGGTACGAACAAATCGTCTTACGTGTGTGCAAATGCATCCACACTCCACCGGCTCACTAGGGAGACCAAGATAAAACTGTCAATGACTCACAGCCTAACTCCTCTACAACCCTTACCCCACTTTCTACATCTAATAGCAGTCTGCCACTTCTCTTACCTATTACACGCCCGTAAATTCCAGAACGTCTCTCTCCTTCAATGAAAAACTGCCGCCAAACAGGTCGGGTTTGCTCCGTAGGCCGCCCACCAGTACCTCCACAAGGAAGTAGCAAACGTCGTAACCCATGTGACCGGGGTTCTCCGTCACAAAAATAAATGACGGGCCAAGCATTTAGTCTAACCAAAGTTCACTCACCCCGCCCAACCTGGTGTGAAAAGAAAAGTATGTGTGTAAACCTGGACACCATACATACACTCTGGCCAATGTGGGGAAAATAACTCAACACTTCCTACGGGCCACGCATATAAAGAGTAAAAAACGCGGCTCCTTCCTATGCTGAAATCCGTCAACTAGAGCTGCTTCTCACTAGGGGATAAAGAGCCCACAACTGGCTACAATATGTGTGACTCCCACGAAGGTGACAACCCTCGTCACAAGTGGTGTGGCACGTACTAAAAACACGGGAAACGGATCGGAGAACAACTATGGACGGGGGGCACGGAGGGTGAGCATCATTTCACCATAATAAAAACACAGTGTGTACACAAGACCCTAATTCAAACCACTCATGTGTGTCTGTACCTTTGCAACCATAAAATAAAGTCCTAAGTATTCACACAAGGACCATATCATATTTACTCTGTCAAACAAATCTATATACATCAATATTTTCTGTACAAAATGTTACATATTCAGCAAATCATAACGTAACGCAAGTAATTATCAAAAACAACAGAATAGGTGCACAGTTGATATCTCAAGTACATTACGCTGTAATTAGTGCCCATATTTCGTCCCGGTCATTCAGACCACTTTTCGCAGTTTCATATTTCTCAATCATTCTGGCTTCCAGTCTGTTGAGGGTTGCCTGCATCATTGGGGTTCTCTGTGTTCTCACTACTAGTAGAACAGACCAATTTATATAATTTTCATTGTGGCCCTTTTCAATGTAATGCTGGACCAGTGGCGCTCCCAAATACTGACATCTAATTCTGGATTGATGTTGTATTACTCTCATTTTCACGCTCTGGGTGGTCTGCCCTATGTAGCTTTTCCCACACGGACAGGAGATGCTGTACACCACATTTTTAGTGTTGCAATTGGAGAAGCTTTTTTGTATATGCTTACTCCAATTAGACATGGAGCTGCATATAGTCTATAAATCAAACACTAGGGATGGTATTGTAAAATGCACATCTCAAATTTGCTTATTTCAAGGTGCTCTCACGTTCAATAATAAAGAAAAAGGTGGCACGGTGAAATAAAATATTTGCCGCTGGACCACACAATTTGGTCAAGGGGGGAAGCCAGGATTGAAACCAGGTTTTCTGGTTTTACATTGTTCAATTCAGCCACCAGATGGGTATCTCTTTAACATGCTTATTTTACATCAAAGATTAAAGCTTTATATTTAATTCTTGGTGCATGGCATTAGAGTGTGGGTGGCATTCAGAAGCTCAATAAAAGCTCGCCTTGTTTTAGCCTTGAGGGTCCAAGAGGTTCAAGCTGAGCCACAGTCAGGCGTCTGTCTCGACCCCACCGCTAATATACATACTTGTACAGGTTTTCAGTTAACCCTCTTCAGCCATTGGTCTGTTGTTGTGAGACTCACATTTTTCTTCCACCTACTACAGCATGGAGTATACGGCATGGGGAAGTGGGTCAGCCCAGTTCAGCCATTGGCTAACTTCACTGTGAGTGATGGCATCCCATTCTTATAAAAAGGAGCGCTTGACACACAGGGCATAGCGTTCTTTCAGAGACGAGAAAAATATTTTTGCTTTTAGCCGTTTTATATTATAGCGGTGAGATGCCAGCAGGTCCCCAAACAATAATGTTTTGCAAAAGCCATAGCACAATAAAACAAGCATAGAAAAAGACAAACGTCTGGCAGCAAATATCAGACCTATTGACTGCCCCAATGCTTGTTTGGAATGAACCAAAGGCGCCATACAGTTGCCCCTGCCTTGTTAAGTAAGTTGCTGCAGTAGAGTTCTGGTCGATCGATCGGACACTTAACCAAGGCTCCACTTTTTAATCGGTTTGAGACGTGCCAAAACATAACCCATGGTGTTCTCAATCAATATGAGCTAGAATACCAATTCTCTGCTGCTTACTGCCGTGGCTGAGGTGTCTGAGGGAGAGCAACTGAGGTCCTCTGGTGAGCGCTTCTGAGTTTAGCACACATTCCCAGTCCTTTGCTGATATCCTTGCTGATCTCATCATGTGAAAGCAATATTTATTCTCGCTGCTGATTCAGCGGTAGCCCTCCTCAGCTACCTCAGTGGCAGGAGCCTTGCGCCATCTGTCAGCGCGCAGGCAGTGATAGCCGGACGCACGAGATGTGAAGTTAGTTCTCCACAAAAGTCATCCCTCCGTGTGACGACTGCTGCTCCGGGCTTAAACCTGTAATATTGGCATGCACTAATGATCGTAATCTGTGGCGCTTATTTACATACTTTGAGTTTCACGAGGCTCCTACGCTCAGAGTAGCCGCAGACTCAGTGGGAAAGTAGATCGCTTGGATTGGGGGAAGCCACCAGCAAGACCAACGGACAGCCGGAAACCGCTACAGAGAATGTTACTGTTGCCTCCTTACATATGTATTAGGCAGAAGTGTCACTGAACTCCCTGTGTGCCACTGAGATAAGGAACACAGAGTAAAATACATTAGCACATGTTCTGACACAGGCGGTGACGCGTACGGAAGCGATATCCCAGCAGCTGTGTTTTATTTGCAAGGACCGCAGTAGTCACCACTATTAAAAAAACACGCGCTGAAAGTAAAAAAAAAAAAAGGTTTGATGAGGAGAGGGGGAGGCAGCAGGGGGAGGGGAGAGAGGAGGGGGCCTGAGCCTGTTTCCATTGCGGGAGCGAGCAGGAACCATCTGTTAATTACAAACAGATGGTTTCAAAGGTCGCTCCCGCAAGGGAATAGTCAAAAGTGCATGCATTCACTGTGAGTGATGGCATCCTATTCTTTCAAAAAGGAGCGTGTGACACATAGGGCATAGCATTCTTTCAGAGACAAGAAACATATTTTTGCTTTTAGCCTTTTTATATTATAGCGGTGAGATGCCAGCAGGTCCCCAAACAAGAATGTTTTGCAAAAGCCATAGCAAAATAAAATAAGCATAGAAAAAGACAAACGTCTGGCAGCAAATATCTGAGCTATTGACTGCTCCAAAGCTTGTTTGGAATGAACCAAAGGCTCCATACAGTTGCCCCTGCAGTAGAGTTCTGGTCTATCGATCGAACACTTAGCCAGGGCTACACTTTGTAGTCGGTTTGAGGCGTGCCAAAACATAACACATTGTGTCCTCAATCAATATGCTGCTGCTTACTGGCCCGGCTGAGGTGTCTGAAGGAGAGCAACTGAGGTCCTCTGGTGAGCGCTTCTGCAGTTTAGCACACATTCCCAGTCTTTTGCTGATGTCCTTGCAGATCTCACCGTGTGAAAGCAATATTTATTCTCACTGCTGATTCAGCGATAGCCCTCGCGCCATCTGTCAGCGCGCAGGCATTGATAGCTGGACGCATGAGTTGTGGAGTTAGTTCTCCACTGAAGTCACCCCTCCGTGTGACAACTGCCGCCCCGGGCTCAAACCTGCAATATTGGCACATGCTAATGTTTGTAATGTGTGGCGCTTATTTAAACATACTTTGAGTTTTATGAGACTCCAACGCTCAGAGTAGCTGCAGAATCAGTGGCAAAGAAGATCCCTTGGATCGAGAGAAGCCACCGGCAAGACCAACGGACAGCCGGAAACCACTACAGAGAAAGTTACTGTCGCCTCCTTACACAGGTATTAGGCAGAAGTGTCACTGAACTCCCTGTGCGCCACTGAGATAAGGAACACAGAGTAAAATACATTAGCACATGTAAAGCGGGGGCGCGTACGGATACGCGATCCCAGCAGCTGTGTTTTATTTGCAAGACTCCAATAGTCACTACTATTAAAAAAAAAAAGCATGCACTGAAAGTAAAAAAACACAACAAGCTTGACAAGGAGAGGAGGGGGCAGCAGGGGAGGGTCTAGAGGAGGGGGCCTGCACCTGTTTCCCTTGCGGGAGCGAGCAGGAACCATCTGTTAATTACAAACAGATGGTTTCAAAGCTAGCTCCCGCAAGGAAATCGCCAAACGTGCACGCGTTGCCATTGAAGGCAATGCAACGCGTGCACGTTTCGGGGCCAAAAACTGAATCGATTCTTAAAGGTCTTCTCCTATGCAGCGCATGGGAGCTGTGTAGGCGAGACCTGAAAAGCAGTTATCTATACCAAGCTGGAGCTCAAAGGAGCCTATCACCTGGTACGTATGCGAGAGGGGGACAAATGGAAAAGTGCATTTGAAACTTGTTTTGGTTTGTTTGAATACCTGGTGATGCCTTTCGGGTTATGTAATGCGCCTGCTGCATTTCAGTTTTTCCTCCATGATGTCTTGAGGGAATACTTGGATCAATATGTGGTGGTATACATCGATGATATACTGATATATTCAACAAAGGAACAAACACATAGACAACATGTATGCTCTGTTTTACAGACTCTATGAAAGAATCACCTGTACTGCAAGATCAGCAAATGTGAATTCAGTGTTACTACTGTCAAATTGTTAGGGGGTATGCTTACTCCTTCCGGACAAGAAATGGCTGAAAGAAAAAACAGCTGTAAAATATTGGCCTCGACCACAGAACATAAGAGATATTCAATGTTTTTTTGGGTTTGCTAATTTTTACCGTAGGTTCATGTCATGTCGTGAGGCAGTCTAGTAGTTGAGGGGCGGAACAGGAATGGGAGGAACCAGGAACAGGAATGGGAGGGACAGGAGATCGAGGGGCAGTCATGAACAAAGCATGGATGAATAAAGATGTATGGAACCATACTCTCCGGCTCCTGTAATGATTGAGGGGAAGGCACGACAATGGCGACGAGGATGGGATGGCAACTGAAGCCCCACACTGCCTAAGACCCCTGCCGCCCGTAGACGGCCAAGGAAACAGAGAGCCTGCAGCCTGTGTCAGCGCGACGCGTGAGGAGCGCGAAGATGAAATGCCCCACACGCCGCGCCTGAATGCTGACTTTCTTAAATGACCAATAACTGGAGAAAAGAAGGGAACTGCCCCATCGCTCAGCCATCCTGTGTGGCCGACCACCGAGCCCTGCAGCACCAATCCTGCCGCGCGGAGAAAGAGCGCGAAAGTCAAGGTGCCTCCAGCTGTCCGCCGGAAAATCAGAGAGCGTATGCCAGAGCGCTACTCTGTGTGTGGACAGACACTGCCTGCCGCGAGAAGGGCAAGCGCGTGTACCGGGCGCTGCCACTGCGTGTGCCTGCGGAGAGTCGGAGCGCTGCTCCGTGTGCGTCCGGTACCCGTCCCCGCCTGCTGAGAAAGACGCTGGCTGCGGGTAACGAGCGCGGGCAAACGAGCGCTGTTACCAGGCAACCCCTAGAGTCGAGCGGTCGGCTCCTCTCAGCGCCGCGGCGCCGGAAAGCAGCAGACTTCAAAGGAGAGGCGAAGAGGCCGACCGGACACAAAAGGAAAATATACAAGGGTGAGTCTAAACCCTGCAAACTGCCCAGCGCGCCCAGCCATATCTACATACAAGCCCCAGCCAACACGAGGGGAGTCCAAGACTTAATGTCTCGAGTGGCGGCCATGTTGGGGTCAGGCGCCAGTGCATAACACAGACCACACACACCTTTAATGGCGGCCATTTTAGGGTCAGGCGCTGTCCAAACAAATTAATAAACTGGTTACAAAACAAGGGAGTTCATGTCGTCCCGCCTGTGGATCAGCGCTGCTCTAAAGAAATTAAATAATAAATAAATCAGAGACTTAAACTCAGCACTTCCACGAAGAAATCTCGAGCAAACACAAGCAGAATCTGTCTCGAGCGGCGACCATCTTCGAGTCAGGTGCCAGCCATAGGCCCCATTAGACTGTATGTGTCAGCCATCTTAGAGTCAGGCAATTGTGGAATCTGCCAACAAGTGTGAGAACATACAACAGAAAAACATAAGCAAAGGCAAGAAGCCTAACAAAGAAACAAGCACAGGCCAGTGCAAGAAGGAAATAAGCAAGATGCAAGTGACGAAATAAGACTGACACACACGCGACAAGCATTGATTGGATGCACGACAAACAAGTAGAAAATAAGACTGCGTAGACACAAGAGATAGAATAAGGAAACAAGCACAAGTAAAAACGACAGTAGAGTGAACAAGCATACGCGTCCGCAGGAAACAATCAGTGGTGAAGACTAGAGGAAACCACGACATGCATTGGCAAATACAAGAGAACAAACTCTAATGAGAGCACATGACCAGTGCAAGTAAACACGAACGACCAAGTGACGACCAAGCTGATCTCAAGACATCAAGTCTGTCCACCTGAAGCCTGTGTACTACACCATCATGCCTATGTGGAAAGACACGCATAAACCCAATCCCTGCATTGGAGTACCTCCTCCAGTGGCACAGACCAATGCTCACTGTTTAGGTCCTGAATGGTCCAAGTGGCTGGAGTCGGTGGACGAATACCTCACAACGATCGGTGAGTGGAGGGATAGCAGACGTCAACTACTACTGCTTCAGCTGGTGGGTCACGAAGGCCGACGTTTAATCAAAACATTTCTAGCAAAGGACACAGAGACATATAGGGGACTCAGAGAGACGCTGCTCGCTCATTTTTACGCGAAGGAAGATGTGGATCATGCACGCGTTGCTTTTAACGCAGCACGGCAGGAACCATTAGAACCCTTACCAAACTTTATTACCCGACTGCAACGTCTAGTGACATGTTGCCACTTCGACACCTTCACAAATGAAGATGCAATCCGACTGCGGGTGATTGAAGGCTGTTCAAAACCCGATACCAAACGCAAGATCATTCAAGGGCGGTTCTCGCTAAAAGAGATCATCAGGAGAGCTGAAATTGGAGAGCGGGTCACAGCGAGGGAAGCGCCCAAAGAATTCCATCAAGAAGCAGGAAACAAAAGGAGAAGAAAGGAGACATTCCCCATGTCCGCAAGGAAAGCTCAGGAGTCAAACAAAACCCGAGAGAGGGAGAGCGGAAGCGGACTAGAAGCAAGATACCGTGAGAGACAAAGTGACAGGGAAGCAGGAATCAAAAAGAGAAGAAAGGAGTCATTCCCCATGTCCACGAAGAAAGCCCAGGAGTCAAACAAGACCCGAGAGAGGGAGGGCGAAAGCGGACTAGAAGCAAGATACCATGAGAGACAAAGTGTCAGGGAAGCAGGAATCAAAAAGAGAAGAAAGGAGACACTCCCCATGTCCACGAGGAAAGCCCAGGAGTCAAACAAGACCCGAGAGAGGGAGGGCGAAAGCGGACTAAAAGTAAGACATCATGAAAGACAAAGTGACAGGGAACCCCCTGAGTCACCAACACAAAGGACAATAGATAAGGGTGTACGAAAGACGGGGATAACCAGGAATCGTGACAACCGGTTTGACATAACGCCGAGAAGTCACTCACCACACTACTCTGGAGACATATCAAGCAGTGACACAGACCACACAGAGGAGGCCGAAGACAGTCTACTCAATGGTCTTAACGATAATTACAAACACCGGCAAGGGGACAAGTCACGTCATATTCGGAAACCAACATACTACTCCAGAGAACCATCAAGCAAAGACACAGACTGCACAGAGGAGACCGACGACAGTCGATCCAACAATTATGAAGAAAGGACTAAACACCGGCGAGGGGATAAGCCACGTCATCCCCAGACAGAGAAGAGTCAAATACTCCAAGACCAAACCAAGGAAGCACATACGTGGCTAGCAAGCAGCCCTGCCATAGCAATAACTCAAAAGACACTTCAAAAGATGCACCCAGAGGAGCGTCCCCTCGACAGCGTCGACTCCAGGAGTGCGTCGTCGACCGACTCAGAAAGCATGGCCGGACAATCAATTAATACAACAGAGCCCTGGTACCGACAACGGTCATGGTGTCCACCACTTGGAAATACAGTGGAAGCAAAGGCCGCCTTCCTTGTCCAAAGCAACACACCTCAGGCCAACAACCTGCAATGTCCGAACTCCCCACAAGACAACATGCCATGTCACCCCCAGGAACACCATGACGTGAAGAGCACACCGTCACCACTGAAGGGGTCAGCAAGGCTTACGCAAAAAGGACACAGAAGAAGCACAGATGCAGGTGACTGTACCCGCTGGGCGGAAAAGGACCAACCAGTCATCATACCCAGAGGGGCCAACACGTGGGGGAAGAGAGGTCATCATCATCAGTCAGAAGAAAAACGTGCATCTGTGTTGTCTGAGATGCCCGTTCAAGGACAGGAGGACAGTGTTGTCCTTGACCGAATAAAACAACGAGACATAGAAGTGCATGCAGGCGCTCGGAAGAAAACTAAAACAATGGACACACGTGCAGGCGATCAATTGCCGCTCAAACAAGAACTACAAAAGAATACGAACAGCCGACCTCTAGCGGAGCCATTGACAGCCACATCACAGGAAGCGATACTCCCGTCAAAGCAGCCGGAAAGACACAATGAAGTGTCTCCAACAGACTGCACCCTGCTGACACCTGAGAAACAGACCGAGTTTGAGCTTGTGATGGAGGTGTGTCTCTCAACTCAAACAGGCGGGTCACCGCCCTGTACAGCTGATCAAGATATCAGAGAAATTTCGGGAATTAATTTTGTTTGTTAAAAAGGGGGGAGATGTCATGTCGTGAGGCAGTCTAGTAGTTGAGGGGCGGAACAGGAATGGGAGGAACCAGGAACAGGAATGGGAGGGACAGGAGATCGAGGGGCAGTCATGAACAAAGCATGGATGAATAAAGATGTATGGAACCATACTCTCCGGCTCCTGTAATGATTGAGGGGAAGGCACGACAGTTCATTATCCAATTCTCGAATCTAGTAGCCCCCTATCACAAAACTACTCAGGAAAAAGGCAGTATTTCCGTGGACAGAAGAGGCACAGAGGGGATTTGATGCTCTAAAACTGGCATTTGTATCAGCTCCTGTGTTGGCTCATTCAGATCCGGACAAACAATACATAGTAGAGGCAGATTCCTCAGCGGTAGCAGTAGGAGCAGTGCTGTATCAACGTCATAGCACTACAGGGCAATTGCATCCCATTGCTTATATGTCCAGAAAGGCTGAAAAGAACTATACTATAGCGGAGAAGGAGATGTTGGCAATACGAGACGCTTTCATAGAATGGGGACATTTTCTAATGGGAGCCAAACATGTGGTTACCGTCTTTACAGATCATCGTAATCTCCAATTCATGAAGGCAACATGGCATCTGACACCCAGACAGTTAAGATGGATGCTGTTTTTTCCGAAATATAATTTTCTAGTGACATATCGTCCGGGAAGCAAAAACAGGAAAGCTGGCACTTTGACAGGGCAAGAATCACACGTAACACCCAAAGTAACTCTGGAAAAAGCAATCGTTGACCCCCAGTAAAGCACTTTGTGTGACACATTCTGGTAACTTTTTGAAGGAGGTGACTCTTGGCATCACATGCGGTGAATGGAAAACCTGGTTGAAGAAACATCCTGAATGGCATATGATACAAGGACTGCCTGTTAAGGGGAACCAGCTATTGCTACCTACCAGTACCCTCCAGAGACAAGCATTCCACTGGTGTCATGATATCCTTAGTGCAGGGCATAATGGAACAGAAAAGACTCTAGACAGAATCCTGCTGCAGTTTTGGTGGCCGACCTTAAGTAAAGACACCTGTAGATATGCAAAACATGTACACAGATGAAAAGCGATAAGACAAAACAACAAGGACTGTTACAACCCCTTCCCACTCCTGAAAAACCGTGGGAAAACATTTTCTTGGATTTTATCTTGGGGTTACCTAGAGACCAGGGATTTACTACCATACTGGTGGTTGTGGATTTGCTTGCAAAAATAAGACACTTCATCGCTTGCAAACAGATGCCCACAGCTGTCAGTTAGCTCAGCTCATGTTGGTTAATATAGTAAGCCTTCATGGTCTTCCGAGAGTCGTTGTGTCTGATCAGGGATCACAATTCACAGCACACTCCCGGAGGGTCTGTGTTCTTCTTTGCAAATCTCACCTACCATGTCCACAAGATTTCATCCTCAAACAGAACAGGTGAATCAGACGTTAAAAAAATATCTACGGTGTTATATTGATTTAAACACAGAAACCTGGGTGGACAAATTGGGGTTGGCAGGAATTGCATACAACAGCGCTATCCACGGTTCTACACATCATTCACCTTATTATAGTACATAAGGATTTTCATCCACGGTTGATCCCTTTTCTACATCCAAAAAACATTATCCCAGAGGTCAAAGACAGAGTAGCGCATATTCAAAGAACTCTTAAAGAAGATCTAAACAGTTATGAGTTACTAAGAGTGCTGACAAAATATATGCTGACAAACATAGACGTAAACGGCCAACATATAAAAAAAGGAGATGCTTTGTGGTTACCCACAAAGAACATTCGGTTTAAGAAATACAGTGTGTTTAATCCCAAGTATATTGCCCCCTATAGAGTGATAAAACATATCAACCCTGTAGCGGTGAATTTAGCCTTACCCCCTAATCTACATATCCATCCCACTCTCCACATGTCCCTACTTAAACCCTACTCGACTCTAAGCTATATGGAAGGTAGTTGTGATATCTGGTGGCCTAGAAGGGATATGGGTGTGAAGAGAACTCATGGGAGCAAGCTTCCGGGGTACATGCTTCTCGCTTGGTGGCATCTTTTTATAAAAGAAATCCCAAAAAGCCTTGTTTCTGTCTGTGTTCTCCGAGGAAGGGATGTACTGTCACAGCGCATCAGCCAGTAGTGCGAAAACATTGATGAACACTGCTAGATGTAAGGTACCTCTATAGATGATGGTTGCAGAACAATAACACCAATTCAAATCTATTGGAAAAGAAGACTGCGAGTTCCATGAGCACTTGCGAATTCCTGATGCACACGCGTATAAGGGAGGCGGCAGCGGAAACAAAAGAACTTCCGGGTTCTTTCTCGCTGTTGATTATTTTGAACACTGTGAGGAAAATTCTGATTTGAACCCTTGGTCTGGTAAGGGTGCGGAGTGCATCAATTCCTTAGTTTTCTGTTTCTGCGGGAAATACTTTCTTTCGTTGTTTTTTAGTTTGTGCCCTTTAGCACGTTGGTCCTCCTACCAAGAGAAGGTGGAGGAAACTCTGGAGTTGCAGTTCGATTCTGTTGGCAAGCTGCGTTCATGCGGCTCATGTAGAGAGAGCAGGCATCTCATTCTGGCGAATTGGTTTTGGTGCAAAGCTGCTCATCAGCAATCTATGCAGAAAGAATCTTAATGTGAACATGGTAATGAAAATCAGTTGGTGATTGGGGAGTCTTTGGATATAATCTCTTTTAGAACCCATTTAGTTTTTGCTTTGGCTGAACAATGACAATTGGTGGGGGCAGCATTTAACGTTTTGGATTTTCTTTTTGAAGCAGAAGAAACGATATTGGATATTTCCACAAGACCTTGGCAATTAATTCCATTATTATCTAATTTACAACTTTGGTGCTATGCAACAAGAATGCATCAACTAACTTTGGTTATTATTAGTATGTGCCTGTTAACAGGGGAGGGTCTAGAGCATCAGGAGTGAGTGGCTCTCATCCCCTATGATCCTTGGCATCAGTACCTTGAAGGTAGGTGTGGGATGATTGATATTCTTTTTGGTTATTACTAAGGTTGCCAGAATTGGGGCGGTGTAGGCTATTCAATTAGATATAATTGGTGTGTTTGAATCTATTATTTTCTCTTGTCATGTTTCCTTCTTTAGTACGTTAGCATATGAATGGAATAATTAGCTTAAGGGGCCATCATTCAAACCCCTACTGGCAACTATAAAAGCCTAAATGCTTCCTACGCTATCATATGGCAGCACAGCTCTCCATGGGAAAGATGCGGAACTGCTTAACAAAGTACAGATGGCAATCTACAAATCAGTCTTCCAAATTGATCAGGGAGCTTCACTAGCGCAGACCAGATTAGAATTTGGAGTAACAAATGAAATGCTGGGAAGGAAGTATGATACCATCAAGCATTGGTATAGCTTGAAACAAAACATAGCAGCCGGGGAACTGAATAAGGCCTTGTGGGACAAAATAGAAAATGACGCAAAGTCCCATACAACCAATTCCTAAAAAATACCTTAACAGACACCTGCACAAGAGAACTCTGGGAAACTAATCTGCCTTACCCGGCTTTTAAGCAAGGCATAAACAAATCAGCATAATTCCACTCGCTGCTAGCGGACAAAACCACTTTTAGCAAGAGAAAACATGCTTGGATGGTAATATCCAATTACAAATCACTCACTCCAGCTCCATACTTAACAATTACGTTCCCGGTCCACAGAAAACTACAATTAATGGCCCTAAGTCTGGGTAAATTCCCATCCATCATGGACCAGTCAACTTGGGTCCATGACGGGCCCAAATACTGCAGACTATGTGGGAGTAGCAAGGAGGACTTCATCCATCTTGTCTGCATTTGTCCAAACTTATCCCAAGCACGAGTCATCTTTCTAAAAAAAGCCATGAACTCCAGAGGCATAAGAACGTGCAGATCGGCAACTATGGCGACCTTAGACCCAACTGACACTCCATTGAATTGTCAACTAATAAAGTTCCTCCTAGCTCATACACATGCACTAAAATGTAACCTTGTGCCCTGCTCACAAAAAGGTAACAGGCGGGCCAACTCTGAGTTTACTACCGAATACAACACAGAACAACACTAGAACATTGGGAGGAACACTTCACTTGGACCAACAAATCCTTCCAATCCTTTTTAAAATAGTAAATTGTATATGTTAAAATGACTATATTTTAAAAAATAATCGCACTTGCAATGGAAAGTTTAATGGTTTAGATAAACAAAAAGTAGGAAAACACTAAAAGTTTTATTCGTAGTGTCTGATTTTACAAAATGTATTGTTTTGGTTTTAATTAACTAAAACAATAAACTTTTCTATTCTAAAAAAAAAAAAGAATGGATTAATTGGTCCACGATTCATGACATGACGGCAGGACACACTTTCATTTTATTTCAGGTATCCCCATTGTCATTACTGTTGTTATCCGTACAAAGAAAACGATGAGAGGTAACAGTGAACCACCATTTCTACTGCTTTTCTCTTGTGTTTCTCAGGTCTCGTTCCCCGCTGTTTCCTACCTTTCCTTCCCTTGCCTGATCACTTCAATAGCCTGTGCTTTTTGCGAATCAGACTTAAAGCTATCAGGAGGTGGACCATATATAGCATCTCGTCGATCTTGAGGATACAAGGCCTTGAAAACACTGAGGATAGGTGAGCCTGTAAGATGGAATTAATATTGTGCAGTGTGGAATCGTGGCTTCCTCCCAGGTTACAGAGTGTGAGAATAATTTGTGGGGGCGTTTGTGCTTTAGTAACCATGCTAGCAAGTGACTTGATTTGTTGCCCTCCCTTTCCCATATCTCTCCCAAACAACATTGGGAGTGTATTAGTGATTCTCCCGGTGTATCCCCGTCAGGTTCTACCATCGGCAACCTCGCTAGGGTGTTCTCTCCCTGGGTCAAATCCCTCTCCAACTGTTGCCTCAGGCTACCCACTCACGAGTAGCACTCCCAGCTGTCACCACCTTTAAGGTTTCCCATTCTGTCCCCCTCCTAACAGTGAATCCCCAGTTATTGTCAAAGTAAGTGCTTGTCACTCCCTTTATTTCCCCGCTAAATGCGTCATCCTTTAGTGTGCCCAGCTGTAGCCGCCACAGTGAGACCCTGGGCCGGCGGCGCCATGGCTTCCACTCATGGAGTATGGGAGCGTGGTCCGAGGGGTATCTTCCTAGCACATGTGTGTGTAGTGCCATCACTGCTGTCTCACCCAAGAGTAAGAATCAATACAGTCTAATATACACTGTGTGAACGGAAGTGTAGCAGGTGTAACCCCCATCCTCTGGGTGCATTAAGCTCCACGCATTAGTGTATCCTAAGCAGTCCAAGACCCGTCGGAGTGTATAAGTCACGTTCGGCTAAGAGGATGCCCTGGGGGGATGTCTATCTAATGAGCTTTCCAATACACAGTTGAAGTCCCCGGCCCATACCACGGTGTGCCCACAAATAGCAAAAGGAGGGCCTCCAACCAATGAGAAGAGACAGGATCATCCACATTGGGAGCATTCATATAATATTCAGCAGGCACACCTTCCTACCACATGTACACATGTATTGTTTATTGTTTGATTATTTAAAATCATGACAATTAGAATAAAAAAACAAGCAAGAAAACACTGTTCATCTTAAATGCATCAGGAAATATTAAGAAATATTAAAAGGATGCAATGATAACAAATATTTTAAAATGAGCAAGAAACAGCTAAATTACGTTAAAACATGATAACCCTGTTAATTGGTGTGAGATCCAGCCCTGACTTTCAGTAAAACAAGCAAAGGGCCGTCAGTAAATGTCTCAAGATATGATGAAGCACACAGGAATGCCAGTCTGTTCATGGATGTACAAATTACCTCAATGGTTCTTCTAAACCTGCAGATGTAAGTTTTTTTGCAGTTTTAATGACAAATTTTGTGAACCTGACGTTAAGCATCGTGTTATTGGGATTCATTGCTGCTATACTGGCTTGCTGGCATGATTGAACTCCGTGTTTGATCCATTCTCCCCTCAACAAACTCCTTCTGTCGTTAAGAAATGCGGGTCAAACATACACCACGGGCTCAATTGATTCTGAGTGATGACCGCAGCCCCTACATTTGATGTCATCATTTGAGTGACAATGGTAAGATAGTGAGACTAGACAAAGTCTGGAATCATCCCTAACGGGCACACAATTCGTGGTCTTCAGAATGAAGAAGACTTCCATTAAGGTCTTTACTAAATGTTCATATTTATTTCATGTTGTCAATATATATGAACATTTAGTAAAGACCTTAATGGAAGTCTTCTTCATTCTGAAGACCACGAATTGTGTGCCCGTTAGGGATGATTCCAGACTTTGTCTAGTCTCACTATCTTACCATTGTATAGACGTCGTGGGACCCTCGACGTCACCTTCCGGTGCACCAGAAACTCCAATAATCTGCTTAAATATTTGATTAACCCTAGAGCTGTGCATCTACCCAATCATCATTATCATTTGAGTGACGCCAGGTTGGTTGATGTTTTAGGAAGGGCTATTCGCCCATTCTCAGAACCATGAATCTTTTCTTCCAGACGGCTGCACAAGTGCTTGAGAAATAGGGGGCCTCTGATCTGGGTATGAGTTCTGCGAATATGGACCAGGCTTGTTTTCTTTTAGACTGTTGTGCCCTGTCCCGATGGAAAGACCAGAGTCAAACACTTTTTTAATAGACAGTTTTAATGCCTGTTGAGGCGATTGTTACCCCAGTAATCCACGACTTCAAGCAGTTTCAAGGAGTGTTCAAGGTAACGTCGATGTTTTGACTAGAATGGCCGGCTGATATTTCTTCCCTTGATTTGTGCAATCTATGACACAACTTGATGAATGTGCCTGCTCCGACACCCTCATGGTTGAAAAGGCCAAACTCGAGCCTGATCTGAGCTGGTGATGCTGATTTCGGCAGGTGCCAGACTAGTTTAAAAATGATATCTGCATTGAAGAATTTCTTCCCAGCATGATTTCTTGACCGTAGGTTAGATGATTTGTAACCTTTGCCTTCATGTCTGTCAGGACAGGAGATAACCTGGGGCCAAGTAGCTGTCTCGAGAGTTTCATTGATGCTGCTTTGAGGGACAATGCTTTTGCTTTGACCACTTCTTTCTGTTTTCAAAAGAAGCCCTTGGAATCCACGTAAATGCCCAGATATTTGTATGATGTTACAGTTTCAATTTATTTTCCATTGAAGAACCACCCGCCATTTTGCTGCTTCCGATTCCCAAAGGTGATAGCTTTCGTTTTTGAGAGATTTAGTTCCAGAGCGTTACTTGTTGTAAAAGAGACCAGCTGATCAAGGAGTCTCTGTAAACCGACCCTTGTGTGGATGAATAAGACAAGATTGTTGGCATAAAGCAAATTACAAATTTGTAGACTCCAAATACTACGCCATCCTCCTGCTGGAAGATCTGTCATCCTAGAAGTGCTATCATCCTCTAGTTTTTAGGATCGGCTCTTCTGCCTCCTTTAACAATAGGGTGAATTATAGCTCCTTTCCATGATTCTGGTATGTTATGAGTGTATCTGCAGTGCCAAAATAGAGGGGCCAGGTGTTCAGACCATAGCTTGGGATCGGCTTTGAACAATGCCTGTGGAAGTCCGTTAGGACCGGGAGCCCGGTCCGACCGTGCGTTACTGATACAGCAAGCAATGTTTTGTCTCATGCCTTCATGGACGAACCGGGACTTTGAAAACTATAGAGTCTTGCCGGATCGCAGTTTCCACGGTATTGATAGCTAAGGTGAGAGCATCGTGTTTATCATGTATAGTTAATTTTCCATTACTCGTTGTTTCCAATGGTAAAATGACATCCAATTGATCCCTTCCATTTTTGTGGTCTTTAAAGTACTCTGTTAAAAAGGGCCCATTCAGCCTCACTAATGTTTGCGCTGCGTTGGCCAGTTACGCCCGATGACTTCCTGTTCACCAGTGACCAAAAAGGTTTAAGATTGGGGTTTTTACTGGCGTGAACTAATTTCAGCCAGAACTGGTTGGCTGCTTTTTGTTTTTCCCTGTTGATGGATATTATAAACGCTTTCTAAGCTTGCTTGTAGTTAGAAAACACATGAGCATCAACCTGGTGTTTTCTAGCGAGACATAATGCAGAATTGGTCTTTAATTTCTTTGTCTCTACTGTAATGGGTGTTTGTTCGGGCATTGGACATTTACATACTGAAGATGGAAATTGGCTCAGTAATTGTTGAACAAGAAACTCCCATACTTTAATTGGGAGAACGTCTGCTGTGAACCATTCGCCTAGGAGAGTTCTGCATTTGTCCATTATTGCTGGGATTAGATGATCGGCCCATTTTAATCGTTTAAGAATCTCTGTACTTGTGCCGATTGTAGTATGAGCGACTGCCAATTGATGGGTTACCATCTAACTTTGCATGTTTCAGGACATATCTCCTCACTACGTCAGCCTCGCTGCCAAGGAGTTTGAACAGCACTTGTTTGGCAACTCATGTAATTACCCCTCTGGAATACGCAGAGTAAGTTGCGGCGAACACCTGGACCCTCCATTTTTTTAGAAGCTTTGATACCTCTGAATCCGTCAGATGTGTTTTCTGTAGCATTGCTATATGTATGCCATGACGGTGAAAGTAATTATGTACTCTGTATCTCTTTATGAAGGAGTTTAAAAGACAAATTGATTTATAGAATTTTTAAATGACAGAAATACAATATTCTTTGTACCAAAATTAATTAAAAGTATTTTTTTATATTCAACAAATACATGTGTCAATCATTATGGCTGCTTTTAGCACAATTTGTTGCCATTAACATTGTTGTGTATATATCATGCTGATTGTTTTTATTCCTTGATTCCTAAATGTTCTTTTCAAAGTGTCTGATGTCTCTAGCCTGCTCCCTGAATAGAAAGTCAGAGTCATATCAACAGAGTGCTCCAGAACTGGTTTAGACTGGGCAAAGGCCCCTCAGCCCCAGAGGAACAAAGGATTTAGGGGTATAAGTATTGGAACCCTGCTCCCCAGAAATTAGAACCAGATCAGACAAAGATACTTCAGAAACCTCTGAAGTTACAAGAATAAACCTCTGCCTGAAGAGAAGGAACTGGGAGAGCTGAAGGAGGAATACTGTCCCTGACCTGGGGGATTGGCCTGCAGTGGTTGCCCCGCTGCTGAAGGAGAGGAAAAAGACTTAAATACTTTATTTTCACCTGTGCAAAGATCTCCAAGGGCTTATAAGAGAGCTTGCTCCCTGAACGAAGTCCCAGGACCAGTGGACAGCACCCGCCTTGAGGAGAGCTGCTGGAAACGCTGTTTTCCATGGCTGCCGAGGCAGGGAGCTGTGTGTGCCTCGTACCATCGACTCGTGTCCCGTAAAGCACTATACCAAGTCCGTCCGCCTCAATCAACGAGGCGCTGTGCCCAACAACTCGTACCAACGACGTCAACGAGCCGTAGCTCGCACCCTGACTGGCAGACAACGCAGCGTACAACGCTTCGCCTCATCGAATCGCACTGGTCGGAATGACGCGTACATTGCCCCTGATTTCAAGTCTATGATCGCACCTGGAGTTGGGTACGCTTCGCACGTCCGCGTCGTACTGCCCGCCTCGCACCACGGTCAAAGACTGTAAGACACCGGCTCCCAAGGTACGTCTCGTACGTTGCAACGTAAACTGAACGCACCGCACCAAGCACTGTCCCCTCGATCAACGCGGCTCTGAGTTCAACGACCCGCACAGACGACGTCAACGAGCCGTAGCTCGCACCGTGACTGGAGGACAACGCTTTCCTTTTACATCGCGCCGTCCATGCCTGACGCATCAAGATAAGGTATTGTGTACGACTCGCACAACATTCTGAACGCATCGGACCAAGGCGTCCGCTGCGCTTGCTAGACTCTTTGTGTACTTTTCATCACCGGGAGAGCCGGACAAATAATAATCCACATTTGCAAAGCGCACAATCACCCGTAAGGGTCTCTAGGCGCTGGGGGCCGTCGGGAAGATTAAGCAAGCTATTGCCCAGAGTCACATGGTGCTGGGCTAATCTGCCGCCGGGGATCGAACCGTGATCCCCAGATTCCGGAGTCAGTCGCCCTAGTCGCGGCGCCACACCTATCTCCACAAAGGGTACGAATTGCACAGAACTCTAAAAATAAGAGTTTTAACAAGAACTCTTTATTGCTGATAGTATTGTGGATTATTTTTGTTGTTATTTGGTCTTGTGCTAAATCTTTATATAAAAGCGAACAATTTTTGATATACTACCAGTGTGGTGTCCATTTGTAGTGTTGTCACTTGATTACTGTATGTGTACACAAATGCTTTACACACTGCCTCTGAGATAAGCCTATCTGCTCGTGCCAAGCTACCAAGGGGGTGAGCAGGGGTTATTTTAGGAGTGTACCCCTTTACACTGACTAGAGGAGAGGGTCCCTACTTGTCACAAGTACCTACCTGTGCCAACTAGAGACCCCCAATTCTAACAAGGAGGGAATCCAGTGTGGTGCCAAGTGGCACCCCACCTGAGCCCTCCTCCCGCTGCCACACAGTCAAACCCACACTCGCTTGAAACACTCCCTCAAGGTATACAGTGAAATAGAGCAAAAGAAAAAGAGAGAAGACAAGTGGATAGAAGAAGCAAGAAGTAAAATGAATAGAAAAATGGAGGGTTTAGCCCATCAATACATTCACTCAGTGCCTCTCCCACCTTACTCTGTGCGCACCCAGTTATTCCTAGCAAGTGTGTCCCATATGCACCCATAGTCAGTCATCAGTTTTCATGCCATCCAAACCTCATGCCCGTTACAGCGCCTTCTTTGTCCATGTAAAGGCCAAGTGAGGAGCGGGCCAGACAGGTCAGGGAACCTCAATTTGCAGTGTATCTTCCATAACAACTCCGGTGCTGCTGTCCGAGTTAGATGCAGTCACCACCTCCACTAGTGCCTTGGCTTCCTCGGCTTCCTCTTGCTGCAGTCACAGCTGCGTTGGGTCGACGTGAGGCAAACGACCATCCTCTCTTTCTGAGGTAGATCTCTCCAGTTCTAAGGTTCCATCCTGCTGTACTACTATTCTTTGAGATGAGCTTGTTTATTATATTGCCGACGTCTGCTGGACCTGTGGGAGCGCTATGTGCCCCAGGATGTAGCAGCACATTTTTGGAGGATAATGGTTTCTCTTCGCACCGTACCTCCAGCCAGTCCCACACAGCCTCATGTGTAATGAAGAAATGAGACCAACCTTAGTGTAGTCCGGATATATATGTATTGTATGATTTTCGAAATTGGGGACACCCACCGCCAGACCTCTCAGAGGATACAATCGCGGTCTCTGTAATTCAGAATCTTAGCTATGAATGTACGGGATGCGGCACCGGCCGGGTGAACCGGGGTCAGCGCACGGTGTGCTCTTTCAATTATAAACAAGGAGGACAGTGAGGCCTCCGAAGGCATGTCTTCAATCCATTTTTTTAGGAACTGCTTGGTGGTTTCTTCCTTTGGCCCTTCGGGGGAGCCAATAAATCGCAGATTGCATCTCAGAGAGTGTCCCTTTGCATCTTTGCCTCTGCACTCCAGATCTGCGGTCTTTGCTGAGAGATCCAAGAATGCTGTTTACAATGTTGATACTTCAGCATTCAATTCCGTGATGGTTTGCTCTGTAGCTTTTGAACGCTCCGCTACAGCCCAGAGGTCCACCCTCAACAGGCCCACGTCCAGAGATACAGCTTCTAATTTGGGTTGCCCTGCTGCACTAGAGGCCTGGATGGCCGCAAGGATCTGAACTTCGGTGGGGTCCGACTGCGGTGTGTCGGCATGTGGCTGAGGTTCCGGAGGCATGTCCATCTGTGAGGGTGTGCCCTGCACCATATATTGATCAGTCTTGGTCTACTGTGTACCTCTCTGCGGTCTGCCCTTTCCCATGGCTTCGCTTGGGCAGCCTATGACGCACCTAGCGAGTGATATCACTTATTGGAAACAGTGCTCCCATCCTTAAGACTGTGTGTTATCTGTGTAAGTCACCAGAGTGACTATGAGCACCCCGCTCAGTGGGTCAGAGTCTCGCTCCTCATGTCAGCCACAGGTAGCCAAAGAATATCTCAAGTAGCAGTCTACTACAATCTTCACGCGCAAGGTTAGACAAGGGGGGGATCTAGAACAATCAATGAAAGGACACATCATGATAGTGGCCACTGAGGAGTTTGTGTGGAAGCCCCAGTCTATTGCGTCCCACAATTTGCATCAGCAGGAACACTGTGCCCACGTATGTGTAGGTGAAGAGTGTTGGTTAGGGCCCCCAAGAACAGCTGATGAACTTTAATGATGGGCAGCCGTCCCGCCAAATTATATGTCCATGTGGTGGTGGTGGATCAGGTACAGGTAGACCACAATATCTCAGGGGGTTGCTCATTGCGTAGAAGAGGCAGAGAGAGTATTATCTCCCCATGAAGTAGCGCTGTTTCAATTAGCCTCATAACCGTGGGGTAGGTGGCACGGCACAGGGTTCTACACCATGAGGCTTCTTTCTAAGCCAGCTGTCACTTTGCCCTCCTAGGGTGCTGCCCTGTGGGTGAGCAGCGCCTCCTGAACTCATGCCTTGAGCCCCTGTGGTGTGCAGTAAATAGTTAGTTTACTGAGGGTCGAGCGCAGGGATGTTGGCTCCCCGGAGTCCGGGGGGCATCTCACACCCCCGAATTGGGTGGGAGAGGTAGGATAATCTTTGGCGATGTTCAGTTCGGCGCGGAGGTCTTTATTTTGCGTCCGCTGTGGCCACCATCTTGGCCATGCCCCCCAAAATATATTTAAAACTATTATTTGAGTGATACATCATGTAACTTCAGAGATATTTATTATTAATAGTATTATGTTGGGACAGGGGCATTCCAGCTATGGCTGTGATGTATAACTCATGCAGAGGCATTTTAATTTTCTGGTAATCATGCATGGGATGGCAACTACTGTAATCGTGTTTGATGTGGTCACTATTACAACACAAATAATAGTAGCTTTGGATGCATTTCTTTGATCATAAGTGGCTCTTATTATAGAAAAGGTCCAGGCTCCTGTTCTATCTGGATAGAGAGCCCAAAGAATCGGCTTAGTCAAGGTTCAGGCGTGGGGTGCACGCCTTTTCGAGGTAGATGTCGGGACCTTCCGGAGATAGGTCTTGCTCCGAATAGAGCTGTGCATAGAAGTCTTGGAAGACTTACGCAATGGGGCCATCTCCTACGATGTCTGTACCATCTGCCGCTAGAAGGGACTCTACTTCTGCAGCTTGTCTTTGTGCCCTGAGTCCAATCGCTAACAGCCTACTACATTTATCTCCCCTACATAGGAGTGTAACAGTCTGAGCAGTGCCCATTCAGCCATGTCTAGGTCCAGTCCTGCGAACTGCGTGCATACTGCCTCTAGCTGTCGCAAAACTCTGGGAGCCCTGGCATGATGGAAAATACGTTCAAGTTCGTGGACTGTCTTATGTAGGCCTTCCCTTTTGTCTTGGAATATTTTGTTGTCCATTGCTAAAATTACAATCAAATCCCCCTGTATGATGACCCAGAGGGTAGTGATAGAGGTCCCAGCAGTGATGGCTAGGAAGTCAGCTGTTGACTGAGTGATGCTCTTCACCATGTCAGGTCTCCTGGAGCAAGCTCTCCCTCAGTCTCCACAGTCGAGGTACGCTCTGCAACGGGGGACGAGCAAGAGTAAAGATACTGCAGCGTGGCCTGACAAGGATCGAAGGTCTATCTCTAAAGTCTTAACCAAGGTCTGTACCTTTCTTGTCTTCAAGAAATAGGCACGGTGGGCATACGTCCTGTGTGCCTGCAAATACAACATATATCCCTGTGCTTGGGGATGCCGATCTTGCCACATATCCTGTAAGCTCATCTCCAGCAGCCGTACGTTATACTAGATAGTCGGAGGAGCTAAACATTATAAAAACATTTATAAAAACTAAATCACAGAAAAGAATGATCACCACAGTTTTGAGAAAACGTTTTGGAATGGAAATTTAATTTCCTAGTAGTTCTAACATTGGATGCAATTAATATTCAAAGCATTACAAATAGACCTTCACAGCCTAATAGCAGTCAATTAGTTCATGCATATACATTACTCATATGTACCATACAACTTATAACATTTAGTACTATGACCATGTGGAAGTCAGTAGGACGGTCTACGTTTTGACCCCAGTGACGAGGAGGGTGAGTGGTGGCCTTGCAGCGGGGCCTTCATCAGGACAAAAGGAGCACCTAGTGAAAGGACAAACAAGAATGGGTATCTGGAGCTCATCTAAATAACTGTGGTGATCATATTCAGTAGGTGGTGGGATTGGAACCTACTTGAAAATAGAAGAGACAGAGAACGTTCAATTCATAGTAGAGCTCTCACAGGCTCCTGGTTTTACTAAAAAAGAGACATGTAATGAATATACATGCCCAAATACGTTCTCCCAGTAATAGGGACAAACAAGTGGTAGAGTACTCACTTTTGTTACGACCAATGGGGTACAAATCTCCCGTGGTCCGTTGGAAAAAATCAAGTCAAAGGAATCTGAAGAGAAAAGGGATATAGGGCGGGTCAGAGCGATAAGTGCTAAAACTAAAATACACTGTAGTGCGATTATTTACCACCGGGGACAAGGATGTGAATCTGAAAAATCGGGAAGGCATAGTGTTTCAGAGTTACCTAAATCAAAGGGTTGTCCGGTGCCTACGGAAGAATGATTAATGCAACAGGCAGTTTGTAAAAATATAAATCGGCATGGGCGCACGTCGGCAAAAGAGAGGCCGGCGTCGGTGGTTTGTAGTGCCATGCCTCAGCAAAAGAACCAGGCGGGCCCGCTATGAAAAAAGTGCATCTGTGCCTAGGTTTGTGACTTGGAAGAGCTGACGATTCTATCTATGGCGCGTGCTTGTGATCGCATATAACACAGTGAATTAAAACCTCGAATAGCTAAATAAAAGTGGTGCGGACCGATTGCGGGATCCACTCTTACCTCCTTCATTTAGGCATGTAGCTCCAAATGAAAAGCTCACAGAGGATCACTCTCGGTAAATATAGAAAGGGCAGCCACGGCGTGCGTGCACTGTTAGTGCAGCAGCTCAGTGGTTCCCAGGGGCTCGCCTTGACAGTCACCAATAGGTGAAGGGGAGGCGTGGCTTAGGACTTAAAGCGGCAACGTGGGCTGTTCAACATACAGCAGCATTGCAATATGGCATTTTCTCATTAAACAATTGTGTCAGATGCAGAATAATACACTTGCGATCAGGTGCCTATAAATCCATTGCACAACAGAAAAATACACCGTATGAGTTGTAGTTTTGCATTGTCCTAAAACATTTGTGTCAGATGCGAAATAGTACAAAAATATGTTGCATTGGCGATCAGGTGCATAAGAACCATTATACATCAGCAAAATACACCGTATCCGTTGTAATGAGCAATCTGGTGTGTTAAATGGCCTCACCTATATCCGCACAATTGAAAGTTCAGCGGGCAATATCTAATCAGTGGGCAGTTGAAATAACAGTGTGGAGACAAAAGTAGTGTTAAACACATCATGAGAGGATACAGTTTGCACATTTTAATTCTGCATGAAAAGGTGGGTAAAGGGCGTTACTGTTGTTGCCACATCTGAATGTTACATACTAATACCCATGGGGAAGACAGAACAAGTTAATGACATATCATGGGAAAATCAGATAGATTAGGTCATGTCATGTAGGATTGGTAGCCAAAAAATAGGAGAGCATGTGAATCTACTCTATATGTTATAGGTCAAGTGAAAAGGCATTATGTAGTCTATTCTGTATGTAGACCAGCCATCTGTGCGTATGTGGCATCTTGTTCATTTAAAGCATTTACCACAGTGTCAAGTCCTTTCACTAGGTGCTCCTTTTGTCCTGATGAAGACCTGCTGTGAGGCCACCACTCACCCTCCTCGTCACTGGGGTCGAAACGTGGACCGTCCTACTGACTTCCACATGCTCATAGTACTAAATGTTATAAGTTGTATGGTACATATGAGTAATGTATATGCATGAACTAATTGACCGCTATTAGGCTGTGAAGGTCTATTTGTATATAGTGTGTATTGTATATTGTTTCACAAACACCTTTACCTTGTCCCCCACTTGCCAACTCACTCTCACTCCTCCATTACCCCGTCCTTTTTTCTTACACCCATGAGCACTATCAATAAGTACTTTATAACCAATTAACTAATGCTTTGAATATTAATTGCATCCAATGTTAGAAGTACTAGGAAATTAAATTTCCATTCCAAAATGTTTTCTCAAATCTGTGGTGATCCTTCTTTTCTGTGATTTAGTTTTTATAATTTTTTTCATAATGTTTAGCTACTCTGACCATCTAGTATAACGTACTGCTCTATTGACCCAGGCCGGGTAGTTTTTACTTGGGCACAACCCCGTAAAAATATATATATATCATCTCCAGCAGCCAGCGTGCTTCCTCCCAGGAAAAGGCCCTTGTGTGCCGGTAGCGCTGATCTGTCCAGATCGTTATTCAAGACTAGGTTAAGGTCCCCCGGAACAGTACCAGATGATTTTTGGAAGGCATCACCTCCATCACAGCTTGCCGAAGGAAGCATTCTTGACCATCATTTGGGGCTTAAAGGTAAGCTAGGGTAAATGTACAGTCTCCCACACTCACTCCATATGCTAGTAGTTGCCCTTTGATGTCTGCTAATTTAGAGCCCACCCGGCAGCGTAAAGACAGAGAGACCAAAATAGCCACCCCGGCTGTTTTAGAGGTGGTGGAGGAGTAAAACTGTTGCAGGAAATCACGGGGTCGAAGTCTATGCCAGTCTGAGGATATCAAGTATATCTCTTGTAGTAGACACAAATGAGCCCCAGTCTGTGCAGATAAGACAGGACCGCTCTGCACTTGGTCAGGTTGTTGAGCCCTTTTCTATTGAGGGTGGCTACCTTTAGACTATTGTGTGTGGGGGCAGGGAAGGAAGCGTGACTACAGCTAGCCAAGTTCGTAACCGGTAGACCCGGTTTGGAACCCATCAGGCCCCAGGTGTGTGGAAACCTATATTGTGATACACCCAAGTGGAATGTGAGTACTCCGCTAGCAAAGACACAAACTGTAACTCATGTAGAAACATAGTCCAGTTAGAACTTAATACAGTGATCATTGCCAGAAATGTCGTGCAAAGATCCCAGGAGTAGAAGCCCACTAGAGTATCTCAAGCACCTCTCAGAGTGGTCTCAACCCCGCACCCCAGCATCCCTCACCCCCATGGCTAAAGTATAAGAGATGAAGGACTCAGTATTGCTCAGCTCGTGTCCTGTAGGTCAGGTTCTCCAGCTAGAGAGCCCAGCACCACTCACCGCTCCATGGCTATAGTCTCTGGGTCAGATCGCAGTCCCTTAGGAGAGGCCAGGCTTTGTTATCATCTGCGATTGTTTCTGGGCTTTTTAGCCCCGGGGGCTGGTCTGCTGCCTCTCCTCTGTAGGCTCCTCAATGTTCAACACTTGACAGGTTTTAGACAATGATTGGAGATGGTGTAACTTGCCTTCCCAAAAGAAAACCATGTGAAATGAATGGCCCTTCAACTAGATGATACCTTGTCTCGGAGGGAGGTAGTCATATGTCCAAAATCTCCCTCTTTGTGCAGGGTGAGGGCCAGTAGTTGCTAAAATAGTGCCTACTTGTGTCCCCGGAATTGCAAAGGGTGGTTGTCTTTGACTATGCGGAGTATAGTTTCTTAAAGTTGGAAATCGTGGACACATGCCACTATATCTGCCAGGGAGAGCATTCTCCGGCCTTGGGGAACCTATCCTTTGGACTCTGTCTAGATATATCTTCTTGTCTGGGTGCTTCCAGGATCGGGTGGAAGAGAGCCTTTACATATGCCCCAACCTCTGTGTCATTTCTATGGTTGGCGCTCCTCTGATCCGGATATTTATCCTTCTTGAAAGATTCTCAAGATCTTCTGCATGGGCTTTCAAATCGTTCTGTTGGTCCCTGAGGTGAATCGCTTCCTGCAGAAGCTGCTCAATCACTTCGTCGCAGCTGGTTTCATGTTCTTCAAGGGTTGAAACCCTATCTCTTTTTGAAGGTCATGACAATAGGCCTTTGTCCATGACAACTGTTACTCATGATCTCTGATGGTATCTTCAACAACTTGAGTTCCAGCAAAATGCTGTCATTCTGCATGGGAACACATTGGTGAGACACACTGCAATGTGAGGTTACTCTCAGGTATGGTAATTTGTTGTTTGTATTCCTAACCTCACTGAGTACCATCTGTTGTACACTTTGCTCTTGCACAACAGAGCCCGATTGCTAGCTTCACTGCTTGAGCGCAAGGGGAGAGTAAGATTCAATTTGAACCTTGAAAGTGGCATGGCTGACCTGTCCCTTTAATGCAGTGCAATGCTTCACATAGCAGTTCTGTATGTGTGCAAATGATAGATGTGAGGCATGGCAGAATGTTGGTCAAAAGGTCTGATGGCATGATAGTTACACTTTGAAGCCTACTTCTAATTGGCAAAATGTGGGTGAGTTGATGTTTACTTTGACTGTGACATACACGGCAACACGAAGAATGTATGCATGCTTTTATTTCCATGTTGAACCTTCCGTTTATGTTTGGACATTCTGCCTGTTAAAGTCCATGTAAATTGAGAGAAGACATTTTGCACATTGTGGGTGCATTGCCTATTCCCTGACACTTTATTTTGGATCCCTCCTACATCCTCATCCTCCATTAGATCCTGGTCATTATCACCTGGGACATTTGGCCATACACAAATGTATGTGGAGAATGGTACATACTAGGATGATCCTGCAGACTATAGGGGGACAGTATAGCAATCTGCCCCTTGACATGTCTAGGCCTCTGAACCAGGACTTCAGCACACCAAAGGTTCTCTTCACGATGTTGCAGGACTTGATCAATGCCTGGTTGTACTGTTGTTCCGTCTCAGTGTGGGGATGCACTGATGAGGTCATGACCGACTGGTGGAGACCATATCTTTGGTCAGCTGAAAGTGTAACAGAAATTACAATTATCTGATGGAAACATCTAGCTGCAGATTCCTTATGTTTAAATTCTCCCTGGCGCCAGACTGAATCTGGAATTTTGTTTACAGCTGTATATCTGCACATCGGTAGAGGGCATCGAGAGACTCCGTAGCGACGTCGTCCACCAGATGTGACATTGGCAAGTCCATATAAGCCGTACCCTGATGCGTTGACGTCAGTTCCTTCTTTCTGCGCTTCCACGCGAGTCTGGAGAGCAGTTCCTCAAGATGATTTTTGGCCAATCTCGACATTTTTGTAGACAGAACAGCTTGCCTTTTTCTCATGTCCTTGGGGATCAAACCCTGGGGGTCCTGTTAGTGGGAGATATCAGCCACAGCCCCTCATACTCTTTGCATGTGGTGCCTTGGGAGCATCATGACTCTGAGGAGTACGATTCCTGTTGCCAACTTTGCCCGGCGGTGTTAATATTTATATATTTATTTATTAGTCTTATAAAGCGCACTATCACCTTGTAGGCATCCTGGCGCTGGAGGCTCAAACAAAGAATGGACGAGAGTCGGACGGGACAGGAACAGGACAGTCAGATTACATTACTTGGGAAAAAGCCAAGTTTTAACCTTTTTCCTAAAGGGGAGAAGCTCCCTAATCTGCCTAATCTCGCACGGGAGCAGATTCCATAATTTGGCAGCAGCCACCTCAAAAGATCTACCCCCTGATCTAACCTTCCTAAACCTAGGCACTCTCACCAGCCTAGCCGCTGAAGAGCGAAGCCGCCTGGCTGGGGTATACCAGGCAAATTTAGGTTGCAGGGGTAGAGGACCTATTCCATGAAGAGCCTTAAAAACGAGGAAGAGGGCCTTAAATTGCACCCTCTGTCTCACCGGGAGCCAATAAAGTTTCGCCAGGGCTGCCGGCGCATGTGCTCTCCTAGGAAGCCCCAGGAACAGCCTAGCGGCCGCTGATTGCATTCTTTGAAGCCTATCCAACAAGAAGCCAGGGGACTCCAATAGTAGGACATTACAATAATCTATCCTGCTAAGGATAGTACACCTAGCCACTTGGGCGCGCGCCTGAAGTGGAAGTAATGGCATGATCTTCCGCAAAGACCGCAGGATAGCAAAGCAGCAGGAGGTCGTTTTTTTTAACATGAGTCTCCATGCTCAGCTTCTGATCAAGCATAACCCCTAAGTTGCGGACTGATTCCACTGGCCGTACTTTGGTCGTTGTCTCAGGGGGCCAAAAATTCTCTGGTAAAGGATGGGAGATCTTATTCCCAGCGCTAAAAAGCACCTCCGTCTTCCAAGCGTTGAATTGAAGAGAGTTGTTCTTCAGCCAGCGTGACGTATCCCGCAGACAATTGTGGAATACCTCCACAGGAGTCGATTCCTCTCCCTCAAAGGAGAGGATCATCTGCGTGTCATCTGCGTAGTTTATTATCTTGATTTTATAGGCTTTAATAAGCGAGATCAGAGGTCTTAGATATAGGTTGAAGAGGATGGGGCTAATTGCTGATCCCTGTGGGACCCCGTGTGGAACATGAGAAAACACAGATTGAAAAGGGGGCAAGGACACCGCCTGCTGTCTGTCCTGCAAGAATGACCGAAACCACAGCAGAGCACTACCTCTCACCCCAGCATCACTTAAACGGCCCAGTAAGATCTCGTGGTTGACCGTATCAAAGGCAGCAGACATGTCAAGCAGAATCAAAACCGCTGCCTGTCCCCTGTCTGCACGCCTTTGAAGCTCGTCCAAGGTGGTGACCAATGCTGTTTCGGTCCCATGAGCCGGCCGGAAGCCAAATGGATCCCCCTCTAATAAGTGATGCTGTTCCAGATGTTTTGAGAGAGTTGAACTGACCATACGCTCGACAATTTTGGCTGGGAAAGGCAGCAAGGAGATTGGTCTGTAATTTTTGGAACATTCAGGGTCTAAAGAAGGCTTCTTCAACAGGGGAGATATCACCGCCTGCTTCCACTGGGCTGGAACAATACCAGTGGCAAGAGATTGATTACAAATTAGGCGGAGAGTCGGAAATAGTTCCTCCTCATACTCCTTCCAAATCTTGTGTGGTACGGGGTCCAAAGGAGATCCAGAGGAAAACCCCTGTGCCAGCCCACTAAAGGCTTCTTTCATCAGAAGTGGGAGTTCTAGTAAAGTTTCACCCAGCTGCCAAACTGGATTATTAGTCTTATCTACCAGAGACCCGTGTCCGGTGGCCGAGAGTCCGCCGATCTCAGGAGAGTCCTCCAAATCCTCAATGATTAACTCAATTTTAATAGAATGCCGCATGATGCTCTTGGCGGCGCTGTCATCGCAGGATTTGTGTCATTCGCAGTCTTGTTGCAGGGAATGTTCAAGAGCCCGCTCCGGAAGTCCTTCTCATGGGTGGCCTTCGACCTCGACGTACAAAGGTAAGTTAAGATGCAACCGGTCAAAGTCACGGAATTCCCAACTGTGCATTACCCTACGTGCCACTGATGCCCCTTCCCCAAACTCCAGTTGAGGTGTCAGGCAGGAGTCTACCCTGCGCCTCCCTCCCTCCCTTCCCTAGAGCCGGAGCAATTCTGGCCCAGATGCAGAAGTAATATTCCTCCCTAAATGCTATCTTTGTGCCTCCACCTCCCTCTGGTGTGCCTTTCAGCCCTAAGGAGGTCAGAGGAGCCTTGACTGAAGACACGCCGGGAGGGCCACCCTCAGCTTCAGTTAGGCCCTCTGGATCCGTATACAGCCCTTTGAGGTTTCAAGGTGCAATTCCAGTACCCGATGAGCGGGCAACGATGTCAGCGGGGCAAATCAACTCTACACTATCTCTCCTCTCCAACGCCGAGGCATCACCACATCAATGCCTGATGGCGTCGGGGGCAGTGCCAGAGGTACAGTTCACATCGGTCACCATTCCTTCAACTTCTGAGGAGTCTCTTCCTGTTTTTCCTCTGGGATAACAAGTTTTTGGAGGAGAAAAACTCTGCCCAGCCTCCTCTAAAGGTTAGTTGGCTAAGTGAGCTGGGTAAAGCTAGTGCCCAGACTACTCCGATCATTGGCCTGTTTTCTCCACCCAGCCTCCCTACAGAGCCCTACTACAGAGGTCATATCCACCTTTGCAGAGTTTCTAAGGAGGGTATCTGTGACTCTGGAGCTTTAGTCCCCTTCTGTGGAGGTGGCCACTGACTCATTAATTAGTGTGCCTCATCAGGGCCAAATTTGGGGTTGAGTCTGTGCTTAACTACAGTGAAGCTTTATATGATCTTTTGTAGGAGTCTTGGGCTAAGCCCACTACGGGGGCCCTGTGGACCTGTCTATTGCACACAGGCACTGCCCTGCTACTGGGACCCGGCCTGCCTTTTCCGACAGCACACTCCATGCAGTTTTGTGGTGCAGGCCGCTAAAGCCTCCCCTGACCCCAGCAGTCTTCTCAACATACCTCCAGATACAGAGTCCAGGGGTCTCTATACATATGATAGGCTTTGAGGTCAGTTAATAAAGCTGGTGTTCTGAGACAATTTTCTCATGTGTTGTGGGATTCAGTCACTTGCCTGCTACCCTCGCTTCTGGATGAGTGGAGTGAGCTTACCCAGTTACTGCAGGACGGTCAACAAGCAGCTAAATTGCTGATACTATGTGGGATGGATACTCTGTAGGTGAGCCATGGAACTGTCAGTGGCACTTGGCCGTTGTGCCTCGCTCCACATCTCTGTTTCTTTGGAGGCTGTTCAAGCCATCTTGGTAGACATATCCTTCAATGGTGTACATCTGTTCGTCGCTCAGGCCAATCCAGCATTGCAGTGTTAAGGGGCAGTTGGGGTGGAAAAGAATCTTGACTCTATAACGTCTGCCTCCCTGGTTTCTCCCGCACTAGATTTGCACTGGGTGAATTCTAGTTTGATTTCTTTCACATATGAGTTATTCTAGGGCAGAGCCCATTGGCTTTTTCTTTTTCACATTGCCCTTTCCAACTGCTGTTGGAACCCAGTGAGGTGTTCCTACCATTTGCAGGTATTCTTCTTCTTGATAACAGGTTATGTTCCTGTTATCTAGGACATATATTACTTTGTGGCCCTATGTGGACGTCCACGCGTGTTGCTAGAGGGTGTTCTCCAGTTCTGAAGATAATTTTTCTACCTTAGTTCTTATTCTATATAGGGCATTTTGTTTGCATTGTGCAGATGCACTGTTGCGTTGTTCCCTGTTCTACAGGGACCATCTTCTGTATGTCTTATAGCAAGAGTCTTCAAAACTGGGGCTGGCCCCCTAGGGGGGGCTTAAATGATCCCAAGGGGTGCCATGCTAAGGTCAAAAGGAGAGTTATGCTGATAGCAGTGCTTTTTTGTGAGTGGTAAGAAATGAGCAGCTGTTGTTGTAGACAAATCTAGGCCTCTAGTTAAATTTTACAGAGCCAATGCAGTCCAAATATGGCAAGGCTACTTGCATAGACTCCTAGAAAGCACAACGTGTTCTTAGATAAACCAAGCCTCCAGCAGACCGGGAATTCCCCCTGCTTCTGTATTGATTTGTCCTAGAACTCCCGTAGTCCTGAAAGAACTGCGAGTTCTTGTGACGTCTTATGTCCAACCTTATGTCAAACTCGGCACCTTCCAGGTATAAATATACCAGCATCTGCCCTAGCAAAACCCACGATGGTTTGGAGCAGATCGACTATCTACTTTCCCGACGCCCTGCTGTAGCAAGTGCCGAAGGAAGCCGACCCTCCCGCTGACACACTGAGAGAGACACTGTCTTTTCACCTGCCGAGAAATCCAGCTCCAGTGTTTCCCTGTCACCCTTGCGGGTTGCTGGGAGATCGAGTCCTGAGAGAGAGATACAAGACCTCCTTCATTCTATAACCAAGGTACGGAGCTGATTAGACCCTTAGAGAATTCTTGATTTAGATTCTTGGCAGAAACTATCTTAACTCCAACTACATCTCACTTACTCCTTCCCATGTACTAGGCTTAAGTTAGGTACACCGGGGTAAGCGTATCTTAGAAGCACCAGTTGAGTACGTTTAGTCATTATTTTATCATTGTATGTATTTTATCCATTTTAAACACCGTATGGTTTAGAAACCACACCATGCTTTTACAGTCTTATTTTATAATACTCCTTTTACTGTACGCACTTTACTTTATGACAAGTATTGCGATTGTAGCAATTCACTTCTCTTGCATGAGAAAGAAGACTGTTCAATAAATAACCTCTTTTATTGAAAACGCCCGTCTCTCTGTTTCTCTGCACTTCTGGTGAAACTAAGCATGCACAATTGACTGAGTAAAATAGCTATCTATTGTTTCCGCGACTCTGGAGGTATACTCCTTATTCTTGAGGGAGCAAAGTTGTCATGTTTATGCGGTTGTCAGAAACTAATCCCTTCTTGTGAATTCGAGAAAGTTTCTAGTGACCTCTGAGCTAGCTGGCATTCATAATTAAGTCTAACATATTCAATAGAGACCTAGTCGACCTAAGTCCTACGTCTAAACTATTGTTTATGTTATTCCAATGCGCAGAGTCTATTGGGAATATAGGAACTACACTACACTGTAAGCCGCTCTGTTATGGTCCATCACTAACATCTTTTGTCATGTATATCCTAACTGAGAGTATGTGTCAAAAGGAAAGGGATTCCAAATATCCTTCAAACCCCCCATCCCACCACCATTTCTAAAAATTACACTGTGGATACCTTACACGTAAGTAAGGTCTGCCTGGCCAGAATAGTATGTGTGAAAATCATGTATTTAATTGCATTTTTGAAAGGGGTAATTGAACTTAACTGCCATGTTTAAAAATGCTTAGACATATTTAAAAATTACCAATTTAGCAAAATATTTGTGAAAAATTCGAAAGGGGGATCCCAATGATTCTTTTTTTTCACCGAGCGGCGTTAAACAGTTTGAAGACCACTGCCTTATAGACATTCCTAGATATATTTCTGGCATTTTAGTATCCTTTATAGGTGACGTAAATTTATGTGCCTCTGGAAACAGGACAGGTGGTTTCTGCCTTGCTCCAGCACCCCCCCCTCCAAGAGATTTGTCTCTTCTCACCATGGGGCTTTCCTTTACCTTTCTCTGGCATCTTCTTTCCCTAGCAGAAGCAGAGGGATGAGTGCCATGTCCTTGGCCTATGGTCCCCTGCTGGTCATAGACAGTGTTCCCACTTAGGTCCTTTATTAGTGCTTTGGCACTTCTTATTGTTCTGCTCTCTATATGCATTGGCAAGAAGGGCTCCTGCCACTGATCTCTCAGATTTCCTTGCAGAGTTATATCTCAGGAGTGTATTAGGTGCTAAAACCCCCTCCAATGCAAGGGTTCATATCCCACCGCTGCCACAAGGTCACATTGCTCCTGTGATACCACCCTTGCTGCAACCCTGCGAGAGGATGTTATTGCTTCTTACTTTGGGGAATGCCTTGTACCTTTGTTCCCACATTTAATACTTGTATGTTCTTCAGATTTCAGGGATAAGGAATTCCTATAGCCCACGCCCATGACATCTTGTTTGGGGTCAAGGGCAACACGTTTTCATGTGTATTTTGTCCTGGGGACAAGTGGACCCAACCCCTTTGACTGCCAGTTTACAGTACCACATTATGGATCAGCGAAGGGCATTGTCATCAATTAGGGTAATATTTGTGTCCATGTGTGAATGTTGTTCAAACTTGTATTTATGGTTCATTAATGCAAAACCTTTATTATTAGCGTGATCGATCTAAGTGCATGTTGTTTGCTCAGACTGTACTAGTGACAGTGGGTCCAGTATAAAAATGTGTAAAATTTCAATGTTTAGCAATATGAGGCTATGCATACTGCTCCCAGAATGCTCTCTGATTAGATGCAAATATTTGCAGAAGCTTGAAACCAAGATTGGCAATTCTTTGCTTTTAAATTCACATACAAATGCAAAAAGGCAAACAAAATTTAGCTAAACTACTGTAAAATTTTAGGTACTATTTCTTTGCAGCATCATTTAGTAAAATGTGTTGATGTATGCTAGTATTTCCCCAAACATATTCATAATGTAAAATCAGTGTAAACAGTTTTAATAAGATCATGGGAAACATACAAATGAATAAGAATGAGCAAAGCCAGTAGGTCTGAAATTGGAGGTCAGCCTTTTGGTTTGCCAATGTGTGTCTTGTTTTGGCATGGTTTTTTATAAAACTGTGTTGGTGTGGGAGCTGCCGGACCCTCACCATTATAACAAACATTGGAAATAGCAAAAATAGTTTTTGGTCTCAAAAAGCACACATTGCCATAGTAGTTCCTGGCACTCACCAAAACTACTCCGTGTGTTGATATGCTTTTAGTGAAAGAGCAGAATACATTCACATAAAGTGAAGCCAGTCAATAGACAGAAAGAGGGACATAATTTTAATAAACACAATAGGTCATGGTTAAGGCCATACCTAATTAGGGGCCCAATTATTAAAGAAAGTCTCAAAAGTGCACCTCTTGTATATGTCCTTGCATTGAGTGCAGATTTACGTCTTTTCGTGAATTAACAACATTTTACAGAAGTAGGCCAAGTAATAGTAGTCCTAGAAAATATTTGTCAACTGCATTTAAGCATGAGCAAATATGCATTTGTTGATTTTCTCATGTGAAAATCTCTTGAGTGTTTGCAAATTCACTTTCCCTCCAACCACTTTTTTCCAGGCCTGGAAGAAGTTTTACGTCTGTGTTAGATTTGGGGGTCTCTAGTTGGCACAGGTAGGTACTTGTGACAAGTAGGGACCCTCTCCTCTATTCAGGACAAGGGGATTACACATCTAAAATAACCCCTGCTCACCCTCTAGTTTGCGTGACGCGAGCAGTCAAGGCTTATTCCAGAGGCGTTGTAAGTTAAGCAGTTGTGACCACATACAGCAACCTAGTGACAACACTACAAATGGACACCACACAGGTTTTATATTAAAAATAAGTAGACTTTATTTAGAGTTACCACAAGACCATAAACGACAAAAATACACAGTATGATTACTTTAAGATGGTAGATTTAAGCTTAGTTCAGTTCAGTTCTTAGATGCGACACTCTGCGTCAATGTACCTTAAGTTGCATTGCGCTTCCACGACAAGCAATGTCGCAGCGATGGGAAATGCGGCATAGTCAGGTGCAAAGAAATAAAGCTGTGAAGATCTTCCAGATGCGGCACGCTTCTCGGGGATGCGAGAAACTCTCAGTTCGATGCGTGGACTGCAGCGGCGACAACCTTACGATGCGACGGCAACAGCTCCAGCGGCGACGCTCTTCTCCACGATGCTTGAAACTTCCGCTCGATGCGACAACTACAGTGGCAACATCCAAGATGCGACGGCAGCAGCTGCGACGGTGGCGCACTTCTCGGGGATGCGAGGTGCTCTTGATCGATGCAGTGTGACAGTTCCAGCGGTGATACCCTCCTTCTCTGGAGTTGCGACGGCAGGCACAGCGACGGTGACATGCTCCGACCTTGTTGCGAGATTCTTCTCCTGATGCCGTGCAGTGCGACAACTACAGCAGCGACACCCTCCTTCTTCGGAGTTGTGACGGCAGCAGCAGCGAAGGCGACACGCTTCCTCTTCGTTGCGGCATACTTCTCTCCGATGCGGTGCAGTGCGACAGTTCCAGCGGCGACACCCTCCTTTCTCCGGAGTTGCGACGGCACGCACAGCAACAGCGACACGCTTCTTATTGAGTCGCGCTTCCAGCTCCTTGTGACACGCAGTTCCTCAGAAGGCCCAAAACAGCAGCAGGCACTTCCAAAACATTACTGGAGAGCTGGGGGTTGACGTCTGTTGTCCCTGAGACTTCAGCAGGAGGCAAGCTCTTTCCTAAATCCTTGGAGATCCTTCACAAGTTGAAAGCAAAGTTAATTTCTCCTTCCTTTGGCAGTAAGGCAACCACTGCAGGCCAATCCCCCAAGCAGCACTTCAGCTTGGGAATAGCCTCTCCTCAGTTTCTTTAGGTTCCTCTCCTCAGTAAAGGTTTCATCTTGTAGTCCAAAAGTGATCTAATTTCATGGGATCAGGGTCCCAATATTTATACCCAGAAATCCTTTGTTCTCTGAGGGGAGAGGGGCCTTTGCCCAGTCCAAACCAGTTCTGAAGCACTCTGTTTACCAGACCTCTCCTTTCCTTTCACAGTGCAGGGCATGCACATCAGACGCCCCACAGTAGGTGGAGCGAGAATTGTGGAAGGCAAGTACAGTCCTGGAGCACTCTGTTTACAGGACTCCTTCTCTTCTTTCAGTGTGCAGGGCAGAGACATCAGCCGCTCCCCAGGGCGTGGAGCCAGCATGTGGAAGGCAGGCACAGCCCTATTCAAGGTTCAGGTACACTCCTCCCTCCCATCAAGATGCAGATCTCTCTATTCACCACTGGGTGACTCAGCCTGTCTCCTGGAATTCCCCAGCCCTGTGACTCACAAAACCAGACATAGGAATACACAAAGTAGCAGAGGCAGGTTTGAATGTTTAGACAAGCAAATACCTACTTTCTAAAAGTGGTATTTGCAAACACAGAAAATTAAAATAAACTTTACTAAAAGATGTATTTTATTATTCTGAGTGCAGGCATACTAAACTTAAATTTCTGCCATGTTCTCTGAGACAGTCAGGATTATAAAGTGTAACAATTCTAACAGCCCATTCTGGCCTATGGAGAACAGGTAGCCTTGCAATAGCCTTGCAATAGTGAAAACCAAAAATGGCTGTGTTGGACCTGGCCCTTTTGGCAGGTTCACCCCGAAACTTCTTGCTTTTTCCTAGCCTGTTTCTAGAACCTGGTGTTGGTGATTTTAGGCCTCTGCGCACTTTTTCACTGTGGTACAGTGTAAAGTGCGTGTGCTCTCTGTGTATGTGTGGTGAGTGACCTGCCCTCCCATAGGAATGAATGGGGAATATGTATGCCCATGGTAGGTCCTGATGTGTGGGGAGTGCAGGGTCGAGTTTGGTATGTGCGAACTCGTGATATTGAATGCTGCGCAATGGTATATGCGGCATGATTGTGTCTAGTGGAGAAGTGCCACGTCTAGAAGTTGGCATATTTGTGTAATTTGTGCCTGGCGTGTGATTGGCTGGTGAGCCTGGCCCAGAGTGCCTGGGCCTGCTTGTGGATTGACTGTCTGGTTTGAGGGTGACAGGGGCTGCAGAGCCCCCAGGAGGTTGTCTGAGTCAGCCCGTGGATGAAAGGCTGCATCTGCTGCCAGGGAAGTGGGAGGAGATGGCACCTAGGAGTGAATAGGGCTGTGCCTGCCTGACCACAATACTAGCTCCACCTCCCGCTGGGCGACTATCACATCTGTCCCTGATACTGAAAGAAAGAAGGAAGCCAGGAAAGCCCCAGTGCTCCAGCAACACCCAGAACTGGTTTAGACCGGGCTCAGGGCCCACTTGCACAAAGACTTCAAAGGACTTCAAAGACTTTTAGGGGTATAAGAGAAGGACCCCTGACTACAGAAAAGGAGATTCTACAATCAAGAGGAACCTCTGCTGGAAGAAGGACTGCTGGAGAACTGAAGGAAGATTGCCTTGCTGTGTGCTCTAAGTTCTGACCTGTTCTGCTGACCAACTGAAGCTGAGGAGAGAAGGGACTTTGCTGTGTGCTATGACCCTGCCTGCTTGACCTACAGAGACTTTGCTGTGTGCTGTGTCTTCTACCTGAATCTCCAAGGGCCTGAGAAGAGCTGGCCTCCTGTCTGGGAACCCAGGGTCAGAAGGTTCCACTGTAACTGAACTATGCCAGAAATCGTGCTTTAACTTCTGCCGAGAGAGGGGCTTGCAGCTGTGGCCGTGGGGGAGGATCGTCGTGCTCATCGGCACGTTTTGGCAGAGGATCGGAGGCTGATTGTGCTTTCCTCCGTGAACTACTCTCCAGCAGGAGTGGTGGCCCCACGAGCACTCCGCTCGCCTCTGGCTACATGAAAAACCTTTGCCGCTTGTTCACTGTCGCCGCCCGGGCTTGGAATCGCCGCAATCCACACCTCTAGCTACACGGAGCCACGGCCGAGAAACCGAAGGGGCCGCGCTCCGATTGGTTGTCATTGACTGGCTCTCCCGAAGCGCCGCGCTGCCATTGGGGGGCTGCAGGAGGCTTGGCTGATGAAGCCGCAACTTAATTGGGCCAGTCAAGGAAAGCCGCGACGTCACGAAGGAGGCTCGTCTGCCGCGCCGCGCAGTGATTGGTCCCCGTAACCGGGACATCTGAGGAAGCCGCCGAGAGCCGTGTTGGCAGCGCCGAAGTCGGGGAAGACTGACCCGACCTCGCAGAGGGAACGACGTGAGTGCTCTTTGCCCCTGGCCTGTTGTCCCTGCGCAGGAGCGCCGAGCTAGCTCCCCGCCGCTCCCCGAGGATCTGAGAGCGGGTGGAGGGCTGCTGGGACCGGCCGGGGCGGGGAGAGAGTCTATTCCGTTCGGCACAGTGGTGCCTGGTTAACCAACAGTGAGGCGCGCTATCCTTGCTCAGGCCCCGTGATTCGAAGTGCTCATTAATGAAGATAAACACGCTGGCATTATTTTTACCACTCGATTTTGAGAGCCACTTTGAAATAAGTCAGTAGCATTTTCTTATACTGATTTTAAGAGACTTGAGACTATTCTTTTTATATTAAGAAACTTCCTGATTATACAAGTACAGACGAGCCCCGAGAGGCTCATGGGGGCATATTTGTTCAAGAGCCTGTGTGGCTCCTGCCCTTTGGCGCAGTACTGTTTGAGGGCTAGTGAGAGCCCATGCCATAGTTTGATAGATATCCCCGCTGCCCAGCAATTGGTGGGCAGGTGCACCGTCTAGGCCCTGACATTGAGACACAGGGCGTCCTAGCCCCAACAAGGCCAGTTGGCCTAGGGACTGCCACAGGTGGTGGCTTATGTGAGTTTTGCGCAATGTGATGTGGTGCTAGGGAATGTGTTGGTTGATGCATCATGGGTTTTTCCTTCCCTACACTTCTGAATGTTTGATGCATCATGTGTAATGTGTTCTTGCTGATACCCCTAAGTGTATTTTATTCTTAGGTGGTTGTTCTTTCCTGTACAGGTGGTCCTAGTGAGGTCCTGGTCCCCTGCGTGACATTCTCCTAAGGTGGTTAGGGTTGCGTGGGTGGTACTTACCTGTTACCAGTAGTTACTGGATGTGATTTCTAACTGTTATTTTGTGCTATACTTACTCTAAGTTCTAGAAGTGCTATTTCTAAAAGTGTTGATTCTGACAGTGGCCCATGTGGCCCTGTCTTGTAAATAATCCCTTATGAATATTGCCCGTGCCAGTTGGCACAATGTACAGGTGTGATTTCTATCTGATGTGATTTTGACAATACAGAAGTTATTTTCATATAACCTTGTGTGGAGTTCCTTTTGTGGTGTGCCTAGGATGTTGTTGTTGTTGTGTGCTGGCGCAAATGCTTTACACATTGCCTCCGAGTTTAGCCTTACTGCTCGTGCCAAGCTACCAAGGGGGTGAGCAGGGGTTATCTTGGCGTGTGACTCCATTGCCCTGACTAGAATGGTGGTTTCTGCCTGGCTTTGGCGTCAGTCTTAGCCTACCAGAAATAGCCATCTCTAACAGGCTGTAATTCACTATTAGGACATGCCACACACATCAGGGCTTGTCCTATCTTATACTTATACTTACAATGCACCCTGCCCATGGGCCTACCATAGGGGTGACTGATATGAAGAAAAGGGAAGGTTTAGGGACTGGGGAGTGGGTGCACTTGCCCAATCAGCTTGACAGTACCTGACTGCATGCAGGCTCTGCAATGGCAGACCTTAGACACATTTTACAAGGCTGCTTCTGTGGGTGGCACAACCAGTGCTGCAGGCCCACCAGCAGCATTTGGATTACACGCCCTGGCACACTTAGTGCACTAGACTAGGGTCTGACAAGTAAACCAAATAGCCAAACATGGAACCACTAATCCGTACATCAATTTACAGTAGGGAGCACTTGCACTGTGGCACTGAATAGCAGTGGCACAGTGCCCAAAACATCTAATACCAGCAAAAACACAAGAGGCAACAGCAAAAAGGGAAGGGAGACCCATGCCAATGGTGCCAGGTCTAAAAGTCTGCCATGTCAGGAGTAAATTCCCAACCTTTCTCAGTATGGGAAAAGATTAGAGAAGAGTTGGTGAAAAGCATTAAATATGCAAGGTTGTTGGTTTGCATGGATTCAATAGGGCATTCTAACCCTGGAACTATTGCTTACCATAACCTTCAGACCCAGTATGTAGTTCTGTAGGAACGTGGCAAAAAAAGGGAATTGCTAGTATTCTAACCCTAATATGCTATGAGCCCTGGCATAATCAGATAAGCTATATCAGAGCTCTTATATAATGAGATTGCTGCCATAATTTGTGTCGCGTTACATGACACAGAAGGGAAAAGTGGATTTTGTTGCAGGACAAGTAGATTAATGAAGCAACTTGCCCCATGGAAAAGAAGATATTTAAATAAATTCTACACCCTTGTATGTTTCCTTCTAGAACATATGTTCCCTTAACATTATGGTTCCATCTTTCTCAGGTTGGTTCCCAAGGAGGCTTGAATCTCCCTTTGAATTCTTTTCCTAAGAGTTCTTCACCCTCTTCACAGGACGTGATACAGTTTCTAACCCTCAGGGGTTAATTATACCACTTCCACCTTATTTTGCAGATTCCTTCATTATTTTGCGAGGGTGTGTCAAGTCTTCCACTCCCTGTATCCTTTTATACGGTACTATGTTGCTGGTTAACTGCCTCGGTCCTACTATCTAAATATCTATAATTTTTACTTCCTTGTTATCACGGTTTCTGTCTATGGCCAATGTATGTGTGTAATTATGATGTATCTTTCGATAGATATATCTAAACGTATATAATATGTGCTATATTTAGATATACATATATATGTCTGTCTGTGTGTATATATACATATATATGTATATATTACCAACAGTCGCTGACAGTCACAAACAACCTCTGATAATATCATTTCACAGTAGTGCTCACCTTAGTGCTCTCAATGCAATACTGCTTGAATCTTTTTACTCCATAAAGCGCTGTCAATCAGTTCCATGGTCCCTTGGATTCACTGCTTGGCATATGCCACAGTGCCAGGTTCCGAACACCCCAATAAACAAATGCTGGGGCTTTTTTGCAAAATCACACGCTCCCGCCAAGGGTAGTCTTTCGACTCCCAGCGCCAAAAATGCACTGATGCTTTTGTCCTTTCCATTCATTGTTGCTCCAATGCGATGCTTGGATGCTTGCCAACATTTTAACTTAACCCATGCTTTGTGGCTTTGATGGCTTGCATCCAAATTGCTGGTGGCGCAGGAAGGCGGCGATACCACAAAAATGCCTGTCAAAACTACCAACAGTCTTCCTCACATCAAGAAAAAGCCTGCACCCAAATCCTTGGGCAAATTCATTTTTATAAGCAGACAGCACTAACGAACAGGTACACGTTTCAGCTGGTCTCACAGCCTTTGTCAACCTGAAAGTGCACCATTTTGCTTCGTATTTAAGCACTCCAAACAAGTGATGCCTATTGCATGCACATAAACGAGTCAATTCAGTACTTCATTTAAATTTAAAGAACTAGGCCCGAGCCGCAGACAAATGCACGGACAGGAAACGTTAGATCAATCCCACATATAGACGCAGCGACGCTACAATGGTCAAGGGAAATTGATCCCCAATAAAGCGCACATGGCCAGAGGGTTACGCGTGCTCCTAAAACACCATAAAGTCAAATGCCATATAAGTTAGGAACATATAGTCAATCAAAACGCAGCACACGCAGTAATCACGTGCTCCCCATGCCAGAAATCTGGACACATTACCCACTGAATGCATTGTGTCTACGCAAGGTCGAGGCCCACCTGTATTATCCATTAGACTCCAATGGCAGCAACTAACATTCCTCACCATACAAGGATTGCCGTACATATGTTATTGCCTGTTATAAACTGTATTTAAGAGAGCCACAGATCGATTGTAAATTGAGACAGTCCTCAAACCATATGCCTGTAACTGATCTCCCAGCCACAATGTTTATTTAAATGAACTGTTCCTGTTTTGCCAAATGCCTCGTCTCTCTTGTTTTTCAAGGTTTTTCATGTTCAAGCAACAGCACCAAGGGTATTAGAGCGCTACCACTGGGTTTTTTCTATCCCACTAGAAGTTCTCCTAAGGAGCATAGGTATGCATCACCTGGTCGGACACAAGGTAGTGAGAGGGGAACAGATGATGCCTATCTGCTTGACCAATAGGTTTCACCCACTGAGTGGCCTGGATAGTAATGATTTACTGAATACTGCATCTAAAATGCCAACCCAGGCAAGGGAGAGCAGAGAGTGTGACAGGGATTGCCCCTTACTGAGGATCACCACTAGGCCTGGTCTTGTCTTGAAAGTAGTTAGCTGGAATATGGCAGGCATAAATAACAAAAAAGAAGATGAGAGATGGCTTAGTATTATAACAGGCCATCACATAGCAAGCCTACAAGAAACTTTGGATAGTGACAATGTGTTCTATGTGGATAGGTGTCAGTCTTACTTTGAGCCTGCCATACCCTCAAATTTTGGAAAAACCAAAGGGGGCGTACTAACTCTCGTTTCATTGCAAATGTCATGCACCCCCCTTTTAAGTGAGACAAGTTCTAGTAACCTAATGGCAGTTCAGCTAGATTTTAACAAAGCCCTGAACCTACTTGTAAATTTGTATAATTATTTTGTGTGAGCCAATACCCTTGAGCGCTTGTTAAGCCTTAAATGGTTTCTTGAACTTTAAGCTGAAAAAAGAAATCAGTTTATTCAGTTATCATTTTAGTTAATTTTAACATTCATATATGTTGAATGGGTTGTTTTATATATAATGATTTTTGTTTTGAACGTTCTCTTACTCTACATATTGAGCATACTTCACAGACACACTTGCTTGGAGACATTATTGCTGAGAGTAACCTGCAAGAGATTAATAATGATACAGAGGGCGACAATATCCCAACATTTAGTGGGAGAGGCTTCAACTCAATAATTGATCATGCTTTAATATTGGTTCCCCTAGTCCCACATGTAACACACTTTGAGACCAAATAGAGCAAGTTCAGCGATCATACCCTAATTTCATGGAGTTGGAATTGATTATACGAGCCCCCTGATAGTTTGATAGCTTGGCCGGGGAACTCTGAAGTTACCGTCAAGGACCAGGCTTGAGATTTAAAATGGAACAAGATTGTACCTAATGCCTATGTCAGCAATCTCTATATAGAAGGTGGACATGACATCACTGCCTGTATTATTGAGGGTACTAATGATGAAGATGTTTTGACCACCTGTATTAGGATATGTGGGCAGGTTGCAATCAATCTAAAGAGGCCCCCGGATAGTAATAAACTAGATGGGGAAAGATGGTTCAATCATAATTGTTCAAGGTCCACCAGACTTTGTTGAAGGCATTTAAACAAAATCCCAGAAATAGGCACGAGTTATCCCTCAGGGGGAAAACATATAAACAAGCCCTGGTAGCTCATAAGAAAGAAATTAAAGATAGGTCATGGGAGTACATCCTTCAGATTAATGTTTTGAATATCGGTGCTAAATTCTGGGAGATAATTAATTAACCAGCCTTTTTTATCAGGGTCTAGTAAAAGTTCTATTGATTGCGGCATTGCCTCAGATACTTGGGTATTACACTTTCAAAGCATTAATGGTAATGTATTAGAAGCGCCACAGAACCCAAATCTGGTATCCCCAGTGGTGAATATGCCCTGACTTTTTCATAGGGGGAGGTGTTAGAGGCCATTGCAACCCTGTCTAAAAATCAAGCACCTGGCCCGATAGGTCCTTATGGACCTATATAAAGTGGACCCTCCAACGTGGGCCAAAAGTTTAACTTGTGTGTTCGCCGATGCATGCACAAACGTTCTTCCATCCTCTTGGTCTAGGTCCATAATTGTCCCCGTCTTTAAAAAGTGCTCAAGATCAGACCCAAGATTTTACCGTCCAATCTACCTCATAGACGTGACAGTAAAGGTCCAAATGAAGGCTAAAATGAACCTATTTTCAAGAGCTGTGGGGGCGATCTCTGATTTCACAAAATGATTGGGGGCAAAGCCTGCCCAAGCTCTCATTAAGGTTTAGCAAGCAAAGAGTATATCCATTGCCAGCTATGGGAGTGACATCTGGGGCTATAAGGATACTACGGATCTTCAAATTGTGGAAAATAAGTTCTCAAGACCGTTGTTAGCCGTTCTTCAGTATGTATCCTCATACTTGGTGCATGAATAATTGTGTATGGGGATATACTTCTGACCAAATAGCCCTCTCTCCTTTGTTGAGGTGGGTGAAAATCTAGATTAGCCCCAGAATTACAACTGAATAGGGTAGTAATAAGTGACTGTATGACTTTGTATAGGGCGATTCGCATCAGGTGGCTCAAGCAAATCAAGGATATTATGGTCAAACTGGGACGCCTAGAGTTATTTGAAAACCTGAAGGGCATCATGAAGAGAGAGACTTGATGTGGCTGAAAAGGTACTTTCTCTTAATTAAGGAGTCCAAAAGAGATGCGAGAGAATTTAGCAAATCTTCTGTCCGGGCCTATATATTATTAAAAACTTGCCCATCTCTAGAGCCATACATAATCATGGTTCCAATACCTCACCATCGTTTTCTGTTGACAAAATTTAGATGACATTTATTACATTGGATATTGGGGGCACCACAGGGTTGGCACAAGGTGGATAGGTTGAGCCCCTGTTCCTGTGAAACTTTTTCTTCGCAAGATACTATGCACTTTATTATGTGTTGCAATCATTACTGTGTTTTGTGGCAACAGTTTTAGTACCTCTGTTAAGAGGGAAATACTTTCAGCAAGAAAGATCAGCCTTGGTCAGATCAAATGAAAATGAGAGCGAAATACACTTATTGTGCTTATGTGAGAAAAAATTACCCTAGGTCTGTAATTTTGTATTAAACAAATAAATATGATGCATTAACACTGAGGATTATTTAACATCAGGATTTTCGTATACCTTGCATCTAACATCACCTGTCCTGGAAGTCTGAATTTGTTTTTGTCATCATACTCTTCACCAGAAAGCCAAGTGGTCAAGCTTTTTCTTTGAAACTGAAACCAAGGGCTATATGTACGGAAAGTAAAGTTTGGAAATTCCTAATTCTGATCCACTTCAAATCACTATTAGAAAATTGCAACCCCTAATGTACAAAAACCTAGAAGTTGTTTGGGGGGAGAGGAGTGGGTTCAGAAAGCAGTATATTTGTTCTCTAATTGACCAGCTGACACTGTACTTTCCACTACTGTTTAAACAAATTTTTATAAATCCATGTCTTAAGCAACTGTGTCCATCATTAGCATGCTACTGTCATGTTAAATGGTTTATCTCTCATTTATGCTGTCATCATAATATGTGCTTGGGAAAACTTCTATAAAAAGAGTTTGACAAAAAAACAACTAGAAGTTGGAAACAGCGATTCCTAATGGGGTCGCATTAGACCTACCTCATGAATATTAATGAGGTAGTTTGCAGTTTGCGACCCATTAGGAATTGCAACCATTACAGGGATGGTGGCCGAATAGGGGTATACCGGCCACCATGTCTACAATTGCTGTCTTTTTTTTTATTGCAGCCCGTTTTCCATAAAGGAAAACAGGATGCATTTAAAAAGAAAAAAATGAAACGTTTACGTTCCTGTTTTTTAAGAGTACACAGTGGTCTGTTGGACAGGTGCCTGCTCTCGAGAAATATATGTACCAACATTCACAAAGAGGAAGGGGGTCCCGTGGGGAACTTTCACATTTGCGAATGGTTACCACCACCCTTGTGGTGTTGGCAAAATATTAAAGTTTTGCAACCGTAAGTTGGTCGCAAAACATTCATACATACTATTGCCGATCAGTATTAGGAGGGGACACCCTAAACATGCCCCTTCCAAATACAAATTCATAAACCCAAGTTTCGATTCGGTAATGGGTTACCGAAACACAATTTGGCTTTTGTACATTTTTAGAACTTTTTTTGCGTTTACTAATGTCCCAATTCTGCAAATCGGGCCGTTTGCGACCTCTAAAAAGGTTTTGTACGTTTGGCCGCAAATGCCTTTCCCAAATCACCTTCTATAGAGGGTCCAAAAAGCTACACTCTAGGGCCCGTACAGTCTTTCGGACTTATTTTGAGTTATGTGGATGGGATATTTCATCCGCCCTACTACAAGTCCATTATAACATATTGGACTCTCTGTACCTAACACAAATGAATGTGTCCTCATGTAACACAACTGGTGCTCGCTTAAAGCACTCTGATACCTTCAGAACACGTTTGCGCTACGTAAAACTCTGTATTATGGTGGATGGAAAATGTGTTGCATTTGTGTCTGTGTACCCATGTGTTAAACTCTAAATCAGGCCCTTTGTCTCTGGTACCCTCACCCTCCGCATTGCACATGCCACATACCTTCTGAGGCACTGAAAAAAGGACTACATTATTTTATAAAAGTTTGGACCAAGCTTTCTGCCAAGTCCACCTCCTGAGCAGAACAGCAAACAGATTTAACATCTGTGCAGCCTAAAATCGGGTCTCACATTCAACCGACAGGGAAAGTCAACCATCTGTATATGGTAAGTGAAAGAAAACATCAAGCAACCTGGCCAAAAGTATAAATAACCTCGAGATAACAAAACAATCAATCACACAAGCAGACAAACGTCAGAGATTTGAAAAAACGTGTTAAGACCGAATCAGACATTTTTTTTAAAAACAAGCAACTCTGAAAGAAATGAAGTACAACTGGCTGCAAATGAGGAGGAAACGTATAAACACATCATTCTACTAACCACACAATACACTTCGAAGTTCCCGCATAATTATTTAAACCGGGGAAACATTTCTAAATACTAAAATCTCTGCTAAGCAAACACACATTCTCTGACCAATTGTTAATAAAAATAGAATTTCTACCTACTCAACTAGGCGAAACTCAAAAATCTACTAAAATGGCCTAAAGGTAAAAGGTGGAATTTGGCTGTGTAATGTCTCAAAAACAAACTGTTGGCGATTGGGGCACCTTAGTCTCTATACCCAAATTGGAGTGATCAAACATCAATGCACCAATGGCCAAATGAAAAGCCTCTCATAAGCAATCAAAATACAAGCGCAGGATTAGTAAGAGCCCATGGTAACTCAAAAGAAGGCTGCCACTAAAGAGTCCTCTAAGTAGTGTATGGTCCCAAATCATGAGCGTATGAAAACAACAACATTATGATCAAAATTAACAGTCCGGGAACCGACATAGCACCTGGTGATACTGGAGAGCTATTATTTGAACAGTTCTTGGACATCTGATGCATGGAGGGATGTTTATCGGGTGAGGAATCTGTAGCAAGACTATGGGTCTTATTAACACATTGGCGGAGTGGGTACTCCGTCACAACAGCGACAGAGAACCCTCTACGACAAAGCGAAGTTCAGTATGTAGACAGCAGAAACTACTCTATCTCAGCTGCCTACATACACCTCCAACGGACCGACGAAGTACGGGCTGTGGAAGGTTTAACCATGTGTCAGCCTGTTCTATGGGGTACCCAGGGGGAGTAGGGCGTGAGCCGGTCTCCCTCTGCGTATTTTCGCACTATGGAACGGGCCACCAGGTGCGATTAGGGGTCATTAAGGAAGGCTGGGCATGGGAGGGAGCCTATATAAAGAGGTTCGGCAGGCGGAAAAAGCATTTGTGATGGAGGGCGTCGGGCAGGTATGAAGTCATTTTTGTCAGCCATAGTCAGTTAATTCTACTTCGTCAGTTGAGGTATTTTCCTAGAGTTATGGCGGGTCATGAAGAGGTCAGGGAGGCCATCAGGGTCCTGTGCCAGGCAGGCAGGGAAGACTTGTTAAAGCCTGGGGTCCCTGGTGAGGCTTGGGTTGGGCTCGATAGACCCAAACGCAAGGTGGCGCGGGGTGTAGCAAAGGTGGTTGTTGCATGTCTGACCGCGCCTCACAAAACAGATTATGAGGCCCAAAAAGAAAGTTTACCGGTTCACTCACCAGATGAAGAAAATTTCCCGGGGGTGCCAAAAAACCCTCTGCATGGTCACCAGCTGCGGAACAGGTTGGGTTTCACGATTGGCACATGCTCCGCGCGTCCTCAAAGACAAGCGAAGGGGGTGGTTTGTGGGAGGAGCGAGGAGTTCAAGGAGAGGCACCCCTGGCCGGGAGTCAGCATGGCAGAGCCTGAGAGGGAGGCGGACCAAGAGTGCTTGTTTGGGGGAGCCCAATCATTACATGCTGCAGAAGGGGGGTCCCCCACCTATGGGCATGAATACTGATTTTCTTTTGGCTGACAGGGATAACATTGTTGTGCAGAGTCAGACTTCTTTTTTAGGCACTGCACCAACATTTAAATATGTTTGCACATCAACATTGCCCACTGATATTAATTCTGGTGGTGGGGTGGGGAGAATGATATCAGGCAATTTGTGCCTGGCACCACAGGGTTGATTAATTAAACAGATCTCAAGTGGTGGGGATTTTCTGTCACAAGCTGAATTAGAGGATTGTGTTAAGGCTGTGACGTGCCTACAGTGTCTGATCAAGAAGTTTGCATGGACAGTTCAATTTTGGAAGGTAGGCCCTCTGACCAGGTAGCTGGGCAGGGCAACAATTGTATGTGCAATCAGGTTTGAGACCCTGTATGAATGTAGGTTTAGGCCATCTTCACCAGAGTATGGGACTGTGAGGGCAACATGAAGTTAAAAAGTCAAGGGCAGGACAGTGGGTTTGGGTAGAACAGGATGAGATAGTGCTGACAAAGAGTAGGCCTAGTAGGTTGGTTAGGGAGGGAAGTTTGGGCACTAAGGCACAGTCAGGTCTGAGTGGCTTGAAGAGAAAGTTGCCAGTTTGCACCATGGTGAAAACGGCTGGTAAAAGAGGTTCGTCAACAGAGCAAGAAGCGGCTCTATTACGTTGGCCCGAAGAAAAAGGAAGATCTAGAGCGGATTTTCCTTCTACGCCAGCAAAAGCTATGCCTATGACAGAGATCCAATGGAGGTCGTATGATGGTGGGGTGGGAGATGGGGAGATTCCGGGTGGAAGTGGGGCTGTTTTGGGCAATTATGGGGAACATTTGATCTATGATGAAGACAGTGATGACCTGGAAAAGGGTGAATTGACGGAAGGGGATTCTGGGGAAGATGGGGGCGGTATACGCAAAATGTTGGGGAAAAAAGGGGGGTTTTAGGGCAAACCAGTGTTCTTTGTTTATTGCAGAAGCCAAGAGCGGACTGAGCAATTAAACAAGACAAATCAAATGATGGAGAGCATCAAGTTGACCATCAGGAGTTTCACAAACGCTCGTCACAATTGCCAAAAGGTAAGGCAGAGTGGTGGGAAGCATGGCAAAAATAAGGATAAGACACAGAAAGTGACAAGATCTATTGGTGTTGGGGGGGTTGGGTAAGGATATAGACACACCACAAAAAAGGGGCGTACAATCCGAGGTTGTGCTTCGGGACAAAAGAAAAAGGGTGGTTTTAGTGGAAGAGAGCAGTAGTAAACAAACTAAGAAAAAAGATAACTGAAAATGCAAAAGATGACAAAGATGAAGAAGAGGAGGATAAAAATATTCATAAGAAACTTTCTTACATGGGTATTTGTATGCCCTTGGGTTCTCATTTGTTGGATAAGACGAAAAGTAGAAAATGGAGACATGAATTTGTTAATGTCTTTAAACTTTTACATAGAGACATTCAATCCAAAGAACGATCTAAGGAGCAAGAGTGGGAATTAGCTAAGAGACCTAGAGTTCCCAAAATAAGTGAGAATTGGACATCTGCTTTTCTTATTTAAGCAAGCATTTATTGTGCGAGGCATCAGGATAGAGCTGTGGCTATGTTTACATACATGGACATAATGATGGAAGTGTCCGAGATTATCAGGGAATCAGTGGATAGGGGCGAGTAGGCCATGTTGGTTCTCCTCGACCTATCCGCTGCATTTGACACTGTATCCCACAACATACTTACAGCCCGTCTACAACAGCTGGGGATCGGTGGTACAGTCCTGGCCTGGTTTAAATCATTTCTGTCCAGTCGGTCTCAGAGGGTTTTAATGCATCCTTTTGAATCGGAGGATAAACCTCTTTTGTGCGGTGTGCCTCAGGGCTCCGCCTTAAGCCCATTATTGTTTAATGCTTACTTGGCCCCGCTAGCCAAGGCAGTAGAGTCATGGGGGGTCAGGGTGGTCTCATATGCTGATGATACTCAGCTTGTTTTTTCATTCAGAGACCATTCTGACTCCCTCTTTACCAACTTCAGAAACTGCCTTGGCAATATTTGCGCCTGGATGTCTGCCAATCACCTTGCCCTAAACACTGACAAAACCGAGGTTCTTTTCTTTAGCCAGAAATCGACACCCCCTGCAACCTTATGGTGGCCTACAGTCCTGAACCCGCCACCTTTACCAGTACAGTCCGCCCGCAACCTCGGCTTTATATTTGACAATACCTTGTCCTGTAAGACCCAGGTCAACAAAGTGGCAGGGGCCTGTTTCAATAAGCTGCGTATGATTAGGAAGATTTTTCCCTTCCTCCCCCAAACATCCCGCAAAACGGTTGTCCAGGCACTTGTTATAGCACATCTTGACTATGCCAATAGTTTATATGCTGGTGCTCCCCAATATCTTATTGACCGTTTACAAATCATTCAGAACGCCGCAGCAAGGCTTATTGGAAACATCCCTGCTCGCAATTCGGTTAGAGCATATCGGGATGAGTTACACTGGCTTCCCATAGCCCGACGCATTGTGTTTAAAACACTGACCCTTGCTTTTAGGGCTATTCATGGAATTGGCCCGGCCTATCTGAGCAAACGACTCATGATATCATCTTCGGTAAGACATTTGAGATCTAACAGTCTTCGTCTACTGAACGTCCCCAGATTCCGACTCACCCGAAGTGGCGGTAGAACTTTTACCGTCACGGCTGCCAAGCTCTGGAACAGCCTACCTCTTGATCTTAGGTTCACTGAATCTGAGCCAATATTCCTACGCAAACTAAAAACCTGGCTATTTACCAAATGTTAATTAAAGCTTCTTTATCTCTTGATTTCTCCTCTCTGTTGGATTTGAACTAGGCAACCCTCTTCGGTGATATTCCAGTGATCCTAGCGCCGGGACACCTCCGCTGGAGGTAGCCGTGCGCTCTACAAGCTTCTTAATAAATAAATAAATAAATAAATAAGAAAGGCTCAAATGTATTTTGGTGGTCCAGCTTGGTTAAGCTACGATGAAGAGTTTAGAGCTAGGATCAGTATTTTTAATGATAGACCATGGGGTGACATTGACTCAGAATTGTGGTTCAAATGGATGGCTTCTTCCCATCCGCCAGCTAAAAAACATATGGCAAGTTGTTTTCCAGTCACTTACTGGCCCTTTCAGTATCGTCTCACCCAGTTTGGGGCGGGGTTTTATGGGAGGGAACAACCACAAGTTTCAGGGGCATGCTGGAACTTTAACAGAGCTTTCTGCAACAAACAATTCTGCTGTTACAAACACGGGTGCTCACAATGTGGGGGAAAACATCCACTCACTCAATGTTTTGCAGGTCAGAGGTTTGGTGAGCAAGGGAGAGGGCAGAGGGGAAGAGGTCAGTCATTTCAATTTGTAGCAAAGGGCCCATACACCAACTAAGCTGGAGGTCTTGTCAGGCTGGTTGAAATTCTATCCAGACCCAGATGTGGCTTCCAAATAATTTTGGGGATTCAAAGAGGGTTTTAGGATTGGCTACCAGGGACCTCAGCAGAAGCGGTGGGCCGATAATTCAAAATCCACTAAGGAATTTCCCCAGGTTGTTCAGCAGGAGCTCAACTCAGAAATAGAGGCAGGCAAAGTAGCTGGTCCTTCCTTACATTGCCTCATGGATAATTTGATTGTTTCTCCTCTGGGCGTTGTGCCTAAGAAGCAAAAACAATCGAAAGGAAGGCTGCCCTATATATTTAGATTTCTGGCTCAAATGAGTCCAATGGTTTCAGTTGCGCAATTGTGAACTCACTACATTTCAAGGCCGCACCATATCATGAACAAAACACGAAATAGAACGATACAAACATAATTTTATTTATTTTCTTTTTTCAGAAAATTCATTTTTTCTTTTAATTAGATTATAAAAAGATATTTAATATGACAAAAAGTTCAATAATAAAAACAACCTTGTATGAGGATATGTTTGATGTGTGATCTTGCTGTATCTGAATGAATGACGGTTAGGGTAATGTGGGGTTGTTTTTATTATTGAACTTTTTGTCATATTAAATGTCTTTTTATAATCTAATTAAAAGAAAAAATGAATTCTCTGAAAAAAGAAAAAATTATGCCGCTACTAGTGGCATTGTTTGTCTGGGGAGAGGAATTCAAAAATAGGCCAGTCCTTTTCAATGTAGACAATTTGGCTGTGGTTGAGTTGATTAAGAAGCAGAAGGATAAGGATTTGAGAGTTTTATGGCTTTTTTTGCTGAAATGTGTGCAACTTAACATTGTTTTTAAAGCAAGACACATTCCTGGAGTTAATTTGATTTGATTTTCGGATTTGTAAAGCGCGCGTATGCCCATGGGCGTCTTGGCGCTAAGTGACCAGGGACCTGCTTTCTCAAAGTGTGGTTCAGAGACTTGTGGTGAACAGCCACGTCTTTATTTCTTTCCTAAAGGAGTACAAGGAAGGGCAATTTTTGGTTGATATTGGGAGCTGGTTCCAGAGCCGGGCTGCGTGCAGTCTGAAGCTTCTCCCACCCCATCTGACCTGCTTGAATCTTGGCACCTGAATCAGTTTCAGTTGGCTGGATCTCAAGGACCTAGCTGGTTCGTACCATTTCAGGTGATTTTTCAGGAACTGACATCCTGTTCCATGGAGTGCCTTGTAAGTCAGGCAAAGGGACTTAAATTTGACTCTTTTGGCAATTGGCAGCTAATGCAGGCCCGTCAACCTGCGTGCCACTGGTTCATACTTTGGGATGTCTAGCACCAATCTGGCCGCTGCATTTTGAAAATGCTGCAATGTCGCCAATTGCTTGACCTGAATCCCAGCATATAGTGCATTTTCAAAATCCAACCTCGACAGCGCTAAAGCTGTGACCACCGTTTTGCGAGAGTCGAGGGGGATAAAAGGAAGGAGTTTCCTGATTGATTTAAATATGTACCATATGGAAGAAGCTAATTTGTTCGTCTGTGCCTTGTACGTAAGTTTGTCGTCCAAGAGTACACCCAGATTTCTGACCTTATCAACTGGGATGGGGCAATGTCCTAGGTCCTCCGGCCACCATTCCTGTGACCAAGATTGCATGTCTGTCCCTAATAGCATAACTTCACTTTTGCTCCCGTTTAATTTCAAGCAGTTAGCCTGCATCCATTGGAAGATCTGTTGCATGCATTTTTTAAATTTCTCTGCCGTCTCCTTGATGCTACTTGAGATTGACACCACAATCTGTGTGTCGTCGGCATAGGAGACTGGCGTGAAGCCATGATTCCTCATTATTGCCGCAAGGGGAGCCACGTACAGGTTAAATAATGTGGGACTTAGTGACGACCCCTGTGGTACACCGCAGGGGGAACTGAAAGGTTTGGATTTAGCCTCCCCTACTTTCACCGTGAAAGTCCTGTTGGACAGGTAGGATGCTATTAGAGTTTGGGCCGATTCGTGTACTCCCACCTCTCTGAGTCGGCAGAGTAGGATGTCGTGGTTTACCGTGTCGAAGGCAGCCGAAAGATCTAATAAGATCAGGGCGGTCTTCCCCCCGGCGTCTAAAATAAACCTCAGTTCCTCTGTGGCAGTTATCAGGGCTGTTTCAGTTCCATGCCCTTCACGAAAGCCAAACTGCGAATGGTCCAGTAGACTATTCTCATGCAGAAATTGGGATAATTGCCTATTCAGAAGCTTTTCCAGAACCTTAGCTGCAAATGGTATTCTTGCTATAGGTCTATAGCTATTCGGCTCCTGAGGGTCAAGGGTGGCTTTCTTTAGTAAAGGGAGAACAGATGCAGTTTTCCAAGTCTCAAGGAACTTGTTAGTATTGACTATTACTTTAAAGAGCAGTTCTAGCTGTTCATTCAGTAGTTCTGGGAAAAGGTGCATTATCCTAGGAGGGCATGTGTCGGAGGTACCTCCAGACTTAGTTTGCCTCACAACCTGGCTGATCTGTTCAGTTGATGGAGGGTCAAATTTAAAAAGGCCCTCGATAGTCTGTGGTATCTGGTGGTCAATTGACTCCCTCGTGGTTCTAAATGACCTTATAACAGTATAGCAGACACTCTGTCTCGTTTCCAGTGGAAGAAATGTCGAAATCTGGCATCTGGGGTGGAAAACAACAAGACTCAGATCCCACAGTGCGTTTGGGCCTGGGGAGTGAGGATAGTCAAACTTGTAGAAAACTCAGTTGCAGCTTCTACAAGAAGAAGTTATCAACAAGCTTGGAAAAAAATCATAAATTATAGTAACAATGTTGCACAGGCTGGAAATATGGTCAATGAGGAGCAATTGTTATTAGGTTTTGTGCTGCAGTTGATAGATAAAGGTCTCTCACACACCACTATCTCAGGAAAATTAGCAGGAATTTCTTTTTGTAGGCAGTTGTGGTGGGGTAGGTGTGGAAATCACAAATAATCTCTGTTAGCATAAGCTGAAACCATCTTGTTTGTGGGAACCATTTTGTCAGATATGTAATTCTTTCATCCTTTGCAGCTCGTCTTTTTCCCTGCCTATGCTGTCTATTTTAGTTAACTTCCTGACTCAGCTAAAAGCAATATGCATGCTAAAGAGTTTGTAGCTGCCAGAACACCTGGTCTCAGACTCAACTGTCAATCTCTTAGTGCTGCCATAAGCACTCCTGCTTCCTCTCCCACTTTGCTGACTAAGTATTATTTATTTTTATTTATTTTATAGTTTTATAGAGCGCAAACTAGACCCGTGAGGGTATCAGAGAGCTTTACATGATTAAGGGTGGTATACAAAGCATTAGGAAGGGAGGGTCCAATTGGGTAAAATAGGTGGATACATTATACAAGAAAAAAGTATGCAGCCTAAGGTCCTGGCTACATATGGGATAAAAATTAAAACAGGTAGATACATTATAAAAGAAGGCACGCAGTCTCAACTCTTGGGTGGGATGCCCAGGAGTGCAGGAATAGGTAGCATCCGTAGAAGCTATGGATAATGCTAAAGTGGAGGGTGGAACATGTCGTTGAGGTGATTGTAATGTAATCATTAGGCGAGGTATTTGCCCATTAAGAAGGTTTTGGTCTCCTTGTTAAAGTGTGCCAAGGACAGAAGTCTTCTGATGGCGGGTGGGAGAGAGTTCCAAATTCTTGGAGCGGCCCAAGAGAAGGCCCGATTGTAGGTTTTTTTCTTCCAGGAGCGTGCTGGTTGAAGCAAAAGGTCTTTGGCAGATCAGGAGTTTCTGGCTCCTTTGGAAATCACAAGTTTTTGGGCAAGAAATGCAGGGAAATTGGAGTAAAGAGCTTTGGGAGCTTTGTGGGCCAGTTTAAATTGGATTCTGGCCTCTAGGGGAAGCCAGTTCAGAACTTTGAGGTGGGGAGAGATGTGGTTGAATTTCTTTGAGCCAGTCGGAAGTCTGGTGGCGGCATTGAGGCAGGCTTTCAATGGGGACAGAGAGTTCTTGGGTAGCCTGCGAGAGTAGTGCCTGGTTTGCCGTTTTAAGGTCAGGAGCATCAAGGAAGGGTTTTATGTTTCTTAGGTAACTCAGGTGGAATCTGGCAGTTTTGGACTTCAAGTTTATATGGCCATGCATATTCTGACTGCCTTTAAGGGTTATTCCAAGGGATTTTGCAGAGTCAACAATGGTAGGAGGGCGGTTTAGTGCTGTGATGGTCTTGATCCATTCCTGGATGTCTGGATTGGCTTTGGGTGGGGAGATTAGAAGAAATTCAGTTTTATTTGCGTTAAGTTTAAGCTGGTTGGCGGTGAGCCAGTGGACTGTCAGCTTCAGGGCCTCATTCAGGGAGAAAATGTCCTCAGGGGAAGAGGTTTTGATGTAGATCTGTGTATAGTCGGCATAAATAAGGTAGGAGATATTGGCAGCACGTAGCACCTCTGTGAGGGGTTCAAGGTAAAGATTGAAGAGGGTAGGGGAGAGGGTTGATCCTTGGGGGACTCCAACCGTGATCGGAGAGGGAGCGGATAGATTACCATTGATGAGGACTCTCTGTGAGCGATTTTGGAGGAAGGATCTAAACCATTCAGGGATGGTGCCATCCAAACTCATCCTGAGTTTGAGGCGTTCAAGGAGAATTTCGTGGTTAACCGTATCAAAGGCAGAAGATAGGTCTAGGAGGATTGGTAGACAGGTTTTGTCTTGGTCAAGAGCTTGAAGGGCGTCATCCATGATGTGGAGGAGGGTGGTTTCCGTGCTGTGTCCAGGTCTGAAACCGGATTGGAAGTCATCTAGAAGGTGGAAGTTGGTGATGTGTAGGCTCAGCTGCTGTTGCACACATTTTTCCAGAACTTTGGCTAGGAGTGGGATGTTGGATATGGGTCTATAGTTGTCGGCAGAAGCAGGGTCCAGCATAGGTTTTAATTCCATATTTGCCCATGTTTGTCAGTAGTTAATCCTGTGTAGGCTTGTACCTTATATTTGTAACTAAATGCTTACCAGTGCAGAAAATTCACTATAAAATTCCCATGGTCTGTGCATTCAAGTCACTACCTCCTGGAACACTCAAGGGTTTGGTCTCACTCATGAGTGAATAAACTTGTTATTTTGAATTTCAGCTCCAGTGTCAATCTCTATTTTGTTGGTCCAAGGACCCGTGGACAAAGATAAGGGTGAACCCTGCACCGGTGTCCCCCTAAAAAGGCACATTTCCACATAGGGACACAGTGGGAGGAGTGTTGGTGAAAAAAGTACTCAAGGGATTAAGCAGGGAACAGAGAGGTAAAAACTGTTGCGAGAACCAGTGACTTTTGATTTGTTACAACAAATGTTGTTACAGCTGCCTTTTTGGTGTTATGATGGGTTTGAATGGTTCAAATTTCGATGATGCATTTTGTCGTTGTTTTTGGGGCATTTAGAGCTTCCGAGTTGCTGGGTTTAAGAAACAAGGCAGGTATCAGTAGCGATGAAGTTTTTCTAGAGCAACAAAGATTAAGGATATGGTTGAGGGCTTCTAAGATGGATCAATTAGGCAGGGGTAAATACGTGTCCTTGAACAAAAGCGGGGTGGAGGCTTGTTGCCCTGTATTGGAATGGGATACTTTTCAGACTTCCAGGTTTTACACACCAGGGGAAATTACTTGCCACGTTACTGGAAAAAGGATTTCTATTGCACAACTATTAGCAGTGATGAGAAAGGTGATCTGCAGGTTGGGTAAGAGTCCTATGCTTTTTGGCACTCACTCTTTTGGAATTGGAGCAGCAACGGAGTCTGCAAGACTGGGTTGGTCATGGTCAGATATACGTAGAATTGGGAGATGGAAATCAAAATGTTGTGAAAAATATGTTAGAAAATAATTATTAGTATCTCTGTTCTTGTATTGTTTATAATATTTTTGTTTCTGATGGATACATCTGCCAGTGGATTACTCACCTTGTGAATATCCCCCTGCGTCAGCAACGTTCTGAAAATTCTTTTGTAGCACGCGGGCGTGGACGACGTCATAGGAGCACGGCATTGCGCGCGACTCCGACTGACGTCACTGACTCCTTATTAGGCCTACGTTGGCGTGATGACATCAGTTCTCTTTTTTCCGTGTCGTCGACGCTAACGGTTTCGAGGGATCTTCTGTTGAGTTGATAGTAACTTTGTTACTATTGTGAGTTTTCTGTATCTCTTCGGTGTTGCTGTCTTCTGTTGTGATGTCGTCGAAGAAGACTGGGTTTAAGCGTGTGATTCATGCATAAACATGATGTCCATTATACATCCGCATGGTGACTGTCTATGGTGTCTGAGTTTAGATCACGACGTCCAGGGTTGTCGATCCTGTTTGAAGATGAACCCAAAGGCTCTTCAGGATTGTGAGGCAAAACTTCTTGTTGCCAAATTGAAGGGTAAGGATGCCAGGAAGAGTTCGAGGTCAAGATCGAGACGCCCAAAGTCAAAGTCGAGGTCGAGGTCCCGGTCGAGGTCGGCTTCGAAGTCGACTTTGGGACATGCTTCCAGATCATCTAAGAAATAGCATAAGAGAAGGAAGCATAGTTCAAGGCACCATTCCAGTAAGGAGTCGGATTCGAAAACGAAGTTGTCTTCTAGAAGGCATCGTAAGGACATGGTATCTCCCTCTCCAGTTCAGAATCCTGATGGTGAGGTCTCGCCTTTGGAGTCATGGGAGCATTCACCGGCTCCGGAGTTGAATCCGTCTCCGGATCCTTCTCAGTCTTCGGGACATGAGGAAAAATAAGAAGTTCCTGTTGCTCAGGGTTCGACGACTCCGGTTCACCAACACGAGGAACATGAGGAACAAGAGGAGTCGATTCCGGTGCAGCCTCCTCAGGAGCAGCCGGTGGGTTCGTACCCTCCTTTTCCGGGTCCAGGACAGGACAGCTCGCATTTTTCAAACGCCATGAATGCTGTTTATGCGAGAGCCATGTACCCCTCTGGAGCACCGGCTGGTCCCATGGGTCCGTTGGCATACAATTTGGGGGTTCCCCAAGCCTATGCTCCGGCGCCGTTCTTGCCGTTTATGCCAGCTCCGGCTCCACCTTGGTATTTCTCGGCACCGCCGAAGTCATCAACGCCGTTTACGGCTTCACCGGCTCCGGAACGACCTCGAGATCCAACTCGAAGTTCGAAGCCGGCTCCAGCTCCACATTAGACGCCGGCTCCAGCTCCACATTCGACGCCGGCTCCGGCTCCTTCGGAGTCAATACCGGATCCGACTACGTTGATTCGAATAGAGTGGTCGAGGCGTAAAGCACAGCGCCTTTTGAGGAGAAGAGTTATGGGGAAGCTGAAATTGAAGAAGGTGAGCTTCAAGATCATGAGGATTATTTTGACGATCTACGAGATGCAAGTGGTCTAGAACTGTCTCGATTGGGAATTGGCCTCGGTGTCTGATGCTCCTTCTAAAGATGTGGCTCCCTACCATGTGGTAATTAAAAAGGCTGCAGATCTGTTGAATTTGACTTTGCCATCTATTGAGTATAAGTCAAACATTCTGACTGAAGTCCTCTATTCTCCTTCATCTGTGGTTGAGCCTATACTTCCTTTTACTGAGGCTCTAACAGATCCCATCTTGGAGGTATGGAATAGACCACTTATGGCTCCTGCAGTTTCTAAGGCCTTTGCAAGGCGTTATAGAGTGGCTCTTGGCGACCCTGAATTTTTGTATACTCATCCCTTACCAGAGAGTTTGGTAGTACAAGCTGCCTGCTCTAAAAGATCTGAAGGTGCTTTTCCCCAGGTACCTGGTGATAAGGATTCCAAAAAGTAGGACCAAAATGCAAAAAAAGTGTTTTCGTCAGGCAGTATGGCCCTAAAATCTACAAATGCCACTTGTTTGCTGGGTCGATATATCCATGCTTTGATGGATACTGTTAAACAGCTGTCTCCTACGCTTCCTGAGGAGGACAGAAAGAAATTTAATGAAGTGGTTTCTGACACGCAGGCTGCTGCTCGGCAGGTCATACAGAGTGGTATGGACACAGCGGATTCGGTGGCTAGAGTCATGGGGTCTTCGATTGCCACCAGAATAGCTGCCTGGCTGAAGACTTCCGAGTTCTCTGCAGATGTTCAGGCTGCTTTAATGGATTTGCCCTTTGATGGCTCAGGACTTTTCGGTAAAAAAGCTGATGCTGCATTGGAGAGGTTCAAGGACAGCAGGGCTACAGCCAGATCTTTAGATTTGCAAACTAGAGGATCTGTGGGCAAAAGATATAGGGACTTTGGAAGATCTTCTTTTCGTCCCTACAAGCAATCACAGCAACAGCAGCAGCAGCAGCAACAAAATCTGTTGTATAAATCTTACAGGGGCAAACAAAGAGGTCGTCCTCGAGGACGTCAGGTCTCCGCATCGTCTTCCGCTTCCTCTACCCACCCCCCTCCTACTACAGCAAAGCAGCCCTAGATCCGCCATTCCGGATCATGCGGGTCCTGTAGCGGGTCGGCTTACCTATTTTCTACGGGATTGGGAATCGGTCACGTCGGACCTTTGGGTTCCCAATCTCATGGAGAATGGGTATGCACTTTTCTTTCGGGAATTCCCTCCGAATTACCCTCCTTGCCAAGGTTTTTGCTCGGAGGACCACCTGCTACTTCTGCAGGAGGAAGTCCTGGCATTGTTGAGAAAGGGTGCGATAGAGGTGGTTCCAGAGCAAGAAAGGGGTCAGGGATGCTACTCCCGGTATTTCCTGATCCCCAAGAAGGATGGCAGACTTTGTCCAATCCTGGATCTCAGGATCTTGAACCTTTACCTGAAGCAGGAGAAGTTCAAGATGCTCACCCTTGCGCAGGTTCTTCAAGCGCTGCTGGAAGAAGACTGGATGGTGTAGATCGACTTGCAGGAAGCATATTTTCACATCCCAATCCTGAAGTCGCACAGGAAGTATCTCCGTTTTACGGTGGGATCGCAGCATTACCAGTTTGTGGTCCTTCCGTTTGATCTTACTACTGCGCCTCGAGTCTTTACCAAGGTGATGGCTGTGGTGGCGGCACATCTCAGAAGGTCAGGGATTCCAGTTTCCCTTATCTGGACGATTGACTAATCAAGGCAGAATCTCCAGAGAAAGTGCTCCATCATCTGTAAGTCACAACTCAGTTGTTGTACAGGTTGGGTTTTTCGATAAATGTACCCAAATCTCACCTGGTGCCCTCCCAGCGCAACCTGTTCATTGGTGCGGTACTGGATACAACTGTATGTCGGGCATTCCCTCCTCCACAACGGATTCGCGACATACAGGAAATTATTCCTTTATTTCACAATGGAGCGGTCGTTCCAGTCTAGAAGGTCCTTCGTCTGCTCGGTCTGATGGCTTCTTGCATTCTGCTGGTCAACCATGCACGCTGGCATAGGGCACTCCAGTGGTGCCTCCGCAGGCAGTGGTATCAACACAACGGAGATCTCAGGGAGTCGATCAGGATCTCCAGAGAAACTGCAGCGGATCTGTCTTGGTGGAGCGTGGAGGGCAATCTGTCTTAGGGAAAGCCCTTCCAAGTACCTCCATCGGTGGCCATAGTGATGACGGATGGATTCACTCTAGGGTGGGGTGCTCATCTGGGGGATCTGGAGATCAAGGGTCTTTGGTCTCCAGAGGAAAGGTTGCTTCACATCTACCTTCTAGAGTTGCGGGCGATACGTCTAGCGCTCAAGGCCTTCCTCCCTTCCCTTCGCAGTCGGTCGGTTCAGGTCCTAACGGACAACACCACCGCGATGTGGTATGTCAACAAGCAGGGAGGAGTAGGGTCGCAGTGTCTCTGCAGAGAGGCTCTGCATCTCTGGTCCTGGGTTCAGGATCATCAGATTTGTCTGATGGCAAATCATCTGGCCGGAGTTCTGAACGTGCGTGCAGACAGTCTCAGTCGGCAGTTCTCAGCCGACCACGGGTGGAGGCTTCATCCAGATGTAGTTCGTCACGTCTTTCGGACGTGGGGAACTCTTCGGGTGGACCTGTTCTCCACTCACGAGAATGCTCACTGCCCGTCATTCTGCAGTCTCCAGTTTCCGATGCAGGGAGCCTTGGGGGACGAGTTTCAGTTGAGTTGGGACTCACAACTCCTTTACGCGTTTCCTCCCATACCCTTGATTCCTCCGGTTCTGAGGAAGATTCGCCAAGACCGGGCCCAAGTTATTTTGATCGCCCCAGATTGGCCAAGAAGGGTGTGATACACAGATCTTCTCCACCTCTCCTCGTGCCCGCTGCTCCGTCTCCCTCTCAGGGCAGACCTCCTCTCTCAGATGGAGGGGCAGGTTCTACACCCCCACCTCCAGACCTTACACCTTCATGCCTGGAGATTGAACGGGGCAACCTGAATTCCTTTTCTTTCCCACATGACGTGGTGGATGTCATTCTATCGGCCAGGCATGATTCCACCAAATCTATCTATTCTTATAGATGGCCTAAATTTGTTACTTGGTGTGGGGAGAAGTCCATTGATCCTTTGAGGGCTCGGTTGTCTGATATTCTTCAGTTTGCACTTACTTTGGCTCAGCAAGGGTTTGCTGTGGCTACGGTCAAAGGTTATCTTTCAGCCTTGTCGGCTTTTATCTGCCTGCCAGATCAGCTGTCCTTATTTAAATCTCCTGTGGTTCTAAGGTTTCTGAAGAGTCTTACAAATACATTTCCTCCTTCTCCCTTTATTGTGCCTCAATGGGACTTGAATCTTGTGCTTACTTTTCTGATGGGTTCTCCTTTCGAACCTTTGCACAAGTGTCCCATGAGACTTTTATCTTTTAAGACGGTCTTCCTGGTTGCAATTACCTAGGCAAGGAGGGTAAGTGTGCTTCAAGCTCTTAGTTTAAAGCCCCCGTTCTTGACCATTCATGCTGAACGAATGGTTCTTAGGACCAGGGCTGCTTTTCTGCCTAAGGTGGTAACTCCCTTCCATCTAGGACAGTCCATTACCCTACCTACCTTCTATCCTCCCCCTCACCCTTGCAAGGAGGAGGAGAGACTTCACCGCCTGGACCCTAAGAGGGCGGTGAGATTTTATCTTGATAGGACAAGAGACTATAGAGTGTATGACCAGCTCTTTGTTGGATTTGCTGGCTGCAGATAAGGAAGAGCTGTGCACAAGCGCACACTTTCAAGATGGATTATACTATGCATCAAGATCTGCTACTCCCTGGCGGGTAAGGAGCCTCCAGAGGGTATAAGAGCTCACTCCACTAGAGGAAAGTCTTCTACATCTGCTTTGTCTAGGGGTGTACCTGTAGAGGACATTTGTAGAGCTGCGACTTGGGCTTCCCTCCACACTTTCGCGAAGCATTACTGCTTAGATTCCGAAGTGAGGAGGGATGGCCACTTTGTGCGTTCTGTCCTCCAGGATTTTCTGGTATAGGAGAGTGGACACCCTCCTCCGGGAATGGGGACTGCTGTGGGACTCTATTCACAAGGTGAGGAATCCACTGGCAGATTTATCCATCAGAAGAACAAGTTACTTACCTTCGGTAACGCTTTTTCTGGTGGATACAGTATCTGCCTGTGGATTCCTCACATGCCCACCCGCCTTCCCGTTGTCCACTCTTCTATATCTGAGTTCATGACAATATTTAAATGTATTTATATGTATATATATATATATATATATATATATATACATATATATATATATATATATATAGTGTTTTTCATATATTGTCTTCACACTATGTGTGTAATTTTGGATATTATGTACTGTGTTCACTGTATATGTATATATCTACTGTCATTGGTCCGTCCGGGTGCCTCGAAGGCACGGAAAAAAGGGTGGAACTGATGTCATCACGCCGATGTAGGCCTAATAAGGAGTCAGTGACGTCACTCTGTTGTAAACGTATCTAGGACCCTATTTAAATATTCCCGATTCATGCCCTTATGTGGCTATAACAAAACATATCCTTATAAAGGCATAAGAATCATATCCATATTTAGTCATAGCCAATGCAGTCCAAATACGGCAAGGCTACTCCCATAGACTCCTAGAAAGTACAACGCGTTCTTTATACAAACCAAGCCTCCAGCAGCCCGGGAATTCCCCCTGCTTTTGTTTTGATTTGAACAAGAACTCCTGGACTCCAGAAAGAACTGTAAGTTCTTAGTGACGTCTTATGTCCAACCCTTACGTCAAACTCGGCACCTTCCAGGTATAAATATAGCAACGTTTGCCTTAAGCAAAGACACGGTGGTTTGGAGCAGATCGGCTATCTTCTTACCCGAAGCCCAGCTGTAACAAGAGCCGAAGGAAGCCGACCCTCCCATTGACGCACTGAGAGAGACGCTGTCTTTTCTCCTGCCGAGAAATCCAGCTCCAGTGTTTCCAGTCACCCTTGCGGGTTGCTGGGAAATCGAGTCCTGAGAGAGAGATACAAGACCTCCTTCATTCTATAACCAAGGTACGGAGCTGATTAGATCCTTAGAGAATTCTTGATTCAGATTCTTGGCAAAAACTAACTTAACTTAAACTGCAGCTCACTTACTCCTTTCCACGTACTAGGCTTAGGTTAGGTACACCGGGGTAGGCGTATCTTAGAAGCACCAGTTGAGTACGTTTAGTCAATGATTTTATGTATGTATATATTTTATCCATTTTAAGTATCATATGGCTCAGAAACCATATCAATGCTTTTACAGTATTATTTCATAATACTACTTTTACTGTACGCACTTTACTTTATAACAAGTATTGCAATTCTGGCAATTCACTTCTCTTGCATGAGAAAGAAGACTGCTCAATAAATAACATCTTTTATTGAAAACGCCCGTCTCTCTATTTCTCTGCACTCCTGGTGAAACTAAGCATGCACGATTGACTGAGTGAAATAGCTGTCTACTGTTTTCACACGACTCTGGAGATATACTCCTTGTTCTGGAGGGAGCAAAGTTGTCATGTTTATGCGGTTGTCAGAAATTAATCCCTTCTTGTCTAATCAGGATAGTTAACTCCTTCCTGTTCTTTCGAGAAAGTTTCTAGCGACCTCTGAGCTAGCTGGCATTCATAATTAAGTCTAACATATTCAGTAGAGACCTAGTCGACCTCAATCCTACGTCTAAACTATCGTTTATGTTATTCCAATGCGCAGATCCTATTGGGAATATAGGAACTACACTACATGGCGCCCAACGTTTGGTTAGGTGATAATCTAACGCAAGATACTAGAGTAACTCAGTCGCGCTTTTCACACAGACCCCCTTTTCCCATAAAAACTCCAATAGACGTCAGGAGTGGGTAAAAGGTTAATATCCGCCGAAACTTAGTAGGATGAGAATCCTATGTATTAGTTTTTGGTTTAGTCAACGTTGAAGGATACAGTGTTCCAAAATATTGTGCACCTAATCTTTGTTTCCTTGAAACTTGATCTGCAACAAAAAACGTTCTGTCAGAAAAATGGGAGAAAGTGATGATGAAAGGGAGAGAGCTAGAATAGCAGCTCAACTTTTAGCGGATGACACAAGTCTCCAAAATGAAGACCCGAATGCTATAATCATTCCGGTAAATGTAAGAACAACTATAACTATTAAACTCATAGAAAATGGACTATCATCAAGAGGTGATACAGTCATATTTGTGGTAGAGGCCCATGAATATCGGCAGACAGAGGTATTCTATTCCTGGATACATTTTGCAGCAGCACATGCTGTAACACACGATTTCCACTATTACAAAATAGAGGAATCTCCAGAGGAATACACCCCCTTTCGAGGACCTTGAAATTCCACTAACATACCAAGAGCACCTGCTCTGGTTTAATGGTGCCAGGACCAGGAGCGACATGGCCGGTTCTAGCCAGCTACACACCACATCCCGACATTGAAAAAATGTCAGACCGGGAACTTTTAGCTCAGCCAAAACAACTAATTAAAATATATAGACAATTGGTCCAATATGTCATGCGGACTTCAACAGTCCAACCATCAATACAAATTCCACAGCACACCCCTCACCAGGGGAACACAAATAAAATCACACCACAGAATATACAATCAGCCATTGGCAAAATACCCACAAAACGGGAACAAATTCCATTCTGTTAGCTCAAAAAATCACTCAAATAGAGGCAGTATTTCCTGATACTACACCTCATGAGAAACACAGAATTCTGACTATCTGTCTTCCAATGGGGATCGCACCACATGTGGAGGACTGTGACACTTGGGGCACAGTCTTTGCTTCGATATACACAAAAACACATGGTGTTCCGTCCATGGCGGTTATACCAGACGTATTAAGACAGATTCAAAATGAATACGGTTCAGAACCTGCTTTAACTCTAGGTATGAAATTACTCAAAGGATTTAAGCAGGTCTCGGCTATATTACTAGCCAACATAAAAGGAGAAGCAGCATCTGTGGCGATCCACCAGAAATTGAGAGAAACAGATATAGCAGAACAACCTTTTGAACTTGCCAGAATAATTGAAAATCCTATGAAGAATTAGGTAGAGATAGTTTGGGTGGGAAACCACTAAAACCACAACTAACTGAAAATCCTGAAAAAACATTTATCAAGAATAATCTCAACACTCCAAAAAAGAGGTGGGAGGGTAATAAACAAACCACTCCCAGAGAAAAACTATTTCAGTCCAGAGGAAGGTCTCCTCAACGGAGAGATAGATCTCCAGAACGAGGAGGCAAGTCTCCCCAGAGGGAGCCCTCTGAGAAAAGATACAACCTTAGAGATAAGGATAAATTGAGAAAACCTGATCGATATCAAGATATTGATACACGTCCCTCTCGATCTTTTCAGACTTCCTCACAGAAATCTGAAAGAAGAGGACGGTCAGAACACAAGGAAGAGCACGTCAAGTCCAAAAACAAGGAACCTGCTCATCAAAGTAAAAAATTACAATTTCCAAAAAAGAAGGTAGCTAGTATTAAAATAAAACATGCCGAGGATTCTGAGGACACAACTGAAAAATGGAGAGTGGGCCCAGACAATGCTAGACAGCGCAGCAGAAGTGACCATAGCTCGCAAGATCCTGATGAATCTTCTGGAGACAGTGGACACGAATGAATACATTCAAGTGGAAACTGCAGACACCAGAGTTAGCATACCCCATAAATTATATGAAATAACATTACGTATAGAGGGGGACAAAACTAGGAAAATAAAGGGTCTCTTTTGGGATAACCTTTCGAAAGGCTATGATATCCTTCTAGCAGAAAAAGACTGGCCACCAGAGTTTGTCAGGGAGTGCCCACATGGCGAAGAAATGATTATACCTGCCTTCTCAAATCAAATTCCAATTCATAAAAAAAACACATTTGCAAGAAAATGGGCAGTAGCCCAAGCCCCTGCATTATATAAAAATCATGTAGGATGGGATGAGGATTCTCCTCACCACAAAATCCAGTTAAAGAATCAACCTACTGCACAAAGGCAGTATCCTGTTAAGCAAGAAGCTAAAAAACAAGCCAGGGAGATCTTAGATCAACTTGAATATCAGGGGGTGATTGAAACATGCACCTCACAATTGAACAATCCTTTGTTTCCTGTCTCCAAGCCAGACGATTCATATCGTGTAGTTTTGGACTACAGACACCTAAACTCCTGCTGCAAAACATTTGCAGTACAAAACTCACACAGTGCAGCACTAATGAATAACATCGTGCGCAAAAAATATAAAACAACATTAGATATCTCAAATGGTTTCTTTTGTCAAAACATTGCACCTAAAAGCAGGTATTTGATCGCTTTCTCAACAATGGGGGCAGAAAAACAATTCTGTCGACTCCCACAGGGATTCAAGAATAGCCCAGGATTATTCTCAGCCAGGGTAACAGAGTTACTACAAATGTACGATGATGAGGCATTATCTTATGTCGACGACATCTATCTTACAGACGACGACCTGGAGACACACTTGAAAAGAGTGAACACTATTATACTTGGGTTCGCAGCTGAAGGGTACAAATTCAACTTCAAAAAGTCACGAATTGCCCACCTAACTGTCCTGTTTTTAGGATATGAATTATCAAGTGAAGGCAAAAGCCCAGCAGACAACTTCTTAGAGAAGTGTGCAGTACTCCAAGCACCAAAAACGCTGAAAAACTTACAATCAATTCTATGTTTCCTGAATTTCGGAATAACATACATTCTAAATTATGCAGAGAGGGTTAAACTTCTCTATGAATTAATAAAACCTGATTTCAAACCAAATAATTGAAATTTTAAGATCATTACAAACAGATATGTTAACTAAAACAAAACTGCAAACACGCGCAAGCGAACGCAACCTTGTAATCTGAGTCATACCAGGAAGATGCGGATTCACGTACCTAACCTCTAATGAGGGAGAAACGGTACCAATAGCTTATAAATCACAATTGTACACACAAGCTGAAATGAAATTCAGTTCTACTGAAAAAATTCTGACTGCGGTTCAAACTGCTATAGCAAAAGAAAGAGCCCAAGCCCAAGGTAAGAGCATATCTGTTTTTACAGCAGTATCAGCCCTTGAGGCAGTAACAAGACCACGTATTCCAAATGCTGTGGCATTAGATCCAAAATGGATACAATGGGAAAATTCTCTTGCTGCAACAGACGTGAAACACGCATTTAATGCGAAAATGAAAAAACTAGAAGATCTAGATCACGAACATGAATATCCTCTGTCAATCGAAATTCTGCCTCTCGAACAATACACATGTGTAATCTACACGGACAGATTTGCACAACACTACGTTGTGGATAAACAAATTTACAATGCAGCATGCGCGATCGTTAAAGGTCGCTGGCGCTTAGGTAAATTCAGACCGATAATCACTAAAACTGAATCACTCAGATACTGTACAGCTCAGCGAGCTGAAATAAGATCTTTAAAGATGGCGCTTGAAAATGCCGATCGTGAATTCCCCACACTAATAGTGTGCGATTCGCATTATTGCGTCCAGTCTTACAATATTGACATGCAGACATGGATCAAAAACGGTTACAAAGATGAGACTGGTACCACAATAAAGCATAAAAAACTTTGGGAACAGGTAGTTCTTTTGCAGAAAGAAATACAAAAGACTCACGTGATACATACACTGAGTCATCAACGTGATGGCGTTCACATTGCAGGGAATTCATTGGCTAACAGAGCCACAGCAACGGCTGTTCAATCGGCTTCTGTAGCTACAAAAAAGCGTACTAAAAAACAATTAGACGGTGAAACGCTACTATCAGTAAAAGCCTCAATGAAAGGCAACTATGCGGCGTTACCCCTAAATTATCCACTCGGAAATAAATACATAATTGATGCGAACTCCGTTCCTTTTGCTCAAATCCCTAGAGTGGGGGATAGAGTAATTCCAAACACGAACCAGAGGGCTTTCTTGATTCAAGAAGCACACATGGGAATGGGTCTGAGGCACCAAGAGATCTTGAAATCTCGAATAGAATTGCAATCACAATATTGGGGGATGAGCGTGCAAATTTATAATTTTGCAATGGATTGTCATAACTGCAATAGAAATCGCAGTTGTGAACCGGACCAGACAATTGCCAGGACACCTTTATTAGAAAGCATTAGGCTATCTATATGCAGAAATCCAGATGGAGAAATGCGATCCCATAATTATTAAGACAGGATTCATTTAGATGAGGCCCCAGCGCTCGGCTGACGCCAGAACAGTTATAAAAGATTTGCGAGTCTTTATCGGCACATACGCAATCGGCATGCTACATTCTGACCAGGGTCCTGCCTTTAGCTCTCGACCTTACAAGGAGGCCATGGCCAGCATGGGCATTGCATTGCGGTACTCTAGTCCATTCCATTCCGAGGGAAATGCGGTAGTGGAGAGAAAAAAACGTGACATAAAGCAATCTATAACGGCGAGGGTATTAGGTTCGGGTGATGGGTGGGTCAAACATATAACAAGCGTCCAACGTAGTCTTAACAATCTGCCAAGAAATTCTCTAAGAGGTATCACTCCATACGAAGTTTTGTTCGGTACTAGAATGATCATCCAGGATTTAGATTGTCAGACTTCAGTGGTGAAAGAAAAATCCTTTGATATCAAAGATCGTGTGCTGTTTTACAGGACTTAAATGAAACAAGAAGAAGTCTAACAAAAAGCTGAAGAAAAAACACCTGTCCCAGCAAGACCTGTCTGGATTCCAAAGATTGGGGATCTAGTCAGAGAGAAGATCGCCGTGAAGAAGGAATTTGGGCCTTCTTACAGAAAAGCAGTACCTGTCTTAGCTATCAGCGGAACAAGATCAGTAGTACTACCGCCCCTTGCTGGTAAAAAGGAGAACAGAGTTGAATCAATCGACCTGGTAAAACCACAATCATGTGGCCAACAATAAGTAGTAGGCCCAGTGGACTCCCAAGAAGTAGCAGAAGACCAAACCTTGCTACAATCCAAGAGGTTCAAACTGAGAGACTAATCACTTTTGATAAACCTGCAGTGAAAAAAAAGGACTATGCAACAAAGGCATGGAACTTGTGCCTCTTGAAACCCAAATTGCAACAGTTTGTCAAAAAACACCTGTCTAAAATAATGTAGCTTCAGACTATAATAATGTGACAAAAGAAGATTCAAAGACTAAAGAAAATCCGGAAGCAATTCCAACAATTGACAGAACTGCACCTAGCTACTTAATCAATTTCGATTACTTTTCGGATGATCCAAGTGAACATGAAGAAACGCCAGCAACAAAAACTTTCAAACAAAAAATGACTGAACTCTTTCATCAACTCAAAGAAACATATCTGATTTCACCATGGATTGAATTATGGATTGTGTTAGGTGTACTTTTCCTCCTTCTGTGGCTCATCTTGATTTTAAGTTTGGGTACATTTATTGATGGAAAACATAGTACAATGGACACAGCAAGTCAGAACATCAACTTGGTCCTAAAGCCTCACAGATCTTCTCACATTGAAAAAAGAGAACTGTCATCAGTAAACATCACAGCCAATCCTATACCGGGTGGTGTAGCATGGGACACAACGGATTACGAAATCTATGGCCCGATTGAGCTCTTGAAATATCCACACCACTTCAAGGTTTCCTTAAGTGACTTCGTGACACCAAGTACTTTCTCTGATGATTGGGACTTTGAAAATATTAATAATATGATGTCAGATTTAGAAATGTCAGCAAAATTCACAGAACATGATTATTTGCAGGGTTCATCAAACTATGAAGAAATGTACTGTTTTAATCATTATGGTCATCACTTTTTGCATAAATCAGCTAGTCCTAGAAATGTTTTTACTTATAACCAATGGGAACATTGTCCCACACCGCCAAAAGGCAGTTCAAAAACATTTTATGAGAAATTCCCATACTTCTAAGGGTTTAACAACACTGATCCAGAAACATTTTATTTTAAAATGTTAAATAAGACAGGAATAATAAACATGTTGACAAATACTAAATTGATTTATTCTGAAAAATTTTATGAAAAAATGTCTACATTTGGTTTTGAATTTTGGAAAAATAATATTGAGACAAAAACCATCTGGGGTACAAAAGACTGGCAGGTACAAGGTCTAAAATCATTATTTAGTGCCTGCATGATCCCAGAACAGATAATATTCCTGAATGACACCATTCAACAAACAACCTGTCTTGGCCTAGCCAAGATAAAAGACTTAAACAAACCGTCTATTCCAAAGCCCATACCTGATAGTAATAGCACTACAGATGTGGAGATAGACGTATCCCATATTTTACACCAAAACAGAACAAATCCTAATTGGAAAAAATGGTTCATCTGCCCCACAGACACTAATAACTGTCAAGATAGATTGCTGAACAAAACACAGGGGTTCAAACAGACCAGACCAGACCAGACCAAAGATATTCACAGAGACAACATCCAGGGATAGTTACAACATACAGTGTAGGAAAACTATGCCTCGAATGGCTGCAGAAATCTACACTGCAAGAAATTAAGCAACACTTAACTTTACATAAAGAAGGTGCTGACTTGCGAGATTTCATATTGGGACCTCGCAAACAGCGTCAAGAACGTTTCATATACGCCGGTATATACACAGCTTACAGCGAGGCTTGGAAAGTAATGCAAATTAAAACTGCTGAAAAAATACGAGAAATTGATCGTATTAATTTGGAAAAATCACTGTCTGTAGTGGACAATGGGTTAAAGACGCTGTCCTCCAGAATTTATTCACTGGACAGCATTGTACCATCTGCTATTGATATAATAGAGCAGGACTTGCTAATGTTACAACATGGCCAGTCCCAATTGCGTTCTATTGTACAGCTAGGCTGGACGTTACAAAATCTGCGTTCAGGCTACGTGCCATGGCGTCTAATCAACAAAACGTCATTATTTTCTATCTTTAACCTTACTGATAAACACATCAGTTTGGCACAAAAAGGAGCAGACTATACGGTTGTGAGCATTGAAAAACTCGAGAGATTACCATTGACAATGTCAGAGAGACCTGTCATTGAATGGATAATACATGGTACAATTACAATTCCGATAACAACTTTTCAGTTTCAGTATTTCCAAAAGTATATACCAGCAGGCCTGTATGAAAGGTTGGGTAAAGGATACATCAAGTCAACCTGGAATTTACCTTATACACATAAATGTCAGTCAGTCAGTCATAAGCTTTTATTCGATATACAGAGATATCTTATAAGCACATTTATAATACAATCATACAATGTATAAAAAAATCATTGCCACAAGAAGTCAGTGTGAATGTTTAAAAGAGATAAAAGGATATAAAAGGCCATTTATAAATTAGCTAAAAGAGAATTAAACAGCTACTGACAATCTCTTACATCGAATGAGCCAAAACTGCTTTAAAAATTTAGCTATTCCGCATACAATGGGGGGGGAAGTGTCCGTGCTTAGGATACGCAAGGCTACTGAATGACTGCGTGTGCCCATATTTCGGCAGAGTGGTTTCAGCCAAAAGCTCCTAGGCCTTGCGTAATCCGGGCATTCAAATAAAACGTGCGCAATGGACTCAACCTTACTTGGGCAACATGCACAGTTGGGGGAAGTACGGGCCGCTAATGACCATTTCGATACCAAAGCACCTAGCGGGAGGGAACCAACTCTAAATTTAAAATAAAGAGATCGGTCAAAGGGGAGAGTGATCAAGTCCAAGTAGGGTTCAACGGCCACAGTGTCTTTAATTTGTAAAAAGGCGGCAGTGGACCTGCAATGATTGCAGCTTGTGATTAGACGCTCAGCAGTCCATTTCCAGTAAAGCGCCTTGACAACTTCTTTTGGGGGGGCTGAACGGGATGACCAGCAGTCTCCTAGTCCGATATTCTCCAAAAGTTTTTTGGTGTCATTTAACCATCTTATCTTAGCCCAACCCCCCTGGCTCATTATGTCTCCCAGGGCATCAGCATAGGATTTTAAATCTTCGCTCCTCCAAATCCTTGTCCACAACAGGAGCGGGCGAAGCTGAGCTTGATCTTTGATGTTTCTACATCCCATGTCCATCCTCACTGGTACTGATGGTGTGCTCAGAGGAACAGAGATGAAGGATTTTAAAAGCTTGCTCTCTGCTGTGACTAGGGCATCCAGTCGGCAGTGGCCCCACAGTTCAGCCCCGTACAAGGCTGAAGTCGCTACTTTGGCCTTGTAGATGTCAAGTACTGGGGTGAGTGATCTCCTAGTTGAGGCTCTGTATTCCCTCATGAGAGCTCCTCCTACTCTCCTGTGGTTAAGAACCATTTTTTCAATGTGGTTTGCCCAAGTCATCCTGTCCGTAATCCGGATACCAAGGTAGTCGAATTCAGCTACTTTCTCTAGGGGGATAGAGTTGAGTGTAGGTGGGCGGCCCAATTTTCTAGGTGGATTAACAACTAAGTATTTCGTTTTGTCCACATTTATTATTAGTCCTTTAGCACCACAGAACTCCTGGAATCGTGTTAATAGTTTCTGCAGGCCTTGTGGGGTCTTTGAAATCAGGAGCGTGTCATCCGCAAAAAGCAGGGTTGGGATGCGGACACCTCCAAGACAGGGGGCGTCGGCTGGTTCTTGTTGAAGATGTTTTACCACCCCATTCAGATATAGCGAGAAAAGGGTGGGTGCCAAGACGCAGCCCTGTCTTACGCCCCTAGACACTGGTATCTTCTCAGTGAGCTCTCCGTTTTTACCCCAGCGGACCTGTGCAAAGGTGTGGGCATGAAGGCTTATGAGAAGGGACAAGATGTAAGGTGGTAATCCCAACTCAAGAAGGGTCCTCCAGAGCTCTTCCCGGGGAACTAGGTCAAAGGCAGTCTTCAGATCTATAAAGGCTAAGTAAAGACTACCCTTGCCTAGTTCCACCACCTTCCACCCCAAAAGGGACAGCCTAAACACCTGCTCTATAGTCCCCATACCGGCCCGGAAACCTGCCTGAAAGTCTGATAGGATTTTATTCTCCTCCACCCAATGGAGAATCCTACCAAGGATAGCTTTACCAGCTATCTTTTGGGTGGAGTCTATCAGACTTATGGGGCGATAGTTGCCCGGGGTTTCCCTACACCCCTTTTTATAAATAGGGACAACCACCGCACCTTTCCAGGATTCTGGCACTGCTCCTCCCCTCATAATATCATTTAGGAGAGCAGCTATGATCCTTCCCCATTCCGCTGGGTAAGCCCTCATGAGATCACCCGGAAGGCCGTCCGGGCCCGGTGCCTTACGTGGTGCTACCCAGCCTATAACCCCCTCAATCTCTAGGGGAGTGAATAGGTCATAGAGGTGAGGTTCAATTGCCAGTGTGAGGTCCCCCCCTACAGACAGATCCCCATCTGCTGGGAGGTATAAGGACCCAAAGTGTTTTACCCAGTTTTGAGGCGGGATGTTGCAGGGTCTAATGGCTGCGTCGGATTTACTCCGTTTACTTATAAGATTCCAAAAGACCCCTGAATCCCTGTTTTTACTAGCCTGGAGTAGGTCGTCCCAGTATTTATCTTCCCACTCCCTTTTAGCCAAATTGAGGGACTTTTTATAGGCCTTCCTTGCTTCCTGGATCACACTTTGGGGTTTAGATTTGACTGCCTCAACTAACTTTGCCTTATGGCCCCTACATGCTTGGGTGTACCACCCCTCAACTGGTTTTTTAGTTCCTGTATTGCCCGGCTTTTTAGAGTACAGGGTAAACACGTTGGTTAAGGCTTCAATCAGGGACACAAATAACCCACACGCTTTACCCACCCCTTCCATGGAGATTCCGAGAGATGTTACCACACGGTTTGGATGGGATTTGATTTCCCCAACCTTTACCTCGGATAGAACCAGTTTCGCCCATTTAATTCTTCTACCACATGGGGTGACTTCCGATTCATCTAGTGGTACGGGTGCCAGGTTGATGTTGGCCCTCCTTAAGGGTTGCCACCATTGCTCCATTTTTAGGGAGAGTGAGTTGTGATCACTTTCTGTCGAAGGGACCACCTGCATGTCCCTTACATAAGACCATAAGCACACGTCTATTAGAATATAATCCAGCCTAGAGGTGTGCCCTGGTCTATTGTAGGTATGGGCACCCCCCCTATCCGAAGAAGTCCTCCCATTCGCTGCCCTTAGGTTAAATTCAAGACACAGGGAGTATATCTGGAGCGCCACTCCTGTCCACCTTTTGATCGGTGGGATGTCTAGTGCCGGGATCCCCCTCCTAGCATCCTCCTCATCTTGGTCGAGGGAAACGTCCGAGCCCAAGGGCTCGAACGTACAGTTCAAATCACCTGCAACCAAGATGCGTGTCTTATGGGGGGTGTTGTTTAACAGGGTCTCGAGAAGAGCTATTACTGAAGACTTTCTCCCACCCTTTGTCCCCCGTGCATACACATTATAGATATTTAGAACAATTCTTCCCCTTTGATCTATAAGGGTGATATTTTGTATGTCCGGGGAACCTGTAGGAGAGTCCACTACTCTACAGTTTAGCGAAGCCGCGACCCAGATAAGAAGGCCGCCCGAAGGTCGGCCTCTCCCAGATTCCGAGACTCGCGCAGGAGAGGAATAAGAGGAAAATCCCACCCTATGGACCGGCACCAGGCTCCATGTTTCCTGGAAGAGGCACAAGGAGTGCTCATCAACCCATGCAGTAACATCTGGAAGGGCCAGTTTTCCTGCAATCCCTGCGACATTCCAGCTGAAAACCTTAAAGACTAGGTCCGTCACAGCTGGAAGGTCGCTGGGCACCTGGAAGCCCCTATCTGTAGGATTCCTCCTAAATATCCGAGGAGAGCAGGGATCTTGTGGAATTGCTATAGAATCTCCCATTCCACTTTCAAAGTTTGTTTGGGTGGGTGGTGGTGCTACTGGGTCTACTCTGCTCGCTGTTTCCAGTCAGCAGGGGCCAATTGCCCACATTTGATTTTCCCTATTGCCCCCTACAACCCCAACCCAGTTTTGGCCAGAATTAGGGGAACTTACACTTCCTCCATTAGGACTAACAAGATGCCGAGGATAAAAATATGTAAGATCTACTAGTTTAACCCCCGGGGCCCCCATATTTTTGATAGGAGTACAGATGGAAGGTACTACTCTGGGGTCTTGGAAGTTTATGATTACACAATCCCCCTCCTGTATTTTTTTCCCTTGCCCCACCCATCCCACTCTACGGACACTTAGGATAATGCCATCCACACCCAGGGGGATTGGCTTATTTGCCTTCAGCCAATGGATACACTTGTTCTTAAGTGATTGATGGTTTTCCATCTGGCCATCCTTTAGGGGAGGCACATTAACCATGACGGCAACAAAGGGTTGACAGTCTGGTGGGAGATTAATCGGGGGGATCCGTCGTGGTGGGTTACTGGGGGCCATTAAAAAAGTAGTTGGGGCAGAATGTTGGGTTACAGACCTAGGGGCTTTCCCTGTCGTTACCCCGCTAAGTTTACTGCTCCCCTCTGTTTTTTGTTGGACTTCCTTTTTACCACTAGTTGTCTGTTGCTGTTTTTGTAGAAGAGGCTTTGACTTATGTTTCTCAGGCTCTGTATGTGTTAAAAGTCCCTTGTGACTAGGGCCTGCTTTAGTATGGGGAGGAGATTTGGGAGTTGGGATTAGTGGACTATTAGGAATAGCTTTATTTTGAGATGTTAGGGGCTTGGGGCCACTATGAGCTGGTAGTTCGTTCCCCTTTGCACCCACGTCCTTATTTCCAATCACTCTAGTTGTTTGTTTGATTGTTGTTTTGAGTGAGTGGAACCCGTCCAGGGTTGACTGCTCTAGTTTATCAATCCTCTCTCCTAGGCCCTTGACTTGTGTTAGTAACGGTTTTAAGAGGGTATATACCTTCTCCAGAGTATTTTCAACTGCTACTAAATCAGTTGTCTTTGAGACTTTGGCTGAGTGTGACACCTTGGAAGGGATCAGTACACCCCCTTCTGTATCTATTTCGTTCAGCATAGGAGCACCCCTTGTAATGTTCGTACTAGATACAGGAGACTTCCTTACTCTTTGGTAGAGGGCGGCCTGTCTCACTAGCCTACCTTTCTTGCGTTTGCGCAACTTTTTACCTACGGGGAGAAACACCTGCCTAATATCAGGAGTCACGATGATAGGTGAAGGCCCAACTAACTTCCCGTCTGATGTAACTATGGGGGGTGCAAGCGATTTTGGGGACTCAGGATCTCTGACGATATCACTTGTCGGGATAGGTGGTGATGATGTGGACAGGTTACTAAGGTCACCGACTTCCATTGTAACTATAGGTAGAAGAGCGGCCAGATTTTCCAGCCTATCTATGTTTTGCTCTATACCAGACGAATGGGGGGGTTCTGAAGAAACACCAACCACACTAGGGGGGGTACCCGCTTGAACCCGGACAATGGCAGGTGTGAGCGACTGTGCAACTGCCCCCAAGGATGAACGTCTTGAGGGGAGGTATACTTCAGATAGACGCCGCTCAGACATGGCGATCTCCTTTTCAATCACCGCCGCTACCCTGGTGATAAAACGGTCCATTGATCCTATGACAGGGCTCGCGAGATTTGATCCCCTGTCAACTTCGCCCCTGAGTGGTTTTCCTGAACGGGTAGACATGGTTAGGGCAACAGAACGGGGACAGGCGCCGGGCGTATGTCCTCACAACTGGTGGAAAAGAGAAGAAAGGGACGTGGCCCAGCCCAGCCTCAGCCAGCCCCTGACGGCCACAGACGGCCCGCCCTCTGCCCGGGCTCCGCCCGGCGTCGCCCGCGCGCGTCCCGCGACGCGAAGGTCAAGGCTCCGCTTTGTAGCGCCTCCGGGCGCGAAAACAGCGGGGACAGGAAGTCCGCGCAAAGCCCACTGGGAGCTGTAGTCTCCAGCCGCTCCTGGATGTCGATGGCGGCGAGACTTACAGCGTTGGCAACCCAGGGGCAGAGGCAGAGTGCTGGCGTGTGGTCAGGTAGGCTGTGTGCGCTGCAAATGACCCCCGCTCCACCAAGGTCAAGGATCCGCTTTGTAGCGCCTCCGGGCGCGAAAACAGCGGGGACAGGAAGTCCGCGCAAAGCCCACTGGGAGCTGTAGTCTCCAGCCGCTCCTGGATGTCGATGGCGGCGAGACTTACAGCGTTGGCAACCCAGGGGCAGAGGCAGAGTGCTGGCGTGTGGTCAGGTAGGCTGTGTGCGCTGCAAATGACCCCCGCTCCACCAAGGTCAAGGCTCCGCTTTGTAGCGCCTCCGGGCGCGAAAACAGCGGGGACAGGAAGTCCGCGCAAAGCCCACTGGGAGCTGTAGTCTCCAGCCGCTCCTGGATGTCGATGGCGGCGAGACTTACAGCGTTGGCAACCCAGGGGCAGAGGCAGAGTGCTGGCGTGTGGTCAGGTAGGCTGTGTGCGCTGCAAATGACCCCCGCTCCACCAAGGTCAAGGCTCCGCTTTGTAGCGCCTCCGGGCGCGAAAACAGCGGGGACAGGAAGTCCGCGCAAAGCCCACTGGGAGCTGTAGTCTCCAGCCGCTCCTGGATGTCGATGGCGGCGAGACTTACAGCGTTGGCAACCCAGGGGCAGAGGCAGAGTGCTGGCGTGTGGTCAGGTAGGCTGTGTGCGCTGCAAATGACCCCCGCTCCACCAAGGTCAAGGCTCCGCTTTGTAGCGCCTCCGGGCGCGAAAACAGCGGGGACAGGAAGTCCGCGCAAAGCCCACTGGGAGCTGTAGTCTCCAGCCGCTCCTGGATGTCGATGGCGGCGAGACTTACTGCGTTGGCAACGCAGGGGCAGAGGCAGAGTGCTGGCGTGTGGTCAGGTAGGCTGTGTGCGCTGCAAATGACCCCCGCTCCACCAAGGTCAAGGCTCCGCTTTGTAGCGCCTCCGGGCGCGAAAACAGCGGGGACAGGAAGTCCGCGCAAAGCCCACTGGGAGCTGTAGTCTCCAGCCGCTCCTGGATGTCGATGGCGGCGAGACTTACAGCGTTGGCAACCCAGGGGCAGAGGCAGAGTGCTGGCGTGTGGTCAGGTAGGCTGTGTGCGCTGCACATAAATGTTATAGTGAAGGGAAAAAATAAGTATTTCTTAGTGGTAGCAACTGTAAAAAATCACTAAGCGGTACACTTCTGTGTGAAGGTATTAACTTGCATGGAGCCTGCGAAGGTTCATCAAATAACCTTTCATGTCACCTGTATGGCACTCCTGCAACACAGATAGAGCCTTTTTTCTGACAGCTTTCCAACGGCAGCTATGTGATAGTAAGTGACCACAGCTGTTGTGGCATGGTGCCAGGAAAAGCCTATCTCGTGAGCGTTACTACCAGGGTCATTTGCTGTATGCAAGTATTGTATTCAAACAGCAAACCAGACAAGGAGGCAGCAATATGGCCTTCTCTGAATATCTCTTCTATTCGAATTGATACTTTAAGCAGAATGAAGTCTATTCTTTTACAGACAACTGTGCCTTTAACCTCGTCCAAAGAGACGTATGATCTGCAAGTTGCAAGGACAGCGGCAGAGATACATACCCTATTATTGACAAATTGCCCAGTGCATTTGTAGAAATGTTAGGTCAAATTTTAAACATGTCCGATACCAGTGGCATCGCACATGTATTTAAGAGAATTTTTTCAGGACTGTTAGCACCCTTTGAAACAGTTCTGGGCATCTTCCCGAATTTTGTGCATTCTGTATTCGGCGGACTGCCTCTTCTTTTGGGACTCGTAGCAGGAATTTTATTTTTGTTCCTTCTGCTCCGATATGGCAAGTCAAGCCACAGACAAAACTCAGGCTACAATGGAAGAAACTATTGTGGCTATACGATACCGAGAACGGATCACTAAAGCCCTCGGCTTTGCCCGGCTAAGAGATCTGAGTACTACCTGGTTTCTTTCGTTCCGACCAATCTGGCAAGATTGCATCTTACCTGTGCTTCAATGTCTGCTATGCGGAGAAGAATGCGTGTTGGACGTCTGTCTTACACTACCATCAGCAGTACCTATGGATATCGATACTTTGCTTGGTTCGGTAATGGCGCATGCAACGTGTTGTCACCAGCGGCTACCTATTCTGATGACGGCATTCGTTGAGACTTCACCGTTACCATTAGGTGGCGGTGAAGTATGAGATGAAAGCAGCACCACACAGGTACAACCTTCTGTGAGCATTGCTGATCCAGACATCGATGATGGCAATGATTCTAACATATGCACTATTTCAGCTTTTTCGAACTTGGTTGAACTTTTTTTTTTATAAATATTTGCATTTTATCATAACTGAACAATACAATCATGTAACTAGCAGTGCGCTCACCCATACCTCCCACCCGCCCCTCCCCCCATAGTACATTCCCATCTAAAATCGTTTCAAACCGACTGGAAGTCCATAACACCATGGTGCAAGTGTCTCTCGGTGTGGTACACCGAATCCTCCTGTGTGAACCCAGATTAGTGTTCTTTTCACCTCCTATCACATTACCCTTATAACTCCCCATCTAATCCGTGATATTGTCTCCATTTACCCCAAACCTTGCGGAACTTCTTCGGGCATCCCCTTGCTTTGTATGTGACTCTCTCGGCTGCCATGTATAGGTCAAATCCCCTTCTCCATTTGTCTATTGTCGGTGATTCCGGTGCCTCCCAGTGTTTCGCTATGTTCCTTTTGGCCACCACCAGCGCCAGCACTAGAAAGGTCAGTAGGGGGCGTGATAAATCTACGTCATTCGTCATGCCTAAGAGTGCCAACCTTGGCTCCGGCTGGAGAGGATTCTCCATTACTTCACCCAGTTCCGCAAAAATGTTGGTCCAGTAATCTTGTATCTTACTGCACGCCCATAGGATGTGGTAAAAGTCCCCATCTGTGTCTTGGCATCTAAGGCACCTTGCGTTGTCTGCCCTTCCCATCTTGTGAAGTCGTGCCCTGTCGTAATAGGTTCTGTGTAGTATATTAAATTGGATGAGGCGCAATCTGGACTTAATTGCCACCTCCCTGGGATGCATCAACACCATTTCCCAGTCTATATCCTCCATGTCCCCCACCTCTGCTTCCCACGTCGTTCTGAATTTGGCTAAGTTACCCAACATATTATTTGTTAAGGTTTTATACTTAAGGGATACCGCTTTCCCCTGAATACGCTCCTGTAGGAGTCTTCCCTCTAGTGGTGCATACTCTGAGAGGTCATCCGACCTGTTGTTTTGGGCCCGCCAGGCATGTCTCCGTCTCGCATATTTGAAGAGCTGCGAGCGATGCAACCCGAACTCGGACCTCAGAGTTATGAACGATTTCAGTTCCCCCTTGGCCACTACATCCCTCAGGGTGGAGATACCTATATCGTCCCACCGTTGGAAACCTTTTAGTTTGTTTAATTCCGCTAACCACGTGCAGTGCCATATCGGTGTCTGTCTCGTAGGTGTCATCCCCCAGCCCGTGCGTTTCATCGCCTTATTCCAGAGCTGTAAGGTAAGTCCCGTAGCTGGGAGGAGTTGCCCCCGCCGGGCACCCCCATAGAGGTAATACATTATTGGCCGTGGTGACATCTTATATCGTTCGAGAGCGTACGTGGAATGATCTGCCTGCGCATGTAGCCAGTCATTAATCGGGGCTATATGTTCCGCCCAATAGTAGGCTTCCAGATTCGGGAGTGAAATCCCCCCGCTGTACTGATGCCGTTGTAGAGTGTTCAGCGCGACTCTAGGTTGTTTGCCCTGCCAAAGGAAAGCCCTCAGGTCCGCATGTATTCTAGTGAATACTGTCTGGGGTAGCGGGTAATACTCATTCTGCAGAGCATATAGGTACTTGGGGAGTATGATCATCTTGTACATTGCCGCTCGACCCAAAAGTGTGAGAGGAAGCTGCCTCCACCGGTTCATGTCCATAGTAGAATTCAGTATGACCCGTTCCAAGTTCCGCTGATACGATAGGTGTCGGCTCGAGGTGACAAACACTCCGAGATATTGAAATCCCTCTACAGTCGTCAACAGTCGCCTTGGGAGTACCGGCCATTTTCCCTGCCCCTTGGGGTCATATAGAACGGATTTGTGCCAGTTGATCTGGTAACCCGCGTATCATCCGTATTGCTCCAATTCGAGGAACATTTCCGGTATCGTTGTTTCTGGGTATGTGATATATAATAGGATGTCATCTGCATATAACAAAATGTTCTCTTCCGCAGAGTCCAGCTCGCTCCTACCAAACCCTCTAATGGCTACATTTTGACAAATCCTAGCCGCCAGAACCTCAATAGTTAGCGCAAAAAGGAGGGAAGACAATGGGCAGCCTTGTCGGGTCCCCCTTTGGACCCGGAGCTCCCGTGACAGGACCCCATTCACTCTTACCCTGGCCCTGGGTTCAGTGTATAGTAGTTGGACCCATTTCCGGTATTTGGGGCCAAAGCGGAACTTCTGCAGGACCCCCTCTAGGAACGGCCAGTGAACAGCTCGAAGGCCTTCTCTGCATCAAGGGAGAGAAACCAATGTGGGCCCTCCCTATCTCGTACCTCCTGTAGCCAATTGTGGGTACGTCAGAGATTCAATCTGGTGGCCCTGTCCGTTAGGAACCCCGTTTGATCCAAGTGTACCAGGTCCGGTATCACAGCTCTGAGCCGCAGCGCGAGGATTGTTGCCAACAGCTTCGCCTCAGTATTCAGCAGAGAGATGGGGCGATAGGACCCACAGTCCTCTTGCGGTTTACCCTCCTTATATATAGGAATTATTGTCGCCATGGCCAGATCTGGGGGAAGTCTCCCTTCCTGCAGCGCCCCTTCGAAGAGTCCCTTCAGGTGTCGTGTTAGGAGGTCTGCGGTGCGCCTAAAAAATTCTGCCGGGAAGCCGTTAGGACCTGGATTTTTACCTGGTCTCAGCCTGGCCAGTGCCCCGGAGATGTCATCTAAGGTGATATCAGACTCTAGCGTCCCAAGGGCCTCAGGTTACAGGGACGGGAGTTCCGTTTGGTCCATGTATTGTAGCACCTCCCCACATGATCCCAGCTTCCTAGCCCTGTAGAAGAGTTCATAGTGGGTAGCAAATGTCTCTGCTATTTTAATGTCTGATTCGATGAGCGACCCCTGAGAGTCCCTAAGATGTTCCACCCATATATCTGCGCGCTCCTTTTTACTGAGCCACGCCAGGAGTTTGCCTGACTTATCCCCCACATCGTAGAGGCGGTGTAGGGTAGCCAACGCTTGGGTTTTGGCCTCTCCTGTCACCAGCTCCCTATAGTGTGTCTGTCGGTCCGTCAGCCTCCTCAGAGTCTCAGTTGCCTTAGATGACTGGTATTCCCTTTCCAGGTCTAGGATATCCCCTTCTAGCGCCGCTATTTCCGAGTGGAGTTTCCTCCGGTCCTCCGCCAACCTGTTTTGCACCCTGTCCCTCATTACCGTTTTGAGTGCCTCCCAGAATGTCACCCCAGAGTCGACCGTTCCCTCATTTTCGGCAACATAAACTTTCACATCCGCTCTTATTCCTCTCAAGACGTTTGCGTTCTGCAGGTCTCAGGCCGTCAACCGCCAGGAAGCTGTACTTCTGTGCCGTCCCCCGCTCACCCTCGCTAGCAGCGGAGAGTGGTCGGAGATGCCCCTTGCCCTGTATTCTGCAGAGTCTTCCACTGTCAAGTTTTGTCTGGACATAAATATGTAGTCCAATCTCGAATACACCTTATGAGAACCCGAGAAGAAAGAGTAGGATGCCTGTTCGGGGCGCAGCCATCTCCATACATCTGTAAGTCCTATATTTGCAATCATTTGAGACAGGGGAGTTCTAGTCCTATCTCTGTGCGCCGTTCCCGTCCTATCCTGTCCTGCGTCCATCACGTCATTAAAGTCCCCCCCAAGAATCTGTATGGTATCAGCTGTATCTAGGAGTATGTCCGCTACTTTCTTGAGTGTAATGGCCTGGAGTTTCGGAGGTGCATATACCGAGATTATGGTGTACGTGCGTCTGTTCCATGTCCCCTTGACACCCACATATGTTCCCTGGGGGTCTGTCCAGGTCCGGGCTATACAAAACGGAGTAGTCTTTTTAACAATGATGGCTGTCCCTCTAGAATCTGTGGTGTACCCTGCATGCGCTAATACCTTGAACCGTCCCCTGGCTAGGAAGGTGCAGTTAGTCCCTTTGAGGTGGGTTTCCTGTAACAGCGTTATGTCTGGGTTCAATCTTTTAATGTACGCGTTCACCAGCCCCCTCTTGATCTTGCTGCCTAGCCCATTGACGTTCCATGTTAATACGCTGAATCCCCCCTGGTCTCTGCCTTGTGCCCCACCAGACTGTGATATGAGGTGAGTAATGTAGTCGGTCTCCAGCGTGGAAGAGGTGTGTGGAGTCCTGATTTGCGCAACTGCCAGTACCTGACTGTTCCCTCCTCCCCTCCCCAATGCCCCCCTCCCTCTCCCATGTCCAACCCCCAATCGGACTCCTGTCCCTCAACCCCCTTTAACTGGAAACATCCGTAACTGCCCCCCTCATCCCCCACCCTACCTCCCCCCCCTTTAGTATCAGCATCTACAGCACAAAGACTCAATTTAGTGATAACACAGCATAAAAAGACAGAACAAACTAGAAGAAAAGAAAAAGAAAAGGGGTGGTTTTCAACTTGCGTGCCCCCTGAGTGAGCTGCTTTCACTGGTCCCAGTCCGGTCCCCCCTCAGGAATGGGAGTCTTGCGTCCCGTTGCCCAGAACTTCCATCTGGCCTGGCGTTTCCATCTCTAGCTCACGGATGGCAGTCACTAGGGGATGTAAGGAGTGTTCATCGGTATCCTCCGCCCCCGAAGTACGGCCCTCCAAGTCGTCTCCCTCTTTGGAACCCTCCTGATTGGCCAGGCAGGTAAATCTTGATCCGGACGCCACTGCCTTCCCCGCTGAGGACGCTGAGGTCCGCCGGCTTCGTCCCGCGATGTCGGCGCCTGGGTACGGCGTGGTTTGCGTACGTCTCCGCAGTCGTGGCTTTCTGGGTCTTTGCGTCTTAGGGTGGCTGTTCCTGAAGTTAGCGGCTGCCATGTCTTCCCTCGTCCTGCGAGCTTCGTCTTCAGCCCCGTTGAGTATTGGACGTTCCTCAAGCCAATGCCAACCTTGGTCAAACTTTCACCTACTGTTGTAGACCAATTTTTCGCAAGCCTGTCTGATATGATGTTCTCTCCTAACAACGAGAATAACTTTTGAAACAACAAGCACACAGCGTTCCCTGAACTCTGAATTCGGCCTTCAGTTTTTGATAAACAACACTACTGAAAACAATTGGAACTATTTTTTCCCCTGAAAGCGAAATTATTTTTCCATTCCCAAAATATTTACCTTTTTTCTGACACACAGTACTCTGCTTAAAGTATAACTATTCTTAGAGAACAGAACTTCTATTTTTAGAAACTCTGGAGACAATATTTTAACTTAGCCTCTAGCACATGTACAGTCTTGTATAAATATGTGATGAAATGGTCTCGACCTTCTTTTCTGTATTAAGAGCCATTTCATAAATGTAATTTTCGCAATTCATTCAGCCAATATTTATGTATGCATTATCTGAATGATACCAGTGCTTGAAAACCGTACAGTACAAATACTCATTTTTGTGTATATACCATATACCATTTCAAATGCAATTTATGTATTTTGGGGTGGGTTGGAAAACATATGCATCGTTATATGTTTAGTATTGCTTAGTATTTAGTAATGATGGACATTATACGTGGAGTGGGTGTTGTAAACGTATCTAGGACCCTATTTAAATATTCCCGATTCATGCCCTTATGTGGTTATAACAAAACATATCCTTATAAAGGCATAAGAATCATATCCATATTTAGTCATAGCCAATGCAGTCCAAATACGGCAAGGCTACTCCCATAGACTCCTAGAAACGACAACGCGTTCTTTAAACAAACCAAGCCTCCAGCAGCCCGGGAATTCCCCCTGCTTTTGTTTTGATTTGAAAAAGAACTCCTGGAGTCCAGAAAGAACTGTAAGTTCTTAGTGACGTCTTATGTCCAACCTTACGTCAAACTCGGCACCTTCCAGGTATAAATATACCAACGTTTACCTTAAGCAAAGACACGGTGGTTTGGAGCAGATCGGCTATCTACTTACCCGAAGCCCAGCTGTAACAAGACCCGAAGGAAGCCGACCCTCCCTTTGACGCACTGAGAGAGACGCTGTCTTTTCTCCTGCCGAGAAATCCAGCTCCAGTGTTTCCAGTCACCCTTGCGGGTTGCTGGGAAATCAAATCCTGAGAGAGAGATACAAGACCTCCTTCATTCTATAACCAAGGTACGGAGCTGATTAGATCCTTAGAGAATTCTTGATTCAGATTCTTGGCAAAAACTAACTTAACTTAAACTGCAGCTCACTTACTCCTTCCCACGTACTAGGCTTAGGTTAGGTACACCGGGGTAGGCGTATCTTAGAAGCACCAGTTGAGTACGTTTAGTCAATGATTTTATGTATGTATATATTTTATCCATTTTAAGTATCATATAGCTCAGAAACCATATCAATGCTTTTACAGTATTACTTCATAAAACTACTTTTACTGTACGCTCTTCACTTTATAATAAGTATTGCAACTGTGGCAATTCACTTCTCTTGCATGAGAAAGAAGACTGCTCAATAAATAACATATTTTATTGAAAACGCCCGTCTCTCTATTTCTCTGCACTCCTGGTGAAACTAAGCATGCACGATTGACTGAGTGAAATAGCTGTCTATTGTTTTCACACGACTCTGGAGATATACTCCTTGTTCTGGAGGGAGCAAAGTTGTCATGTTTATGCGTTTGTCAGAAACTAATCCCTTCTTGTCTAATCAGGAAAGTTAACTCCTTCCTGTTCATTCGAGAAAGTTTCTAGTGACCTCTGAGCTAGCTGGCATTCATAATTAAGTCTAAGATATTCAGTAGAGACCTAGTCGACCTCAGTCCTACGTCTAAACTATCGTTTATGTTATTCCAATGTGCAGAGCCTATTGGGAATATAGGAACTACACTACAACTCGGAGTCGCACACGATTCCGTGCTCCTATGACGTTGTTCACGCCGGCGTGCTACAAAAGAATTTTCCGAACGTTGCTGACACAGGGGGATATTCACAAGGGGAGGAATCCACAGGCAGATACTGTATCCACCAGAAAAAGCGTTACCGAAGGTAAGTAACTTGTTCTTTTCTACCTAGGTTGCGAACAAGGGCTTTTATCTGGAAATAAGAAAACCTGGATAGTGGGACATCCCTTCATTGAATGGGCAGCTTTATATGCAGAACAGCTAATTTATGGCAGATCTCTTGGACTTTCAAGTGTTAGTCACGAGGTAGTGTGGAAAGAAAAAGGGGGAATGCGTTGAGGGGTTTATTTCATACATTGTATCTAATGTGCTCTAGCGGGGGTTCCCGGATTTGTTGATCATTCATCTAGGTGAAAATTACTTGGTAAATCTATCAAGTCCGTCATTAATAAAGCAAATGAAGCTGCATTTGGCTGTAATAAAAAAATAACTGGGTTGGTATAACGGTAATTTGGACGTAATTTATTACTCGTCAACATTGGAGAGGAGCACAAAGCCATGCAGCAATGGAGAAAGCGAGACGTAAACTCAATAGAGGTATGAGAGGTTTTTATGGCACTATGGGGATTACAGTTCTATCTCATTGTAATATAACAAACACAGAGGGGCATCTTTTTCAGGATGATGGAGTTCATTTATCTCAAATGGGGCAAGCATATGTTTTACTGGAATTGAGAGACTTGATTGCAAAAATATTGAATGAACATATATGTGGATCCAACAAAAATTATTAACGTTCTTTCATTACATTCACCTGGGTTGTGGGGACAGGAAAACTCTTTGGTTTCGTGGGTGCCGGAATTTTTTGGGGGTGTGGACAGTCTCGAGCGGGCTTATCCATCCCTCAAGGGGGGAGGGGGAGTATAGAACACGGGGACAGGGATGGAAAATGATGGGGCTTTCTTTAACATGAGTAGTTCTTTTGAGGATGCTTGATCACCATCGGGGGTTAATTTGTAAGCTATGTTAAGCTGATTTTGGGATTGACTTATGATCTAATTGTAATGTTACGTTATTTAAAGTTATGCTATGCACCTATCATAATAAAGTGGCATTTTTTGCTAAATAAAGAAGTTGTGGGACGTGAGTTATTGTGCGAGCGAGGACCCAGGGGGAGAAGGGCGCGAGCCGGTCTCCCCCTGGGTATTTTCCCACAATGAAACGGGCCACCAGGTGTGCTTAGGGGTCATTAAGGAAGGCTGGGCCTGGGAGGGAGTTTATATATAGAGGTTCGGTGGGGCGAGAAAAGCAATCGCGCCGGAGGTCGTCTGGCAGGTATGAAATCATTTTTGTCCCACCCACCCCCATTTTTATTTGTCTTTTCCCTGACAATCCTTTTACTCACAGGTCTTAAATTGTGCTGAAAAATACAGTTAAGAGTTTCTGCCGCTATAAAACAGGTATAGTTTTCTTCATGTAGATTAGGTAGGCAGACTTTTTTTGGGGGGTGGACAGTCTCGAGTGAGCTTATCTATCCCTCAAGGAGGGAGGGAGGGAAGTACAGAACACGGGGAAAGGGAAGGAAAATGATGGGGGTTTCTTTAACATGAGTACAGTTCTTTTGAGTATGCTTGATCACCATTGGGGGTTATTTTTGAAGCTATGTTAAACTGATGGGGGATTATGATCTAATTGTATTGTTGTGTTATTTAAAGTTATGCTATGCACCTGCCTTAATAAAGTGCCCTTCTTTGCTAAATAAATAAGTTGTGGGACGTGAGTTATTGTGCGATTTAGAGTTGGCAAACACATGGTCAATTTTCACTGTTCATCACTGGCAGGTAAATCCTGGTGGTAAGGGACAGTGAAAACACTAAAATTACTTTTCTCCCATGAGTTTTTTTAGTATGGCGGAGGGGTGGGTGGCATTGATTTTTATTTTCGAAAACAAAATCCCATTTTAGGATTTAGTTTTTTAAAATAAAATTTTTTTTGAAAGCTTTTCATATGGTTATGTGATGTTGACAGAGCCGTCGATCAAACTTTCAATGCATTGACAGGAACGCTTTGACAGTAGTTCCTAGAAATGCAAGAGATTCTGTTGGACTGGCCGACATCTCTAAATTTTGCGAGTGGAGTACCCTTGCCATGGCAGGAGTAAAGTACTCCACCATGGGGACGGTCCATACTCCCTCTGCCAAACTCTAAATCAGGCTCTAGGTATACACCAGAAATATTACTATCAAATGAAAGTGACATTCATCTTACCACTTCTGCTGCCAGCAGTATCTTGTGGGAGAAGTTAGACCGCACTGCTGATGCCCATGTGCATACATACCAACATTTGAGAACAGGAAAGAGGAAGCCTTTGAAAAGAAATCATTGCAATGTAAAATCCCATCGACTAAGGAAGTGAAACCAATTTTAAGCAGAAGAAATATAGCAACGCATAAATGAGTTACAGAACAGTGAGCCTGTCGCCTGAATCGTTTGTTCAGGCATGTATAGTTTTCCGTGAGGAAAGCATGCATTGGTGCTACTTATTTTGTTAAGAAATTGTGCGCTCGTTCCCTTTTCTGCTTCCTATTTTGCTGTGTGAGCTACCCCCAATGTGCACCTTGCACCACATTCCCTTTGAAAAGTGCCACTCATTTTGCCTCCTGTAACACTGCTTTGCTCAAGCCTCGGTAACATATAAGCTTCACACTGCGAAATTAAATTTTTTTTTTTCTGTACAACTGAGAGATGTCCACCAAGCATCACTTAAATGTAGACTTCTGTTACACAGAACCTACAAAACCGGTGACAGCGCATGCTTAGTCACGACCGTTTACACGACGTGCAGCAGCACAGCAAAACCTCTTATCGATGTGGAAAATAAAACATTGGGGTTTCGTACTAATCTGCCCCCTCATATACTTATTATATCTCGAAAACGTGTTCTAAACGTTCACAATCCAAAAAGGTAGGCAACGCCAATGTTTGTTGTTGTATCTGGTTGCACGCGCTCCCGAGCAGATCTGCGCGATTGGATGCGTCAACAACAGATTGGCAGGAATTTCCTGCCGGGGACTGCGCGTGCGCACTCTTTTAAGGTGACAAGAGGGCTATTGGTTAAGGCACCTAGAACCTGAACTTCCGGGGCACGTTTCCATCTTTATGGTGCGCGAGTCAAGCCCTGTACGTGAGGAGAAGGGCTTGCTTGTGGTAATGACCGCGCCTCACGCAGCAGATGCCCCGTTGCATGGAGAGTGCCCTCCGCTCACGACGCCCCTTCGTGTGGAGGTTGGGTTTTTGCTACTGAGCATTACTCTTATGGTTTCAAAAGGTAAGCTAGTCAATCAATCAATATAAACTTTATTCGGCTTTAGAAATAAAAAAAACATAAAAGTGCAACAAATCGGTATATTTACATCAGTTAAAAACCCAACCTTCAAATGTTACAATAAATGTTGCTAAAGAACTAAATAAAAACAATTATAAACAAGCATTTGCAGTTTTAATCGGTCTCACCTTTCTGGACCTTATATGTATTTAGTTATGCAGCACATAGCCTGGGTGCTGAAACATCTACTGTTCTCTAACATGGAGGGAAAGTAAGCACCAAACTGTGTGACACTCCAGGTATGGGAACACATGGAAAAAAACATTGCCTTTCAGCGGAAAATGGTATAGTCCAAAGCTGTGTTTTTAATATAAAATCAGGGCCTATGGTGGTCATATCACTGAAAATACAAGAGTTGAAAAAAATATTGTCTATGGGTGATCGTGGAAGACAATTTCTATGGACTGAAATCTAGAGAATGCTAAAGTGATTCTTGTATGTTACTGACCTCTGCTCGTCATTTTCTATCAAGAAAGTTAAATAAAGGCAGTTGCCAGAAAAATAAAAACAAGCATTTGCAATGAAATTGGTCTCACATTACAAAAAGTTTGAGCTATTGGTGTTGCATTATTATTAGCAACACCAATAGCTCACACTTTCAGTTATGTGTGACCAATTGCATTACAAATGCTTGATTTAATCATGTGACCATGTAGGACCATGTAACCATGTGGGTTCACTGAATCAACCACTGTTTCAGGATCAGTCATGGTTTTTAAACATTCTTTGTCTAAGGCTGCAATAGTTGGAACAATAGTAGCAGTGGGAGCGAGTTTGATAGTCACTCATTTATATAATATTTTCAAGAACCTCCGGTATAGAAGTCTGTAACCATCATTTAGAATGTAGGGGGTGTGGTATCAAGCACTTAACAAATAGATTGCATATTTTTGCAATAACAGGTTATATCAGATAATGTACACAAATGTATAACAAAGTGAATACAAAGTAAATAAAGATGCATTTCCTTAGTTTGTAAAAGTTATCTGTAAAAATGTAATTTTGCAACAGCTGTTTTTATGTCATACATGTCCTTGGTTGACAAGAAATATTCTTCTAAGAAAAGAAAAAGACAATCTTCTATACAGTTATTCGAATCATCCATTATTGCATGTATCAGTCCCCCATGTCATTTGCAGGAAACAAAATGTTCGCTTATTAGTGCTTTGATGTGGGTTTTGGCGAGCAAGCACATGCTTCAACCATAAATAGCGCATTTCCCCATGCTGTGATGGGGTAAGAACATTACTGTAATGTGGTACTACAAATAGTTTACAATACTAGAAGGCAAAAAAATGTGTGGTGAAATGATGATCCTGCACTTATTGTATTTTTAGCACCACTAAGTGAGGGCCTGTCTGTCTAAAACAAGGAGGCCATTTACTAATTCTAAAATGCATATTTTTTTATTTTTTTCTAAATGCAAAATTTTATTGAAGTTCCAACAACATACATATGTGCGCCTACAACCCTGAGGCCGGCTGTTACTGTTAGATGGTTCACGGATTCTACGGGTATTAATACTTATCGGGCTGTGATTAATTTTATTACATACATTTGTTATCATCTTGCTTTTCTGTTTTATATTAACAACAACTCAATTTGTGACTCAGTAAAATAACACACGGCTTTCCTTGTTGCATAGATCTTTCAGTTGATCCTGCTAGGCATCACATTAGTGTGTGATAAGGGCACCTAATCCCCACCCGGAAGGTCCACAATCCTAATCTGAACAGTGATCAAGTCATCTTAAAGTTCTAACAATATCCCCGGTTAGTTACGGCAATCAATTAGCTCTCCTCTGTCTCATCCTCAGAGCTATCCACTTCGTCCTCTGATAATGGGTCACAAATGTCCCCCCTGTATGTATTCCACGGCTGCCAGATTTTGTTCCACTTGCGTGGGTTGGCTCTTGTTTTGTATACCGCCCTTTCTGTTACCATAAGTGCGTCTACATTTTTGCACCATTGCGCCAACGTAGGAAGCTCTGCCGCCCCCCACTTCTGCGCGATGTCACGTTTGGCTGTCATGAGGCCTATCGTAGTCCACAGCCGTCCGTGGTATGATAGATCATTAGGCCCCCATATGTTCAATAAGCACACTCGGGGCTCGGGGCTCGGGGGTCAGTGAGATTTCTAATGTCTGTGAAATGGTGCGCATCACCTGCTGCCAGTAACCCTCGATGGCCGGGCAACCCCAAATTGTATGTATGAAGGTACCCTGTTCTCCGCATCCCCTGAGACAGTTTGGATGGTCTGCCCTCTGCAGTTTGTGCAGTATGGTTCGTGTATAGTATGTCCTATGTAGGATTTTCAATTGTATCAGACGGAACCTAGCTGATACGCCAGCCTCCCGTGGCGACGCCAATGCTGCATTCCACTCTGTGTCATCCAAGGCTTCCACATCCTCCACCCACTTCTCCCGCAACTTCCCCAGCGCATCGGACAAGTTATTCAGTAATTTCCGGTACCTCAGGGAAGTCGCGCCTTCCTGCATAAAGTCCGTAAGTAGGCGATCCTCAAGTGGTGAGGAATCCGGGATGTGTGTCCCTGGTGGGATAGCTGCCTGCAGAGCGTGTGTGATTTGGATGTATCTAAATCTTTCTGTGGGACCCATCTCGTAGTGTTGTTGGAGATATGAGAATGGGACCACCCCTTCTCCCGACCACATGTCCCCAACTGTCGAAATCCCTATATCATCCCATCGGGTGAAGCCTTTAGTACGTTTTAGGTGTCCCAGCACTTTGGCATCCCATAATGGGGTCATTTTCGTTATAACTCCTCCCCACTTAAGTCTCGCCTGTGCCCTATACCACAGTGTTACTACATGTTTGGTGGGTCCTGTAAGTTTTCCAGCGGCTCCCTTATGATATAGCGGTGTCAGTAAGCTATGCACGCCTAGTTGAGCCCTATCAGCCATGAATGCCGGGTCGGTCTGTGGGGCGTGAAGCCATTGATTAATAATTTTAAGCTACGCCGCCCAGTAATACAATTGCATATTTGGCAGAGCAATCCCGCCATCATACCAGCCCCTGTTCAATTTTCTATGTGCTATGCGTGCTGGGCGATCATTCCACAGTAAACCCCATATTTGTTTTGATGGGGATATCCAGGGCTCGAGTCGGGGTACCACGCGGGTGGACGGCGTCCCCCCACTTATTTTACCAGTAGCTCGGTAAGTGGAGCAAATGGAGCCACACATTCACTCTTTAGCCTCTCTGGGGCGAGATCGAAGCCCATTCAGAATGCTGCTCACGCGCTGGCTTCTCTGATGCAATCGCATATAAAGGGGTGAGCGAGGGGAGGCAATTAGTCTGATGGTGCAAGCCACCGTTCGTGACATCACTTCCTGTCTAGACGTCATCGTCCCCCCACTTCTTTTTTTAGGACTTGTGCTCTGGGGATATCAATAGATAATGCATTTAAGCAACAATTTACATGCCATTGCATCCTATACATGTGAAACACCAAGGCAGTACCGCATATCAGGCTAGTTTAATTATTATGTTGCTCACTGTAATGCTAACACGAACGGTCCAAGAACACAGCCTTATGCACCATTTCTAAATTCGTATCAAATGACCTGTCTGTTGTGAAGCACAATAAACTGATACAAGTTATTGTTTCAATAGCCCACAGGTCCAATTTTATTTCTAAAATGATGGCTCATGTACTGCGGTGGAGAGTGATTTTGTCACAGACAAATGAGGCAGATGTCTGACACATTGCAGCTCAATACATAATTCAAACTTTGACAGCCATCTCATTAATCACCGAAGGTCCTTCAGCAGATTTGTCCTTATGCATATGAAGGTTTAGTGATGTTTTCTAAGAGAGAGCACAAGCTCTAAGGGTAATAAATAAGCAACCCCGTCAATAGGCACCACCATTTACATTCAAATATATTTCTAATTTAGATAGTGAAAGAAAACGGATTTGTAAAGACAACAATGTTGAACTAGCATTTGCAATGCAATAGGTCTCGCATTAATTAAGTTTGAGCTATTGGCATTGCTAAATATTGCAACACCAATTGTGCAACTAATTGTAGGCCAAAAAAATGTGTATTTATTTTTGTAGCAATGATGGCATGCTGCACTTTAGATGAATATGTTTAAAAGTAAAGTGTGCCATACTGCGATTGCTACAATAGTTAATTGTGGATGCATTAACAATTAATGTGGGCACTGATGGCTGGTGGTGTGTGTGCCTGGTGAAAGCGTGCACTGACTGCTGGTGGTGTGTGCCTGGTGAAAGCATGCACTGATGGCTGGTGGTCTGTGTGTGCCTGGTGAAAGCGTAAACTGACGACTGTTGGTGTGTGTGTGCCTGGTGAAAGCGTGCACTGACGGCTGGTGGTGTGTGTGTGCCTGGTGAAAGCGTGCACTGACGTCTGGTGGTGTGTGCCTGGTGGAAGCGTGCACTGACGGCTGGTGGTGTTTGCGCTCGTTGAAAGTGTGCACTGACGGCTGATGGTGTTTGTGCCCTGTGAAAGCGTGCACTGACGACTGATGGTGTCTGTGCCTGGTGAAAGTGTGCACTGACGATGTGGTTGTGTGTGTATGATTGTGTGTGTGGTTGTATGTGTGGTTGTTCGTGTGGTTGTGCGTGGGGTTGTGGTTGTGTGTGTGTGGTTGTGCCTGTGGTTGTGGTTGTGCGTGTAGTTGTGGTTGTGTGTGGGTGTGGTTGTGTGTGTGTGTTTGTGTGTGTGGTTGTGTGCGTGGTTGTGGTTGTGTGTGTGGTTGTTGTGCGTGTGAGTGGCTGTGTGTGTGGTTGTGTGTGTGTGTGTGTGGTTGTATGTGTGTGTGTGGTTGTATGTGTGTGTGTGGTTGTATGTGTGTGTGTGGTTGTGGGTGTGTGGTTGTGTGTGTGGTTGTATGTGTGGTTGCGGTTGTGTGTGTGACAGTAATACTAAAAGCATCTCAAAATAAATGAACACAAACATCAAGTTTGTGGAAAGAGAAAGCACATTGTAAGTCAAACGGGCGCAGCAAAGCATTAACACAACAACATGTTCTTTGATGTTTGATGTTCTTTGAACGAGAACATCAAAAGGGCACTGCTAAAGTGATTGCAGGCGAAAGTGATCTCGGGTGCTTAATGAGTATGACGAGGTTTGCCATTTGGTGCCTCGGCTCCTAAGCACGCGCCCGTGCACATGCACTGTAACGCCAGGCTGTCCATGGTAGCATTTTTTGAGCCCTCACTGAATGTCTTGCCAGAGCATCGCATGCGCTGGGTCAGACGAGACCTAAAAAAGAGATGCGAGGTGACACAGGATCAAAAGGCCGCATGGCAGGAGCGAATGGCCGGCTGAAAGGCACTCACCGCCCCTGGACACACCATAAAGTGCAAACAGCGCTCTCGAGATGGCGAGACTAGCGCGCTGTTGGCGCCTCTCCGGCCTCAATGAGCTATCCTTCTGCCATCAATGATCAACGGCCATGTGCCTGCTGGGCAAGGGGCAGGCATCACCAGCCCTTGCACATAACAAAGCCTTTCAGCCATTTATGTAAAGGATTCCTACGATAAAACACAGCACACCTCACCTATTGCAGGTTCTGCAAGATGTACACAAGTTGCCCAGGGTGACACATGGAACACGAAGAGCAGCCGGGAGCCCTCTCGATGCAGACAGTGCACACAGCATTTGATATTCTTTTCCGCAGCCCCTTCTCGCCCTACAGCCTTTCTGAAAATGCAGCCAGATGCTGCCCTGCTGTGCCGCCTCCTTGTATTCCCCAGACCTTTGCCATGCCAAGGATTCTCCAGCCAGAGCCAGGCTCACCGAGCCATGAGAACCCCTCTCCCACACTGGCCCGCGTCATACGGTCACTGCGAGCAGGCTGCAATGCAGAAATATTTACACAAAAACTGTCAACAGCACTGAGGAGACACCGCGAGAATCACAGGAGAGACTGTCTTTTAATTCGAAGTTTAAGCAACCGGAAACTGCAACAAATAACCGAGTGGGGAGACAGCACATGGAATAAACACTCACTGCTGACATCCGAGGTGATTTGAGAGTCATGTGTGAACCCCAGCAAGGCTAACTAAGCCTGACATGCCTCCAAGGAGGCCAGAGCTGCCCTTTGTTAAGACAGCGCCCTGGGCAGAGATAATGGAAATAAGTAGTCTGATTAAGAAATATATATATGATAGTTTCGTGCCACTGGTACATGGTACATGTTATGTGTGGTATCAGCTGCTTTGTAATGGCCGCTTCTCCTCCAGTATACAGTAGCTTTGCCACACCGTTTCAAATGTTTTCCCTCCCAATTCTAAACTCGCCCTTATTTCAACTTATTAATGTAAAAACAAGGAAACAGTTATTGTACCACTACCAATTGAAGGTTCAGAAAATGTCCTCCTGCATTATCAATTGTTTCCAGCCGCTTGCCAGGCTACAAAGTTTACTCCCTTCAGTCCCTAAATCACGTACATGATACCAATGTACTATGACCTGATTAACAACAAGCATCGGTAATCTTTTTTATGATGTCATCAGTAGTGCCCATGTCTGAACGCAAATACTTTGCCCCTATAGCTCCAGCACACATCGAAGATAGGCTCTATCACCATCTCCAAGCCAAGACACGGTGCTGCTTGGAATACCAAAAGTAGGTCTAGAAGGCAAATCTGTGCAAGTAATGGAGTTTTTAATTCTGAGACCACGCAGACCCTAAAAACTGCAAAGTCATAATTACTGGTACCCGAACCTGCTAGCACTGACAGGCTGTACAATGTCAATGGGTGTGGTGTTGGTGGAAGGGGCAGTGGCAGGCAAGGGCACTTTAAATCAGAGAATACAAAGTGATATTGCAGAAGGAAACAGCGCCTCACACCACTGACTATACAGGTCTTTATAAAAGCACTCTGGACTGGCAGCTGCCCAACATCGGAAACCTCCACCACGCGCAGACCACTTGGGATCTGCAATCTGAAGCTGGTCTGTTGGCATGTATGCAAGACGGGTAAAGGATGTTGATTTGTCAGAATTAGTTCAGAATGCAGGTAAAAGCGGGCTGTGGCAAACATGAACTTCTTTCAAACCCATCACCAATTCGAAGAGTAAATTGGGTAATGCAAGCATCTGCAAAATCCTCTATGCTGGCCCCTAAACATGACGGACAACCCGACAAACCAATGCATGAACGGAGCTCACCCAAACAAGACAAAGGTTACAAAGGTTTAATGTAAAACCCTTTTCTGTATGTACTGGACAGGGTGTGCTCCGCCTCTTGTGTTAGCACGAGGTCAAAAATTTAAGTGTTTAGAGTCAGACCAAAACTAAAGTGCAAACTCTAGTATCAGATACAAAAGCAGGAACGAGTTCAGTTCAGAAAAACAACGTGATTGCGCAGTTCAACAAAAAATACCTAGTAGTTCCGTTATCTCCCAGTTCATCCCAGGAGAAAATTGAAATATGGCTATTTAAGGAATGGATGGGTACGCGACATACAATAATGGGTATATTTATATGTTATCAACGAGCCATAAATTTGCTTAAATTACAAAACTAGCACGTTATACTCATTCTCAACGATGTGCCCATTTTTTAAATTCACGTACGACGGTTCAACACATACATGCATGCCATATTACAACTGTATACCACCAAACATGGAAACATTCTATCGTGTATGAGATGCGCAAGACATTTCGCATTAAATTCCTCTGCATGTGACTTTCATACTTTTACTGTGAGTAAAAGCTGAATCAACTCTCAGGAAACGTGGTTTGTTTTATGTCAGATTACTGCCCTTGTGGTAGGCAAGGCTACAGCGTATGCAGAACAAGGACACGGACAGCGGGAGGGGAGTGGGAACAAAGACACGGACAGCGGGAGGGGGCGGGATACAAAGATACGGACAGCGGGAGGGGGGGCGGGAAGGGGGCGGGATACAAATACACGGACAGCGGGAGGGGGGCGGGAAGGGGGCGGGATACAAAGACACGGACAGCGGGAGGGGGCGGGAACAAAGACACGGACAGCGGGAGGGGGGCAGGATACAAAGACACGGACAGCGGGAGGGGGCGGGGTACAAAGACACGGACAGCGCGATGGGGCGGGATACAAAGACACGGGCAGCAGGAGGGGGCGGGATACAAAGACGGACAGCGGGAGGGGCGGGATACAAAGACAGACAGCGGGAGGGGGGCGGGATACAAAGACACGGACAGCGGGAGGGGGCGGGATACAAAGACACGGACAGTGGGAGGGGGGTGGGATACAAAGACACAAGGACACGGACAGCGGGAGGGGGCGGGAACAAAGACACGGACAGCGGGAGGGGGAGGGAACAAAGGGAACGAGGACACGGACAGCGGGAAAGGGGGCAGGAGGATGGAGAACACGGCCAGCGGGAGGGGGGCGGAATAGGAAACAAAAAAGCCAACACTTCCAAACTCGGCAGCTAGTGGTGAAGGGCGGTGGAAAATAAACAAGGAAGTAGTCCCTAAATGAGTAGATAATGTGGACCCGCGGAACTATACTGTAGTTGGTCGGTGCTGCTTCCTGCAAAAAAGAAGCAAAAGGGAAATGACGTTTCGGACCACCAGCTAATGAATGAGCTACATAAAAATAACAATGCCAGATTTAACCAATGGCAAGCTAAAACACAAATATAAACTCAATGGGTGGAGTTTCACCACTAATACTAACTACTTGATGCCTCGTAGAGGCAGCATGCGCTGCCTATGCGAGACCTAAAAACAGTCCAGGATTACAGTGCTAAGAGCCACCCTCCATGCAGAGCTGACATCATCGGCGCTCACCACTCCAAAGTCACATTGACAGCCTTGATAATATACATTCTATACCAGTGAGGTCACAAACAACATTTTACAAGTTCAGCATGAATGAAAAGCAGCATGTAATGGAGGGACATACTCAGGGGGCGGGGTAGAAGGCCCTGCACGGTGCCTGGATCTGCCTGCAGCATGTTGGAGCCCTGTGAGTGATTGTAAGGGAGGGGTGGGGGGATGGAGAGCATAGTGTGGGTGGAGGAGCCGGGGAAATACTGACCCTGGGCAAAGCACTACGCTACGCTCGCGCAGTTTGCGCTACTTCGCACTACGCGACTTGCACGTAGCACAGTGCAAACACGCGTAGCAGTCATTTTTTGCTTGCTCGCGGTCCTCAACGTCAAGTTGGCGACTGCGAGCAAGCAAAATGACATCCCGGCGAGACTTTTTCCTCGTTCGTGATCAGCAACATCAAGTTGCCGATCGCGAGCGTGGAAAATAAACCTCCCGGCGAGATTCTCAACACTGGGAGGTCAGGTTTCTCATTGCGAGTGGTTGCGTATTCACGCGACCGCTCGCAATGAGAATCTACCAGTCCGTGTTGAGAAAGCTGCCGCTCGAGTAGAAATCTACTCGAGCGGCAGAAAACGACCGCTTGCACTGTGCAAGATGTAGTTTGCACTGCTTGCACAGTGTGGACAAGCATCTGGCACTGTGCAATCAGTGCGAACAGCATTTTGCACAGTGCACTACGCAGTTCGCATAGCTCACGAAGTGCACTTTGCGTAACTACTCGTAGCGCTACTTCGCGAACTATGTCCAGGATTAGGAAATACACAACATAGAAAGTGATAGCAGCTCGCGTCCGCAGTCTGCTTCACTTTCAAATAATAATCAATGTCTATAGGGGTTGGGGACCCCCTCGCTGTACCTAGGGGCTCCGCTGCTGTACCAGCATGTAACGGCGGGAGATACTTGGGGCGGGGAGAGGAGGGTCTGTGCCTGGCTCTGTCCGCAGCATACAAATATACAGCTGGTAATTTGCGGCGCCCCACTGACCACATTACTCTTGCTTTACTTAAGGACAACTTAATTTTTATGTAAATAGTAGGACAAACAGCTGCAATAGGTGGGTGGGTGAAGGTGCCTAACAGGGTTAACGACAGATAGCTAGCCCCAGTACATTTGGTGCTCTCCTTTTCTTTTGTCATACATGGAGAACAATTTTATCTGCAGTGTTTACTATACCTCATCTGTGGCCTGTATTATCACTGCATTGTTCAACTAATCGTAATTTTCATTGACGCCTCCTTTACTCAAAGTTTAATACTGACCACACATATTGATCGTGAACGTTGTGCTATATATGTCACTGATTATATAGGCTCTTGTTGCGCACCTGCGTTTACATGTGTTATTACACGTAATATTTGAGAACGTTGGATTATACTTGTTGCTGATGATCTTGCCTCTGGATGCGCACCTCCGCTTATGTAGTAACATGTGTCATTACACATATTGTTGATAACATTGCATTACACTTGTTACTGATGATTTTGCCTCTTGATACGCTCACGAAGTGACAAGTTTCATTACACGCAATATTTGTGAAAGTTACATTCTACATGTTACTGTTGATGTGCACTCGCGTTCATGAATTTACGCTAGCTATTTTGTCCTTGTTTACATTTATATTTTGATCCTTGACATATGCATATTATACGTGTTCCGGGAACATGATCCAAAGTTGGTTAGATACTTTTTGCTTCAAGCAAGACAATCAACACATTGTTGAATCGTTGTAAAACCTATCTGTATCTTATGTAACTTTTCTTCACTAACCACTTTTCCTTACTGTATAACTCTCTCCCCTCCCTTTAAAGCTATACTTTATCTTTTAACCTTAACCTTTGCTCACCACCGGGTTAGCGTCCTATTCTCTTCCCCGCGACTTTCAAACAGGACCCCCCTCACATTGTAACAGGCAGTTTCACTCACTTTTGGTCTTTTACCCAGCTAGGTTAGTGCTCTAGTCTCTCGCTCCTTCACAGTAGTTTTCTCCTGCCCTCCTTTTTTCATAATCTCTCTATCGGCCCGGCTCTCTCCCTCAGCACCCGGGAAGACAACACACGTTCCTCGTTTCCATTTCACCAAGGTGAGCTCGCTCTCCCCACTCGTTACCTTGCCCAATGTCCTAGTGTGGCAAGCGTGTTACCACGTTAATCCCTTCCCTTTGTTACGCCCATTAGATTCTCCGGTTTGATGACTGTACCCGCCCGTCACCCGGTGGTGCCCTGGCTCGAGCAAGCCACTTCCGACGCCTTACCATACCTTAACCCGTTTTTGCCGGGTTGGAATTATGACCGACTATACGGTGAGTTTTCCCCAGCTTAATGCCTGACGCATCTTCCATTTTACGATATGATTTTGGCGGTATCCATGTCCTCCCGATAGATTACTTCCTTTGTTTCCCCTAACAGAACCTTTACTCATGATTTACTTTCAGGTATTTATGCCAACCATCCAAGCTGCGCTAATTTTCACGCTTGCTGTTTGTTTTCACCGGAGTTTTCTCTATTTCTTCTTATTTTTCTATAGCGTTTATACAGTGTACTCTACGATAGTATTGAAGCTGTCTTTTGATGTTTAAGTTCTTCTACTTTTTCGAGGTTTTTCTCTCACGAATGACTCTGCATGTTGGACTCATTCCATACTGTTTGTTATCTCCAAGTTGTAGAGTTTCTGACTTCTATTCCAACGATCGCACTACACAGTCAATTTTGCTCTTTGGTTAGCTCTTATCTTTTTCGGGCTTGTGTTGTCCAATTATATGCTAGGCTCATGAAGTTATTTTCGTTTAAACATATGGACGTTCAGTTGGTGTAACTGTCTTATTGTAGATTATTGATTTGGATTTTCACTTATGTCTTATTCTAAAATGTTCTACTTACCCACACGCCAACCCACAACTTTGCACTATCTCAGAGTCTCGCAATCGCTGAAGGTTATCATTTTCGAGATCTCATTATAACTGTGTCCTTAGTGGTGTTCGCCCGTTTAATTTTTTTTCGCAGGGATATATAACTTGTTTTCTTAAACAATACTCACCACACTCTGGTTTTTGCTCTACTAATTGTGTGATGTCACTATTGCCATTTTCCCTATGTTCTTTCCACTTTTTACAGGGTTTCCTCTCACAGGAGGTGTTTTCTGCGCTATTCACCCCATTGTAGCCAATTTTTTGTATTTGTAGATCCTGTACTGTACTATGTTATTTGTTTACCACCAGCCCTGAAGAGTCACAGGTTTATTGCCCGCTTGACGAAACACGTGTCGGCTGGTTATTTCGTTGATGTCATCCTTCTGAAGAGGAAGGTTCTAATATATTTCACTTTGAAAGAAGCCAACTACTTGTGTCTACCTTGTTTCATTCTCTACATTTTGTGTTTCTTGATTATAGACATTCAACTATACCTACCGTAACATGTGCACAGGACTTTTGTTGTATCTAGTGGAGATGCCCTTATATAGTGTCTGTGAAAATGTTGACGTAGCAGCACTGAGAGCACCTTAAAAAAACAAGCATCAATAAATGCATTAGGTTTCACCTATGTGATTAATAATAAGCTGTTTTTGTTGTAAATTGTAGCTTGCTGAGTAGCTATACAATATAAGTTACAGAAAGTCTGTTAAAGTGTTATGACTTGTTTATGTACAAAAGGCAATATATTGTGGTGCCACTAGTGGTATACCGTGGGTAAGTAATAGTAAAACTATGAAAAATGTATGATTCGGTAATTACCGAATCTGTATTTACCGATTCGGTAATTGCCATTCATTCCTATGGGCCTGTAGGCCCATAGGAATGAATGTCAATTACCGAATCGGTAAATACCGATTCGGTAATTGGGGGAAACATTGAAGGGTGGCAGGGTGTCACTTTGACACCCATTTGCACCCCTCAATTGCGCATGGGTGGATATGTTGCAGACATACATGCCCTTAGGGCATGTATGTCTGCAACATGGCACTGTTTAAAAAGTACAATAAATGCTTTTTAGGGTCTTCATTATTTACCACCAACTTCTAGTTGGTGGTAAATAACGAATTCTTAGACCCCCTGTAGCACTGATTGCAGTGCTACCTACATGTCAAAATACAGAATCGGTATTTTACCAATTTGTTATTTTACAGAATTGGTAAAATTACAGATTCGGTAAAATTACCGATTCTGTATTTTAACATGCCCCTACATCTCCATCTTCAAATACCACTCGGTAACGGCCGAAATCGGCCGATACCAACCGGTATTTGCCTTCCTACATCTGGCCCTATATGTTTAGAGGAGTTCTGACAACTTTTTGGCACGGTGCCACTGCACCTGCTGCATCATTTAAATCATGGCCCTAGTGCCTGAAATATAACCACACTTGTGACTGTCTGTTTAGTTGTAAAATATAGCAATAATCGGTGTTTAGTGGGGTGCCTGGAGCTTTTGGTCTCGGTGCCACTGCACCTCTTGCACTATTGACATCATGAGCCTAGCGCTTGCTAGATAACTGCACATGTGACTGCCTGTTTAATTGTCAAATATAGCAATATTAGGTGTTTAGAGGAGATCTGATAACTTGTGGGCCCAGTGCCATTGCACCTGCTGTACCATTCAAGTAATGACCCTCTTGCTTTCAAGATAACTGCACTTGTGTCTGCCTGTTTAGTACTAAAATATAACAATATTTGGTATCTGAAAGTAACAGTTAGTTATAGATTCCGCACCTTAGAATTACCCCCAGGCGTCGGTCGACTCTCCGTCCGTCGCCGGCGTTGTGGTCACCGGGAAGACGTTGCGGTAGCTACATAGACGCCGCCCTTGTGCGCTGAAATCAGTTCTTTCTTTTTCCGCGCCAGCAAGCGCAGACCCGGAGAGAGCGGTACCCCCAGTCAATTTTTGACTGAACTTTTTTCTTCACTTTTGTCGACTTTGTTGTAGTAAGAGTCCTTTGACTCTTGGTGCACCTGGAATGCCTGACTTTAAAGGCTTGCGGTTCCTGTAACCGACATATGTCCGTGACGGATCCCCACCGCATGTGCCTCAACTGCCTGGAGCGTGACCTCGACCCATAGTCGTGCTACGCCTGCCGGACAATGTCCCCGAAGTCTTTTGAGGAGCGGTCCTGAAAGCTACTCGAGGCCAGGCAGTCGGCTCCACGCCACTCGAGGTCCCGGTCACAGAGCCACCACCACTCTTCGTCGAAGTCTTCGCACTCGGGTCAGGTAAGTCGAAGCACAAAAAGAAGTTGAAGAAGCATCATCGCTCTTCGACTTCTCCCCATCCGTCGCGACGAGGGATGCAAGTGGTGTCCCTCCCACAGCTCCGCGTGCAGATCCCGCTGGGTCAACTCCAGGTTTCCCTCCCTTCCCGGGACCCGGTGCGACCCTGCCCGGCTTCGGAGTTTCTACGAAGCAATGCATGCCATCTGTGGGCAGCCCGACTCCGCCGGCGCACCTTCGGGCCCCGCGCACTCGACTGGGGACCCTGGTCCTTCGGCGTCGGCAGCTTTGGCCTCAGCACCGCAGGGTCCGCTTGGATTTAGGTCTGGATCCGGATCGGCGCCGGTCGACCTCGTTACGCCTCCCCCGGCGCCGATTTCACCAGCACCACGCCCACCACAGGCGTTGGCTGGTCCCAGCCGACGTTAACCCTGACCTCCACCTCGTCAGATGATCCGGCGCCGATGAATACCTTTGTGACCCTGTTCTACCCTGGCTCTTTGAGACCAAAGTGTCACCCAGAAGAGGGTGAGGAGGACTGGGAGGAGTCTGGAGATCCTTTGACAGACCAGATAGAGTATAAGCAGGACTGGAGAGAGGAACTGGGGGATGACAGTGGTTTGGATACCTCACCAGACCCTGGCATATTGTCTCCTCCTACCGTGGCTATGGAGGAGGGAACGTCATATGCAGTGGTGTTGCGTAGGGCGGCTGAGAATCTCCACCTCCAGCTATCTACAGTGGCAGTCAGGACTAAACTCCTGACAGAGGTGCTTCAACCAGCGGCGAGCTCTTCGGAGCCCCTGCTGCCCTTTAATGAAGCCCTGACAGACATCCTTTTGGGTACTTGGTCCAGGCCCAACACAGGGGCTCCTGTGGACAGGATGATTGCCCAACGCCACCGCCCGGCTACAGGCGGCCTCACTTTTCTTTCCCAACACCCCACACATGAGAGCTTGGTCGTCCAAGCCTCTACATCCAAGGGTGCATTCCCTACTGCACCCCCGGACAGGGAATCCAAAAAGCAGGATCATCTTGGGAAGAAGATGTTTTCTTCCTCCAGCTTGGGACTGTGGCCGCTAAACACCGCATGTCTATTGAGCCGTTATACCCACTCCGTGAGGGACACGGTTTCGCAAGTACTGTCTCAGTGCCCGGAGGAGGCCTGAATGAAATGAATGAAATTATATTTGTATAGCGCGTTTCTACCCTGAGGCCTCGTAGCGCTTGTGGACTGCTGAGGGACGATGGATCAATTAGGACACATTACGGAACAGGTGGGTTTTGAGGAGCTTGCGGAAGGCTAGTATGTTTGGTTCACTGCGGAGAGAGGGGGAGAGGGAGTTCCATAATTTGGAGGTGTTCAGGGAGAAAGAGCGGCCACCCCATTTAGCGCGGTGGACTTTCCTGGTGGTTGCGAGGAAGGCTGTGCTGGACCGGAGGTTTCTTGAGGGTTGATAGGGCGTGATCAGGGAGTGTGTGATGGCCGGACCAGTGTTCCACATGGCTCTATGAGCCAGGCACAAGGATTTGAAATGGACTCTGGCCCGAATAGGGAGCCAGTGCAGCATCCTTAGGGCGGGTTTGGCCGATTGTCTCCGGGGAATTTGGAGCAGAAGACGGGTTGCGCTGTTCTGAATGACCTGGAGTCTCTGTAGGGTTGCCTGTGGGGCGCCCAGGTACAGTGCATTCCCGTAATCAAGGAGTGAAAGGATTAGAGCTTGTACCATGATCCTTCTGGCTTTGAAGGGAAGGAGGGGGAGAACTTTCCTAAGCATCCTTAGTATGCCGTAGCAAGTGGCAGCTAGCTTAGTGGCCTGGTGGCCAAAGCACAGCGAGCTGTCGAGCCATACGCTGAGGCTCTTAATCTGCATCTTCGGAGGAGGCATTGGGTTGAGGCAAGAGGGCCATAAATGTGCAGACAAGGGGGATGGCAGTTTGCCCAAGAACATGAGCTCAGTCTTATCGCCATTTAGTTTGAGGTGGGAGAGTTTCATCCAGTTAGCTACTGCCTCTAGGCAGCAGCTGAGGGAGCAAGATGATCCTTTCGGGTGCCGCTCGAAGTCTTTCACAAGCGGCTCACCTTTGTTTTGCTCACTGGACTCTGCCCGGCTGCTGGGGGAAATAATCATCGGCGCTGCTACGGGGTGGGGCTGCGAGTCCCAGGAGTGCAAGCGGCGTTCCTGGAGCCGCGCCTGGGACTCTTCCCACTCCACCCCGCCCACCGCCCCCAGGTTGACACGCCCACCAGACCAGTAATATCATCGGGCTGTGGGACGCGTTCGCGGGACGCGCGCGAAGACCGGGCAAAGAGCGGGCCGTTTGAGGCCGTTCGAGACCGGTAGAGACCGGACTGGGCTACACCCTCTGGCCCTGACTGTGTCCTTCAACTCCATCGGAACCGAGCCCAATCCCAGAGCAACCAGTATGTCAACTCGTGAGTATAGGAGCAGGGCAGCGAAGGGCAAGTGAAAAATGGAACACTAGATGATTTTATAACTAGGACCAACATTGCCATAGACACAGAAATCAACAAAATGCAGCGCAGGGTTTCTAACGAATTAGAAGCTGCAAGAAGGATATCGCAGGAACTAATTATGGCCAAAAAATCCTCACTAGGGCATATTGCTTTTGCTAAAACACCGGACCGTTCTACCGGCCCAAATCCCACAGTGATCAGGATACAGGCTGATATCCACCAGCCATCAACAACTACGCTATGCACACCCGAGGTGGACCCCGCACAAGATACCCCCGCCAGTCCAAACCGACTAGTTGGCGGGGAGTTTGAGTCTGATCTAACATGCGAGGGTGCCCTCCCGGTGGAGGTACCAAACACCAATTCCATGGGACTGACTGGGGAGCTTTCTCATACCCCGCAAAAGGGCCTAAACCACAAAAGAAAACGTAACCACACTTCTGCCTATTCGAGGAAAAAGGCTAAGGTAGCTATGGCCCAATTACCCACGCAGTCATCTTTCCAGACACCCCCTGAACCCCCTTTAATGAGAGATATGTGTCCCTATAATCTAGAAATAGAACCTAGCTCTGGAAAATTGGTGGGTAAACCAGCGGATAGCGATAATGGTGGGGTCCCACTCTGCACTATAAATGGGAAGGATGTGGAATTCCTGACAATTGTGTGGGGAACATTAAAAAAACTTTTAAATCCCCTTGAAGTTAGACTAATAAGAATAGAAACACAGTTGCTTGAGATTGAAAAAAGTATTTTAAACGTAGCCACCCTTAGTATACCAGATAACAAATTAACTTGTCGATCGCCCATTACTAATATCCCACCTCCATCAACATCTATCACCGCACCACCATCACCAACTATCACCGTACCACTCCCGGTTGTTACCCAGCCAGAAGCCCTGAAACCTATACCTATCCCAAAACCTCGGCAAAAGGGTGTTACAGGCATTACTGATAAAAGGGTAGCGGTGGATGTAAATCAGCAGGTGATTTCTCATGCTATGGCACCGATAGCGGCGGGTACTGAGAGGGTTGCTAAGTATAAAAACACCCATTTCACAACACAAAGAGTAAAGTCTAACACAAATCACTGTAGGCGTTATGTTGAACTTCCCCCTGATGTAAGGCCTTATGTAGCAGTGTTAACAGGGGTGCCAGAACTGTTATACCACCAGCAGGAAGACTATGGGTCCTTAAAAAATAAAGTGATGCACTGGCTTAACGTCAATAGGCCATTACCCAACCACCTCAGAAGCAATATCCTCATGGTGCGACGGGTACCCTGGATAGGGACCACGCATAAGTCTAGTAATGGCGACTGCGTAATTGTCTCATTTGGGGATCCCAACACTGCAAACTATATTCACTCTCGGAATAGCAATAGTCCAAACTCGCCCATTGCATGCAGACCTTTAACCTATTTTTATCCCCCACGCCCACAATATAACACAGGAGGGAATTGGAGTTGGATTACGGAGAGAAAGGGTGGGCAGGGCGGGCAGGGTGGGTTCCACAACAACAATTGGACAAGTGCACATGGAGGGTGGGCAGGAGTCCCTGTCTATAATAGATTTGGGTGCCTCGAGGAAGTCGATTGACTCCTTTGCAGGTCTACTAACACACTGCCAGTAGCAAATATACCTAGCTGCCTCATTTATCACCAGGGCCGACCTGCTTCCTCTCCCCAACATCCCCAAACTGGAGATTGTAATGAAACTTCAGATGAGAATAGGCACAAAGGTGGTTTTATCCCTGAACATCACAGAGCTATTACAAATATTTTAGTAACTCCAATTAGTGAGCGATCTGATGCCGGAAATACTAATATAGACAAATCTAAATTAGACAAAAGCACTAAGGGTAATTCCCTTGCCGAGGTGATGATAGAACCAACCCCCACGACAAAGGGAGGCATGACTCCCTATTACCAAGGTCAGACTAGGGTAAGCAGGCCGACTTTAGTTATCTATGATAATGATAAGATGGTGACCTCACGTTCACTTTCCATACTTTCTTGGAACATTGCAGGGCTGGCCAACAAAATACACTCCCCTGAGTGGGAGCATTTAGTAGAAGGCTATGACATATGCTTGTTCCAAGAAACATGGGCCAGGGAAAAACAGCTCCGCATAGGATATGCTTCCTTTGAAATTTTGGCCAACTGGGGAGGGAAGGGGCGCCCATCTGGGGGTCTCCTGATTTGGGTGGCGTCTCACCTTGGTTGCAGGGCATCGCTACATGAAACCAACTCAGCGGACTTTCAGTGTGTTGTTTTGGAATGGGCTCATGGTGAAAGTATAGCACTGATCAACGTATATTCAAGATCAGTAGGGGTAGCAGGCACCTCGAGGACAATCGAGGATCTAGCATTTTTCCTCGATTCCGCCAGCCTATGCTCTACACTTATAGTAGGGGGAGACTTTAACACCCAATACGAGCCCCTTCCGGACCATCTAGTGGGTATCACAAGCGAAGAGGACGATCTTTGGGAGATCCCCACTTTGGTGGCCCCATCCGTAAAAGCATGGTCACCTATCGCCACCCAAATAACCTCTTTGACGCTTTGCCACTCGCTTAGGGCTTGTAATGGTCGAACTGAAGGAGATATTCCATCAAAATATACCTTCAATAGACCAGGATACGAGTCACGAATAGACTACATTATGGTCTCGGCTAAGGATTGGGATAAAGTAGAGGACTTTAGGATAGTCGCCAGGAATGATAGCGACCACAATGCTCTCACATTGAGATTTGCGTTCCAGGGATACTCCTCTAGTATGAAGGAAGAAAATCTACCACCCCCAGCTCCCCTGGTCTTAAACAGCAATAGACGTAGAATTAAATGGTCGAAACTCATGGAGAACCCAACTAACACCCAAAGGTTGTATGCAGCAGTGGTCCCCGCGCTAGAAAAGGTTGAGGCTCTTACAGCGCATTTAGCTTTAGGAGAAGCCGAGGTAGTCGACACCACCCAAATTACTCAAGCTGAGTTCTCCGGGCTGGGGGCTATCCATTCTGAGTTATGCTCTAACCTAGCAGAAGTACTGAACCCAGTGGCCAGGACAAAGAAATCCAGGAAGAAAAGAACCTCGTGGTTCAATGCTTCTTGCCGGAGAGCAAAGGCTGCCTTATTAGAATCACTTAAAACAAGGGATAGTCCAACAAAGATCAGGGAAAAACGTCTAGCTTATAAGGCCATTTTACGTACTGCTAAAATAGAGTGGGATGAGGAAAATTGGTCAGAAATGTCTGCTGCCCTCGTAACCCGAGACAGCCGAAAATTCTGGCAAATTGTTAAGCACGGATCAGCCGAACCTCTAGCTGCAGTTGAAGCAAATATAGCACCCACTGTTTGGGAGGATCACTTTAAAAACTTGTATAGATCACATAACCCGGATCATTTGGCAACTTCACTCGATCTCACAATGGATCAAGTTATTGAAAGTGTAGCTCCCATTGACGGATTCACTGTGGAGGAAGTCACCAAGGCCATCTCGGGGCTGGCTCCTGAAAAGGCGCCAGGACTCGATAGGCTCCCCGGCGACCTATACAAGCAAGAAGTCAAAATCTGGGCCCCATATCTTAGGGTGCTGTATAATGCAATCCTGAATGGCATGGAGATCCCTCCCACTTGGCTGGGGGCAGAGATAGTCCCGATTTTTAAAAAGGGTCTGCCTCTGCTCCCGGTCAATTACAGGCCAATAAGCCTGATAGACGTCTCGCAAAAGCTATTCGCCAGGCTATTGCTGGATCGCCTGTTGGAATGGACGATGGAACATGATATACTGAGTCCGTTCCAAGCAGGCTTCAGAGAGAAGGTCTCAACGATAGATCAGGTGTTCCGGCTTGCCCTCATCCATTGGAAAACGGTACAGTTGGGGGGTGGCAGCCTCTATACTGTATTTGTGGACCTGAGGGCGGCCTTCGACCTGGTCCCTCGCAAAAAACTCTGGGAGGTGCTGGCTAAACTGGGGGTCCCCAAGGGCTTGTTGGAGATGTTTATCCATCTCCACACCGCTAACTACGCACAGGTAAGGTGTGGCAAAGAGGGTGTTCTATCGAATAGTTTCCCCGTTGACAGGGGGGTAAGGCAGGGTTGTGTGCTTGCACCAATCCTGTTCTGCCTCTATGTCAACGGAGTTATCGCCCACCTGAACGGGGTGGTCGATTCTGATGCCCCCAAGTTAGCTGGAGTTAGAGTGCCGGCGATTATGTACGCCGATGACACTCTACTGTTATCAAAGTCTAAAATGGGAATCCAGCGGGTGCTTGATGGCTTTGTGGGATTTTGTGGGGAATACGGTCTAGCAATTAACATCCTAAAGACCAAATTCATGGTATTCAATCCTCCCCCAAAGATCTGTTTTACCCCTAGTATTGGACAAAGTAGATTGGAAAGGGTGACAACATTTGAGTACCTGGGAATTACCTTAAACGAGAGAATGTCCTGGTGTACCCATCAAGAGAAAGCGCTCCTCAAATTGACTCAGTTTTCGGGTGGTACCATAAAGCTCATGTGCAATAATAAGTCATCTATTCGTCCTGTTGGTCCACCTTTACAGATTTACAGGGCACAGGCAAGGGGGGCTGCCATGTATGGATCTGAGCTTTGGGGCCATGTATCCTCTCAGGATCTGATGAAAGAGGAGAATAGGTTTATCCGGAGGATTGTAGCCCTCCCCCTAGTACCCCTCTTGTCCCCTTAAGATTGGATCTTGGATTGCGACCCCTTGACGAAGAACTGGCTTTCAGACCGCTGGCATACTGGCGCAGGTTATGGTCAGTTCCGGAACTGATTAGCTACAGACAAGGACTTCAGGAGGTGCTTGCAATGCCCAATGCGGGGGAAATTAAATGGTTGAAATTTATTAAATCTGAGTTGGAGGGTTTGGGTCTTTTGAAACTGTGGTCTGATCCCTTATCCACTTGCCAACTATTCCCCAAAAAGACACTGGCAAAGGTATACTATGATAGCAAACTAATGGCACTGTACCGTTGTCAAAATCAAGGGACATTGACAGAGACATTTTTAGGCACTAAGGACATCTACAGTTTTGAGCCAATGTTAGATAACTTGTATCCCTCCTTGCTTAGGAAACTATATCTACAATGGAGACATGGGTCCCTCCCACTCCGATTATTTACAAGTAAGTGGAGCAAACATGTGAATAGCCTTTGTCCAGCTTGCAAATTGGCCGAGGAGTCTGAGCTCCACATAATCTTCTTTTGTCCAGTTTATCGTGAGGCACGCAAGAAATGGATTGTTCCTTTGTGCAGAAACCTGGGATTTGGAGACTGTATAGTCGCTTTTAGAGTCCTCAAAACAGACATGTCGAAACATATTGTATTTAAAGTAGCTAAGTACTTAGGAACTCTGTGGTTTCTGAGGACAAAATGCATTAAGGCCGCCCAGTGACCATAACATGTAATAACGTGATGAACTTCTCTGAATGAACTGAACGAACCTGTAAAGTATAATTATGTTAACTGTTTTAATTGATTATTGTAATGTCTTTTATGGTGATAAAATTTTACCGAAATAAAGAATGAAGAAGAAGATCCTTCCGGGTGGTTCAGTGATACCACCAGCAGGGTGTTGTCAGTGTATGTTATGATATATATGCCGAATGGGAGAACTACTTCGGCCAGGGGTGCCATATAGGAGTTAAAAAGTGTGGGGCTCAGGGAGGAGCCCTGTGGGACTCCACAGCTGAGCGGCCAGGGGTCTGATGAGGCGTTCCCTTCAAAGACCTGAAAGACCTGGTCCTCAAGGAAGGATTTCAGCCAGGAGAGAGCTGAATGGGTCACTCCTAGACCAGTTTGCCGGCTCAGCAGGATCTTGTGATCTACAGTGTCAAAGGCGGCACTGAGGTCTAGCAGGATGATAGCTGTTGAGCAACCCTGGTCCATAAGTCTTCAAGCCTGTTCTGTTACGACCAGAAGGGCCGTCTCTGTCCCTAAAAGGGGGCGGAAACCTGTTTGTGACGGGTGGAGTAGTTTGTTGGTTTCTAGATGCTGTACTAGGATGAAGTTTATGTGTCTCTCGGTTAGCTTGCTTAGCCAAGGGAGGAGGGATATGGGTCTGTAGTTGGCGAGGTCAGAGGGGTCCAGGGAGGATTTTTTCAGGAGGGCCTTGACCTGAGCGCATTTCCAGGCTTGGGGGACCGTACCTGTTAGGATGGAGGCATTTATGATAGCCAAGATGACTGGGCATATGATATTGGCGACTGAGGGAAGGTATCGGGGAGGAGCAGGGTCCAGAAGAGACCCCGAGGTCACTTTAGGCATAATGGCTTTTAGAGAATCTTCGTCTAAAGGGGGGAATTCTTGGATGGGGCCAAAGGGGGTGGGAGGAGGACTCCTGGTGTCGACCTTGGAGGTGTCGTTCAGGGGCAAAGGGAAGGAGTTGGCGACTAGCTCAATTTTTTGGTAAAAGAATTCTGCGAGCTTGTTGCATCGATCTTGTGCCTCATCGGGATTGGGTTCTTTCTGGGGTATAGAGATGAGGTTTTTTGCAATGCGAAAGATCTCCTTGGGGGAGTTTGCGGCTGCACTAATTTTCTCCTCATATAAGGAGGATTGAGCAGTTTTTATTTCGGACTTATAGTTCCTTATTGCCTTCCGGTATATTGATTTTCCTTCTTCTGTTGGATTTTGTCTCCAGGTCCGTTCTAATTTCCTACAGGTTTGTTTAAGTTCTCTCAGTTTTGTGGAGAACCAGGGTGCAGTTTTACAGGTAGACCTTTTTTGGATCGATCTTTTGGGGGCTAACGTGTCTAGAGAGCCTTGGATCCAGAGGTTATAGTTATAGTTCGCTCTCTCTGGGTCTGAGCTAGGGTTAGGTAGTGAGTTCTCTAGAAGATTGGACCATTGGCTGGTGGAAAGGTTTGCCCATTTCCTGTCCTGTGTCTGAGTGATCCTCTTCAGGGGGATGCTGTGTGGAATTTTCCAGTGAAAAGGGATCAATGAATGGTCGGTCCATGGCAGGGGGATAGGAGTGTCGATCTGGAGGTTCCGGGAGTTGCTGAACACGGGGTCCAGAAGGTGGCCTTTCATGTGGGTTGGTGCGAAGCCTTTCTGGGTGATTTGTAGGGCTGAAAGGCTAGATACGAGCTCCTTGGCCATGATATCGGTGTGATCATCAAGGTGGATGTTGAGATCCCCGAGAAACGTGTAATTAGATGGGGAGATAGCTAAATTGGCAATTGTGGCCGGGAGTGTACTGAGAAGTTGACCTGGGGGTCCAGGGGGGCGGTAGAGCAATAGGCCTGAGAGCGTGGTGGTGGGTGAAAATTCCAAAGAGAAATTCATGTTCTCGCAGTCTGGCAGCTCCTCTATAGAGGACCGACACTGAAAGTGATCCTTAAAGATGATCGCTAATCCTCCTCCTCTACCGGTTTTGCGATCCGCTCTATGGATCAGGTAACCAGGTGGTAGGGTTTGGGTGACTGCTAGGTCGGCTTCGTCCTGTAGCCAGGTCTCAGTGAGGAATATAACATCAGGGTAAGGTCCTCTATTAATAGACGGAGTTCGATTGAGTGTTGGGGCTGGGAGCGACAGTTTCGCAGAAACAGTTTTAAGGGAGGGCAAGGGGGGGGTAAATTTCCTGGTTGTAGTTTGAAATTACAGTGGGAGCAGGCAAGATGGCTGCTTGCAGTGTCTATTGAATGCCTGCAGTTGGGGTTCATGGGACCTGCCAAGCTCCGCAGTGTCTGTGCGCTGTAAGTGGGGACACCTTTCGTCAGACTACCAGGGTTCGTGGCCCCTGGCCCCGGTCGTGCGAGGACGGGTGCAGACGGGCTTGCCTTTGGCACGCCTTCGGCGCGCCGGCGGCCGCCGGGACGCGTCCGCTGCGTGACTTGCAAGGCATGTGACTTGTAGTGTGTGGGGCTGACAACTAGGCGTGTCTGATTGGTGGATGGGCCTGGAAGTTGTAAATCACTTCCGGGGCCCGAAATCTCGTCCCGTGTCCCTCAACTCAAACCAAATGATTGGCGGTGGACCCGGGACCAGGGAACAGGTAGGTACAGTGCAAAATACAATTGTGCAGTAAATTTTTTAAAAAGATCGCTTTTTACAGTGAATTTTAAAAAGTTGAAGGTTGTAGGTTAAAAGTACGAGTGAGCCCTTCTCTGGCGCTCCTCTTTGCCAAGTTGAAATACCTTCGTCAAGCGCGTCCGCTGCGCAGCTTGCAAGGCTCCTATCTCGTAGTGTGTGGGGCTGACAACTAGGCATGTCTGATTGGCGGATGGGCCCGGAAGTTGTAAATCACTTCCGGGGCCCGAAATCTCGTCAAGCGTCCCTCCACTCAAACCAAATGATTGGCGGTGGACCGGGGACCAGGGAACAGGTAGGTATAGTGCAAAATACAATTGTGCAGTAAATTTGTTAAAAAGATCGATTCTTAGAGTGAATTTTTAAAAGTTGTAGGTTGTAGGTTAAAAGTACGAGTGAGCCCTTCTCCGGCGCTCCTCTTTGCCAAGTTGAAATATCTTCGTCAAGCGCGTCCCAGGCGTAGCGTGGGCGTGGGTGTAGCCTGGGCCGTGCTCTCTCGAACGGTTGCTGAAGGGTGAGACGCAGCGAAGTTTACCATCTGCGGTGGGCTGGATACCGCTGACGTACTTGGCAGAATGATATCACCATCAGTAGCCCTTCGACGCTACGCCTGGTTGCGTTTGACTCGTTTTTCAGGGGATGTCCAGTCTACACTTATAGACATGCCCTTTCACGGCCGCCGCCTTTTCGGCGACATGGCAGACAACGCTCTAGAGCGCTTTAAGGACTCTCGGGCCACAGCCAGGTCCTTGGGCCGCTCCACCACCCGCCCTGCGCAGTCTACCTTTTGCCCCTTTTGTGGCTACGGAAGGGCTGCCACACTACGTCCCGCCCAGAGCCACAGGCCGGCGAAGGCTGTTCATCCCCAAGGCGGCCGGGGACGTGGAAACCACCACAGTGGTTCTGTGGGCCAGTGAGCGGGTCAGTCCACCTCAGCCCCCTCTGCACAGCCTCCAAACCCACCTAGTTCGACCTTTCAGGGCCACCCAATGCCAGTGGGCGGCAGGATCCTCCATCACCTCCTCCACTGGCAAACCATCACGTCTGACAGGTGGCAGGGCTTGAAAAATCATTAAAAATGCACTAGACCTGCAGGTCTAGTAACCTACAAAATCATCTCGACCTAAGTGCAATGCACTTGACCCCTGACTCTGAAAGCAGAGGAAATTTGACAAGTTAACAAGATTTAAAAGCAGTTTTAACTCATTTACTTTGTGAGCAATAAAGATGCCTTTAAATCTTGCTATCTTGTCACATTTCCTCTGCTTTCAGAGGCAGAGGTCAAATGTCAGTTTTTCTCCAGAAAGGGCGAGTAGGACCTAAAAATAGCTCGTCCTGAATTAATCTAACTCGCAAATGCGAGCGGTCGCGTGAATTTTTCGAGCCCTGGGTGGGTTTTGCAAATAGTGTGCAGAGGCTACTCCCTCCCCTTCGAGATTACCCCTCCCTCCATGCCACTTCAGCACCATCGCATGACGGAGGATCACCTGGCCCTTCTCCAGCAGGAAGTTTTGGCACTCTTGGCCGAGGGTGCCTTCGAGCGCGTTCCTGCACCAGAAGTAGGTTGTGGTTGCTGTTCCCACTACTTTATGGTACCCAAGAAGGACAAAGTCCTGCATCCTATCTTGGATCTCCGGAACGTCAACCACTTCCCCCGGAAGGAGAAGTTCAGGATGTTGACGGTCGCTCAGGTCTTGTCTGCCCTTGACCTTGGAGACTGGATAGTAGAGCACAGGGGAATCTGTCTGATTGCGTCCAGATCTTGGAGGGCACTGCATAACAGTTGCACTAGTGGCTCACGAACCAGGATTGGGTCAACCGCAGATCCCTCTTACTTCCCCAACCAGAACACACAGTGGTGACAGAGGCATCCCTTCTGGGATGGGGTGGCCACATGGGAGAGGCAGAGATCAGAGTCTTCTGGTCTCCAGCGGAGTCTGAGCTCCACATCAACCATCTGTAGCTTCGGGCGATCTGTCTTGCGCTCAAAGCATTCCTTCCCTCGTTGGGGAAGAGTAGTGCAACTGTTCACCGACAGCACCACCGCCATGTGGTACTGCAACAAACAGGGCGAGGTGGGGTCGTGGACCCTATATCAAAAAGGCCTTCGGCTTCTTGACAAGGCTGGAACATCAGGGCATATCCCTGGTGGTTCAACACCTGGCAGGTTCTCTGAACGCCAGGCCGGACAAACTCAGCCGTAGGTGCATGATGGAACACGAATGGCGTCTTCACTCGGAATTGGCGCAAGGTCTCTTTCAGCAGTGGGGAGAGCCTTGATTAGATCTAATCGCCATCGAAGAGAAAGCGCAATTACTTCAATTCTGTGCGTTGGAATTTCCAAGGCGGCACTCGCTAGGCAACACTTTTCATCACGAGTGGAATTGCGGTCTTCTATATGCCTTTCCGCCTTTCCATTTCTGCCCAGAGTGCTGAAGAAAATTAAGCGCGACCGGGCCCAAGTCATTCTTGTGGCTCCGGATTAGGCACGAAGAGTCTGGTATCCCGAGCTGCTCAACATGGCCATTGATCCTCCGATCCGACTGCCTCTTTGGGGGGATCTTCCATAGCAGCAGCATGGGACAGTCCTCCACCCGAACCTGTCCAGCCTCCACCTCCTTGCTCCTTGCGTGGAGATTGAGAGGCAGCAGGCGTGGTTTGACCTGCTTCTCAAAGTCTGTGATGAAATCTTGGCAGCCAGGCATCCCTGTACCAAGAAGGTATACGTCTGCAGATGTAATACATTTGGGACATGATGCACAGCAAAGGCAGTGGATCCCCTTTCTGCCCCTCTTTATGAGGTTTTCTTGTTTCTCCTTTCTTTGGACCAGCAGGGCTCTGCTCTGGGCACTCGTTAGGGCTACCTCGCTGCCATTTCAGCCTTTCTCAGTCTCCCTGATCAGCCTTCTCTTTTCAAGTCCCCTGTGGTAAATAGATTTCTTAAGGGTATTACTCATCTTTTTCCTCCTGTTCCAGTCGTAATGCCCCAGTGGGACTTCAACTTGGTTCTGACATATCTTATATGCGCTCCCTTTGAGCCATGCATAACTGTCCTCTCAGACTTCTAACTTTGAAAACTGCCTTTCTGGAGGCCACCACCTCTGCATGCAGGGTGAGTGTGTTTTCCAAGCCTCCCTTTCTGGCTGTCCACCCAGACAAGGTCGTCCTTAGAACTAGACCTTCCTTTCTTCCCAATGTGGTTACTTCTTTCCACATTGGCCCAACCATCACTTTGCCCACCTTCTTCCCGCCTCCGCAATTTCGAAAGAGGAAGAGAGGCTCCACCATCTGGATCCGAAACGTGCGCTTTCTTTCTACTTGGATCTCAACAAACAATTCTGGGTGGATGACCAGCTCTTTGTTGGTTACGTGGGCGCTAAGAAAGGTCCGGCCGTGCACAAACGGACCATCTCCAGGTGGGTCATTCTGTGCATCAAAGCCTGCTATTCTTTCGATAAGAAGGAGCCTCCAGTGGGGTTGCGTGCCCATTTCACCAGGGCGATAGCAGCTACCACTACTTTGGGACGAGGTGTCCCCCTAAAAGACATCTGTCAGGCAGCTACTTGGGCATCGCTGCAAACACTTCTGCCTGGATAGCCAATTTCGGAGAGACGGCTTCTATGGCCGTTCTGTTCTCCAGGACTTTCTGGTGTGAAATTGGTTCACAGACTTACCTCCGGGGTTAGTATTGCTGGGGTATATATTCTAAGGTAAGGAATCTGTAACTAACTGTTTCCTTCAGATGAAAAAGTTACTTACCTTTGGTAACGATATATCGAGAAATATAGGTTCGTTATAGATTTCTTACCACCCCACCCATCCTCCCCGTTCTGCAAACTGACTTCTAGGGTTAAGGACATCCTTTCAGGGCCCTAGTTTTGTGCACCAGGGGTCAGTGTCTTGCATGGCTCTGCACTTCTGGCTTGGAAAGTCGTGTACAGAACTGACGTCCGCGCACAAGGGCGGTGTCTTTCTAGCTACTGCGACATCATTCCAGCGACCACAATGCCGATGCCACCTTCCGACGTGCAGGGGTACTGCTGATGAAAAACTTTCCGGATCCTGTCTGATGCTTGGGGGCAATTCTAAGGTAAGGCATCTTTAACTAACCTATGTTTCTTACAGATATATTGTTACCGAAGGTAAGTAACGTGTTCGTTTAGTGGAGTTATGATAAAGAGCCCCCTTTTAAGGTATAATAAATACAAGAGATTTTACTAGCACAACGCAAAAAGGAATCAAGACAGAGTCCATATAGGTTGACCCAGTGCTATATATCGGATAGATGACTACTGACAGACCAATAAATGGAGTGCCAATGGAAAGCGGATGCAGGAACCAGAGTGAAAATTAAGGGACCAATGGGGCCTTGAGGCCCAGTTGGATACTTACAAAGACCAAAAAACACATCTTATATCACAGTTCAGGGGTCAATAGGTAAGAAAGGGGAAACCAAGGCAGGGGTACATGGCCAAGATAACAAAAGTGCACCAAAGCGTAGTGAAGAGTGGCGTACCTGAATGCCGACTTGGCTAGGCCAGTTCAAACTGGGGCAACAACACTGCTGGAATGAGTACCTTTCAATAACAGATAAATAGAATGAGGATCTTCAAGATAGCTGGAGACTCAACGTGTAGGGGCAGATGTTCTAAATGAAAAAGAACACCTACCTAAAAATTGGCAAAAGCCAATTGGTCTCGCCTTTGGGCGCTTACTGGCTTTAGAAATGTTTTTAGAAATACTGTGCAGTATCCCCAAAGCTGTGCAGGATGGCTAAAGAGGAAACAAAAACATGTTGAGGATACTTTACAGAATTGTTAAACTCATTAGCAGAGCCAATAGGTTCCAAAGTAGAGAGAGACTGTTTTTATTCATTTACAACATAAGCGTCCCTCAGAGGTAGAGAAGTAAAGTTACGTGCCCTTAATTTAAAAGTGTGTATTGCAGCATACTGATACTTTACAAAATGGGCTCTTTCTCCCAGACTATTGCAAAACAGGCAGCAGGTAGCGTGCTTGGAAGACTGACTCAACCCTAAAAGCGCCCACAATGGAGTAGCACAAGACGGAGTGTAACACAAAATGACAGTGCCCCATAACAGATTATTTGAATGAACCCTGAGACTCCCACATATCACAGATATTGATAGTCCTTAGGCTGAATGGGGGCCCCCAGCCATAGTAGGCTAGTGCACCACAGAGGATGCAAATGCCCAGGTAGTCTCCTGACACAAGAGATGGCATTAACCTGGAGAGTTCAACCACTTTTCCAGCAGCCAATTTCGTATTATTTGCCAAAATGCTGACAATTTGATATAAAAGCTGAATTGAAATTAGTACATTCACGCCTTGTCGTAATTTTTATAATACCCCTTTGGCGCGGCATACTTTAAATCAGGGGTCTTCAAACTGTGGGGCGCGACCCCCAGGGGGGCCGTGGAGTGATGTGAAGGGGGTCGCGCATTCACAGTCACACTTCTGCCCTGGCCTCCAGGGCTACAGCTTCCCTCCTCCCCCATCCCATGTCTCAGCCCGGGCTGCTGCAGTGCAGCTCGTGCTGCTGGGGGCTCAGCTGGGCAGTGTCTGGAGTCTTATCTCTAGCACGCCCAAGTTTTTCACAGGTCTTTAAAGACAATTAGCATATTTACATGCCTTTGTTAACTGGTTACCAAGGCTTAGTTTTTTATGGTTCCAGTACCCTCTGGGCACCCACACTGCCTATTCCTTACCTTTGTATTTTTACACTTACTGCTGTAGTGTGAGATTGCATTTAATGAAAAGGAATATAAAGTTGGGTTGCCAAGAAACATGCCTGCTGTGTGTTGTTTTTATGTATTAACTCTGTTTTATTAAGCAGCAAAGGAAAACATTGCAGTGAGTACAACCACCCGCACCTGTATGAGCACAATGCGGCCGAGAACGATTCAATAGCGTGAACACTGCCAAGAGATGCTCCCATCGGGCGCGTTAACACAGCAAGCCGCCTACAACCCATCCGGGCCGGCCGCGTCTTAAATGCTAAAAGGCAGGTGCAGGTGGTATTGATTATGAAACATGAGTAACAAAGGAAGGAAGGAAGAAAGAAGGAAAAACAAACCCCAGCTCCCCACCCTCCTCCCACAACCACCCCCCTCCTTGTCCACGGAGCAAAGATAAAAGCTAAAAATGGTCTCCTCTCTAAGAGGTTCCTCAGGCTGCAGCACCATCTGGGGTCTTGTGTTTGCGTGACTGCGTCTTAGGGTCTGGAAGCGGGGTGTCTGCAAGGCGTAGTAGTCGCAGGTAGCGCGGGCAACTCAGTTCTCGGAATTCTCCTGTCAGTAGGGTCAAGAACGGCCGCCATAGCTCTGCAGTTTCTTCCCCTTTCCCTGCCTTTGCCAATGACAGCTTCTCCATCCCCAGGATCGCCCATAGCCGGTGCAGCCATCTTATTTGTAAAGGAGGCTGGACGGCTCTCCAATGCGCCACTATATTTTGTACAGCTGCCCCCAATGCAATTGCAATAAGCCTCCCTCTCCTGGCCTTTAGGGGGTACATCAGGGCGTTGGGAAGGCCCAGCAGGACATAAGCAGGAAACCTGGGTAGTTGCGTATCTAGGTGTGCTTCTATCAAGTCTAAGATTGAGTTCCAATAAGGCTGGAGGCGGTCACAGCTCCAAAGCAGGTGCTCCAGTGTGCCAAGCTCCCCACACCCTGTCCAACAGCGGTCGCTAACTCGGGGTCCCATTGATGTAGTCTTTCAGGTGTGTGGTACCAATAGGTGGCTACCTTGGTCTTGGTTTCAGTAAGGCCCATGTGATAGGCAGAGTATCTGGCTCTGTGGTAAACCCCCTCCCATTCCTTGCATGTGAGTTGTCTCCCCAAGTCTCTCTCCCATCTGGCTGTCCCTGCGTTGTAGGTGTATATGTTGGTGAGGAGTAAGTGTTGGTACAGATCGGAGATTAGTTTTTTATCAGAGGTGCGTGTCAATAGCCATTTCTCGTATGGAGTAAGGAAGCGCTGTGCACCGGGTCTGACCGACGGCTGTAACGCCCAATGGCGGACCTGCAGGTAGGGCAAGCGATCCGTTGTCCTCTTTAACTTTCTGAAAGGGAAGGATGCCGTCAAGATCAAACATATGTCCCAAATTCCTGCATGGTGTAGTTCTCCACATCGCGAACACCCGGGGTTCAAGGCCGGGAGAGAAGTCAGGGTTGTCGAAGAGCGGCGTCATCGGGGAGGGGAAGGAGGTGAGCTCCTGCTTAACAGCCACCTTGTCCCATATATCCAGGACGGTGCTCGTAATGAGCGATGCGTAGAGGTTGGGGGGCCTATGGCAGCGCGGCAAGAACGGGACACCCTGGAGTGTACGACCTGCCACCGTTTGGTCCTGAAAGAGCCAATGTTTGCCTGATTCCAGTTGGTGCCACTCCACCAATGTGCGCAACTGGGTCGCCTGAAAGTATAAGGTGAGGTCGGGCACTCCCACCCCACCGTGTGCGGGGGGGAGTATAGCGATCGCGTGTTTAAACCGTGGGCGGCGGTCATTCCAGACAAAGCGTGCCAGGTCCGATTGCGTCTTCTGAAGCCATCCCATCGGTGGGCGTAGAGGGAGGGTCTGAAACACATAGAGGATCTGTGGCAGCAACGTCATTTTGGTGGCCGCAACACGACCCAGCCATGATAATGTGAGGTGTTTCCATCGTCTGAGATCGTCGCGGGGGCGGGCGCTGAGTCTAGCATAGTTGGCATCTGCGGTGGCATGCACCGTTGGGCCCAGCAAGACCCCCAGGTAAGGAATGGAGGACGCCGACCACTGCAGGTCAAATTCAGCTTTGGCGTCTGCCAGCACCTCAGGTGACAGCGGTATGTTCAGGGCCTCCGATTTCGCAACGTTGATCTTAAAGCCCGATGCCAGAGCAAAAGTGTGGAGCTCAATAAAGAGCGCTCGGAGAAATTGCATCGGGTTGGTTAGGGAGAGTAAGATGTCGTCGGCGAATAGACTGATCGTGTGTGTGTCCCCACCGAACGGGATGCCTGTGATGAGGCTATGGTGCCTAATGCGTTGGGCCAACGGCTCCATATATAGCGCGAACAGGAGGGGGGAGAGCGGACACCCCTGTCTGGTTCCCCTGCCGATCTGGAACCGTGGGGAGGTGTGGCCATTAACCTGGACTGCAGCGTTTGAGTGGCGGTAACAATTAAATATACGGTTACGGAGGATTTCTCCTACCCCGAACCGCTGTAGCACCAGGTCCAGATAGGGCCAATGCACCCTATCGAATGCCTTCTCCGCATCGATGGTGAGCAGCATGCAGTCCGGCATCGTCCGTGACCCAGCCTCAATAAGGTGAAGGACCCATCTGGTGTTGTCGCGGTCTGCCGTTGCGGGATGAAGCCGGCTTGATCGGGCTCCACCAGTTGCTGCATGTACGGTGCCAGCCTACTTGCAATAATGCCGGTGTATAGCTTCAGGTCGATGTTGAGCAGGGAGATCGGCCGATAGGAGCTACATCGGGTGGGATCCCGCCCGGGTTTGGGAATTACCGATATTGCCGCTTCCAGGAGATCTGGGGGTATGGCGCCAGGTTGATCGAAGGTGTTAAAGAGGTCCCTCAGCAGTGGGGCCACTTGTGGGCAGAAGGTCTTGTAAAAGGCCGCTGTGTAGCCGTCCGGACCTGGTGATTTCCCCAACTTGAGGCGGGAAATCGCCGAGATTACCTCTTCTAGGCCGATGGGCCGGTCGAGGAACGTTGTCTGCGCCTCATTCAGGGATGGGAGGGTGGCCCCCTGAAGATAATCATGGCCAGTCTGTAGGTCGAGATGGTCCGCCATATAAAGTTCAGTGTAGTAGTCACCAAAGGCTGCGGCGATTGCCGCGTCCTCTGTGATGGGGGTGCCGTGGCTAGACTAGAGGGTTCGGATATGTTGCTTCTGACGCTGCTCCCACAATCTACTCGCTAGCAATTTCCCGCAGCAATCCCCGCCGGTATAATATGCGTGTCTGAGGCGCATAGCGGCATATTCGGCCACATCCTGGTCAAGTGCTGCCAACATTTTCCGCTCCGTACACAGCTGACGCCATGCCCGGGCTGCTCCAGTGCGCTGGTGCATCTGCTCCAGCTCCGCCACACGCTGTGTAAGTTCGGCTATCTTCTGTGCGCGCTCTCTATTGTTAGCCGTGGCTATAGAGATAAATTCACCACGAAGGACTGCTTTGAGAGCTGCCCATTGTGTGGCTTTGGAGGTGTCATCGTTAGCATTGTGAGTGAGGAACTGAGCTAGTGCCGATTTAATACGTTCTAACGTGGTTGGATTCTGCAAGAGACCATCTCGCAGCCGCCAGTGCCGCTGCGGGCCGGGCGTGTCCGGAATAAGAAAGGACGCCACCACCGGGGAGTGGTCGGACAGGGAGGCCGGGAGGATCTCTACGTCTCGTGCCTGAAGTACCAGCTGGGAGGATCATAGGAGGTAGTCTAGTCTTGCATATGTTTTGTGGGCCGCGGAATAATAGGTGTACGCCGTGGCCCGTGGGTGTGAGTGTCTCCACAGATCGGTGAGATCCAGATCCGAGAGGTGAGTGTGTCCTACCACTGATAGAGCCCCCACCTGTCCAGACCGCTGGGCAGAGCGGTCTGCAGTGTTGTGAAATACAAGGTTACGGTCACCCCCAAGCAATAAGTGTGGATGGGTGGTGGCGGTGGCAGCCTCCAGGGCTGTGTGCAAAAAGTTCTCTTGACCCTCGTTGGGTGCATATATGGTACACACTAACAACGTCTGACCCGCGACTTGGAAGCGGTGGACTAGCAACCTACCCTTGACCTCTGCCTCTTTCTGCAGGACCCGCCCCTGGAATGATTTGGCCACTAAGATTGCCACCCCGGCTACCTTTCTGGACGTGGACGAGAAGAACTGCCAAGGAAAGGCTCGGGACTTGAGTCTGTGTTGGTCTTTGGGCAACAGGTGTGTTTCCTGCAGGAGGCATATGTCTGCCTTCGAGTGTTCTAGGAGGGATAGGACCGCCTTGCGCTTGATGGGGTTATTGAGCCCTCTCACATTAAGCGTGAGAACAGTTAAAGGGCGCGACATTCTAAGCGGTCAGTTGGGTTAGCTGCGCGCTGCGTCTGATCTGCAATAGAGAGGTGTGCCGCTGTGACCATGGCATACTGCGGTGTGTGCGTATCGACCGAGGACACCAAAAAGGAAACTTAAAATTCCGTGGACAAGGAGAGTCCCCCCCCCCCCTTCTCCTGCCTCCCCCCCCAACCCCTGGCCTGGAGGAAGGACGTAACCGCATGGAAGGACTTCCGCTTTTGGACCGTGATGGCCGAGAGGTCTTGAAATAACGCGACCGCGTGGCCCCAGAAGCGTAGCGGCTGCTTCAGGCGTGCCTCACGTAGGATGCGTTCCTTCAAGGGAAAGTCTGGGAGAAATGCTAGAATGTCTGGCGGGGGGGGGCTGCGGCTCGCCGCGCCAGTCCCACTCTGTGTGCACGGTCGATACGGACCTCGAAGTCGGCTGGTTCTCCGAGAATCTCCCGGAAGAGGTCTTGTAAGTAGCAGGTGACGCTGTTTCCTTTGGCTTTTAATGGAACACCCTGCACGCGGATGTTGTTCCTCCGGGAACGGTTCTCAAGGTCCTCTGTGTGTGCCTGAAAGTCCACTTGCTGTTCACTGCGTGCCAAATCTGCGGATTACACCGCCGCCACCCTCTCGCCCAGGCCATCCACATCTCTGCGTAGTTCGCGTTGCTCCCCGGCCAGCTCTTGCTTCAGGGTCATGAAGTCGTCGCGTAGAGTATTGAATAGGGATTCCAGGAATGCCCTTGTGATAGGAGCACTCCCATCCTCCTGCACCAGGGCATCTGACGGGGCAGTGGGTGAGGGAGGCATGCGAGTCTTGTCCCCAGTCACAATGTTCTTGGCCAGCATGGCAGGTATTGTGCGGCCAGCTCTGCGGTTGGTGTTAGCCATAGTCCCAAGACCCCTAGTGGCGCAGGGTGTGCAGAAGAACCCCCGCCAGGGCACGGTAAGCGGTTTGGAGTCTGATCAGGGCGGTAGGGCGGCCAGGTGTATGGGTTCCCTCGTAAAATCTGTGCCCACGAGGCTCGTCCGACGGAGCGGCGGGCAGGGTCACTCAGCCAGGTGGGCTCGCCGATCGACGAGGCTGCACAGGTCCCCGAGTGTGCCGAAAAGGCCAAGTCAGGCCTGGCGGGTTTTAAGTCACTGATATGGCGGACCGTGCTCTCCTACACAAGTGGGGGGCTGCGCCAGTAGGAATGTGCCGCGTCCATGTGCCAAAGATGTTGGGCACACTGGCCCCCACCCGATAAGCCCACCACCGGGAATGCGACCGCTCACCGTGTGCTCGAGTTGGTCACAGCCGAGGCCTGTATCCTGCCACAGATCCCCCCATCGGCCGCGGGCGGGCGGGCCGTCCGTGCAGCAGGCCGCTGGCGGCGGCGCCTTCGCCGGCTCCGGTCCCCCGGAGGAGGGGGCCCCCCACGTTGTCCCTCAGTAGCCCTAGGCAGTCTCGGCGTGTGGCGCCACAGGGCGCGATCCAATCCCCGGGTCCGCCGGTAACTCCTTTGTGTCGCAGTCGAACTCCGCTCACCTTAGGCCGCACATCCGGGGCCTCGATTACGGCGTTGGGCCCTGTGCAGTCGGGAGTCCGCTCCGCGCACTCCGCGGGGTATGTCAGGCTCAATCGAGCTGCTGGCCTCTCCGCCCGGGTCCTCCGTCTCTCCCAGGATGCCGGGGACTCCCGTGGTCTGTTCCGGGTAGGCCCGAGACCGGGGTCTCGATTTTCGCGCCGGGCCGCGTGGGCCCGTCCCCGCTGTTGCTCCCAGGGGCCGTGGCCGCCGGGCGGCAGGTCTCGGGGTAGGTCTCGGGGCAGGGTGGCCTCTAGTCACCACCGCCTGTCCGTATACCCCCTCAGTCGGGGTCCGCCAGTGCACTCACATTGATCACAATGCACTCACACTGATCAGCATGCACTCACAACAATTACCCACTCACCCTGTACTCAGTGATCACAATGCACCCACACTGCTCACCATGCACTCACACCATTCACCCCCTCACCCTGCACTCAGTGATCACAATGCACTCACACTGATCAGCATGAACTCACAACATTCACCCACTCACCCTGCACTCACAGTGATCATAATGCACTCACACTGATCACAAGGCACTCACATCATTCACCCGCTCACCCTGCACTCACACTGATCACTATGCACTCACACTGATCACCATGCACTCACACCATTCACCCGCTCACGCTGCACTCAGTGATCACAATGCACTCACATTGATCACAATGCACTCACACTGATCAGCATGCACTCACAACATTCACCCACTCACCCTGCACTCACAGTGATCACAATGCATTACACTGATCACAGTGCACTCACATCATTCACCTGCTCACCCTGCACTCACACTGATCACCATGCACTCACACCATTCACCCGCTCACCCTGCACTCACAGTGATCATAATGCACTCACACTGATCACAATGCACCCACACTGATCACCATGCACTCACAACATTCACCCGCTCACCCTGCACTCACAGTGATCATATTGCACTCACAGTGATCACAATGCGCTCACACTGATCACCATGCACTCACAACATTCACCCGCTCACCCTGTTCTCACAGTAATCACTCTGCACTAAAAATGTGCTTGCATTGTTCACTCGGTACCTCACCCTGCAGTCACATTAGCACACTTCTCACCCTGCACTCATGTGATACTTCACTCACCTGTCGCCCCCTCACTGCTCAATATGTAGGTCATTCAAACAAGGCCATCACTAACCATGCACTAATTTGTCCCACTCTGCACTTCACTCACCCTGTAGTCACTCCTTTTACCCTACTCTCACACTGTTGCATTGCGCACCGTGCAGTCACATGGGCACTCTTGTCACCCACACAGTACAGAAGGTTAACGTGCCTGGTACAAAGAAGATGTACCATGCACATCACAGAACTGAGTGTGAGTAAACTATGGGTAGCGCTATAAAAAAAATGAAATGTTTGTCTGACAGGTGCTATAGAGAGATGAGGTGTATTGTTGGTGAGTGGTAGTGAGGGAATTCATGGAGAAGGTGGAAAGACTATTGCACCGTGTGCGACCAGTGCTAGGGCCAGCCCTGGCTGGGAGTGTTAACCCCCCTTCCCCCCCCCCCGAAGTTCGGATCTAGTGGATCCACTGCTTCTGCCTATTATTATTCACATTTGTAGTGCGCTACGGTTACCAAAAGGTGTCCTGGGGCTAATAACCATCTGCATGCAATGTGAGAGAGGGATCCGGGGTTGGGAGAGGAGAGAAGAGAGGGATGGAAGGAAGGGGGTGAGAGGAAAGGGGCATGGGTAAACTACTTAACTCTGTCTAAGAGCGCCAGGGTATGAAGGGACCCTTGCTGCTCCCGGCCATGGCCCGGTGAGCTTCTAATGTGGCAGCGCGTATTCCTGTGGAGTCGGAGGCCCTTCACAAAGGTTGACTAGACATCTTTCTGATGTTAATTGCTGTATTTTGGTTATAAAATGGAACTGATGGGGTGAAATCTTTCCTCAGTGTTACTGTGCTTAAAAAATGTCAAAATAATAAAGCAATGCTAACCCAAAATACGCAGCATCATAGAACATTATTTACATTTTCTACTCACACAATTTAGTCAAGCCTGTCGTATAATTTGGTCCTCACCTGCCTCATAATTCCAGTAGCCCTGGCTAGAGGTTTAGAAATTTTTGTCAAGAGGGGGTCCTTACGCCTGAAAATTTTGACAGGGGGGTCCCAGCGTCCAAAAGTTTGAAGACCTCTGCTTTAAAGCAAGTTTAACCTCCGGCCGGTGGTTGTTAATGATGAAGAGCGCTTTCTAACAACCATCATCTCACTGACCAGTACTTCCCGTCTGCTGCAGGTAGATTTGAATATTTAGGCAGAAATTAATATAGCACCACTGGTCTAGAAACCGTGGTTTCACCAAGCTTTATTTTCACATGTGAGGAGGCAGAGCTCATAACGAATCTGCTTTAACGAAGCGTGTTTGTGACACGCATGGAAACAATATTTAAAGCGCACCATCAGAGATGATAAAATCATGAGAAAAGCACAGAGCTCACGTATTATGATACTCAAAATGCAAATTGTACATTATTTGCTGCGCAAGTCTTCGATCGGCATGCCTGTCCTGCAGTCCTCTAAGAAAGCAAGTATCAAGGTAGTGGAGAGGATGTGGTGCAGCTGCCAGAACTGCTGGCTCGAGAGCTGAGGCTCCAGGTTCGAGTCTCAGCGGCGCAACAGACTGTGATTCTGGGTAAATCACTTAGGACCAGATACATAAAGAAACCGTTTAGCGCTTTCCTAATTGCGAATCTTTGCGATTCGCAATTAGGAAATTGCAAAACGTTATGCATGAAAGTGTGTGGAACACTTTTAGCGATTCCTAGGGGATCGCAAATGACCTCCTTATGAAAATGTATGAGGTAGGTCGCAATTTGCGACCCCCTAGGAATTGCAAAAATCACACAGATGGTGGCCTGCTGGGCTCAGCAGACCACCATGTCTGTGATTGCTTTCAAAGAAAGTAATTTTTTTTTTAAATGCAGCCCTTTTCCTTAAAGGAAAACGGGATGCGTTTCAAAACCCAAAATGAAAAGTTTTCTTTTCATTTTTTAAGAGCAGGCAGTGTTCCATAGTAGGTGGTAAAATGCAAATGTTTTGCGACCGCATTCATGGTCACAAAACATTCATTTAAAAAAAATATATATTTTTATTGCAGCTTTCAAGTTTGTCCAAACATTCCGATATTCAATTCAGTTGCTCATCTCCTTAGACCATAGGCCCCCCCCCCCCAAAAAAAGGAGTTGTACACGGCCATTCAGCTCACACCCCGGAGGTCGAGCGGCATCATACAATGGAGCACTACTATCTTACAGGTGTAGAAACGTTCTAATATGGCTGAACCGTTACCAGTATCCAAGACTGCTTTACTTTCTTCTCAACTCTCTTGCTCCTCACCCGTTGAGCTGCTAACAGAACTATATACACATTCCCCCCCAAGAAAAATACCCCAACACCAGCCCCCTATATCTCCCCAGGTGTGTCAGAGTTCCACAGGAGGAAGTCAGGATCCCACACGAGTAGTGCAAGTCCGAGACCGGCAATCAGGATTGATCAACAGAGGCCATCACGTGGGTGCGGGGCAATCCAAGGGAAAGGACTCGGCCGCTCTCAAACCCAGGCTAACGCAATGAGGGTGCAGGGCTATGCGCAGGGGAGCCCTCGCTGTCCGATTCCGAGCGCGTGATGTCCATAACCAATCGCTCCCATGCTCGGGCACTCTCCAGAGCAGTGTCAGTACCCGCCCTAAGCGCCATCTATAGTCGTACCTCCCCCTCACAGCGGGCCCATTTGCTGAGCTCCGTTCTCCATCTCTCCACCGTAGGACCCCTTGTCGCCTTCCATTGGGATGTTATGGTTCGTTTCGCTAAGAGCAGTCCCAGGTCTAGAAACTTACTAGTGATTTTATTCTTAGATGTATGTGGGAACCAGTGGAGTATGCAGTGCGCCATTGTGAGTTGTAAATCCCTCTCAGTGATTTCTCGTAGGCTCTCCACTACCCCCTGACAGAAGGACCCCAGTGCCGGGCAGGACCAGAACATGTGTTTGAAATCGGCCACCTCTGCCGGGCAGCGCGGACAGGCCGCCGGGTGTGATGGGAAGTACTTATGTAATTTGTCCGGGGTAAGGTATGCCCTGTGCAGGATATAAAAATGCACCAACTGAAAACTCGCGTTGCGCGTCCCTTTTCAGGCCCGTTCCACTATACCAGGCCACGCCGTCTCAGGGATCTCCGTCATTAAATCCGCCTCCCATTTCGCCTTCAGAGCCAATAACGGGGTTAAAACTTCCATAGTCATGCGCCTGTAGAGGCACGTAATGGCCTTGACCGTCCCCGCAGCCGTCATCATGTACTGACAACCCATGGACAGAGGCGGTTCCGTCGCGCCCGACCTCCAGTGTCTACGGATCGCTGCTGTCAGCGCCGCATGAAGGAGGAAATCTCCCCCCGGAATCTCAAAGCGATCCCTCAAGAGGTCGAAAGGCATCAGCACACCGTCCTCAAATAGATCACCAATGGTCGCTAGACCCTGCTGTTCCCAGTCTGCCAACCGGTGCCACGTGCCTCCATGCAGGAGCGCTCTGCACAGCCTGAGAGGGATCTCAGGAGTGTATGGAACCGCAATGCGTCCCCTCCGCAGATATCTGTGCCAACACTTTCGAGCCGCCGCGAACTCTTGAGTGAGATGGAGGTCCCCCATCGGGAGGCCCAGGACGATCCGGGACAGCACCTGTACCGGGCCTACCGGTTCACCATTCGCGTCCTCTTCTCTCGTGGCTCTCGCGGCTCTCGCCACCCATTGCGTCAGCCATTGCAACTGGGCCGCCAGGTAATATAGTTCGTAATCCGGCACCGCAAGCCCCCCTCACCCCGAGACCGTAGAAGCGTGGTGTGTGCCACTCTGCATCTGCCCGAGCCCCAGAGAAAGTCAATCACCATGGTCTGAAGCCGCCGGAAATAACTCGTTGGGATCCAGATCGGTAAGGTTCGGAAAAAATAGAGCAGCCTTGGCAGCGTTACCATCTTGAGGAGCGCCACCCTCCCCATCAGAGATAACGGAAGCGTGCCCCAAAAGGCGAGATTCGATTTAGCGAGCCTGATCGCCGAGCCAATGTTTCCCTCTAGAATGTCGGTGTTGTTGTGGTAAATCGAAGTGCCCAGGTAGCGAAGAGTCCTCCCCTCCCAGGTCACTCCTTCTGTGGTGAGCGGGCATGTTCTACGCGCACGGGTCGGGAACAGGTAAGGTTTCGCCCAGTTCACTCTGAGGCCCGATACCATGCTCAGTTATTTGAGGAGGGATTTAGCTCCACGCAGGGAGGCAGCAGAGTCCGCTAGAAACAGCAGGAGGTCATCAGCGTATAAAGCGATGTGGTGCATCTGTCCGTATACGTCCAACCCCTGATATGCCTGCCCCAATCGGGCTCGCGCCACCAAAGGCTCGATCGCTATGGCAAACAGTAGGGGGGAGAGGGGGCACCCCTGTCGGGTGCCCCGTCCGACGGTGCAAGCCTCCGATATTACCCCTCCTTTTCTGACCCTAGCCGTAGCGTCCCGGTACAAAAGTGCCGTCCAATCCACGACGCCCTCGCCTAGCCCCATTGCGCGCATAACATGGAAAAGGTAGGGCCACTCCAGACTATCGAAGGCCTTCTCCATGTCGATGGCAAACACCGCTGCCTCGTCCACATCATAGGTGTCAGCCTCCAGAACGTGGAGGAGCCGTCAAATATTAAGCGCGGTGTTGCGGCACGGGATGAAGCCAGATTAGTCCACATGTATCAATGTGGTCATATGGGGGAGTAGACGCGCCACCCAGATTTTGCTCAATATTTTGTAGTCCAGGTTAAGCATGGACAGTGGACGATACGCCGACCTGTCCCAGGGTTGTTTACCTGGCTTCAGTAGTGGGACAATTATAGCCTCACCAGTGGTCTTCGGTAAGCCACCTAGTCGTTTAGCCTCATTGTAGAGCCACGCCAGCCGGGGCGCCAGCAGGTCTACATAGGTTAGATAGAACTCCGTCGGAAGCCCGTCGGAGCCCGGCGTTTTATTCCGTGCAATACTCTTAATGGCGACTCTCACCTCCCTCACCTCAATTTTATCTCCCAGAGGCTTTGCTTCCTCTTCGGTCAGCTCCGGTAAACCCAAGCCTTCCGTGAATGTCTGGAACTCGTCTTCCGATGGGAGGACCCGATTACGGTATAGTTCCGTGTAATAGTCATAGAATAGCTCATTAATTCCCTGCTGGTCGAAACGCGCCTGCCCCGCGTGATCTCTGAGTTCGAGGATGACCGAACCGCGGCGAACCGGATTGGCCAGTCAGGCCAACAGAGCCCCCGTCTTATCCCGTTCCGAATGGGCACGTGTGAGGTAGGATTTGTAGTCAAAGCACCGAAGGCGCTCTACCGTCACTGCCGCCGATTCCTTCGCCTCGAGGAGGGCCTCATGGATATCCGGTCGCTCAGGGCGTTCTCTCTCCAGTGAACGCAGCTTCTCGTCCTCGCGGTGAATTTCGTTAAGTAAGGTCTTCGGCACCCCCGATACCGTCGCAATGCAATGCCCCGCACCACTGATTTGAAGGCGTCCCATTCAATGGTGGCCGATCCCGCAGTCCCCGCATTGATCTGAAAATATGATTCTATACTCGAGGCTATCTCGGATCGGAAGACTTGATCCTCGAGCGACTCCAGACGCAGTTTCCAGGTGGGAATGCGCGGACGACGCTGCGACCAACGCAACTGCATCAGCAGCGGGTTATGGTCGGAGATCGTGCGTGTAAGGTATTCACTGTGGTACACCTCGCCATGCACTTCCGGGGAACATACGAAGGCGTCTATGCGGACATGGAGTTCGTGTAGGGAGGAGAAGAAGGAATAATCCCTCTCCAGTGGATGGGCGGCTCTCCATGAGTCAATTAACCCCCATTGACGTTGCCAGTCAGATCGCGCAAGCGCTAGTTTTCTCGCTGGTGCATTTGGTAAGGGGGGATGTGAACGGTCCAGTGTGATGTCAGTTACACAATTAAAGTCCCCCCCCAGGAGCACCGGTCCCACCAAGAACGGGGCCAGTGTGCGGGACAAGGATGAGAAGAAGGCAGGTTGTTCTACGTTCGGGGCGTACAGACATCCCAACGTTAAGTCCCTCCCGTCTAGTTTCCCCCTCACCATTGCGTACCTCCCCTCCGGGTCAATAAGCTGTTGTATGCATTGAAAGGGAACCCCCGCCCTTATCCATATGACCACCCCCCTAGCGTAGGCCGAGTAAGCAGTATGGTAGACCTGTCCCCTCCACCTCCGCTGTAGAGCTTTCCCCTCCTGTGCTAAAAGATGAGTTTCCTGTAGAAAGGCTATATGAATGCCCCGCCGAATTAAATATGAGTGAATTTTGTGACGCCTATGCATGGTATGCATCCCCCTCACATTCCATGTGATACATTTGTAACCTAAGTCGGGTCCCATGACAGTTCAGGTCCCAGCTCATAATTCCCCCCACGGAACCCCCGACACACCCAGAGCCCACCCCCCATCCCCCGCAGTCGCAACCCAACAACCCTACCCAACTCCCACTCCCCAGGACAGACAACCAACGTGGTAACCCCATCCAAACCTTGCAAATCATTGTAAACGTACCAGAGCAGGCTAGGCTGTTTGAGACGTCAATCGTGGCCAGACCCAAAGCTACCCCCCCTCCCTTCTCCCAAGTAAGTAGCCACAATCCATAATACACCCCCCCCCATTACATTGGATAACAACAGGAGCGAGCTGCCCCCCACCTCCCAGCGCCATCCGTCAGGGCCCACCCCACGACCCAGTACCGTGCATCAGCGTGTCCAATGTCCTCACAGCAACATCAGCCAAAGACACCATCCGCCATTTGCGGAGTCACCACCGGTAGGTCCACCTCCGAGTGATCATGAGCGCTGCTGGAGCCAGGACTTGAGTCAGTATTCTTTGAGCGCTCCGAGGCGCTACCGGAGGGGCTGATCTCCCCCTGGCTGATGGCCGCCACCGCCAGCACTGCCTTATTCCGTTCTTGTTGCCACCCAGCCGGAGAGCCAGGGCGTCGCGTCGGCGTCACATCAGCGGAGCTTCGTTTCGGCGTGGTCGCAGGGGGGTGTCCCCGCCAGTCTCCCCCCTGGTTTCTATCCAGTCCCAAGCCGCTTGCGGTGTAGGGAAGAAGTGCGTGTCGCCTCCAGCCCTTACCTTCAGTCGGGCCGGGAAGAGCATGGCATAGGGTAGGTGCATAGTTCTCAATCTTCGCTTGACCGCCAGGAAGGAGGTCCGCTGCCGCTGGACATCTCTGGTGAAGTCCGGGAAAATCATGACCTTACTATTACCGATGCGCAGGTTCGACAACCCCCTGGCCAATTGAAGAATGTGGTCACAGTCCCGGTAGTGCAGTAGGCGTGCCACCATCGGGCGCGGTGGGCCGCCAGCTCTAGGCGGGAGTGTCGGGACTCTGTGGGCCCGTTCCAGGGCGAAAAACGGGCAGAGCCCCTCCGGCGCCACCTCCGCTCGCAACCAGGTTTCCAAGAAGGACACCGCATCCTGGCCCTCCTCTCTCTCCGGAACACCCACGATACGGAGGTTGTTGCGTCTGGAGCGCCCTTCACTGTCCTCAGCCCTAAGCTCCAGCACTCGAACCATCTGCGCCACCTCCGCCAATGAGGCCTTCATGGCAGCCAAGTCTCCAGGAACGTCCTTCATGTTCGTTTCCGAAGTCGTCACACGTTCCTTCAGCTTCCTGTGGTCATCCTTCAAGAGGGACAAGTCAGACCCAATGGTGTCCATCCGCTTCTCTAGGGCCTCACGTGATGCCACAATGGCCTGTATAATGTCGCTCAGGGAGGGGTCCTGTGGTGGGGCTGGGCCCCCAGAACCAGATGCCGTCTCGTCCCCTGTGTGGAATGGCCCGGATCATCGAGCCTCAGCACATCAAAGCCCTTCTTTCTGGCCCCTCTGACCATCTTGCGGGAGCGTTCAAAGCCCACCTCGAACGATGACTCTGGAACCACAGGCTTCACCCGCCCTGTCCCAGCACACCTGGTTCGCTAGTCCGCCGACGGCACCACAGCTTATCGCCAATTCCGGCCCCAGACCCCTCCGTCTGTTGTGGCAGTTATATCCTCAGTACCTTAAGTGGGCGCAAGGGCAGTGCAGGGGGAACGCTCCAGGCGGTCCGCCGCAGCATCCAGCAGGCTAGTGGACAAGCCGCAGGGATCTAGCTCCGGACCAGCGACCAGCCCTCAGCGGCCCTCGGTCTTCCCTCCGCAGTTCCACAATGGGCCACGCTCACCACTCAGCTCAAGGTGCAGAAGGACTCAGGGGGTCCCAGGACCCAGTGCTACTGGGGGGCTCAGAGGAAGCAGGAGTCACAGTCACCTCCTGTATCCAGGGCACCAAACTCTTGACATCTAGCTCAACTGTGGTGACAGACCCCCACGAGCGCCCCGCGAAGGCGCTCCTCACCACTTCCTGCCCACCACTCAGGGCAGACCCCTCAGGCAGCCAGGGAACTCAAACAACTGCCGGTGCTGCCCCCAGGGGCAATGTTCGATGGTGTGCTCGCCCCAATAGCAGGGTGGGTCCCTCGCGAGGGGAGGCTGCGGTCCCCCGACGTCTGCCAGCCGCGGACTGGGGATTAACAGATTTGCGCGGGCGCCGCCATCTTGAAGTCAAGCAGCTCGCCGGGACTCCGCTCCCGAGGTTCAACCACCCCGCAATCTCCTGCTGCGCTTCCCACCACAAGCTGCTCACGTGCCCCTCTGCTCCAGCCTCAGCAGGTCTTTATCGCCGCCAATGGATTCCTGTCGCCTGCAGCTCGCCCGTAAGGCATCCCGGGCAGGGACGACAGCCGCCATTTTGTGAGCCCGTCTCCCCAGGCGCCGCACTCGGGGGGGGGGGGAAATGAAGTTTTCTGTGCTTGTGGGGCTCCCAGCTCCTCCAGCCTCCTCCTCAACGCACCCCAGGGTCTCCGATGCGCCTGCGGAGGTCAGGGGTCCAGTATAGGGGTCAGGATATGTGCTAGAGAGGGTCGGGTACGGAGGAGCTCCGGAGTCCCGCTTCTGCCTACATCGGCGCTCAAGCCACGCCCCCCCATCACAAAACATTCATGCATACTGTTGGGATTTGGTATTTGGAAGGGACGCCCTAAACAAGCCCCTTCCAAATATCTAATCACAAACTCATTTTGCGATTCAGTAAAGGTTACCGAATCGAAAAATAGGGTTTGCTGGATCGCAAAACATTTTTTGCGATCACAAACGGGCTGAATCTGTGATTCTGCCAGTTTGCGAGGAGAAAAATGCTTGATGCATCTGGCCCTAAATCTCTCCCAGTGATAAATTGAGCTGTTATATAAGTCTGCTAATTTAATTGAAAGTGTCATGCAAGCTAAAAAATCAGATAGAGGCAAAAATCTATGAAAAATAGTTTCACCAAAGTAGATTTTAACAGTATTTTGGCTATGGGACACTCATATCAGAAACAGACAAGGAACAAGCATTGGTAAATGCAGGAAAATATGCACCGGCCAATAAAAATGGACTTAAAGAAAGCAGCAAGCACAGGGACCAATGAAAAGCGAAGAAAGCTAGGGGGGCAGGATGTAAGTCCCTTTTTAAGATTTATATTAAAAATAATCGATTTCTCAAGCACAGAGCATGCGCTTTGCAGCGAAACCGAAAAAGGAGCTTCTCCTAACAATGAGTCAGACACGTGGAATCGTCTATGAAAACACATTCTCCATCCTTACCCATGGAAAATCTATAGTGGCCTTCAGGTGGAGCACCTATAACAGTACATGTGGAAGCATAAAATACAGAGGAGTCACTTCCCGTTTAGCATCCATTGATTACTACAAAACACACAGAATCCTTTTTGTAAAAATACCTTGAAACTCCCTTCACTCCCATTTTGCGAATATTTCCATCCTTATTTATAATGACAGCATGACCAAGATGAATGACTTGAACAGAAAAAAGGTCGAAGTCCCCGTCTATTCAGGCCCAACCATCTTGTATTTTTGTATTGGGGAACTAATAGAAAAAATATTCACCTACCAAGTGTTCGAAATGTGATTCAGATGCTTTGAGACAAATCTTTAAATAGGAAGACTGGGTGCTGGTACACATTGTAGTGTTGTGTGATTCTGTGCAATAGGAGCCTTGTGATCTTCGGCGTACTCCTCACAAAGTTACATAATCTGCTGGGAGATTTTTTGGGTGTCTGTGTGTGGTCAATAAAGGTTTGTGATGTAGTGCATTCAGTTAACGGTTGCATGCCAACGAATAAGGATGTGTACTATAGAGCTCTGTTTGGGCAGTGCTCATTTATATACTCCCAAGCTGGGGAGGACCCAACATCTGCTTACGATTAGGGGATATGAGTCCTGCAGAAACAAGATTGCGTGGCACGCTATTTGAGATTTATATCTGAGTGGCTGAATTAGAGAACTACAACCCCCAGGAGTAGCCTTGTGTGAGAGGAGGTTGAGGGACCACACTCATCACACCGATCAGGCACCTATTTCAAGCCTTTCATCTTCTTGCGGCACGGTACACATTAAATGCAATTTTTTGCCTAGGGGCTGAATCAGAGGACTGCAACCCCCAGAAGTAGCCTTGTAAGAGAGGAGGATGGGGAACACACTCATCAGGTCGGTTGGGCACCTACTTCCAGCCTCTCCTCTTCCCACTTCGCGGCACAAGCTACTCATGCCCTATTTCACCCTGGCTGCAAGCTGGAAGCGAAAGTCTAGACATGTAACACTAAAATCGATTACATGATTAACTACCTGACTTGTACTCCGGTTACTCCAGCTATTAATCTCCTGGATGTTACTGATAACTCTGCTTGGGCTCCCCTTTTCTCAAAATTTGTGGCTCCATTTAATGACAGTCTTCTTCCCCCCCTAAGGGTGGAATATGATAAGTTGGATGCCGAAGTTGGTAAACTTTCTAAACTACGTCAATGCCACTTTATGCTCCCTCATACCGTGACAAAATCAGCTGCTATTTCTGTAACAAGGCCTCCACCTCCATCTCTCCCTAAGTCGATTGTACCCACAAACCTTGGTAGGGATGCCTAGTGTTTCTGAACCTAGCCATCCCTCCTCCACTAACGATCTTGACTTGCGACTCATTTCCTCTTTGCCGCAGATTCATCTTCCACCTGCTTTAGCCCATATCTTATAGTTCTGACTAAATCTATTGGATCCCAGCTTGGAGGCTACTGTCCAACTGCTGGACCTGCTACTCATCAGGTAGCGTTTCCCTAAATGTTTTGCTTTTTCCCATTAAGTTTTGCTCGTTCTCTTGTGTGGCCTTCGAGCTCAGGGCACTTTCCCACTGTAATTGCAGTGCGAAAGAAACACGCACCCTTCCTACACGTATTAGGAAGTGGTGCCACTATGGTGTTCTTAAAGACAGGTAGGCCTGTGTGTGCGGACTTGCATCGCTGGTGTTGTTTAACCATGTGATTAGCCTGCCATTGCAGGTCAGTGTGCACACTTGCACAGATTGGGCTTTTAAACGTGTTCAACCTACCACGGCAGGTCTGTGATGTTGCCCTTGTGCATGTACTCAGGCTGGCCTTTCGCAAGCACTGGCCATCCTGAGGGGAACTTTCACTTCCATTCATAGTGGAAGGTGAAGGGTTGGGCAGGTACACGTGTGTGTGCCCTGCCCAGTTAGTAGGGAATACCCATATGTGGTTCCCTACCGATGAGGCTTGCTCTTCCCTTTAGTTAGTATGGGAAAGGGGCCAACCCTACTTTGGACTGCAATATAAGTTTGCAGTGGCGCAGCCTCATGATGTTTCCTATCAATGGATTCACTAGGCCAAACCCGTTCCAATGGTAATAGTGGTCGTGGCATATCTTTCGTGGAAATGCCACTCATGGAAAGTGGACATTTCTATTCATAAAACTCTTTGTATGCCATGGTGCTGGCGACAGTCAACTCAGAAAGCCGAGGGTGCACATCTGTGCATTTCCCAGCAATAGCCATAAACCATTGGGCATGCAGTTTAAATGGCCGACCTCTGCCATTTGCAGGCCTGGCGAAATATATGGAGGCAGGGATTTGGCACTTGGCTTCTGGAGCCGGATCACGGCCCCCATAAAGATATCGATCTGCAATCTGCTGCTCATGGTAGACAGGACAGAAATTTAGGGGACAACTCTGTGGTTCATAGGGATACCATTTGAACCTCCCCCCTAACTTCAAAGGCCCATGTCAGTATAACTACTAGGTGCAATGCAACTGCAGGGGTCAGACCCGCTTGTAGGAAGGCAGGGCCGGAGAACCTGGTCTGCGTCTGTGCACAAGGCCAGAGAAAGCGGTTATGCACAAGGAGGATTATTTCCTATTCTCAATTGCATCCACTAAGAAAACTGCACATAGTCCTACATTATCTATCAATCCCTCCCCGTTCTACACAGCGACTGCTACAATTGCTATTTATTATAATGGGATCATCCTCATGCAGGCATCAGACCATAACCTTAATATACTGGACTACATCTTCCTGATCATCAAAGCGAAGGTTGCAAGACCCTTTCCCACCTCCCCAACAAACCACTCTCCTAACCTTCTGACTGACTCCCTACCTGACTCCCCATCTAGACATTCTCCCCCGGTATCCCATAGCACAAATACACCCACCCCAACTCCTACATCTGACCCCAGACTAGATAAGATACTACTATCCTTTCAACCAATAAAAGAGGACATCCAAACTCTTCATGTCCTGATCCGGCAACAACCCAAACCACAAGCGAAATCCATTTGGCGGCCATACACTAGCCCCTCGCCTCAGTTGCTCCCCAGATGGAAAACAGTACCTTACCCCAATGCCTGATCCTGTCCGATCAGGGAAATGAAAACCCTATCACTGAATGATCTTACTTCCCTACTTCATTCCTATGAACCCCCTTCTCTACCTTCTAGACCTGCGCACACGGAGAATACAAAGAAACTGTCCTTAATCCAACCCATCCATTCCAGTGCCCCCAGAATTATTAAACACACTCCCAGAGGTAGAGTTGAAAACAACCTGAAAAGAGTACCCATTACCCACGACCAGAACACCACGCCGGCCAAGGCCCAGATAAAATGTATCCTACTAAACTGTAGATCCGCAGCACGTCATGCCGCCGATATAGCTCACCTCATTATAACCAATGAACCCGACCGTATAATTTTAATGGAAACTTGGCTAAACGAATCTTCTACGCCCATCTTAGAGATACTAGTTCCCCCAAACTGTCACATCACAAGACTAAATAGAGCAGATAGGCTAGGTGGTGGTATTGCCTGCATCCATAGGAACAACCTCTCTGTGAACCGCTCCAACTCCTTGGTGTTCTCCTCCTGTGAATACCTTTGCCTACACATCACTACTAGCAATAATAAGCCAATATGCTCACTACACTCTTTCTATCATCCTCCTGGTAACAACCTTACCTTCATCGAACACATGATGGATATTCTAGCCACAAATGTTGGACAACAGACGCCGCAAAACTAACCTTGCCAACTTGACCTTGCTTCGGGACCACCTTGCTGCTGCTAACCTGGGACACGCTCGTTTGCCAACACACAGTCCCCCCGCCGCCGCTCATCCCATCTACAAGCGGCCGCTGAGCGGAGGGACTACACGCCCCAGGAGTCCTTGCGGGGTAGTCCCAATCACTGACGCTCACTAGCGCGCCAGAGGCGCATACATTACCGGCACTCCCTCCGCGTCGTGGGACGCGCGCGGGCGAAGCCCGGGCAAAGGGCGGGCCGTCTGTGGCCGTCTGTGGCCGTCCGGGGCAGGAGGAGGCAGGGCTGGGCCATATCCCTGACATTTGTTTTCCCTAACACATGGTTGGTGAGTGCCTTCACACTTACAATTCTTCCCGATTTTGACTTGTAAATTAATAATGGGAAAGAACGGTGCCATAGCCACTGCGACTAACTTAAATGCTATCGACACCGCACTGGAGCATGCTATGACCCTGGTGAGTAATGAAATTCAAATGGCAAAAAAACAGACTGTCCGTGGGTCCCACTAAACCACCAGGCACAAACCTTCTTGACACCTTAGATAACACCACAGCTCAATCTTCGTCGCATATGGCTATTGTACACCCACCCCAAACCGTAACAGGAGACAACTCTTTCGAACTGGTAGGCCCAGAACTGACTAGCCCGGTTGTCAATGCTGAAGTTGACCCAAGCCAAGTTGACGATTCACTTATGGCGAATGTATCCATCATGCCTGACCCTGAATTATGTGGTACCAAAAAGAAAAGGAAGGCATCCAAACAACCCTGCCCTAACCCGAAAAGAATACAGCCACCCCGTTTGAAACCTCAACAAGCAACTCTAAACAGATGGTTTAAGGGCAATTCCACTAGCACCGATCTCACCATCAATCTCGAACCCTCTATGGACCAAGTTCAAACTGGCAACGGATACAGTGACATCACTGTTCCAATCACAGTAATAGGGGAGGATTCACAATGTAACTTTAAAGAAACACAATCCACGCAAACTGGTTTATCTGATTTTACACTGGGGGACACAGCTATCGACATCATTGTCGACACAGTCTGTAACCGCATTAAAGGACTGATAGACTCTAGTTTTGATAGGTTGTGGAAACGATTGGATCGCCTTGAAAGTTTAATTTCGAAACCCACCTTGTCTAATAAGGAAGCCAACGAACCTACCAACTCTGTTAACTCCCGGAAAAACCATATGCCAGGGAAACAATTGACTCTCCCTCCGCCTTTAACATCTAAAATTATAGCATCTAAGCCCTCAGGGACACTATTGTCTGCATCAGTACCCTCACCAATTCAAATCACAAAATCTGTGTTAGTCACCACTGATTGTAATACTCCCATATGCCCCAGCTTATCACATGACACTAACACAAATCCTGCTCATAGCAGGATGTTAGATTGCGCCAACACAGCTGTGTTTACGGACAAAGCGCCCGACGAACCCAATAAAGATATTTTGAACCTGCCACCTCCATCTTGCCCATACGTTTTAGTCCTCGCAGGGGTTCCCCCCCCCCCCCTACAGAGAAATAAATTCGAGTCATGGGTCCAGCTTAGAAACAAATGTATGGGTTGAAACATAAAAGGTTCAAAAGGCCTGACATGAGTGAAATCTTAATGGTCCGCAGGGTGGGCTGGGTAGGCCACGCACCAAACACAATCAAAGGGGACTGCATTGTTATTAATTTTTCACACCCGAGATTGCTGGTTCAATACTTGAAGTTAAGGAAATCAGCGGCTCCGGTGAAACTAACATCTGCGCCTTGCCCTTGGGGTTTTTCTACAAACGCCCACTGTTACATTACCTAGCCCCTAGTTTCCCGCAGCTTACAAATCAATACCTGGCACTTTCTGATCTGGATACACTTGACTGACCATCTAAGTCACTTATTCTTAATAACTCGCTGGTGAATGGGAACACGGACATGTCTGTCCCTGTTAGTCTTGAAGCGCCCATCCCTTGTAAAGCTGAGATATCTGAATCCATATTGAAGGTCTTGAGCTGGAATGTGGCAGGCTTGGCCTCAAAGTTACAACTATCAGAGTGGGTGGATGCGATTAGGGAATATGATGTCCTTTTGTTCCAAGAGACTTGGGCCCCTAAAGAATTATATCTCGAGGGATATGAATGTTTTAACACCATCCCCGCAACCCCCAGCCATGGCAGACCGATAGGGGGACTATCAATATGGATCAGAATTGCTTTAGGATGAAGAATAAAACTAATCCCAACAGGTCACACCAATTTCCAAGCTCTAATCTATACAGGAGGTCCCTCTATTTGTTTTATCAATTTTTATAATAATGATTTTTTAACAATTCCGAATCCCAATTTTGTCCAACTTTTTAATTTTATCATGGATCAAGATAACCTATTAGGGAAATATAATTTGGCGGGCATTTTCTTGGGGGGTGACTTTAACACAAGGATTGGAAGAGGCCCCAATGGATCCCCCTGTGATCAAAACATCCATAACCCATGCAAACGGGGATATGAGCTGATTAATCATCTAATTAACTCAAGCCTCCTAAACGTTATGGATATCGCCCCAATTAATATTAATGAGAACCCAACGCCCACTTATAGAGGATTAGGACGAGGGTCAGTTATTGATTACGTTTTTTAGTATTAAATATTTTTTATTGAGTAAGTCAACACAGTACAGGCATCAACAATCAAGAGCGCTTGCCAATCGTTTCAATAGGAGCTGGGGCTCGTTTACATCAGAGGGGTCAGGACTATGCAGTATGTAGAAGATCGTGATTATACACAGCAGGCCGCCTACAACCCAACACGGGCCGGCCGCGTTTCAAACATTGCAGTGCTATTCAGGGCCGCTCTTGAGTTCTTCCGCCAACCCGCACCCACTGTCGCTGGCGTGTGATATAGCCCGCCCCTGTTGCCTGGTTGTGCAGTTCGTCAACACACTCTTGAACAATCATCCCCAACCCGCCCTGCCTTAACCAACCTATCCCTCCCCGTGCCCAACACCCCACCGCCCCATTGCCCCAACCCCAACAGTCCCAACCCCCATACCCCTTCACCCCCCCCCTGCGGTCCATAGTCTCATTTCAGCTGGTGGTACATCGTCACTCTCCCGACCTGAGGGCGGGTTTGGTGCCCTTCTCCTCCAGGGCAGTCTCTGTCAGCCTCAACAATCTAAGATACCTCGGGCAGGTGACCTCTATGAACTCCGAGGACAGGAGGGCCAGAAACGGCTGCCAAAGCTCAGCATACTTTGCCCCCTCTCCCGCCTTATACAAAGAAAGTCGTTCCATACCCAGGACCATCCACAGTCGATGGAGCCAACCCTGATACGTGGGGATAAGGGTCGTGCGCCAGTGTGCTACGATGTTTTGTAGCGCCGAACCCAGAGCTATAGCTATCAGGCGTCCCCTTCGTGATCGTAATGGGTAGGTCAGTGCATTTGGGAGCCCCAGAATGACATAGGAAGGGAAGCGTGGGATTTCGGTGTCAAAATCTTTATCTACGTCATCCAGAGCTTGACACCAGTAGTCCTGCAGAAGGCTACAATCCCATAGTGTGTGCGTGAGAGTGCCCAGTTGTCCACAGCCCCGCCAGCACAAGGGGTCTTTGCTACTGTCCATTTCATATAGCCGTTCTGGGGTGTAGTACCAGTAGGTCACCACCTTTGTGAGAGTGTCCGTGAGCCCCATATGGTACGCCGAGTGTCGTGCTCTATAATATATTCCTTCCCACTCCTTATGTGTAAAGGACCTCCCCATCTCTCTCTCCCATCGAGCCCTACTCGCGCTGTAGGTGTACTTGTATTTGTGTGTGAGCATTTTGTATAGGTCCGAGATTAGCTGCTTGTCTGACTTGCGTGTGATCAGCCAGTATTCGAAATCCGTCAGTCGCCTATCCGCTTCTGCTCTCACTGTCTTGCTAAGGGCCCAGTGCCTGATTTGGAAGTAGCAGAGTCGCTCGGACTCTGGGAGGCCGAAGTCCTGGCGTAGTTGTGGAAAGGGGACTATCCCTTCAGGACTATACACCTGGCAAAGGGAGCGGCAACCAGCAGACTTCCATCGTTCGAAGGCCCTCCCATCTAGCCCCGGCTGGAAGTCGGGGTTATCAAGGAGGGGGGTGAGAGGTGAAGGGGTGGTGGTGAGACCAAGCTCCACTCCAACCTAATCCCAAATCTCCAGCGGGACTCGCGTAATGTGTGACGCGTACAGGTTGTGGGGCCTGTGTATCTTGCGCATAAACGGGATCTCTTGCAGTGTGCGCTCAGCCACCGCTTGGTCCTGGAATAACCAATGCTTCCCGGACTCCCATTGGACCCATTCCGCCATGAAGCGTAATTGTGCCGCTTGGAAGTAGGAGGCTAAATTTGGAATCCCGATCCCTCCCTGTTCCGGGGCAAGCATCGCTATCTGAGCTTTCAAACGCGGCTTCCTCCCGTTCCAGATAAATTGAGAGAGCTCCGATTGCATCAATTTAATCCAACCTCTAGGAGGAACGAGAGGTATAGTGCGAAAAATGTAAAGAATCTGGGGAAGAATTGTCATCTTGATCGCCGCTACTCTGCCTAACCAGGACAGCGGGTAGTGTTTCCATTGTCCCAGCTCCTGTCTAACCTTCTGTCGTAGGTGGGTATAGTTAAAGTCTACCGTGGTCTGGAGGGAGGCCGTCAGTTTGATGCCCAGATATGGAACCGCTTCCGTAGCCCACTGCAGAGGAAATTGGACCTGCAACGCGGCGCGCGTGTTCATGGTCAGGGATAGATCGAGGGCCATCGACTTCGTCATATTGACCTTAAAGCCCGACACACTGCCAAACCTGTCCAGGTCGGCCATGCAGGTAGGGAGAGAGCTCCGGGGCTCTGCGAGTGACAACAAAACGTCGTCCGCGTAGAGACTTATAACATGGACGTCCGCCCCAAATTTAATGCCTTTAACTTCCGGGTCAGTTCGGATTAGCTGTGCCAGCGGCTCCATGTAGAGGGCAAATAAGAGAGGGGATAACGGGCACCCCTGCCTGGTGCCTCTCTCAATCTGGAAGTGTGGGGAGGACAAGCCATTAACCCTGACCGTGGCAGAGGGAAATTTATAGCAGTTCAGTACTCTGGTCTGGAACTTGGGCCCCGTTCCTGCCTTCAGCAGCACCTTCTCAAGATAGGGCCAGTGCACCCTGTCAAAGGCCTTCTCTGCATCGATGGCCAGCATCATGTATTTGCCCTGTGTGCGGGATGCTTTCTCAATGAGATGGAGGGCCCGTTTGGTGTTATCGGAGGTCTGGCGCTCCGGGATGAAGCCCGACTGGTCCGGCTGAATGAGACCTCCCATACAGGGGCCCAGTCTGGAGGCAAGGATCCCTGTATAGAGTTTAAGGTCGACATTTAAAAGGGAGATGGGCCTGTACGCCCCACAGTCAGTGTGGTCTTTGTCCGGCTTGGGTATAACTGCAATGGAGGCTTCAAGTAGCTCCCGGGAGATCGCCCCTTCTTCCGCTAACGAGGTAAAGAGTCTGGCCAGCAGCGGTGCGAGCTGAACACAAAAGGTTTTGTAGAAGCACGCCGGGAAGCCGTCCGGCCCCGGCGCCCTCCCGAGTTTGAGCCGGGAAATCGCCGAGATGACCTCCTCCGGGCAAATGTCTTTCTCCATGCCATCTATTCGCTCCTGTGTTAGGGCTGGTAACGGGATCCCCTCGAGAAAGGCCGTTTCCGCCTCCGAGTCGGGTGGGGCTGCTCCGTATAGAGTAGCATAGAAGTCGCTAAAGGCCCCTGCTATTGCTCGATCTCCGGTGATACTTGTACCATCATTTCTTTTCAGTTCTTTAACCTCACGTTTCTGGGCAACCGTTCGTAATTTATGTGCCAGTAGACGCCCGCATCTATCCCCCCCGGTGTAGTATGCGTGCTTCAGCCGTAATGCTGCATACTCCGCCCTGTCAATGTCCAATGCTGCCAACTGTTGACGGGCCGCTCTTAATTGATGCCAAATCCTCGGGGCTCCCGTCCTCCTGTGAATTTGCTCTAGCTCCCTGGTCTTTTGGGTGAGCTCGACCCTCTTGGCTTGGCGCTCTACGTTCTCTGCGGAGGAAATCGATATAAATTCACCCCGTAGCACGGCTTTGAGCGCAGCCCATTGAGTAGCCAGTGCGGTGTCCCCGTTACTGTTATGGGACAGATATTCTTTTATGGCTCCCTGAATTCTGGCGACCGCGTCTTTCTTGTAGAGCAACGAGTCCCGGAGCCGCCATACCCTGCCCACACGCGGTTCCTTCGGCCCTGCCAGAGTGACCGTGACTGGGGCGTGATCAGAGAGGGACGCTGTACCGATTTCTGCACTGGTGACAAGCGAATGCGCCGCTGTGGAGACAAGCAGGTAATCTAAGCGTGCATATGTTCTACGCGCTGCTGAGAAGTGTGTGTAGTCCTTTTCACCTGGGTGAAGCTCGCGCCAAGTATCCACAAGCCCAAGGTCTTTCAAGCGGGCCAATCCCGACGCTGACAAAGCACCCACCTGGCTAGCGCGCTGGCATGAGCGGTCCAGTGAATTATCTAGGACTAAATTCAAATCACCCCCAAGCAGAATGTGACGGTCTATTGTGTCAGTCGCTTCTGTAAGTGCAGTGTGTAGGAACTTCTCCTGGCCTTCATTTGGCCCGTAGATCGAGCCAATCGTGTAGTTCAGGTCTCCCAGTGTGAATCTGTAAACCAGCAATCGTCCCCTAATTTCTGCCATCTTACCCATTACCTTACCCTTGAATGTGCGTGCTACCAGGATTGCCACCCCGGCTTTTTTCTCCGTGCAGGAGGAAAAAAATTGCAGCAGGAACTTGCTAGAGTGGAGGTGGTGGCAGTCCCTGTTAGAAAGGCGACCCCGGGGGAGGCAGAAGATGTCTGACTGACCACCCCTAGGTCCACCTCTCCGTCGAGACGTAGCCGAGCGTTACCGAGAGGCCTCCTGGGTGAGGGCCCTCTCCTAGGATCGTACAGCAGAGTAATCACAACACTACAAACGGACACCACACAGGAGGTCAAGTTCTTAAGCTTTTATAAGGAATACGGGTTGCGGATTCTTGGCAGTATATACAGGCGGATCGAGGGATCCGTAAAGTCTCGAAAGGGGGGCGAGGTAGCGGGACAGTCTCGTTTTTGGGGGGAGGAAGGGATACCCTGCGCACAGCTCTCAATCCTCGAGCTGGGGGGTTCCGAGAGGTTCGAGCCGCGGCCGTGCCAGCAGGCTTACCGGATGGTTCAGCAAGGTAGGCCGCGGCAGCGCCAGCAGGCTCTCCGATGGTTCAGCAAGGTAGGCCGCGGCAGCGCCAGCAGGCTCTCAGATGGTTCAGCAAGGTAGGCCGCGGCAGCGCCAGCAGGCTCTCAGATGGTTCAGCAAGGTAGGCCGCGGCAGCGCCAGCAGGCTCTCAGGTGGTTCAGCAAGGTAGGCCGCGGCAGCGCCAGCAGGCTCTCAGATGGTTCAGCAAGGTAGGCCACGGTAGTGCCAGCAGGCTCTCAGATGGTTCAGCAAGGTAGGCCGCGGCAGCGCCAGCAGGCTCTCAGATGGTTCAGCAAGGTAGGCCGCGGCAGCGCCAGCAGGCTCTCAGATGGTCGACGGGTTACAGGAAGGATGAGTTCGTCTGGTGTCGGCCGTGACAGCGTCAGTAGGGCTTCCAGTCCAGGATACAACTGACGTCCTACTCCGGGCTGGCCCAGATATAGGACGGCGGTCCTTTGATGTCCGGACCCTCTCGCCTGGGGGTTTAGAGGGGCCGGGATGGTGGTGTCCAGACACCCAGCAGGGGGGTGGAGCCAGCGCCCAGGGAGGCCGGAGGGCGATCGATACCAGGCGTCCGGGGACGGCTGGAGGGCCATCGAAACTCCTCTCCCTCCGGGATCTGTCGAGTGGCCACTCGACCACCTGGGAGGATCTTGGTGCCTCGATGTCGGGGCTTCGCCGGGGCCTGGGCCTGGGCCGAGGCCACGTGGTCGTGACGTGGGGGACTCAAGATGGAGTCGGGCACGGCCTCGTGCTTAGGTCGTGATGGGCCTACGCCGGAGCCAGGTTGGTAAGGGGGATCTGGGATGGCAGCCGGATCGGTGGTGTTGGGGAGTGCGGGGTCGGGCCGAAGGGGCCGCCCGAGGTTCGGAGGAGGGCTGGTGTCGTCCGGGACCTGCCAGGCGGGAGGGGTAGGACCACGCCATGAGGCCGGGTCCAACACGCGTCCCCCCCAGCTGAAGGAAGGGGAGAGTCACCCATCTTCCAGGGGATTCTCCTCGCCGAGGCGGAAGAATCTGGACAGGCCGTCAGCATTGGCGTGGTCGTTGCCGGGGCGATGCTTCACAGTGAAGTCCATCCCCTGCAGAGAAATGGACCAGCGCAGCAGTTTCGGGTTCTCTCCCCGCATCTGCATTAACCACCGCAGGGGCTGGTGGTCGGTCTGGACTCGGAAGTGGGTGCCGAAGAGGTAGGGCGGGAGCTTCTTGAGTGCCCACACCACGGCAAAGGCTTCCCTCTCGATGGTGCTCCATCGCTGTTCTCTTGCCAATAGGCGTCGGCTGATGTAGGCCACAGGCCGGTCGATTCCTTCGGGGTTAACTTGGGACAGGACTGCCCCGATGCCGTGCTCCGAGGCGTCGGTTTGGACTACAAACTCTCTACTGTAGTCGGGGGCCTGGAGCACAGGGGCGGTGCACATGGCAGTCTTTAAAGTCTCAAAGGCCGTTTGGCACGCAGGGGTCCAATGCACCTTCGGGGGTAATTTCTTGGAGGTCAGTTCTGTAAGGGGCCCCACAATGCTCCCGTAGTCTTTTATAAATCGCCGATAGTATCCGGTGAGCCCCAGGAAGGCTCGGACGGCGGTTTGGGTGACAGGGGGCTCCCAGGACCGGATGGCGTCTATCTTTGGTTGGAGGGGAGCTACTTGGCCGCTCCCCACTTGGTGTCCCAGATAGGTGACGGACCCTTGGCCTATCTGGCATTTGCTGGCTTTGATGGTTAGTCCGGCCCGCTGGAGGGCCGTCAGGACCTCCCCGAGGTGGGTCAGATGCTCATCCCACTGAAGGCTGTATACCGCAATGTCATCTAGATAAGCGGCGCTGTATTCCTCTAGTCCGGCCAGCACCTGGTTCACTAGTCTCTGGAAGGTGGCCGGCGCATTTTTCATGCCGAAGGGCATCACTTTGAAGTGATAGTGGCCATCAGGGGTCGAGAAGGCCGATCGCTCTTGTGCACCAGGAGTAAGGCCGATCTGCCAATACCCCGCCGTGAGATCGAAGGTGCTGAGGTATTTGGCGGCCCCTAGGCGATCGATCAGTTCATCCGCCCTGGGGATGGGATGGGCGTCGGTCCTGGTGACTGCATTCAGTCCCCGGTAGTCGACACAGAACCGGAGCTCTGGAGCTGTTCCGGGGGAGGCGGCCTTAGGGACCAGGACAACGGGACTGGCCCAGGGACTGTTGGAGGGTTCGACTACCCCCAGGGCCAACATCTTGGCCACTTCTGATTGGATGCAGGCCCGAACCCGGTCGGGCACTCGAAAAGCTCGGTGTTTTACAGGTGGGCTGTCCCCGGTGTCCACATCGTGGACACACCACCGGGTGACCCCCGGCGTGAGGGAAAACAGATCAGCAAACTGCCCCAGCATCCTCCGGCAGTCTTGTTGTTGCTCTGGGGTCAGGGTAGAGGAGAGCCGGACCCCTTCGACGGAGCCGTCTTTCTTGGTGGTGCTGAGGAGATCCGGTAGTGGCTCGGAGTCGTCTTCGGCTCCGTCATCGGTCGCCAGCAGCAGACTCAGTTCAGTGCGGGCAAAGTGTGGCTTGAGCCGGTTAGAGTGTAGAACCCGGAGGGGGTTCCTGGGGGACTCCATGTCTACCAGGTAGGTGACGGGGCTCTTGCGCTCCACCACTTTGAAGGGCCCCGTCCATTTGTCCAGGAGGGCACACGGTTCAACCGGGGACATGACCCAGACTTGCTGGCCCGGCTCGAACTCGATGGAGGAGGCGTTCTGGTCATACCAGCGTTTCATCTCCTCCTGGCTGGCCTCGAGGTTGGCCTCCGCAAGTTCCCGGAACTTCCGAGTCTGATTGCGGAGGGTCAGGAGGTATCGGTAGACATCCGGCGGGGCATCTCGAACGGCTGTCTCCCAGCCTTCCTTGACCAGGCTGAGGGGGCCTCGAACCGGGTGTCCGTACAAGAGTTCAAAAGGGCTGAACCCCAGAGATTTCTGGGGTACCTCTCGGTAGGCGAACAGGAGGCAGGGCAGCAGGACATCCCATTTGCGCCGGAGGGGCTCTTCGAGGCCCTTGATCATTCCCTTCAGTGTCCTGTTAAATCGTTCCACTAGTCCATTTCCTTGGGGATGATACGGGGTGGTGAACTTATAGATGACCCCGCACTGTTGCCATAGGGATCGCATATGCTTTGAGATAAAGTTGGAGCCCCGATCACTCACGACTTCTCGGGGGAAGCCGACTCGGGAGAAGATGCTCATGAAGCTCGGCCCACCACGGGGGCCGTGATGGTTCGGAGGGGGATGGCCTCAGGATAGCGGGTGGCATGGTCCACCAGGACTAGGATGAAGCGGTGTCCCTGCGAGGTGCGAGGGTCCAGGGGCCCTACGATGTCTATTCCTACTCGCTCGAAGGGGGTGGTCACCACGGGGAACGGCTGGAGCGGGGCTTTGACTTTCCCCCCGCTCTTCCCGCTGGCTTGACAGGTCGGGCAGGTTCGGCAGTGGTTATGCACATCGGTGCGCATTCTTGGCCAGTAGAAATGGGTCACCAGGCGGCTGTAGGTTTTGTCCTGCCCCAGGTGCCCGGCGAGGGGCACATCATGTGCTAAGTTCAGGAGGAAGTCTCTGAATCGGAGGGGTACGACCAGTACCCGGCCGGCCCCTAGCTCAGCAATCTTCTGCTCACTGTAGAGGAGGTCGTTGTCCCAATAGACCCAGTGGGACCCCGCGGGGCCTCCAGCGGCTTGAGTAGCGGCTTGCTGTCGAATCCCCTCGAGGGAGGGGCAGGTTTTCTGCTCCTGCCGGAACTGTTCGCGGGTGGGGCCACCTTCTTGGCGCCATTGAGCGAGTTCTGGGAGGTGGTTGAGCTCGGTGAGGTCTTCTTGGTCGGGCCCTTGGGGGCCGTGTTCGGGGTCGGCGTCCTCGGGGACGACGGGTGGTGGAGGTGCGGGCCACTCGGGTTCTTCAGTCGGAGCTCCCCCCGCGGGGGTGGAGGCTCGGGCGGACATGGAGCGGGTGGTCGCACAGACCCACTCGGGAAGGCCCAGCATCCCCAGGTGCTCTCTTCGTTCGACGCCGGCCCATGGGGAACTTTCCAGGTCGTTCCCAAGGAGGCAGTCCACGGGGGCATCGTCGCGGACAGTCACTTTCAGCATGCCCGACACTCCTCCCCACTCGAAGGGGATGCGGGCCATCTGGCACAAAGTCTCTGAGTTATCTGCGGACCGGACTGGGCACAGGACGTTCGGCAGGATCTGTTCTGGGGTCACCAGATGGCAGCGGACCGCTGTCACGCTGGCTCCGGTGTCACGGAGGGCTTCGGTCCGGCGACCATTGATGGTGACCCACTGGCGGTATTTCTGGGTGTTGCCGGGGATCGGACCTCGGGGGATCAGGTCGTGGGTACCCAGGCATGCCAAGGTCATGGCGGCGGGCTCCCACTCAGCCTGTTCGTGGTCGTTGTCCTCTTCCTCACTTCTTTCTGCCCCCAGGGCAGCCGCCGCGATCTGGCGGGCTGGGGGCCCGGTGGTGCCGGGTCGCTGGTTCATCGGGCAGAGGGGGTCATTCGCATAATGACCTTGTCGCTGGCACCTATGACACGTAACGTTTGGGCGGGGCCCCGGTCTGACTGGGGGGGCCCCTCTCCGGCCCAGGGAGGGCGACGTGGAGGTAGGGGAGGACCCCTGGGGGACGTCTCGACCCCGGCTCTGGCCTACCCCGCCGCCTCGTGGTCGGTGGTTCCCCGGGGATCCCCGGCCGTAGTCTCCCATCGTGCTCCGGGGCACTCGGGTGCTCGCCCATCGATCCGCCTCGACAGCGAGTTTTCGTGGCTCCGTCAATTTGCTGTCGAGGAGGTGCTGCCGAAGTTCGATGAAACAGTTATTGGACAGATGTTCCCATAGAATGAGGTCGACCAACTGCTGGTAGGTGGTGACCTGGCAGCCCCGAGTCCACCCCTCGAAGGCTCTACTGTAATAGTTCACGTATTCCACCCACGTGGTACCGGGGATTTTTTTGCAGTCTCGGAATCGCTGCCGGTACATCTCGGGGGTGAGTCCGTAGCGAGTGAGGAGGGCGGTCTTCATGTGCTCATACGAGGTCCTTTCGATATCAGGGAGCTCCAGCAAGGCGTCTCTCCCTTCGTTGATAAACTTCCCCCACAGGCCGGCGCCCCAGTCCTTGAGGGGTACTCGATGGGCGGCCATGGCGACCTCGTAGGCTTTGAACCACTGTTGGATGTCGTCGTTCTTATAGTACTCTTTGACGACATCCTTGGGTATGTGCACCTTCGTGTCCCCCGGCGGGGGTGAGGTCTTACCCCCGGTGAGGGCAGACTCGTTTGCCTTGGCTATGAGTTCTATTTCTTTGAGGACGCGCTCGTGCTCGAGCATGAGTTTTTTTTCCTTGAGGGCTAGCTTCCTTTCTGCCAGTTGGATTTCTCCTTCTTGTCGGAGTCGAGCCAGATCCAACTCGTGGAGCCGGTTCCTCTCTCGTTCTCGGGCGTCTTCGGGGCAGAGGCCCGTGTTTGGGGTTGCGGGTCTCCCTCCCGCTGGGTTCACCTCAGCCTCCGGGCGTCCGTTCGGGCCCGGGTTATCTTCACTCGGAGGTGGCGCCTCGCCGGCGTCCACCCAGGCCTGTAGGGCCGATTTAAAGTCTTCTTTGGTGCTTAAGCCAGAGGTAGCGATGCCTAGGTCTTTGCAGAATTGCTTTAGCTCCTTGTGACTGTAGTCTTCCATTTTCTCTTTCTGGAATTCGGTGCTCATGGTCGCAGTGGGTTTCTCTTGGTAGCGAGTGAATCACTCCCTGTACGATCTACGTGGGCTCGGATCCCGGCGCTTGCCACCAATGTTAGAAAGGCGACCCCGGGGGAGGCAGAAGATGTCTGACTGACCACCCCTAGGTCCACCTCTCCGTCGAGACGTAGCCGAGCGTTACCGAGAGGCCTCCTGGGTGAGGGCCCTCTCCTAGGATCGTACAGCAGAGTAATCACAACACTACAAACGGACACCACACAGGAGGTCAAGTTCTTAAGCTTTTATAAGGAATACGGGTTGCGGATTCTTGGCAGTATATACAGGCGGATCGAGGGATCCGTAAAGTCTCGAAAGGGGGGCGAGGTAGCGGGACAGTCTAGTTTTTGGGGGGAGGAAGGGATACCCTGCGCACAGCTCTCAATCCTCGAGCTGGGGGGTTCCGAGAGGTTCGAGCCGCGGCCGTGCCAGCAGGCTTACCGGATGGTTCAGCAAGGTAGGCCGCGGCAGCGCCAGCAGGCTCTCAGATGGTTCAGCAAGGTAGGCCGCGGCAGCGCCAGCAGGCTCTCAGATGGTTCAGCAAGGTAGGCCGCGGCAGCGCCAGCAGGCTCTCAGATGGTTCAGCAAGGTAGGCCGCGGCAGCGCCTGCAGGCTCTCAGATGGTCGACGGGTTACAGGAAGGATGAGTTCGTCTGGTGTCGGCCGTGACAGCGTCAGTAGGGCTTCCAGTCCAGGATACAACTGACGTCCTACTCCGGGCTGGCCCAGATATAGGACGGCGGTCCTTTGATGTCCGGACCCTCTCGCCTGGGGGTTTAGAGGGGCCGGGATGGTGGTGTCCAGACACCCAGCAGGGGGGGGGAGCCAGCGCCCAGGGAGGCCGGAGGGCGATCGATACCAGGAGGAGGGCTGGTGTCGTCCGGGGCCCGCCAGGCGGGAGGGGTAGGACCACGCCATGAGGCCAGGTCCAACAGTCCCTAGCTAGGAGGTGCGTCTCTTGCAATAGGCAGATGTCTGCCTTAGATTGCTCTAGGAGCAAGAGTACTGCTTTGCGTTTCACCGGGTTGTTCAGCCCTCTCACATTCAGAGTGAGAACAACAAAGTCATCAGGAGCCATCCAGGGAGAAAAAGTCTGACAAATAGCCATTAGTGCTGTGCCCAGCGCCCCGTCCGGCAGACTCACCCACCTCCCCGCATTGCCGCCATCCCTCCCCCAGAGGGGCCGACACACCACACTGCCCGCTGACCATGGACCACAATCCCTCCCCCCCCTCCCTCCCACTGCCCAACCCCCAGGAACTCACCCCATCCCCAACTCCCCTCCCCCTCCCCCCCAACTGCAAACTGTCAATGTGTACCCCAGAAAGTGTCATTGTCTCTCATCCAAGGACGAAAAGGAAAAAAAGGGGTAAAGTAAGGTAGTCTTACTAGTCTGTCCGGGAGTCTTCCTCCAGCCAACGGCCTGGTGGCCAGAGCGGACGTTCAAATCAATCGATGTCTCGAGACTTTCATCCCGTGGGGCCGGTGCCGCTGTCCGTGGCCACTGCATCCACCGCGGCGCGTTGTCCTGCTGCGATCTCTGTCGCCGGTGGCTTCTTGACTCGCTTCCCCCGCCGCTGTTGGCTCCATTGTGGCCTCCTCCCCTCGGTCTCTGGCGCCGACCCCTGGGCCTCCGCATCCTCTTTCGGCGCCTCTATACCAAGCAGAGAGCAGGTTTCAGTAACCGATCGGAGCTGGTACTGCTTATTCTCCAGTCTGAAGACGAGGCGAAAGGGGTGGCCCCAACTGTACGGAATGCCCTTCTGTTGTAGGAAGGAGGTGACCGGCTTGAAGAGCCGGCGCTTGTGTAACGTGAGTGCCGCCAGGTCCTGAAACAGCAGCGGCGAGGTGCCCTGAAACGTTACCGGGTGCTTCTGGCGTGCCCTCTGTAATATTTCCTCCTTGGTGCGGTAGTCTTGAACGCACACTAAGATGTCGGGCGGGGGCGCCGTTGCCGCGCGGGGCGGACCGGTCCTGTGGGCCCTATCAAGCTGCAGGGGAGAGCCCAGCGGCCTCCCCAGCACATGGTTGAAGAGCTCCCTGGCATAGCGAAATACATCCTGAGTGGCATCAGACGTGGCAACATTGCGAATTCGGATGTTATGTCGCCTGGAGCGATTTTCTAGGTCTTCCGGGTGGAGTTGCAGATCCACCTGTTGGTCGTGCAGTCGGAGAATCTCCTGTTGCTGAGCTGAGAGTTCCGTCTCCCGTTTATCGCCCTTGGCCTCTAGGTCCGCCACCCGTTCACCGATGCCATCCATCTCGCGCCGCACCTCACGGATCTCACTGGTGAACTCAGTCTTGAAGGTCTGGATATCGTCACGCAGGGAGGCAAAGAGGGACTCTAAGAAGGCCTTCGTTATGGGCTCCGTGCCCTCGTCCGGGGGCAGTTCCGCTTTTTTCGGCGCCGGGGCCATGGCGTCCTTCTGCGGAGGGGAGCGCGACTTAGCAAACATCTCCTTCACCGTTTTGCCTCGGGGCGGCCTGCCCGTGGACATCCCTCTTCCCCGGCGGGCCGATCACTCCTACTCCCGTGATCTCCTTCCGGGCGGCCGGTCGTGCGTCTCAGTGAGCTTGCCAACGGGCGAAGGGCCCAACCGCGGCCAATGCACGCTCCAGGCCTCCCCTGCACGAGTGCCCCACTGTGGATCCTGGACTTGCGTTGCAGCGCGCCCCTCTCACCCTTCGCCCAACGGGTTGTATTACGCCTTTCGCAGTGTCCAAGCTGCGGGAGTCAGGGGCTTCGGGGTATGGAAATATCCGTGCCTGTGAGGGGCAACGATCACTGTCACTGCACGCCACCGACGGCGTTCTGCGAGCCGCCGGGTTCTGGGCGGATGTGCCGTCGGGTAGGATCGTAGGCCACGTGGGTTGGATACCGCGTAGCGCGGTCAGGTACTACGGTCCCTATGATGCCGTCTTCAGCACCCTGGGACCAGGAGGAGCACGGCGGCCTTGGACGTGGACACCCCCTGTGTCTGGGAGGGCCCCCCAGCGCTGTCCCTCGGCGGATGTCACTTACTTCCCAGGGAGGGAGGTGGGCCTGATCGACCTCGGGATCGCGGGCAAGCTAGCCGCTAGCCAGCAGGCCTCTTTGGCTACAGTCTCTGCTAGTGGGGGTTAGGGACACCTTCCTGCTAGGCCTCAGGCGCAGGCTTAGGCAATTCGAAGAGAGGCAGGCATGCAGGGTGTGACTGACCCCGGGCTGCTGTGCCCGCCGAGAGGTCCGCCGCCTCAGTCACCCTAATGCCGCCTAGGACCCAGGAGCCGCCCTCACCTCCTTACTCTCCGAAGGCAGCCTCCGTTGTCATCCGCGCCTCGCGGTGCCTTCGTGTGTCCCCTCCGCCCGTCGGACCGGCTATCTTCCTCCGCCGGACTCCAGGCGCCTCCCGCCAGCGTCGCGGGTCTCGGGGCAGCCTCCCGGCGTTCGTGGGCGAGTCCCGCCTTAGGCCACGCAGAGGCGCCGCGTCAGGGCCGCTCCGCTCGGCCACGTCCGCTGCACCACGCCGGCCTCGCTTCCAGGCAGGAGGGGGGATGGGCACCTCGCGCCTCCGGGCCGCTGCAGTCCACCGCCGCCGTTCGCGGCGCCGTCAGACGCCTCCACCGGGTCCGCTCTGTTGCTGGGACGGTTCCGACAGCCTTGGGCACCGACTTCGGTCGTAAAAGGCGCCGGAACCGGTGCTAAGATCTGGCCGTTGGCAGGAGCTGTGGCGAGACACGTCCGCTCACTCCGCCATCTTAGCCACGCCCCCTGATTACGTTTTTTTATCACCCTCGTTACAAAATTACCTCCTAGTGGCAGAGGTAAAGCTGTCTTCTTATGGAGACCACAATCCCATAATTGTTCTATTAAAGGTAGCACGTGGCGAAAACTTCAAGAGGGAACCAGGAGCGAGTGATTTACTCCTCTCCACTGACACATTGAGAGTCAAATGGAGAGGTTTAGATTACAAAGAACTTTTTGTTAGGATGATAAAAACATACCCCACTTTATGGAAAAAGTGTCTGGTCTTATCAGACCCCAATCCTTCTGTAGTCAATGCATTTACAGAATTATGCAAAGGCATAAAAAACTTGATCTCCAAACCAGTGGGTAACCGTAATCCCGACCCAAAATGGTTTGATAATATCTGCTCCAGAGCCAATAGGGAGTTGAGAGCGGCTCTGACAGCAGATACCAGCAGATACCAGAGATCCGATGCTTATCCTCACCCTAAGGACAAACTATAAGAGGGCCTTGAGAACCAGGCGCGATATTGTCTTAACCCCTCGACGCTGATGACGGAGCGGTTCCGTCATCAGCGTCGGTTGGGCTGTGCTGATGATGGAACCACTCCGTCATCAGTACAGCCCTGTGGGGGAGCACTGGTGCCCCCTCCTGGGGCATCGATCGTGGTGCTGTAACCTGGGGTGGCAGCGGAAGACTTTCCGCTGCCACCCCCTTGTCGTAATTTAGCAGAGATTAGATTAAGCATTAGCAGAAGACATCCTGTATTTAGAGACTATCTTGTCTTTTTATGGAATCCATTTTGTATTTGGCAGCCATTTTAGATGGCCATGTGCTCACCATGTACTCAGTCCTATCTTGCTGTTCTCTGCTCGGTATATTTAGCCTCTTCCTCCTACTTTGCACATGCTCAGTTGTGCTTGCAGCTGCTAATATTCTGTAACTGTCAGGATGTGCTTGCTAGCATTGGCAAAACTGTTAGCTCCTCCTACTTGTCGACTGTGCATTTTCTGTATGACCATCTATGTGTGTAACTCTTCTTATGTGCACTTGTACTGCCTTTTTTTAGCCCCTGTGAGGGTATATAAGAGATACTGTGGCCTTCAGTCCTCAGACCATCTCATACAGAGTGCTGCGGCTTCTGTGTGACATGGCCTCACTTGTTGTAATTTAATAAATATGTTTCTCTTGATTACAGATTCTGTGCCAACTTTTTTCATGCTGCTTTAAAGGATCAGGTGTTAGTGCAAACCCCTGAGATGGGATTTTTGATTTCCCTCATTTGGCCTCATCAGAGCGGTGACTATCTGAAGGAGTGAACTTATCAGGAGTCAGACATTTACTGAGGAAGACAAGGCAGGATTCTACTAAAGGAGGTACCAATTCTGGGGGTTCTTAGTCTCTGTAGCCCAGTCTACTTCTGATCTTACTGATTTTTGATCCTCCACATGATGGCACCCCTGACTGAGAACATTTCTGGCGTGAATATTTTAAAAGAAAAGACTGTTAGGTCATTCAAAACTTGGCAGATAGAATCTGGACGCTCGTGCTTGGTAAGAACCATTGTATGGTAATTACTGTGAGCTTATGGTAGCCAGTGACTCGCAAGGCAGTTTTAGGATACGCTTGCTGTGGCTTATGGATATGGATATGTATGGATGATCGATCATATTTATGATATGGATTATGTGATATATGCGTTGCAACACATGTAGGCAGGTAATGTGGAGATGTTTCTCCATTTATGGTTATGAGCGGCGCAATGATTAAGTGCCATTTTAGATTATGATAATGCATATTTTGCATTATGTTTGTTTGCATGCCTGTTCCAAACTCACATGTAAAATGTGTAGTTTTATGAGAGGTACCATAGTGAGATATGAATTGAATTAGCCGGCTTCCCCTAGAGGGAAAACTTAAAATAGGTTTTAGGTATGAAAACATATTTCTTCCTTGGTGAAATTTTTCCACAAGGAATTTAAATATGCCCATAATACACATGAGGATCCTTTGTTCTGTGCAATTTTATGTATGAAGATATGCAGAGCGGTTTTTGGTGTTCTGCCAGCCTGAATTAGTGAATTGAGAGTATTTCTACTTCAGTTTTTAGAATACTGTTGAGAATAGGGTTTCTCCTTGTAAATATGACTTACCACTGGTATTTACACAGGTGGTTTGGATGCAGTCTGTTTTGTTTCTGGCTTTAGTGTTGACCCATGGTTTAAAAGGTGTGTTTAAATGTCTAGCAGGTTTGTGGGTTTTTCCCATTTATGTAACTTTTGCTTGTACATTGCGTCGTCGCTATTTATGAAACATGGCTAAAGCGCGCTGTAATGTGTGTCTTTTCTGTTTTACCCCTTTCTGTTTATGTCTGTACTGAGCTCAAATGCATTTTTGTGGTTATTTTTGATGTTTTCAGTCTGTTCAACATACTGTTAGATTAATTAATATTGGATAAAAATTCGATAGAAATTCAGGAGTGACCTATGTGATGTGCTAACATAACTATATGTTGCTCTTTAAAGTTATAGGGTAAGGAATAGCGCATATGTACAACTGTTAAATGTTTAAGGGATGAAACTAAAAATTCTTATTCACTCGGAATATTAAAGGCCTATAGCAGAAAAATGAAATTGTGTGTTTTTGTAGACAACACACTCATAGCGTGTTTACTTAATATACATTGCATTAAGATGCTTACAGGCAAAACAGTTTAGCTGGAGTGAGTTTTTCAGAACTTAAAATATGTATTCTTAAACCCGCATTTCAAAGCTTGGAATGTCTGTTTTTAGTAAGGCTGCCTCCAGGAAATTTAACACTGGGTAGGGCCTGCCGTCAAGGGCACAGCTGTTATTTTCGCAGGCCTCGTTTATTTAGCCAGGACTTCTTCCTTAGTTAAACGTGCAACTTTGCATCTCAGAGTGTTATTTTGGAAGCAAGGTTTACAAAAATAAGGTTAATTATTTGTATCACAGACAGACATTTCAATTTCGGTTTTCCTTCTCTTTTAGCATTTTTCTCGTCAGCACATGTCTGGCTCTGTTGCTAAAATCATTGTCCTTTTCAAACAAAAGTGGCGCGAAGTTGTCGTATATTTAAAATTGAGCTTATATACTTAGGCTTGTGAATAGGTGCTCTAAAAACATAAGCAAGGGGCAGATTTAGAATAGGGATGCAGCTTGGTTTTAAATATAGGATTATTACAAAAACGAAATATGGAGAGTAATTTTTTAATTATGACATAAAAAAAATATTTTGAAAAAAAATAAGTGCTTTTTAAAATCGTTTTTTGATATTCATAAAGCTTAATACTCATACTGTGACCTCCTAGCATTATAATTTAATTTAAGTTGTGCAGTACTGCATAATGAGGACATTTATGTATGGGACCTTCACTTGGCGCAGGCGTAAGAACTCATTTTTTTTAAAAGATCTATATGAGATATGTCTAAGTCTGATTTCTGCAATCTGTAAAGAACATTCTGAGGATGATTAATATGTAATACAAGTATAGGTTATTTATTTTTAAGTACCTCAAATTGCAAAGTCGATATTGAGTTAAATAGACCATTTTAAAAGGCTTTCTTGCCATTTAAACTAGTTTTATAATGCCTTAGGCTTCAGTGAATGCATACATTCAAGTATAATACAAATGTGCACGTTTGCTTTTTCATAGCTTAGTGAGTTAATGTGCCCAGCGCAGAGGCTTATGTTTAATATCAGGGTTGAAAGTTTTGATTTCAGCGGGGCCTACTGAGCCATTTATTTATTTAAGGTTGATACAATATTGCATGGGATAGTGACACACATTTATTATGAAGCTGGTATGGTGTGTTATGTTCCATAAATTATTCACAGGCTCTGAGAATAAATAAATTGTAGTTCTCTAAAAGAAGTAATATATTTAAAATGTCTTTTTTTAAATAGGGTTGATTATTGCACAGACTTGCAGAGACTTATTGTCTTTGTCAGTTTCACAGGGAGGTTACAAGAAAGCTTGGTGCTCCAGCCAGATTTTGACCTTTAAGTCAGTGTGGTGGGGGCTTAGGAGTATGTGACAACAAGTGGTGAAATGATTGCTTGGAAAAGCGTCACGCAAAGGAGCCATTCACGTCGACATTTGAAGAGTGCATTCCTGACACGGCTTTTTATAAACAGCAGGGCCTAAACTGGGGGGTTGGTGTAAGGGACACGCAGAGGCTGTGAAAGAGTTATTGCTTAAGATATTTTGTACATTTACAAAAGCTGGGTGGTTCCACTTGAGATTTTGCGTGTTATGTGAAGTATTGGCTGTATGATGAAACAAAGATGTGTTTTTATGACTTCTTTGAAATGAATTATTTGTGCATTTTCATGTTTTTTGCATTTCTTCCATGAATTTTCCCTGCTTTTCCTGTGTGTCTGACGCGACACAGTAAGTTATATTTGACAAGCTGATCTTCCCTGACTGCTTGATCTGCTGTCAAAGGGGTGAGGATGGATTAAAAGAAGGTGTTATTTAGGTATAAGTCTGACAAAATTAAAATGGGCCCGAATGTTTTTTTTATGTTATTGGAGTGTTTATTGTGCAGAAAGTGCATGAAATGGTGTTGCATGCTATTGTGTTTTTTCTGTGCTTAGGTATACAGCAAAGTATATCTGATGGCTTGGCATGACATGTCCTATATTATGTATGTTTGTGATCCATGTTGGTGCTTTTGTAAGTTTTGCTGTGTTGTGAAGGGATGACATGACGATGTATATCCTTTGAGCAACAGTGGTTAAAACTTGTTAAGTGGTAAAACTTGCTGATACTAAATTATGATATATGATATTGTTATATTGTGAGCAAGAACAGACAGCACTTCACCAAGTGCATGCCTATGTGGTTATAATATATACAGCAAAGTGTGTCACCTTTACTCACGTTACTGCTCTTTTCCCTTAAGGAAAAGGCAGCCTCACATTTATATTTCCTTGATTGGACCTAAGGAAGCAATTATAGATCTGTGACTCTTATGCAAGGTGACCTAATTTCTATATAGTATTAGTTAAATGATGTTCTGTCTTAAAAGGAAACCAGGTTTCATTTTCCCCGAGAAAGGAAGGAATGGGATCACTAGCTGAGATTACCGTAGATGGTGTAGTGGCCAGCGGTAGAGTTATAATATGTGTACTATTTTTGACTTTTTTGTATCACCCATGCTCTTGGCATTATGTCACAAACTTGATTATCACCCAAGTCATTTTTTGTCCTTCCTATGGATTTTTCTTTTGCTGCTTCTCCCCTGATTGATGTCACATTGTGCCTAGTTTTTGGGGATTTTAGCTGTGTTCTAGTCCTATTTTCTTTTTCGTTTTTCTTTCACCATTTAGAGGTTTACATTTCCAGACTACAGTGATGTATCAGGTTCCTCTATAATATGTGTAATTCCCTTTTGTATGACCAAACTGGTTTTCAAAATTTCTTCAGGCCTACTCTGATGTTTTCTAGTCTGACTGTTAGGGTAGTGATAGATTATAGTAAGATCAGTTGTCCACCTCAATAGGAGATACTTTCACGTGTATTTAGTATGACAAATTCAAATGCCTATTCTAATTTGGTTTTTAGTTCTTTTCCCTGCTGCTTTAATTTTTGGTGGGATCAGATGTGTCCTAATCATAGAAATACCAGGACTCTAGTTCTTGTCTGTTGTTTCTACATTGCTATTAGCTTTTGTATTGTATAGTCCACCTGACGCACAATTAGTCTACATGTCCCTGATAATCTGTATTATGTGATTTCTCTTTTTGAGGTGTTCTAGATAAGGAATTTAGGAACACCTGCACTTAATAATTGAGGAAAGTGTGCTTACCCCCTTAGATAATGCCACTATGTGTGAAGACATCCATTATGTAGTTGTCTACCTTTAGATGGTAGAGGGTATGCTCTCACATGGAAACATAATTGAAGAGGCTAGAGGTGCTGTTTTACCTACTACCTTTTGTCTTTGTACTCTATGACAATATTTTGTTTTAGATCACTATAGTCCCATGGTGTATGGCCACTCCTTTGAAGATTGCAGGACACCTGCTTGCAAATCCCCTGCAATGAATTGTTTTTTGTATACTTGCCAATAGGTCCAGCCTGTGTTTTTCTTTACTCTCACATAGATAGATGGAAGTGGTTCTTGGGTGCCTTGCTAATATATGGGGCATCCCAAGACTAGGAAGTATTTTCTAACACTCTGTTGATAGACTGTTTCTGTGCCTTGTCTAAAGACAATTTGTTCTGTCCACCAATAGATATTTGCTGCTGTACAAACCACTACCAGAGGGGCCCGGACATCAGATTCAGCCTGGGGAGTCAGCGTCAGCACCAGTGCAGCTTGAAGCCAAAGTGAAGGTAACCAGCACAGGTATTGCTGGCAACTAGGACCTCAGTGAAGGCGGAAGCCCTGTGATTAAGTGTGTACCCCTGCCACCGTTTTGAGCGAAAGACGGGGTCACAAATCAGAAAGGAGAAATCGTGGATCATGCCTAGCTGAGAGTCACAGACCGACCAGAATGGCAAGGAGGTTTTGCTTGAGGTGACCCCTTCTGAAACAAGGGTTGCTTCAGAGATCCTAGAATCAGGCCTCTGATTTCTGGTCCTAAAGTGAATACAAGTTTGCACCTTTGTTTGTTGGTTAAGAGATACCTGGGTACACTGGATGCAAATGTGTAGCCCCAACGAATGAGCAGTGCGCCAGCAAAGCAATACAGGAGTTAGGGAAGGACTTGAGATTAGGGTTCAAGTGCTGTGTCTCTGGTGCCTGTTAGATTGAAGTGAAGAAAAGTGGTGCACTGTTTGAGACACTGGACAGGATCGCTAAGAGCATTTGCCTGTTGGGTGACTGCCCTATCCTGAAAGAAGAGACTTTTTCCCTTAAAACTGGACTGTGATTCTTGAGTTGCGAGTTGTGCAGCTCCACCGTGGAAACAACAAGAGCCTGCCTGTGAGGCTCAAACGGACACAGGGAGAAGACTCCCCCTCTGGTTGGTTGTACAACGGCTTCAATTTCCCCAAGGACTTCCTCTTTTTGTCAATAATGTATCCCTTTTAGTTGTCCCATTTTTGAAGAGCAGCCCTTTGCAGCTCTTGGTCCTAATTCCTATGGCCCTGTGTGGTCCTCCTGGTCCCAGATATGCTTGATGTTCTAGCCCTCATAAAAGGAAAATGTAACAGTCAATTGGAAAATGTTTTTATTAGATATGAGCTGTTAGCTATTCTGAAATTTAAAATGAATAGTCACTGAAATGCATAGGAGCCCTGAAAATGTCTACTAGATGATTTTAGGATTTGCTTTAGCTTAGGCCAAGAAAAATGATAATTCTGTTTATAATAGTGGCCATTGCTTTCTCCTACTGTCTATGTTTATTATGATCCAATGCCCGTTTTTCTTGGATTTCTGCTGATACCCTTAGTGAAATGTTTAGACTGGAAAATGCTCCCCTAGCAATGAATTAGGATATTGATAAATTGTGAAATTGAATGTACAAATATTTTCTATGTTCTTACTGGATCATGGGAATGTCTTCAGCTAATGCTGAAAGGGTCGTCTGTCGTAATTTAGCAGCGATTAGATTAAGCATTAGCAGAAGACATCCTGTATTTAGAGACTATCTTGTCTTTTTATGGAATCCATTTTGTATTTGGCAGCCATTTTAGATGGCCATGTGCTCACCATGTACTCAGTCCTATCTTGCTGTTCTCTGCTCGGTATATTTAGCCTCTTCCTCCTACTTTGCACATGCTCAGTTGTGCTTGCAGCTGCTAATATTCTGTAACTGTCAGGATGTGCTTGCTAGCATTGGCAAAACTGTTAGCTCCTCCTACTTGTCGACTGTGCATTTTCTGTATGACCATCTATGTGTGTAACTCTTCTTATGTGCACTTGTACTGCCTTTTTTTAGCCCCTGTGAGGGTATATAAGAGATACTGTGGCCTTCAGTCCTCAGACCATCTCATACAGAGTGCTGCGGCTTCTGTGTGACATGGCCTCACTTGTTGTAATTTAATAAATATGTTTCTCTTGATTACAGATTCTGTGCCAACTTTTTTCATGCTGCTTTAAAGGATCAGGTGTTAGTGCAAACCCCTGAGATGGGATTTTTGATTTCCCTCACCCTGGCCCCCCACGCTTCCTGATGACGTCAGCGCGCACTGCGCGCGCCGACGTCATCAGGAAGCGCTGGAAGCCATTTGTTTCCAGCGCGTCCAGCGGGAAAGGTTAGTTTTTGGTGCTCCGGTGGGGCGGGGGAGCCGTTTCTTGGTGCCTTGAGGCATCGGGGGGAGGAAACAGTGTTTCCTCTCCTCTGAAGTCCCAATGCACGGCATTCCTGGTGCACGATCGCGCACAGCGTCGCGATTGTGCACCAGGAATGCCCCACTAGACACCAGGGATTTTGTACTTTAAAACCTATGCTGCTATTTGTAAATATGTGAATTATCCTTTATATGTCAGTATTGTAGTAAATATGGAGATATAGTTAATAATTAACCTTCTGATCCCTGGGTACTATCGCATTGCGCCTTTTATTTAGATTGTTTAATAATTAGGATGTACGCCTTATGTTTATCTGAAAATACGTGTTTAACATATGTTGTTAAATATTTGTCCTATGTATATGTTGTTGCTGTTTTAATGGTGATCCTTGCATTTGACCATGTATGTAATTACGTGCACACTTTTATGGATAATGTAATATCTGAATAAAGGTTATTTTGACTTTGACTTTGGACAACAGAATACACAGATCTTCCTGGGGGACTTCAATCTCCACTGGAACAATCCTGACGACCCAGAGATCAATAGCCTCAAAGCGTTCCTGTCCGACCTTAACTTGTCACAAATCTGTGACAGCCCCACCCATGAAAAAGGCTCAATCCTTGATCTAGTAATTTCCAAAGCAGACTCTACCCACCTGGAATCAATTCTCCCTTGCGATTGGTCCGATCATTACATAATCACGTTCCATATCAAGGAAGTAGTTAAACGACTCTCTGTCCAACCCACGAGAACGAAAATCTAGATGACTAACCTAGAAAACATCAATCCTGCCAATCTCGCCTCCGCTAGTCACATCCTCACGCCCCCACCGGATGGATTAAAGGATGTACAGGATATGACCAATCACTACTTCCACTCTATGAACAGGGTATTTGCCATTTTAGCTCCCCTACAAGTAAAAAGAGTCACCACAATAATCTCAAACCTCTGGTATGAAGGTAGACTAAATGAAGACAGAAGATCATTGAGAGTAATTGAAAGACAATGGAGAGCTGACCCATCCGCTACCCACTTCAAATTAGGATTAGACACTCAAAAGCTGGTTTCATGTGCAAACAATTAGACCAAGCCAAGAATCCCCCCAAGATAATCCGAATACACTCCCCAATTGCGAGGGTCTTACCTCCTTTTTCAAAACAAAGACTGAAAACTTAAAGACAGACCTACTTAACAAACTATTATCCCTTACCGACCCACACACAATCTCCTCACTGACCACAACAGGGACCACGCTTAACTGCTCTGCAAAGCTCGACCTCAAGAACAACGCCTCCTGGACCGCCTTCAACTTCGACAGAGAAGAAACTATCCTAAACACGCTCACTACTTTGAATCCCTCTAATATTTCACAGACCCTCTCCCAGCATTCCACTTAAAGACCTTCATTCCACTGCTAGTGCCCCTGTGGACTAGGATTATAAATGCCTCTCTTCTGCAAGGAAACATCTCAGTAGTCCTCAAAGCTGGTCAGGTATCAGCAGACCCATCAGACCTGAATAACTATTGCCCAATATCCAACAGCTCGACCCTGGCCAAACTACGCGAAAAATGTGTCCACATGCAGCTTAGTAACCACATAGACCACTTCAACCTGCTCGACCAATTCCAATCAGGCTTTCGATCATGACACAGTACCGAATGAGCCATGACCCTCATAATCGATGACGCATTACATATACTGGATCAAAACAAAGCCTGTTTGCTAATCCTACTTGACTTATCCTCAGCCTTCGATACAGTCAAACACAACAGCCTACTTGACCTCTTGAAGCATAGAATGGGACTATCTGGAACAGTGTTAAACTGGTTCACTTCCTTCCTCCAAAATAGAACACAAAGATTCAAGATCAACCAATCCTTATCTAACTCCACCCAAGTCACTTTGGGAGTACCCAGGGAACTTCCCTCTCCCCAACACTCTTCAATTTGTTTATGGAACCACTCACTGAGCTTCTCAACTCGCCAAATATCCAATATCGCATGTACGCCGACGACACACAACTCTACATTAAGGTCCACTCTCTTAAAGTCATCAAGTTCCTTAACTCAATGCTCTAAAAACACAGACCTGCCTGGCTAAGAACCATTTAAAACTAAACAGACAGACAGAATTCCTCCTAATCGCTCCCCCCAACCAAACAACCATCATCCACGAGTGGATGAAGCACCTAACTGCACTCGACGGTCAACCTCATCATGGATTCCGCTAAATCTCTAGGAATAACCCTGGATAATAAGCTAAATATGCAGAAGCACATCTGCGTTGCAACTAAAGGAGCACATTTCCAGATAAACACCCTGAGAAAATTGAAACCCTTCATACCCGCAAATGACTTTAAACAGGCAGGTCAAACTCTAAGAAATTCCCCAAGTTGAATATGGGAGTGTTACTCTCTGTGGCCTTTCCAAATCAACAACCGCTCCGCTAAGAGCCTCAATCAATACAGCCGTGATGCACATCAGCTCTGCAACTAAAGGAGAACATTTCCAGATAAACACCCTGAGAAAATTGAAACCCTTCATACCCGCAAATGACTTTAAACAGGCATTTCAAACTCTAGTAATTCCCCGAGTTGAATATGGGAGTGTTGCTCTCTGTGGCCTTTCCAAATCAACAACCGCTCCGCTAAGAGCCTCAATCAATACAGCCGTGATGCACATCAGCTCTGCAACTAAAGGAGAAAATTTCCAGATAAACACCCTGAGAAAATTGAAACCCTTCATACCCGCAAATGACTTTAAACAGGCATTTCAAACTCTAGTAATTCCCCGAGTTGAATATGGGAGTGTTGCTCTCTGTGGCCTTTCCAAATCAACAACCGCTCTGCTAAGAGCCTCAATCAATACAGCCGCTAGACTCATCACAGGCACGAAAAGAAACTGACACATTTTCCCTGACTTTCATTTTTTTTTTTTTAAACAAATTTTTATTAATTTTGTCATAAAGCATACATCAGCTGTAACAGTTCCCACCTCCCCTCAATCATATACAATTGGGGCCGTCCAGTGGAGCTCTAGGTAGTATTCCAAAGATTAAACTTGGCCAACTGGACACGAGCCCATAACAGGCAATCCTATCTAGGTGTTCGTAATGCTCAAAAGGAATACAAAAGTGAAACTTAACTCCCCCCCTCTTCCCGGTCCCCGCCATCGGTGCATTGTAACAGGACAATCGTTGTGGGTCTGAAGCATAGGCTTTGTCAATTGGAAAGTCATGCAATGTACCCGTCGTGTTATAGGGGTATAGTCCAGTTATAGTGTTAGTCTTCTTGTTCATGTCGTGTATCATAGTCGCGTAATGTTTGTACCAAGGCCTCCCATGCCTGCGCCGCCTCTAAAGCCTTGTCGTTCTGCTGTCACCGTGCCAATTGGAACCTCAATGCGCTCTCTCCACCCGCCCATTTAAGGAATTAGTTGCTCCATTTAGCATCCGCTGGGCCCGTCTGTGCCTTCCAGTGCCGAGTGATTTCGCGCTTCGCCAGGATAAGTCCCATATCTATGAATTTGCTCGTAACCTTGTTTTTAGGGGTATGCGGAAACCAATGGAGTATCCCAACAGCCATGTCAAACTGTAGACCGCGTTCTGTCACCGCGTTAAGCGTATCCCCTACCTTCTTCCAATAAAGGCCTAAACTAGGGCAAGACCATAGCATGTGGGCAATCTCTACTCCAGCCGTTCTACATCTGGGGCAAGCCGCGGAGTCTACAGCAAAGTATTTCTTGATCTTTCCCTGGGTCAAATACGCCCGGTGAAGGGTATAAAAATGGACTAGTTGAAACCGTGCATTGCGCGTGCTCTTCCAGGCCCGACGCAGCAACTGCGCCCAAACTGTCTCGGGGATTTCCTTCCCTACATCAGCTTCCCACTTACTCTTACGCGTCTCTAGTGGTGGCAATCCTTCATTAAGCATTCTGGTATATAGTCACGTAACTGCCTTAACCGTGCCAGCCGCCATCATGGTATACTGGCAGGCCATTGTCGTTTTTGGTTCAGTAAGCCCCCCCTTCCAGTGTACTTGTATCGCCCTCGTGAGCGCTGAGTGCAACAGGAAGTCACCCCTAGGCAGGTCATAGCGGTCTAAGAGCGCCGGAAACGGTAGTAGCACCCCGTCGTCATACAGATCACCTAAGACTTGTATCCACGCGTCCTCCCAGCTCTGCAATTGCGATCAATCTCCGCCATGTGGCAACGCTGTCAGCATCCCCAGCGGAATTTCCGGGGCATATGGTGCCTCACTCTTGCTTTACGTTGTGTGCGGTTCTAGCATAGTCTAAGTGTGCGTTCTTCCTGTGTGAGATTACCAAGGGCTAGTCTCTGCTGCGTAGCTATATAGGAGAGTACATGTCTAGGTATCCCCAGGCCCCGTTTATCCTCAGGCCCTCGAAACTCGCGTGCTATCTCCTGGGTATAGAGCTGTAATTGAGCCGCTAAATAATACGCTTCAAAATCAGGAACAGCCAGTCCCCCTTCCGATTTGGGCCTCATTAATGTTGCAAGAGCCACTCTACGTCTGACCGTTCCCCAGAGAAAAGACACCACCAATGATTTCAAGAGTCGGAAGACAGCAGCCGGGATCCAAATGGGAAGTGTCCTAAAATAATACAGCAGTCGTGGGAGTGCCACCATTTTCAGCAGCGCTATTCGGCCTGCCACCGACAATGGGAGGGTGGCCCAGAAGGACATGCTACTCTTCAGTGCTCTGATACTACGAGAAATGTTGCCCTCCAGTATATCGGTTGGGGTGTGGTGTATATATAGACCCCCAGATATTTCAGACAGCTGGGTTCCCATCTAATTGCCCTTGTCGTGGTGGGCTGGGTTTCCCCCTCGCGTACAGGGAATAAGCATGTCTTAGACCAGTTCACTCTGAGGCCAGAGATTGCACCGAAGGTGGTCAATAGATTGTCGGCTCCCCTCAGTGCTCCGTCGGCATCTTCAAGAAAGAGCAATAGGTCGTCAGCATATAGGGAAATTAACTGTTGCCCCGCCAAGCTCCGCAGGCCCTTATAATGAGTCCCCGTGCGGATCGACATTGCGAGGGGCTCCACCGCCAGTGCAAAGAGTAACGGGGACAGCGAACACCCCTGCCTCGTGCCTCTTTCCACCGATTATTGTGGAGATATCAGTACGCCCGATTTTACTCTGGCCTTTGCCGAAGCATATAGTACAGAGGTCCATTTTAGGTATTCCTCACCTACCACGTAGCGCCTGAGCACCTTATACAGGTATTCCCATTCGAGGCTGTCGAATGTCTTTTCCAGGTCAACCAACAGTATCATGTGGGATACTTGTAAAGCGCACTGTTACTCTACCCGAGTGTCCTGGCGCTGTAGACCGCTGGGGAACTCGTCCTGGTTTTCCCTGTGAGATGGTCCCTTTCTGGGTATCTCCGGGGTGAAACCAGGCATCCCCGGCGTCTGTGGGGGGCCGTTGTAGAGATGAGGCAAGCTTAATGCCCAGAGTTACCGAGTGTGTTTCCTGGTTAGAGTAGGCACTGAGGCAAGAATTATTGAGTCCGTTGACCCTGGTCCTTGACCCTGCCGCGTCGGGAATTGAACCCTGGTCCCGGGCCGTTCTCTGCTTACAGGTCTGCCGCCTCTAACCAGTGAGCCACACCTCTCCTCATGGGGTGGGGGCTTTCTGCATGGTCCCCCTCCAGTATACGTATCAGGCGGCGTATGTTCATAGTGGTATTGCGTTTAGGTATGAAGCCCGCTTGGTCCTCATGAACCAGCGTGGTCATGTGCTCTAACAGTCGGAATGCTAAAATGCTACTCAAGATTTTGTAATCTGTTGTGAGCATCGACAGCGGTCTATAGGATCGGGTTTAAGTAATGGGATTACTAACGCTTCACGCATGGTATGCGGTAGCCGACCCAGTTCTTTCGCCTCTCTGTAGACTGTCAATAGGCGTGGAGCCAATAGGTTAGCGTACGTAGCATAGAATTCAATAGGCAAACCGTCCAACCCCGGAGTTTTATTGTGTGCCATCTGTTTTATAGCGCAGCGAATTTCCCCTTGTTCAATATCCCTGCCAAGGCTCTTCGCCTGCTCAGGGTCCAACACCGGAAAGGGGAGTTCCTTCAAAAATTCTTCTATGGTTGAAGTACCAGCCATTAATTTACTCTGATAAAGTGACTCATAATAGCTTGAGAAACTGCACAGGATTTCAGGTTGGGTATATACCTCAACACCTTCAGCTGTGCGCATGGACACGATGGGGGAGCCGCGTCGCATGGGGTTGGCAAGCCAGGCCAGCAAGGCTCCTGATTTGTCTCCCTCTGCATGGGATCTGGTTATGTATGTATTGTGGTCGAAGCTACGCAACCTTTCTACCTCAACTGCTACTGCTTCTTTCGCTGCTACACTTTGTTGTTGTAGCTCAGGGTGCCCAGGCTGTAATAGCTCCAATTCTCTGAGTTTCTTGTCTGCCTTATCAAGGTCATTTAATAACACCTTATGTATTCCTACCTTCTGAGCTATACAAAACCCTCTTACTACCACCATTCCGTCGCTCTCTCCCCAGTCGTGCCATCATTCTCATCTAAGTATTGCGTTATCCTTTCCTCCAAATCCTTTTGAAAAGGCGGGTCCTCTAGCATCTCGGGGCGCAACCTCCAGGTAGGAACACAGGAGGCACCCGGAAACCACTGCACTTCAATCAGTAAAGGGTTGTGGTCAGAGATCGTCCTAGTCAGATATTCGGTTTTCGCAATTGCTGGCACCAGCGTCGAGGAGCATAACAACGCATCCAGCCTCACATGCAGCTCGTGCATTCCCGAGAAAAAGGAGTAATCTTGGGTTTGTGGATGCTGGGCGCGCCAGATGTCGTTTAGACCCCACCTTGATTGCCACTCCAGTCTACCTTTAGCTATGCGACCCGTTGGGGAGTCTGCCAGTGGGGGGTGCGATCTATCGAGGTCAACATCCAGCACCAAATTGAAGTCGCCTCCTAACAGCAGGGGTCCTACTAAGAAGTGGGCCAGGGAGCCTGACAGCATTGCAAGAAAGGCCAACTGGTCCACGTTGGGTGCGTAAACGCTGCAGATGGCAACGTCTCTGCCTCCCAGTTTTTCCGCTATTGCCACAAACCGCCCCTCCGTGTCCACCACATGTTTGGCAACCTGAAAAGGGACTCCTGCCCTGATCCCAATCAACGCGCCCCTAGCATAAGCTGAGTATGTAGTGTTGTATATTTGGCCTCTCCATCTGCGCTGCAATGCTATGCCCTCTGCCTTCGTTAAATGTGTTTCCTGCAATAACGCTATCTGAACCCCTCTACGTAGTAAATAGGCATGCACTTTGTCTCGTCTCGTCATGGTATGGAGTCCCCGAACATTCCAGGTAATGCATTTCAAGTTAGACATTTCACCCATTGTCCCATAATGTTCCATGCCCGCTTCTCCTCCCCTTTTCCACGCGTTTCAAGTGGAAGAAGTCCCCAGCACCGATGGCGTGTCCACCCCCCAACAGTCTAACATTTCCCGATTCCTCCCCCCCCCCCCAGAGCAGGACCCAAATATCGCAATCTAGTTCCCATCCAAACACTCCCAAAAGAAACGGTCAGATAAATCTAACGGTAGTCACCGTAGATGTGCCTTAAGGGCAATAAGGGTGGTTGAGTACCAACGGGAAGCCACCCTCTGCTCGAGCTTCCTGTGAGCGATCGAGCCCTAAAGAAGTTCGTACAACGCAAAGCTGCACCCTCCACCCGTCTATAAACCAGTTATCAACCCCCCCAGCAGCGCATAGCAATCAGTTCACCATGGTTCGTTCTCCACCCACAACGGCTCACCAGGAGTTCTCATTGTTCACCTAATATTCCTTCAGCCGTCTCCGGAGTAACCGTGGGCAGCGGCACACTGTCAGTCTCCGAATACTCAGTTTCGGAGCGGTCATCGCCCTTGTCAGATTCTGTGCCCTCCGTCATGGGAGCATCTTGCGATCCCGATATACTGGACACCACCTCTAGAACGCCTCGTCGTTCCGCCGCCGTTTCCAGCAGCGAGGGTCGCCCTAGTCCTCTACGCCTATTGCGTATCCGCCTGGACTTCCGTCGCAGTTGTTCCTCAGGGGCCGTTGCAAGGTGTGAGCCAGGGCCGTCTTTGCCAGCTCTATACATTTCTAGCCAGTTACATGCTTCATCTGGTGTATCAAAGAATTTGGTAGTATCATCAACTATTATTCGCAGTCTGGCCGGGAATAATAAGGAGTATTGAATGCCCTCGCTTCTCAGTTCTCGTTTAATTGCCAGGAAAGAGGTCCGTTTACGCTGTGTGTCATATGTGTAATCCGGGAAGATGTTGACTTTACTGTTTTCCAACTGGAAGGGGCAGTTCAACCGGGCATTATGGAGCAGCTTGTCTCTGTCCCTGTAGTGTAGCAGCCGCGCAACCACCGGGCGTGGGGGGCGGCCCTGCTGTGGTGGCCAGGATGGGACTCTATGCGCCCGTTGCAACGTGTAAAAGGGGGACAACCCTTCCGGCGCCACCACTGTCCTGAGCCAATCTTCCAGAAAACGAACCATATCCCCCCCTTCAATTTTTTCTGGTAGGCCTACGACTCGAACATTGTTCCGGCGATTACGCCCTTCAGCGTCCTCTGCCCTTTTCTCCAGCGCGTCCATGCGGTCCAACACATCAGTCATCGTGGCTGAAAGGGCCTTTTGCGCCGGCTCCAGGGTGCGAACTGTGCCTTCCATCTCTTTGACCCTATCAGAGAGCTTGCCGTGATCCGCTCTGAGCAACCCGAGCCCCGTTGCCACCTGTGCTATGTCTTGCTGGAGGGCCGCACGCGTGTCTGTTATTGCCGTCAAGATCTTATCCAATTGTCGTTGCAGTCGGGGATCCCTTGTTGTTTCCGCGTCAGGCTGATCTCCCTTGTCCGGCATCTCTGTATCCGACATAGATTGCATGGTGCCCTTGGTTCCTTTCGGTTTCCCCATGATAGCGGCGGCATCCTACTTCGTCCGCCACGAGCGGAGGGCGAGCCACCTAGCGATAGTTGAAGCCCACCAAGGCCCACCGCAGCTCACAGGCCTCCGGCCGCCGGGAGGAATCTCGCTTGCGTGCGCGCCGCTCAAGCTCCCAGGAACTGTCAGTGAGGGCCAATCCACAGTTAATCCGCAGGTTACAACAGGTACATCAATCCCGGCAGCACCAACCAGAGTTCCGCTGATTTCCCGTGCACGGAGGCCCCAGCGGGTGGCGATTTGAAGCAATTGGGATCTCCACGGAGCACCTCAGTTCGCCCAGCGGCAGCGCCAGGGGCCGGCTCAGCAGTGGTCTTCCAGTCTCATAGAAAGGCCAGTCCCAGGCATCCGAAGGCCCATCAAAAAGGGGTGGGGGTCCGCTCTGTCCACTCGGCGAAGCCAGACGCGGCCAGTCTGCAGTAAGTCTCCAGTTCTGCTGCCACTGCGCCACTGCACTGGGAGCAGGATAATGGACGTCTCCCCTGCAGTGACAGCCGGCTCGAGGCCCACGGTCAAGGCGGCAGCGCCCGGCGGTCCCCCGGAGACTAGCCGTGCGGCGCGGCCCTGATCCTTCACCAACTTCCCGTCAGCTAGCGGGCGCTGCCACGAAGAGTCAACCCGCTGTCAGTCCGCGCTTCAGACCTGCTCCCTCGCTCAGTAATGAAGGCCTTTCGTTGGTGCAACTATGGCGTCCGGGTCGCCCAGGCCACAGGTATCCAGGGGGCAAGCGGGCCCGCAGGTATGCGGGGCCCGAACGTTCGCGGCGCCACCTCCACACCCCGGCTCGATGAGCGTTGCTCTCGCCAGTTCGATGGCCCCAGCAGGAACCCCCACAGGCCTCGGCAGTCCAGGAAGTGGCAGGGCAGGGAGGAGGACACCGCGTTCTCCGACGGAGTCAAGCAATCCTCCAGTCCTAGGTCACTAGATGGGCCTCTGTGATGACGTCCTCCATCCCGTCGGGCCTCACCAGAGCAATGGGAGCTTGCCGACTGCTTTCCGCACCCCGTTCAACTCTCAGCCGGCAGAGCAGGCCCCCGGAGCAGGCTCTCTCCGTTCACACTCCTCACCTCCTGCGCGATCCCCTCAGGCCAAGTGCACTCCGCCGGGTCCCACCAGTGTTAAGGCCGGAAGCGCCTCTTCCCGTTCTTGGCTCCACAAGAGTCAGGCCAATCTCATGGCCGCCATGTTAGGCGCCTTCCAAGGACGCACTGGCTGGGCGATCGGGTGTCTGCTCCCCCCGTAGCTCCGGAGGCAGGTCCTTTTCGGCCGATCCCAAGTCGGGGGGCGCCGCACTCCCCTAGGGCCCGCCGGGCCGAGGGCCAGCCCCGCAAGCCCTCGCCGATCCGCGAACACCCCTCTCGCCAGGCCTCCGTCGGGTGCACCGCCGCCAACACAGGTCGCTCAGCAGGCGGGCGCAGGCGCCGCCGCACGGGAACCGCCCAGTGCCACCAGCGGTCCGGGCAGCCACCGTACCTCTCACCAGTGAGCGGGAGGTCCAGGTCGGGTCACAGGCTCCGCGGGTCCGCCGGTCTCTCGGGAGGGTTTAGGTCCGCCCGGCCGCCATTTTGGGGCACAGCTCTGTCCGGGACAGCCGAGCCTCACTCAGCCAGTTCTTTCATCTGCGGGCTTCACAAGGACGGTCCGTCACAGGCCCCTCAGCCAAGAGACCCCTCTCACGCGATCTCTCGTGGGATAGGGATCAGCAGTCGCTAGTATTTCAGGATTAATGGCGGCTCGATCTCGGAGCCGAGCGCTCAGGCGACCTCCACCATCGGCGCTCAAGCCACGCCCCTCCCTGACTTTCATGCCCGCAACTGGTTACCTTTTGAGGCCAGAATCCATTTAAAAATTGCCTGTAACACACATAAGACATTGCATCACAAAACCCCAAGGAACCTAGCAGAGAAACTAGTACCATCGGGTGGTAACAGATCTACCAGGAGTTCTGATAATCTTCTACTTAAACTACAACGTTTCTCCAAGAAGAAAACATACAATCGTACAATTGTCTCCCAGGATTTGGAACACCTTACCCCCAGAAACTAGACTTAATCGATCCACTGCTTTTTTAAAAAAAGAAGTGAAATCGATTCTCATGTCAAAATTCACTTGGACTATTTCTTATACACTCTTGTAGATAGATATGTGCTAATATCTAATAGTTACCAGTACTGTATTCACATAATTCTGTGTATTTATATGTATATGTCATTCACCTATATTTGCCATGTAAAGTGCTCTGATACCCGCGGGGCTCTTGTTCGCGCTATACAAAACCGTCAAAATAAATAAATAAAATAAAAAGATGCTTGCCTTTCCTGAATAGTGGCTGGCCTGGACCAACTACCTGCTGACGTGTGGCACCCTGAAGTGGCTCCCCAAGGACCAGTCAGTTCTTTAGAAGGTCTCAGGGATATCAAAGATATACTACGAGGGGCCCACACCCTCAACCGGTGACATCTGGTGAGTGGTGCCCTCTAAGTTCCCACATCGCCAGCTGAAAGCTGGACAGTGCAGTGTGAGTGTAGAACTACGAATCGTGCCTGGAGACTAAAGTGCCTAGTGTGGATCACAGGAATCAAGTCCATATCTCAGGCGAGTGACCCTGTGCTGCAGGGACCCCTGTATGCATAAGTGGTTGTTGGTGAGCTGATTCACCGCTTCCGGGATCCAAAGGGGCCCACTACGTCATTGTGTGGCTTTTCTCTCCTGCGACATGCCGACTGCATGCTGATTGTGTGCATGTCCAGATCACAGGGTGCGACCCTCGGACGTCGGGGAGGGCCAGTTGAAGTGTCTCATTTTACCTCGTGAGATATTGTTGAACTTGCGCCTATGTTTATGACCGGAATTGTCTGATAAAAACGACATTAACGTGCACTAGACAAATTGCCTCATTTCCAGCAAGGTAGGGAATTGCGACTTTTCATCTTGAGACCTGGTGCCCGGATTGCCTGGGCACAACCCTGATCAATGTGTACCGGACGAGGTGCCTCCTCAGACCGAGAGGTTCCTCCTTGTGTTATTCCCCATTCATCGCCTGTTCCTTTCTTGCCCAATCATAGTGGACCAATTGTCCTCCCCCCACCTGGTCTTCCCGATGATGTATTTGTGCCAGATAGGAGGGAGAGTGAATGACTAGGCTGGAAGCGTTTGGGATCAGATCAGAAAGTACTTTATTCGGTTAAAAATCATTAACCATAAAAGCAACAACATGAAAAATTACAGTTTATACAGTTCTGTTAAAAAAAACCAGAACTGTCAATTCAAGAGACTACGTGACTCCCCTTGTAGTTCGCAGAACTGGGCTGGTTCCAGAAGGCCCTGACAGACCCCTGTTTGTAACAAGATGTTGTCCACAGCCTGCTTCGGCTTAACAATCTTTTGTTAAACTTCCTGAGTGGTGCCAAGACCCCCTTGTTTAAGTTTGCCTCTTGTTTATTCCTATTACCTATCCCCACTTACTTTCCAGGGACTCAGACTAAGTGTGACCTAAGCCGCATGCTGCTTAATAGCCGGAGCGGGGACCATGAGTATCTTCCATTTACAGTGTCTGGGACAGCTGGGGTGAAGTGGAGGGTGGCGGGAGACTTGGAGCCCCAGGGTCTGCAGCATGCTATACACTGACCTGCTTGGTGTCAGTGGCAATGCATTAGGGTGCTGTGTTTATATGTGTGGGAGAGTACCCCATATGGACTGGGCTGGTACCTGTCTCACCGTGTGACAGTGCTGAGTGAGTGTGAGTGTGGGAGTGGCAGTATGTAAACTGCCTGTGCTTCACTACACTGATCGGTGGGGTTGGGTTATACATCGATTGCATACCAAAAGATCTTTACATTTAACATTGGTTTTACTTCCATGGCCCTGCTAATAAGTGTTATAATTCTTTGTATGCACATATTACTGATACTGTGTAACCCAGGTTGCCCCCTAGAACTGTGTAATATTACATTATTTGAATTGCGTGGTGGTTCTGAGGCTAACAACGGGTCGCACCACATAAGAGAGCTGTGCACTTCCTCTCCGGGCGCACCCAGAGCATCCACCTTCCACCATTTGCCTCCGCACCCAAAGACATTGTATGCTGCATTCCCCAGAGCTCCTCCCTTCCTCAACCCCACCACCTTCCACACATACATGACACCTCTGGCCAATATCAGCCGCACCCACTGACTCAACATTATCTACTATGCTGACAACACCCAGCTCGTACTATCCTCTTAAGAAGACACAGACACCGCAAGACCCAACTTCCAAACCACCATGGCCATCGTCTCTACCGGGATGAAAACCAACTGTCTAAAACTCAACTCAGACAAGATAGAGGTCATCATTTTCGGGAACAAGCCCTCCCCTTGGGACGACACTTGGCCTCTGCACTGGGCCCATCATCCTCCCCATCGGAACACACACGCAACCATGGCATCATCCTCGACACCCATCTCTCCATGAATCAACAGATCAACGCAGTCACCTCTGCCCGCTTTCACACCCTCTGCATGCTTCGCAAGATCTTCCGGTGAATCCCACCTCTACCAGCAAGACAAAAACCCTAGCCCTCATCTCCAGCCATCTCGTCTCCAGCCATCTCGCCCTCTACACTGGAACCACAAACAGCTCTTTAACTGCCTCCAAACCATACAAAACTCGTCAGCAAGACATCCTCAACCTTCCCAGAAGAGCCAGCACCACCCTTCACCTCAGAGCCCTCCACTGGCTCCCCATTCAGAAGAGGTGCCTCTCCAAGCTCCTCACTTACACCTAAAATCCCTCAACAAAAGCGGACCCACCTTCATCAACAATCGCCTGACCTTCTACCAACTGACCAGGGAGCTCTGCTCCGCCACCCTCGCCTTAGCCCACGCTCGATGTATCTGTCAAAGCCGTTAAGGTGGCTGCTCTTTCCACTGCCGCACTGCCAAGTCCTGGAACAATTTCTCCCACCACCTGTGCACATCCCCTTCTCTGAGGGAGTTCAGGAAGCAGCTCAAGTCCTGGCATTTTGATGGGAGGGAATGGGGCACCTGCTGGGGAGTTTGAATTTAATGCACCAGCAGTACACTGAGAATACTGTAAGCAATGTTTGGACTGAACAGTATGTAAAGTTTTGATATACTAAATGCCAATAAAATCTGTTTTAAAAAACAAACAATTCCTGGGATTTTGACCTCCACTTCTCTCTGACGGATGATCATTCAAACCACACAGCGCTTGGAGATCCCCCTGGATGACAAGCCGCACTATACAAGCCCAGATGATTGATTGACTGTGTGGGTTTTAGAACAGGACTTTTCACTTGTGTGCATATCATCGATATCTGATCAACCCGATTGGGCCTAGTACTACTACTAATATTACCAATTGTGATTTATGCCCAGAAGTAAAGGATATTCATGTTGCATTGATTAATGTGTGTGCTGAATGTAAACTATATTTACCTATATTTGGTGTCAAGTCTCTCTTTTGGGAGGTGCCATGTATTTATCGTGGTGTAGTGCTGTGCCTGTGCTTTACAGATTGCCTCTGTAGTAAGCCTGACTGTTCAGTGCCAAGCTACCAAAGGGTGAACATAGGTTGTACTGTGTGTAATCACCTGACCTTGACAAGAGCGGTGGGTTCTGCCTGGCTGGAGCATCGCGTCATCCAGTCAGAAAGTGCGGGCTATAACACCAACTCAGAATTAAAGTGTGTCACTGGCTTGTTAATCACTCGAGTTTCAACACCTGGGACTTTAAGAATATATTGATAGTTCGGCGAGTGGCATGGGTTGGGCAGCATCGGTAATGGTATTTCAAGTGGATTACGTCATCATTAATTTTAGACATTGACTATTGCAAGACATATTCTGGACCAAAATGATCAGACCTCAGCCTTTGCCAATGGGATGAGTGCCATGCACCTTGTGTTTTTCTTACAGTTACTTGCATAAGCGCCAGAACTTGAAACCAACACTAGGTCCACAAGGTCCCTTCCAGCCTGATGTTTGACAAATTCTATGTAATAACCGCTTGATAGCTACTATCGGACCTTAATAAGATGGACTGACACCTTTTGTACTCTGAAATCAGGTTAGACAAATTACTTTGGGCAGCTTATCTCGCTCAGAGAAGGGTGTAGCCCGGTATTTCAGAGCATGTGTGGTGGCAAGCCTCAGCAAGGCCTACCAGTGCAAGGGATACGCCCTTCTCTGCACAGAGTCCTCAGACCAATAGGAAGAAGTTGGCACACAAACTGGAATAGAAAGTACAGATTTTTATTAAACCTCATGAGGTGGAACCAAATTCACACAACACCCTTCGTAGTGTATGACGTAGCACACTGAATGGAAGGAGCTTGGTCCTTTTATACCAACAAGGGGCTCAAATGAAGGCGGTACAAGTACAGAATGCTGGTTGTAGGTACATATTAGGTCATACAGAAAGTGTACAGGCAACAAGTGGGAGGGGCTAACAGTTAGCTAATTCTGGTGGACACATCCTGACAGTTACAAGATGAGGACAGCTGTAAGCTCAACTGAGCATGTGCAAAGCAGGAGAAGCTAAATATATTTCATCTCTAGGCAGATTTCAAGAGCAGTTAACAGGAAGGTAGGACAGAGCACATGGCGAGCACATGGTAAACAAAATGGCTGCCAGAAATACAAAATGGATTCCACACAACGGACAAGATAGTTTCTAAATACAAGATGTCTTCTGCTAATGCTATTCTTACTCGCTGCTAAATTACAACAGACGACCCTTTCAGCATTAGCTGAAGACATCCGTTTATCTGGGGTAATCTAGATATGCATCCTGTATATTGATGTTCATCATCTCAGTAATTTCATTCTTTAACATTTGTTGTGCTTTTATATCTGCAATATTTATTTTGGCAGATGTACAAGCAGTGATGCACATGGAGCAAAGCATTGGACCACATTGTATACAAGTACAGCATGTAAATAGTATCACCAGTAATATACATAGAATAGTCAGTAGTTTCCAGCCCCAAGTAGCAAAGAGTGTCCGTATCCAGTTTGAAAATGTCCATGTACCAGTCTCTGTGTGAATTTCTGCAGCAATCTTATGCAGTTTAGAGATTGCATCATATACTGATGGTGAGTGATCTGGTATGAACACACAGCAACTGCTACCGATGATGCGACATGCACCACCTCGATCAGCCAAAATCACGTCAAGCACCATTCGGTTCTGGAGAGCAACAATTCTTGCAATTTGTAGTTCCTCTGTAATGTTCCCAAGTGCCATGACTGTCTGATTTGTGACAGCTTCCACAACACAAGTTAATCGCCTGATCTTTCTGCTATTCAATGCAGCACCCACAAAAAAAGAACAACCCCAAATTGAAATCGACATATTGTTGCAAAGAATCACGGCGTTCCCCAGGGATCCTCACTCAGCCCTACCATGTTTAACATCTACATGAGACCATTGGCTGAAGTGGTGCTTCCCTGGGGAATTCAGCTTATCACCTACGCTCATGATACACAGTTGGTCGTCTCGCTGACTAGGGATGACACCATAGACCAGGGGATTAGCAATCTGACCATTTGCCTCACTAAGGTGATGGAGTGGATGACCTCCTCCTTTCTAAAACTTAACGGGTCAAAAACGGACATCATGCTCCTGGGTTAGAAAGCCCCTCCCAATCTTGACCCCTGGTGGACAACTGTTTTTTGTCCTCCCCCCCCCCCAAGACCCATATAAAGAGCTTGGGGGTATGGCTTGACTCTTCCCTAGGTTTTCAAGTCCAGGCAAAGAAGGTTGCTGCAACCTGTTATGGATTGATCAGGGTCCTCATGAAGGTTTTGACCTTCCTTCCCTTTGAGGCTAGACGCATGCTGGTCCAGTCGTTGATCCTTTCACGACTATGAAAATGCAGTCTATTGTGGGGCCCCTGCAGGTTCCATTCAAACCCTGCAATCAGTACAGAATTGTGCAGCTCGACTGCTGATGAATGTACCCAGACGCAGTTCTGCGAAGGCCGCACTGCGGCTTCTCCATTGGCTGCCGATTCATGAAAGAATTACGTTTAAAATCATGTGCATGGCACATAAGTCCATCTGGAATGGCAGTACTTCTATCCTTCATCCTTTGTTTAGTCGTCATCAATCTTGCAGATCTTTAAGATCTAATCAGCGTAATCTGCTTGTAGTACCTAGGGTGCAGCGAGCTCGTATGGTAGGTCGCCAGCTTACCTTTTGGCAGCCAAGTGCTGGAACAGTTTACCAGACAGCATCAGGCTCGAAAGTAACCATCTTGCTTTCAGGAAGCAACTGAAGACACTGTTATTCCACTGAGTGTCTATGCTTAGCACTCTGGTCTTATAGCGCTGGGATGCCTAAGGGTAGCCATGCGCTCTATAAAAGCGTATTCATTCATTCATTCAAAGTGGTATCTGTCTGGTCAACTTCATCTATACTTATTGTTAGTTTATATCTATTCTTGGAAATGTCATTTTACAACTTTAAATTCAGCTGATATGATGGAGGGGCCAAGAACACAGGTGGTAACAAAAATGATATGTAACATACCCCGGACCACCCAACAGGTAATTGATAGTATCCTTTATTACCACCTACAAAATACGAATTGTATGAAGACGTAAAACTACTATTGTTAGCTCCTTCACTCCGTCCTACTGGAATTCTCCCAACACTACTTATACATAGTTCTGCTTAAGCTCTGGTCACAGAAATTACAAATATTGTCTGGTTGCTACTCTTCCCATTCCCATTTAGTCCCTTTGGCTTGAGGATAACCATTTTTATCTTGATAGCATACTTTATTTAGACGAAAGACAATTCCTCCTACTGAAGGCTTTCCGAAAGCAAATAAAAGAGCATACCAAGCTTGACAAGAACCATTATGGGAAAACAGTAGAGGAATACAAGGTGTTCCTCCTTTCTTTTGGTGTGCAGGTATCATTCCACGCACCCAACAGTTGGTAGCATTTGTAGCATTGAGGGAATTGGTATTGGCTCTGTCTATAAGCATACTTTCTTACTTTGGACATTGGCTAAAACCCTTATGATGTCAACACATCATCTATTTACCCAACATATAGTGATATTCCATTAGACCCCCACCAGACTCATACCTTGATACCCTTGGTATGGTTGCCCCTTTATATTTAATGAGACACGAGACCTTCTGTATGCGGACACCACGCATATAAGTTACATTTTGCATCTGTAACGATTGCCTGTCCTCTTCAATATCGTGGGTGATCCATTAACAAAAGCCTCCTATTTTTGTATTTTTCTGTATTTATCATTTGTCTGGGTTTCATACCAATCACTTTTGTCTCCACCAGATTCGCGCAAGTAGCTAGTGTTTTTCGCGCATGCGCGAAGTAAGCAGGAAACACTTCCCCTACGCGCATGCTTGTAAGAGTATGACACGCCTCCTAGTAGCGCGCAGTACCGGATTTTCTTGCGAAGGACTCGGTCCTTCTTTGGGCATATTCCGTTTTCAATTATGCACTAATTGAAGCATTTTTGGCAATATATAAGGGGATAGATCAGCACGACTTGACATACCGTCGGAGCCGCGTTGAGGGGAAGGCAGCCAACCAGTTCTGCAGAATCCGTGAGTTTGGTCATACTAGGTAGTGGTATCCACATTACCTGTGAGTATTAGCTTCTATGACCCTAAATCAAGCTCTTAACATCCTACAGGTTGCCACATTGAGCAGGAAGAAAGAACCCCCAATACTACGCTTTGGCTCATGAGGCCATCTAGCCTTTGTCCATAAGTAAGCACTGTTTATGATAAATGTCTTTTTCCCCTGCAGAATTTCAACTTAGGAATTATCATGGCGATCTCTCTGAATAATTGTGTGTCTTTGTCTATGTGTTTATCCAGGTCATTTTTTCTTACAGGGTTTTTTGGACCTTATTTTGGTTCTTCACCCTCTTATGCCCTGAATAGGTCATCTTATTTGATCATTGACGTCCATCTGAGATGTTATGTTTTACATTTTTTTGTTTATTCACAGGTTCTGTACTAATAACGCCAATTGGGCGCAACAGACTTTATTCGCAATAACACTGATAGGTACATTTCACCTTAATATTTTTTGTATAGTACACTTTTACATCTACATCCCATGTGAGTAAGGTGAGGATAGTTGTGCATATCCTTGTCCTGAAGAAGGAGTTCCTACACTCCGAAACATGTCGACGCACTTTTGAGGTTGACGCACCCTAATATGTAACAGACAACCTCACCCTGCACCCTTTTAATGATACCAGCCGAGGACCTAATAAAAACTTTTTTTTTTTTTCCTACGAGCCAGGTATCTTTTAACCATCACTTTCCACCACCTCAGCACTCACACTTTTCTCCTCACACACACACCAACACATAGTTCACTTTCAGTGCTCCTACGTAGTCGTGAGTCGCAGCACGCCGCAACCCGCAGAGGGGTGCGAAGACCCCAATGATGAAGCATGACACCAAGGGGCCTGTTGGTGTGTGAGGGGTATTCAAAACAACACTGTGTGCTCCCCACCATTGTAGGGATCACTACCACTACTAGAGTGGATTCCACTTTGTTTATGTAAATTGCCAGGGGAGACCGAATCCACTTCCTCCTCTCCCTCCCTCCTCCTGTTATATATCTGGTAACTTCAGACAGCACCCATCAACCCACAGTTCCCCATCTACATCTGGAAGGGGCGTATCTTGCAAATCGATGCAACTCTTTGTCTGTTCCTCAGTAAGGAATATAGAATCGTGAGGTTCCTTTGACTGGGACTGAGTCACAGGATATGGCAACAACGTGGCTGGGTTCAGTGTCGCGCACCTCTTCAAGGTAATATGAGGTGATAACAGTGTCAATTCGTATCCTGTCAAGCAAGCACTCGTTAAGTGCTGTGTCTCAGTCTGATTCAAAATGGCATCTACTGCATGGGGTACTAGCACCAACAGTTTGTGTGACAAAACTATCCCTTCACTCTGACGTATAGACACAGCTGTCGCTGCAACTGAACGGAATCATCCAGGCAACGCACGAGCAACAGGATCAAGAACTGCAGGAAAATATGCACAGGGCCGCTGCTTATCACCATGTGTCTGTACTAAAACTGACAATGCACACCCATCTTTCTCGTGTACATAGAGTGTCAAAGCTTTCGTATAATCTGGTGTGCCTAACACTGGTGCAGAACAAAGAGCTTGTCTTAACTGACGAAAAGCATTTTGGCATTCATCTGTCCATGGAAGGGGGATCGGAGTGTTTTTAGTCAAAAGCGCTAGCAGGGGTTTAACAATGTGTGAAAGGCCCAATATCCATTGCCTACAAAATGAAGTCAAACCAATAAATGCACGGACATCTTTCTGTGTGGAAGGTACTGGGGTGTCTAAAATTGCTTGAATGCTATCTGGTGTAAGTGCACGGCCCTCCTTAGACAGAAGGTGACCTAAATAGGTCACTTTCGGTCTACAATATTGCAATTTCTTTCGTGACACTTCATGATGGTGTGTAGCAAGAAAAGAAAGCAAAGACAAGGTACATTTTTCACACTGCTGAGGTGTATCTGCTGCCAACAAGATGTAATCGACATATTGTATGAGAGCCACTCCTTCAGACAAAGTAAAGGAATCAAGTTGTCGTTTTAAGGCTTGACTATAAATACTCGGACTCTCAGTGTACCCTTGAGGAACTCTACAAAATCTGTATGATTTATTATTCAAAGTGAAACCAAACAAATATCGGCTATCAGGATGAATAGGAATCGAGAAGAAAGCATTCTTCAAATCGATTACAGAAAATGTAGTTGCTGTTGGAGGGACCAGGGTAAGCAATGTCGTTATGTCAGATAATACAGGGTACTGCGGTATACAATCTTGTTGACTTCTCTCAAATCGATTATAAATCCTAGTGTCAGTATCTTGTTTCAAAATGGGAAGAATCGGACTATTGCAAACATTGTAAGGAACTTCTTCCACAACCCCTACCTTAATTAAATCTTTTTTTATTTTATTTTTTATTCCTCATATACCAATTATTTGGGTGCTCTAGACGGAGATCCTCCCCCCCCCCCTGGCATCGCGATGTTACGACCACAGAGTTCGATGCCAGAGAAGGCCGGAAAGAGATACTCCCCTCTAGTGTTTACTGTTTGCTTTATCCACCTCAACCTCTGTGACTTGGCGACCCTCGGATTGGTTAAGGACTAAGCACCGACAGTACCCAGGTGAAATCATCGGAATACTCTCATCTGTTCCGCCATGCCACAAGGTGCTCCCAGATCTTAGACTCTGAGGAATTATCACATGCTATATCAGACTCACTAGTATATATAATATACCTTAAACAATCAGAGAAAGTGGGAGCATCTTCAGATTTCCATACTTTACATATTTCTCGTCTTGCCAATAACATCACATAGAAAATAAATTTAGTCTGCTGATTCGCGAGATGGTAGTCCGTCTCCATACCGAACAGAATCATTACCGGTGAGACCACAATCCGTGTTCCTAGCACATCCATCAAAAAACCCTCCATTTTTTTCCAAAACAGGTTAAGGCTAGGACATTCTACAAACATATGCAAATCATCTGCCTCTAAAGATTTGCACCTTGGGCAGCTATATTGTAGGTTTGTGATCCTTGACAGTCTTTTTGGGGAGAAATACACCCTGTACAATGTGAACAGATGGTTTCGTTTGAGAGGAGCTGATTTTACTATTCCGTTCACCAGACTAAAAGAATCCCCCCACAAGTCTAGCAGTTTGTTACTATCCAGCCCCACAACATTTCCCCAGAGATTCTGAAGTTCCACATCAGTGACTCCCTCTTTTTCCATTAATGTCTCATACCAAAAAGCGAGCTCTTTATCCCAACGCCCCTTTCTATTTACAAAATCAAATTTCGGGTTAGATGTACAATCCCAAATTTCCGTAGACCACCAGCTTGAAAGCTGGTAATATTTAAATCTTGTAAGGGTTCCTCCCGTCAACATAAAGAGGGAATCCCACCCCAACAGCTGTTGATCATTTTGTAAATCTCTCCACAGCATTAACCCTGCTAATTTGAGAGGGGTTGACAGTTGGTCTCTAAGACATTCTGGGGTCCCTGGAGAGTCCCAAATTGGGGCCTGGGAGGCATAGTATGGGATTTGTAATTTTTTCCTGAAGAAAACCCAATTCTTCAGAGCCGTGACTAAAACCTTTAGCCTGACCTTTTTATAGAATCTGGGGTCTCCAAACTTGAATAAGAAGTATTCGTGGCCTTGGGGGATACCATGCAGTATTGCCTGAAACAAACGTCCCAAAAAGGATGTATCTGCCTTACCTGCCATGACTCTGAAATTTTTAAAGTGGAAGGAATGGGCATAATGCAAGATGTCAGGTAGCGCCAGACCTTCCATTTTTAACTGTCTTCTTAACTTTTTAGCAGAAATTCTGGGCATTTTGGAGTTCCAGATAAATGAACCTATTTTTCCTTGTAATTTACCCACCGCCTTTGTGTCAAAAGATAAGGGTATTGAGTTAAACAGGAAAGTTACCTTTGGTAGTATAATCATCTTTATAAGATTAACCCTCCCGAAGATGTTTAATGGGAGCCCGGACCAACGCTGTAATTGTCCACAGATTTCCTTATACACCTTGTCCAGATTAACTTTCGATATCTGAGTAATGTCCTGGACTAACTGGATCCCAAGGTACCTCATCCTTAATTTTGCTTCAGGCAACACTACCTCCTGATTCCATTGCATGATTTCCGTTTTATCCTTATTTATTCTATATCCAGAGGTCTTTCCAAAAGCTTCTGCATGTTCAAAAAGTCTAGGTATTGCTACCTCAGGATTGGAAGTGAACATTAAAAGGTCATCTGCATATAGGGCGAATTTTAGATCCAGATCGGTTATGGAAAAGGGTTTTATTAAATGATCTGCCCTTAATTTATTCACTAATGGCTCGATATATAAATTGAACAATAGGGGGGAAAGGGGGCACCCCTGCCTAGTGCCCCTTGATCTTTGAACCCAATCTGTGAGCGTCCCATTCACAAAAATCCTTGCCTTTGGGTTCAGGTACAATGCTTTTATAGAGGTGATAAAGTTAATCGGTAAGCCGAATGCGGACAGTACATCCCAGAGATAATCCCAATTTACCTGATCGAATGCCTTTGCGGCATCTATTGCTACAATAGTCAACGGAAGTTTCTTATCAGTAGCATAGTCTATTGCTGTGATGGCCTGAAAAGTCAGCTCGTTAATCTGCCTACCTGGCATGAAACCCCTCTGATCCTCATGTACAATGGTTTTAATCACTTTGGCCAGCCTCGCCGCTAAAACTCCTGCAAAAATTTTGTAGTCAGTGTTCAGCAGGGAGATCGGCCTATATGATTCAATAGTCAGGGGGTCCTTATTCGGCTTCAGGATTAAAGCAACTGAGGCCTCCAACCAGGTCTTTGGAATAGGTTCACCAGCCAGATATATTTTGTTAAACAAAGAAGTGAGAACTGGGACAATTATCTCCGCACCAATTTGATATACCTCCACAGGGAGTCCATCCGGGCCTGCAGCTTTTCCTTTTGCCATCTTCTTCATCTGACTTTGGACTTCCCCCTCTTTTATCTCAGATCTTACAAAGTCAAAATCGTCCTCCTGACACTGCGGAAGTCTGACCCCCTCCAACCATCCATCTACAACCAGATTAGATTTATCCTTGGTTTCAGAATATAGGGTCTGCATGTATCTTCTTGCCTCTTCCGATATTACCTCATTAGCATAAGAGACTTCACCAGAGCTTTGCACTTTAAGGCCGTTGATTTGATTTCTTGCTCTATCAGACCTAGCCTTCCATGCAAGAAGGCGGCCACATTTTTCCCCATATGAGAAGTTGCTAAGTTTACTTGAATCCCATTTTTCTTTGATGATCTTATCAAGATTCGCCTGATATTTCGCTTTCAAATTTTCTAATTCTTGTTGTAAAATGTGTATGTTGGCATGTTGTTCGAGTGAAGCTTTCTGCAGTTGTTGCTCCTTTTGCTTAATCTCCTGTAATGAGTTCCTCTCTGTTTCCTTCCTATTCTTACTTCTCTTAATCATTATAGTGGTGAATAAACCCCTTAAGTAGGTCTTGAAAGCTTCCCACACTATTTGTTCAGGAGCAGTAGCCTTGTTAAACACAAAATATTCCTCCATTTGTCTCCTCAGATCTCCCCTTATTTCCTCCTGTTGTAGTAACAATCTGTCTAATGTCCACCTTCTGGCCTGCCCTCCCTGTGGAATCTTTATAGATAGGGTTACTACTGAGTGGTCAGATAATATTGCTGGAACATAGGAAGTGGTCATGACTTTGGATAAGAGCTCTTGATCGATTAAGAAAAAATCTATACGCGAATGATGTTTATGCCTATGGCTGTAAAATGAGTAGTCTCTATTATGCTGGTTCTTGACTCTCCATACGTCTATCAGACTAAATTCTTTCATGATAGTTTTAAGCTCTCTCTTCGATTTAGGTAGAGAGAGAGAGACGGCCCTAGAGGTACGATCAAGTTTTGAATCAAAAACTAAATTAAAATCACCTCCTAAGATAATAGGTGTATCTTGCTCCAATAGACTGGATTTTAAGCTAATTAATGCATCTGGACAGTCCTGGTTCGGACCATAGTAAACTCCACATGTCAACCTCATGTTATTAATAGTTATGAAGGCAGTCAGCCATCTTCCCGTGTCATCTGTATCGTACTTTTCCACCCTTACCCCACTATTTGCTCTAACAATGATAGCCACACCCCTTATTTTGCTGCTTTGATTAGAGCAGAGGAGATCTTGTATCCATCTTTGATTTTTGAAGGCTATTTTACATTCTTTCTGGTCTAGATGTGTTTCTTCTAGCATAATAATATGAGCATCTGATTTTCTCAGAAACTCACAGATTCTTTTCAGCTTTTTATCCTCTCTAAGCCCGTTCACATTCCAGCTTATAAACTTTAAATTATCCCCCGCCATTGATCAGGAGAAGAAACAAAAAAAAAACCAAAAAAAAAAAGATGGCCATCCCCGCGTTTATTCCACCCCTTCTGTCGTCATTATTTGCTATTACTATAATTTCCCAAGCCATTTCAGATAACATTGATATATGAGGAAAAATTTCTTTTATGTCTTTTAACCCCTCCCCCCCCTCCCCTCCCTTGAGGAACCCCCCCTCTTGAACCTTGGCGATCTTTTCGCCGTTGAGAGCCTTGTCCCTGGCCTAGTCTCTGCCGCACCTTAGTGTATTTACATATACATATACTGTGTCAATGCCTCTATCTCCACCTCATATCTGTGTATTTAAGTGTAAAAGAAAAAAGAAAGTAGTGATAAATAAAGTTTTTTTTTTTTTTTCTTTCCTCTCTTCTCTTCTTTCCTTTCCCCTTTCTTCCTTTCTACCTTTTTCCCTCTTGCCCTTTTCCCTTCCTTTTTGTTTTTATTTTTTATTAATTTAACTCCCTTTTTTTTCCACTTTCCCTTCTTTTTTTTTTTTTTTTCTTTTCCTACACTTCCCTTCTTCAAATTTTTTTTTTTTTTTTCTTTGTTGTATTATTTTGCAATGTCTTTTTTTTACATATATTTAGCTTCGGGCCTCTCTTTGCGCTTGCTGAACTTCTTGGTGATCCTTCATAGCTTCCAGAAAACGGTCTACTTCCTGTGGGGAAATGAAGTTATAAGTCTTGTTGTTCCAAACAACTCGTAATGATGCTGGGAATTTCATCATGACTTGAGCACCAAAACTTCTTAGTTCCTGCATACGTGAACCCAACTCCCACTGTCGCTGAGCTGTTACCTTGCCTACATCTGAACGAATTGAATATTTAACTGAGTTGATCTGCAATGATGTATCTGTGAGCGCCCTACTCAGAATCAGCTCCTTCACCGAAAATGTTAGGAAATTTACTAAGATTTTCCTTGGTGCATTCCGCCCAGAATGTTGCCGAAATGGATCCCTGTGCGCTCTTTGGATCTCCTTTTTCAATTCAATGTCTGGTCTATCTTTCAATACACCTTCTCGCAGTAGTTTGCATACTAGAGTCTTCACATCCCCATTTTCTATTCCTTCCGGAACCTTTAGAAACTTCAAATTATTTCTCCTGGAATGGATTTCCAATCGCTCCAAATCTAGTTGCAGAGACCTGTTCTGCTCTTTCAATTCAGTTATGGCCTTAGAGTGCGCCTCATACACTTTTGTGAGAGTAGCGACCTCTCCCTCTAAAGCCTCCATTCTGGTACCTATCTCATCCATTTTATTCTCCAAACTTGTGCATTTTCGAGTGATCTCACTCTGGTTGGCTTCCGATGTTGCAAATTTAGGGAGCAAACTTGCCAGGAGATCTTCCCTCAGAGTAAATAAAAGGGTCTCTAAGCTTTGATTCTCCTTCCGCGGTTCATCTGATGATGATGCTGATGCTGACATGGACATGGATGCCGATATAGGTATAGAAGAAGATATGGTTATGGGTACTGTCTCGGGCTCAAGTTCTTCTCGGGCCCCCCCTAGATCTCCCAGGTTGGTCTCAGGGTCCAACAGCAGAGGGGCATACTTGTTCTGGAGCGTAACATTTAATTGTGAAGAGTCTCCCAATGCATTAACCGGGAGGGCCTGTCCTGTACCTACACCAGTACTCGCTTGCTCTACTTGCTTTATTTGCCCACCACTCCCGTTTGAACCTGATCCAATGTTTAATATAGGGCTGGAGACTGTCTTCTCCATTATCTTGAAGTAGGATACCAAAGAGGGAGGAGGTTTAGTTGATTTGGCAATAATACAGCCTCTCTTCTGCTTTTTACAATCCCCTAGTTTACTTTTTTCTTTTTTCTTCTGTTTCGGGGTTAGAGGGGTTAATGTGGCTGGGCGGCCTGGTCCGTTACTTCCTGAGAGTAGCAGCTCTTTGTCGTGTAAGGAGCGCAGGAGGTATCTATTCCTAGCTACTGGGGGGACAATAGCTCCTGTCTGTTTTAGTGTTATGCCTGCCCCTCCATTTTTCTGGCTTTACTGGCCCTTTTGACTCCGACTCCCCTGCAATGGACACGACCTCTCCTCAATATTCGTTATGGTTGATGCTGTCCCAATGTCCATTCCTTCGGGGCTCCTATACTCTGCTGGAGCCTGACCCTTTATCCCCACCACTGACGCTGCACTAATCCGCTCCCGGTGCTCCACACTTTCCTTAAATACCAATATATCGTTCAGCAGCCCCCCTCTTTGCCTTTCATATGGGGAACTGATCACGCTCACCGTGTTCACCGCTAGCCTGCCTCTACAGCTGCCATGCAGGTAAATCCTCGCCGCCGCCGCTCGTGTCCTGCACCAGGCTCTTGCCAAACTCCAGGCGCCGCGCTGCTCTGCAGCCGCCCGTAGCGTCGCGTCTTTCGTGTAACTCTCCCGGGGTCGTCCCATGCGTGCGCAAGGTCCTAGCGCCCCTGGGTTCCCACTCGGCGGCAGCTCGAAGGAAAATCAAATAGAACCGTCAAAATCCCGAGCCATTATTTTCCTAACAAAAGCCCCGCATAATCTCACCGCTTAGATCCCTGAATCTCGCTGCTGCTGCTGCAGGCACTGACACCGCAGTCTCACTCGGCAGTCTCTCCCAGGTCGAGGACGTGCTCTCGCAGCCGGCGTTAGCTTGCCACCATCTTCCTCCCACCTTAATTAAATCTTGTACAACATGTGTGAGTGCTTCTTCTTCTCGAGAAATTTTATACTGAAACAGTCTTGGCAATGAAGCACCCTCCTTGACACTAAGATGCACTGGTGGAATAACCATTTGTCCTACATCGGTGTCTGAAGTAGCCCACAAGGTACTAGGGAGTGAAGCTAGTACAATGTCTTCTTTAACAATACAAGATCTCTCAATCACAGGGTAGTTGTCATTCAAAATAACCCGTACTCCTTCCGGACAACATCGTATCGTAGCCCTGAAATATTTGAGCATGTCAAGACCCACAATATTGTCTGGTGTGTTTGGAGAAAGCAAAAACAGACATGGAGCAGTAAACTTATCAACACGGAATGCGAGTGGTTGTGACAATGGGCTAACGGAAGGTGTTCCATTGAAACCTATCGATGTAATGGTTAAGTCAGACAGGGGAGCCCTTGGAACCAATTGCTTAGACAATGCGCTACGAGTAGCTCCTGTATCGACCAGAAACTGATCAGTAGAACCCAAAACATGTGCTGTAACATAGGGACCCCTCTGATCTACTGGAACTTCAACTGATTCCTTACCCCATCCTAGGCAATCCTATGCATAAGCAGAATCTTGTAAATCAGACGGCACATGGTCGGACATTTGATATTGTTTCCTTCTATCAAAAGCATTAGAACCATCCTGCCCACGTGTAGTTGCATCACACCTAGCGCGATCATTCGTGCTTCCTCTAGGCCCTGAATATCCTGAACGATTTCTCATTTGTCCCCGAGCACGTGAACCCTGCTGAGCACGCAGTACTGGACAGTCAGAAAGCCAATGTCCAAATTTCTTGCAGTACGCACACTGATCGACAGACACATTCAAACGAGTATAAGAAGGAAAACACGAACCATAAGCTCCACGTCCGCCTCTATCATTACTTCTAGAAGGTGGGCCATAAGCTTGATCTAACATAACCTTTGTTTTCAACTCTTTAGACTTTTAATCCTCATTATTGTTAGCTTCTAATTCTTGTCGCTCAGATTACTGAGCCGTAGTTAGGAGAGAAACCGGAGAAGAGGTAGTCCAGGAGCTCTCACTGGCCTTTTGGCAACTAGCTATTCCTGGCAAAAGGTTTGCGACATATTTATCGACGAACAGATGCCTACCCGTGTCGTCTGTCAATGACTGGCCACTAAAATCGTGGAAAACCTTTTCAAAGCGTATAAAGAAATCTGAAACCGATTCGTCTGTCTTTTGCTTACACAACGCTAATGTCCAATCCTTCTTTTTAGGAGGAATAATCGTCTTTAACGTAACTAATATAGCTGCCGGAAGATCTAAAATTAATTGACACGGTTTCTGTGCAGGTTCTCTTTCTTCATCTAACTGCTCTAATTCTTTCCATAATGCTCCAAATGTTGCAGGGTCGTCAATTTTACGCACAGTTCTCCACATATCAGGCGGTAATATTAGTCCAAAAAACAAATTAATATCAGGCAAAGTCATAGTACAAGAACTAATTGCATCCTCAACTTCCTCATAAAAAGCCGCTGGATTCTTTCGCGGATCAGGCAACGCATTTTTAAAGGCCATAACATCTGCTCTATTCCAAGGAGAATACAAAAGAACAAGAACGGCTGACAAAGGTTATGCACAAGTACTTATAAAGTATGAAACACGTGTCAATGTCCTGTGCACAATACGTCCAGAGTGTGCCGAACCAACACTCTACAGCAAAGCAGATCACAAAATACGTATACAAATAGACGGTGCACCAGAGAAAGATATCCAAGAGCTCCAATTCGTGTTAAACAATTCCTTTATTGAGTTCCAATAAAAAAAGACTCCTCAGCCAACGCGTTTCGTTCACAAGGAACTTCGTCAGGGCTGAAACAATTTAAAACACATAATCAATACTGAATATAAATGAATAGATATTAAAAAGGTTAACAATCAAAAACACAAGATAAAGAAGAAAAAGCCCAGCTCTAGACACAACATATAATTACATACCAAGGTTAAAAACATCCGGCCATCAAGAGTATTTGCATGTAATCAATATAAAATTCATAATATAACATAAGAAGAAAGAATGCATGTTATGAGTGACAATACATTTAAAATAATTCATGATTAGAACAATCAATGTATCGTGGCCAGACACTACTTATTTTGGAAGGGATTGTCATACAGTTGATTCACAATTGAAACATTAAGAATCATTTATAGATATAGTATCAGCACTTTGAAAGAGTGTTGCAATCAGAATGTCTAGGTGTCTATACAGTCTCCTTAGTTAAACATCTAAGATGTCTGGCATTCGTCCCAACATTTCATATACGATAAATCAATAGTTCTCAAACCAAAAAGTGCAGAAAATATAATATATACCATGCATAATAAGGTAATTCCTTTATTGACAATTTAAGTCCATAAGAAATGGTCCTCAAATATGTCAAAATAAGCAAAGAAAAAAGTTTTTTTCCTATATATGTTGGAAGTGAGTACAAATAGTCCCTTGGTCCCAAAAGGCATATATTCACTTCAACAGGTCTACTCAGATATGGAAAAGTTCATTACACATTTTGATTTAGTGCCGAACAGTAATGCTCTTAGGTTTAAGATAATAGAAGATGCCATGGCCAAAAATACAATATGTGCTGCTGCTACGATAGAAAGATGACCGAGAACCTACCCATTTTAAGTATCCACAACACTATACCACATCGTGAATTACAGTGTATATTTTCTAATCAGTCTGTATAATTACAGAATAGGAAGAAATAATTTCCTCTTACCTATTTTATAAAAGGGAAATCCCTGGACATGTATCCATTCTTAAGGTCTGAAGAAAGTATATAGAAGGTCACTTCATAGAAGGCCCATATATTTGGTGGCCAATATTTAGAGTATATTAGGGAACAATTCTGTAAATAAACAACATAATAGTGCAATAAGTATTGTGTTAACATTCTTTTGTAAGGGTTAACACAACCTGTTTATACGTCGTTTAAAAAATATATAAGTGACAACAGGTGAACGGTGTAATAATATACCCTATCGTACTCTCACCTTATATGTGAGCCAGCAACGATTGAAGCACCCGCCGTATGATAGCTTTGGAAAAAGTTCAAGTCATGGTCACCCACTCTATGTAAAACGATACGAAAAAAGAAATAAATGCTCAATATAATGTCGGTCAGTAGACCATCAGATAAATAGAGTAGCTACAAAAAGATTGATCCAAAATAAATACTACAATGAATGACCCCAATATTTAAATGAGGTCCTGTACTCGGTCACGCTCAAATCTTAAATTTGTGTAGAGACATGTATATATACTAGTTAATGGGTACATTTGCCCTGTTACGAAATTACACGAAAGAGACCGATATGTCCTTTATAAGAGAACAAATATATCTATTTACGATGTCACAAACATCCCACAATATGTCACTGATAAAGATCAAATGTGACTGTGTAGTACGGGATCATATCCATTTAAAAAATGGTCCCCGTTACAATGTTCGGGACCCAAGCCTGGGAAAATGAGTTTTCAAAAATCACTAATAAAGTGCAATTAGTCTACTTAATATATTAGATTTATGTATTAACGGTTCAACTTTAGTTAAAAAGTGAGACCAATTCCCTGGATGTTATCTTACCGAAATGCCGGTGGTCCAATAAGTGAAGAAGACGTAAACCGAGCCATCCCCGTTGATCGGTTTAAATATCCCGGCAAACTAGCCTGGAGACCGCCCATCCCGTTTCCGGCCTCCCGATTCTATGAAGATCACATGACAATATAGGTCTCCTTAGATGCCATCTTTAAGCGGATTGGAAATAATACCAAAGGGGCCCCGCTATTAAGAGAGCAGTCACTCTACACTCATGGACATTATGACAACTAGATCTAAGCATATAGATTGGAGTAATCTGCAAGACATATATTTATATATTATATGTATATAAATTACTCAAACTTAATATCATCACTTTATTTGAGAGTCTCTACTTCTCATAAATAAACGCTCACAAGTAATAAGAATTTATTTATTTTTATTTATTTATATAACATTTCTAGAGCGCACTGTTACCCGGAGGTGTCCTGGCGCTGGCTGATTGCTAGTGGGGGTGGGCGGGGGCATTAGTGAGAGAAAAGCCACGTTTTAAGAGCCTTCCTGAACATGAGTAGGTCAGGGATCTGCCTTAGGCTGGCTGGCAGCGCATTCCAGGCCTTGGCGGCGCCTAGGGATAAACTTCTGCCTCCCCAGCAAACCTTCGTGAATCTGGGGATGACCACCAGCTTCTGCTCGGCTGATCGTAACGCTCGGGTAGGTGTGTACCACTGGAAGAGAGGAATCAGGCAGTGGGGGCCAGCATTGTGTAGCGCTTTAAAAATCACGCAGAGTGCTTTAAACAGGATTCTCTTCCGCACTGGCAGCCAGTGTAGTTTAATTAGGTCCTGGGAGACTGAGGCGATCCTGGACGTGCCTGTAATCAGGCGGGCTGCTGCATTCTGCAGGATCTGGAGTTTGTCTAAGAGACCCTGCTGCGCGTTTAGGAGGAGCGCATTGCAATAATCTAACCGAGACATCACAAGTCCGGTCACTACTGCCTTTTTATATTCTATCGGAAGGAATGGCAGGACCTTCCTGATAGTTCTAAGCACAAAATGCGTAGCGGAGGATAAGGCATCAATTTGAGGCCTGAAGGAAAGGGAATCGTCCATCAGGATCCCCAGATTTTTAACCTTAGTTACCGGGGTAGGGGGAGACCCCATTTCTTCTGGCCACCAGCGGGGTGACCAAAAGTTATCTTTGATCCCAAACAGTACCACCTCTGTTTTTGTGGAGTTGAGCTTAAGGCAGTTATTTGCCATCCAGTTGCTCACTTCCCGCATGCAGCATCTGAACCGGTCTGCGGTGGTATCTAGTTCTCCCTGGCGCAGCGACACCACAATCTGGGTGTCGTCAGCATACAAGGAAAGATTAAAACCGAAAGACCTGATAACTGGCACCAGGGTGGAGACATAGACATTAAACAAAGTTGGACTTAGGGAGGACCCCTGGGGGACCCCGCTGGGGAGCACAAATGGCTCTGATTCGAAGTCCCCCAGAGCCACAGATTGAGTCCTCCCGGCCAAAAAGGCCTTCAAAATATCAAGTGCCTTTCCCTGAATCCCACTGGCCCTCAGCCGGTCCACCAATAATTTATGGTGGACCGTATCGAAGGCCGTAGATAGATCCAGCAGGATCAGGGCGGCTCTGCCCCCGGCATCCAGCACCATTCGAATGTCTTCGGTGGATTTTATCAGTGCCGATTCGGTGCTGTGTCCGGCTCTAAAACCGTGTTGAGATGAGTCCAGCCTTTTTCCAGAACCTAGAAAATTACTGAGCTGAGTGTTCAGTATGCCCTCCATGATTTTGGCGGGGAGGGGGAGTCTGGCTATGGGACGAAAGTTATTTAAGTCCGTAACGTCTAGGTTGTTTTTTTTTAACAAGGGTAGGATAGAGGCTTGTTTTCAGAGTGAAGGAAATTCCCCCTTGTCCAACATGATGTTGAACAGGGGAGCGAGTCCAGATGCAATGGTGAGATGGGCCATTTTGGCAATTGTGGCAGGGCAGGGGTCATGGGGGGAGCCGGATTTTATTCTCATTAGCCGCTTTGATACCTCCTCCTCAGTGATGGGGGAAAAGTTATCTAATAATTCAGAGTTCCTGCTGAACTCTGCATGCGTGGTCGGGATAAGGTCCTCCGGGACTGTAGACATAATGTAGCTGTTAAGCGGAAGGAAGATTTTTTCTACCTTGTCGCGGAAAAAAAAGGCTAGGTCCTCACATAGTTGTTGACTGGGAGGTATATCTATGGGTTTAGGGGCTGCCAATGAGGACAGTGTACTAAACAATTCTTTAGGGGAGTTGGTGGCTTCTTTAATGCGTTTAGAAAAGAACTCGCTTTTGGCCTGGTGGATCCTATCCCTGTAGGCTCTCAGTTCTGCATTGAGCAATTTCTTGTCATCCTCCCTATAGTTTTTCCGCCAAGTTCTTTCTAATTTCTTACAGCGTGTTTTATGGTCCCTAATTTGTTCCGTGTACCATGGGGCTGAAGGGTTGGAACGGGTGGACCTGAGCATGACTGAAGGTGCCAGCTGCCGGCAGGCGTCATCTAGCCATCTCGAATAGTCTGCAGCTGCTTCCTCTACATTGTTCGAGGGGGGTTTAAGGGAAGATGTCAGTAGATCTGTGAGCATGGTGCCTTCTATTTTTTTCCATTTCCTGAACTTTTTGCGTATGCTATTGGCCTGCCTGGGATTGGCACTAGGGGCTGAGGTGATGTTAAAAAAGACTGCCGCATGATCCGACCAGGAGAGCGGTTGGGCTGCCGTCACAACTAAATTAGGAAGGTTGGAGAAAATACCGTCCAGAGTGTGTTCTGCCTTGTGGGTCGGGCCGTGGACCAATTGTGTTAAATCTACCCCCTGTAGTAGATCTGTGAGTGCCTGCGTGTCCGGGTCCGAGTGCTTTTCAAGATGAAAATTAAAATCTCCTAGGAGTGTAAAGGAGTTGGCACAAATGGCTTCTTCTAATAGGCTGCTCAAAGCTGTGAGAAACGGTGCTTTCGCGCCAGGTGGCCTATAGAGTAGGCAGCCTCTGAGAGTAAGGTGGTCAGAGAGGGTAAAGTTAAAATTCATTGTTTCTTCTAGATTGGCCGCCCCTGAGTTTATTGTCGCTCTGAGGGATTTATGATAAATAATGGCCAGACCTCCTCCTTTTTTTCTTTCTCTGTTCTTGGTGAGACAGATATAGTCCTGAGGGGTAGCCTTAACAATGTCAGGACCTGAGGCCGCATCTGTCCAAGACTCCGTAATGAAGGCGATCTTGACTTTAGAGTCCTGTATGAGTTCTGCCACATCCATACTGTGCTTTACCAGGGATCTGGCATTAAGGAGCATACAATTGGTAATAGTGGCTTTCCTAGAGTCTGGGTCCGTGCGGGTGGCTTTAGGGGAGGGTAGGGCATGCCAGAGTAACTTGGGCAGAATTTGTTTACAGTTGATGCAATGATGGGGAAGGGGCAGCTGGTCGTCCTCCGGTGAAAAGGTGATGCACCCCAAGGTATCGATATGGCCGCCCAGCAACAGCAGAGTGTTACGATTATAAACTTTCCGAATGGCGGGCGCTGGGGCAGTTTGACCAGGATCTCCGGCACTGGGCGCGGAACCGGCGCGGATGGGCGCAGACGGGCTTGCCTTTGGCGCGCCGCCGGCATGCCCGCTGCGCTCGTCCGCTGCGCCTCCTGGGCCAAGGGGTCATTTTATGCAGGCGTGGGGCGGGTGGGGCGGAGCACTAGACTGCTCGCCCAGCTCGTTTCCTCACCAGAGATGGCGGGTTTGTGCAAATGCGCGTTTAAAGTTTAAAATCACCATAAGACACACATAGGCAGTAAAATAATGTTAGCAGCAAGATTAGCAGCAAGGTTTTAAAACAAACAAAGGAATATCAAAAAAGGGAGTGAAGAGGTGGTGCGACACGGCACCGCGGTGGGCTAATCCTCCTCTTGTGAAAGCATAAATAATCAACAGACACACCTGAAACAAGTATTCAGTATATATTCCGATGGTGTTGGAATACACTCAGTGTGTTAAAATACCCCTCACACACCAAAAGGGCCCTTGGTGTCATGCTTCATCATCGGGGTCTTCCCGCCCCCGCTGCGGGACGGGGCAGTGCTGCGACAAGCGGCTACGCCGGAGCACCTTTTAGTGAGTACTATGTGAGTGATGATGGAGTGAGTGTACGTGGGGTCAGGAGTGATAATAGTGAAGTTAAAAGATACCTGGCCTGGTGTTTAGAAAAAATTATTTAATAGGCACTGGCTGGTATCGTTAAAAGGGGTGAGGCGGAGGGCAAGAGCGGGTTACTAGTCTTGCTCTCCTGTGTGGGTCAACATGTTTCGGGGCGACATGCCCCTTCGTCAGGACCGGGTATAAAGATCCCCCTGTCACTCACTAATGTGCTCCCACAGATAGAGAGTAGTGGTGTTGGATCAATGTGTATGAATTAACTTAATAGATACACGTGTAAAAAGCTCGCTCAGTACTACTGATGATATAAGCCTGAAAGGATAAGAACACAGGATATTAGAAGGAGCGCGGATCCCAATGCGCTTTACTAGTGAATACCTGTATGGAAGGAAAATACAAAAAGTGGGGAAAAAAACACACTTAAGCTATTTACATGGCACGCCAAAGATTTCTTGGGGGGACCAGGTTTTTGCCGAATATGGAGAGAGAAAATATGAGAGAGAAAATTCTGGGCGTGTTGACTGGCAAGCCAAGGATTTCTAGCCAGGGCTATGTGGCCACCAAGAATAACAATAGGAAAAACAAAATATAGATAGCAATGGGAAAAAGGAGACACACATATATATACACACAACACTGTGGAGCATCAGAAACTTGCAGTGAGATGTCTATCCAACCAGAGATACATACTTTTAGAATGAGGGAATAATGCCCCATGAGCCAAGCTGGGCGAAGGGTACAGAGGGTCCAGCTGTGGGGAGGAATGGAGAAAAAGGCAAAAATAGTAACCCCAGGAACTAGATAGGCTCCTTTTCACTAGATCAATTAAGGTGAATTATTCCAGGTCAGTGCTGTCGGCTATGCCGTACTTACTCAACCCCCACACCTCAGTGCTTCCTCCTTCGTCAGTGGCTTCCGTGGTAATGGTAAGCCAGGGCGGGGCGGGTCTTTTATAGTATGGTAGAGGCTTGTTAATTGCGCCTTAATTGATTAACTCGATATGGCTGAGAGCCTTAGGTCGAGTGGTTAGGGCTAGAGATCAGGGCGGCCATTGTTCAATGTCCGTGATCTGCTGGGTGGAGGTGGGTTTTTGCAAAATACAGTAGCCTTGCTCTCAGGATTGGTAGTGGAAAGGTGTGCCGATCAGGTTGGAAGGGTGCCCCTTAGGTCCGCTCGAGTGCGAGTATTCGCGTCTCTGAGGATTGGTGCGCATGCGCGGCGATGTGTGTTCCGCGCATGCGCGAAGGTGCAGCGTTCAGAGATACTTACCGCGCATGCGCGGGAGAGCGCTGTTTCTCTACACTACTCGCCTGGAACCACGCAGGCGAGCCCTTGTGAACCAAGTGAATGTTATAGATACAGTGGAGCCTGGAATTATTATATGTCTTGTGCATTATTGTTACAAAGATCAAACAACATATTTACTCGTAAAACTCCACAAAAATTCACTGGATTGGAAATTGTGGCTGCCCTTAATCAATAGCAGCTGTTCAGAGGGAATCCCTCTGTTTTTTCTAATGTAGCACACACATAACCAGGTAATAGTACATATTTACAGATTCTGCAGGCCAGCACCAGCTTGCAGGTTGTTATGATTGCTGGTGGGAAGAGGTGGTGTTTTTTCATAAATTTGATATTGTATTTGAGTCACGGACAGTAACTCGGCAATGGATGTTTTATGCCCTGAATTGCGACCACGGAATATCATCGTTTTCCGTCATAGCCGACAGCACTGACCTGGAATAATTCACCTTAATTGATCTAGTGAAAAGGAGCCTATCTAGTTCCTGGGGTTACTATTTTTGCCTTTTTCTCCATTCCTCCCCACAGCTGGACCCTCTGTACCCTTCGCCCAGCTTGGCTCATGGGGCATTATTCCCTCATTCTAAAAGTATGTATCTCTGGTTGGATAGACATCTCACTGCAAGTTTCTGATGCTCCACAGTGTTGTGTGTATATATATGTGTGTCTCCTTTTTCCCATTGCTATCTATATTTTGTTTTTCCTATTGTTATTCTTGGTGGCCACATAGCCCTGGCTAGAAATCCTTGGCTTGCCAGTCAACACGCCCAGAATTTTCTCTCTCATATTTTCTCTCTCCATATTCGGCAAAAACCTGGTCCCCCCAAGAAATCTTTGGCGTGCCATGTAAATAGCTTAAGTGTGTTTTTTTCCCCACTTTTTGTATTTTCCTTCCATACAGGTATTCACTAGTAAAGCGCATTGGGATCCGCGCTCCTTCTAATATCCTGTGTTCTTATCCTTTCAGGCTTATATCATCAGTAGTACTGAGCGAGCTTTTTACACGTGTATCTATTAAGTTAATTCATACACATTGATCCAACACCACTACTCTCTATCTGTGGGAGCACATTAGTGAGTGACAGGGGGATCTTTATACCCGGTCCTGACGAAGGGGCATGTCGCCCCGAAACATGTTGACCCACACAGGAGAGCAAGACTAGTAACCCGCTCTTGCCCTCCGCCTCACCCCTTTTAACGATACCAGCCAGTGCCTATTAAATAATTTTTTCTAAACACCAGGCCAGGTATCTTTTAACTTCACTATTATCACTCCTGACCCCACGTACACTCACTCCATCATCACTCACATAGTACTCACTAAAAGGTGCTCCGGCGTAGCCGCTTGTCGCAGCACTGCCCCGTCCCGCAGCGGGGGCGGGAAGACCCCGATGATGAAGCATGACACCAAGGGCCCTTTTGGTGTGTGAGGGGTATTTTAACACACTGAGTGTATTCCAACACCATCGGAATATATACTGAATACTTGTTTCAGGTGGTCTCTGTTGATTATTTATGCTTTAAAACAAACAATTCACGTGTCCCGGCTTCCGCCTCAGGACTAACAAAACACACCCTCACTCGCAATCAGCGGGGATGTGATTGGCCAGGGTTTTTATGCAGGCGTGGGGCAGGCGGGGCGGAGCACTAGACTGCATAAGAGAGCAAGTGCATGAAACATCCTATATCAGATGCCAACTCTTCCATCTCCAAGCTCGAGCTAGTATGTAGAAATAATGACCATAAGCCGACGACGCCTTTTTGAAATGTCCAAAAGGACCGAAATCGGGAGGTATACAGAAGAGTTAAACAAAGAAAGGGAAACACTCTGTGAAAACTAATTATTAGGCATTCCCCATTCTGTTTAGACAAAGAATGAAAATTAAAATACACAAAAAAAAAAAAAAATAGGGACCGTAATAGTTCCCTATTTACGTTATTTAAAAAAAGAGGGCACTGGCAGAGAAAAGGAAACAATGAACATATTTCTAAATAGTATCAATTCCTTTGCATCCTTTCTCAATCAGAAAAACATCTCAACATGCATAACTGAACAGATCTTTGTTTACAAGAGACCATCTCAATATATTTATATCAAAATCGGTATATATTTCCTAAGCCCGAAGCTTTGCTCTAAACGGAAAGTGTAACTCATCCCATCGAGACCAATGGGAAAGTGCACTTGTAGTTCGTATATATCATAGAAAATGGTGCATCTCATGGTCAGTATTATGGCCTAGGCTAATGGCCCTCAGACGACAAATCCATCTTGCTTCCTTTTGCCTTAATAGAAGTTCTCTGTGTCCACCCCTCTTTGGTACTGGAGTGTAGTCAATTGCATGGAACCAAAAGTCCAGGTCATCGGGATGCTCAGTTGTATAGTGATTCCTTATGGGATATCTGGTGTCTCTGGTTCTTATCGCGTGTCTATGTTCTTGTATTCTAAGTTTTAACGCGCGCACCGTGCTACCAACATAAATAATATTGCATCTACAACCAAGTACATAAACCACATGCGTGGTGTTACAATTCATAAAGAAATCAATATTATATTTCCTGTCTGAATTATAGCTGAAATTAAAGGTCTTATTCTTTCCCATCGGGCAGATATTACATGTGCCACATGTGAAGAAGCCTTTCGGCCTATCAGGAAACCATATAGGGGTAGCATTTTGATGTGGTCACGTAGCTCGGACAAAGTGTGTTTCTCAAGGAAGTCCCCCTCCTGTAAGTTGCTGATGGCCTATTTTCAATACATTCCTTCAGACCTGTGATTTCTTGTAGCAGGTGCCAGTGTTTTCGCAGAATATTAAAAATTGCACCGCTACGTGTGGTGTATTGGGTCACAAATCTAGCTTTTTGATGTTTGGTCCCACCAGTCACCTTATCTTTTAGGGTATCATCCCTATTCATATTTTTGATTCGATGTTCAGCTCTGTCTAGTATCCCCTTGCTGTATCCCCTCTTAGTGAATCTGTTGATGGTATCTCTGATGTTTGTATCAAACTTATCTTCTTCACTACAGGCTCGTCGAATTCTAACCATCTCTCCATATGGGATGTTGTTTTTAACTGAAGGAGGATGTGCACTTTCAGCATGCAGGACTGAATTGCACGCTGTTTCCTTCCTATACAACGTGCTATTCATTCTACCATCCTTGATGTAAAATTGGATGTCAAGAAAATTGAAATGTTCTTTATGGTGCACCATGGTAAATCTGATTCTGAAACTATTGTCATTGAGAAAGTCCACATATTGTTCTAGTTGCCCAATGGAACCAGACCAGAGACAGATCACGTCATCGATGTACCTCCCCCAGTACACGATGTTATTGGTCCAGGGGGAGGCATCTCGACCCCAAGCATGCTCCCTCTCGAACCACCCCATAAAGAGGCAAGCGTAAGAGGGAGCAAACTTGGAGCCCATGGCGGTTCCATGTATTTGCTGATACCAACAGTTGTCAAACAAAAAAAAGTTATTGGTCAGAATAATTTCAATCATGGAGATGATCATTTCATTATACTTGTGTAACCCTGCCTCATCAATATACAGGAATGAGCGTATCGCTCTGATCCCATCTTCTTTGTCAATGGGCGTGTAGAGACTCTCTACATCAAGGGTTACAAATGTTAGATCATCAGACCACTCAAAGTCACAAAATTTTGTTAAAATATCTTTACTGTCCCTAACATATGATGGTAAGTTAGGGACCAGTCTCTGAAATTTTCGGTCAACAAACTGTGAAAGTTTCTCCGTTGGGGAGCCAACTCCTGATATTATAGGTCTCCCCGGGGGGAAATCCCCCTCCTTATGTACCTTGGGGAGTACATATATACAGGGGAAAGAAGGACTATCTACCCTCAGGAATCTGAGTTCCTCCTCATTGAGGAGTCCCATATCCTTCCATTCAATAAGTTGGGTATTAATCATAATGGTACTTGTAGGGATCGGGTTGTTACAGATCTTCTTATTAAAATTGGGGTTTTCCAGTTGTCTTGTAATTTCTCCCATATAGTCTGCATGATCAATATTTCCTCCCTTATCAGCCTCTCTGATAACTATATTTGTATCCATATTGAGTTGTTTAAGGGCCAATCTTTCTGCTGCAGTGATGTTGTGGGAGGTTTTTGTGACATATTTATTGGGAGTTTCCAAGTTATATAGATCTTCCGTGACTTTATCGAAGAATAAATCGATGTTACGGTGGTAGGAGTGTGTGGGCATGAATTTAGATTTTGGTTGAAACCCACTGTCGGTGTTACAACATTGGGAGATTTTACACCGACAGTGGGTTTCATCCAAAATCTAAATTCATGCCGACACACTCCTACCACCGTAACACCGTAAATAAAGTCACGGAAGATCTATATAACTTGGAAACTAAGAGGGGATACAGCAAGGGGATACTAGACAGAGCTGAACATCGAATCAAAAATATGAATAGGGATGATACCCTAAAAGATAAGGTGACTGGTGGGACCAAACATCAAAAAGCTAGATCTGTGACCCAATACACCACACGTAGCGGTGCAATTTTTTATATTCTGCGAAAACACTGGCACCTGCTACAAGAAATCACAGGTCTGAAGGAATGTATTGAAAATAGGCCATCAGCAACTTACGGGAGGGGGACTTCCTTGAGAAACACACTTTGTCCGAGCTACGTGACCACATCAAAAAGCTACCCCTATATGGTTTCCTGATAGGCCGAAAGGCTTCTTCACATGTGGCACATGTAATATCTGCCCGATGGGAAAGAATAAGACCTTTAATTTCAGCTATAATTCAGACAGGAAATATAATATTGATTTCTTTATGAATTGTAACACCACGCATGTGGTTTATGTACTTGGTTGTAGATGCAATATTATTTATGTTGGTAGCACGGTGCGCGCGTTAAAACTTAGAATACAAGAACATAGACGCGCAATAAGAACCAGAGACACCAGATATCCCATAACGAATCACTATACAACTGAGCATTCTGATGACCTGGACTTTTGGTTCCATGCAATTGACTACACTCCAGTACCAAAGAGGGGTGGTAACAGAGAACTTCTATTAAGGCAAAAGGAAGCAAGATGGATTTGTCGTCTGAGGGCCATTAACCTAGGCCATAATACTGACCATGAGATGCACCATTTCCTATAATATATACGAACTACAAGTGCACTTTCCCATTGGTCTCGATGGGATGAGTTACGCTTTCCGTTTAGAGCAAAGCTTCGGGCTTAGGAAATATATACCGATTTTGATATGAATATATTGAGATGGTCTCTTGTTAACAAAGATCTGTTCAGTTATGCATGTTGAGATGTTTTTCTGATTGAGAAAGGATGCAAAGGAATTGATACTATTTAGAAATATGTTCATTGTTTCCTTTACTCTGCCAGTGGCCCCTTTTTTTAAATAACGTAAATAGGGAACTATTACGGTCCCTATTTCTTCTTTCTTTTGTGTATTTTAATTTCCGTTCTTTGTCTAAACAGAATGGGGAATGTCTAGACAGTGTAAATAGTTTTCACAGAGTGTTTCCCTTTCTTTGTTTACCTCTTCTGTATACCTCCCGATTTCGGTCCTTTTGGACATTTCAAAAAGGCGTTGTCGGCTTATGGTCATTATTTCTACATACTAGCTCGAGCTTGGAGATGGAAGAGTTGGCATCTGATATAGGATGTTTCATGCACTTGCTCTCTTATTCTTATTACTTGTGAGCGTATATTTATGAGAAGTAGAGACCCTCAAATAAAGTGATGATATTAAGTTTGAGTCATTTATATACATATAATATATAAATATATGTCTTGCAGATTACTCCAATCTATATGCTTAGATCTAGTTGTCATAATGTCCATGAGTATTATTTCCTATCCGCTTAAAGATGGCGTCTAAGGAGACCTATATTGTCATGTGATCTTCATAGAATCGGGAGGCCGGAAACGGGATGGGCGGTCTCCAGGCTAGTTTGCCGGGATATTTAAACCGATCAATGGGGATGGCTCGGTTTACGTCTTCTTCACTTATTGGACCACCGGCATTTCGGTAAGATAACATCCAGGGAATTGGTCTCACTTTTTAACTAAAGTTGAACCGTTAGTTACATAAATCTAGTATATTAAGTAGACTAATTGCACTTTATTAGTGATTTTTGAAGACTCATTTTCCCAGGCTTGGGTCCCGAACATTGTAACGGGGACCATTTTTTAAATGGATATGATTGCGTACTACACAGTCACATTTGATCTTTATCAGTGACATATTGTGGGATGTTTGTGACATCGTAAATAGATATATTTGTTCTCTTATAAAGGACATATCGGTCTCTTTCGTGTAATTTCGTAACAGGGCAAATGTACCCATTAACTAGTATATATACGTGTCTCTACACGAATTTAAGATTTGAGCGTGACCGAGTACAGGACCTCATTTAAATATTGGGGTCATTCATTGTAGTATTTATTTTGGATAAATTTTTTTGTAGCAACTCTATTTATCTGATGGTCTACTGACCGACATTATATTGAGCATTTATTTCTTTTTTCGTATCCTTTTACATAGAGTGGGTGACCGCGACTTGAACTTTTCCCAAAGCTATCATACGGCGGGTGCTTCAATCGCTGCTGGCCCACATATAAGGTGAGAGTACGATAGGGTATATTATTACACCGTTCACCTGTTGTCACTTATATATTTTTTAAACGACGTATAAACAGGTTGTGTTAACCCTTACAAAAGAGTGTTAACACGATACTTATTGCACTATTATGTTGTTTATTTACAGAATTTTTCTCTAATATACTCTAAATATTGGCCACCGAATCTATAGGCCTTCTATGAAGTGGCCTTCTGTATACTTTCTTCAGACCTTAAGAATGGATACATGTCCAGGGATTTCCCTTTTATAAAATAGGTAAGAGGAAATTCTTTCTTCCTATTCTGTAATTATACAGACTGATTGGAAAGTATACACTGTAGTTCACGATGTGGTATAGTGTTTTGGATACTTAAAATGGATAGGTTCTCTGTCATCTTTCTATCGGAGCAGCAACACATATTGTATTTTTGGCCAAGGCATCTTCTATTATCTTAAACCTAAGAGCATTACTGTTCGGCACTAAATCAAAATGTGTAACAAACTTTTCCATATCTGAGTAGACCTGTTGAAGTGAATATATGCCTTTTGGGACCAAGGGACTATTTGTACTCACTTCCAACATATATAGGAAAAAAACTTTTTCCTTTGCTTATTTTGACATATTTGAGGACCATTTCTTATGGACTTAAATTGTCAATAAAGGAATTACCGTATTATGCATGGTATATATTGTATTTTTCTGCACTTTTTGGTTTGAGAACTATTGATTGATCGTATATCGTATATGAAATGTTGGGACGAATGCCAGACATCTTAGATGTTTAACTAAGGAGACTGTATAGACACCTAGACATTCTGATTGCAACACTCTTTCAAAGTGCTGATACTATATCTATAAATGATTCTTAATGTTTCAATTGTGAATCAACTGTATGACAATCCCTTCCATAATAAGTAGTGTCTGGCCACGATACGTCGATTGTTCTAATCATGAATTATTTGAAATGTATTGTCACTCATAACATGCATTCTTTCTTCTTATGTTGTATTATGAATTTTATATTGATTACATGCAAATACTCTTGATGGCCGGATGTTTTTAACCTTGGTATGTAATTATATGTCGTGTCTAGAGCTGGGCTTTTTCTTCTTTATCTTGTGTTTTTGATTGTTAACCTTTTTAATATCTATTCATTTATATTCAGTATTGATTATGTGTTTTAAATTGTTTCAGCCCTGACGAAGTTCCTTGTGAACGAAACACGTTGGCTGAGGAGTCTTTTTTTATTGGAACTCAAAAAAGGAATTGTTTAACACGAATTGGAGCTCTTGGATATCTTTCTCTGGAGCTCCGTCTTTTTGTATACGTCTATTCCAAGGAGTGTAAACCCAATTATAAATAAAATACCCTTTAGCATCTACAGAAGTCTTCTCATCATATGTACCCGTTCCTTTAGGAGGATCATATAAAGGTTTGGCTTCCCGCATGGGTTTCACATTAATTACAACATTCTTATCTGTTTCAAGAGTAGAAGTTAGTGCCATGCTGATCTGAGATGTTGGTGCAGCTGCGTCTGCTGACTTTTTCTCCTCCCGCAAACGGGCTGCATCAACACGCAATTTAACCAAGCATCTGATCGTGTCAGGCACCTGGAAAAAGACAAAAAGACTGTCACGTAATTGTTTACAATCAGCTGCACATCATCTGGATCCATTTCTACCGAATGTTTTCTAAATCGTTCAATAACTTCTGCAGCAAATACCTCAATAAAATATATCTGCTACCTTTCCTGCCAACCTTTTATACTATCTAAAAGTTCAGAAGCAGTGGCAGTACTACGAATGGCTTTACGCGCAGCAGATCTAACTTGAGACGCACGTTCAGCAGATAACATTGAGCGAGTTTCTCTAGCTTTGTCCTGGTCTGTAGAAGAGTCCTCATCTGACTCATAAGGAGCAGAAGGAAAAGTATCTTTCAAAAAAAGAGATTTTCCCATAAAAACCAGAAAGGACTGGGTAATACAAGCGGTAAACAAGATGAAAATTCCTTTCTGTGTTTCTCAATACAACTATATTCAAGACCTTCTCAAACAGTTTAAATAGAGAGCTATACATATAAAGTTTTCACAATCACACGTAGAAATGCATATATTTTCTTGGTTTTATTTTCTTAAAAACAGGCTTGATGCCTAGATTCACAGTTTTTTATATACAAGGTATCAAAAAGTACATTGAATTTTCACTGTGCTTCTATTAAAACAAATCACTATTTACTTTCATTACACTCAGTGCGTGTACCTTACGGTACTTGCATTATTCGAATCTGGCAGCAAAAGCAATATTTGTACACGATTGTTATACAGATTAAAAACAGGTTAAAAACGTTAGTTAAAAAGAAGTCCTTATGTCGACCCGTTTTGGTGTCTTGTTCTGATTCTATCAACACCTTCTTCAGGACAGATCAATATAAAACAAGCCAATCTGGAAACAAATGAATGTAATTAATATTTTATAATTTTATATGAGTTCTCTATAACTATTTAAACTGTCTGAAAGTACTGTCAAGGTCAAGAAAATATTACATTTAAACGTGTATTCTCTCACTTTATTTGAAGTTGACCAATGATAAACTTATGGTTCTTCTTCCAGGGGTTCAAATAGACCTCCTCCTGTATTTCGAAATGATATAGAATGGGCTCTATATTAGTCACCATTACCTCACCAACTATTCATTACTCATATGATCGGTAACTCACTTACTTAAAAACGAAGAAGCGATGTTGTTATATTTCATTTATCTCTGTCACAGGGCGATATATTCCTTCTCCTACTCCTGTCAGAGAATATTGTATGTTTCGGTGTTTTTTGAGTATTACACCCGCTTCCTTGTGGTGCCGCCTCTATCTATAGGTTACGTGATTTGTCGGGGCACCTATGATGATAAAATAATTGTATCAATACATATTAATCTCTATATTCCGTTTAACTCATGAGTCTGCTAATATCTAAATAGTTCATATAGCGACCCTCCTTACTAAAGAGTTTGCGTGTTACCGCGGTCACTGTGTGTATAACGGTCGTTTACTGAGACCGAGTTGTCTAATTTTATTTATCATAAATACACGTGTCTTAGTACATGGATCTTAAATTATTCTGCACCCCGCGTTAAAGGGGTTTACAACGTTTAGCCAGCCCTTCAAATTTGATAAACATTTTCCCGGACTAACCCTTCAATGTAAGCGACCTAACCCATTCGCTCGACTACCATCCCCACGAGCGTTCAGTCTCTTACCTCGCGATTCCAACGATCGTCTACTGCTTCCTACTCCTGGATTTTTTGGCATAACTGTGGCAGTTTTACTGCATCTATTTATACCCAACGCCACCCCTTTTAATGATATAATTGGCATCATTCGTTATCCTATTAACGGGTCATTAATCCTCCCCGTTTGTAGTTCTACACTTGTAGTTTGGTCATACTAATTCCGCATGACATGATTCAGTCTACCTCTGAGCGCGTCGCGGGAAATTCATGTATTTCGCATTATGCCCGCCATTTTTGTAGTTCCAAACATGTTTATCTACAGTACTTCCGTACTCTGGGAGATTTTTCAAAGGGAATTTTGAGGTATATACGTACAGTTTAATAAACGGTATTGCTTATGAACGCCCCTGTTTTTTATCATTACTCTCCCTACCCTTTTCGAGGTAGATTTTTGAAATAACGGAATATCCATGTTGGTCCTTCAAGTTAATTCATTTAGTCAGTTTCACAGAGTAGTTGTGTCTTGCAAAGTTTACAACTATCCCCTATTTCGATATTATACATGTTCTATTATTTTGTAAAGGGACAATACAATTCTCCATATATAAAAAACTTTCTCAATGGACTGTATGTTCATATATGAGTTTTCTTATACAATGAAACATGTATAGTATAAACCTTTTGGCATAAGTGCTTACAATCTAGCAGTATCTTTGTTCATAAGAGAGTTTGTTTATGTTCATACATGGGCTTCACATTTATGCTTATGAGGACTTATTCGTTGCAGAGTCAATATATTATATACATCAACTATCATTATAAGGAATAGCACACGGTTCATAACATTTTTCTCTACCACATCGCTAAGGGTTACAATCTAGCAGTATCTTTCATCCTAAGAGAGTTCATTTGTGTTCATATATGAGCTTTGCATTTGTGCTTGTAAAAACTTATTCATTGCAGAGTCGACATATTATATACATATGTCAACAATCATTATAAGAAATAGCAATAGCACACGGTTCATATTATTTTTCTCTACCATATCGCTAAAGGTCAGCTCAGAATGATCATACATTGTACAGGTGTCATTACACTTAAACATTATTTAATTGTACAGTTCTCTCAATATATATTGTTATTTGATCATTCTTTCCCACTCCTCCCTACTGTTCAGTCCTTGGTTGTATGTTTTAAATTTCGACATATAGAACTGTTCTCTTTGTTTGCGTTTTTTCTCCATGTCGCCACCTCGTTGTGATATTTTGATCTTTTCTAGAATAAACCATTTTAAATCTTCTATTCCATGATTGTTAGTGGTCCAATGTTCAACAAGGGGTGCATTTTTTCTATGATTTTTTAGGGCTGATCGATGTTCGGTCAATCGCAGGCGCATTTCGCGTCCTATTTCTCCTATGTACCCCTTGGAGCAAGGTCAGACAATCAAATATATTACATTTGCAGTCCTGCAATTCACATGCTCATTCATATAGTGTGTAATCCCATTCAGTTCTACACTTTCTGATTTTAAGATGCTCCTACAATGGGTACAAATACCACAGGGTAAATTGCCTTTTATAGTGCTTCCATTTATCATGCTTTTTTGGAAACCTTGTCTAGGCTCTCTATATGTTTGCACCAAATGGTTTCTGATCGTCTTATTACGCCTATATGCATAAATGGGTTTCTTTAAAGGTATGGTGCCAGATTTATTCAATATCGTCCAATGTTTATTGATCAGGTTTTTTAATTTATAACTTATTCCGTTATAATTGGACACCATGACAATGCCTTGCGCTACTTGGCTACTCTTATCCTTAGGTTCAAATAAACTATCTCTATTGAAGTATTTCGCCCTTTTGTATGCCTCTTTTATTAGTCTTTTGGGATAGCCTCGTTGTGTACGTTTTTGTCTCAAAGATTCTGCATGAATCTCAAAACTTTGTCACTACAATTACGTCTAGTTCTCAAAAACTGACTAAAAGGAACTCCATCTTTCTGACATTTAGGGTGGTAACTCGTGTGGTGCAAAAGTGTGTTCCTGTCAGATGGTTTGACATATAGATCCACACAAAGTTTACCTTCCTTTGCCATAATCTTAATGTCCAGAAAGTCAACTGCCACTTGACTTCTGTTTGCTGTAAATTTCAGGTTCGGATCACCACAGTTCAACCACGCAAAAGACTAATAAAAGAGGCATACAAAAGGGCGAAATACTTCAATAGAGATAGTTTATTTGATGATGAAAAGCCGTATAGGTAATAGTTACATAGACCCCCGATGTTACTGACCTGTATCTTTGCTAGACTCAATGGTTCAAATCATCGGGTGCATTGTTCTCAACAGGATTTAAGATTGGGCAGGCTGTAACCAAGTGTTCTCTCCTGTGCAATATGGTTTTAGAGAGAGACATAGTACAGTGAAACAGTGCTTCAGCATTTACCTCATTAATAAATATATGACAGTCAAGGGGGGATGCTGCTTCTCTTCTTCATGGATTTAAGCAGCAGTTTTGACCGAGACAATCGTAGTAAATTGTGGACAATTCTTTTGGCGCTAGGGGTAGATGAGGGCTTGGTTGTCTTCTTGCAGACTCTACACTGCAGGGTGAAAGCCTCTGTAAGTTATGGCTTTGGTGGAGAATGCACAGATGCTTTTAATCTACAGTGTTGTGTCCGCCAGGGCTGTGTCCTGGCATCCATTCTGTTTCTCCTGTATATAAATGGACTGAATGCCACCTTTCAGACCTTTTCGAAGGATCCACCTATCAAGTCTACCTTAGTACGGGCTTTACTTAATGTAGACTATGCTGTTTTGATAGTGCGTGCACTTAATGGTTTGGGGGCTTTAATTAACAGCTTGATTACCTATATGGACAACCTAGATTTGTTTTCTGTTCACAATTTCACTATTCGGTGGGAGCCTTTTTTGAGTTTGCCCAATGTGTAGGCAACAAGCAGATAACACTGCTTTCGGAGGTATATATGCAGAAGTGCCTGCCTGTTTTATTGTATGGCTTTGGAATATGGAATATGGGGTTATCGGGAAGCCACTAAGGCTCAGGTGAAGGAGAATAGATTTTGCCAATGTTTCCTTGGCCTTTCTCCCTCGACATTGCATCTTTTTTTACACAAGGTATTGGGGTTGGATTATATATTTGACTTGATCAACGTTGCACCCTTATTGCTTTGAGTATCTGTTTGGTCCAATTCTGTTTGTTTGAGCTGTGAGAAGGGCACTGTTGGAAAGTGTATTAATAGTAAGGATACATAAGGGCTTACCACTAGTAATAAGACCACAATTACAATAGAAGTTCCAGTCATAGTCTTAATAAATTATTCCCTTTCTCAACCCTTGGTAGTTAGCAACTAGCAGACAGCTTAATTTAGGAGACAGGTATGTAAAGCATTTAAAAACAACAGTACATCAAATAAGGAAGAAACGACACACAATAAAAATACAACACCAATTTATGAAACTAAGATATATTTTTGTCCTAAAAATGAAACCAAAACTATAAAATTCCAATGTAGGCAACCAGAGATTTTTGAATAATAAACACTTTCTAGTGCTTTAAAAGCAAAAGCGCAAACTTGGGACATCTGGTCGTGCTTGTCCGGGACCAAGTCAAAGTTTGCAGCTGACTACGATGGAGCCTTGGTTGGATGGACAGAGCAGGAGGCCTCAGTTAGAATTCTACCTTCGCACTTAGTAACTTTTTGGGAAGTTTATCTCTCAATGTCGACCAAGGCACTTCGGAAGTGCGTTATAGGATGTAGGTTAGGTACTCCTGAGGTAATTGTTGTAGTAGTAGTCTTTATTCAAATTCAAATTTCAGTTATAGTTTTAGCAAACTTGTAACATTTTAATCATATTCCGTCATATGATGATATGCAATTGATTATCAAGCATAAATCCCAAGGTTATATCGATAATGAATTCCAAAAAGTTTTTAGTAGTCCCCGATGCATTTCGTGCAACACTGCACTTCTTCAGGGGGAATCTGCGAGTAAAATAGAACATGTCTGTAGAACGCAAAAAATTCGGGAGCCTGAGAGACAAAGAACTAAGAAGGGGTTTGTGAGGTTAATGTGTGAAATATCCCTGCAGGTGGAACTACAGCGGAATGCTTCAAGCTTTAAATCGCTATCGTGTTTAGGAATTACAATACGGTGTGACCGAGAAAAGAGAAACAAAAGAAAAGAAACCGCGTTGGTTAACTTCTGTGAATTCAAGAGTGCCCAGGGATCGTCCTTACTCCTTGTAAGGCGTGCTTCTTTCATTATTCTACTGCACCTTTGGACCCAGAAGGTGATCTCCCTGAGCACCTATAACAATTTGCATCTATTCACTCCCGTGATATACTCTACTCACCTAGGAGTGCAGCGGCTTCTACTTATTGACCAAGGCACTTCGTCAGGCTGGATTTGCAGCGGGTTCGTCAGCTTGGTCCAGCGCTATCCCTCATTCAACTCCTTGAAGTCTTCAACTCCGGAGCTTTCAGTGGGACAAACCTGAATTCCAGGCTGTGTTGTGGTTTAACGTGGTTGGCTTGACTTTTTTTTAAATTTTGTTTTTGTTTCTTTAAAATACTTTATTTATTCAAGATCCATAAAACCAGAACTGAAGAAGTTATCAGTGCAGCAAAACAGCTCATGACATGTTAATAAAAGGAGTTGTCAGATCATGAGCAATCACATAGTACACGCAGAATTCACTGGCAGTATGAAAATGGGGCAGAGGTTCTTCGGAGTCCAAAATAGTACATGGCACAACAACCCAACATACCATGATCATGTGGAGGTACAGAGGTATACACAGTCAGTGTAATGTAGCACATATTATGGAACTCCGTGGCGAGATAAAGCATAAGGATAGCATAGCCATCAATCAGGATCTAACTTTTACAATCAGTAGTGCAGGGTATCCCAAAAATCATGGAGGCGAGCAGGCAGTGGCAGTGTTGTGGCGTAAGTTCCGGACCAATCCTCACACAGGGACGTGTCCTTCAGTCAATAATTAAATTTCAGTGCCAGTCTGCCGCCCCAATAACATGTCACCCTGAGCCTTCCTAAAAGCCATTGTGAGAACATGGGGTAAGGCTTTTACATTGACATATCTCCAGTGGACCCCCAACTCTGAACCCATCTAAGCAGACGAATTGTATTCACCAACCCCACCCCACTCCCCTCCCTCCCCGCTAGGTCCACGTTGCGGCCCTCCTTAGTACAGCCGCACCCTAAGGAATCCAGTGCAGGACGGGTGTTACAAGACCTCAGTATTAAGTGCCCAGACATGGAGTACAAAGTTCCACACTGATCCTTCCTCAGGTCGGCGCCTCATCCGCCTGCGAATCCATCCATTCTCCCCGGTACCTCCTCCAAGCCGCCCACATTTTCTCCCATTTCTTAGGGCAACCTCGACTTTTATAGATAACCTTTTCAGCTGCCGCAGCACTTCCGTGCAGCCGGGGGGGGACCAGACAGAGATCTTCCAGCACCGGAGCACTTCAGCTAGACAGATTTGGCCTCTAGGACATTGAGGCTGCCGGATAAACGTCGGATGTAAGGGGCCTTCGGGAGTTCCTCACGGGAGCCGTGCTCGTATGCGGCCATCTTAGGTGCCGCCAGGCCACGCCCCCTAGGGGGTAAGGCTTTTTTAGTGTTAGCTGTTAGGGCTGTAGTGACGTGAGTCCAAAGCAGTGGTACCGCCGGGCAGGACCACCTCAAGTGAAAAAAGTCCGCCCCCAAGTGCCATCGTGCTTACACTTGGTATCTTCAGAGTGATAGTAACAAGCAATATCTGTAGGTGAGAGATAGCCCTGCAATAGAAATGTGTAATGTATAAGGCTGTATCTACCATTAGTGGACACGTCATTGGTCTGTTGAGAACAATATTGGCACTGGTCTTCAAGTATGTCATGGCCAAATTCCCTCTCCCACCTTGGCCTTGAGGAACTCCGTAATCATATTATTCATCACTGCAGCATATAATCTTGTGATAAGCCTAACTGGCTGCAGGTTGGAGAGCAGTACCGTCCGAATAGGCCACATGGCAGGGTTCCTCCTGGAATTTAGAAACAAGGCCACAAACAACACGTGAGTCCCACCATATGCAAGGACATCCAACAGTTTAAACTTATGGTCTATAAACAAATCGACCATTGTTTTTATATTTTTTTTTCAAGAGACAGTAGAAGCTCCGGGCATGGTTAAACTGCAGCCAACAGCAATATTTGATGGGTATTTGAGGCGATTTACAAGACAGGAACACCATATAGTAAAGATAATCTATTCCAGGCCCAAACTGTACACGTACAGTGTGGATTTCCTGTGAAGGTCTTGGGAGTGGCTCAAAGGAGCCACAGAAAGTGGAGTGAGAGAAAGAAAGCCACGTTCTAAGATAACGCGTGGGGCATGCCTGCGGTTATGAATCCAGTCATATATGAATTACACCCTTGCCACCAAATAATACACTTTGAAGTTAGGGGCCTCAAAGCCCCCCTTCTGGCATGGGAGTTGTAGTATGTGCCATCCAATTTTGGCTGTAAGCCTGCCCACACTGGCTTGACCATAAGGGAGCGCAGTTGAGTAAAAAAATGCATTGTTCAAGGGGAATGGGAAAGTTCTGAAAAAAATTAAGTAATTTAGGCAAGACAATCATTTTCATTAGACCCACCCTGCCCGCCAAAGAGAGTGGCTAAGTAATCCATTGATCCGTGTGTGATTGCAAGGTCTCCATGTAGCGTCCATAGTTTTCCCTAAGGATAACAGGGATATCTGTATGGTAAAGAAAACCCAGATAACGAATTGGGTATCTCTGCCATTGCAATGGGTATGGTATGTCTGGAGGAGTAATAGTGCTAGTAAGAGGGACCATAGCTGATTTATTCCAATTGATCTGAAGACCAGACCAACTACTAAACTCCACTATTTCCTCAATGATAAGAATTGGGTTGACAGCGTGATTTTTAACCACTAGCATGGTATCATCTGCATACATACATAGAAGAGTATATCGGAATCCTATATTCACTCCTCGCCGACAGTCGTACTCATGTAGAGCGCACAGCATGGGCTCCAAAGTCTAAGCAAAAAGGAGAGGTGACAGGAGGCATCCCTGGTGTGTACCTCGCCCGATCAGGAATGGCTCAGAGAGCCCATCATTTAAACGCAATGTGGCAGAGGGAGTGCTGTACAGGATCTAAACCCATTTGACAAAGGCCCAATCCAGTCCCAGTCTAGACAGCACAGCAAGTAAAAAAGGCCACCTGGCAGTGTTGACGGCCTTAGCGGCATCTAAAAACTCAGCAACAGTGGACCTGCTAGGGTCTAGTTGGTGTGTGAAGGCAAATAGTGAGCTGAGATTGTCTGCCATAAACTGACCCAGAATAAATTCAAACTGGTCAGGTCTAATCAGTCGTGGCATCAGTGGTAATAGTCTATTAGCTAGTAGCTTAGCCAGGATTTTGCTATTGACGTTAAAAAGTGATATGGGACCAAACAATTCACACCTAAATGGGGGTTTGTCAGATTTAAGAAGCATAATTATGAAGGACTATCGCTTCATCAAAGCCAGCAGACCAGTCTGAAAGGCATCCTCATAAGCAGCTAAAAAAATGGTTTGTCAGTTCTTATGCATTTACCTTATAAAACTGAATGGGAAGGTTGTCACTACCCGGAGCCTTCCCATCATGTAATAGACGTATGACACACTTAATCTCTGTCTCGGTTGGAGGTTGACACAGCAGCTTACACTACGGCCACTCTAGGTAAGCTGATCTGTCAGTGGGATTCACCATTGACTATGGGGTGTTCAGGCATTGATAGAAAGTGGCTGACTCACTCGTTATATCCTTAGGAGCATATACCAAAAGCCCGTCGGATGTATATAGACCATAGACATGGTTGGCAGCCCACTTAAGCTTAATCAACATGGCTAAACTGTGTCCCGGCCGGTCAACCTCCCCATATCTGTGTGTCAACGAATATTTACCTAAGAAATTGACCTCCTGATCAGCCTTGTCTTGAAACCCCACCAGGAGAGATTGCATTGGTGCTAAGAGAGTAGGGGCCCTGGTTTTCTCATGTTGTAGTTCGAGGGTATGAAGGTACTGTTCTAGCCTAGTCAGCCTACCCCAAATGGATTTGAGGATGGCGTGACTCTTAGCAATACACATTCCTCGTACAACGGCTTTCAGGGCATCCCAAAATGTAGCAAGTAAAGTTACTGAGCCCCTATTTAGCGCAACATAGTCCCCAATGGCAGCACGGATTTCCTGCACTAAAAGGGAATCTAACCGGTTTTTGCGCTGAAGGCACCACCACCGTGTACATGTCCATTCACTTGGCAGGTCTAAGTGCAATATCAACGGGGAGTGGGAGGAAAGTGTTCTAGGGAGATGCTGGATATTGTTTGTCAATCCCAAAAAGTTCTATGATCCCACCCAAAAGTCAAGTTTGAGGAAGCGTCTTGGACAGTAGAGTGAAAGGTACGTTCTCGACTCAGATCATGCCATATCTCGACTGCCATAAATCTAATAGATCAAGCTGCTCCATGGCAGAAATACAGACTCTGCGGATCTCAGTGAGGCCCCGTTCATGGCGGTCAGAGCAATCTAAATCTATACCCAGTAACAAGTTGTGATCCCCTCGCCTCAAATAGGCACGTGTGGGTCGATTGCCGCGAAAAACGTCAGTGTTATTTTTTTAATTTTTATTTTTTAATTCTTTATTTATCATTTTCAACGATAAACATACAAGGAAATGTTGTATAGATGTAAGATAATACAGTTGCATCACATCTCGTCCCCTTGAGTACATACATACAATGCATAATAACTTGAGAATACTCAATATCAAAAACAGGCCAACATATCTGCCAATCAGTGTAATCAATTGCAACACCAGGCCCAAGTGTGGAAGGGTAAATTTCTCAGTCGTGGCGAAGTAGAGGTTTCACGTGCGACCTCACAATGCTAATTGATGGAGGGGGGAGTAACCGGCAGGCGGGCATGCCGGGTCCGCAAAGTGTGAGCAATGGGTTGTGTGGCAGCAAAGCTTATCAACCAATCCTTTCAGGATCCATGTCTGGGGTAGAGGCCGCCTGGGCCGCAGCCGCGATACCAGCAAGATATGTACGGTATGGGCCCCAGATATCATGAGGCCTGGATGTAACGGGGACCGTGGCAGAGTACTCCTCACTATCGGTATTGCAGTGCGCCATGCTCCGGAGCCAGGAAGTGTGCAACGGGGGTCGACGGTCGCACCAACGAAGTGCCACTTCGCGCTTTGCCAGCAAAAATCCCAGCGCAGCCAGTCTACGCGTCGCATTAGGGAAGTCTGCCACATAGCCAAGGAGGGCAATCTCGGGGATGGGGACTAGATTCAGGCACAGCATGTCCCCCAGTGTGCGGTGCACTCCGGACCAGTAATCCTGGAGCCCGGGACATGTCCACGAAAGGTGTGCGAAGTCTGCCTGAGGACAGCCACACTTGGGGCAGTTGTGTGGACGCGCAGGGTCTATTCTATGCAGTCGCGTTGGTGTGAAATAGAGTCTACGTAAGAACTTAAAATGTAGGAGCTTGTGTCTACTGTTAAGTGAGATGTCTTTGGTCGCCCTGCAGCACCATTGCCACTGTTCATCTGTAATGGGGAAACCCAAATCTGCTTCCCACGCCTCCCGCACCGTCTGATCCGGGGCCGGGAGCATGTCCGATATAGTTTAGAGACCAGATGCGTCCCCGATGCGTGTTGGATAAGGAAGGTGAGGGGAGGGAAGTCTTCTGGAGGGAGGGGGAACAAGGGGAAGCAAGGATCGCAATCTATTGAGCACAAGGGAGTCCATAAACGTCCGTGCAGTGAAGCGGGTATCCTCTGTGAGGGAAAAGGCATGGCCCTCAGGAAACAGGTCCCCAATGGTGAAAATGTGAAATTTGGATAACGTGCGTTTCACCACGGTTTCCCCAGTGATAGCAAGCCAGGAGGGATTGGGCAGTGGGAGGGCAGGAGAGTACATATGGGCATGCCCCGTCAAGCGGCGCAGTCTGCCCCAAGCCCAGCAGGTTGACGAGACAGTCTGGATTTCACGTGGGTCCCTAGGGAAGCCCGAAGGCAGAGTGGTGGCCAGTGTTCCCGGTAGAACCAGGTCGGCCTCAGGCTTCAAGTAAACAATCCGGGCATCAGGGTGGTACCAGGGGAACGCATAAGAACACTGCGCCACCAGAAAGTAAAGGTAAAAATCGGGAACGCCCAGCCCGCCACGCTCATGGGGGAGCGTCAATACGCGCCAGGACACGCAAGGGTTTTTGTCTCCCCACACAAGGCGTTGGAGTAAGGAACGCAATTGTGTGAAGAAGATTTGTGTAAGGGGAACAGGAATATTATTGAACAGGTACAAAAAACGTGGCAGCACCATCATTTTAATGATGGCAATACGCCCAGCCATGGACAGTGGGAGACGATTCCATCGTTCAATCCGACCCTCCAGGGTAGTCAAGGCGGTGCCATAGTTTAGTCTAATAATGGAATCAGTATCCAGGTGGACATGTATCCCCAGATATGTTACCGAATCGCGGCTCCAAGTAAGGGGGAAGGGGCAGGACCATTCGGTAGTGCACGGCGTGAGTGGAAAAATAACAGACTTGCGCCAATTTATACGCAGGCCCGAGAACGCGCCAAACCTGGTTATTTCCGCTATCAGCGGTTCAAGGTTTTCCTGCGGATGCCAGACGTAAAGGATGGTATCGTCCGCATAAAGCGAGACTAAGAGCTGTCCAGTGCGGAACTGGAGACCCCGATGCATATGTTGTTCCTGAAAGTGACGGACCAACGGGTCCATCGGCAAGATGTATAGGATTGGCGAGAGGGGGCAACCCTGTCGCGTACCACGCGACAGGGGAAATTGTGCAGTGATAGTGCCATTGAGGCGCAATCGCGCCACCGGCCGCGTGTAGAGCAACTCCACCGTGTTCACCAAGCACTCGGGAATACCCATCCGGAGCATCACCAACATAAGGAATGGCCATTCTAAGGAGTCAAATGCTTTTTCGGCATCTAAAAGAATCGCCGCAGCTGGAACGGCAGGGTCCACCCGGTGCAGGACGGAGAAAAGGGTGCGGAGGTTGAAAAACGTCAGTGTTATTCACATTAGGACCATAGGTATTGAGTAATGTGATGTGTGTGTGCCCAGTTAGGTCCTGTACCACCAGCTATCGGCCATCAGGGTCAGAATAGTCCGAACATGGCGAAAAGGAACCTGTTTCTTAATAATGTTGGCAACCCCTCTAAAGTAGGAGGCGTAGGATGTAAAGTACTGGTAAGGGCCCCATGGAGCAAGTGGTTTCCGTTCCTTACCAGGCAATAAATGCATTACCTGTTTAAAAAAAGAATATCCACCTTACAGTGGCACCGGTAAGCAAGGGCCAGCCTGCATTTTCTAGACTTGTTAAGGCCCAGACGTTCCAAGGGGTGAACTTAAAGGATGTGGCTCAGGGAGTAAGTGCATGAACCATAAGGCAAAAAGAATACAAGACTATTACAACACTTTACAGTAATAATGATGCTCATGTCAAAATGCTGCAACAACTGGGCATTGTAACACCCCACCCCATCCCTTCCCCCCAACCCACCAGGAAAGCATCTCCCAGTGACAATCCCAAACATAGAAGACAGTGATATTTGAAGAAACCATATAAGACATACCAAAGGATATCAAACAATAGGACAGAGTAGGGCCAAAAGCAGGGGAGGTCTAGAGCACTAGTTCAGAAATGGCAGTCCACCCATAAGTGTTCATTACTCATATTAATACTCAACGGCAACACATTTGATTTGGACTGGGCGACAAATAAACATCAGGAGAAGAAACAGCATCAGTACAGTATCGGGCATAGCTTACATTTCGGAATACCATGGGAAATATGGAGGGGAGGCAACAAATCAAGCCCCTACATCACATATGGTAACAGCTAACAATTGCAGTAAGTCTTTCCACTTCATCTAGGTGTGAGTCATTACCAGCAACTTCCTGAGGGGTTAAGGTCTCTGTGAAGGAGAGCGCGCCTGCTGCAAAAAGGCCAGTGCTGAAGGGGGGGTCAGTGAAGAGTTTTGGTTTGCCCTTCCAAGAGAAGTGCAGATTGGCAGGATATAACATGGCATAAGTAATGCAAAGCTCTTGTGGATTGTTTTTGATTGGGAGGAACTTTCAACAGGAAGTCAGGGAAAAATGTAAGGCATATTTCTTCGTGACTCACCTCTTGCGCCTCACAGGCCAAACGAAGCACCTGATCCTTGTCAAGGTAATTACAAAAAATGCACAATAAGAGGGGGCGTGGCTACCCGCCTAAGATGGCGGGCAGGGTTTGGTGAGGCTCCAGACCCTGGGGGGATTAATCCTGTAACGGTCCCGGACACAGACTTGCTACCAGGGACTTTGTCGCAGCGCTGCAGCCACAGGGTGCCTGCGACACACACTTGCCAAATTTGACCCGATCCGAGCTGCGGCTCTATTGTTGTGCTTCTCCTGCCGGACACTGCGGACTCTGCGCCCTATCTGCAATATCACCATAGACGCTACTATATTGTGTCTCCTGCTGGATGTAACGGGTCTGATTCCCTGAGACCCGCGCCGTAGCGGTTTCCGGACGGCTGCCTGGGTTAGCGGATCTGTGTCTGCGAGGCAGCGGAGCGCGGCGGCCTTTGTATGTGGTGGAGGACGCCTGGCAGCCCACGAAGGTGAGCTTGCACAATATCAATACCGTGGGTCTCCCGCGCTGCATCCTGTGCGCTGGGGACGCCCTTCTCTGCCGCTGTGGTGGGCCGTGCTGTAAGTTGCTCTCCACACTTGCCGCCTGCTCTCCTGGCCGAGTGAAGGCACTGGAACCGGCCTGCGGTGTCATCACGGAGCCGCTACTGGATCGCTAGCTGCTTGCATCCTCTACCCGGAGCAGTGATCCGGCTGGAATCTCACGCCCACAGTACACGCTGACCACCGGGGCCCCCTCGCGCCCCCTCCCCCAGAGGCTGGCGCGGCTGCAGCGTCCTGTCCCCTGCCTGCCTCTGGTGGCACCCACCCCTTCTGTGGTCGGGCCCTACCGGGGCTGTGTGGATGTAGGGGCTCACCGCCGGGGGCTCTGGCTAAAGTCCTCAGGCGACTTGGGAGACATCTGATGTAATAAGACCCCCAACCCCGGTGAGTGCCGCAGAGTCATGCCACATGCTGAGCCAGATGACTGCCCTCTGCTTGCATGTTTGAAATTTGCAATGCAGTAAATGTGGCAGACCTGCTGTCTGTCAAACTTATCCAGCACCTGTCCGGAACCGAATGCAGGCAGACTAGAGCCACCGTTCTGGAGTGACTGTGCTGCCCACAGGGGTCGCTGCGTGATCTACAGGACTGCACTCTTTGGGCCTCTGGAGAGTATTGGGGACCCGCACTAATTGCTGGGCATGATTTGTGGCCACTACAGTTGGGGCAGAGATGGGAGGTGAGTTGCAACTGGCAGATGTGTCCGGTAATGTATTATGCCTGAGCGGCGGCACCCTGTGTCTGACACTGGCATATATCAGCCTGCTTACCTATGTCACTGGCCCTCTTAGTGGATAGGACACACACCCACTGACGCAGTTACTCCTTGGAACTCTAACATCGTGTTCAGAACACGCTGTGGGGTGCCCATCAGCTTGCCGCTTTGCTTACACAGTGTACAATCAGTGTAAACCTGCAGGTGCCATGGGGAGACTTAAGGGGAAGACTTTAGAGAATAATCCTGTTACAGGGAAAACAACAGATTTCCCAGCCACTATGGATAGACCCCCTTCTCCCGGAACCTCTTCTTCATGGTCTCTCGAGGCTCCCCCTGATAAACTTAATTTGATTCTACAGGAAGTCAGAGACTCCCGTAAGGCAATCAAACAACAGATTGGAACCCTCTGGCTTTACACTCCTGCGGGCGGACCATGCAAAACGTACGGACACGGTCCACTCACACGAGACGGCCCTGACCACCATGAAGCCTCAAATCGCAGAGCACACTAAACTAATAAATGACCTACAACAGGTCCACGGCCTACAGGACAGGGTTGAGGATGCAGAGGGCAGGAACCGCCGGAACAATATATGCGTCATAGGACTGCCAGAGTGCAGCGAAGACCCCAAAGCAGCTTACTTCATGGAAGCATGGTTTTGAGAACACGTAGCCCAGGAGGGCCTGTCACCATACTTTTGCTCAGAGAGGGCCCATCGAAATCCTACTGGAGCGCCTTGGGCTGGAGCACCTCCGTGACCCTTGATCGTTAAAATACTGAACTATAGAGACCGTGATGTCCTGCTACAAAAAGCGAGAGAGCGAACGCAAGTCCAATTCGAAAACCATAGAATCTCACTCTAACCTGACTACACAACAATGGTGCAGCGCCAACGCTCTTCCTTCCAAGCAGTGAAGAAAAAACTACGGCAGCCCAGCTCAAATATGGATTACTGTTCCCGGGTGAAAATTAAACACAACCGAAAAACCTTCTTTTTTGATAGTCCGAACGATGGAGATGAATGGTTGGAGGTGATGAACTTTGAATCAAGCCAAGAAGAATCGGCGGGCTCTACGTGCCGCAATTGTACAGGTACTCGGGCCGTAACCCTCCCCGTACCGCCAGGGACCTGCGATGCTCCACCGCCGTTGGTCCTACCCCTGAACAGCAGATGACCAGCAGATCTGAGGCGCTGGCAATAGCTAATTCCTTCAGAGACAACAACCTTAAGATTGTATCCTACTCGTCAGGGGAGGACACCCTTCAATCAGACAATGAACATAGTATCACTCTGTTCCCCTGGGTGACACCCCAGACTGTTGACGACCTGATGGATGAATAGCAGATTAGCCTGATCACCTCACTTTGTCCATCGTTATAACAGGGCCATATGAACACTATGGCGGAATTACCGAACTTATATGTATCCTTTACAGTTCCATATTTAACACGGATTAACCAGAACTTGTCATAGATCGTTAGTGTCACTTGTTGCAATATTAGTATTTAGGGCCCAACTGCCAGGTAGTGTCTCCCTGTTTAGATTTGTTAGCCTCAACAATATCATGTTTTAATGCAGTATGTGTACCTAAGGCGAACTGTAATGTTCGATAAAATGTACATATGTATCCCCCCAGGTCCCGTTGACCTATCAGAACCTCTGTAACTACACGAGTAGCATTATGAGCTGTGACGACGACCCCCACAAAGTGAACGCACTGTATTATGCTTTCTGTATGTTTCGGTTATTTGTTTGGCCCAGCACAGTTCAATGGCTTAGCCGAGTGTTATTAGATTGAAGGGGAGGGGGTACTCCTGGCCTGTGATAGTTATTTGGTTCTGAGTTAGGGGGAGCGCTGCGGATACACTGGCCCATGTCTAACCACTCTGTCACTTTAGGCTCATATCACTTGCTGACCTGGAATGTGCGGGGACTAGGCGCTGTACATAAACAACATAGAGTCCATGCTCACCCCCTTAGGCGTAAAGCGCAAATAGTTTTTATTCAAGAATCGCACCTCACTGATTCAGAGGCCTTGAACGTTCATAAGAAATGGAGGGGCCACATTTTCTCAACCAACTACTCAGCTTTTTGCACGCAGGGCGGCCATATAGATTTGTTACGGTGTTCCATTTACAGTAACAGACCGCCGCACTGACGAACAGGGCAGGTATATTTTGCTGAAGGGAACCCTTGATGGCCTACCAGTGGTTTTGGGCAGCATTTATGCCCCGAACTGTGATCAGGATAAGTTCTTTAACCAGCTAGGTGTAGCCCTGGCAGGATGGGATACATATCCTTGGATCATAGGGGGTGACTTGGACGTAGACTTAGCTAGATCTCAAACCCCATTGCATGCAAGCAGGCTGATGCCCTGAAAACCTGGACGAATGGCTAGGGACTGAGTGACGTATGGCAAATGCTACACCCTACACATAGAGAATACTCCTTCTATTCTCCAGTGCACTACCTCCACACTAGGATAGATAGGTTCCTATGCACCCCTAACATTGCCACTCAAATACAACACTCCACCTACCTGGCCAAGACCTTCTCTGACCATTGTCCCCTAGAGATCACACTTACATGGGGCAGAGTACCTACCCCTGTCCCTGCTTGGAAACTATGGCCTCAACTACTGGAGGATGCCCTCTTTCCTGCCACACTATCTGCAACTATCACAAATTACTTTCCTGAGAACTGCAACACGGCTTCCTCCAATCTTATTGAATGGGAAGCACTCAAGGTGGTCGTGAGGGGTGCAGCAATTGGGTCGACAGTGAGGGCCCGGCAGGAGGTCCATAAGAATCTCATTTGCATAGAAAACCTAACGACCGAGTTAGAACACTCCGCAATAAGGGACCCAGACAAAAAGGCCCCTCTGCTGGACGCACGTATTTTTTCCATATTTGAGATCCTTGAAACTCTCAGGGCCATTGACTATACGGCTTTTACACAACTGAAACACACTGGCCGATAAGTCTGGATCACTATTGGCCTGGATATTGCGGGACAGCCCAACATCTCACATCATCACCCAGGTTAAGGTACCCAATAAGGGCATGGCCCGCACTCCTCTTGAGATAAATGACGCCTTTTGTAATTACTATAGCAACCTATACAATGAACCTACACACATTGAAAACTCCTTAGTAGAGGACTTTCTCACTGGCTTCACATACCCATGCCTTAAAGCGGTCGGGCCTGATTACTAGACACGAGATACGGGCCGCTATCAATGGCCTAAAGCGCAACAAGGCCACGGGCCTCGACGGCCTGCCCATAGAATTTTCCAAAACTTACACAGACGCTCTTGTTCCAAAGTTAGAAGAGCTTTACAAGATAGCTTTAGAATCCGGTCATTTACCCCATTCCACCATGCAAGCCTTAGTCATACAACTCCCCAAACCGGGACTAGACGACACTGACTTATCGAGTTACCGACCCGTGTCTCTATTAGCGACTGAATATAAGATCCTCAGTAAGGTCCTAGCCAATCTACTCTTACCCCACTTAACTACCTTAATTCACAAAGACCAATGCAGGTTTCTGCCCACGTGCAGTACTTCCCTAAATATTAGACATTTACATCATATTATTCTGGCTACCCCAGCGGAGTATGGCAATGCCGGCTGGATAGCACTAGACCTGAGGCTGGCCTTTGACTCCATTACATGAGATTATATGTTCGCAGCCTTACATCGCTTCAGGTGTCCGCCAAACCATCTACAATGGGTGCGTCAGCTATATACTGGCCCCACTGCAAGAGCTCGTACCGGCAATCACATTTCACGTGAATACACTATACATAGAGGCACACAACAGGGATGCCCCCTCTCCCTTCTGTTATTTGTCCTTGCCCTGGAACCGCTAGCGATAGCATTGAGGCAAACTGCTGAGGACCTGGAGATACCAATAGACGGCACCACACACTTAATCTCAATCTATGCCGATGATATAAATGTCTACCTACTTGACCTCTCTGCTGGAGCGGAGCCCCTCCCCACAATCTTTTACACTTTTGAACGTATCTCTTGTCTGGCTATTAATGAAGGGAAATCGAACGCTTTTACCTACATGATGGACGTGATAATCACAGTTAGCCGGATAGGCAACAAAAGGGGGGAGGGAATGCTGTGATCTTAAGAGACCATTGGGAGATCTCACATAAAAGAATTGATCAGACCAGACGAATTGAAGCTATGTGCTTCAGCATTAAAATTTCCCCCACTTTCGCTGTGGCAGGTCTGCTGGTCTACAGGCCCCCGGACTCTGAGCAGTCTGAATTGCTGGAGATGTGCGATTTGATCGCTGATCTCTCACTGAGACACGCAAAGTTCATTGTCCTGGGTGACTTTAATGTCCACATGGACAATGATAACTGTCCCTTAGTCTCTCAGCTGTCAGACTTCCTCATGGGATTAAACCGTACCCAAATGGTTGCACTTCCCACTCACACAGCTGGTCATCTACTTGACCTGATCTTTACTTATATCCCAACTGTAAATGTGGCAGATCCAGTCCCACTCATATGGTCAGATCATAGCTTAATACCATTTCCTATCATCGCGCCAAGCCACAAAGACCCAGTGAAAAATAAATGAGAAGACAAAAGGAATTGGAGGAAAGTCTCACTAGAATCAATGGGACTGGTATTTCCAAATACCCCTCTGCTGCTTACAGGGGAGCCCAGCCTTGGATGCCTCCTCCTTCAATGACTGGGTGACTAAGGCTCTTGACAAAGTGGCCCCAATTAGAAATACGACAATGATTCCGCCATGTCGAGGATCTTCGTGGCGGGCCCAACCGCGTCCAACAGTTTGTCTTGGCATGACCGCCAGGAGCGGTCAATGCCCTTGTGTGGGTCCTTCATAAATTTCGCCACGGTGGCCATTTTTGCGTCTAATTCTGGTGTCAAGGCCACCTTACCTTCCAGCGTGGGCCTCGGACACTCCCCTCTCAGGCACCCCCTAGCCTCCTTCTCCAACGGTTTACGCAGGCGACTCGCCACAAACTTTGCCACTGTGTCACCCGGCGTCCAGGCCGCGGACCGCGGATGCATGATCTCATCCGGGTCCAACATGCCTGAACTGTCCCGGGGCAACTCCGCGGCCGAGCCCGAGGGGCGCCAATAGCGCACCGACTCCTCATCATCATTATCCGTGTCGGGGGAGTCTGCCCCCGGAGACGGAGGAGCAGTCTCTGAAGCCACCGAGGACTAAGGCGCTGGAAGTGGCGCGGAGGGGACAGCAGTCGCCTTAGCCAAAAAAGCGTCTCTGAGACGCTCAAAGGCACCTCTGTCCACCCCCTGCCCCCCTTCCGGCGCTCCCTCCCTGCAGGGCTTCTTCGGGGCAGGAGGACCCTCACCTGAGGGGCCTGGGAGACCTGTAGGTACTCCTGTATGGACTTGCGCGAGTTTAGCGCACTCTTCTACAATGCGCGCTGAAAGGCGGTCCTCCATGGGCCCCACCACTTCAGCCACGCAGCGGTATATGGAACTGTCTACAGCTTGTTAAAACTCCTCATCATTTAAATAGGAGTGTGACTCATCCTCATAATAATCACCCTGGTTCATGGTTGCCTATGAGGAATGGGACCCAAGTGCTCCCCTAATCACTACCCACAATGGAGGGTGTCCGCATTAGTTATGGGCAGACCACAAGGGCTGCAATTCACTTTTGGGCCAAATCACTGTCTATCAGGGCTGCACCAACCTCCAAAACGCACCGACCCTCCTCTCAAGGACCGGGTCGTCCCGCCCTACCGCGCGTTTCACCAGACAACCAAGGTCACGGTGCACTCCTGCCTGTCAGCGATTAACACGGTCCAAACCGCATTACAGACCCCGAGGGGCGTAGAAATAGTAAATCCGGGGCTAAATACAGACCCGGTAACCAGGCGTACAGTGGGGCAGTGAGGGCAAGGCTCCGTCTCGAACTGTCTCCTCAGCGTAGCTCCTCTGAGTGAGGAGAGCGCGCCGAGGAGCCAACGAGACGTGCGAGCGCCCTCTAGTGGGTGTTGATGCACCGCACTGAAAAACCGGGCAAAAGTCGCATAAGGAGCGAACACGCTCCCGCGACTGAGGGGCTCTGGAAAGGAATAAAAGGCACAACAGAGCTCCCGCCCCCCCCCGTCTCCAAACAGACGGCGAGAACAGCACATTAACCATCAACAATCGAGAAAAACCAATAAGGCACTTAACTGGCTGCGTGAGCAGCGAAGAAAGAGGAGGAAGAGTGAAGAGGGACTGAATATCTACCTTTAATGGACATGGTGGAAGGACTACATTATGGACTGTTATAGCGGACTCATGGGAGTTGTAGTTTTGTCTTTCAACATGAGATGGTTTAATCTGAATGCTTATTTATTTTTCTGCATATAAGCATTTGTTTGAAGCTTTTCTAAGGCTGCTGTGTTTTGTATCAATAATAAATAAGCGAAGGAAGAAAAGCATAATCCGAAGCCTCCGGTCCTGCCATAGAATTCTGTGTCTCTTGTGGACAGACCCCATACGCAGCACATTCCATGTCAGCATTTTATATTTTCCTAACCCTGCCATGTCGGATCAAACCAATAGAAAGAATTGCCCTAGGTACATAGGTAGAATACAAAATGTTTGGTAATACTAGCTGGACCAGGAACCAATTAACCCCCATGAACCATAACTCCCAATACTAGGGCCAACTGTCAAACTACATTGGTCCAAACATATGTTAAAAAGTACTAATTCCAAATGGTTATACGTTGCAGTATCTGCAGGGGTGGTGGTACCTATACAGAGCTTGCAGGAACCCATACCCACAGATCTACACATATGCTGGCACCCTATAATAAGGTATACTGAACGGAAACCTGGGGAGAAGAAAAAAGTTAGATTATGTATAGAGTGATAATATCTTACTTCCCTCCATGAGGTCAGAATAAGGCCTTGGGTATGAGAGAGTTATTTGGTTGAACTGCAGTGTCAGCCAAAGTGGTCTTTCACAATCTGCTGGGTTATCGACGGGAACAGGGCATCATTGCTCTCAGAGTCCGACAGCAGTGTGTTATCGTCTGAGTGTTCCGGGACGCGACCTGCACAGGGTCACGTAGAGAGGCAGCTACCTGAAGTGCCGATTCCTGTTTCAACAGTGCCTGTCCTGGTGTTGATTTGGTAGTGGAGAGAGTTTGCGATGCTCTGCTGCGATGGGACACAGGTCTGTTTATCTGTGATGAAGCACGTCTCAACTGTTGATCCATATTGTCCAGAGCCTGTAAAGGTAGAGTAGCCTCAATCCAGGCATTTGCTGCGTCAGGGTCCTCAAAAAAGTAGGATTTCTGTTTGTGTCTAGTTTTCAGACGTGCTGGAAACAGGGCATACTGTAAGCCAAGGGCCTGAATTTTCCGTTTAAGTGGCTGGTAGGAGGTTCTGTGACGTTGCACCTGCACCGTATAGCCCGGGTAAAGAGAAATCCGGGTATTTTCGTATCGTATGGGAGCATTTTTACAGGCTTTTGCAGTAAATGATCATGGTCCCTGTAGTTGAGGAAACGAGTTATAAGTGTTTTGGGCAGCCTTCCAGCCATTGGTCTGCCCGTAGGGATTCGATTAGCCCATTCCACACAGAAGGAGGAAAAAAGGCCTTCTGGGGCTATGTAGTCCTTCAGCCACTGTACGACAAACTGGGTTGCATTTGGGCCCTCTGAGCGCTCCGGCAGACCAATAATGTGGACATTATTGCGCCTGGCCCGTCCCTCTGCATCTTCGACTCTATCTTGGAGGGTAGTAAACTGCTTTTGCATCTGTGACAACTGGAGAGCGTGTTCCTTATGCTGCGGTACAATGTCTAACAATGTCTGTGCGTGGTCTTTGACCGTGTCATTGAGTTTGCCATGGTCGGCACGCAGGAGAGGGAGGCCAGTGTAAAGCGTGCCTAGTTGTTCTTCAAGTGATTGACGCATCTCTCTGATTTCAAGAAGGATTTGGTCCAGCTTATCAGAGGGGGGCGACAATGCAGTTGGCGGGACACAGCTTATGGAGGATGTTCGAGAGTCCATATCGACGTACTTCTGGGTAGACATGTCCGTGGTAGGCATGTCAGGCTGCCTTCCCTTTGTGTGCTCCATTGCACCGACCATGACGTGGTAGTGGGATTAAGAGAGAGACGCCCTGTGTGATTCCCAATGGAGAAGAGACCAAAACAGCAATTTGTCCAGGCTGCAATGAGACTGTGGCAATAGGAGTGGAAAAAGGCGCGGATCAGCTGCCCCAATCGATGATACACCAGGTTGCAGGAACCACACCCGGCCTGAACAATGGAGGATCGGTCGAGTCTCAGCGTGAGGGCAAGACCGCTGTAGAGCAGCCAGCCAGCGACCAACGACTCAGTCTGCAATACCTAACAGTTCACAGGCCACCTCGTGCTACTGCCTATCAGCTTGCAACGCACTCCAGCACAGACAAAATCAAAAGGGGGGGCCACAGCAAAATAGCAAACAGGCCGGGCACTCCCAAAGAGATGGTGATGGAGGCAAGACTGTGCACCAACATGGGCACCTTTACATTGTAGTTGGAGGGTGGGTACACTTACGGTCAGTTGGTGTCCACTGATGGATGAGGCACCCCTGATGATAGGTAAATCAAATCCCCAGGATACAGTCTAAGCCGCCGTTAGTCTTCGGCTCACAGATGGTATGACAATGAAGGTGCTACAGGAATCAGGCCCCACCGCCGAGCATACGAAAGGGACCGGACCTCTCTGTCACGGAAAAGGGGGGCAGTGCGGTGATGAAGTCGCAGAGGACTTCAGGCCCTCCAGGCTCCCGGCAAGCACTGATGCCCACTCAAGTGCCAGTAGGTGTGCGTCACCGGAGCGCGCAGCGGGTCCACAGGGAAGGGGCCCGGAAGACACACCAGCCGCGCCTAGGCGAGGGTCCGATCACCGCCGGGCAGCAGCAGGCCCTCCGCTGCCGCTAAGACCCAGCATCACAGTTGTTCCGATCCAGGAGGTCAGCGCTCCTCTCGGCCGTGTTTAGGTACCACTGGAGGGGCCACAGTCTCGAAGAAGGTGGGCACCATTGTCCTGTGTCCCTTGTGAGGCCCTGAGTGTTCTCAGCGGCCTCCAGGGCACTCTCAGTCACAACAGGGAAAGTGCCTCATTTCCTACGGGAGACACCGAAGTCCGCAGGCCCAGGGCATTTATGCTTGGTGTTGATTTCGGGCAGACACCCCCCCTCCCCGCTCCTCCGGGCAAGGTCAGTGAGCAGTGCGGGCAGGTCACGTCATCCTGAAGAGCCTCCCCGCAGCACGACCAGCAGACAGCCTCCAGATGCCGGTTCACAGCAGGCCACGTCTCTCGGTGTCGTCAGGCCAGAGAGTCCAGCGGCAGAGTCCCAAGGCTCTCCTCACACGAACACAGCACCCTGGGAATCAACGCTGCGGTCAGGCTATACCCCCTGCCTCACCGTCTCATGGGGGGAAAGCACAGCAGAGTAGCCTCCAGGTTCCCCAACATAGACAGGATAATTGGGTCCCAGCCAGGAACTCCGTTAAGTTGCGGCCGCCATGCTTGGCGGTTAGCCACGCCCCCCCCTGTAGCTCTCAATTTAAATGCACAAAAGTGTGAGTTTCACAAAACCAAACTGAAATTCTTGGGGAATATTTCTTCTGAAGGTGGAAATGACTCTGGACCCTGAAAAAGCACAAGTATTGTCTTCCGCTTGACTTCCGCAAGATGTGACCATGCGTGATCCTTCTTAGGCATGGCCAATTATTGCTCCAGATACATTTGTGATTTTGCCACAGTGAGTGCCCCATTAGGAAAGTTGACAAAGAAGAATATTCCCTTCCAGTGGTCCTTTGAATGTGACTAAAGCTTCAGGAATATCGAACATTCAATTGAAAATGGAACTGAAATGCCTTATTTTGATCCGAAGCTACATACTGAGATTATAGTCAGTGCAAGCCTGGCAGGGTTGGGAGCGATCGTAGCTCAACACAATGGATATCCAAATGCTCTGAGACACATTGTGGCTTCTGCTATCAGAAAAAGAGAGCTTGGCTGTAGTGTGGGCTTGTGAACATTTTCATGTGTTTCTGTACAGAAAGCATTTCAATCTTGTCAATGACCACCATGCGTTGCTTACCATTTTCGGAAACCTGAAAGACAAGATCCTCCCCTCGTATCAAGAGGTGGTGGTTGTGATTGCAAGAATATGATTACACTATTGTGCATAAGCCAGGGAAGGATCAAAACCCCACAGATTACCTATCACACATGCTGTTACAAAATCACAGTGCAAAGTCTAAAGCGGGTGAAGAATACATACATTTCATGGTAAAGTCTAGCACCCCTGCAGCTCTATCTATTGAGCAGATCATTGCTGCTACCAACATAGACAGAGACATGCTCACATTCAAGGATATTATTGTAATGCACTTGTGGAGAAAACATACTTGACCTCTCACAGATGACGTTGAATGTCAAAAATAAAAAAATGTGCAGGAAGAATTTTTTGTCATTTAAGAAGGCATTGTACTAAGAGGTTTAGGAGGTGTCATACAGTAGAGCATGAGGCTACAAGTCATTGAACCGGCACACAAAGGACATTGTGGCATTGTAGCCACCAAGAGAGCCTTCAGAGACCGAAAATGGTTTCCTCGTCATGATGAAAAAGTCTAGAAGGAATTGAAAGCATGTCAGCTGTGTAACTGCTTATCTCCTAAGACAACACAGTATCTGCTACATATGTCGGATCTTCCTAAACAAGTGTGGGAGAAAATTGCAGTTGATTTCTTTGAACCCTTATATAATGGACATCCTCATAGTAGTTACTGATGAGTACTCAAGTTTTCCCTTAGTGGAAGATTTACCATCAACCACCCATGACAAAATCCTCGAGAGGCTGGATGATATTTTTGTAGCGTGTGGTGTTCCATTAATTCTTAAATCTGACAATGGTCCACCCTTCAAAAGCAGAAAGTTTAAGGGCTCTCTTAATTGCTTGTGTGCCAAACATCAGAAAAGCACTCCTCTCTGGCCAGATACATTTGGCGTTATTGAACGTGTCATGGGCACCTTGAAGAAAATGGTTACACGCCCTTTGCTCAAAGGAATCGATCTCAGACAGACATATGCCCAGCCTTATGTGCCTATTGATCAACTCCCCACTCCACAACAGGTGAAAGCCTTACCACCTTGCTATTTGGGAGAGCTATTGGAACAAATCTACCACAGTGGACCACGAGCTGAGTAATGGACACTTCATGCAAACGCAAGATGAAGGCCTATACAGGTAAGCGCAGAGGCACTTGTGACATGGATTTAGAAGAAGGAGACTGAGTCCTAGAAATACAAGACTGACACTCTGTTTGCTGCTGATCCATTGGGAGTCGTAATGAGTAAAGGACATATGGTGACTGCTCAACCTCCCAGAAAGTCCATTACGAGAAACATTTCAAGTATCTGCCTCGATGTTTATCGGCTCCAAACCTCACGAGTGAGACAAGTTCACCTGAGTCCAAAAGTCAAGCATCTGAATCTACGTGTACGGTGCCCAATGACAGTGCAACTCCATCACCTCATAAGACTCTATCTGTAAGATTGGTGCGAGCACCACTGTGGGAAAGTAGGATCTTTAGGGTATAGTTACCCCCACTTTGTGCCTGGTGTAATTGTGTTTTGCTTATAGTAGCACACTGGGATCCTACTAATCAGGACCCCAGGGTATGTGCTCCCTCTCCTCAATTCATTGGTAAGTACTTTGTACACCCCACAATTGGTATACTGGTGTACCCTTGTCAGTCCCCAGTATATGGTACTAAGGTACCTAGGGTATTGGTACACCAGGGGTCTCCCATGGGCTGTATCATGCATTGTGCCACCCATGGAAACCCATGCAAGCTGTGGCTGCAGGTATGCCATAGCAGCTTGCATGAAATGGTGCATGCAGCTTTCACTTCAGATATAAGGGTTTCCTGATATCCCGGTCACAGCACTTAAAACCTATAAGTCATCACTAAGGTAGGCCTTACAGACCACAGGCAGGCAGGGTGCATGGTTCTAAGTGTGAGAGTGCCCTACAAACCCCAGAGTCCCTTCTCTGGCTTTGCTACATAATGGCTTCCTCAAACCAAGTCATGTTTGGTATCAAACATGTTGGAATCATGCAACTACGCTGATTCCAGTGTTAATTGCGTGATACCATGTACTGGGGGCTCCACAGAGGATCCCCCCCAATGTCTAGCTGTGTAGCCTTGCAGGATCTGCGTGGAAGCCAGCGCTGCTGCCGACCCCAGACAGTGTTCTGCCCTCCTGCTGCTGAAGAAGACAGAACAAAGGATTTCATGCAGAGGAGAGAGGTAGCTACCTCTCTTCTAGAAATAGGTGTCTTTGACTAGACTGCTTTGAAGGGCATATTTGGTGCTCTCTTTGCATAAACCAATTTGCCTCAGTCCAGGAGAGCTTGGTTTCCACACTGGTGTGAAACTACACAAAGGACAGGGGGTGACCACCCCTGTCCACCACCTCCCCTGGGACGTGCCCAGAGCTCGGCCAGGTGGCCTCATGATTCTGCCCTATTGAATCTTAGATGGGCAGGGGCCCCTGTGAGCATCTTACTGATCCGTCTAGCGGAGTAGTGTGATCTTTAGCATGATATTTCAATATGATGAGCATAATATTTTCTTTTTGTATAGTGAGTTGTAAATAAATGATACGGCAATGTTTGATTATTACCTCAAGATTAGATTTTCATACACTTTTTGCTATATCGTCTTTAGAGTAAACCCGGTATAAGTCCAACCCCCTTTCCTCCTGTATGGCTGTTGTCATCAATAAACACACAAACCAACAAAGAATGTTTCAGAAGGCAGATATAAAATATTCTGTAACACTTTATGTATAATCTCCATATCCATTCTTTCCAGCTGATCCTATTATCCTTATTCCTGTTATATCCCACATGGTCTTTTCGTTTGTCATTTTGTTAGTACCTCTGATATATTTTCCATATCCATCCCTTCCAACTGATCTTATTGCCATTATTTCTGATACATTGTTCATTTTATCACCACTAAGAAAGAGCAGAGCGGAGGCAGATTATATTACCCCTATCTTGTTAACATAGTGACCCTACTGATTATATTTCATGAATCATAAGAATTCAAACATTTCCTTATCTATGTTAACCCCTTGTTCCACTGCTTGAAGTGAAATAATCCACCTGCTCTCCATTTGTCGCAATTTGGAAGTTCTATTACCAGCTCTGATACCTGCCACTGCCACATCCATACCAGGAAACCCAATTTTATACAGTTCAGTTTTTGCATGCACGGTGTTGAAATGTACCGCAAAGGGATATTGTACGTTGTTATTACGTATTAAGTAAATAAAATACATGACAGTAAAATGCATGCTCCTACGATGCGACCCTAACTAGATGTTCCTAAGTGTACCTAGCATGTATGTAGGTGTACAAGCCAATAATCCCTCTAGGATAAAGTCAACCCCATTACCTGAAGTGAGAGACTGTGGGACCCCGTCTTGGTCTCGAGATGGACACCCTGCGAGGGATTTCAGACCACTACGAGCTGGAGTGTCTGCGTGCAGGAACCTCAGCGTCTCACGTCAGTGTGTCAGCATGGAAGTCCCTTTCTCTGTCTACCTCAGCAAGATATGGTGTATATACACCCAAAGTGGTACCCCCCGGTGATATACCTTGCTGTGAAATGCCGGACTAAGATGACGGAGGAATGGTCCATTTACATACTATTATGCAGGAGATAGTAGTCCTGTGTGATTCCTAGAATCCTTATGTATGATAAATGAGGCTTCAGCTTTTTGGAGAAAAACCCCATGTCATCTTTAGGCATTACCGAAACTAGGTAAGAGGTCGGTACTGAGAACTGTTATTTGGTGTAATGGTAGGGGAGAGTATTGGTGAAAGATTAGGTGACTACCTGAGCTTATATTAGGGTACCTATATGGAACATAACACCCACTGCTCATCCGACTGGACGATATAATAAAAAATTCTAACATAGGGCTAAATGTTGAACGCAAACTGGTAATAGGTCCATTAAAAATAGTACTTTAAAAAACGTACAATTTCTAAAAATGCTAACAAAGAAAAATATTTTGCATGCAATAGAAGTCTGTATTAAATATGTTCGTATATATAGTTCGAACAACCGAGTGACTGAAAGCCATGCAGTTTAGCAAAAGAGTCTTGTTTAAAATTCCAAATTTCTTTGTTTTTGAAAAAGCAGAATTTTCCCAGCACACGATGAGTCAAATGTTTGTGTCCTGGCTTGCAGACGCAACATCACTGTTGGCTGCAATTGCAGACGACGGTCCCTACAACACCTCACAGATCAAGTCAGTCGAGCACAGATGTTCCTCTGTATTCTCCACAGCCGCTGCTGGGGATGCCTGTGTGACAATCAAGGCTTGAGTATTTGTTGAGGACCCGCTATCAGGTCCAGTAAAGCATCAACGTCCGGTGGTGCAACTGATGGAAGTGTTAGACAGAGGTCCAAGGTCCAACTTGCATTCTTGTCCACAGAACAGGCATCCAAGGACAGGCAGAATACAGTCGATCCAGCCTGGTCTAAATGACTAGAACCAATATTCACTTTGTTCACATAGGCGAGGTGTGCCCAGATGGATTACCATGTGATCACGGTATCGGGGCTCCAAGAGCGTTTTTCCCATCTCCTTGGTACTGGGACATCCATTGCGTTGCAGAAAAATGACAATCAGGATACCTGCTACTAAGAACAGGATCAGGGGAAGCCCTCCAAAAATGCTTCAGAATATAGAGTGTATGAAGTTGGGAATAACTCTGAGGATTGTCTGAAAGGTGCCTAACAGTCTAGAGCCTATGGTCTTAAATAGGTGGACAATACCCGTCGTATCAGACATGTTAAAGATACGTTGTACCATTTCTGTGAAACGGAAAGGGTAGTTTGTTCGTACTAGTGCCTGTATCTCAGCTGACGACCTTGCAACCTGAAGTTCAAAAGTTTCTCGGGTGAAGGTTATGGGTACTATTTGCTGTAAAGGCATGGCTTTCATTCAGTTCAGAGTATCAAACCGTATAAAGGAAACATTCAACGAAAATCATAATGGCCTTGTATGGTTCGGTGGAAACAATACTTACATACAGCAAGTAACCCTGGAGTTTACAGTGACAAGATATGCGATGCCCGGGAGCATCCCACAACAACCTTGATCATTCAGCATCAAGTAACTCCCATTTGAAAGCAACTTGTACACCGGATTAATCACGACAGCCGAGGAGAACCTTTCAAGTGAAAGGATAAGTTAGCAACTGAACCATTGCAGGCGCCATGCAGCATGATATCCTGGCACAGGAGAGAACAACTTAAGGAATTCTTGCAGTTGGTACCGCTAAGGAACATTACCATGTCCCCATTCCTACATCGAAATCTTTATGGTAATTTCCAAGATTCCTTGATGAATTCCCTACCCATCGCTTCATATCTGCCTGCCTTTTGTTGTTCTAGGATATACTGAAACTGGAAAGTGATGACTGGTAATGTTATATGGCCATGGATTAACCATTCTGTGGATGGTGACTCTCCCACAGTGAAAGGTAACTTTTCCAGTTTTTCAAAATGCCGCATTCTATATTTAGCTTCCCTTTGGGACCATCGTTATCTGCTTATCATTTAGATTGTGTGCAGAAAATTGGAAGTATGGTTGAAAAATCGCCAGGGCACATAAGCAGCGCACAATGATTGCAGCATCCAGCTCAATAACATAATACATTGTCCATGTTGTAGTATGGACAAGTTTTGTTCTAGTATATCTATAGCAGAAGATACAATATTGCCCAGTGAATAAGTCCTGGATGTTTATGTAGTCATACCATTGTGTGAGAGGGATGGGCGAAAAATAAAGCGAGGAGGTCTTATAGGCTGTTGAATGATGGCTTCATTTATTGTCAAAACGTAAAGAAAACAGAATCGGGGCTATAACTGTATACGGCGTGATGTGTCGAAAAAGGAAAATGCTGTCGTTGATGTCCTGGGAGTTTCTTTGTTGGGGTTTTTCCTGGTCTTCTCATCCGATGGATGGTGACAACGCCCCAGGAAAAAAGAGAAGAAAGATGCGGTTAGATGCTTGTTCTTTAGGGCAAGACACAGCTAGTGTGAACCATGCCGCCAGCGTGGATGCGGTCAGAGAAAGTAGAACATAACCAAGGAAATGGAAGAGGGGAAAAGAAGCAAGGAATATAGCCCGGCGTGACCGCTGACGGGTATCGTCAGGACGGAGGGATGGTAAAAAGAAAAGAAAGCGTAATAAGCAACAAACAAAAGGTGGCCTATCAGTTCGCCGGGGTTCAGTTTATCTGGTCCCCTCCTTTTTGTCAGGAGAATGAATTCCAATCAGTCTTTGTGCAATTCGTACGAGTTGTGTGGTTTGCTCTATATAAGGGATTCAGGGTGTGGGCGACAACGAGCGGGGAAGTGAAGAAAACAGAGCAAAGAAGAAAACAACCCCCACCTTATCGTGGCCTGTGAGTCCCTAGGACTTGCCACCCCCTCCCTTCCCCAATATCGGTGACCCCTGTCCCGCGCTTCACGTACCGTGGGGGCCCTAGCTCTCTTGAGCTACGGCTGTGTTGTAGCTTCCTCCGGGAGAGTCCACAAACCCTCCGTCCACTCCTCTCGCTCAGAGTCTTCTTCCATCTCACAGCGTTGGTGTGTCTCGTCTGCTTCTCGTCCTGGGGTTCAGGTCAGCCCGTTTGCTTCTTGTCCTGGGGTCCAGGTCAGCCTGTCTGCTTGTTGTCCTGGCTCCTTTGGGGTGCTTTGTTCTGGCCTCTCCGTCTCCCGTCTCTCCAACTTGCCCGCCTCAGCATCTTCCGGGGATCTCTACTTCCGCAGCTGACTCTGCCCCTGGTTCACGCATAGCCTCATTCCATTGGCCTTGACTAGGAAGTGGGCGTTCCTTGTCCTGTAAGGGAAAGGGGCCGAAAGGAGTTAACTCTTTCTGTGCCTCTTCCGAACTCCTATTAGCTTGACCTCGCATTGTACGTGGTTTTATTGGGCGCCTTCCCGGCCCCTTCGCACACATTGTCAACTACAGCCAACTCCTGTTCTTGGTTTATGTGACCTATTTCACGAAGTCTCTCCTCAGCTTCTTGTTGAGAGGTTTTCCAAATTTCATTATAGACAGCGTAAAAGAAACGTTTCTGGTGTGGATTTCAGGGACCTAGTAAAAAATCACTTAAATCCAGATCATCTGAGAGTAAGGATAAGTGCTGTTTCACCTAGGACAGTGTTGAGGTTTTTAGCCAATCGAGGCACAACTTCCTAACACTGTATGAAATTTTCTTTGTACATCTCATGGGTCTGGCCTATGGATACCAAACTCTTTGGTTGCACCTCTTTATCTTGATTGACATCTGTTTGTGTCTGTAGGCCAAACTAACCATCCTTTACAATTTAGGTCTGAAGTATTGTACAGCATGATGTCATCAATTGTTTCCCCTCCACGTGATGTAAAATTAATGTGGGAAGGTGTGGGAATCCGAGGTGTGTTCAAAACCTTGTTCTTGGCTAGTACAAGACAGGAAGTCTGTTGCACGGTTTCATTCAGAAATATTATCTGTTGCGGAATGAGGCACGCTCTAAATAGTGCTTCTGTTCCCTTAACTTGCCAACCCTAGACTGATTTTGTGTCTATAGTGTCCTTCCATAAGTCGAAACCCTGTTTAGACAGTTGGGAAGGATGCAGAATAATTCTGTTTGGTGTTAGTGAGGCATATTTTTCTGTGCAGGTGTAGGTGCAACCTTATAGTAATATGAGGTCGGGTCAGAAGTGTTAAATCCTGAAAAATATGAACCTTTCTGTGCAAATGTTTTCAAACTACCTTTTGGTGGTGTCAGGCAATGTTCCCATTGGTAGAATGTGAAAAGATTTTGTGGGATACTGGATTTGTGTAAAAAGTGATGGCTATAATGTTGGTAACAGTGCATGCTATCAAAGACAGATGTGCCCTCTAACATTTCATTTTTTGAAAATGCAGCAGATTGTATCAAATCAGACAACATAGTTGTTAAAATTCAAAAATCAAGGAAGGAAAGGGAACGTGGCCAGGATGGCGACCTGAGCGGCAGCAATACCTCGAGGCTCCCTGCTCCAGGTCCCCTTTACCGGCCTTAACTTCGCTACAACACCCCAGCAGGGCTAGGTTTTGGGCCAAGAGCGAGACGGAAAATGAGTGCCCGACTGGGAAGCGGCCTGGGGCGCGAAAAATGCTGTACAGCCGGTAGCGGGTTTGCGATTGGCGCCCGCAACATGGCAGCTGCATGACACAGAAGCTGAGAGGCGGACACCCTGACTCAAAAGAACAACCGGACCGGCAACGCTCCGCTGCGGCCGTCAGACTCCTGTCCTAGAGGAGAAGCGGGCCCAGGTCCAGAGCTCCGACGAGAGTGTCGGTGGATGCCGGGAGCGACCGGTGGCAGTTGCGGGACCCCCTGAGGTACCGTGAAAATCGAGGCCCGGGCGCCAGGGCGTACTGAGCAGAGCGGACCTCAAACTCCAACACAGGCGCCCGGACAGCACTCAGCACTGGCTGTTGCTGTCCGTCTTAAAGAGCGGAGGTGAGGAGCAGCCCCCCGCTGTGGGGACGAGGGAGGCAGCGTGCTGCGAGTGATGCTGGGGCGGAGCCCATAGACCCCGGCAGTCGCGAAAATTTAGGCCGTAGCTTAGCGGCCCATGCTTAGGGCCCGGGGGCTGCCCATCCTGGCACCGGTGAGCAGTGGTGGTGAAGAAGGACGAGGATCACAGCACTCCAGCACACAGAAGGAGCGGGCGACTGGTGGGGAGCGGGTGTCTCCCAGACACCAGGCGGCGTGGAGGTACGCTGGATAGGGTGCCATTTCACAGGAGGCGCCCCGCTAAAGCCCAGAGAGGGCGATGCGCCGCCAAAGCAGAGGAGATCCCGCGCTGGCTGCAGGTGGAAGGGCGAGACCGGTGGAAGCTACAGGACCCCTGGGGGGGCTGCAAACCCCGAGACTGGATTCCAATTTAGCTCCAGTGGCCATAAACCAACCTTGTGCACATAGGTGAGGATTGGCCCCCCACGGCGGGTTGAGGGAGGCAACAGACGGCGGACAATGCTGGTGCGGCAATGACACGCGTGGGGCTGAGCGAAAGTGACGCTGGTGATCGAGGTGGCTAGAAGGCCCCGCTCGGGCAGGCACGAAACTTGACACCGGGGCTGCCTGAATCCCGGCGGAGGGTGGTAGCGGCGATGTCCAGCCCCTGTGGTGTACCCACATTTGCAGAGGTGAGGAGCGTTCTGGGAGGCCCTGGAACAGCCGGGTGGTCGCAATAGAGATCTGGGGCAAGGACTGAGACCCCTGGAGGGTGGTTCCCCGTCCCCAACGTAGCGATCGGAGGTAACACCTGACTACTCTCACATAGGGCTTGTGGAGCTCGATTTAAGGGTCCAGGGGCTCACAGAAGAGCAGCGGGCGGCGTAGAAGGTCAACAGTGCTCACACACGCAAAAGAGTCCGGAGCATAGAAGACAGCGCTGAGAGTGTGATACCTTGCAGTGAGGCCCTTGCGACAGCGCAAATCAACGTGCTATCTGCTTACCGAGACGTGGGTGAGTCATGGCTAATGCAAGGAAGAAGGGGGAGAAATCTCTCAAGGACATGCTCATCAAATCTCCCTCGACAGGGGATGCCGGTGGGGCGTCTCAGACAAATGCACTGCCCCAACAAGTCCTGACGCCCACGGAGACCCCCGTTATGAGGGAGTTCTTGGACACTCTGTTCAATACCCTTCGGGATGATTTTCGGTCATTAAAGCAAGAAGTGGCGGGCGAAGTAAGAGACATCCTCTGAGATGTTGATGGACTGGGAGAGCGGGTCGCAGCTATTGAAGAGGGTGCGCACTCTAACTGCGAGGAAATCGCGTCCCTGCAACAAGAAATTATTCGCCTAAAGGACCAACAATTGGACCTTCAAGCGCATGCCGAGGACCTGGAAAACAGGGCCCGGCACAACAACATTTGCGTCAGAGGGGTCCCGTCATGAGAAGAAGGGTCAGATATGGTGGGCTACCTACAAGGCCTCTTCAGAGACATTTTGGGCGAAGCTGCCTACTTCGAAATATGCATCGATCGGGCGCGTCCGGTGGGCCTGGGAAGGCGAGCGCCGGCCCTGCCCCCGGACATTTTGGCCTTTCTACCTGACTTTGTGTTGAAAGAACGCATTTTGTGGGAGGCCAGGAAGAAACAGCCTCTTCAGTACCAGGGTCATCCTGTAGCCCTATATCACAACCTTGCATCCATAACACTACAAAAAAGGAAGGCCTTTAAGTAAGTGACATCCTATTTAAGGGACAAAGGGGTGCCTTATTCGTGGGGACATCCCTTTCGCATAATCTTCAAATGGAATGGCAAGTTACAGCAGCTGAGATATCTTCAAGAAACCTGCGATCTGCTGGGCATCGAGAGGCAGAGCCGCGTGTCCTCTCCCGCCCCAGCACAGCGACCATCGAGGTGGGGTTGGCAAACAGTGGAACGCCGGTGCTCTCCTAAATCTGTCATGAAGCCGGACACTCTGGCGTCGACCCAGGAAAGAGAAGCAGCCCTAGAGGCGGTACAGCGTGATACCTCCCACGCAGAGTGAACGTGTGGTAGCAACTGGGATGTGCATAGCATGATGATTTAGCTGGCCGGGGGGGGGGGGCGGGGTTGCCCAGACTCCACGTGGACCCCTCGGTGTCTCTATATTCCAAGTGCCGGCTACCATGGACGGCAGGCGCTGGACAATGGTGAAGGGTTGGGGCAGCATTGTTTGGGTTAGGGAGGGGGAAGGGGGAAGCTGGGGGGGATGTCTTGTTGGGGTTAGGGTGGGGGGAGGACTGGGATGGGGGAGGGGAGGTAGGGAGGGTGGAACCAGTATACAGTCTGTGTGGTGGTTGGGTATTGGGGTTTAAGCGCCATGGAGCTCATGCATCGTAGAGACCCACGCAGATGCAGCTTACACTTTTTTCCCCTGCCAGTGGGACACTGTAGGTCAGCGCCATATCCAGGTCTTTTCTCATGACCCAAGTCTTAACGCTTAACGTGAAGGGGTTGAATAACCCCATTAAGAGGCGTGCGATTCTGAGCTATCTAGAGAACTCGGGGGCCTCTATCTGTTTATTGCAGGGGACACATTTACTACCGAAAGACTGGCATAGAATGAGGTCCCGAGCCTTTCCTCAGCAGTTTTATTCCTCCATGCCGGATAAGAGGGGGGGTGGCCATACTCCTTGCAAGGCACTTTCAGGGCAGGGTTGGTGGTAAGGTGGCAGACACGAAGACAGATGACAGCGGAGCCAGCCAAGATGGCGGACGCACTTCCCTAGTGCTCCGGTCGGCTGCCAGCAACACTGATGACCAACGCCACAAAAACGACCGCGAAATACCTCATGATCCAGTGAAGGACTCCCGCGGACACCTCCGGTGCCTCTGAAAGTTGCCGTGCTATTGCCACGAGCCCGGGATGACACGCGGCGGCTGGCGCCAGGACCCACCTAAAATGGCGGCGCACAGCGTTTGAAACCGGAGGACCCAAGCAGTTGGAGCCTGCCTCCCAGTGACACGATCCGAGGATCCTGCTGAGCCCCGGGGGGCACCCTGAGCGTCATGTAAACGCTGCCGCCCCGACTGCAGGAAATGCGTTGCCGTGGGGGCGAGTTCTGGATGGTGGCAAACCTTTCCTGTTCCTGACCCGCCCGGACAATTTAACGGGCTCGGGGTGCCAACAATGACGGGAATGCCGGCCCCCTGAGAGAGACGCCTGAGAGCGCCCCTGATGCCCCCGGTGTCGCGGCGCCACTGGTGAGGGCCCAAGACGGCACGCAGCAGTGGGCGTGTGGGTGCACCTAAAAAGGTGCCATCCAGCTTGCCCTGCAGGGGAGCCTAACGACGAGGCTTCTGGTGCCTAGGGACGTGAGGCGACGATCCCGGTGATCCCCGGAGACACTATGGGCGTTGCACCCCGAGAGCACCACAGCCACAACAAGTACACTGGCGCGGGGGCACGCACACATCCAGTGCCAACGACCCTTGATTGCCCCCGGCCCACCCAAGCGGCCCTGCGCACCACTACCAGCACCGAGGCCCCTAGCAGCCCTATCGGAGGTCGGTGAGGAACCTGAGGTCCATTGCGGTCGCCCCCTGGAGGGTAATGGGGCTGCAGAGAATGCGTTACTGTGGGGAAGCATGCTAGACGGTGACGAGCCCTCCCTGCCCCCGACCCGCCCGGACAATCAGGGAGCACCAGGTACCACATGCAGCGAGGATACTGACCCAGAGCTGGGCCCCTGAGAACCCCCCCGCGGCCCCCAGCGTTGTCGCACCACTGATACGGGCCCAAGACGCGGCAACGGGTGCTTCAGCTCACCTGAATTGGCGACGTCCAGCTTGCTCTACAGGGGGGTCTAACGGGGAGGATTCCGCTGTGCAACAACACACGACCGGAGCCGGGTGATTCCCCTGGCGACACCGCCACGAAGGGCACGGCCCACAGGGGAAGCGAAGACAGGTCGCGACATCTCTGGAAGACCCCATCGAGCCAGCGGGCCACCAGCGCCAACAATGGGGAGACCTCAGCGAACATTGACCACGACGCCAGCGCCGGCGCCGGCGCCGGCCCATAGGCGCTCACCCTCCCCAGGCCCCTCGGGTAAGCCGAAAACCGGGAGGCCGCTGCAGGAGGAAGATATGTAGACCAAGCTGGACGAGGTGTTAGCAGCCATCGAGCACTCCCGGATGTCCATGGAGAGCAAGTTCGGAGAACTCGCCTCAGACATTACCCTCCTACGGGATGACCACAGGAAACTAGCAGATAGGGTGAGCAAAAATGTATGGAAAACTGGTTTTTGTAACCTAATTTTAAGGTTTGCAGGGAATACTGGGTAGGACAATGTTGGAGGCCCCATGCATGCCATACCTCCCTGGACTCCCCCGGGTGTCTAGGTTTCAGAACAGTTTGGGATTGGTATATTCCAAAGATGGCCGCCGAGCCCCAGGCCAAAAACTCATGGGAACCCCCTTGCAAAACCAAATTGTTTTGACTGATTTAGGTTTTCAATTTGAGAGCGTGAGATTCTTGGGACAATATTGCATGGAAATTGTGAGAGACATTTTCAAGTTTGCAGGACATTGTGGATAAAAAAAACCCAATAGAATTCACAAGAAAGACATGAACATATACTCCCATGGTTTAACAATAATATCTACATTTAGTAAGTTATTTATAGCTGTAATGTACACCTTAACAGAGTAACTCAAAAGTCAAGCATTCCAGCACGGCTATCTATTCCTCAAAGACACACACATACAGGTTGGATTTGGCACAAGGGCGAGTGATGGTTCAGTACATAAAATTTTATTAACAAGATATTTCAACGAAATGAAATGCTCTGTCAATAAATAAATGTATAAAAACCGAACCAGTGACTCGCAACTCGTGAGCTGTAAAGCCACGACAAGGCACCAACCGTTTTACAGGCCATTCACGCACCTTTCAAACCTGATACACACCAGACCATTGACACCATCAAGAAGGAAAAGCAACACATTACAACATTCATAAAAAGGGACAAGGTACACCCTACTTCAGAAAGAGAAAAAAGACAAATATTACTGCACAGCCATCTAATCCGCAAGCACACACACATACTGGTTGGATTTGGCACGAGGGTGAGTGATGATTCAGTACATACAATTGTATTCGCAAGTAATTTCACAAAAATGAAATGCACTGCGAATAATTGAAAGTATGAGAAACTGAACCACTGACTCACAGCTCGTGAGCTGTAAAGCAACCTCTTTACAGGCCATTCATACACCTTTCGTACGTGTGACACATACAAAACATTCACACCGCCAGCCGCGGACCCATCACATTACAACACTCACACCAGCAGACAGCGCCATTCAAGGGTCCATCACTTTCACACGCCCACATTCCTGACACTGCAACTACACAAAATGATGGACTGCGTGGAGTGTCACTCAACTAGCAGTGTGTGTAGTGACCAATAGAAAGTAACTACTCACACACCGCCAGCCGAGCGCCAGTCCACCCACACCACCATCCAAGCACCAGACCATGCACACCGCCAGCCAAACACCACTCCATGCACACCGCCAGCCAAGCAGCACTACACGCACACCGCCAGCCAAGCGTCACACGACAGCCAAGCACCACTCCACGCACACCACCAGCCAAGCGCCACTCCACGCACACAAGCCAAGCGCCACTCCATGCACACCGCCAGCCAAGCGCCACTCCACGCACACCGCAAGCCAAGCGCCACTCCATGCACACCGCCAGCCAAGCGCCACTCCACGCACACCGCAAGCCAAGCGCCACTCCACGCACACCGCCAGCCAAGCGCCACTCCACGCACACCGCCAGCCAAGCGCCACTCCATGCACACCGCCAACCAAGCACCACTCCACGCACACCGCCAGCCAAGCGCCATCCAACACACACCACCATCACATTTTGATTTTTTTTTACAAAACAAAAAAAAATTGCAAATAGATACAAATCTAGTAACACACAAACTAAATATATTGCACTAATGCCAACCTTAAAACAGAATACACATTTTTAAAAATACAGACCAGGCAGTTCATTTTACCACTCATGGATACTCCCAAAAATTATTTTGTGTGTGGTAAGCTCTATAACAAGCAGGCACACATAGCCCGGGTTTAGAAGGACACCCCGGGCAGTAAAGACGAGTCTCCTTACGCAAACCTCTTCGCCAACAGACTCTACATCTCCTAGTGGGAAAGTCTTTTGTAGATGTGGGAGGAATGTAAAAGGAAAGTGGTGATCTTTCAATCGAGCCATATCCTCCACCACTCCATATCTAGGAACACTTACTTGCTCCACAACAACAAGGCTAGATATCACAGAGTGCTGAAACTGAAGAAATGTCAACTTTGATCCAGGAGAACACTCCTTGAACACAACAAAAGCATTGAAAGATGCTAAGTTGAAAAAATGGATGGCCAACTTCTTATACCAAACATAAGCCTTCCGAATAGCAGTGTAAGGTTCCAACCTCTGATCTACTCTATCAACACCACCCATGTACTTATTGTACTCCACAACGCACACAGGTTTGTACGCATCAGCAGCCTGACCCCAAACAGGCACAGGTGAAGTACTCTCATCATGGATGGTAGTCAGCATGTACACATTCCTCCTGTCCACAAATTTCACAGCTAGTAGTTCGCCACAACGTAAGGAACTGCACTGACCCCTCTGAAGTTTCTTGCAAACAAGCTCCTTTGGAAAACCTTTGCGGTTAGAGCGGATTGTGCCACATGCAAAAGTGTCCACTTTAAACAATTCCTTAAACAATTGCACAGCAGTGTAGAAGTTATCAAGGTACAAATGGTGGCCTCTGTTGAAAAGTCTTCTAGCAAGATCCCACACAATTTTCTCTGACACTCCAAAAGTGGACGGTCAACCAGGGGGGTCAATAGTGGAATCTCTACCAGTGTACACACGAAAATTAAATTCATACCCTGTCTTACTCTCAGACAACATATACAGTTTAATTCCATAGCATGCCCTCTTGCTAGGGATGTACTGCCTAAAAACCAAACGACCCTTGAACAAAACCAAAGACTCATCAATAGATATTTCTTTCCCTGGAATGTAAATCTCTGAAAAACGATCAACAAAGTGATCAAGAACAGGCCGAATCTTAAAAAGACTGTCACAGTCAGGGTGACTACGTGGCAACGCCAAAGAATTATCCACAAAATGCAACATGCGTAGCAAGAGTAAATACCGATCACGAGTCATAACAGCTGGAAATATGGCTGTTGCCATCAAGGGACTGGTAGACCAATATGAAGCCATGTTTGGCTTTTTTAACAAACCCATCAATAAAGTCAAACCCAAAAACTTCTTCAGCTCTTCCAGATTTGTGGGAGTCCACCGGGTAGCTCTAGAGTGGGGCCTAAGTTTGTCACTGTTGACCCTCAAAAACTGTTTGGCATACAAATTAGTCTGCTCAACAATCTCACCCAAAAACACATCATCCATAAATAACTGAAAATACTGTATAGGCAAAAAGTTTTCACAATCCACTCTACACCCTGCATCACCGCTAAAGGCAGGCAACACCGGCTGCACCATGTTAGGATCAACCCAGAGTCCAACACTTCCAGTAGGAAGACTAGCAGCCTCAGGCTGCAATCCAGATGCCTCTTGCACCATCGGCACAGCAGTGTCCTCCTCTAAAACAGGCCCTTCATCTGCACTGAGAGTACCTTCATCATCCGATGATTCCATGTGGAGAGAAAAATCACTACCAGAATCTTCCCCTCCCTCTTCTCCCTCAGACGCACTGTCGGTGTCATAATCCGGCTCAGAGGAAGACTCAAGAAACATACCAACCACCTGCTGAGCAGTCATTCTACGGCTAGCCATAATGATTACTAATAAAGGTAGCTTGTCGCACAAGTCAACAACTACAATCACTATGTAAAAGAAGCAATGAACAAAATTCACCTTTATCACAAATACCTATACACTGCAAAACGATACCACTCACTTGCAAGAAGCAGTTACACCACGTACTCTGCACAGACACAGTATGGCTCAACAGTAACCCACTAAAAAAAGAAAACAAATACATATTAGACAATGCAAAACACATCACAAAGAATTTCTTGCTCAAAACACTAACTAAACATGCTGCCACTATGAGACCACTTACAAAAAAATTCAATCCTACATTACAATATTACTCATTTGGAGCAAATACAACACAAACATTTTACTTACCAAAAAACGGAAAGTACGCAAAACTGCACAACAACCACTGTCGAAAACAGAAACAGGATTCAAAAGAATAACACTAGAATAAAAAGGAGAAAAAATAATTACAATCACATATGCAAACAATGCATGAAACCACCATCTAAGCAAAGGGGGAGGTGGGCCTAAGAGTATAAATTAAATATTAACCCCCGTAAAAGGGGAGCAACCCTTGCCCTTGAGGGCACCCCATAAAAGTAAAATTAAAAAAAACCTCTGGTGTCTAAAGGCTTCTGCCCCCCTTGGGAGCAGATGGGCCTAAATACATACTTCTACTCTGCCACCCAAAGAGGGCAGAAATGGTCACAATAATCCTCCCATAAAGAGGAGTAACCCATGTCCAAAGGCTACTGACCCTACAAAAAAACAAGAAAGAAGATGCTGAACTGCCCCTCCAGGTAATATCAAAAGGGATGATGGACAGAGCGCTTCATCAAATCTAACTCACACCCCCATCAACTAATCTAGGTTTAATCCATCATCATTCTTTAGCTCACATCACCACCCAAGTTCAATAGATTTAAAACAGCCCCCCCGGGGGAAAACAAAGAAAAATTATAGGCCCCCAAAAGGGGAGCAACCCTTGCATAAGGGGTCGCTCCCCAAACCTACATTTCAAATACTGGGCTCCCTAGGGCATACAAAGTAATTTGTAATGCCCCAAGACATAATTATAGGTACCCTAAAATGGCCCCCATGGGACTGACCCTTGCCCAAGGGGCCACTCCCCAGCACAATGGCACAATTACATAAAAAAATTAAGGGGGACAGACAAAGCTAACAACATTGCCCCCAAAAGAGGAGCGACCCTTGCCTAAGGGATCACTCCACAAGACTAAATATTTACTTAGGCATCGCCTAAAATGGCCCCCATGGGAGTGGCCCTTGCCCAAGGGGCCACTCCTCAGCAAAATGTGATAATTCTACACATAACATAAAAATCTGCCCCCACACAGTGAGACAGACAAAGCTAAAAACATTGCTCCCCAAAAGGGGAGCGACCCATGCCTAAGGGGTCGCTCCCCAAGACTAAAAATTTCATTAGGCTTCGCCTAAAATGTCCATCATGGGAGTGGCCCTTGGCCAAGGGGCCACTCCCAAAAACAATGCCCAATTTCGCCGATTACAAAAAAAAAAATATTATGTTGTGCCCCCTCCCGGGTGGCTAACATTTTAATAAATAATGCCCCCAACAGGGGAGCGACCCTTGCTCAAGGGGCCGCTCCCCAAACAAACAAACGTTGGCAAACTTCGCAAAAAAAAAAATCCCTGGTGTCTAGTGGGCATTCCTGCTGCACGATCGCACGATCGTGCAGCAGGAATGCTCAAAAGAGGCATCGAGGGAAAGGAAAACCCTTTCCTTTACCCCGATGCCTCTTTAGTTTCAATCCCCCCTCCCCAGCCCCAAAACTTACCTTGTTTCTCTTCCGACGCGCAGGAAGCAAATGGCTTCCCTACGCGTCGGAGGAGAAAGGGAAACTTCCAATGACCTCAGCGCGCCTCGCGCGCTGACGTCATTGATGACGCGGGCGGGGGGAGGCAGGGGAAAGTCTTCCCTGCCTTCCCCGTGAAAATGTAGAAAATCGGGGACCCACGTGGGGAGCGCCAGCGCTCCCCCCGTGGGTGGGGCTCATGACGAGCTGAGCTCGTCATGAGCACCCGAGAGGTGTATGCCATGATGAGCTGAGCTCGTCATGAGCATACATGGGGTTAAACAATCTACATCTCTCGATTATTGGCAGGGCAAACGTTATAAAAATGACTATGTTTCCAAAAATATTTTATTTACTCTGTTGTATTCCGCTAGAACCTCTGAATTTTCTGTTTAAAAAAACAGATGGGATTTTTTTCACAGTTTATCTGGGGGTACGGGAAAGTAAGGAAATCGCTGAGATTCATGGTCTTGCCCCAAAATCGAGGGGGACTGGCAGTCCCATATATTTTATACTATTATTGGGCTATTATGCTCCAACAAATGTCCATACTGTTTAAATCAACCCCCCAAATTAGGGAGACAGAGATCCCACCATCCATATATGAATTAGCCTTAGGAAAATGTGCCCCCGGCCTTCTACGTAAACAACTGGATAATAGTTATTATAAAAGAACTCGTTTCAAACCTCTCAAAGCAGCATGGAGGGTCTGGCAGAAAACCACTAAACTTTTGAATATCCCTAAAATCAATCGCCACCTTCTATTATGGCTCTTTTCCGATTCTTTGTTTGATAAGCTTGGCAGTAAATGGGAACAGGCAGGAATTAGGTCTGTCGGTGACATCATTAATTCAACTGGCCTTAAGTCATTTGTAGAGATACAGGACCATTTTGAGATAGATTCCGGAAGTGTATTAAAATACCTGCAATTAAGGGAATCCACTAAAACCTTCATGGGCCACCTTATTTCCCATCCAAACATCCCGCTTCTGGAAATCTTGTTTCGGAAACATCCTCAAGTAAAAGAAGTGTATGCCTTGATGATAGAAGCTAGTGAGGATGATCTAGTTAAAGTTGAAAGCACCTGGGCAACTAAACTTGGCAATCAGGATGTGGATTTATGTAAGTCTCTCGAATTATCCCACATGGTTTTATTATCGGCCAATTTAAAGGCTCAACATTTCAAGACTATTTACAGTTTATATCTTACACCGGCTAAACTATGGACCTGGGTGTTAAGGGACTCGAATGATTGTCCAAGGTGTGGGCAGGGCCCGGCCAATATGATACATATGTTCGCCGATTGCCCCGATCTGGGGCCGGTCAAACTGGGGATTGAAGCCTTTTTTAGTAAGATCATGGGATGTTCAATCATATTAACATCTTCTTTAATAATGTTGGTATGGGATGAATCCTTGCAGTTAGAAAGAATGCATGCTTATTTTTGTTTCATGGCAACAGCTGCCTTTCGTTTATTAATCGCTTCTAAATGGAAGGATAAAGATCCACCAACGTATCAGGCTTGGTACGCAAGACTGTTCCATATATTGAATTTGGAGATTACTCTATATAAATGCAAAGGGAGCAGAGCAAGGAAAAAAGACCAACAAATCTGGGGACCATTGTTGGAGCTCCAGACACAAGTGTAACATCAATTCTGCTAGGGGGACTCAGTCTCTCTTTTTTTTTTTTTTTTTTTTTCCTCTTCCCCCTGTATCTGTTTCCTGGGATTTGTTTCTTACATGCTTATTGGGGTCTGCCATCTTCTTTTCTATTTATGCATCAGTTTAAATCTGTTTTTGGAATAATTATGTAATTATATAATGTATGTTTGATTTCTTTTACATATATTTATTCTGTATATTTGCTTTCCTGAAAAAAAAGGAAAAAAAAAAAGAGAATCATGCATCTAATAGATAAAGCCCACTATATGGGCCTGGATGCCCTGCTGTTCTCGATCGATGCTGAGAAAGCATTCGATCAGGTGGACTTGGGGTTCCTAGATAAAACTCTGGCTCATTTCGGGGTGGGAGAACGCTTCCGGGCATGGGTGGCGAGTTGCTACGACAAACCTAGGGCAACGATACGGGTCAACGGACTGTGCTCCCAACCTTTTGATATTCAGCGGGGCACAAGGCAGGAGTGTCCCCTTTCCCCCCTACTTTTTGCGTTATAGGTCGAACCCTTAGGGCAGCGTATCTGAGACAATCCACAGATATCAGGCATCCCCTTCGGTGGGGGAACAGCACACGGTCAGTTTATACGCGGATGACATTTTGGAGACGCTCACCTCTCCCCAGCGGTCTGTTCCAGCTTTTTGGGGAGAGTTTGAGGAATTTGGCAGGGTATCGGGATTTAAGGTCAATGTGGGAAAGTCTATGCTTTTGCCCCTGGGCCTCCATGAGTGGGCCCCGGTGGATGCCTTTCAGGAGATGGGGGGTTTGAGGACCCAGGACAAAATCCCATATCTGGGGATCACACGAACACCGTCTACCGGCACAACACTTACCCGCAACTACACTAATCTCAGCCTTCAGGTGACTGCCGCCCTGCGACGATGGAGAACGCACCCTTTGTTGCTGTTGCATAGGGTAGCTGCAGTAAAAATATCCATACTGCCTAAAATACTGTATGTCTTTCAGACGATTCCAGTAATACCGCCTCTACGCTACATACGCGTGTTACAATTTGAGATCCAACATTTTATCTGGGCCGGGAAACGACCGAGGCTCCGCCGTGATTTGGCCTCTCGCTCTCCAGATGAGGGCGGTCTAGGGATTCCTCATCTCATGACATACTACAAGGCTGCCCAGCTTCGTTATTTGGTAGAATGGAGCAGACCAGAATCTGGAAAGAGGTGGCTCTTTCAGGATAGGGCCATGGCCCGCCTCCCTTTGTGGAAGGTTCCTCTTTTGAAATCCACTGACCTCCCCTCGTACATGAGGAGATCTCCGATTACCCGATCAGTGATAAGGGTATGGGACTCAGTCGCTGTGCAAAGGAATCTCACGTCCTTCCCCTCGCCTCTTACTCCTCTTTTTGACAACCCTGAATTTCCACCGGGCACTGACGCGCGAGCTTTTCCTCAGTGGCGTGTATCGCCTTGCCGATCAGGGGGCCAACTTTTTGATCTTCAGGGCTTCATTTCCTATTCAGATTTGCATGAAGGGTACGATATTGAGGACCCCAAACGGTTTCAATATTTTCAGCTACATCATTGGCTGCTATATTCCGATGTGCGCCCCTGGGTTAGCTTTGAACTTACGGCCTTCGAGAAACGGCGGCTCCTCTCCAAGCACTCCGATCGTAAACTGATCACTGAACTGTACCCTATGTTGCTTTCCCCTGCATTGCAAGAGAAGTCAGCGGGTCAGCAACAAGAAATTATTCGCCTAAAGGACCAACAATTGGACCTTCAAGCGCATGCAGAGGACCTGGAAAAAAGGGCCCGGCGCAACAACATTTGCGTCAGAGGGTTCCCGTCATAAGAAGAAGGGTCAGATATGGTGGGCTACCTACAGGCCTCTTCAGAGACATTTTGGGCGAAGCTGCCGACTTCGAAATACGCATCGATCGGGCGCATCTGGTGGGCCTGGGAAGGCGAGTGCCGGCCCTGCCCTCGGACATTTTGGCCTTCCTACCTGACTTTGTGTTGAAAGAACACATTCTGCGGGAGGCCAGGAAGAAACAGCCTCTCCAGTACCAGGGTCATCCTGTAGCCCTATATCACAACCTTGCATCCATAACACTACAAAAAAGGCATGCCTTTAAGGAGGTGACATCCTATTTAAGGGACAAAGGGGTGCCTTATTCGTGGGGACATCCCTTTCGCATAATATTCAAGTGGAATGGCAAGTTACAGCAGCTGAGATCTCTTCAAGAAACCTGCGATCTGCTGGGCATCGAGAGGCAGAGCTGCGAGTCCTCTCCAGCCCCAGCACAGCGACCATCGAGGGAGGGTTGGCAAACAGTGGAACGCCGGCGCTCACCTAAACCTGTCATGAAGCCGGACACTCTGGCGTCGACCCAGGAAAGAGAAGCGGCCCTAGAGGCGGTGAAGCGTGATACCTCCCACACAGAGTGAACGTGTGGTAGCAACTGGTGTGTGCATAGCACGATGATTTAGCAGGCCGGGGGGGCGGGGTTGCCCGGACTCCACGTGGACCTCTCATTCTCTCTATATTCCAAGTGCCGGCTACCATGGACGGCAGGCGTGAACAATTGTGAAGGGTTGGGGCAGCATTGTTGGGGTTAGGGAGGGGAAAGGGGGAGCTGAGGGGGATGTCTTGTTGGGGTTAGGGCGGGGGGAGGACTGGGATGGGGTTGGATAGGGGGAGGGGAGGTAGGGAGGGTGGAACCGGTGTGAAGTCTGTGTGGTGGTTGGGTATTGGAGTTTAAGCGCCATGGAGCTCATGCATCGTAGAGACCCGTGCATACGTAGCTTACACTTTTTACCCCTGCCGGTGGGACACTGTAGGTCAGCGCCATATCCAGGTCTTTTCTCATGACCCAAGTCTTAACGCTTAACGTGAAGGGGTTGAATAACCACTTTAAGAGGTGTGCGATTCTGAGCTATCTACAGAACTCAGGGGCCTCTATCTGTTTATTGCAGGAGACACATTTACTACCCAAAGACTGACATAGAATGAGGTCCCGAACCTTTCAGCAGTTTTATTCCTCCATGCCGGATAAGGGGGGGGGTGGCCATACTCCTTGCAAGGCACTTTCAGGGCAGGGTTGATAGTAAGGTGGCAGACACGAAAGGAAGACTCTTGGCGACTGCCTCAAATCCCAACCATAGCCCTGACTGTTGGAGGAGTTGTGGAGAAACAGGCACCTTGACAGACATACTTTGGGAGTGTAGGGAAGTGCAGGGGTTTTGGGAGGAAGTTATTACAGACTTGGACACCTATTTTGAAACAGAGATTCCCTGCTTCCCCGCCTATACCCTCCTGGGTTTGCCTAATGCACACACCTTTCCACTTAAATCTCTACGAGGGAAACAAATGGGGATAGCCTTAGGTGCAGCTGAACATCATATCTTATCCCGCTGGGGCTCTAAGACCCGGCCCTCGCATACGTGGTGGCTGCACAAGTTATGGTACACTATTGGCATGGAGCGCTTGCAAGCTACCCTCGCGGCCTCAACAGCATCCTTCCACGAGGTGTGTCGACCGATCATTTTGCTGCTGGAGCAAGAATTTAATGAGGTGACTTGCCCCAAATATCTGCGGTTGCTTAGGCTTACAGAAGCTCCGACTCCTGAAGAAGGGTATCAAGATGTGTAATCCATTGTTCCTACAAGGCGCATGGTACACCGGTTCCAGGCTCTGGGGTAGGGGAGGTAGGGAGTTGGGCTAGGGTTGACTGGTTGGGGGGGATGTTAGGACGGGTGCATTTCGGGAGAAGATGCGTTTATTGTTGGCTGCAGCACCATTGGCATTCATAGACCGGGGGCAGGCATCTCACTGCTGTCCCGGGAGCTTGCTGATGGAACATCGAATGTACATGCTGGAACTAGAGGCTTGGGTTCTTGAGTATGCCTGCTGTTAGGGGCAATGGGTGTCTTTCCCTGATTTAATGTACCTTTGTGTTGTGGTGATAAATAATACTTCAATTAAGTTGAATGTAGGTTTATTGTAGAATAGAGCAGGTACACAGCCAGACAGGTTAGCAGTCAGCATTAACTGAATACATTGGAATACATATGTAAGAACACTCTGAGTAGAATGTAGAATGAACATTGTTAAAGCGATATTACATGTATTACATTACATAACATATCCCCCTTTGAACATTGTAGAAATTAATAATTTTATAATTTGTAATCGACATCACCTCTCACTTTTGTAGAACAATTTTGAGAAAGAGATAAGGAGAAAAAATTAAACAACAGAATGTTGTTGTAGAAATGTAACTACTATTAAAATTATTTTAAAAGAAAAACTTCACAAGGGAAAATTTTCAGAAATGTAATCAGCCAACCATACTGGAGGTCTTTTTTCACGTCTAGGGTTTCTAAAAACTTTTACTTCACTATTACTGACTAGACTTGAAGAAGTAGGAGTACCTAATACTGAAGATTCACCATTATTTTGCAAATTTGAGTCATCAGAGACAGGAGAAGTGGGAGTGTCAGAAACAACTGTAGCATTAGGTGAATTAGCATATAACAAATCTTCTAAGTTAAACAAATCAGACGATTTCTCTGATGAAACCTGAAAGGAAGAATCTACTTGAGGAGGAGAACATTTATCGACTCTTTTGAGGTTCCAAACTCGTCCGTCAGATAGGCGAACTGAATTATTTAAAACTTCTACAACTTGCTTAGGTTCATAAAAACAACTTTCTTCTTTGGGAGATTTACCAGGTTTTTTGACTCTCACCCACTGGCCAACAACTAAATTAACATCTTTCACTTTATGCTTTGAATCATACCACAACTTGCTCTTGAGATGCGAAGATTGACTTCTTTCCTTCACTATATTTTCAGACCAATTCACTACATTAGATTTGAATAACCACCCTGGTGTAAATTTTGTTCGTGGATTTCTACCACGCATAAGTACAAAAGGAGGATAACCAGTAGCTTCACAAATTGAAGTTCTGTAAGACCAAACCATCTTCAAAACTTGAGTTTCCCAATCCTTATTCTTTCCAGACATTTGGATGGTATTTTTGATAACACGGTTAAATCGCTCAACCATTCCATTGCTGTTTGGGTTGTATAGGGCTGTGGTCTTATGTTTGATTCCTAATCTATTGAAGTACTCTTTTGACTTTATAGAAGTAAATTGGACACCATTGTCACTTAACAATATAGAAGGAATGCCTTCCAAAGTGAAAGATTTATCTAAAAACTTTAAAACAGTTTCAGTATCAGCTTTACTTACAATTTTTACAAAAGGCCACCTTGAAAACAAATCCATTAATACCAAAATATATTTTTGTTCGCTACCAATGGGACCCATGATGTCTATAGCTGTATGTTCCCAAGGAGAGGTAGGTGCAGTCATGTTACCCATAGAAGGTTTACACATAACTAATGATTTATCAGCTGTTTGACAAGATTTGCAATTCCTTACAAATTTATCTATATCTGTATCCATACCGGGCCACCAAAATGAAGTTTTGACTGTGCGTTTAGAACGGACAATGCCGAAATGACCCTCATGGCATAAGGCCATGATGGACGACCGTAAAGTCTTTGGAGGTATGACTCTCTCACCAAACCAGATGTTGTTATCTCGGACACTTAAATCTAATCTAATTTCCCAAAAAGACTTTAAAGGATGCTTGTTATCAACTTTCTTTGGCCAGGACCCAACTAGATGAGATTTCACTAAAGATAATTCTTCATCCTTTAGATACTCATCATCCCATTTCTCCTATAGAATGCCTGCACCTTCTATGTCTTGAACATAGGCTACTTGGAAAGAATTCCATAATTCATCTTCACATTCTTCAAGTTGTTTTGGCATTCTAGATAGGAAATCAGCTATACAATTTTCTTTGCCTGGTACATATTCCATTTTATAGCAAAAATCTTGTAGTTTGATAGCAAGTCTGGCTACTCTTGCAGAAGTGTTTACAGTACCTTCTGTGGTTAGGACTCTGAGTAATGGTTTGTGATCACAGCGCAAAATAAACTTTGTACCCCATACAAAAGCTCTAAAGTGATTAACCGCCCATACACATGCTAAAGTTTCTTTTTCAATGGTAGAATATTTTTCTTCTGTAGGCGAGAGTGACCTGGAAGCATATGCAACAATTTGTTCCTTACCATTTAAACTAACCTGAGATAAAACTGAACCCAAACCTTTAATACTAGCATCTGTGGTGATGATAGATTTGGCATCAGGATTAAAACTTTTTAAAGATGCAATATTTGTGATGCAGCTTTTAATATCTTTAAAATCTTGTTCACATTCTACAGACCAAAGAAACTTTGTTTTGTTTTTTAACAGCTGCCTAATATTATATGTTCTAGTTGCAAAATTTGGAATGTATTTCGAACAAAATTCAGCCAAACCAATAAAGGATCTAACATCATCTTTCCCTTTGGGAGAAGGAGCACATTTGATAGCATCTATTAAGTTAGGTTTTGGTCTAATGCCGTCACAATCTATGACATGGCCTAAGTAAGTGACATGATCACTAGCAAAGGTAAATTTGGTGTATTCAACAGTCAAGCCTTTCTCATTTAGTATGCTTAAAACTTCGTTCAAAGTGCTGTCATGATCTTTCTTTTCCTTACCAAAAACAAGAATGTCATCCTGAAAAAACTTTGTGTTCTTAACTGTGGAAAATAACCTGTGCATTAGGCGCTGGAAAACAGCTGCGGCCGAAGCCAAGCCAAAAGGCATTCTTTTAAATTGAAAACATCCTTGGGGGGTTATGAAGGCAGTGTATTGTTTGCTGTCTTTAAACAAGGGAATCTGGTGGTAAGCAGATGATAGATCAATTGTGGTGAACCACTTAGCACCATCAAGCAAGGCTAACATTTCATTAATTTTTGGTAGAGGGAATTGATCTACCACTATATTATCATTTAAATGGCGAAGATCAACACATAATCTCAATTTACCGTTGGAACGTTTTACGACCACTAAAGGAGAAATCCATGCAGATGTCTCAATTGGCTCAATTATGTCTGATGAGACCAATTTCTCAAGTTCGGTTGTAACATCTTTTCTTAAAGCGATTGGCACACTTCTAACTTTGTGGATTTTTGGTATAGCTGAATCTTTTAAAATTATTTTATGTTCAAAATCCTTTAATTTGCCAATTGTTTTTTGAAATACAGCAGGGAATCTTTTTAAAAGTTCTTCGCCAGTCTTAGTGCCTTCATCCATCACTAATACTTTTTCTACTGAATTGGGATCAAGAATTATATGTAAATCCCCTTGGTCTTTCCAACCCAATACTGATGGACCTTTTTTAGATATGTACAACTTGCCATATGATTTGCGATTTTTAAATTCAAATTTCAGCCAGCGAAAACCAACTATATCAATCTTCCCGCCATTATAACCCTCCGGTTCAATATCCGGAGAAGACAGTTTTGAACCAACCCTGTCAACAAAGGTGTTACGCCACACATCTTCATTTACAATTGTATAGGGCGAACCTGAATCAGCATATACTTTAACTCGTACACCTCCTATGTGTATCCAACATTCAGGTTTGTTGTCAACAAGTAAACAACCATCTCTGATGTTGAGAAGAAGTTTCTTCTTCAAGACTACAGCACATTCTGAAGCTTGGTCATCACCACTAGATGTGTTTTTATCAGAGGCAACCTCTTCTTGAATACATTTAACAGTCTTTGTTCTTCTTCTACATGCTTTAGTATAATGACCGTACAGTCCACAAGCACCACATTTGCTCTTTTTAGCAGGACATGACTTGGCAAATGCCAAATGTTCCGAACTCCCACACCTATAACATTTGGGAGATTCGTTGCTATACCTTGGCTTCGCCCATGTTTCATTTTTTTGTTTAAAACTACTGTTTTTCTTTGAACTGGAATTTATTTTAGCTACTACATCTTTATTGACACTCTCAGATTTCAAAGCACTAGCACATCTGCTAGATGACTCAGCTTTACGGACTAATGCTAGAATGTCTTCTAAACAAGCATCACCATTCATCCAAAGACGTTCTTGAATGGCAGGATTGTTAGCATGCATTACAACCTGATCACAAACTAAATCTTCTAGTAACCCGCCGAAAGCGCAATCATTACCCATTTTTTTTAACTCCCCAACATAGTCATCAACAGATTCACTTTTAGACTGTTTTCTTTGGAAGAATTTGTATCGCGTAATGCCTATACATACCTTCGGGGAGAAATACTTATCTAAATTGGACAGAGCTACGGTGAAAACATTACTATCCCCTCCCCCAACAATAGGTTTGTTCATCTGGTTATAACATTTAAGACCTTGCGGACCTAAAGAGTGTAAAAGAATACGTTTCTTTTGATCAGCAGACATTTTACCATCAGAGTCTACTGTCTCGATGTAATTTAAAAAATAGTTTTTCCACTCCAACCATTTCAAATTTGGTTCAGAACCTTTACACCAGAATTCTTGAGGGTTACTTAATGAAAATGTTTGTTGACTTATGTTGAGATATAAAGATAAAAATTTTTTTTTAATTACAAATGTTATGATGCTTGTTGAGGTATTAGTGTACAATAAAGCTGTTTATGGTGGAATTGTTCAGTGAGCAGTAAGAAGATAATAACAAGCTTTTTCTTTACACTGTCCAGTCTTCACCACCAATTTTCATAAAAATGTTGAAAGTGTCTAAAATATTAATTGTATTAATCCGGTAGTATAGTTCCAAGTGTTCAAGAAAAATTACCTGCAACCGCTATGAAAAGCCGACTTGTGGGTGTTGAAATCGGTAAAAAATGTCTTTCGTTTTATTTCAATCACTACGAGTAGGCCTGCCCAATCCAAAATGGCTGCCACGCATTACGTGATGCATCACGTTCACGGCGAACGTCTGACGTCAGTGGTTAGTTGTGAGACTTCATCAAAGAATCTTCAAGTTAGAGGACATTACGAGAAGACACGCGCATTCGATATTCGCTTCAAATAATGCAACGGTAAGCGCTCGAGCGCTAATGTCTCCTGTGTTGAAATTATATCGAGAAATGATTCCAATTTAGATATTTCTTTTGAAATAAAGCGTCGCTTACCAGGGTAGGTTGCTCGTACAAGATACAGTCCTCGGTATGTTGTCAAAACACACTGACGTCGTCTCTGCTCCAAGTTATTTCGTGTTTGAAGGCAAAAATCAATTAAAGCGGTTCACAGGTTTTTCAAAAGTATAAAAATCGTATCCCGATCGTCGCCAGTTGTTGTGGTGATAAATAATACTTCAATTAAGTTGAATGTAGGTTTATTGTAGAATAGAGCAGGTACACAGCCAGACAGGTTAGCAGTCAGCATTAACTGAATACATTGGAATACATATGTAAGAACACTCTGAGTAGAATGTAGAATGAACATTGTTAAAGCGATATTACATGTATTACATTACATAACACTTTGTCTGCTTTAATTAATAAAATCAATAAAATAAAGGTATTAAAAAAATAAATCATGGAAGACAAAATGAGTAAAGTGGAAAGGTTCTTTTTTCTGGTCATCCACTCTCCACAATAGAGAGAGTGCCAACATTCTATCATGAACTCTAGGTGGAACATTCCATTGTAAACAGGGAAGGATGGGAGAACCAGGGAGGAAGGAACCAAGGGAAAAAGTGGGTAAAAGAGTATGTAGTATCTAATACATGAAAGATTACAACACATCTCCCTATATAGGGGAGGGAGAAAATGATGCTACATCTATACGTCTGTCACCGCTCCATGTCTGCCCATTCTCAAGACAAACCACGTTCCTACCTACCTTGACCAATCGTTCAGGAGGTTGGTATTTGCTCTATCGTATATGTCTCTTGGTGGGTTTTCTTACCAGAACAGGGTTATCAGTTTTGAGGTTATGCTCCTTCACACCATGTTTCTGATCATACCAATTCTTATATTTCCTTTGATGTTGTATTATTTTCCTTTGACCTTCTGTTGTAATGATGTGGAGGAGTGTGGCTCAATGGTTAGAGCGGCAGACCCTGATGCAGAGTTCTGGCCAGGGACCAGGGTTCGATTCCTGCCTCGGCGGGGTCTCGGGCTCAATTTCCTCAGACCTGTTAATTCTCGCCTCGGTGCCTATTCTAATCACGGGCCCCACGCTGCAACTCTGGGCAATAGCTTGCTTAGCCTCCACACCGGCCCCAACAGCGCTAAGGATGCCTGGCTTCACCCTGGGGGTGCCCAGGAGTGGACACTTCACAGGGAAAGCCAGGAGGGGTTCCACAGCGGTATGAGTATCAGCGCCAGGAAGCCGCAAAGGCGACACTGCAAGGTGACCGTCTGGTGACAGTGCGCTCTATAAGTACCATGACATTTACATTTACATTTACAATGAGGACAACATAAATGGCAGGAGTGATATTGATAGATGTTTATTTTAGATAAAAGTCAATATCATAAAAATCCCACAAGAAGAGGTATGAAGATGAGATGCTGTCGTGTCCAGGTACAGATCAGAATGACACGACAGCCAACACTGGTAAAAGAATGTGGAACACAGAACATGTCATAACAGAACCTAAGTGAAATTAAAGGTACAGATGCAACACCTTCCCAGCGATTGGTATCAACTCTCTTACCTCCATACAACCACAGGGGGTTCATCTTAGTGCTTGGCTCTCTCCCTCTTGAAGAAACAAAGGGAGATATCCCTGTGACGAGATTAGGTGCAGTGTGGTACGACCATATACATTCTCTGAGGGAGTCATCTATCTTGTCGTTGGTGATTGCAAGTTGGATTTGTTCCTTTATCATGCGGTTTGTGTTATTCAACTAGGCCATTGGCCTTGGGGCAGTAGAGTACAGTTTTCTCATGTTTGATATTTAATTTCTCTAGGAACTCTCTCATCTCCTTGGAAGTGAATTGCACTCCATTGTCTGTGAGTAAAATTGCCGGAATTCCTTCATTGTAAACAATATTTTTAAAGAATGCAGTAAGGTTGCTCAGTTTGGTAGAAGGTGTAAATTTGAAATTAATCCAGTGAGAGGTTTAGTCTATTAAAACAAACATGAACCTCTTTTGAGCCCCCAAAACCTCCATGGGACCAATTATATCAGTGGCTAGTTTAGTCTATTGCACAACAGGTACCTCCACCGGAGATAAGGGAACTTTGTGCAAAGTTTTGCTCTTATTACTTTTTGCACAGCTGATGCACTCTTTGACTTTTGCTCTACCATTGAATCCATCATAGGGAACCAAAAGCATTTTCTTACCTTATTCTTTGTAAAGCTCCTGCCTATGTGCCCTTCATGGGCCAGATCTATTATTTTGTTTCTGAGGCTGAAAGTAGGAACAATTTTCTCATTACAATACATCCTGTCGTATGTGAGTGTTATTTCAAATATTACCTCCTTGAACTCTTTCATTCCTTCCGCCACCTCACTACATTTTTCAGGCCAACCATTGACAGTTAAGTCTTTTAGGGTGTTCATATTGACATCCTTTTTCATGCTTTCTTCCCATTCCACTTTAGTCAAGGACGGTAGTTAGCTGGCTGGAATGGTGACATCCAAATGTTCTTCATGAGTAGTTCTATTTAAGGGGGACCTTGAAAGATAATCCGCCAGAATATTCTCTTACCCAGGCAAGTACTCAACGTTATAGCAAAGGTTTTTCAACCCAAGGACCCACTTGTTTATGCGTGGGGAACTGCACTGAACTTTTTCGGACAAGAACATGAGTGTTAGGAGCTTATGGTCTGTACGGACAGTAAATCTAGTACCCCATAGATAAAATTTAAAGTGGTTAACGGTCCAAATGCTTGCTAGGGCCTCTCTCTCAATGACCGAGTAATTGCGTTCAGTAGGACTCAAGGAAAGGGAAGCGAAAGCTATAATAGTTTCACCCCTCCCCTCTTTGAGATAAGGATGGCCCCAAACCTTTGTTGGATGCATCTGTGGTTAATATTGTTTTCTTTTTGGAATCAAAAGATCCCAAGGCAAGTGAATCAATGATCTCGTTCTTTAACATGTCCACCATTTTGCTGTGTTTCTTTTCCCACATAAATTATTTGTGTTCCTTCAACAATTCGCGTAACCCATCACATTTTTCAGAATTTATTTTCCACAAATGTGGCCATGTATTCTATAATGCCTAAGAAAGATTTTAGCTCCTCTTTATTAGTAGGGTATGGAACATCACCAACAGCTTGAATTAGGTTGTATTTAGTTCTAAAACCTTCTTGAGAAATAATGTGGCCAAGGTAGTCCACCAAACTTACTCTGATCCTACATTTATCAAGTTTTACTGTCAAACCTGCTTCTGAAAGTCTTGTGTAAACTGTTTTAAAAATCACTTCATGCTCTTCAGTAGATGACCCATAAATCATTATACCATCTAGGAAACACAGGGTGTTTGTGATGCCCTTGAGGACTTGCTGCATCATTTTTTGAAAAACTGCAGAGGCAAGTCCAAAGGGCATCCTGACAAACATATAGGCTCCGAATGGAGAAGTGAAAGCCGTTAATGGTCTAGACTCCGGGTGTAGTTCCACTTGGGGGTATGCCATAGATAGGTCAATGACCGAAAAAAACCTGGCCTCCCTCATGGTGCTCAGCATCTTGTTTATATTGGGGAGGGGGAATCTCCCTATCCATATCTTGTCATTGAGGCTGCGCAGGTCAACACAAAGCTGACTGCCTCCCCCAGTGGATTTAGCTGCTATAACTATGGGTGCCAACCATTCCAAGGATTCTATAGGTTTGATGACACCCATCTTGTATAACTTGTCTAACTCCTTCTTGAGTGGCTCTCTCATAAGGAGAGGAACCAGGAGAGGTTTGTGTACCACAGGTTTGGCTCCCTGTTTAACCTTTATCTTGTTCTGAAAGTCCTTTAATAATCCAAGTTCATCCACAAATCATTGTGGAAATTCTTCACATAGCGTACATTTACTACTAGAACCCTCGACAAGGATGACTTGGTCTTTGTTGTTAGGGTCAAGTATGATGGCTAATTCCTTCTGGTGTTGCCAGCTAAGGAGATTGGACCCTTTCTCTACAATGTATACCTTACACACAGTAGATCTTCATTTAAAATCTATGTGTACCGTTATCATTCCTACCAGAGGGATGGGATCTTTGGTAAATTCTTCTGGAGAAATAACTGGTACACTCATTTCTATGCTTAAGTCTCCCAATATTTTTTTTGTAATCCGTAGGATTAAGTAGAGTGAATGGGGAAGAAGAATCTGAGAACATTTCTACGGGCTTATTATTGAGGAAAAACATGCATTTAGGATAGTCAGGTTTGGAATTACCAACTTCACTTTTCACTTGAGATACACATTTCTGACTTTGTTCACCCTCCACATTAACTATCCTAACTTGGTTGTTGTCCTCATCCCTACATACTGATGCAAAGTGCCCTCTTCTGTTGCATCTTTTACATGTAACACTGCGGGCAGAGCATTGTAAACTATTAGCCAGGTGATTACTATTGCTGCATCTGAAACATTTCAAACCATGACTTTCCTTTATGGGTTTATTGACATATACCTCTTGTTTTTTCACTTTGAGTACTTCATTGTGTACTTCCTCTACTGGGACGTAAGCTACTACTTCCTCACTAACCTTAATTTCTTTCATGCATTTAGCTGTGTGCTCAATGATTTGCGCTAAAGTAATCGCTTCTCTGAGTGTGGGGTTCTTAGCAAGCAATTTTTCTTATATTCTACTACTATTTGTACATCTGACTAATTGACCCCTATAAGGGAGTCATTAAGTTCCACAAAATCACATTGTTGGGTAAGTCCCTTCAATGCTGCTACGTAGTTGTTAACAGATTTTTGTTTGCCCTGCACACGACTGAAAAACTTATGGCGTTCAAGGACTACATTGACCTTGTCCCCAAAATGTATTTCTAACTTGTAACATTATACACGTCTAGTTCATCATCATCCTCAACTTGAGGTTCTGGTAATGTTTCATATACTTTGCGACCATGAACTCCCAGGTTATGCAATAGAATATGTTGCTTACGTAATGCAGAAAACAACCCCCCCCCCCCCCATAGCAATTGAATATGACTCAAATAGTTTTGTCCAATCTTTCCAGTGAATTTCTGGCTTACCGCATTCGTTTAAGAAAGATGGAGGTTGACTAATATCGGGGCTTACCATAATACAAGGATAAACATTACAATGGTCTGAAATATAACACAGTATTCCACAACAAGAGATACCTTATAAGGTGGAAAACCATGGTACACTATACACTGGAAAAGAATAAGGGTACAAGCAATAGTAGAAATTCTTAACTATTAGATGTATGTAACTGTAACACGATGGCACACAGTATGGTGAGTATGTCACTAGAGAATTAACTTGCTAAACTAGATAATGCGCAAGGCGTGCTAAGTGGTGTGCGTGTCACCGAGGTGGATGACACACTGTCAGGGTGAGTGTGTCACTGATGACTGAAGAGGAGAATTACATCGTGACACGATCACCGTAGGAACTAAATTTGAAATGGAAATGCGCAAGGCCTTAAATGATGTGTGTTTCACCGAGGTTGGATGACACACTGTTAAGGGTTGGATGACACACTGTTAAGGTGAGTGTGTCACCGAAGGTTGCAGAGACAGGATAACATCATGACAAGTGATGATAACCTGTGTGTCACGGCGTGGAATAGAAGAAACATTTTTTACCTCAGAAATATAGCACACTAAGTAGCAAGACAATGGGCTGCAGAGGATTCCAGGAGAAATGAAGAGGAAAGAGGAGATGCTCACAAGATAACAACAGGATTCAGAGGAATGCGAGCACTAATTAGGGAAGATCCTCAAGGCACGCCCCTCTGTGCTGAGGAGACATGGGTCGTTGCAGAGCGGCAGGAGACCATTTGATCAGGAGCCGTTGCACGTAGTTCGACAGGATAGCCCAGGGTGTGCCTTGGCAGAATCATCGTCAGATGAAGAGAGTAGCGTAGGCAACAAATGGAACTGAGCCGCGTGGAGATGCTCTTCACCACAGACACGATCCGAAGAAGCAACTGACGGGAGCCGATCAGCTGTAAGACATCAGCGGAACTCAAATGAAGCTGTGCCGCGTGGAGACGAACTTCACCACTCCGAGAGGCAGCTGATAGGGCAATCGGCTGAAAAATGTCAGCGGAGCTTACGCTGAAGAGTAATAGTAGTGTCAGAATGTGACGGATCCACGTCCCCTACCTCGTCCGGGCGACCTCGTCCCTCGAAGCCCCGGACCTCGCCATTCGACCCTGTGGCGTCCGTAGCAACCCGGACTCCACCCATCACTCCTTCTTTTCAGGAGCCAATAGCAACAAGCGGAAAAACGGAAGAACTCGCCAGTAACCCCGGAAGTCCCTCCCCCAACCCAGAGGCGGAATGCGGAAAAGCCATACCCGAAGAGAGCAGTGTGTTCAAGCAGGAGGACTCGTGGCAGGAGACAGCGTGCGGAGAACCTACGGAGACGAGCGGTGAAGCGGAAGAAGAAGACGAAGTCTGGACCAAGGACTGGTGGAGTCCGGTGGAGGAGGCTGGAGAGCGGCCGCAACACGCGGGAGAGTTGCGGCGGGGCAAGTGAGTACCGATTACCCTTGTACAGAGAGTGTAAATATTAGCATGTAAAATAGTCAAACCCACACCTTGCACCCAGCACTGTAGAACTCTGTATATTACCCGTTTGAAGTCACAGGCACAATTGTATATAAAATCCCCGCACTTCCCCGACACTCAGTCATCCTTCTGCCCTCCCATTCTTCCTCTTTCCCCCTCTTGACCCGTCCCCTACCTTCCTCACGTTCGCTCGAAGTTCCGCACCCCATTGGTGAAGGTTTACGGCATCAGCCTGTTATAGCTAGTCAGATTAACGGCCCTCTTTCTTTCTCTCCTTCCCATACCTCCGAGGAGCCGCCATTTCGGTGACCAACCGTCTAATCCCTCGGGAAGAAGCCCCAACTCGACTTCCGGCCAAGCCCCTTCCCTCCGTGAAGAGCCATCGTCTCGACATCGGACCAAGCACTGCTTCAGGACACTGTTCTCCCCCCCCCCTTCGAACTGTGTATTGACAATAAAAACCGGCTAAGACATAGCCCACTATATACGGCCTCCATGCCTGTTATTCCGGTCCGCCTACACCCCACAATTGCAGTTGGTGTCAGAAGTGGGATTATCCGGAAGCATGGAGGCCGCTGTTAAAAATTTGGCGGAGACCCAGGAGCAACTGGGGAAGATGATGGAGCAGTTCCTCAAGAAGGCCGAGGACGACCGGGGACAGTTACACGATGTCCTGAAAGGCCAGGGCGCAGCCCAGGACCAAGCATTAGGCAAGCTCACCGAGGTACTAGGCCAACAAAGACCGGTCACTTCTCTTCCCTCTGTGGTCCTCCAAAAGTATGTACCGGGAGAAGATCCGGACTTCTTCTTCACTAATTTTGAACGTCTGGCCCAAGCCGCTGCTTGGCCCCCTGACAGTTGGGGTCACTATCTGGGTCCTCTACTAACCGGCGAGTTACAAGCAGCCTACCAACAGGCCAATATCCAGGGACAGACCCCTTATGTTGAACTCAAAACATGTATCCTAAAGCGCCTGGGTATAGACGACGAAACTTATAGGGTGAGGCTGCGCCAGGCCAGAGAAGGGCCACAAGAAACCCCTCGGGCCCTGTCTTTTCGCATCAAAGATCTAGCCGATCGCTGGCTGTCACCCGCCACGGCCACAAAAGAAGAAATACTCTCTAAAATATATCTGGAGCAGTTCTTGGCGTCTCTACATCCTAGCACCCAAAAATGGGTTTGTCAACATGCCGGCCTCACACTGGAGAACGCGATAGAGATCGCCAGTGCCTACAGCCGGGCACAAGACTTCCAGAAGCCGAAAGAGGAACATACCCACCGACCCCAAACCCATGGCCACAACCGGGCCCCGAGACCTCTCATACCCAAGAAACCGGAACCCGCTCCTCTGTTTCCTTACCCTGTTATGCCTAGACCACCTCCACCCGGACCTCAGTGTTATCACTGCGGGAGATATGGACACATCCCCCGAGTATGCCCCCAGAAAGAAGAACCGATGGAGGTGGGTCTGGCCCGGAACTTTGTTTGCCGCACTGCAGAAGCTACCCCTCCCAGATTTCATTGCCCAGTGAGAGTTGATGGACACCCGGTTCTAGCCCTTGCTGATACGGGCTGTAGGCAGAGAGTGCTCCGGCCCCAAGAGCTGCCAACCCTGGTGGGACCAGTGACCGGTACAGTAGCCATCCAGTCCGTACACGGTGATACGAAACTGTACCCTACCGCCCGAGTTCGGGTTCAACACCCCATGGACCCCGGAAGCACACTGACTGTTGGTCTAGTACCTACCCTCCCGGAACAGGTAATACTGGGCAGCGACTACGCCGGTCTTCCCCGTCTTCTCCATGATACGACAGACTCCTTGAAGAAGTGGTGGTCCGAAGCCCCGTTTCCCCAGGGCCATCCGTCCTCCGAAACGACAGCCAGACCCTACAAAACAAAAACGCAAAAGAAGAAAGAGAAGAGGAACTACGATACAGCTTTCCCCGTTCGATTGGAAGAACACCCCTGGGAAACAGACAGAGAATTCCGTGCAGCACAACAGGAGGACCCCGTCCAACAAAAGTTGTGGGGGCGTGCCTTGGACAATGAAGACCCCCTACAATTAGGTCCCTACTACTATAAAAAGCACGGACTTTTGTATAGAAAGGGAGGGGCCCAACAAACACCCCAATTGATAATCCCGGGGCCCTTTCGCAAGAAGGTATTGTTTCGCGCCCACAGTCACTTACTGGGGGGCCACTTCAGCGATGAGAAGACTGGTCAGGCAATCCTGGAAAAGTTCTGTTGGCCAGGCGTCTACCAGCAAGTGAAGCAGTACTGCCGTGCATGTCCGACCTGTCAAAAGAACAGTATATATCGGCCCCCGAGTGCCTCTTCAACCCCTGCCCCTTATAGACATACCCTTCAGTAGGGTAGGGATGGATATTATAGGCCCCATGTTACCCTCCAGAAGCGGGTGTCGATATGCCTTAGTCCTGGTCGACTATGCTACCCGTTTCCCCGAAGCCATACCCCTACAACAACCCACCACCCAGAACATAGCTAAGGCATTGATCTCGATCTTCTCTAGGGTAGGCTTCACTAGAGAAATCTTGACAGACCAGGGGACCCCCTTTGCATCCTCCCTCATGAGACAGGTGTGTTCCCAACTAGGTGTTAAGCAGATAAGAACCTCCGCGTACCATCCCCAAACGGATGGGCTTGTTGAGCGATACAACGCCACTCTAAAGACCACCTTGAAGAAATTGTTGGCCCTTGAGAGCAAAAGGTGGGAGGAGATGTTGCCCCTAGCTCTATTTGCGATCCGCTGCAAGGTGCAGAGCAGCACGGGGTATTCGCCTTATGAGCTTTTATATGGGCGTCCCCCGCGAACCCTGTTAGACATGGTCAGAGAAGCCTGGGAGGCTGAACCCGACCGAACAAGACCCCTCCCTGAATATGTGGAGAACCTCAGAACCCATCTGGGACAAATAAGGGACATCATGAGACAGAACATGGTGACTGCACAAGCAGCCCAGAAACAACAATATGATAAGGGCACAAAACCAAGGTCCTTTAACCCTGGAGACCTGGTGCTCCTCCTCATGCCTTCCTCAGACCACAAACTGCTGGGGCAATGGCAGGGCCCTTTTTCTGTCCTACGGCAGGTGACGCCGGTTACTTATGAGATAGAAACAGACCCTACCCGGCGGATCTCCCAGATATACCATGTAAATCATTTAAAGGAATGGGTAGGCCCTCGCCCCATTCTGTCCAAAACGGAACCAGAAACCGTCCTATTCTATGAGGTCTGTATGGATCCGGAGTTGACGGAGAAGCAGAAGCAAGACCTCCACTACTCTTTGAGGCCCCTACAACAGGTGTTATCATCCTACCCTGGTCACACATCCGTTATTGAGCATGCCTTCCAAATGGAACCCGGTAAAACGGTATGTCAAAGACCTTATCGAGTACCTGAGGCCCGCAGAGCCGTCATTAAGGATGAAATAGCCCAGATGCTGCGTATGGGGATCATAGAACCTTATATTAGCAACTGGAACTCACCTATTGTGTTGATGCCAAAACCTGACGGGTCGATCAGATTTTGCATTGACTTCCGCAAGGTCAATAAATCTCGTCCTTTGATACCTACCCTTTGCCTCGTGTTGATTGAACGCATAGGAAAGGCCAAGTACATCAGCACGCTCGACCTATGCAAGGGATATTGTCAAATCCCATTGAGAGACGAGGACAAAAAGAAAACTGCATTTTCGACGCCCGAAGGCCTATATCAGTTCACCGTGTTGCCCTTCGGCCTTCACGGCGCCCCCGCCACTTTCACAGGGCCATGAATCAGGTGTTACGGCCTTATTCCCGATACGCGGGGGCCTATTTGGATGACATAATCATCTACAGTGACGACTGGGGTCAACACCTACGTCACCTACAAGAAGTCGTTTCCTCCCTGGGTTCTTATGGGTTTACCATCAACCCCTCAAAGACCACCTTAGCCACCCAAACAGTCAAGTACCTGGGCTATCTTTTAGGCGAGGGAGTAATCCGACCCCAAAACAATAAAATCACCGCCATACAGTCGATCCCTTTCCCCCAAACACGAAAAGAACTCCGCTCGTTTTTAGGTCTCTTAGGGTACTATAGGCAATTCATCCCTAATTGTTCCCAGACCGCAGCACCCCTAACCGATCTCTTAAAAAAGTCTACAAAGACAGAAGACGCTCTAAGACAACCTGGCCCCTTTTTGCTACATGCCTTTAACACTCTTAAGCAGTCCCTGATGTCTGGTCCTGTGCTTATCAGCCCGGACTATTCCCTGCCCTTTATTCTCCGAACTGACGCTTCAGAACAGGGCCTGGGGCAGTCCTATCCCAGAAGGACCACAACGGGGAGGAACGACCAATGCTCTTTTTAAGCAGAAAGTTGTTTCCAAGGGAGATGAACTACGCCGTAGTAGAAAAAGAGGCTCTGGCCATTAAATGGGCTGTAGAAAGCCTCTGCTACTACCTGGACAGACGAGAATTTGTCCTATACACCGACCATGCCCCGTTGGAATGGATGGCCCGTAACAAAGGGCACAACGACCGCGTCCTTCGTTGGTTCTTATCCCTACAACCCTATAGGTTCAGGACTTTACATCGGAAAGGCGTTGATCAGGGTAATGCCGATTACCTCTCCCGTTACCCTCTCCCTCCAACCCGATCAAGAAGGACAGTTAGGGGAAGGGGATGTGACGGATCCACGTTCTCTACCTCGTCCGGACGACCTCGTCCCTCGAAGCCCCGGACCTCGCCATTCGACCCTGTGGCGTCCGTAGCAACCCGGACTCCACCCATCTCTCCTTCTTTTCAGGAGCCAATAGCAACAAGCGGAAAAACGGAAGAACTCGCCAATAACCCCGGAAGTCCCTCCCCCAACCCAGAGGCGGAATGCGGAAAAGCCGGAACCGAAGAGAGCAGTGTGTTCAAGCGTAAAATAGTCAAACCCACACCTTGCACCCAGCACTGTAGAACTCTGTATATTACCCGTTTGAAGTCACAGGCACAATTGTATATAAAATCCCCGCACTTCCCTGACACTCAGTCACCCTTCTGCCCTCCCATTCTTCCTCTTTCCCCCTCTTGACCCGTCCCCTACCTTCCTCAAGTTCGCTCGAAGTCCCGCACCCCATTGGTGAAGGTTTACGGCATCAGCCTGTTATAGCTAGTCAGATTAACGGTCCTCTTTCTTTCTCTCCTTCCCATACCTCCGAGGAGCCGCCATCCCGGTGACCAACCGTCTAATCCCTCGGGAAGAAGCCCTCAACACGACTTCCGGCCAAGCATCTTCCCTCCGTGAAGAGCCATGGTCTCGACATCGGACCAAGCACCGCTTCAGGACACTGTTCTCCCTCCCCCCCTTCGAACTGTGTATTGACCATAAAAACCGGCTAAGACATAGCCCACTATATACGCCCTCCACGCCTGTTATTCCGGTCCACCTACACCCCACGATCACACAGAAGTCATGGGAAAACAGTTGAGGCAAGCTCACAGATCTGTGTGTAAGGTGCGGCCAAAGCACACCACTGTGTAACAGTTACGCAAAGTACGGTGCCGCTTCTCATGTAAAGTTATAGACTCGGTGAGGGTAAATGTACTCTTGAGTCACTGACAATATCAATAAAGCTGACTTGGTGAGTTGCAAAAAGCCGAAAAGTACTGCAAAGACTGCGCTTCTTAGTCCCACGACATACGTAATAAAGATGTACTCTTGGAGAGAGTACTGAAAGGGGAGATGACCGGAGAGAGTTCTGAAAGGGGAGATGACCAGCTGTCCCCTGCGCAGGATCGTCGCCATTGTTAAAATTCAAAAATTGAAGGAAGGTAAGACAAGGTCAGCGGAAAGGTTCATTATTCTGGTCATCCACTCTCCACAAGAGTGAGAGTACCAACATTCTGTCATGAACTCTAGGTGGAACGTTCAATTGAAAACAGGGAAGGAGGCGAGCACCAGGGAGGAAGGAACCAAGGGAAAAAGTGGGTAAAAGAGCATGCAGTATTTAATACATGAAATATTACAACAATATTATTTACAGTTTTAAAATCCCAATCATCAGAAAATGCACTGGAGGTAATGATCTAATTTAGAGAAATTTTAAACAAATGTTGTATTTTCAAAAGTTCAGTGTGGACAAATGCATCATAATCAACCTTGTCCCAAACTATACCATCAAGAATTGGAACAGATGTAACGTTCATGGAAAACAAGTCTCTTTGTTCACAATTAGGTGATGTATGAGGTTTCAGGACCAAGTTCACATTTGATACTGCAGAGCTTTCTGGGAGATATTTTCCATTATTGAGTAAGCAAAAGATAGTCACAAGGCCAATCCCGACCAGAAAAAACAATATTCCAGTCATGATCAAGAGCTAAGATGATACTAAGTAAGTCTTTTTCAGAAAAGTGTAGAACTCCCAAATGTGTTGCTTACGGGAAACTAGAGCTGGTGACGTCTCAGGTTTACCGGGATCGAGAGAGAGAAAGTATCAATATCGATGAAGTAGCCAGATGCAGTTCGATCTATCTTTGGTACCTCAGCAGATTATGTAGAAATGGTAGGTGTCTCTTGTCACGGCATATTGATGTAGACATCAGTGTTAGGCCGAATTGATATTTGTCTTTCATTTATAGTTTGAAGGTCTGCTTCCAGGGGAACGAGTGGCATATCATTGTTGGAAATTCCATTACTTTGTATTGGTGACTCTTCGACTGGTATGAGTCTTTACGTCTGAACTTCCTGTATGGTAGCGACAGGAAAGCGTCGGCTGCCTAGGAGCCAACAAGGCCTACTATTCAGTATCGGCAACATAGTGTGGTTTTATCAGCTTAATGGAGACAAATCTCTTCTTTTTTGCTGGCAAGAGAAGGAAGAAGTACTGTTTTCATTCCTTCAACAGCCAGGACAAGTTCAGGCTTTTTATATTATGGCCCAAATTCTTTTTTGTCCTTGATCTTTTCTCTGACCAGATCCCCGACTTTTGGGATCCAGACAGGTCTTGCCGTGACTGATTTGACTTCCCCAGTGGCAATGGGTTTTATATGCACGTCGCTTAGTAGTGCCCAGGATTCATTCAGATCCTGTAAAACAGTAAAACTTTATTGATATCAAATGGTTTTCCATCCACCACTGTGCTTTCATAATTGAGATCAGGTTCCCACATTCTCGTCCCAAATAGGACCTCGTAAGGTGTGACACCCCCTAGAGTACTTCTTGGCATGTTATTGAGGGCTCGCTGTACCCTTAGTTCTTCCTCTCCATGACAGAATTTCCCTCGGAATGGTACAGAGAGGAGTAACGCAATCCTACACCCAAACCTTTCAGGGCTTCCTTGTAAGCCCTAGAGCTAAACGTGGGGCCACTGTCAGAATGTAATGTGCCAACTGCGTATGTCCCTATGAAGACTCGCAAATCTTTTATAACAGTTCGAGCGCCAGCCGAGCGATGAGGCCATACCCATAGGGATCTAGAGCATGAATCCACTGCCACCAAGATATACTTGTAAGCCCCCTCTGATTGTAGGGGGCCGCAGTGGTCCAAATAGACAAACGCAAGTGGCCTGTCTGATATTAGTAACGGTGTGTGCATGGGGCCTGCTACCATGGACAGATGTCGCATTTTAAGACAAAATTCTTCGGCTGTTTTGTTAAAACCAGGCCACCAATAGCATTGTTTCAGTAAAGAAAGTGTTGGGGAGTCCCTGCATGTGCAGAACCGAGACCCTCAAGTGCAGCTAGTATTAAACCCAATCTGCATTACATGTTTGGTATTACTCTATCCCCCACTGCTGGAATCTGAGCATATGAAATGTTGTTTGCATCTAACTTGTAGGAGTATTTGAGTGGAAAACGTTTTGGTAAGACTGGGCTGTTTTTGTGTGAAGCAATAACAGCTACCAATATCTGTCCATCTATTCTCGTTTTTGAACGAGTGATTGCAGCTACGGCAGCAGGTCGTACTGCCCCCTTTGCGGCTTCATCGGCCAATGAATTCCCTTCAACATGAACGGCATCAAATTGATGACTCAGCATGTGTATCAAGTGAGCAGTTGGTAGTTCGTTTATTTTTCAACTCAGCTACCTGTTCCCTTAGTATTTTATGCTTAATTGTGCCACCTTTTGAGTCTTTAAACCCATTTTGACCCCAGTAGTGAAGATACTCGTTGTATGACGTCACACAATAAAAATAATCAAACAAGATCACTGTGGGGAATTCCCGATCTGGATTTATAAGTGCCAGTAATAGGGCTTTTAATTCTGCCAGCTGAGCCGTGCAGTCTTTGAGAGACTATGGGGTCCATTAGGATGGCGGGCGGACTTTGTCCGCCCGCCATCCTAACGGAGATCGGGACGGCCCGCCTGAAGGGCGGGGGTCCCACCATTGGCATTAGGATGCGCCCGCCACAGTGGCAGGCGCATTCCTCAAGTTAACATTGTGGCGGGCGGTGCTCACTGCACCGCCCGCCACAATGTGAAATACAAACGCACGCATTTGCATAATCGAAGCGGCAGGCACCGCGCGGTGCCTGTCCCTGCGATCATGCAAATGCAGGGGGGTACCACAGGTACCCCCCGTGTGCCACCCCCCTTTGGCCGTCACTCTGGGGGCCCACAGGGGGCCCCCGCAGCAATCATCGCCTGCCTTTCCGTGGCGGCATTGCCGCCGCGGAAAGGCCCCTAATTTCAGGCATCGTAATATGGCTGGCAGTGTCCATTGGACACCGTCACCATATTATTCCATCACTGCCGCGGCGGTAAAGCGGCGGACGGTCTTTCCGTCCGCCGCTGTCCCCTCCGCCATCCTAATCCGGCGGAGGGGAAAACGAGAGTGCTTGTCGGGCGGATTGTCTCCGCCAGGGTGGCGGTGGCCACCGCCACCCTGGCGGAGGCAATCCGCCCGACATACTAATGGACCCTTAAGTCTTCGTTTCGCTGGGATGGACCCTGCCATCCTGCAAACGTCCCTGTACAATCACACATGCAGCGCTGTATTGTTTACTTCCTGCAGCCAGCTGAGCAGATCCGTCAGTGTAAATAATTAGTTCATACTGATCTAGAGGCATTATTTTATTTGGAAGAGCATATTCTTGTTCTTATTGCTGGAATGCTTGTGTTTTTAGCCTTGGGTCATATCTATATACTAAATCTGTTGCAGTGAGGAATTATGCCATTGTATCCATCTTGAATGTAATGCTTTAGCATTAGGAACGCTAGCCTTTGTAGCAGCCTCTAAGGCTGGTACTGGAGTTACAACAATAATTCATTTCCCCTGAGCCAGTGCTCTTTCTCTTACTACAGCAGGCTGAACTGCTGTCAAGATTTTTTCTGTAGAATCAAAGCGTATTTCAGTGTTTGTGTTCAAGTGTGATGTGTATGCTATGGCTACTGTTTCTCCTTCATTAAAGGTTAGGTAAGTGTGCCCAAATTGACCCACCTTAACATGGATCACCATTTTGCGTATGTTTACGTGTGTCTGCAAGTGTTTTGAAGCTATCATGTCAGCTTGAAGATAGCAAAGTATATCTGTATGTTCCTGTGTCCAGTGCATAACTGAAAAATCAGGTCTTATTAATTCATAGAAAGGTTTTACACTTTCTGTGCAATCTAAAATGTACGTTCTGCCACAATTTTAAAATCCCAATATGGATTGTAAGTTCTTCAAAGATTTAGGAGGTTGGAGCAGCGCACACTTTTCTAAAAAGTTAGCTGCCAGGCTTTTACTTTCACTTGATAACTCATATCCCAAAAATAGGACATTGAGGTGGGCTAGTTTTGATTTTTTTAAGTTACATTTGTAGCCCTCAAAGGCGAACCCCAAAATTATGTTGCTCACCCTGGACAAGTGATCCTTTAAATCATCATCTTTCATATAAATATCATCTACATAGGACAATGCCTCTTCATCCATATTCTGAACTAATTCTGCTACCCTAGCTCTGAATAACCCAGAGCTATTCTTATACCCTTGGGGGAGTCGACAAGATTGATCCTGGGAGCCTAGCGCAGAAAATGTTGTTAAATATCTGCTTTTAGGCGCTATATTTTGGCAGAGAATCCATTTGAAATATCTAGTGTTGTTTTGTATTTTGTGTGCACAATGTTATTCATTAATGCACCACTATGTGCATTCTGTACTGCAAATATTTTTGTGCATGTGTTTAGTAATAGTAAGTAAATAGTTTATTGTGTAGTTAATTAAAACCATTACAATGTTCCATAACATAAAATATATTACATATTGCCTTCATGAACTGTTATAAAAAATCAGATGAAATCAATTAATATCAAGCTTAAGAAACATTTTGCAATTTGTACAAGATCTGATAATATTGTAAACATTATTCTTTCTTCAAATTCTCAAAATAAGTTAACAATTTGATTATATAACAAATTAATTGTGGGTCCTTTGAGTCCATGCTCATTATTACTGCTGATCTGCAGGTACGTATGCATTTTTCATTAAACTTTCTCTTAAGCAAATCCTGACGGCCGCGCCATAGCCCTGGGCAGATACATATCAGATGCGCAAAATCCTGTACTGCTGCTCCACATAGATCGCAGTCTTTTCGGCCATGGGCCCTCCAGATCGGTTGATCGGCATTGGACGGTAATTTGCCCGTGCGGAACTCCATATACTTAGTCTATTAAAACAAACATGAACCTCTTTTGAGCCCCCAAAACCTCCAAGGGACCAATTATATCAGTGGCTAGTTTAGTCTATTGCACAACAGGTACCTCCACCGGAGATAAGGGAACTTTGTGCAAAGTTTTGCTCTTATTACTTTTTGCACAGCTGATGCACTCTTTGACTTTTGCTCTACCATTGAATCCATCATAAGGAACCAAAAGCATTTTCTTACCTTATTCTTTGTAAAGCTCCTGCCTATGTGCCCTTCATGGGCCAGATCTATTATCTTGTTTCTGAGGCTGAAAGTAGGAACAATTTTCTCATTACAATACATCCTGTCGTATGTGAGTGTTATTTCAAATATTACCTCCTTGAACTCTTTCATTCCTTCCGCCACCTCACTACATTTTTCAGGCCAACCATTGACAGTTAAGTCTTTTAGGGTGTTCATATTGACATCCTTTTTCATGCTTTCTTCCCATTCCACTTTAGTCAAGGACGGTAGTTAGCTGGCTGGAATGGTGACATCCAAATGTTCTTCATGAGTAGTTCTATTTAAGGGGGACCTTGAAAGATAATCCGCCAGAATATTCTCTTACCCAGGCAAGTACTCAACGTTATAGCAAAGGTTTTTCAACCCAAGGACCCACTTGTTTATGCGTGGGGAACTGCACTGAACTTTTTCGGACGATAACATGAGTGTTAGGAGCTTATGGTCTGTACGGACAGTAAATCTAGTACCCCATAGATAAAATTTAAAGTGGTTAACGGTCCAAATGCTTGCTAGGGCCTCTCTCTCAATGACCGAGTAATTGCGTTCAGTAGGACTCAAGGAAAGGGAAGCGAAAGCTATAATAGTTTCACCCCTCCCCTCTTTGAGATAAGGATGGCCCCAAACCTTTGTTGGATGCATCTGTGGTTAATATTGTTTTCTTTTTGGAATCAAAAGATCCCAAGGCAAGTGAATCAATGATCTCGTTCTTTAACATGTCCACCATTTTGCTGTGTTTCTATTCCCACATAAATTATTTGTGTTCCTTCAACAATTCGCGTAACCCATCACATTTTTCAGAATGTATTTTCCACAAATGTGGCCATGTATTCTATAATGCCTAAGAAAGATTTTAGCTCCTCTTTATTAGTAGGGTATGGAACATCACCAACAGCTTGAATTAGGCTGTATTTAGTTCTAAAACCTTCTTGAGAAATAATGTGGCCAAGGTAGTCCACCAAACTTACTCTGATCCTACATTTATCAAGTTTTACTGTCAAACCTGCTTCTGAAAGTCTTGTGTAAACTGTTTTAAAAATCACTTCATGCTCTTCAGTAGATGACCCATAAATCATTATACCATCTTGGAAACACAGGGTGTTTGTGATGCCCTTGAGGACTTGCTGCATCATTTTTTGAAAAACTGCAGAGGCCAGTCCAAAGGGCATCCTGACAAACATATAGGCTCCGAATGGAGAAGTGAAAGCCGTTAATGGTCTAGACTCCGGGTGTAGTTCCACTTGGGGGTATGCCATAGATAGGTCAATGACCGAAAAAAACCTGGCCTCCCTCATGGTGCTCAGCATCTTGTTTATATTGGGGAGGGGGAATCTCCCTATCCATATATTGTCATTGAGGCTGCGCAGGTCAACACAAAGCTGACTGCCTCCCCCAGTGGATTTAGCTGCTATAACTATGGGTGCCAACCATTCCAAGGATTCTATAGGTTTGATGACACCCATCTTGTATAACTTGTCTAACTCCTTCTTGAGTGGCTCTCTCATAAGGAGAGGAACCAGGAGAGGTTTGTGTACCACAGGTTTGGCTCCCTGTTCAACCTTTATCTTGTTCTGGAAGTCCTTTAATAATCCAAGTTCATCCACAAATCATTGTGGAAATTCTTCACATAGCGTACATTTACTACTGGAACCCTCGACAAGGATGACTTGGTCTTTGCTGTTAGGGTCAAGTATGATGGCTAATTCCTTCTGGTGTTGCCAGCTAAGGAGATTGGACCCTTTCTCTACAATGTATACCTTACACACAGTAGATCTTCATTTAAAATCTATGTGTACCGTTATCATTCCTACCAGAGGGATGGGATCTTTGGTAAATTCTTCTGGAGAAATAACTGGTACACTCATTTCTATGTTTAAGTCTCCCAATATTTTTTTTGTAATCCGTAGGATTAAGTAGAGTGAATGGGGAAGAAGAATCTGAGAACATTTCTACGGGCTTATTATTGAGGAAAAACATGCATTTAGGATAGTCAGGTTTGGAATTACCAACTTCACTTTTCACTTGAGATACACATTTCTGACTTTGTTCACCCTCCACATTAACTATCCTAACTTGGTTGTTGTCCTCATCCCTACATACTGATGCAAAGTGCCCTCTTCTGTTGCATCTTTTACATGTAACACTGCGGGCAGAGCATTGTAAACTATTAGCCAGGTGATTACTATTGCTGCATCTGAAACATTTCAAACCATGACTTTCCTTTATGGGTTTATTGACATATACCTCTTGTTTTTTCACTTTGAGTACTTCATTGTGTACTTCCTCTACTGGGACGTAAGCTACTACTTCCTCACTAACCTTAATTTCTTTCATGCATTTAGCTGTGTGCTCAATGATTTGCGCTAAAGTAATCGCTTCTCTGAGTGTGGGGTTCTTAGCAAGCAATTTTTCTTATATTCTACTACTATTTGTACATCTGACTAATTGACCCCTATAAGGGAGTCATTAAGTTCCACAAAATCACATTGTTGGGTAAGTCCCTTCAATGCTGCTACGTAGTTGTTAACAGATTTTTGTTTGCCCTGCACACGACTGAAAAACTTATGTAAATGTATTTCTAACTTGTAACATTATACACGTCTAGTTCATCATCATCCTCAACTTGAGGTTCTGGTAATGTTTCATATACTTTGCGACCATGAACTCCCAGGTTATGCAATAGAATATGTTGCTTACGTAATGCAGAAAACAACCCCCCCCCCCGCCCCCCCTCCCCCATAGCAATTGAATATGACTCAAATAATTTTGTCCAATCTTTCCAGTGAATTTCTGGCTTACCGCATTCGTTTAAGAAAGATGGAGGTTGACTAATATCGGGGCTTACCATAATACAAGGATAAACATTACAATGGTCTGAAATATAACACAGTATTCCACAACAAGAGATACCTTATAAGGTGGAAAACCATGGTACACTATACACTGGAAAAGAATAAGGGTACAAGCAATAGTAGAAATTCTTAACTATTAGATGTATGTAACTGTAACACGATGGCACACAGTAGGGTGAGTATGTCACTAGAGAATTAACTTGCTAAACTAGATAATGCGCAAGGCGTGCTAAGTGGTGTGCGTGTCACCGAGGTGGATGACACACTGTCAGGGTTAGTGTGTCACTGATGACTGAAGAGGAGAATTACATCGTGACACGATCACCGTAGGAACTAAATTTGAAATGGAAATGCGCAAGGCCTTAAATGATGTGTGTTTGACCGAGGTTGGATGACACACTGTTAAGGGTTGGATGACACACTGTTAAGGTGAGTGTGTCACCGAAGGTTGCAGAGACAGGATAACATCATGACAAGTGATGATAACCTGTGTGTCACGGCGTGGAATTGAAGATACATTTTTTACCTCAGAAATATAGCACACTAAGTAGCAAGACGAGGGGCTGCAGAGCATTCCAGGAGAAATGAAGAGGAAAGAGGAGATGCTCACAAGATAACAACAGGATTCAGAGGAATGCGAGCACTAATTAGGGAAGATCCTCAAGGCACGCCCCTCTGTGCTGAAGAGACATGGGTCGTTGCAGAGCGGCAGGAGACCATCTGATCAGGAGCCGTTGCACGTAGTTCGACAGGATAGCCCAGGGTGTGCCTTGGCAGAATCATCGTCAGATGAAGAGAGTAGCGTAGGCAACAAATGGAACTGAGCCGCGTGGAGATGCTCTTCACCACAGACACGATCCGAAGGAGCAACTGACGGGAGCCGATCAGCTGTAAGACATCAGCGGAACTCAAATGGAGCTGTGCCGCGTGGAGACGAACTTCACCACTCCGAGAGGCAGCTGATAGGGCAATCGGCTGAAAAATGTCAGCGGAGCTTACGCTGAAGAGTAATAGTAGTGTCAGAATGTGACGGATCCACGTCCCCTACCTCGTCCGGGCGACCTCGTCCCTCGAAGCCCCGGACCTCGCCATTCGACCCTGTGGCGTCCGTAGCAACCTGGACTCCACCCATCTCTCCTTCTTTTCAGGAGCCAATAGCAACAAGCGGAAAAACGGAAGAACTCGCCAGTAACCCCGGAAGTCCCTCCCCCAACCCAGAGGCGGAATGCGGAAAAGCCATACCCGAAGAGAGCAGTGTGTTCAAGCAGGAGGACTCGTGGCAGGAGACAGCGTGCGGAGAACCTACGGAGACGAGCGGTGAAGTGGAAGAAGAAGACGAAGTCTGGACCAAGGACTGGTGGAGTCCGGTGGAGGAGGCTGGAGAGCGGCCGCAACACGCGGGAGAGTTGCGGCGGGGCAAGTGAGTACCGATTACCCTTGTACAGAGAGTGTAAATATTAGCATGTAAAATAGTCAAACCCACACCTTGCACCCAGCACTGTAGAACTCTGTATATTACCCGTTTGAAGTCACAGGCACAATTGTACATAAAATCCCCGCACTTCCCCGACACTCAGTCATCCTTCTGCCCTCCCATTCTTCCTCTTTCCCCCTCTTGACCCGTCCCCTACCTTCCTCACGTTCGCTCGAAGTTCCGCACCCCATTGGTGAAGGTTTACGGCATCAGCCTGTTATAGCTAGTCAGATTAACGGCCCTCTTTCTTTCTCTCCTTCCCATACCTCCGAGGAGCCGCCATTTCGGTGACCAACCGTCTAATCCCTCGGGAAGAAGCCCTCAACTCGACTTCCGGCCAAGCCCCTTCCCTCCGTGAAGAGCCATCGTCTCGACATCGGACCAAGCACTGCTTCAGGACACTGTTCTCTCCCCCCCCTTCGAACTGTGTATTGACAATAAAAACCGGCTAAGATTGGTGGGCAATACATGTCGTGCATTGAATAGGTGGGGCTATCGCCTCGCAGCACACTCGGGGTTTACCACGGGTTCCAGGGGGGTGGGTATCCTTGTTCGGGCTTCCCTCCCCCTGGCTATTGATGATGTGATCCTTGATGATCGGGGGCGTTATGCCGTCCTCGTGGGACGCTATGAGGGTCGGACCCTTTCCCTGTTTGCAGTTTATGTGCCCCCCGGTCTACAGACCTCTACCTTTTCCGATTTGGGCCGGGTGTTGTTGAACCTCCCTGATAGTACTCTTTTCATAGCAGGGGACTTTAATTCTGTGTTCTCCGGTCAACGCGATCGTCACCCCCCTAGGGACACTCCTTCGGCCCAACAGTGGCTGGGCGGGTTTCTGGATACGTTTGGCTTGGTGGATTGCTGGAGGCTTATGCATCCTACTCAGCTTCAATACACTTTCCATTCTGGGGCCCATGGGAGTTTGTCTAGACTGGATTATTTCCTGATGCCTGCGGCGCAGTCGCCGGCGGTTCGCGAGATTAGACACCTCCCCCGGGGCATCTCTGATCATTCACCGCTCTGGCTTTGTTTTGAGGTGGGGGTGGAGGCGGCGGGTCGGGTGGCTCCTATCAACCCATGGTACCTCACCTCCCCCGAGACCCGCAGTCTCTTGATTAAGTCTTTGGACAACTACTTTCTAGACAACGAGGGGTCCGTCTCCTCTGCGATATCCCTGTGGGAGGCCTTTAAGACAGTGATTCGCGGGCAGGCCCTTTCCCTTATTGCTGAATCTAAAAAGGCGAGGAATCGGGAGGTGGTGGACCTTGAGAGGGAGATTGCTGAGATAGAGGCTGACCTGGAGTCGGATGTTACACCTGGTAAGCTCCACGCCCTGGGTCTGAAACAATTTGCTTATAGGTCTTTGGTTACAGATGCGGCTAAACTGATGTTCCGAGAGCAACAGGGTCGCTTGTATGATGTAGGGGACAAAGCGGGTAAGTTGCTGGCATGGTTGGATAAGAAGGAGAGGGCGAATCGTGTGGTGCCTGTGATTCAGAATTTGAGTGGTGTGAGAGTGAACGACCCGGTTGGAATAGTTGAATGTTTTGCGGATTATTTTCGTGTGGTTTATTCCCCTGTGTCTGAACGGGATGTTGATGACTCTCGCCTTTTGTTGCGTGATATAGCTCTGCCCAGTGTTTCCGATTTAGACCGAGTCTCTTTGGAGTCCCCTTTCACTACGGACGAGATAGCGACGGCCATTCGCTCACTCCGTTCGGGCAAAGCTTTGGGCCCGAATGGATTGCCAATTGAATTGTACAAGCTACGTCCTGATAAGGTGGCGCCCTATCTTCGCACCATGTTTTTGGAATCCCGGGAGCGGGGTATGCTCCCATATGATCAGCGTCTGGCTACGATTGTTGTTATTCCCAAAGAAGGTAAACCTCGGGACCTTTGTTCGTCCTATAGGCCCATTTCACTGTTGAATGTTGAACCCAAGGTTCTGGCTAAGCTTCTGGCTACCCGCCTCTTGACGGTCATCGGTGGCTTGGTTCATCCGGATCAATCCGGATTTATCCCGCATCGCAACACGGCTCTTAACCTACGTCGTCTCCACGGTGCTGTTGCGAGGGCGGGGCTTCTGACGGAGCCGGCCATTTTGGCTTCGCTAGACGCTTCGATGGCCTTTGATACGGTAGAATGGCCCTATCTTTGGGCAGCTCTTGAGAAATTTGGTTTCGGACCTGAGTTTATTGGTTGGGTGAAATTGTTATACGCCGAACCCTTGGCACAGGTAGTGGTAAACAGTCGGGTTTCTGTCCCCTTCTGCCTTGGTAGAGGGACCCGTCAGGGATGCCCCTTGTCTCCGTTGCTTTTCGCGCTTGCCCTGGAACCGTTAGCTGCGTGGCTTCGATGGGAACCTTCACTCAAAGGGATCCGTTGGTCACCGGATTTTGAAGACCGCGTCTCGCTTTACGCGGATGACATTCTTCTGTATCTTACTTCCCCGCGTAAATCTTTAAATGTCTTATTTGACGTTCTTACTTCGTTTGGTGCTAACTCAGGTCTGGTTATTAATTGGGCTAAGTCCTGTGTGTATGTTCTCTCGGGTGTTTTGCCCCCATTACCGGACAGATTTCCTATCCAGGTTGTCCAGTCTGGCTTCAAGTATTTGGGGATCTTTATTACGCTGGACTCTTCACTCCGGTTCGAGCGTAATCTCCTCCCCCCGCTTCTTAGACTGCGACTGGATGTGGCCCGCTGGCGTAAACTACCCCTGTCTCCTATGGGCAGGGCTGCCCTTTTTAAAATGATGTCTTTGCCACGATTCCTATACGCACTTCAAAATTCTTTTGACGACGTTCCCGCTACCTATTTTCGAGAGATCGAGAGTCTTCAAAGGCAACTGATCTGGGACGGGCGTCCACGTATCGCCCTTGCGAAACTTACTATCCCTTGGTACGACGGGGGCATGGCGCTCCCCGATATCAAGAGATATTATTGGGCTACCCAGCTGTCTGCCATTAACCACGCATTGTATTCCCCGGGTCGAGATCCGGCCTTTGAGATGGATAGACTCCAGCTGCCGGGAGGGGATTTTAATAGAGCGCTTTATTCCAGATCGGCTGGGCGCCATCTTACGGGCCCGTCCAGGACCGCAGTCAATGTGTGGCGTGCTGCGAATGTGAGTTTGGGATGGGAGAACCGACTGACAATGGCGACTCCGCTTTATGCTTCCGAACGTTTGGGAGGTCTCTGGTCTACTAAGGGCTTTGACCGCTGGGATATGATTGGGATATGTAAAGTGGGTGATGTCTGTGTGAAGGGTAGAGTGAAGTCTTTCCAGGCCCTTAAGGCCGAATATGACTTGAGTGATAGAGAGTTTTTTCGATATCTGCAGGTCCGGCATGCTCTGACCTCAGTTCTGACTCCTGATGTGACCCTACCCGAGTCCTCCCCCCTTGAGGATCGCATACTGGATGGACACCTGCCCGATAGCACTATCTCCCTGATTTATAAGAAACTGATTAATAATCGCGCTGACTTACTGCTCCGACTTAGGGAGGTTTGGGTCGGTGATGGGTTGGACTTGGATGACGAGGATTGGCAGTCGGCACTCTCTTCTCCGAAAGAGGTCGCCATCCCCGCCCGTCTTCGTTTGGTTCAACTTAATATCCTCCACCGGGTGTATGTAACTGGTCCGCGTCTGGTAGTAATGGGTTTTTCCCCGGATGGCTTATGCAAACGTGGTTGTGGGATGAGTGCTACATTTTTGCATATTCTTTGGGAGTGCCCGGTGGTAGCAGCCTACTGGATTGATGTGCTTGCGGTGATGACTGTTGTGACTGGTATTACCCTGCGGCTTGAGGCCCGACGATGCCTGTTGAATGTGTGGGAACCCACCGACTATTCTGTGGCCCAGACCAGATGGGCGACCTTGGGATACATGGTCGCGAAGCGGGACATTGCGCAGCTCTGGGGCGCGTCCAGACCTCCCGACGTCTCGGTGTGGGAGGATAACATGGACTGGTCCATGTTCCGAGAGAAGACCGTCTATGTAGCTAGGGGCAGACCCAGGGCGTGGACGAAGATTTGGGGTCAGTGGAACGATTATCGTGGAGACATTTGTACCCCTCCCTTGGTTGACACTCCCGATGTTACCCTATCTCCCTAGGCTGGCGTTCCCGACATTTTTCATACTGTTCTAGGATTTTCCTGTCCTCCCCGCTGTCCCCCCCCCCCCAGCCTTGCCGAGTCCTATTGATTGTGCTTTCGTCTTCCTGATTAGTGGCTTTCCCCTCCGCCTTCTGGGCTGACCTTGATTAATGTGCATTCGCCTTGTTTAGAGTTTTGTTGTTGTTTTTTATGTTTAATATAGAAAATTGCTATGTCCTGTCCTATGTTTTGAGCAATACTTGGTATCTGCTTTGTGCCTGGCCACGGAAGTGATCGTTTGCTTCTTATGTTGTGCGTTGCTATTAGCGGCCAGCCTGTGTGGTTGTAGGCCCATCTTTGTAATTTTTATTTGATTGCTCAATAAAAGTTTTTAACCAAAAAAAAAACAAAAAAAAAAAACGGCTAAGACATAGCCCACTATATACGGCCTCCATGCCTGTTATTCCGGTCCGCCTACACCCCACAATTGCAGTTGGTGTCAGAAGTGGGATTATCCGGAAGCATGGAGGCCGCTGTTAAAAATTTGGCGGAGACCCAGGAGCAACTGGGGAAGATGATGGAGCAGTTCCTCAAGACGGCCGAGGACGACCGGGGACAGTTACACGATGTCCTGAAAGGCCAGGGCGCAGCCCAGGACCAAGCATTAGGCAAGCTCACCGAGGTACTAGGCCAACAAAGACCGGTCACTTCTCTTCCCTCTGTGGTCCTCCAAAAGTATGTACCGGGAGAAGATCCGGACTTCTTCTTCACTAATTTTGAACGTCTGGCCCAAGCCGCTGCTTGGCCCCCTGACAGTTGGGGTCACTATCTGGGTCCTCTACTAACCGGCGAGTTACAAGCAGCCTACCAACAGGCCAATATCCAGGGACAGACCCCTTATGTTGAACTCAAAACATGTATCCTAAAGCGCCTGGGTATAGACGACGAAACTTATAGGGTGAGGCTGCGCCAGGCCAGAGAAGGGCCACAAGAAACCCCTCGGGCCCTGTCTTTTCGCATCAAAGATCTAGCCGATCGCTGGCTGTGACCCGCCACGGCCACAAAAGAAGAAATACTCTCTAAAATATATCTGGAGCAGTTCTTGGCGTCTCTACATCCTAGCACCCAAAAATGGGTTTGTCAACACGCCCGCCTCACACTGGAGAACGCGATAGAGATCGCCAGTGCCTACAGCCGGGCACAAGACTTCCAGAAGCCGAAAGAGGAACATATCCACCGACCCCAAGCCCATGGCCACAACCGGGCCCCGAGACCTCTCATACCCAAGAAACCGGAACCCGCTCCTCTGTTTCCTTACCCTGTTATGCCTAGACCACCTCCACCCGGACCTCAGTGTTATCACTGCGGGAGATATGGACACATCCCCCGAGTATGCCCCCAGAAAGAAGAACCGATGGAGGTGGGTCTGGCCCGGAACTTTGTTTGCCGCACTGCAGAAGCTACCCCTCCCAGATTTCATTGCCCAGTGAGAGTTGATGGACACCCGGTTCTAGCCCTTGCTGATACGGGCTGTAGGCAGAGAGTGCTCCGGCCCCAAGAGCTGCCAACCCTGGTGGGACCAGTGACCGGTACAGTAGCCATCCAGTCCGTACACGGTGATACGAAACTGTACCCTACCGCCCGAGTTCGGGTTCAACACCCCATGGACGCCGGAAGCACACTGACTGTTGGTCTAGTACCTACCCTCCCGGAACAGGTAATACTGGGCAGCGACTACGCCGGTCTTCCCCGTCTTCTCCATGATACGACAGACTCCTTGAAGAAGTGGTGGTCCGAAGCCCCGTTTCCCCAGGGCCATCCGTCCTCCGAAACGACAGCCAGACCCTACAAAACAAAAACACAAAAGAAGAAAGAGAAGAAGAACTACGATACAGCTTTCCCCGTTCGATTGGAAGAACACCCCTGGGAAACAGACAGAGAATTCCGTGCAGCACAACAGGAGGACCCCGTCCAACAAAAGGTGTGGGGGCGTGCCTTGGACAATGAAGACCCCCTACAATTAGGTCCCTACTACTATAAAAAGCACGGACTTTTGTATAGAAAGGGAGGGGCCCAACAAACACCCCAATTGATAATCCCGGGGCCCTTTCGCGAGAAGGTATTGTTTCGCGCCCACAGTCACTTACTGGGGGGCCACTTCAGCGATGAGAAGACTGGTCAGGCAATCCTGGAAAAGTTCTGTTGGCCAGGCGTCTACCAGCAAGTGAAGCAGTACTGCCGTGCATGTCCGACCTGTCAAAAGAACAGTATATATCGGCCCCCGAGTGCCTCTTCAACCCCTGCCCCTTATAGACATACCCTTCAGTAGGGTAGGGATAGATATTATAGGCCCCATGTTACCCTCCAGAAGCGGGTGTCGATATGCCTTAGTCCTGGTCGACTATGCTACCCGTTTCCCCGAAGCCATACCCCTACGACAACCCACCACCCAGAACATAGCTAAGGCATTGATCTCGATCTTCTCTAGGGTAGGCTTCACTAGAGAAATCTTGACAGACCAGGGGACCCCCTTTGCATCCTCCCTCATGAGACAGGTGTGTTCCCAACTAGGTGTTAAGCAGATAAGAACCTCCGCGTACCATCCCCAAACGGATGGGCTTGTTGAGCGATACAACGCCACTCTAAAGACCACCTTGAAGAAATTGTTGGCCCTTGAGAGCAAAAGGTGGGAGGAGATGTTGCCCCTAGCTCTATTTGCGATCCGCTGCAAGGTGCAGAGCAGCACGGGGTATTCGCCTTATGAGCTTTTATATGGGCGTCCCCTGCGAACCCTGTTAGACATGGTCAGAGAAGCCTGGGAGGCTGAACCCGACCGAACCAGACCCCTCCCTGAGTATGTGGAGAACCTCAGAACCCATCTGGGACAAATAAGGGACATCATGAGACAGAACATGGTGACTGCACAAGCAGCCCAGAAACAACAATATGATAAGGGCACAAAACCAAGGTCCTTTAACCCTGGAGACCTGGTGCTCCTCCTCATGCCTTCCTCAGACCACAAACTGCTGGGGCAATGGCAGGGCCCTTTTTCTGTCCTACGGCAGGTGACGCCGGTTACTTATGAGATAGAAACAGACCCTACCCGGCGGATCTCCCAGATATACCATGTAAATCATTTAAAGGAATGGGTAGGCCCTCGCCCCGTTCTGTCCAATACGGAACCAGAAACCGTCCTATTCTATGAGGTCTGTATGGATCCGGAGTTGACGGAGAAGCAGAAGCAAGACCTCCACTACTCTTTGAGGCCCCTACAACAGGTGTTATCATCCTACCCTGGTCACACATCCGTTATTGAGCATGCCTTCCAAGCGGAACCCGGTAAAACGGTATGTCAAAGACCTTATCGAGTACCTGAGGCCCGCAGAGCCGTCATTAAGGATGAAATAGCCCAGATGCTGCGTATGGGGATCATAGAACCTTCTATTAGCAACTGGAACTCACCTATTGTGTTGATGCCAAAACCTGACGGGTCGATCAGATTTTGCATTGACTTCCGCAAGGTCAATAAGATCTCGTCCTTTGATACCTACCCTTTGCCTCGTGTTGATTGAACGCATAGGAAAGGCCAAGTACATCAGCACGCTCGACCTATGCAAGGGATATTGTCAAATCCCATTGAGAGACGAGGACAAAAAGAAAACTGAATTTTCGACGCCTGAAGGCCTATATCAGTTCACCGTGTTGCCCTTCGGCCTTCACGGCGCCCCCGCCACTTTCACAGGGCCATGAATCAGGTGTTACGGCCTCATTCCCGATACGCGGGGGCCTATTTGGATGACATAATCATCTACAGTGACGACTGGGGTCAACACCTACGTCACCTACAAGAAGTCATTTCCTCCCTGGGTTCTTATGGGTTTACCATCAACCCCTCAAAGACCACCTTAGCCACCCAAACAGTCAAGTACCTGGGCTATCTTTTAGGCGAGGGAGTAATCCGACCCCAAAACAATAAAATCACCGCCATACAGTCGATCCCTTTCCCCCAAACACGAAAAGAACTCCGCTCGTTTTTAGGTCTCTTAGGGTACTATAGGCGATTCATCCCTAATTTTTCCCAGACCGCAGCACCCCTAACCGATCTCTTAAAAAAGTCTACAAAGACAGAAGAGGCTCTAAGACAACCTGGCCCCTTTTTGCTACATGCCTTTAACACTCTTAAGCAGTCCCTGATGTCTGGTCCTGTGCTTATCAGCCCGGACTATTCCCTGCCCTTTATTCTCCAAACTGACGCTTCAGAACAGGGCCTGGGGCAGTCCTATCCCAGAAGGACCACAACGGGGAGGAACGACCAATCCTCTTTTTAAGCAGAAAGTTGTTTCCAAGGGAGATGAACTACGCCGTAGTAGAAAAAGAGGCTCTGGCCATTAAATGGGCTGTAGAAAGCCTCTGCTACTACCTGGACAGACGAGAATTTGTCCTATACACCGACCATGCCCCGTTGGAATGGATGGCCCGTAACAAAGGGCACAACGACCGCGTCCTTCGTTGGTTCTTATCCCTACAACCCTATAGGTTCAGGACTTTACATCGGAAAGGCGTTGATCAGGGTAATGCCGATTACCTCTCCCGTTACCCTCTCCCTCCAACCCGATCAAGAAGGACAGTTAGGGGAAGGGGATGTGACGGATCCACGTTCTCTACCTCGTCCGGGCGACCTCGTCCCTCGAAGCCCCGGACCTCGCCATTCGACCCTGTGGCGTCCGTAGCAACCCGGACTCCACCCATCTCTCCTTCTTTTCAGGAGCCAATAGCAACAAGCGGAAAAACGGAAGAACTCGCCAGTAACCCCGGAAGTCCCTCCCCCAACCCAGAGGCGGAATGCGGAAAAGCCGGAACCGAAGAGAGCAGTGTGTTCAAGAGTAAAATAGTCAAACCCACACCTTGCACCCAGCACTGTAGAACTCTGTATATTACCCGTTTGAAGTCACAGGCACAATTGTATATAAAATCCCCGCACTTCCCCGACACTCAGTCACCCTTCTGCCCTCCCATTCTTCCTCTTTCCCCCTCTTGACCCGTCCCCTACCTTCCTCACGTTCGCTCGAAGTCCCGCACCCCATTGGTGAAGGTTTACGGCATCAGCCTGTTATAGCTAGTCAGATTAACGGTCCTCTTTCTTTCTCTCCTTCCCATACCTCCGAGGAGCCGCCATCCCGGTGACCAACCGTCTAATCCCTCGGGAAGAAGCCCTCAACACGACTTCCGGCCAAGCATCTTCCCTCCGTGAAGAGCCATGGTCTCGACATCGGACCAAGCACCGCTTCAGGACACTGTTCTCCCTCCCCCCCTTCGAACTGTGTATTGACCATAAAAACCGGCTAAGACATAGCCCACTATATACGCCCTCCACGCCTGTTATTCCGGTCCGCCTACACCCCACGATCACACAGAAGTCATGGGAAAACGGTTGAGGCAAGCTCACAGATCTGTGTGTAAGGTGCGGCCAAAGCACACCACTGTGTAACAGTTACGCAAAGTACGGTGCCGCTTCTCATGTAAAGTTATGGACTCGGTGAGGGTAAACGTACTCTTGAGTCACTGACAATATCAATAAAGCTGACTTGGTGAGTTGCAAAAAGCCGAAAAGTACTGCAAAGACTGCGCTTCTTAGTCCCACGACATACGTAATAAAGATGTACTCTTGGAGAGAGTACTGAAAGGGGAGATGACCGGAGAGAGTTCTGAAAGGGGAGATGACCAGCTGTCCCCTGCGCAGGATCGTCGCCATTGTTAAAATTCAAAAATTGAAGGAAGGTAAGACAAGGTCAGCGGAAAGGTTCATTATTCTGGTCATCCACTCTCCACAAGAGTGAGAGTACCAACATTCTGTCATGAACTCTAGGTGGAACGTTCAATTGAAAACAGGGAAGGAGGCGAGCACCAGGGAGGAAGGAACCAAGGGAAAAAGTGGGTAAAAGAGCATGCAGTATTTAATACATGAAATATTACAACAATATTATTTACAGTTTTAAGAATCCCAATCATCAGAAAATGCACTGGAGGTAATGATCTAATTTAGAGAAATTTTAAACAAATGTTGTATTTTCAAAAGTTCAGTGTGGACAAATGCATCATAATCAACCTTGTCCCAAACTATACCATCAAGAATTGGAACAGATGTAACGTTCATGGAAAACAAGTCTCTTTGTTCACAATTAGATGATGTATGAGGTTTCAGGACCAAGTTCACATTTGATACTGCAGAGCTTTCTGGGAAATATTTTCCATTATTGAGTAAGCAAAAGATAGTCACAAGGCCAATCCCGACCAGAAAAAACAATATTCCAGTCATGATCAAGAGCTAAGATGATACTAAGTAAGTCTTTTTCAGAAAAGTGTAGAACTCCCAAATGTGTTGCTTACGGGAAACTAGAGCTGGTGACGTCTCAGGTTTACCGGGATCGAGAGAGAGAAAGTATCAATATCGATGAAGTAGCCAGATGCAGTTCGATCTATCTTTGGTACCTCAGCAGGTTATGTAGAAATGGTAGGTGTCTCTTGTCACGGCATATTGATGTAGACATCAGTGTTAGGCCGAATTGATATTTGTCTTTCATTTATAGTTTGAAGGTCTGCTTCCAGGGGAACGAGTGGCATATCATTGTTGGAAATTCCATTACTTTGTATTGGTGACTCTTCGACTGGTATGAGTCTTTACGTCTGAACTTCCTGTATGGTAGCGACAGGAAAGCGTCGGCTGCATAGGAGCCAACGAGGCCTACTATTCAGTATCGGCAACATAGTGTGGTTTTATCAGCTTAATGGAGACAAATCTCTTCTTTTTTGCTGGCAAGAGAAGGAAGAAGTACTGTTTTCATTCCTTCAACAGCCAGGACAAGTTCAGGCTTTTTATATTATGGCCCAAATTCTTTTTTGTCCTTGATCTTTTCTCTGACCAGATCCCCGACTTTTGGGATCCAGACAGGTCTTGCCGTGACTGATTTGACTTCCCCAGTGGCAATGGGTTTTATATGCACGTCGCTTAGTAGTGCCCAGGATTCATTCAGATCCTGTAAAACAGTAAAACTTTATTGATATCAAATGGTTTTCCATCCACCACTGTGCTTTCATAATTGAGATCAGGTTCCCACATTCTCGTCCCAAATAGGACCTCGTAAGGTGTGACACCCCCTAGAGTACTTCTTGGCATGTTATTGAGGGCTCGCTGTACCCTTAGTTCTTCCTCTCCATGACAGAATTTCCCTCGGAATGGTACAGAGAGGAGTAACGCAATCCTACACCCAAACCTTCCAGGGCTTCCTTGTAAGCCCTAGAGCTAAACGTGGGGCCACTGTCAGAATGTAATGTGCCAACTGCGTATGTCCCTATGAAGACTCGCAAATCTTTTATAACAGTTCGAGCGCCAGCCGAGCGATGAGGCCATACCCATAGGGATCTAGAGCATGAATCCACTGCCACCAAGATATACTTGTAAGCCCCCTCTGATTGTAGGGGGCCGCAGTGGTCCAAATAGACAAACGCAAGTGGTCTGTCTGATATTAGTAACGGTGTGTGCATGGGGCCTGCTACCATGGACAGATGTCGCATTTTAAGACAAAATTCTTCGGCTGTTTTGTTAAAACCAGGCCACCAATAGCATTGTTTCAGTAAAGAAAGTGTTGGGGAGTCCCTGCATGTGCAGAACCGAGACCCTCAAGTGCAGCTAGTATTAAACCCAATCTGCATTACATGTTTGGTATTACTCTATCCCCCACTGCTGGAATCTGAGCATATGAAATGTTGTTTGCATCTAACTTGTAGGAGTATTTGAGTCGAAAACGTTTTGGTAAGACTGGGCTGTTTTTGTGTGAAGCAATAACAGCTACCAATATCTGTCCATCTATTCTCGTTTTTGAACGAGTGATTGCAGCTACGGCAGCAGGTCGTACTGCCCCCTTTGCGGCTTCATCGGCCAATGAATTCCCTTCAACATGAACGGCATCAAATTGATGACTCAGCATGTGTATCAAGTGAGCAGTTGGTAGTTCGTTTATTTTTCAACTCAGCTACCTGTTCCCTTAGCATTTTATGCTTAATTGTGCCACCTTTTGAGTCTTTAAACCCATTTTGACCCCAGTAGTGAAGATACTCGTTGTATGACGTCACACAATAAAAATAATCAAACAAGATCACTGTGGGAAATTCCCGATCTGGATTTATAAGTGCCAGTAATAGGGCTTTTAATTCTGCCAGCTGAGCCGTGCAGTCTTTGAGAGACTATGGGGTCCATTAGGATGGCGGGCGGACTTTGTCCGCCCTCCATCCTAACGGAGATCGGGACGGCCCGCCTGAAGGGCGAGGGTCCCACCATTGGCATTAGGATGCGCCCGCCACAGTGGCGGGCGCATTCCTCAAGTTAACATTGTGGCGGGCGGTGCTCACTGCACCGCCCGCCACAATGTGAAATACAAACGCACGCATTTGCATAATCGAAGCAGCAGGCACCGCGCCGTGCCTGCCGCTGCGATCATGCAAATGCAGGGGGTACCACAGGTACCCCCCGTGTGCCACCCCCCTTTGGCCGTCACTCTGGGGGCCCACAGGTTGGCCGTCACTCTGGGGGCCCACAGGGGGCCCCCGCAGCAATCACCGCCTGCCTTTCCGTGGCGGCATTGCCGCCGCGGAAAGGCCCCTAATTTCAGGCATCGTAATATGGCTGGCGGTGTCCATTGGACACCGTCACCATATTATTCCATCACTGCCGCGGCGGTAAAGCGGCGGACGGTCTTTCCGTCCGCCGCTGTCCCCTCCGCCATCCTAATCCGGCGGAGGGGAAAACGAGAGTGCTTGTCGGGCGGATTGTCTCCGCCAGGGTGGCGGTGGCCACCGCCACCCTGGCGGAGGCAATCCGCCCGACATACTAATGGACCCCTAAGTCTTCGTTTCACTGGGATGGACCCTGCCATCCTGCAAACGTCCCTGTACAATCACACATGCAGCGCTGTATTGTTTACTTCCTGCAGCCAGCTGAGCAGATCCGTCAGTGTAAATAATTAGTTCATACTGATCTAGAGGCATTATTTTATTTGGAAGAGCATATTCTTGTTCTTATTGCTGGAATGCTTGTGTTTTTAGCCTTGGGTCATATCTATATTCTAAATCTGTTGCAGTGAGGAATTATGCCATTGTATCCATCTTGAATGTAATGCTTTAGCATTAGGAACGCTAGCCTTTGTAGCAGCCTCTAAGGCTGGTACTGGAGTTACAACAATTATTCATTTCCCCTTTCTCTTACTACAGCAGTCTGAACTGCTGTCAAGATTTTTTCTGTAGAATCAAAACGTATTTCAGTGTTTGTGTTCAAGTGTGATGTGTATGCTATGGCTACTGTTTCTCCTTCATTAAAGGTTAGGTAAGTGTGCCCAAATTGACCCACCTTAACATGGATCACCATTTTGCGTACGTTTACGTGTGTCTGCAAGTGTTTTGAAGCTATCATGTCAGCTTGAAGATAGCAAAGGATATCTGTGTGTTCCTGTGTCCAGTGCATAACTGAAAAATCAGGTCTTATTAATTCATAGAAAGGTTTTACACTTTCTGTGCCATCTAAAATGTACGTTCTGCCACAATTTTAAAATCCCAATATGGATTGTAAGTTCTTCAAAGATTTAGGAGGTTGGAGCAGCGCACACTTTTCTAAAAAGTTAGCTGCCAGGCTTTTACTTTCACTTGATAACTCATATCCCAAAAATAGGACATTGAGGTGGGCTAGTTTTGATTTTTTTAAGTTACATTTGTAGCCCTCAAAGGCGAACCCCAAAATTATGTTGCTCACCCTGGACAAGTGATGCTTTAAATCATCATCTTTCATATAAATATCATCTACATAGGACAATGCCTCTTCATCCATATTCTGAACTAATTCTGCTACCCTAGCTCTGAATAACCCAGAGCTATTCTTATACCCTTGGGGGAGTCGACAAGATTGATCCTGGGAGCCTAGCGCAGAAAATGTTGTTAAATATCTGCTTTTGGGCGCTATATTTTGGCAGAGAATCCATTTGAAATATCTAGTGTTGTTTTGTATTTTGTGTGCACAATGTTATTCATTAATGCACCACTATGTGCATTCTGTACTGCAAATATTTTTGTGCATGTGTTTAGTAATAGTAAGTAAATAGTTTATTGTGTAGTTAATTAAAACCATTACAATGTTCCATAACATAAAATATATTACATATTGCCTTCATGAACTGTTATAAAAAATCAGATGAAATCAATTAATATCAAGCTTAAGAAACATTTTGCAATTTGTACAAGATCTGATAATATTGTAAACATTATTCTTTCTTCAAATTCTCAAAATAAGTTAACAATTTGATTATATAACAAATTAATTGTGGGTCCTTTGAGTCCATGCTCATTATTACTGCTGATCTGCAGGTACGTATGCATTTTTCATTAAACTTTCTCTTAAGCAAATCCTGACGGCCGCGCCATAGCCCTGGGCAGATACATATCAGATGCGCAAAATCCTGTACTGCTGCTCCACATAGATCGCAGTCTTTTCGGCCATGGGCCCTCCAGATCGGTTGATCGGTATTGGACGGTAATTTGCCCGTGCGGAACTCCATATACTTAGTTTTCAGATACGGCGGAAATGTTAAGGCCAGATATGCTGCAGGCTCAGGCCTTGTATATGCTTGTAGGACCATCCATGCGTGCGCACGTCGGCTTAAGGTTGCTTTATCTTCAATTAATGAGTGAGCTTTTGCCGTTTTTTTTATAATCATCTGAAAAGATGTCCATGGCAGTTTCCTTTGCCAGAGAGCCTCCATCTTGGTTATTTTCAGTGAGGAATTAAAGTACTTTGCGTAGTATGATTTTGTATCAATTCAATTCAATTCAATTCAAAGACAGCTTTATTCGGTGTTTTGACAAAAAACCATAAAAGCACACACAAAGCAAAAATGCATACATGAAACACAGACATTAGCTTTACATTTACATAGCCTATTACAAATTGCATAATGATAAAATCAGAGCATATAAAAACAATTATTAAAATACATATAAATAGGGAAATTCGTGGGGAAGTTCATAAAAAGTCATACAATTCATAGGGTTTCGAGGGATCATATGGTCATTGCAGCGAGTATGTATTATTTGATGTAGTTATGCACAAGATAATACATTTTGCGATCACAGTCACAAGTCATAGTCATTAGACCAAAGTCCCTCTACATTTTACAGCAAATGTCAAAAATTTGATCGCCGCGATAATGGAGAATTCATCTTGCAGCATGTACAGTCTGAGCAGTGCAGGTTTACATTTTCTCAAACCCCAGGACTTTAAAATTGGAATCAGATATCTTTTTCTACCCCACTGGTAATACTTGCAAAAAAAGATACAGTGTACATTTGACTGGGTAGATATATCATCGCACGGACATTTTATCAATTTAACCGACCAATCATTAGGGGCAGGGAACGATATTAACCTATAAAAACAATCAGTCCTCATTCGTGTAAGAAGCATTCTGTGGTAGCACGAAAAAGCTGGTGCCAGATAAGGATGGAGACCCAAACCGTGAAGAATAAGACGGTGGGCTACAATTGTACTCTTATTCCCATCTAAATACCACCTCCTCTCTTCCAATAAGTCGAGGCATGCCACTTTTAGAGCCTTTTTAGTTATTCGTGTGCATGAGGTGGGATTTAGGTAGAGATCTGGTTGACCAACAGAGTTCAAATTTTTTTTAACATAGGCTAACCATGGAAGCTTTCTAGAAGCGGTTTGATTTAAGCAGTCTTGGATTACTTCCCTGCTAAAGATTGTATCCTCACATGTCCAAATCTTATGCCACAGCATAACTGGAGCTATCTTTATCAGATCGGCGATATGAACTCTATCTAGTTCGTTATGGCATATAGTCGTAGAAGTGGATCGTGGGACTGATAGCAGGTACCTGAGAAATGCGTTTTCCACTGTTTGTATTTGGGAGCAATCTGCCAACCCCCAAATACCGGCCCCGTATGTAGCTGTGGAGACACATTTAGCTGCATAGATCTTAAGCAGTATATCTACAGGTTTCCCGCCCAATCTTTTGGCAAATTGTTTAACTGCACCTATCGTGCGAGAGAAAGCCAAATTACGAGAAGTGATTGCTGTTGTCCATGTGCCCTTATTATTAAAAGTGATGCCTAGGTAAGAGAATGTTTTAGTCGTGGCTATCTTTGTATGGTTTACAAAGGTTTTGCAGTCTAATTTGGAGTTATTTCTAGAGGTACAACACATTGTAAAAGTTTTTCCAACATTGATTTTTAATCCTCTAGTGCTCATAAAGGTTGAAAATCCCGTTAAAGCTCTCTGGAGGCCCAGCTGTGTGCGAGCCATGATCAAGGCATCGTCAGCGTATAATAATAGTGGGACTGAGAGGCCATTTATTTTGGGATAGTCCACTTCTAAGTCAGATAAAAAGACTGCTACCTCATTAATATATAAATTAAAAAGGAATGGCGCAAGGATGCAGCCCTGTCGAACACCCTTTTCTATGGGAAATTTTCTAGTTCGCTCTCCGTTTTTGCCATATCTAACCGTGGCACCTGCATCTCTGTATAATTCCTGTATAAAAGATAAAATGTGCAAGTCTATTCCCATTTTAATCAAGGTCTTCCATAACACTCTATGATCCAGGCAATCAAAGGCCGAGGTTAGATCAACGAATGTTAGGAACAGGTTCCCTTTTTTTACTCCAATATATTTACTCATTATTAGGGTCAAGTTTAATCCCTGCTCTACTGTACCTAGGCCGGTCTTAAAACCGTATTGGAATTTCGAAAGAATCCCATTACTTTTGGTCCAGGCTTGTAGTTTGGTTAGCAGCACTCTGCCCGCTACTTTCATCAGAGTGTCTAGCAGGGAAATGGGACGATAGCATTTTGGGTCCTGCCTGTCCCCTTTCTTAAATATTGGGATTACTATGGCTTCATGCCACGTGTCGGGAAAACCTGTTTTACTATAGGCATTTATTACATTAGCAAGCAAGGGGGCCCATAGATCGACGTTCTCTTTAAATAAATCAATAGGGACTCCATCTGGGCCAGGGGCCTTTAGATTAGCACTCTGGGAGATTGCTTGCTCAACCTCTAATGGGGTAATAAGTATGTTTAGTGGGAAACTATCTTGAATTGGCAAAAGTTCAGCTTGCCCATTAGTAGGACCACCTTGTGGTGTCACGGAAGAATTTAGCGTTACTAATGAGTCGCTCTTGTACAAGGACGTAAAATAGCTAACCCATACGTCTTCCGTTATGGCTACCTCCATGGAGTCTGCCTTCCTATCAGAAAAGAAGGGGGCATTCATTTCTTTCCAAAAAGAAATATTATCCCGTAAAGCACTTGCCTTTATCAATGCTTCCCAAGCGTTATTTTTCAATTCTTCCTGCCTACCTCGTAGTGTCTGCTTATAGGCTCGCCTGGCGGCCTTAACTGAGCCAATATCTTTTGGCACGCTCTTTAATGCCTGTAAGAGAACTTTATGTGCTCTAGTACAGGCAGAATTGAACCAGCCAAATAATCTTCTTTCCTCGCCATCCTTTTGTTTTTTAGTTAGCTTCTCGTTTATAGAGGCAACTATCTTGCCATAAGCCGCTATGATCTGCTGGGGATTAGGGCAGTGTTCCAGACAAGTAGTAAAATGTTGCACTTCTTTATGGATTAAGTCCTCCAAGAATTTTTTGGAGTCAATCTTAGCCCATTTGATGGCGTATCCGTTTTTCCTGGCTAAGGAGACAGAGTGACAGTGAAGTATATCGGATATGCTCGTTGTTTGGCTCCCACAATTTCCTAAAGAGATGCTTATACTGATTGGAAAGTGGTCACTCATTGCCAGATCTTCAGTGTCAAACCCCAACAAAGAACCTTGGTTATTATTGGACACTAAAATAAAATCTATTACAGTACCTGCCCCTCGTCCGTGAAAAGTTGTTTGAAATACTACGGAAGGTTCGCAGAGTTCATTGGCGAAACCCAAATCCCAATCGTGCATGAGTTGATTTAACATATTGCCAAAAATAGAATGTTCAAAATGTGTGGTGGGATCCCCTCTTAAATTAAATATGCCGCAATTTTTTGTCTCACTGTACGGGCATAAATGGCAGTTAAAATCTCCAGCTATGAGGATACAGTCTGCGTCCCCCACACCTCTCTTTAACATTGCAGTTAAATTAACTAGTAATGCTTTCAGATCTTCTTTTGGCACGTTATTGTATATATTAATCAGAAAAAGGCTCCGCCCTTTAGCTTTAATTGCAAGTCCCTGTAGCGATTTACATACTCCTGTTCTAAGACCTCCCCCCTCGTTTGTGATCACTTTTAGATTGCACAGATTAGAAATAAAGATACACAAACCACCAGAGCCTCTGCCTCGATTTCCCTGTGTGGATGGGATAAAGAAGGTGCTAAAGCCCTCTATGTGAGTCTCCTCCCGATCCCAACACTCCTGAAGACAAATTATGTCCAGGTTTTTCATAAAGGTTAGAAATAGCTGATCCCTTGATTTTTTAGCTAGCCCTGCAATATTCCAAGATGTTATTTTTAAATTGGTTTTGCCCCCATTCTGTACACAGCCTTCAGCCTGGGAGATTAAAGTCTCAGTGCCCGCTACACTGTGTACTATATCTTTTTGGGTTTGTATAGTCTCTAACGAACTTAGGTGTATACTCAGATTATCAGATTTTTTAGAGACTGGGGATCCTTCCGATATTAGACCCATGACTAATTGATGTGAGGACTGCTGATCCGGGAGCACTATCTCCCGATCAAGGACGTCAGCTGTTTTCTCCAGGGGCGAAATAGTACTGCAGTGGATCTGGAGGTCATTGTACATTTGAACTGGGTGATCTGGAACCAAAAAAGTGGGACACAGCATTGCTGACTGATGTACCAATTGTTCCCCTACTATTCGCGTTGTTGGTCAATCGACCATATCTAAACAGTCATACCTGTTCCTTGTGGGGAAGCCCCTCCAGTGTTCAGGATTTAGCTCTTCTCTTCTTGGTAACCATGGGCGAGCATCCCATTCTCTAGACCAGTGATTATTTCTATTCCTGTTTCTATTTCTATTGAAATGCCCCACCTGTGTCCAAGGCCAATCCTGGCCTTCCTCCCAACTGGAAGATTTGCCGTAATTAAAAGTGTTTACAGGTGGATAGAAGAAGGAAAGACGCTGTACATCAATCCCCCCCCCTTTTCTCTAGAGCTGGCCAGGAAGAAATATAGTCAACTGTGGAAGGGTCGTCACAATTGACTATAACACAGTCACCCTGTATAGTTTTTTTAGTATCCCCAATCCAGAACACTCTTCTTAGTGAGGTAATTCTACTGGAGTTTGCGAATTGGAGGGGTCTATTTTGACTCAACCACTGTAGTACTTTATTTCGCAGAGACCATGGGGGTTCTTCGACATTGTCTGCCAGTTCGGGGACCCCAGTAAGGATGACAGTATATGGGGTCGCCTCAGGTGGCAGATGTATCGGACGCCTATACCTTACACCTTTCCTCTCCAGGGCCTGAGGTTGTGAAGACTGAGCTTTGTGTGTTGTGTGTAGGATGTCCTTCGATTTAGCTTGCTGAGTTTTTGCTTCTAAGGGAGCCGGGGTAATTTGAGAGTTGTCTATAGTGCCATTTGGTTTTCCCTTCCCATCTATTAGAGTAGGTTTTGGGGTGTTTTTTATGGCCCTCTGAACGGGTTGTGTATTTATAGCTCTTTCGAGCGGAGCAGGCTGTGGTCGAGTGACTGGTAGAGAAGGTTGAGCCAGTTTACTGGCCTCTTTAGGTTTCCCCTCCCCTATGGTAAGTGTGCCTAATGATTTCTGTGTGAAAACTGGAGTGTTTATTTTCGCTAGTTGTTTCTCAATAATCATCAGGGTCTTTTCCATAGGTTGAAAATAGCGTTTTAGCAGCTCCCCCATACTATTTATCAAAAGGTCATGTAGTGTTGCGCATGAGGTGCATGGATCATGTGTACCACCCACTGCTCCCCGAGTTTTTAATATCTCCCGCGGGTCAGTATTCTGAGATGCAGAGTTGTTATCAACGTTTATGGGGATAGGAGTAGGCTGATCTAACACAATTATGTGACTGTTTAAATTGGGAGGTGGTTTGGTTTCGTGTAGATCAAGAGTACACTCATGTGAGTTTGTGTCCCTGATCGTCCTTTTGGCTACTGCACCCTCCCGCATACCCGTGGAGTTCGCCTCTGTTATGTCAGCATGATTATGAGCAAATTGTAGATCAGGTGTTTTTTCAAGATCGTCACTATAGTGGGAACCTAGTGATAGTCGGGTAGCGGATAAATCCACAGTGTTTGGGACAGTGTGTATCAAAGCGTTAGTATTTTCTGCTACATTGAGCAGAGGGGTGATCGGTCCCTGATGGATAGGAGTTTGGGCAGAAGCTAGAGGACCCATAGAGGATCTTCTCGCGACTTCCAGTTCATGTGATACTCTACGCTCCAACATGTGTATACTCTGCTCGATCACTTCATTAGTTTTAGTAATGAATAGGTCTATAGGGCCTGTTATCTGGGCGACTTTGAGCGCCTTTTTGCTTCTAGTGCCCTTATTCATTACTGCACAACGAGAAACAGGATAAATAATAAATGACAGATAATGACTGGCAACAGTATACAGCACCCACGTGAGTCAACACAGTGTCTCGTAGAAATAGGATTGGAAAATAAACAATTAAAATACCGTGGCCCAGTCCAGTCTATCCCGGTCTTAAACGGGCCCGCCCTTGGCCCGGGCTTTGCCCGGCGTCCCGCTCGCGTCCCGAGAGACGGTGGTGTTGCTGCTTTTGAGCGCCTCCTGGCGCTAGCAGGTGACGCAGCAGAGCGCTGGGGCTTCTGGGGGCTGTGGTTCAGTCCTCGCTCGTCTCCACTCGGCGACCCCGCTCTGATGGCAAGAGAGCGAAGGGCGGCGGGAGACAAGCGGTAGAGGGTCCACGGATGACACAAATCTCCCCAGGCAATAAACGGAGTCAGAATGGCAAGTCAGGCTTCAACAGGTTAGCAAGCAGAAAAGGTTTCCCCCGCTCGACCGTGGTGTTGCTGCTTTTGAGCGCCTCCTGGCGCTAGCAGGTGACGCAGCAGAGCGCTGGGGCTTCTGGGGGCTGTGGTTCAGTCCTCGCTCGTCTCCACTCGGCGGCCCCGCTCTGATGGCAAGAGAGCGAAGGGCGGCGGGAGAAAAGCGGTAGAGGGTCCACGGATGACACAAATCTCCCCAGGCAATAAACGGAGTCAGAATGGCAAGTCAGGCTTCAACAGGTTAGCAAGCAGAAAAGGTTTCCCCCGCTCGACCGTGGTGTTGCTGCTTTTGAGCGCCTCCTGGCGCTAGCAGGTGACACAGCAGAGCGCTGGGGCTTCTGGGGGCTGTGGTTCAGTCCTCGCTCGTCTCCACTCGGCGGCCCCGCTCTGATGGCAAGAGAGCGAAGGGCGGCGGGAGACAAGCGGTAGAGGGTCCACGGATGACACAAATCTCCCCAGGCAATAAACAGAGTCAGAATGGCAAGTCAGGCTTCAACAGGTTAGCAAGCAGAAAAGGTTTTTTTTATCATTTCGCAGAGTTTCCCAGAGTGCAGAGTTGATAACTAGATCCTGATTCAGCCTTATTTTATACCAAAATTTGATTGTCTCGTACCTTTTGTGTATTTCCTGTTTTTGTAATTCGAACTCAAGAGGTACTTGGGCTGGCGAGGCATCACATGGCAGATGGAATACTCTTTTATAGACAAGTGTTTGTATTTTGTCTAATAATGGCGCACTTTTCCCATGATGAACCACACTTCCATATGCAATAGTCGGTAGTAGTTTTGCTTTCATAACTGCAAGAAGCGGGGCAAACGATGGGCCTTTTAGTCGTTTTAGAATACTGCAAAAAGCAAACAGTAGTGCAGTTCCCTTTTTTCTATTGTTTCCTGTTGCGTAGCAAATGAAAACCTTCGGTCCAAGTATAAGCCCAAATATTTGTAGCTATCAACTACTTCCAACTTGGTGTTGTCAATTATAAATTTTGGGTGTTTCGGTCGACAGTTTGTTATAATCATGACCTTTGTTTTTTTATGTTTATTTCCATTAGATTTATTTTGGTATAATCCGCTAACTCATGGATTGATCGTTGCAATCCAATTCTAGTGTGGCTTAAAAGTACAACATCATCTGCATAGGACAAGTGTGTTAGTGGCAGTGTACCCAGTCGTGGTGGGTGGGAGTTGACCCCGTCTAGCCTTGGTGTTAAGTCAGCCATAAATAAATTGAAAAGGTACGGGGTCAATACACAGACTTGTTTAAGCCCTTCATTAGTGTGGATCCTCCGTGTGAGCCTCTGACCATCGGCAATCTTAACCTGCATCCAGGTGTTCGTGTAGAGGTCGATGATTGAATTTAGAAGTGTGTCTGGTAAGCCCTGTTGCTTAAGTTTGGCCCATAATATATGTCGATTGACGCGGTCAAAGGCCGCTTTAAAATCCACAAAGCATCGATGGAGTGCCTGTCGCTGTCTTAGGCTTTTATCGGCAATTAACCCTATTGCTAATATGTTTGATATTGTACCTGTGCTGCGTCGAAAGCCCGCCTGATTCATGGGAATTTTATTGTTTTCATCCGACCAGTTTATCAAGTCAGTTAGAATCAAGGATGCATAGTATTTGGCCTCCGCATCAATCAACGCGATCAGGCGATAATTTGCGGGATCTGTACGATCTCCAGCTTTGTATATTGGATTAATAATCGCACCTCTCCAACTTTCTGGGATTCTACTAGTAGTGCTAATCATCTGAAACAGGCTACTGATCTTGCAGGCCCAGAAATTGGGGTCCTGCTTATAAATTGCCTGTGGAACACCATTTGGACCCGGTGCACTGTCCAGCCGACTTTTTTTATGATCTGTAGAATTTCTGTTTCAGTGTAGGGTGCTATCAACTGAGATGCATCATCTTTCTGTTCTTCATCTGGCTTCGTCACGACTGTGAACGGATGGTCCGTAGTTTTTGAAACATTTGAAATTAAATGCTGTACCCATGCGTGCTCAGTAACGCAGGACATGTTGATAGTTTTAAAATTTCTATTCATGGAGTTCACCAGGCCCCAGAATGCCCTAGCATCGGATCTTTTTGCGTTATATAGCAATTTTGTCCAAAAGTTGTTTTCTTTGTTTTTTTTATAGATCCAGATTTGTTTTTTGTATTTCCTTTTTAATAGGCGTACTTCATCCCATATCTTTGACTGGGGTCTCTGACGTTGTGCCTTACGCAGGGCCTTTCTTAATTGCTTTCTCAAGCTTTGTGGTGTTTGACTCAGGTTACTATTGATATATTTTCGGTTATTAGTTGAGCATTTGTTGAATATTCCTGATTCGGTGAGTTTTTCCAGGAAAACGGTCCAGGTTTCTGAAACTATTTTATTTTCTAGCTCAAGTGATGTCATTAGATTTTTGGCTTTTAAAGCATGTGTTTAGTAGTCTGTAGTCTAAAACTAGATGGTATGAATTATCGGGTTTCATTATGGGAAAACAAGGATTATTCATTGGAGAGGTACAAGTATCACTAACATCTTGGTATTCAAGTGGATCTAAGATCTCCCTGACTTATTTTTTCGCCTCTTGTTTTATTGAGTACTGTCTCTGTGGAGTTGGAGTAGTTTTTAACTGGCATTACATGGTGTGGTGACTCAGCATTCCACCCAACATGGTTGCGATATAGGGCCGGAGCAAGTGCTCCCGCCCACTCCTGCACGTATGTTTGTTTTATATATAGTGGAACGTGATCGGAAAAAGGTTTTAAAATTACCGTTTCTCCCTTTGGGCAATCCATAACAATTTCAAGCAGTGAATCTTTTTCAGCTAACAGAATGTCATAGCCAAGAGTTAGGTCCTCCCAAAAGAGGCCTTTAATTTTTCTGTGTATGTCCCCCTCCATTTGGAGTGTTATCTCATGTAACCTATGTGGGACACTTATCTTTGTACCAGGTGTTTCCAATGTGATATGCTCATTCAACTCTGCTGTCACCAGAAATTCCATCAGTTTCTGGCGAGCTATTGTTACTCCTGCTGTGCTGTCTAGCATCTTCAGAGCCCATTCCCCATTCAGAAGTTGAGTCTTCAGAATTCTGGGCACGTCTAACTTTAAGACCTGCTACTTTCTTCTTATTAAATTGAGAGTTTTATTTTGGCTTCTCTTTTTTTCTTGGAAGTATAATCTGAAGTGCGTGGGGTGTCTCTGAACTTTGTACGCTCTTTTTGTCTGTGTTCTGACCATCCTTCCCTCTTGGAGTTTCTTGGTGAACCCTGAAAGGGACACGTGGAACGTGTATCAGTATCCTGATACCTGTCAGGTTTTTTTTTTTTTTTTTTAAAGTTTTTATTGTTGCATCATGTCAGCATATGTATTAATTCAAGCATTTAGATACGTGGCGTCAACATTCCTCCATATTCAATTCGACTCGCAACATTTCCTTTTTCTTTAACATTAAACAACAAACAACAGTCAGGTGTATGGCTTGGTCTTACAGAAGCATGGTAGGTATATGTAAGCTTTCTAGTTGCGTCAGGCCGATGGCCGGTATCCACTACCCACACGTAGTCTTATCATCCCTTACGCCAGAAGGGCGAGATGGTACCTAGGCAAACCGCACCCCTGTCACCCCGCCCCGCCCGCAGTCCCATGTTTACACTACATCCTCCTCCTCCTCTGAACTATCTATATCTTCTTCTTCCTGTAGAGGTTCACAAGGCTCCCCCCTGTAAACATTCCATGGCATCCATATTTTGTTCCATTTACGTGGATTGGCCCTCTGCTGATACACCGCCCGCTCCACCATCATGAGCATGTCCATATTTTTGCACCACTGTGTCAGAGTCGGTGTCTCTGATGCCCCCCATCTTTGCGCTATGTCTCGCTTCGCTAACATCACCCCTATAATCACCCATTTCCGCCCGTGTGATGTCAGGTCGGTCGGGCCCCATACATCCTGTCAGGTTTTTTAATGTTATCTCTATTCCTAAGGTTGTATCTTATTTCGGAGGGCTCCTGCTGAGAAGAACCGCTCCTAGATAGATATCTATTATCGTTAAACATTTTTCATTGTTATTATCCCATTTCTTCTTGCAAGAATCTGGTGCTTGCTTTGTTATCCTTTTCAGGACCACCCATAAGTTGAGGTTTTGTTGCTCTTGCTCCTAAACTATCTCTACCTAATTCAGTATAGGTGTCTGTGATAATTTTAGGTAATTCACGTTCCTGTTGTAAAGGAGTGAAATCCCTCAGGCCTTGGCGTATTGCCACTGCTGCTGCTTCCCCGTTTATATTTGCTAATATTATTGTGGATACCTGGGCAAAATTACCTAATAATTTTATCCCTAAGTTCGTAGCAGGTCCTGCTCCATACTCCGTTGTATTTGCCTTAAAACATCTGGTATTACTGCTAATGATGGGATACCATGTGTTCTGGTATATATGTCAGCTAAAACTGTACCCCAAGAGGTACAATCCTCTATTTGCGGAGCTATTCCCATTGGCAAGCAGATTGTTAGCATTCTGTGTTTTTCCTGAGGGTTTGTGTGTGGAAACACTGCCTCTAGCTGTGTTATTTTCTGAGCTATCCAGAATGGCATTTGCTCACGTTTTGTGGGCATTTTACCCATAACTGCGTACATCTTTTGTGGAGTAAATTTGTCCTGTTTGTGTAGCTCTTGGCTGATGTGTAAGTGTTCTCATCACAAACATTGTCAGGTTTCTGTAAAGTTGTATTATTTCTTTATGAAGTGAGCGTAAGTCTGCCACTGGCAGTGAGTCAATGTCTGGATGTGGTATGTAAGCTGCTTGGACAGGGCAAGCGGATCCATCCATTCTAAGCGGACCTAGTCTTACTTTGAACCAGTTTATTTGCTCCTGGTAGGTGAGAGGAACTTCAGTGTCCTGATACAGACAGTATTCATCTGGTGTTTCATCTTCAGCGTAAGAATAAAATGTATTTGATTGTGCTTCTACCTGAGGGAATTCTCTTCAGTCATTGTTGAAAGGTTTCTCAAGGAAAAGTTTCAAGGAAACTGAGATAAGGTTTTTAAAAAAAATCTTTTTTTTAAAAACAAAATTACAAAGAAAAGCATCAGGTGACTTAAGCGTTCAATACACATGTCAATGTTACCTTTCCATACTTACAGAATAATAAATACAAAATAAAGACAATGGATCACAGGGATTCGTGCACTTCCATTACTTCCAGACACACTGGAGGCGGGCAAATATCTCCACGGTACCGATTCCAGGCCTCCCATACCTTCCCCCACTTCTCCGGGTACCCCCTGGCTACTTAGACTGACCTCTCCCTGAACATGCACCAGTCCAAGTCTTCCCCCCATTTCGCAACTCGGGGTGGCTGACTGGCTCCCCACAATTGAGCTATGTTCTGTTTCGCTATCATACAAGCCAATGTCACCCATTGTTTCCCGTATATGCTCAGATCTGTGGTGTCCTAAACGTTCAGTATGCACCTACGGGCCTCCGGTCGTATCTCCACCCCCAGAACCTCTCGCAACTCCTCAAGGATCAACACCCAGTAATCCTGCACCTCCGTGCAGTGCCACCAAATATGCATAAAGGTGCCAAGCTCTCCGCATCCCCTCGGACACTCCCCACTCTCCCCTCGACCCATGCGAATCAGACGAGGCCTCGTAACATATGACCTATGTAAAATCTTCAGTTACACTAATCTGAGCCTCATCTGTATCGCTACTACGCTTGGTGAGGAGACTGCCTCCTGCCAGTCCTCATCATCCAGCTACAGCCCATCTGCACTCCAGTGCGACCTGACATGCACCAGCGGGTCCTCCATATTATTTATGAGCTTTTTTTATATTAAGGAGATAGTCTTCTCTGGGAGGGGCCCGTCCAACACTCGATCTTCTAGCGGGGAAGCTTCGGGAAGTGTTGTGTCTCTAGGGTCGTGTTTAAGCAGAGCATGACTAATCTGGAGGTAGCAGTAATGCTCACTATCATGAAGTCGGTACTGCTGCTTGAGAGAGTGAAATGTGTGTATCGTGTCCGACCCCCACACGTCCTTGATCTGCGTGATCCTTATAAGATCCCATTTGTCAAACCCCTTGGATTTCCACAAGCTTCCCAACTTCTCCGAGCTCCACAAGGGGGTGGCAATCGTGAGTTTCCCCTCCCACCCCAGATATCTGTTAGCTGCATGCCACACTTGCACGGCGTGCGCCGTTGGCCCAGTCAGGGGAAACCGGCGAGAACTGGCATATAACGCCCTAGTGAAATCACCCCCTGGCACCTGCCAGCGGTCCATAGCATATCCCGGGTCCCCTGGGGACCCATATACAACATGATTCACTGCCGCCAGTTGGGTAGCCCAATAATATTTCCGTAGATCCGGCAGTCCTATCCCCCCATCAGACCAGGGGAGGGTGAGTTTCGAAAATGCTATTCGAGATCTGCCATCCCAGAGAAGCCCTCTCTGGAGACCTCTTTTTCCCGGAAGTAGGACGCCGGTACTGGGTCCGTCGCGTTTTGGAGTGCATATAAGAATCGGGGGAGGGCCATCATCTTGAAGAGCTCGGCTCTAACCAGGAGGGAGAGCGGAAGGGCCTTCCAACGCTCAACGTCTCTCCTGAAACAAGTCAACGGGGTGCCCAAATTATTAGCAAACCTCAACTTCGGGTCAAGCGTGACATAGATACCGAGGTATCTGAACCCTATCAGCTCAATTTGTATCGGGCATGCCTGTGGGTTCACCGGCGGATCGCCCCATAGGACGAAAGGCACTGATTTTGACCAGTTAATCGCAAATCCGGAATATCTTCAGAATATCGCCAGCACATCCAGAAAACAGTCCAGGGAGCCTCTGGTATTAGTAAGGTAGAGAAGGATATCGTCGGCATACAAGGAGATTTTGTCCTCCCATTCTAACATCCACCGCAGGCCTCGTATCGATCGGTCCCACCGAACCCATGCCGCCAGGGGCTCCAAGGCCAAGGCAAAGAGAAGCGGGGACAATGGACATCCATGTCTCGTGCCTCTACTGAGGGTAAAGTCGGTAGATCTGTGATTATTCATGACTACTCTAACTAGGGGTTTCGCGTATAATAGGCGTATCCAACCTATACACTCTGGTCCGAAGCCCAACTTCTCCAACACCACAAATAGGTAGGGCCATTCGACCCTGTCTAGGGACACTAGCGCCGCCAGTTCCTGTATCGTTGGGGTCCTGCCCAGTATACCGTTTAACCTGCGCAAGTTGAGGGCCGTATTCCGATGGGCATGGATTGATCCGGATGTACCAAGGCGGCAACCACTTTTACCAATCGCGTCGCGAGCAACTTCGCAAGGATTTTGGGCTCGGCATTGAGGAGCGAGATTGGCCTATATGAAGAACAGAGTGTCCTGGGTTTACCCTCCTTGTGGATGACCATAATATTCGCCACCCGTTGGTCGTACAGGAGTTGACTCCGTGTCCTCTCCCTACTCTCTATAAACATGGACCTGAGAAACGGAGCAAGTTTATTAGCACTCAATTTATACAACTCTGTGGGATTCCGTTTGGCCCCGTTGCCTTCCCGGAGTGCACCCCTCTAATGGCTTGGGCCACCTCATCATCTGTGAGGGAGGACTCTAAATACTCCCGGTTTTCATCCAAGAGCGTGGGCTTCTGAATATCCTTGATCATCTCGCTATTGTCCGCCTCGGAGTATCTACACGCCGAGGTGTATACCCCACCATAATATTTAGCGAAGTCATCCGCTATCGCTTGTGGGTCTGTGATTATGGTGGAGCCCGCTCCCTGCAGTTCCGGTACCGACCTTGATGCCCACTCTCCCTTCTCGAGCCACGCAATTAATTTACCAGCCTTATCTCCATGTTCATATATTCTGCTCTGAGTGTCGTCCTACTGAGCCCTGGCCTTGTCCCCTGCAAGGCTTCTATATTCTACCTGTCTCAGTTTTAAGAGGTGTATACCCTCCAGAGTTGCCGCCCTAGACACCTCCGCATCCAACCTTATCACGTCTACCTCCGCCTTCCCCATTGCGGCCTGACGCTTCTTTTTCTTCCCAGTAGCCAACGATAGCACCTCCCCTCGCACAACCGGTCTTATAAGCTTCCCAAAGGGCCTGCGCAGAATCCACAGTGCCCCCATTTTCCTGGAAATACCTCTCTGTGATCTCGACGATCTCTTTCTTGGTAGCAGGATCTCTTAGGATGCCACGCGCTAATAGGAGCCACCCTACCGACTGCAGCTTGACCAACCTCTACCTGGAGCCAAACAGGAGAATGATCGGAGATTCCCCTTCCCAGGTGTCGCGTCTCCCTGACCGCGGCAGCCAAAGCCTCCAGTACCAGTATGTAGTCTATTCTGGACAGGTTGTGGTGTGCGGCGGACACATGTGTGTATCGTATCTCTGTCAGGTTACGTACCCTCCACCTATCCACAAGCCCTGTCGTTTCCAGAAAGTCAGGGAGCCACCTCTGCGCCAGCCTTAGTGTTCGAGCCGGGTGCCTGTCCAGCGCTCCGTCTACTACCGCATTACAGTCTCCCCCCATCACTAGGAGGCCCAAAGGCAAAGTGAGGAAAACAGCACCAAAGTCTGGGAAAGTATCTGACTGAAGGCCTGGCAGGACATAAATAGACATGAAAGTCACCGTCCTCCTGTCCCGCCCAATATAGCAACCTCTCTGGCCTGGATGGACAGGGGAAAGGAGTTCCTCTATAGATGCCTACCCCTCTAGACCCTGCGGTAAACCCAGCATGCGCTGCTAACTTATACCTCCCTTTGTGTAGGGCCATGCAACGATTGCCGATAAGATGTGTCTCCTGTAATAGGACTACATCAGGAGAGTGTTGTCTAATCAACTGGCTAACCATTCCTCTCTTAATACTGTCCCCCCAACCTTTCACATTCCAGCTTAGCACTTTTATCCCCGATCCCTGACTAACATTTGATATTTAACCAGTACGGGCACAATACAATCACCATGCTATCACCTGATGCAGAAAAATAACAATAAGGAAAAAAACACCTTGCAAACAGTCCTGCACACAATGAAATCTCTGAACCAAACATCCCCTTCCGCTCCCAACCTCCCCTGCACCCCTGCACATGGCTAGCGCCCATACCCAACTCGCAGTGTGCCTGTTGCCCAATACCCAACTTGCTAATTAACTAAAAGTAGCAACTAAGAGGAAACCAGTACCCCGCCTCCCCCCCAGACCCCTCCAAAGTACCTCCCCGAACTCCAGGGTAGTCCACAGCAATCTATAAGTCCACAAAGTCTAAGTAAGGAATTAGCTGCAGAACCGCCCCACCACCCGACTCTCCCAAGCAATATGAAAATTCCTACGGCCTTCATCATTCCTGTACCTGTCGTTCCTCTCCACCGCCGCAATCTTGATCGTCCGGCCCGGCCCAGGGCCTGCTGTCTAGCCAGTCCGATTCCACCTCCGGATTGTCAAAAAACCAGGCCTTCCCGTTGATTTCCACACGCAGCCTAGGTGGAAACATCATGGCATACCTCAGTCCCTTTTCCCTGAATTTCTTCTTCACCGGGAGGAAACTTTGCCGTTGCTTCTGTACCACCTGGGTAAAGTCCCGGAAAGAAGGACAGAGTTGCATTTTCGTATCGGAAGGGGACCCTCGCACGAGCCGCCTGTAGAATAGCATTTCTATCACAAAAGTTCAGGACTCTCGCAATCATGGGGCAGGGGATGCCTCAGGTCTGGGCCTCCCCCCTGGCACTCGATGGGCGCGTTCAATTGTAAAAAGGTTGCTCAGTCCCTTGGGCTTAAGATGATTAAGAACAATGTCTTCTATGAACAAGTCCGGCGCCGGCCCCTCCGATTTCTCGGGCACCCCAAAGATGCGTATGTTGTTATGCCTGGCCCTCCCCTCATATTCATCGAGCTTCCAGTCTGTCGCATCATGGGAAGTCTTAAGGTCGCGTACTTCCTGCTGCAGCAACGCCATATCGTCGATCAAACTGGCAGTCTTGATATCAAGCGATTTAACTTTCTCACTCGCCTTCGTTAGATCTGCCTGTATCAGGTTGACTTCAATCGTGACCGGGTCCAATTTATTGTCCAAGGATTCCATTTTTCCCCTAGAGTAGATTGGACCCCATTTATAGCCGCCATGACGTCCAGGAGTGTAGGATCAGTGGGGGAACCTTGTGGGTCCCCCCCCGGTCAATTGGGCCCTCTTCGATTCAGTGGGGGAGCCTTTAGGCATCGTATAGCGGTCCAGTTTGTTGAATTGAACGTGCTTCGATCCTTTAGAAGACCTGGACAAGGTCTTATCTGCATTCAGCTTCGCGCCATTTGGGCGGTTACCACTCTCCGTTGCCCCCCACCGATCACAGCCACTCTCCTGGCCTGTCCGCTTGCTGTCCGATTTCACCATGCCACTGACTGGCCCGTCGCGATTCAAGAGGCAGGCCAACACTCTTTTCCGCTCCTCAGACAGTGAGTCGGGACATAGAGCTCTGCACCAGCTCTCTGTCAGTATCCCCAACCAACCGAAGGTCCGTCTATCACTACGAGGGCTCACACCTCCATTCACAGGAGCATTCCTCCATTGCTTATTCCAGGCCACAATGTGGGGGCTCCAGGGAGTAGTCCCGCTTAACCCGACACTCCGCGGGCATGGCAGTAGTCGCCCGCTATAAAATGGTGTCTGCTGCCTCCTGGGTTCAGCTCAGGGCCGTGAAGCTTGAAGGCCCAGCAGAATTTCCTCTGGCACCACTGTGGCAATAATACATGTGGTCCCCCGCAGCTACTTCCACTAGATTGCCTCACCTCTGTGCTCCGCTACCTCCTCCTAGAATGGGCGCACTGGACCGATTATCTCACCCGGCCCAGCCGCCCTGTGCAAGTCAGTGTTCCTTTTGGCCGCCCGACGCCTCCACGGCTGTCCGTCACTCTCCAGCCCGCTCCCGCGGGAGCCACATGACCCCCAATGTGCTGCTATGTCTACCCAGTCCTCCACTCCAAGAATCACCATGGGCAGGCCGGCTCAGTTCACCTTCCTCTGTTGTGAGGGCCACCACTGCCGTCTCACTGCTCTCCGGGGCCGCCGCAGATGTGCGCCCTATCCAGGTCTTCCTGCTCCGGTATCGCCTCGGAGCGGCGTGCCCGCAACACCTGAGGCACCGATCAGCGCTCAGACTCTAGCTGCATGCAAAACCAGTCAGGGCAGCCCCCATACCACGATTCGGCTCCCCGAGGGTCCCCACGGCAACTCTGTCGCCGATCGTGGGTGGTGCAATTGAGGGGCCGGACCGCGACTTCCGGTTTCTGGCCCCGATGTTGACAGCCTCAAAGCCGGGCACCTCTCCTATTCCAGTCCCCGTCTCCGACTGCAGGTGGCGCAACTCAGGGCTCCGACGTCGGATCTGGTCCGGAGACACCTGAGGGAGCGCCGCTTCAACTCCGTCGTCGGGTGGAGTGTTCAGGTGACAGTATTTATGTCAGGATATGTCCGGAGGAGTAAGGGGTCTACGGAGCCGGGCTCTCACGCGGCCATCTTGGTCACGCGCGAGGCTCCTCCCTCTCTGAGATAAGGTTGTATGCACAATAGGAACAATTTGTCCTTGCCAAACCTACAGCCAATACATAGGATATGCTTACTCATCTGTGGCGGACAGTTCCCTTCCCACTCCAGATGATGTGGGGAAATGTGAGTAGGGGTCTCTGAGAATAGCACGACTGAACAACTCAGATTTGACTGTTAAATAGGTACCAAACCAACGATGGCGGCGCCTGGTCGTGTAGTTCCTATAAACCTACATAGGATCTGCGCGTTTAGACAACATACACTATAGGATTGGTGTCAGACTGATACTCCTAACAGGTTTATTAGCCTGAATACCAGCTAGCTCACAATGCCACTAGAAACTCCTCTTACCAAGGAGACATTAGTTCTTGGCAACTTTCGAACATGACAACCCTGTCCCATCAGGGATCGATGAAACAGTGTGATCTTGTTCACTCAGTCACTCATGCTCACTTTGTCTCAGAGATATTTACAGAAAAACGGAGGGGACTTTTTTCAATAAGCATTTATAGAACCAGCGTCATTCTAGTGTAAAATAGGTGTGCTGAAACAACCATTAGACAGAAACAGATATAAATGATTATAAGCACTAACAGAGTAAAAGGATGGTAGATTTCTAACATTGTGCTAAAACAATCAGTACAGTCAAGTATATAAAATACATGACAGTAAAATGCATACTCCTACGATGCGACCCTAACTCGATGTACCCAAGTGTACTTAGCATGTATGTAGGTGTAAAAGCCAAGAATCCATCTAAGATAAAGTCACCCCCTTTACCTGTAGTGAGAGACTGTGGGACCCTGTCTTGGTCTCAAGATGGACACCCCGCAAGGGATGTCAGACCACTGTGAGCTGGAGTGTCTTCATGCAGGAACCTCAGCGTCTTGTGTCAGTGAGTCAGCATGGAAGTCCCTTTCTCCTCTGACTACCTCAGCAATATATGGTGTATATATACCCAAAGTGGTACCCGCTGGGGATATACCTTGCTGTGTTGTGTCGGACTAGGATGATGGAAGGAATGACCAATATACATAGTTATTATGCAGGCGATGGTAGGCCTGCAGTCCTGCTGTGATTCCAAGAATCCTCACGCATGATGAATGAGGCTTAAAAGTTTTGGAAAAAAACCCATGTCATCTTTAGGCATTACCGTAACTAGGTAAAAGGTCAGTACTGAGAACCGTTATGTAGTGTAATGGTAGGGGAGAACATAAGTGAAAGGCTCAGTGACTACCTGAGCTTATATTGGGGTACCTATATGGAACATACCAGTAGGTCTTCACCTATTAAGCGATAGGTGATGACTATTCCACTCTACAGAAATAGCTCCTCCCATAATTTATTTTTTCCTATCTTCATAAAAGCCATATCTTTTGAAGGCATTTAAAATGTTGTCACCACTTAGGAGGTTATTTTTTCTAAAGGAGAGCGTCATATCTCAATATTGATGGGTACCTACATTATCCATTCATTCACTCTCTCTGGTAATCTTGGAGTCTCCCAAAAACACAACATACCGGCAGTCTCCCAAAAACACAACTTACCGGGAACATACAGCCACTTAACCTGTAGGTAATTAAGGGCCGTCCACCCCTACCCTACTACGCTGGACTAAACAGATTTTACAGGGGAGGAATAGTATTTTAAACATATTTTTCATAAAGCAGCTTTCCTAGTTGTAATCCCTTCATTATGTTTGTATTAAACATTACATTTGCATGTGAAAAGGGAAGTATTTATTCAGAATCATAATGACAGTTTTAAAATGCTGCAATAAATATAAGAGGCAAATAATGTTAGTGAAGGAAAGACAGACCTGTAAGATAAGTGAATGGTCATCCAGTGGGTTTGGAATGGTCCCCGAAGTGATCCTTTTTAACATAGACCTCCGCCCCTATGTGTGGTCTGTTCTGCCTGCTTACCTTTCTGTGGTGCTCTTCTATCATCCTGTAGTTGTGCATATTGTCTCTCCAGTGCCTCAGTTCCTCGCAAAGCATACCCTTCTGACTCTGCTTCCATAAACAAGGTTGTTTGTGAGGTTGACAACATGGGAAAATAGTTGGCACTACATTCCCACAAGCATTTTAAGAGATTAGTCTTGTTGGACATGTTTAATCTGGAAGAATGCAAAAATGTGTTCTTGCAGCGATGCTGATGGCTACTACCAACGGGATGAAGTATATCTGGTTGGTTATTTGGTGCATATATTTCAAGATTTGTTGAAGGCCTCGAAGAGAATAGTGCTGGTCTTCCCAATAACATTTGAAGTGCAGTCTGGTTCACCGATATGATGTCTGACAGGCGATGTTACTTTAGTTTTATTGAAAGAGTAATCAGAAAATATAGTTGAAAGTCTTCTTTACTCTGAATTTCTTTTGGTATGCTTATAAAGTCCATTGTTGAGTATCAATTGAATTAACAGAGCCTTTTAAACTCTGCCACCCATGACATCAGTACTTTGTGCCCTTTCATTCGAGGGCTGGGATGATCGTTCTGTCATTTCAAGATACATTGAGGACCATGGAAAAGCACCAGCAGCGCATAACTATTTTGCTACATTTTAATTTAACAGGTTTCTGAGAATACATTTTATGTGTTAACTATGTGAATGCGCACAGCGAAATGTTCATATCCTCTGCATTACATCAATAGTGCAGAGGGTGTTAATGTCTCATCCTTCTCCTAAACGGAGAAAATCCTTCAGGTACTTGCACCACAAATATATATACATTTTAAAATAATTTTGAGCTGTGAATGTGACCAGTAGTACACTGAAGTCACAAGGACTGCAATTGAAATCATTTTATTTAATTTAAGCATTATTTCGGCTAAGAACCATAAAAGGATTTCAGCAGAATACCACCTTTTATAAAATAAAGTCAATGTAATACAATAAATACATAGGTTAACCAATTAAAAACTACCTAAATATTTCATAATCAACTTGTTCTCCTCAATAAGCATCAACCTGTACAAACCAGGTATGCAGATCTAATCTTTGATCTAAAGCAATAAAACGAATAATTAAAAAAAGAAAAAAGTAATAGATAAAACAAGCATTTGCAATGTAATCGGTCTCGCATTTGGACCTAAAATGTATTTAGCTATGCAGCACATTAGCCTGGGTGCTGAAACATCTACTGTGACAAACCAGGTATGGGAACACATGGAGAGAAATATTGACTTTTAGCTGGAAATTGTATAGTCCAAAGCTCTGTTTTTAATATAAAATCAGGGTTCAGTGGTCATGTCACTGAAAATACAAGATTTGAAAAAAATATTATTGTCTACAGGTGCTCGTGGAAGACCATTTTTATGGACTGGAATCTAGAAAATGCGACGTGAGTATGGTATTTGATTAACCTCTGCTCGTCATTTTCTACCAAGAAAGTTAAATAGAGGCAGTTGCCAGAAAAATAAAAAAAAGAAAGTCCCTCAGCAGAAAGCAATTCTGGTATTTTATTGACCTCTACTGGTCGTTTTCTATCAAGACAGTTAAATAGAGGCAGTTAAACAGAAAAAAGTCCCTAAGCCGAAGCAGACAAGTACTAGCGCTGATCTCAATAGCCCACAAAGTACATATACATATAAGTATATACTAAAGTATATACAAGAGGTCTCAAATGCTTGACCTAAAGATATTCAATGCCAGCATGCATTATCTAACCTAATCTAAAATATATCAATAATTCAATACACAGTTACTACGTTTGGATAGTTAGATTGTTCACCTTCCACATGAGAGACACTTTGTCAATGTACAAGAGCAGAAGCATCACAACATACATCTTCAATTGGCTGGGCTGTGTAGATTTAGCTGTATGATGTGTAATAGTGGTAACATTAAATTATACTTGTGCTTATGCATGTCTATATTGGGCTATACACAGGTTTTCAGGTTTCAAGTTTTATAATCCACCTTTGACCTCAATATCCACATCCAGCCCAAATACTTATCCACTTGTACAGCGATAGTTAGATGGGGATCATATTTCAAAATTCAAAGTGCATTGGCTCTGCTTCTGGTCCCCAAATTTTTACAGAGTGGTTTAAGCCGTTTCAGCTGAGGAGAAGACTCATAACTTGTGCGAGCAAACAGGACATGGGTTTCTGATTGAGCCTGACATGGGGACACTGGGCACACCCACCAACATCCCAAGAACTTTTAGAAGCTCGCCGGGCCAATGTGCCAAACCTACATTGAAAGTACAGCTTCCTGTCTAGTGGTACTGTGATGGTATCCCAGGATGGTTCCAGGAAGCTGTAGCATTTGAAATCAGTAAACTTGTCAATAAAGGACGTACTCTGTACCACACATGCCTCACTTTAAAAAATCCATGATCGATAGTTTGACTTGATTACATCTGGTAATGATATCGGAGTAGCAGATGGATTATCCCCGAGCCCCTTCATATCTATATCAATTAAAAATGCTTTAATCTGGTGTAACCATGAATCGAACTGGTCTATCACTAAAACATTCCTCAATGCCATAAAATTGTGCTCTAATTCAGGGGAAAACTACAACGTTCTCCAATATAGAAGGGGGCGCACTCTTACTCTAGACGCTATTTATTTTACTGTCCAAATCTAACATTTTACGGGGTACTAACAAGGAGACAAGTTAAGGTTCCTAAAAACTTATTCTCTGCGATGGTTAGTGTTGCAATATTTGATAAGCCCCATATTTCTGAGCCATAGAGGGCAGAGCCCAAGGCCTTTACATCATATATTGGTAAGGCTGGGCCTATTGGTTTGGTAAAGTAATAACTGTGTTCCTTTAGAATGACCACACTAATCTGCCTAAGCTTCAAGGACTCTGCATCCACTTAGGATTTCCAAGCCATATCAGACACCAAGGGTACGCCTTAGTAACTAAAAACATATGTGTGTTCAAGTGGCATAGCAAACACAAAGAGATGATTGACAGAGCGCTGAAACCGTTCAGACACTCACCTGCAGTCACAGATCTGGGTTGAATTCATCATCGTTTTTAAGCTCACTTCTCCACCCCAGTTGAGACACAGCTATATTCGAATCAGTCTTGACCCTGTGCCTCATGGCAAAGTGAGCTAAAGAACGATGATGGATTCAACACAGATCTGTGACTGAGGGTGAGTGTCTTAAAAGTCTCAGCGCCCCGTTCAGCATCTCCTTGTGTTTGCTTTGTTCGCCCTAAGTTGGCAGGGTATCCCCAGGTGTGGATCCTGTGCTCACTTTGCCACTGGATTCAAGCTAGCCTGGCTGATAAGGTCTGTTAGCCCGAAACCGGTCCCAGGATGCTTGTGTCTGGTCCAGGGAAGACATGGCTTGACAGTTTGGGCTGGACTGTTCCCATGAGGCACAGAGTCAAGACTGATTTGCATATAGCTGTGTCTGAACTGGGGTGGCGAAGTGAGCTAAAAAACGATGATGGATTCAACCCAGATCTGTGACTGAGGGTGAGTGTCTGAAAAGTTTCAGCGCTCCATCCATCATCTCCTTGTGTTTGCGTTATTCAAGTGGCATGCCACTGAAGGAAGTGGCCTGATTTGGGTCACCTGGGTCACTAAAGACCTACCTCTCAACCTTCCATACCAAATGAAGAGGCGGTCAAACAGTAAGAATACAAACAAATAACTGTTTATTATGTACACTCAGAGCAGAGCCCAATCTGCCCAGTCGCTAGGAGTGCTGCAGAGGGTCTGAAATCGGCAAGCATAAAGATACATTATGTAAGTTTCGTAACTGGGCTAAAACACGCCCATAGTGGAATTTTCCAAGCAGGTGCAACTAAGCAATGGAATACAAAGAAAGACAGTCTCAGAGCTCATTATTTTACACAAAGTTGCCAAGTCCAAGGTTGTTCCAGGTGGGTCTGTCACCAGACAAGTGGGAGAGGGCCTCTATCTAGTGAGAAAGGTATGCGCAAATAAGAACAGTGTACTCATTACGGGAACAGATCTACATGGCTAAAACTAAACTCTGTCTGGAGCATTTCTCGGAATTAAACTGGATAGGTTTCGGACAGCCTAAAATGGAGCCTGCAAAGAAAATTGTAACTGCAACAAATGATGGACGGAATGCTGAATGATTCAAACACTCTCCCCCAGTCAAGAGATCTGGCTTAAAACCATTTTTCTTTTGCCCACTATGCCACCCCAGTTTGGATACAGTCATATGCAATTCAGTCTTGACCCTGTGCTTCATGGTAACAGTCCGGACCGAACTGCCACTGGAGTCGCGTTGATGCGGGCTGAAAGCCCGAAACCGGTCCTAGGATACTTGCTTCCAGTCCAGGGAGGACCTGGCCTGGCAGTTCGGGCTGGACTGTTCCCATTGGACGCAGGGTCAAGACTGATTTGCAAATGGCTGGGTCCAAACTGGAACGTCATGGTGAGCAAAAAAACGATGGATTTAGGCCCAGATCCCTGTACTGGGGTGAATGTATGACATTGTTATGCATTCTGTCCATCAATTGTTATTGCATATGTCACCCCGAGTGGCACGGGTATGCCCAGACGTGGGTCCTGTGTTCTCCATGCCACTGGAGTCAAGCTATCCTGGCTGATGAGGGCTGAAAGCCCGAAACCCGTCCTAGGATGCTTGTTTCTCCAGTATTAGGGTGTCTTTCATAGATTCACATGCTTGAATAATCACCGTTGTCGAAGTGGGAGCCCCACGGTAAATAAAATAGCAATAAAACCAATAATATATGTATATAAAAACATAATTACATACATTCCAAAACCATACATACTTATAAATACCAAGGTTAGCATTAACACATAGGAATACATTAGAAGAAAAAGAACACTTTTATAGCATATCCATGTAATTATGTTAGTCCAAGCTACAGCCAATCAGGCGCAAGCACCCCTCTAGAACCTTCTCTTCAGAGGCTCAGGCCCTCAGATTTTCTAGCGCATGTCGTGTGAAGGCAGTTTCCCTGAGCTCTGCTCAGTTTTCAACTTCTTTCTGAATTTCTACAGTTTTCTGGGATGTCTTCAAGTAAGAAGTCTGTGTTTCGACCATGTGCTTCTTGTGGGAAATTGCGCCTCTTCTCAGAGGACTCTCACAAGAAATGTATTTACTGCCTCCATCCAGAGCATGAGGTAGGAAAATGTAAAATTTGCAGGACTTTCTCAACCAAGACCCTTAAGGACAGGGAAGGCCGTCTCCTCCTGTGGTTGCAGAGGTTGAAGGATAAGGATTCACCTCTTTCTGATGCAGAAAGCCTTGCGTCAGGTGTTTCTAGAGCCACTTCTAAACATAGCAGTGTGCATGATTTGCAATCTCCTTTCCTAAAGAAGAGGAAACTTCAACTCCAGAAGACTCCTGCTGTGTCTCCACCTCCTCCTGCTACGCCTATACCCCCGAGATCTGACTCTCAGGCGTCCACGGCTCCTTCTACGCATGTTTCCACTAAAAAATTTACTAAATCGTCGACCGGAGCTTCGACGGTCGTTCCGACGGCGAAATCTGCCGTCTCCAGCTCTCTGACGACGACGACAACTTGTGCTAGCGGGTCGTCGACGGCAGCTGCATCGACGTCGTCAGTGTCGACGATGGTGTGCATGAGCTTCAAATCTATCTTGTCGACGACTCCGATCTCCTCGTCGACGTCTAAAAAGGGAGTCTCGTCGACATCGGAATCTTTGTCGACGCTTGCTGTGAAGAGAGCCTCTTCGTCGGCGGGTGCTCCGTCGACGGCGGTTCCGTCGACGGCTGTTTTGGAGGCGGCGGCTCTGTCGCCGGTGGCTCCGTCTACGGCGGCTTTGTCGACGGCTGTGGTCTGGCCGTCGACGGCTTCGTCGACGGCTGTAGTTTTGCTGTTGACCGCTTCGTTGGCGGTTTCGTCAATGGTGGTTGTCCTGTCGACGGTGTTACTGTCATCTACCTTCGCATCATTGCCTCTGGTGCCAATTTCTTCATCCGGTTCTGGGGCTCCTGCTGTTGACCCTCTGCACCAACGTCAACATGTGCCTTTGGATCAGCTTCCGATTCCACGTCACTCTCAGCCTCCATCACCTCTTTTTGCCACGGGTTCGGAGCAGGACTCTGGTTCTGATGAGGAGGAAGATGATAGATTCCGGGCAGCTCGAAGCCCTTCGGAGCTGGTCATTAAATGTCAGGACTATGAGGATGATCAGGAAGATCCTTACTTCCATGAGGAGGAACCTTCTGCTCAGGTTCCCACAGCACAAATACCGCTCTCCCTCATTTCTAATCTCCAATACATGTTAGAGGATTATAATAGGCGATTTCCACCGTCGTCTCACCAGGGGTCTCCTCAACCTACGGTTCCTGCAACTACAGCAGCTCCTCCCTCTACCACACTTCCAGAGCCAGCTGTTCCTTCTGCACCATCTACAACCTCTATTCAGGTCCAAGCAACGGTTTATGAGGATGATGACGTTCGCCCAGATCGGGAAGACCGCGAAGTTGATGATGATGATGGGAACATGTTGGATTGGGACGATTATCAGATCCAGACACCGTCTCCGCCGCCTTCGGGTCCAGGGGATTCCCCTCCTGTGGATATAGCTAGTTTTCACCAACTTATGGAACGAGCAGCGCTGCGCTTTAAGCTTCCTATGGTTCTGAAGTATGAGGACTGTTTTCTTTATGATTTCAAGAGTCAACCTTTTAAACAGGTCCGGACAGTGCCAATAATTGACTTCATTTGAAACGAGGCTGTCAAACTGATGCAGACGCCAAATTCTATTCCGACGCTTTTTCCTTGTTTGGAGAAGAAATATAAGGCGCCCCAGGGTTCTCCAGCTTGCCTGGTAGCACAGCCTAAATCTGATTCCGTGAACACCCAGGCCGCACAGCGCCGTTCCAGGAATCCGTCTTCTCCTATTACCGCTCCTCCTGACCATGAGGGATGTCGTCTTGATGCCATTGGACGAAAACATTTCCACAATGGCTTCTACCACCGTGAGGGCTGCAAATTCTCTGGCCATTCTGGGGCGCTACGACCGCCAGATGTGGTCGGATAGGTCTTCTTTCATCAACCTCATTCTTGAGCCCTCCAGAGCAGATGCTCTCAAGATTCTTCAGGAGGGAGAGAGAGCGTCATCTGAGATTATCGACTGCTCTGTGGACATTGTGTGCACTGGTTTTCGTCAGCTTGTGGCGGCAGCCGTGTTACGTCGTCTGGGCTGGCTTTGTTCCACCTCTTTTCCACAGGAGGTTCATGCGAAAATCCTCGACATGCCCTATGGCGGGGAATCGCTCTTTGGCCAGCATGTGGACGACACACTTCAAACCATCAAAAAGGACACTGAGACGGCTCGTGCCCTAGGCACTTTGCAGTTTCGCAAGCAGCCTTTTCGTGGTGCGCGTGGACGAGGCACCTCCTCTTCTTTTCTCGGAGGATCCAACTGGTACCGCTCCTACGGACAATACCACCAGTATGCACTATGTAAACAAACAGGGTGGCACTAAGTCACCGCTCCTTTCTCAGCTGGCATAGAGCAACTGGGACTGGGCACTCCGTCGCCAATTTACCCTGACAGCGGTTCACCTACCAGGCATCTCCAACATCCTAGCGGATTCCCTCAGCAGGTCTGTGTCCTCGACCCACGAGTGGGAGTTGCATCAGCCGACTTTGGACTTCATCTTTCGGCTGTGGCGTTGCCCGGACATGGATCTTTTTGCGAGCCCTGTGAACCGGAAATGCCAGTCTTATGTAAGCTGGCTTCCCCCTCAAGGGTCATGCGGGAATGCCCTTTTGATGGACTGGTGCAATCAATTTGCCTACGCTTTTCCGCCGATTCCGCTGGTTCCTCGAGTGTTGTGGAAAATGTGGCGACAGCCATGCCATATTCTCCTGATCGCTCCCAGATGGCCTCGACAAGCGTGGTTCTCGGAACTGCTGCTTCTCTCCCAGTGCGAACCCACCCTCCTTCGTCCTCGAGCGGATCTCCTCACAAGGGACAAAGGTCAGATCTGTCATCCGGACCCCTCCTCTCTCAAATTATCGGCCTGGAAACTGAGCACCTTGAATTTGCCCACTTGAATATTTCGCCAGCATGTAGAGACGTTCTTGCCAATGCGAGAGCTCCGTCCACAGTAAAGACTTACAAGCTAAAGTGGAAAAGGTTCTGTCACTGGTGTGCATCTGCCAATATCCATATCCATCCCGTGCGCCCCTATCCTGCTCAGCTTCTGCCGTTCTTTCTGCAGTTGGCTCAATCAGGACTTTCTCACTCCACTTTGAAGGTCTTCCTAGCGGCAATATCTTGTTTTCGGCAGGATGGGTCTTCCTCTCGATACTCTTCCAGTCATTCGGCAGTTTTGCAAGGGCCTGTTCAGGATGTTCCCGCCCATTCAGCGTCCTCCTCCTACCTGGCATCTCAATGTTGTTTTGGCGCAATTGATGAAGGCGCCTTTTGAGCCCATCCACAAAGCGGATTTGAAATTTTTGACCTGGAAGGTGGCCCTTCTTCTTGCTTTGATCTCCTCACGTCGCATGAGTGATATCCACGCCTCTACCATTCAGCCTCCTTTCCTTCAATTCAAATCGTACTGTGTTGTACATCGCACCAACCCGGCATTCATGCCTAAGGTGGCAACTGATTTTCACCTCAATGAACTAGTGTTCTTAAAGACTTTCTTTGCTAATCCCCAATCTCCGGCGGAGCATCGTTTGCATTCATTGGACGTTAAAACATGCCTTAAATTCTACATCGACAGGACAGCGCCCTTTTGTAGGTCTGATCAACTGTTCATTGCTTATGGACGCAAGCTTAAGTGGCGTTCTGTTACCAAGCCAACTATTGCACGTTGGATTTCCTCAACAATTTCATTCTGTCATCAGAAGGCCGGCAAGCCTCTTCAATCACAGTGAGAGCTCATTCCATCAGGGCGTTGTCATCCTCTACTGCCCTGTTTGCTGGTGTGCCGATTCACCAAATATGTCGAGCAGCCACGTGGTCCAGCAGACACACTTTCACAAAGCACTACTGCCTTGAGACAATCAATCAAGCTGATACAGCAGTGGGCCAAGCGGTGCTTCGCAATCTTTTTAAATAAGGTGAGCCTCTTTCCTTCCCTCCGCCTGTATGGTTTCTACAATTATCTGTCTGGCAGCTTTATGTGATTTCTTTGCATTTTCATGCTCATGCACTGCTATTTTGTCTTGCGGCCAGCTATTACTGCTCACTATTCAATTCAAGCATGTGAATCTATGAAAGACACCCCAATACTGGAGAAGAACAATTGTTACTTACCTGTAAACGGTGGTTCACCAGTATTGGTGTCTTTCATAGATTCACATGCGACCCACCCACAGCCTCTCAGAGGCTCGCTTCTCCTTCTACACTGTTTTGTCATTCTTGTGCTACAAAAATCTGAGGGCCTGAGCCTCTGAGGAGAAGGTTCTAGAGGGGTGCTTGCGCCTGATTGGCTGTAGTTTGGACTAACATAATGACATGGATATGCTATAAAAGTGTTCTTTTTCTTCATATGTTTTAATGCTAACCTTGGTACTTATAAGTATTTATGGTTTGAAATGTATGTAATTATGTTTTTATATACATATATTATTGGTTTTATTGCTATTTTATTTACCGCGGGGCTCCCACTTCGACGACGGGAAATATTCAAGCATGTGAATCTATGAAAGACACCAATACTGGAGAACCACCATTTACAGGTAAGTAACAATTCTCCTTCCAGTCCAGGGAGGACCTGGCCTAGCAGTTCGGGATGGACTGTTCCCATTGGGTTCAGGGTCAAGACTGATATGCATTTGGCTGGGTCCAAACTGGAATGGCATGGTGAGCAAAAAAACTATGGATTTAGTCCCAGATTCATGTACTGGGGAGAATGTATGACATTGTTTTGCATTCTGCCTATCAATTGTTCTTTTTGCTCTTCGCAGGGTGTGATTAATCTGCGTCTTCAGCCTTTTTAGCCTGATGTCCTTTCTGAAATTATGAAGGCTCTTATGTGTCGCGGCGCTACCCTTCTCATCTGGCTTTGTGTGCCCGTTTTTTTCGGCTGTGTCTCTCATTTTTTTTATAAATAACTCCCAGCTTATAATTAGATTTCGGGATGCGAATTGTGCCTCAACTAGAGCTTGTTTCGCTTGCGCTAGGAGATTTTGTGGGTCGGTGGTTTTGCACTTTATCCGTCTTTCATTTATTGTGAAGTCCAAGCCTAGTTTGCTGGCGCCGGGCGGACTTGGTATTTTCAGTGTATCTATCGTTGTTTCCTGGGGCAGGTGGTCGCTATAGTCCATCAGACAGATGTGAAAGTCTCTTACCCTTTGGTACAGACTGCGAGAGAAGAATGTGAAATCAATTGTGGAGCTTGCCAATGTGCTGTGGAATGTTGTAGATTGTGGTCGGTCGCCTGGAAATCTGCCGTTAAGTGCCCTGAGGTCCAGCTCTTCTAATTTGGCCAACAGGCTCCTGCCTGTTTTTGTGCTTCTGCCTCCCGAGGTACAGTCTTGATGGTTTTGCTCCCAGGCAAACGGATCCTCCTCATCGGTGATTTCCGGGACCGAGATACTAAGCATATTTAGGTTGAAGTCCCCTGTGATGATTATGCTGTTTGTTTTCTCGTTTTTTATCAGTTTTACAAGTTCTTCCTTCAACTGTTGTGCTCCCTTCATTTTCTCCCGGACCTGGGGATCTGGGTTCAAGTCTTGGTAACGACGCCAAAAACCTCCTGTGATTCTGGGCAAATCACTTAATCTCCCCGTGCCTAAAATGAATGTGTGTCCTCATGTAACGTAACTGGTGCTATGTAAAGCGCTCTGATACCTTATTCAGTTCGGGTCTAGTTCGCGCTATATAAAACTCTGCAAAAAAAATGATGTCCTCTTTTGTTTCTTGCTCGCGGAGAGACAGTTGTATTACTTGTATTGCATTCGGGGCGACTATGTTGTAAGCTAGTGGGACTACTTCCATTATCACTGATAGCGCACTGTAAGTGGCAAGGCCACCTTTCTTGTGGCCAAACAGTGAGCTCTGTATAGACGGTAGAAAATTCAAATTGTATCCAGACAACGCTGGAGGAGAATCGGACCAGGTTTCTTTCAAAGAAATTATAGCGAATTTTTGCAAGTAGATGTTTAAGCCCACGTCTGAAAACTTATCACCTAAGCCGTTGATGTTCCATGAGCATAAGCTTAGGGTACTGATTGTGTTTGTTGATTTTGTGTTGTTTTGTCATTGATTTGTCTCTTTCAGGTTTAGGGTCCTTGAGAGCCAGCTCCAGTTAGGCGAGGGCAGACTGTCATTAACCGATGTTCTAATGTCGGGCTGGTTTCGATGGGCTAAGTTCTCTGGGGTTTTACTTCGAGCCCCTCTTAGGACAGTTTTTTTAAGTGATGCTTCTTTTGTTTTTTCCCTTTGTTGACTGTCGTACAGTAAAGGATCTGGATATCTTGATTGAAAGAAAGGCTGTACTTCTATTCCCCAGGAGTCGATCTTTTCTTTTTCTTTTAGTAGTCTCTCCGGGAATTCTGCTGTGACCTATACTGTTTTTGTTGATTCTACTCCGGGTGCCCCAAGGGTTCTATAAATTCTACTGATTCCAAGTCAGTTGATGATCTGGTTTTTAGTAGCCGTAGTATGTTTCCCCTGTTTAGGATATCCATTGGGCCTCTTGATTGATACTCTGGGTGAAACATTACTGTGGTTGTACCGGCTTGCCCCCTGTCATATGTCCGAATATTGTCGATGTTATTGATTGGGGCTTCCCCTCGACCGAGAGGTTCCTCGATTCCTACTGCATTACATTTATCGATCATTTTACTGCTTTTCTTCAGTTCTTGTCTGGGGTTTTTTGCCCTTGTTATCGTGGCCCGTTGGGGGCTTGCTCGAGGTTGTTTGTCGTCCTTTATCTGGGGGGGATTTTTGGTGTGGCTTTGATCGCACGGTCGAGTTCTTTTGAAGTTTTCCCTGTCAATTGGATCGTTAGCTTCTTGTGGGTTGTGTCCTTTTTCAGTATCGTCTTTACCGGTCTTCTGCATTGCTTGTGGCGAGCTTGATGTAGCTTTCTCGCTTTTAGTAGGGGGGCTGTTGGTAGGCCTTCTCTCTAGTGACGTGTTTATATCAAGTTTTTTCCATGTTCCTTTTTTATTTTCTGAGTTGATGCGCTCACAGTCTAATGCATCTCTCATCTCTGTCAGACTGACTTGTAGTGGGTTTGCTGCTGATTTCTCACTGGTGGAGCCCTTGCACCATGCTATAACCCCAGTTGTTTTCCTTTGGTTTCTTCCTTTCCTTTTCTGTTTTCTTCCTGCTTTTCCTTGTTGGAGATCGGTTGGCGCTCCGTCTTTTTGGCAAGTTTTTTCGGAATGGGCTATGCTCTCTGTAGGGAGAGTTTTGGCTCCTTCAAGTTGTTGTTAGCCGGTATGTTCTTATCGTTTGCTTTTTCTCTATGCAGAGGTGGGTTTGAGGTTGTCTTTGGATTCTCCTGGTTTAGAGGCTGTGAATCGACTTGCGAAGACAATGCAGTTTCATGTCTACTCTCGAAGTGGTTGCTTGGATGGTTGTTTTTGACTGCAACCCTAATGTCGGAGAGGAGATTATCCAATGCTGTTGGTAATGTTACCAGTTTGTCCTCTATTGTAATGCGCCCTTTTTATCATGCCATTCAGCTCTGCTAACTTGCCGTCAATATTGGCAACGAATATTGACAGGGAGTTAAGGACAGAGAGTTGTAAGTCCATCTTGTCAGACTGGTATTGAATGGCATTTACTGATAATTGCATTATATGCAGGAGGGATGCCCAGATATCTTCCTTGGCATTTGGTCTTTCCTTCCCCGGGTTTTCGCTGATGCTCTCAACTGGCAGTTCCCGCTTCGATTCCGCGGGGTAGGATGCTACCAGTTCTTCCCACTCTTCCGGAGTGATGTACGAGGTTTCAAAGTTGTTTATCCTGGGTATTGTAAGTCATGTACTGGATTGTGCATTACTGGCAGTTAATTGGCTCAGGATATTTATTTTGGTTAATATTGGGGCACGACCTTGCTCAGCGCTGTCCTTTTGCAACTCGGGTTTATCGAGTTTCTCATGTAGTTGGTCATTGAATTGGAGTGAACGCTGACCCTGATCTCTTATTTCCTGTGTTATTATGTTGATTGGTTGTCCTGCTGCATCAGAATCTGCCCTTGTTGTTGGTTCATTCATATCCCTTGGTGCAAGCATTACTTGTAAGCATGGGCAAATTTTGCGAATTGGCAATCCGCGAAAATTGCGTTTTTACGGATTCGCAATCCGCAAAATCCGCGAACTCTCACGAATTTTGCGGATTTTCAATTTTTTTTGGTTCGCAAGTGTTTCTGCCGTTTCGCGAGGGTTTTTTACCAGTTCGCAAACGCAAACTTACTTGTCGGGTAGCAACAGTCGCGACCATGTTGTTTCTACGTCTCGTTCATCACAGCACCCTCTTTTTCACCACTGCCACCCTCTGTTTCACCACTGCCACCCTCTAGCTCACCCATGCCACCCTCTGTTTCATCACTGTAGATTATGGGGGGAAAAGCACACCTACCCTGCCTCAACTGACATGAATGAATTAGGGGCTGATTGATTAATGTGTCACTGAATTTGAACTTCCAGTCTGGCACCTGCTTCCTTATCTGTAATTGCTTTCTGTTGCAGTCTAATTTTTTTAGCAGGACCTTTGTGGCATACTTGTAGCTATTCTCTGAGCCTGCTGTGATGGTCAGAGCAGGGTCATAGAATAGTTGCAAGTAGGCAACTGAACTCTGGAGGGGCCCCTCAGGAAGCACTAGAGGGAATGGTTACTAATGATAAGATTGAACTTTTGCACCTGCTGAGTGCTTTCAGTTTTGCAAAAATCGTTTTTCTGCAATTTCGCGCGATGCGCGGGGCGCGAATTCGGGCGAGATCGATTTTGGAAGCTGCGAATTCGTGCGAATACACGATTTGTTTTTTTTGCGGCGTGTTTGTTCGCGTGATTTTTTGCGTGTTCGCAAGCCGCTTGTAGCGCAACGTTTGCGAAGTTACCCTAGCGGTCGTACATGGGCGCGGCCATCTTGTTTGCGTGACGTAATTCCGTTTCGGGGCGCTATCTGTAATCTCGCAAAGTGTGCGGCTCGCTAGTACATGTTCGCGTGTGATCGCGGGGGGAAATCTCACACGAACTTACCCACGCGGTCGTGAACGGGCGCGGCCATCTTGTTTTTCATTCATTGCTATGGTTCTGGGCATGCTTTCTGTGTCCTCTGTCAATCTCTGCCATCCTTTGCTTGTTTGAAGTTTTTTTTAATCTATTTTACTTATTATCTATCCCTCTATTTTTCTAGCTCTATATTTTTGTGTTTTCTGCTACTTTGGGTTAATGTTAAACTACTTTTTTTAAACTTTTCTTTTCTTCTTCCCTATTCTATTTCTTCTTTATTATTTACCTTCCTTTCTGCCCAGACCATGGTAAAGGGAGCCGGGAAGCAGCCCGCGAAGGGGAAGGGTCCCGCACCCCGTGCCCTGCTCCCGTGCGGGCGTTTGAGGGGGGAGCAAGTTATAGCTCGGGAGATTTTTAGTGCGGAGGAGGTGGCCGCACTAGTCTTTTATGTCCAGCGCCGCCTCCCCAAGACCATCATGGGAGGCGGCAAGATCGCTACCGGCTACGGGTTCCGGGAGCGCCAGAAGCGGTGGGAGAAGGTGTGCCAGGCCATGTTTGAACACTCTGGGGTCTGGCGCACCTACAACCAGGCCACCACCCGCTGGACGGATCTCATGGACCGGGAACGCGACTTGCTGGACGTGCTCGGCATCGAGATCCCCGGGCTTGGTGAGTAGTAGTAGCTATTTCTAGCTATTTCATCACTACTCTGTTTTCTCCCGCTCTGTGTGTTATTATATTGCAAATTTTTGTTTTTTACCAAGAGCAATAATGCTGCCGATTTACATTGTAGGTAAAATATATTTCAAAATCTTTTGTGCATTTCAGGTGCACTGCTCTCGTGCTCAGTGGCGTTGCTACTATGCTTATTTGTTTTCGATTTTGTGTTCATTTCATTGGCCTGAGAAATTATGTATGAGTGTAGTGTAAAGAACTGCGTAATGCTAGACACTAATGGTCAGATTTTCAATTACCGGCGCATCCCTGCAAAGTAGCAGGGATGCGCCAGTAATTGTGCGTCACGCCACCACCACCCATGGTGCGCCGTATTTACAATGCGGCGCACCATGGGCCCAAAGTGTCACAGAAGCGTTACGCATCTGTGCCGTAAAGGCGGCGCATTGCTGGAGTTGCGTCACAACGATGGCGCAGCTCCAGCAATGCTCTTGGGTGCCCTATCTCCCCAATGCTGCGTCAAGCCGTACGTCTGCTTCAAGCAGGCACAGGGTTTGAGTCACGCATCATTGTCCTAAAAGTGACTGATTTGTAGATTTCCCTCAGCCACTTTTAGGATGCGTTCCTGCGCAGGAACGCCCTCCCTGGCGCCGGAATGCCCCCTGATGACGCAGGGCTTTACAATGTGATGCATCTCCCATATGCATCACGTTGTTAATATACACCGCACCATGGCGCCTCTTTTGTTCTGCCGCTGCGTCACAAAAGTCACGCAACAATGGAGCAAAAGAGCCACAAGGGGCTTGTAAATCTGCCCCTACAGACTCAAGTCCAGTCCTTCCTTTGTACACCTGGCAATAAGAAGAAATAGTGGTGGTGGATTGATAGTTTGAGTATTTTAATGACTGGTTAATGTAGTAGGAAACTTTTTAGTGTTGTCGCTGATCTGCAATCACGATGGTGTTTGTCTGTCACTACGCGTGCTGCGGACTGCTGCCTGCCAGTCCTAGGCGAACCTTTTTAGTAGTTTGTTTAGTGAGTTACATAACTTTCCAAGTCGACGGTCCGCAAATCAAGCAATACTAATATCGTAGTAGACCACATGAGATAGGTCAATATATTCCGTTGAATAGTTGTCTATTTGCTATTTCGCCAAAAGATTTTGTTATTCTTCTTTTGAAATGTTTGATTTGGTTGACTACAATCATCCATGTTTTTGGGTCCTTCTTTCTTTCATGTTGTACATCAGCTCCCCCCAGGGGCAAGAGGACATTGGGGGAGGGTGCTGGTGCTGAACAAGGCCAGAATCTGTCAGACTAGGGCTCCTTTGCTGGCCCCGGTAAGTTTTAATTTTAATATAGAGTACCTATTTTTTCCTAGCGTTCTTCATTCGATTTTTTCTACATCGTCTTTGATCTTCTTGTAGACTGTATCTAAATTCTTATCCTGCCTCAACTATGACTCCCTGTGGTATTACTAGATAATTCTTATTAGTCTGTCTGTGTAGCTAACTAAGATTGAACATTTGGCAAAAGGTGTAAAACGAAACTCCCATTCTAGTCAGCAATAGCTCTATGCACTGAGTGCAGTCCTCTGGGATTGTCCATAATGTCTTTTCAAGTCTTTTAAATGTTTATGCTTTGACAATTACCAACAATAAAAAGGTGAATGACCACCAAGAAAGAATAAGATACTACTTTACTTTTGGTTTGGATAGGAGGACAATCCATACTACTACTGTTGCAGGGACACATCTGTACAAACAGAACTATGGACACTAAATAGTGCATTGTTTATCAATTATAATAGGCGCAGGTAGACTTTCCACATACCTCAGTGATATCAGACTTTGAAGAACCCCCAATCTCCTTACTGACTAGATAGTGTGGCAGAGTCATTTAGCTCCCGAATTCATCGATGATTGATCCCCAATGATGATTATCCAACGCAGGACAAGAGTACGGAGTCGGAGTCCAGAAGTGTCAGAGGCAAGGGCTCTTGCATTGCAAATTGCAAAACCTTTTGCTCATTCACTCATGACCAAAAACCACAGAGTCTATTTAAGTTTTAAAGCTTTATTAAAAGTAAAAATATTTATTAAAATCAAGCTTGTCGAGCCGCGGGGCAAAGGCATACTGAAGCATCAGGGAGGCGGCTGCCATACCGATTCCCCTAACGGTCCCCCCCCCCCTCCTCATTGGAACTGAGACCCTGCAGAACTCTCCCCGGGTGCTGGGCAATAGGTGCGCCCCAGCTCGGCGGTCGTATCGAACCGCGGTGAGGGGAGCAGGCTGGACAGACCCCCCACAGCCCTTGCACAGACACAAGCTGGCCGGCGGCCCCGGGACACGTGGGCGTAGCAGTTGGGAGACGCGGCGCGGACTCTGGATTCCTTCCAGCGAACCTGTGGCGGAGTGAGTGGCCCCGTTGCCGCGTGCCTCGGCCGTGTGGACCCAGCACTGTCTCCGGCCACTAGGCACATAGTGACTTACAGGTGCTCCGCAGGGGAGTGCTCCGCATTCCGAAACTCCCCGGGCCACGACCTACCCCGGTGACCTTGGCGACGCTCATCACTGGAGAACGCATATCCAGTGGTGCCCTTGGCTGCTGGCTTCCCCGGGATTGAGACTACTACTCTGCCTGCGCCATGACGAGAGGGGGCGGCGGTGGCAACGCTTCCAAACAGGGCCCGATGGACAAGTTTGCGGGCCCCAGTGGGGGTGCGGGGGCCTCTGGCGGTGCCCAGAGCACTGGACCGGACAATGCAGCGTTGATGGCGGCGATCACGCAGTCGAGGGACATGCTAGACGCGAAAATCGGAGCAGTTGGAGCTGACGTGACCCTGCTCCGACAAGACCTACGCAATGCGGTCGCACGCATCACCGAAACGGAATCCAGGATCACGGAGGTTGAGGACGACGTGGTGATTCTCAAGAAGAAAGTTGCCGCCATGGAGGGGATCCAGAAGGGTCTTGCGCTGCGGGTGGTAGACGCGGAAGGGAGGGCCAGAAGGAACAACCTGCGCTTCGTGGGCTTCCCGGAGAACTGCGAAAAAGGGAACATGGAGGCCTTCCTGACCCAATGGCTGGAGGGATGGCTCCCCCCGGACTCCCTGTCGCGCTGCTTTGTGGTGGAGCGGGCGCATCGGGCACTTCTTCCCAAACCGCCCACTGGAGCTCGCCCCCGCTCGGTGATTGCTAAACTGCTCAATTACCACGATAGGGACGTTATCCTACGTCAAGCCCGCGCCCAAGACCCTCTAATGTTTGAGAACCACAAAATCCTTGTGTTCCCGGATTATACAAAACTGGTCCAGCAGCAGAGACAGTCGTTCACCGCGGCAAAAGCACGTCTGCGAGAGCTCAAAATTCCATATGCTCTACTCTTCCCGGCACGTCTGCGGGTGGTCTTTCAATCCCGCACCCAGTTCTTCAACTCCCCGGAGGAAGTGTTTGAGTGGACAGACGAAACGGTGCGAGTCAAGGTGAACACTCCCCCTAGGAGGAACTCGGATTCGTCGACCACCGGGAGACCCCCGAAAACGCCTAGGAGATCACGCAGCAGGAGTAACTGGAGGTCACGCTCCCAGAAGCGCCCGCCTCCCCGCGACGAGACAGCCGAGGCGCCGGGGGGGACGGTTTCTTCCCCCTCTAAATCTTGAGATCCTCACACTCACGCTGATTCCAGAATTGGGCCTATAAGGCTGATGAGGTGCCTTGACGGATGGAGCGGGCCTGGCACTGCTCTTAGACATGCCACTTCCAGATGAACTACGTGATTCCTTACCCATGGGTGGCGGTGGGTCGGGAGGCGTTCGCACGAGAGCGGGCCTACTCCCGGAGTTCATTCCCACGTGTTGGGTGGGGGGTTGTTGTGTACTTGGTGGGTAGTTGGGTGGGATCCATTGGTGTAGTGGGTCTTGGACCTCCCGTTGGAGGGTTGAGATTGCCTGCACCGCGACAGGTACTTCAATGTTGCTGAGGTATGGGGTGGGAGGTTGGAGGGGGGGTCGTTGGTACAGTTTGGAGCGCGGGAGGGGGTATAGGAGGGGGGACAGGGATTTGGGAGATCCGGGGATGGTGGGGGGGGAAGTTGGGTTTAGCTCTAGCATGGTGTTTACGAGAACTTGGAGGCAGCGATATGTGCGGGTGTGGTCTTGGTGGCCCGAAGATCTCAGATTTTGGATGACTGATGGAGGATGAAGGACAGAGGGCGAATCTTTCGGGAGCCTCGCTGCGTATATTGAGCTGGAATGTGAGAGGGATGCTCGATAAAATTAAACGGAGTGCGGTTCTACGGTTGGGGAAGACTGAAAAAGCGGATGTTTTGCTACTTCAAGAGACGCACCTTATGGGCACCAAAGTCCTTAGTTTGCGGAGGTATGGATATGAACAAGTGTTCCATGCTGGGTTCACGAGAGGGTCCAGGGGTGTAGCTATCCTGATACATCGTAGGGTCCCTTACATACATGACACACAGTGGCTGGATGTGCATGGACGGTACGCATTTATTAAGGGGAGGCTGGGGAGTGAGCCAGTGGTCTTTGGCAGTGTGTATGCTCCACCCCCCCTCCAGGACGCTCTGATTGAACGACTGTTTGATGTGTGGACTGACGTCCCACTTGTACTGACGATTGTGGGTGGCAATTGGAACGACGTGATGGATGGGAGACTTGATCGCTGTAGGCCCGGGGGAGGTCAGCTCTCTGATACTACTACACGACTGAGCAGAATGGCGCGAGGGATGGGTTGGATTGACACCTGGCGATATCATCATGCATGCAATCGCGAATATACATTTGTCTCTGCGGTCCACAAATCCTTCTCTCGCCTAGACTACCTGTTCGACCCACAGCCCTGGATAGGAAGGGTCGACTCCACTTCCATACTTCCTAGGGGCCTGTCTGACCACTCCCCGACCGCGCTGACATTGAGCCTGGGTGTGCGGCGACAGCCGTTTCGCTGGCGCCTTTCCACGTGGCACTTGCAGCGCGATGACTACCAATCACACATGAGGGAGGCAATAGCACACTACTGGGCGGAGAATGAGAACCCGAGTATGGATGCCATGACCTTGTGGGAAGCCCTGAAACCGGTGCTTCGGGGCGTGGACATCGCATGGTGTGCCGCGCACCGTAGGACCCGCACGTTGGCTTTGGCGGAAGCGGCTGCTCAGGTACGAAGCCAAGAGGCGAACTGCCTGATGGGAGAGAGTGGAGATGAGGTGACCAAGCTCCTGCACCTCCAGCGGTCATACACCTCCCTGTTGCTGGACGAGGCCCGACAGTCTTGGCTCGCTACACAGAGCAAAATCTACCAATGGGGGGACAAATCTAGCACGATGCTATATAGGTTGTGTCAGGATACCTATCAAGCCCAACCCCTGCCGGGCCTCCGAGACGCTGCGGGTAACCCTATCTCGGACCCCGGGTTTCTGGCCCGGACGTTTGCTCAATACTACGAGACACAGTATGCCCCTCGGGAATCCCTCCCGGCGGAGGAGATTGACAGATTCCTCGCTGATCTTTCACCCCGGGTACTCTCGGATGAGGCCCGAGATCGGTTGGACCTTCCGTTGTCAGCGGAGGAGCTAGGAGAAGCCCTAGGCGGACTGAACGCGGGCAAGGCCCCTGGGCCCAATGGATTCCTGTGCGAATATATGAAGGTGTTCCACCTCCAATTAGGGCTGCGCTATAAGAAGGCCCTGGAGGTAGCTAGGGACCGCGGAAGACTGCCAGCAGACTGGCGACATGCCGAAATTGTGGTTTTTTGCAAACCAGGGAGGCCCCAGGATAGCCCGGAATCTTATCGTCCGATTTCGTTGCTGAATGTTGAGGCGAAGATACTGGCGAAGGCTTTGGTGAACCGCCTCCTCCCGTATATCACAGATCTGATCCATGCGGACCAGGCAGGCTTCATGCCCCACAGAGCAACGAGACATAATATACGGCGCGCGCATTTGGTAGTGGAGGCGGTGCGGGCGGCGGGCATCCCCGTGGCCCTTCTGCTGGCGGATATAGACCGCGCCTTTGACTCCCTAAGCTGGCCTTATATTCGAGCACTCCTCCTCCGACTCAATCTGGGCCCCCGTTTTCTATCTTACATTCACTTGCTGTATACGGACCTGACGGCAGCGGTCAGGGTTGCGGGGGCGGTCTCCAGCTCGTTCCCCATTGGTCGAGGCACCCGGCAGGGATGCCCTCTCTCACCTTACCTGTTCGCTTTGGCTATGGAACCGCTCGCGGCTTGGGTGAGGATAGATGCCCAATTACGCGGAGTGGAATGGGTGGGAGGCCCGTCTGACAGGATCGCCCTTTATGCTGACGATGTGCTTTTCTTCCTCAATGGACAACATGACCACCCTCAAGCTCGCCACCCGGAAACACCACCAACTGATCCGCGCCACCAAGAAAAATGCATACAAGGACCGGCTGGACAACAACGCACACAACTGCAAGGAACTCTTCAACATCGTGAAAGAGCTCTCCAACCCCAACGCCGGAAACAACGACATCACCCCATCGCAATACCTCTGCAACTCCCTCGCCTCCTACTTCCACAACAAGATCGCGGACATACACAACAGCTTCAGCATCCAACCGACGCACGCCACGACCGCAGCAACGCCACCCACCACCACCCTCCGCGCCTGGACTCCGATCAGCACCGAAGACACCGTCCGCACGATGAACTCCGTCCACTCCGGATCTCCGACCGACCCCTGCCCTCACCACGTCGCTGTCATCGCACCCCACCTGCGGGACATTATCAAACCTCCTTCGACACCGCCACCTTCCCTGAGAGCTGGAAGCACGCCGAACTCAGCGCTCTACTCAAGAAACCTACAGCGGACCCCACCGAACTCAAGAATTACCGTCCCATCTCGCTCCTCCCGTTCCCGGCCAAAGTCATCGAAAAGACCGTCAACAAACAGCTGGCCGACTTCCTCGAGACGAATGGATCCCTCGACCCCTCACAGTCTGGCTTCCGAGCCAACCACAGCACCGAGACCGCCCTCATCGCTGCCATCGATGACATCCGAGCCCTGATGGACAACGGAGAAACAGCGGCCCTCATCCTCCTGGACCTCTCCGCGGCATTCGACACTGTCTGCCACCGCACCCTAGTGCAGCGCCTCGGCAACGTCGGAATCCAGGAGAAGGCACTGGAATGGATCACCTCCTTCCTCGACGGAAGAACACAGAGAGTCCGCCTACCACCGTACAAGTCAGAGGCCACCGAAGTCATCTGCGGCGTCCCTCAAGGATCCTCGCTGAGTCCCACCCTCTTCAACGTCTACATGAGCCCCCTCGCGGCCATCGCACGCCAACACAACCTCAACATAATCTCCTACGCCGACGACACCCAGCTGATCCTCTCCCTGACCAACGACCCCGCCGCCGCCAGAGCCAACCTGCACGAAGGGATGAAAGATGTAGCCGAGTGGATGACGACCAGCCGCCTGAAACTGAACTCAGACAAGACGGAGGTCTTCATCCTGGGCTCCTCGCCCTCCGCCTGGGACGACTCCTGGTGGCCCCCCGCCCTGGGCACCGCACCCAAACCGACGGACCACGCACGCAACCTGGGCTTCATCCTGGACTCCTCCCTCTCCATGACCAGACAAGTCAACGCCGTCTCCTCATCATGCTTCAACATCCTGCGCATGCTACGGAAGATCTTCTGGTGGATCCCCACCGAGACCAGGAAGACTGTCACCCAGGCCCTCGTCACCAGCCGACTGGACTACGGCAACGCCCTCTACGCCGGAACCACCGCCAAGCTCCAGAAGAGACTCCAACGGATCCAGAACGCCTCAGCCAGACTCATCCTCGACATCCCACGAAACAGCCACATCTCCGGACACCTGAGAGACCTGCACTGGCTCCCCGTCAACAAAAGAATCACCTTCCGTCTCCTCACCCACGCACACAAAGCCCTACACGATCAAGGCCCGAGCTACCTCAACAACCGAATCAACTTCTACGCTCCCAAGCGCCACCTCCGATCAACCAGCCACGCCCTCGCCGCCGTCCCCCGCATCCGAAGAGCGACAACAGGAGGAAGGTCCTTCTCCTACCTGGCCGCCAAGACCTGGAACTCCCGACCGACCGACCTGCGCCTGACCCAAGACCACCTCTCCTTCAGGAAGAAGCTCAAGACCTGGCTGTTCGAGCAGTAACGGCACCCCCCCCCTAGCGCCTTGAGACCCTACGGGTGAGTAGTGCGCTCTATAAATGTCTTTGATTGATTGATTGACAGACCTTAATAAATCGGGGCAGAGGGTCCTGGAAATAATGCATGTTTTCGGTGAGGTGTCCGGTCTTGGACTTAACGTACGGAAGTCGAAATTATGGGTCCTGGGTGCCGGAGGGACATTGGGTCCCTGGGCCTCGGCTCTGCAGGAAGCGACGGGAGGCCTTAAATACTTAGGCGTCTTTCTGCCGGATATACCGGGAGTGTCGTGTTCCCGCAACATAGTGCCAGTATGGGACAAAATTTGTTTGGATATGCACACGTGGTCCAGGATGCCCCTGAATGTCTATGGCCGCTCGGCCATTTTTAAGATGGTGGCCCTGCCCCGTATCCTTTACCAAGTGCAAAATCACCCATACCCGGTTCCGCCGCAGTGGTTTCGGCAGGTGAACTCCGCCTTGGGTCGGTTCCTATGGACTTGGGGGAGCAGTGAGAGTGGAGCTCCGCACCTGCTTCCTGTCGACCTACTGTGGGGGGCTGGCCACGTCGGACGTCCAGTCCTACTATCAGGCGTCGCACCTGCTTGTCCTTAACGAATGGTGGTATGGGGATCGAGGCGACCCGACCTATGCCCTAGAGAGGTATATGATGGACCTGGACACGCTCCATACTATCCTATACTCGGCGGCTTTCCGGAAAAGGCTTCCGATGGTCACCCAGGTAGGTTTCAGAGTGTGGCGCGACGCTCTCCGCCGCATGGGGTGGTGGAATAGGTTAACGAGCGAGACTCCCCTGTGGCGCAACGGGAGGTTGCCAGGTTTGGCTTCACTGCGGGGCTTCGAAGGCTGGGACGCCATTGGCATCTCGGCGCTGGGCCATGTTCTAAAGGGCACGACCCTCAAATCGTTCCAAGCATTGCGGGAGGAATATGACATGCCCCAGTCCCAATTGTTCAGATACCTACAACTCCGATACCTTCTGGCCCCCGCAATAGCAGACATAACGTCCTTACCGGAATTTAGCCCCTTAGAAGCTAAGATATTTATGGGGGAATTGGAAACCAAGAAAATTTCGACCATATACCAAACGTTGGTGACCCATTGTTCCCCCTCTCTTGATAAACTGTGGGCGGTCTGGGAGGATGAGCTGGGGGAGTTGGAGGAGGAGGACTGGAGGGAAGCCCTGGAGGCCCCTAGGGGAGTAGCGATAGCAGTGCGCCTGCGCTTTATCCAATTTAAGTACCTACATAGGGCGTACTATACGAGGGAGCGACTGTGGAAGGCGGGGCTGATAGCCTCCCCGGAGTGCCTGAGGTGTGGAAGTGCGATAGGCTCCTTCTTACATACAGTATGGGGATGTGTACGGCTGCAGAGATTTTGGACTGGCGTGTGGGACTGTCTCGAGGAAGTTTTGGCATGGGAACTCCCCCGCACACCGAAACTGGGCCTCCTTCATGTTATGGAACAAGTGGGGGGTAATAGATACAAACGCCACCTGCTTCTTCTGGGCCTCACGGTGGCCAAGAGGGACTTAGCCCAAGCTTGGAAAGCCCCCAGGGCTCCGCTGGTAGGGGTGTGGAAGCGAGGCATGGACTTCAACATGGGTCTGGAACGCCCAATCTTTGAGGCCAGGGGCTGCCCCAAGAAGCACTATGGGATCTGGAAGAAATGGGCAGACTTTAGGGGCCTGCTACTGGACCCCCCGGCAACTCGGGCCACTGATATAGACCCTATTCGCACTGCCCCTGAGTGAACTGAACCACATGCTGTTATTAAGATGCTTAAGCTCCTGTTCTGGACAATGTAAACACCGTGCAGGGTGGGGGGTGGGTACTGGGCTGGATTACGGGGAGGGGAATTTAGGGGAATGTTGATTGAATATTTTGATCATTATTGCACTTATAAGCTCACTGTCTTCCTGCTTCAATGGAAGCAGTGTTTCTTTTCTATTCTGTCAACTGCTAAAACCAAATAAAATTTTGTTCTGAAAAAAAAATCAAGCTTGTCATAAAACATAAACGGTTGATTAAAAATGGAAAAGTGCTTATAGTGATTTATGTCACACATTTATTGTGGGTGAGCCGAGCCCTCACCTGGTTTAAACTTTAATTTTTCTTTTTGGTGCTGAATCGTTAGTCCCTCCGTCCTAGTGATGATGATTTGTTCTTAGAAGTGAAGCTTCTGTCTGTTATGAGACAAATGGTGCGTGTTAAAAAGCAAGCATTCATCAGTTGTGCCAAAAAGTGCAGCAAGACAACACCCTTCCCTGGAAAAAGGGACATTTTTACTTTAGAGTAGACAGTCACAAATTATTAGATTGGTTTCTGTATTCACATTTCTTCATTCCTAGACAAAATACTGTGATTGGTGTATGTCTATGACATCTAACATTCTTAAATGTACTTTGTAAGTGGAACATCTGGTGCTGGGCCCAGCGCGGAGGTGGAGGAGGAAAGTTCTGGGGAGGAGGCAGTGCAAGTGCCGGACCAAACTGCTGTGCCGGTTGCCACGGTTGTGGCGGGCAGTGGTAAGCTCTTATATTCCTTACTTATTGAGATTGCTGTCTGCATAGTGTGCTCCCCGTGAGAAAATGTAAGGTTTGTCCAGATGAGAGACATGAAGAAGAATGATTGACATATAGTTTGAAAGTATGGATGCCTGGATCATGGTACTATCTGACTCTTAGATAGCATATGTGTATCTAGAGAGAGTAGACGGTCACTGGATGAACTAAGTGTTACTTTGAAGAGCATGTAACACCGCACCCGCACGTTCGTCCCAGTGTAGGAAAGGAAAGGCAAGGAAAAGAAGTTGTAATTTTGTCCGAATACTACCATGAATAGTAGAAGTAGTTTGTATTGCAAGCACAGCATATATACGGATATTACGATGGCCACTCACTATCTCTGTTAATAAGTTTAGTAGAACTCGGTCATTCTTGTGTGGATGTATCACTGTTCACTCAATAAAAAGCAAAGCACCTAAAGTCATCCCATATGTAAGCAAATACATACCATGTGCAGTGATAGATAATCAGATTATTTATCTTCTTCATTTTCCTTTTCTAGTATCTATTCATTGGCACTGTAGGGTGAAAGTTAAATTAATTAAGCAGTAGCCCTTGTAACAGAGTATTCTCAGTGCCACCCGTAATAGAAAAGTAAGAGCATCACCACCTGCATGTACTGGACTGGTACAGTAACGCAAGTCTGTCTCACTCATCATGGCGGTCGTCTGTTTTTCTCGGGTGCAAGTTGACTGCGCTGGCATTATGCCGGCTTGCAGAAGTTAACGTACCAATTTTGCTAAACAAGAGAGAAGAAGAAGAATAAGACTGGTGTACTGTCATAGTCGACTCTAATGGAGTGAGTCCATAGTGCTCGTAGAATTGATTCCTTAAACTCCCACTAATGTTAGAGCAAGGATGAAGAAGTGGGAGGTTAGATAGATACTGGACACAATAGTTATGTACTGCGCTTGCAAGTTGCTACTTCTACTGTGACACAACTTTCTGCTGAATCATTTTGTGTTAATCTTAAAGAGCATTGGTTACAGACTATGTCTTTCTTTCTTCATATAGATGCTCCTTCCAAACCAACAAGGAAGGAGCTGGCTAAAAGGGCCCGGCAACGGAGGCCACTGTCGCCGAATATCGGCGGCTGGTGGCCCAGATGGAGGAGGACACGCAGAGTACGTCAACTACATCCACGGCGACACCTGCATCCTCCTCCGCGCTCCCTGGGTCAGCCAGTCAGCGCAGCAGGTCTCCAGCGGTACGGTACCGCAGCTACCCGCCACCGCCGAGCAACAAAGAAATCAGCTGCCCCTCACAGCAGTTGCAAAAAAAGGATGCACCGCCTTTCCCTGAGGGTTTCCTACCTCGAGCAGGAGCTCCTCAACACCAAAACCCTGCTCAAGGCCCTCCGCAAGGAGCATGCTGACCTGGCCCGAAAAGTCAACAGCAGCCAGTAGGAGGAGACTGTCCCTTGCCCCTTTTTTATAGACTTCTGGGGGGTGGGAATTGGGAGTTGGGTTTTCTACTTTTTTGGACTTAGTTTTCAGGGAGGGGGGGTGGGTTGGGTCTTGCGGGAGATTTTTTATGTTACTGGATATATAAATATACTTTAAACTTAATCTTAGCATACGTGTTTTTGACTGCTTTTGAGGCTGGTGGGTGGGTGTTTAACAGTCCTGAAACCTAAGTGGCATCTTGATTCAAGTTGTGTAAGTACTAATGGCAAAAATGTTTTCAAAACTAAGTGCCTCTCACAGAGTAAGTGAATTCAATAGTCCTAGGACAGTCACTCTATCGTCTCTCCAAATACTCCATTATACTACCTCCCCCCCAAGCGCTTATCTTACCTGTAATTTGTGTTTGGAAATAGGGCTAGGCACAGGGCTGGCTGCACGCGAAATGGCGATTAAGGTTGGCAATCCTGGGCGGATGAAATGTCATCATTGCGGTGGTACTTGTGGTGTTACACAGTGGCAGTTGCAGCATCTGAAAAAAAAGAAAATGAAACCTTGTTTGTCCTTACCGTAGCATTAGAATGGTACGATAGAGAATATAGCAGGTGACAGTACACTAGAACAGTCCCACAATGTAGCCTAAAAAATGGTAAAGTATTGAAAGTATAACTACTACTTGCGTTGAATTTCTTTGACATTGGCTACTATTACAAGAAATAGTACTGAAGGTGAAGGACACAGCAGCGTAATAATTTCATTTGCCACGTCTAGGAGGAGGATGTTCTTGATGACCAATCAAGTTGATGGCGCACATGAAAATCTGCTTTCATTTGCCAATAGTGACTCAGTGTCAAGCTGAGAAAGAATATATCCTCGGATTCCTTCACCAGCCTGTTGCTATGACCTTATCCTCCCCAGCAAGTGTGTGGAATTATTGCTGTCATTTAGTCACACATCAATCAAAACCACACAGCCCGGAGGAAGAGGGTTAGGGTTTGGAAAATGGATGGCGAATGGGGGTTTTTGGGAAAGTTTTGTTGAGAGAAGAAAAAAAAAGCACAGCATGGACAAACAATAATAAACAAATCTTTGGGTACAAAGCTAACCATAAATCTTTTAAGTGACATAAAGGAAGTGCATGCACTACTGCATGCATGGTTACTGAAAAGTAAGTAGTACTTTCGACAACCGTGAATGAAAGAATGCGACAGTACAGCGCTGCAGTAATAATTATGCGTTTTCACTTGCCTATCTCTGCACTCAGAGAAACACTTTGTATATTAAATTAGGTTTGAAAAATAGCAGAAGTAAAACCTATCCAATGGCTGTAGGGATGAAATTAGAAGCAGAGATCAAAGAAATGCAGAGTCACACTCATAGAAGTTCACAGAAATAACATTACTTAAAAGATAATTAGAAAAGAACGGATACTGTATCTGTATGTTGTTGTAGTTGTCCTGTTGAATTTGGGAAGTTGTAAGATGCATCCAACCATTCCTCTTATTAGCGGGACTCCTCCATTCCATCTGACGCTCCGTCCATCAATGTTGGTGACCAGAAGACACCCTGTCCACTGCCTGCCGGATGCTGAATTGCTTCTCACTAATGTGAAGCCTGACTTCATCCTTTTTTTCCCATTGCACAGGCTGAAACCCGACCTGTAATTATTGATGGAAAAACAGGAAGTGATATTAGAACACCACTGACAAATAAATATATGGTATGTACGCTGTGTAGTGCAAAAAGTCACACTTTGAGATTCCTAATAGACAGTACAATATTTTTGAAAGTGCCTACTCTGTCTGAGTCTCCTTTTGAAGGATAAATAAGTATGGGCGAATTAATTTAGCGGTCCTTCCCCTCAAGCTAGGTGTACTGTAAACTGTGTTTTAGAACATAATTAGACCTTCCCAGCAGTGCTCCCAGACCCTTACTAAACCCAGTTGCAAAAATTTAGAAGACCCCCAATAAGATCTCCAAAAACGAGGCCTAGTAGAAAATGGTGACAAAACGTACTTAGAAAGTAAAGTAGGCCCAAATCCCCCCTTACCCACCATGGATTGTATATATTCAAACCACTTGCAAGCAAGCAAAGTATCCATACCCAGCATTGCTCCAAGACTCGCAAACCCCCCCACAAACACCAGGAACCCCCACAAACAGCCCCCCGAAAACGGTAGAGTGAGCGAAATCTCAGAAAATGCAAAAACTTTTTCCCCAGGGATTGTCTCCAAAACACTTTCTTTCGGGTATTAGACCTTTCCAGCAATGGCCCCAGAACTGTCAACCCAGGCGAAAATAAGTTTAACCCCCCCAACAAGCCAAAAGGAAAAACCTGGGAAAAGCCACACTTAAAAGACTTTGGGCCTACCGGGAATTCAGTCCAAATGCGCTCTGCAGCTAGGCCCTAACTCCCCTTTTCCACCATGGATGTCCTGAAAAACAAATGCAATCAACAGTAGACTGTGCCAGCAGTGCTCCCAGACCCCAAAACCCACCCACAACAACCTAAAAGCCCGCCAAACAGCACCCCAAAGACAGGCAAGTGGTCAAAAGCGCAAAATCTTTTTCTGATCCGATTTTCTCCAAACCACTTTTAGCCGGTATTAGACCTTCCCAGCAATGGCCCCAGACCCGTCAACCCAGGCGGAAAGAAGTAGAAGACCCCCAAACAGCCAAAAAGCAAAACTACAAAAATGGGGACTTGAAAATGTTCATGCAAATTTCCAAAATCACTCCACGCGTGCTCTGCAGCTAGGCCCTAACTCCACTTTGCCACCATGGATTTGCTTCAAACCTCCTGCAATCAAAACTATCCATACCCAGTAGTGCTCCCAGACCCCAAAATCCACCCACAAACACCCGGAACCCCCCCAAACAGCACCTCAAAGACAAGCAAGTCAGCAAAAACGCAAAAATAATTTCACCTCCCAATTTGTCCAAACCACTTTTATCCGGTATTAGACATTCTCAGCAATGGCCCCAGACCCCTGCAGCCACCCGCAAAAAAGCAGAACACCCCCAAACAGGCAAAAAGCAAAAATCGGCCTACTACCTTCAATTCTGTCCAAATGCGCTCTGCAGCTAGGCCCTAACTCCCCTTTTCCACCATGGATTTCCTGAAAAACAAATGCAATCAACATTAGACTGTGCCAGCAGTGCTCCCAGACCCCAAAACCCACCCACAACAACCTAAAAGCCTGCCAAACAGCACCCCAAAGACAGGCAAGTGGTCAAAAGCGCAAAATCTTTTTCTGATCCGATTTTCTCCAAACCACTTTTAGCCGGTATTAGACCTTCCCAGCAAGGGCCCCAGACCCGTCAACTCACCCGCAAAGAAGTAGAACACCCCCACAAGCGCAGAGTCTTTCTTCATTGGACGTATTCCAGCCATCTGCTTTGAGGGAAATAGGAGTCTGGAGGAGGAGGAGGATAGAGGCGCATGTTCTTGTGAACTGGTGAACATGAGGAATGCAGACTGCGGCACCTTCAAATCAATAAGCAAATAAGTGAAGACAGTTCTGCTGATGGGCTTGTTTTTGTGATTAGGTGATTAAAGTTTTTTTATATAGATTTTGCAAAACAAAGAAAGACAGACACACAGGAATAAAAGTGAATAAGGACGAAAAAGAAAGTTAGTGATTCATTGACTCATTTTCAGGGCTCGGTGTCAGGGAAGAAGAGCTCGTCCTCAAACTCTGCGAATTCATACGGGAGTAGGTCACTTAACAGAGAAGAACTTCCCTCATCTAAGTTGGTGTCCTCCTCATCTTCTTCCTGCGTGCATTCTCGTATTTTGTAATCTGGTGGTATAAGGTGCTGATTCATCTTGATCATTGTTAACCTCTCCTCATTTTTGGGAGAGAGGCGGGTCCTTTTGGAAGTTACAATGCCACCAGCAGCACTAAAAACACGTTCAGAAGACACGCTTGCGAGTGGGCAAGAGAAGTCATTTATAGCCAGGTTGGTGATCTCTGGCCACACAACTGTTTTCCCATGCCAATACGCCAATGGGGCATGAGAAAGATGGACCTCTGTTGAGTCATTCAGATAGGCCTGTACCATCAACTCAAGGTTCTCCCGGGTTCCTCCACTTTGCTTACTTTTTTCTGGGACCATTTCAGAAGCAAACCCAAGCTGAGTTAGCCAATCCTCTTCATCACCCAATATTACTGTTGTGTCTGGTGCAGATGATACGGTTGCTGGTGTCGTTAACGGCTGAGAGGGAAAATCACTCACTTCTGCCACAGCCACAAATGCAGAAGTGGATTTTTTTGACTGCGGACGGCCTGCTGATGCTGATGTACTGCCTTTTCCTTCAATTTCCTGCCGTTCTCTTTCAAACCGAGTGGCTGACACAGCTAGCCAATGTTTGTACTTTGTAACATCTGCGCCATCAAAAGGAAAGAATACTCTGCCTGCAACTGCCTTTTTGTACCGTGGATCCCGAATAGTAGCACAAATGTAATGCTGTTCTGTCTTGATCATTTCAAGACGATCATCGCCAAATAAGCGGTGTAATAACTTCTCCGCCAAATCAAATGCTTCTTCCTTTCCATCTTTTTCAAACTTAGAACACACCGCCATCAGTCGGTGCTCTAGCATGCTCAACAATGATGGGATAGCTTTTCCCAAATTACAGTCCTCCCTGCTGACTGCACGCGTGAAGACCTCAAAAGGACGAAGCATGTCTGTCAGGCTTTTAACTAGGTGCCATTGCTCCACCTGTATCCTCATGTCCATCATAGGTGTACCCAGTTTAAAGAATTACTGATCGACTACCGCATACTGCTCATACAGACGCTCAAGCATGTAGAAGGTTGAGTTCCAACGTGTTGCCACCTCCTGGATGAGTGCTTTCACTGGCAATTTATGTTCATATTGCAGGCACCTCAGCTGCTTCCGGGCCTTAAAAGAATGGTTGAAATGTGTGCATTTTCTTCGGCAGGTGGTAAGTAACTCGGAGACTGGACTTTCTTCACTCAAGAATTTTTTAACAACCAGGTTTATACAGTGCACCAGACACGGCACTCTGAAATAGTTACCCATATCCATGGCTTTAACTACATTGGCGCCATTATCCGTGGAAACATAACCAATCATGCGTTTTCTTGGGGACAGCCATTCAAAGACCTTTGTGTTAAACTCATGCAAAATGTTTTCTGCTGTGTGAGTTTTCTCCATGGCAAACATGGCTATTGTTGCATGTTTCCGAGCAGCTTTATAAACTTTGTCCTCGTCAACACCTGCGTTTATCTTGTCTTTAACCCCTGAAAAAGAGACCCAGTGTGCAGTGATGCACATGTAATCAGTGGCTGCGCAACTGCTCCACATGTCTGTTGTCAGATGTATAGTGTGAACAGCACTCTTCTGCAAAGCTGCCCCAATCACCTCCAGCACATCTTCATGTAGTGCTGGAATCGCAACTCTGGCAAAATAGAACCGGCTAGGAACCTTCCATTTAGGGCAGAGCGTTGCCACCATTTCAAGAAAACCCACCCCTTCCACAAAAGAAAAAGGGAGAAGGTCCAGTGCTAGCATTTTAGCCAGCTTACTGTTATACAGACGCGCCATTGGGTGGTTGCGTTCATATGGCGCTTCTGAAAACAACATGCTTCTAATGGTGGGCTGGACCATTTTACGGGATGATGATGACTTCTGCGACCCAGTTACCCTCCGTGGTGAACTTTTTCGCGTTGGTGTCTCACTCTCTCCCACACTCTTAGTGTGGCTCATAGATCTGCTGCTGACAAGGTACTGGGTGTAAGTGAAGAAATGTTTGACGCTTCTTCTTCCTCCTCGTCATCAGCAGATGAAACATCAATGGATACAATTTGTTGACTTGCAATTCGGGCATCCTTGATCTCCCTTAGGTGCGCATGTCATTTGACAGTGTGCTGTCTCTCAAGATGACCTCTCTGGCCTCCGGTACCATAGTTGGTACCAAGCTTACCACGACTAACTCGAACCTTACAAATGGTACAAATGGCTATGTTTTCCCTTTTAGGGCTAACACTAAAGAAGTCCGAAACTGCGGACTTCAAATGTCTGTGGGGAGCGGAGGAGGCGATACTGGGAATGCTGCTAATGCCAGATGAACAGGAGGATGTGTGTTGCTGAAATTTAGTACGTTGTGCACTTATAGCACCACTAATTGAGGAAATGGAGGTTGAGGTGGATGGAGGTCCCTTCTGGTGAGAAAATATGGAAGCTGTAGGTGTTGGTGTTGGTGTACTAGTTAACTGCATTCGTGGTGGTCCCATTCCCACGTCGCCATCATCATCATCACGCTCAGCAGCATTTCGGGCTAGGGTGAAAATGTCTGTGTGCTGCATGCCCGCTGTGGCTGGAGTGACGCCTATGATGACTGCGTCGTTGTCGTGAGAGTCTTCATCAGCAGGAGCAGTATATGCCCCTTCTTGTTCAGCGTCATCATCACACTCCATGACTCTGAGACTTTCGGGGACCTTCCTTTTACGCTTAGCTACCTTTTTCAGATCATGGTGTGCCTCACTCTCAGACGGCCGTGGTGGTTCCCAAGTTTCATCCATATCATCAGAAGGAAGGGGGCTTGAAGAAGAAGTAGACACCATCCTTGATCTTTTCCTTGCTGGGGATCTGGAAGACAATGAATCATCAGGAGGAGTGGCTTCCTCATGTGATACCTTCGACTTGAATGTCGATTTCCTGATGTGCCCCTACTTCGGGAGGAACAACTATTGTGGGCACTTGTGCCGCTCCATGCACCTCTGCTTGCTCCTCTCCTTGCGCCGCCTCTCCTTCCACATGTACTTGGGCTTGTACTTGCACATGTGGTTGTTGTTGCGGCTGTGGTTCTTGAACACTCGTCAGATGAGTTAGAACAACCTGTGTTGATTGAGGGATGCTGCTACTTTCTTGCGATGAGCCAACATCACTGGTCGATGGTGATTGAACAACTATACTGGCTGCCTCTGCAGCACTCAAGGGCTTGGACCTAAGTTGGGGTGGTGGTGGTGGCACTGAGCCCAATGGAGCGGAGGTGATGCTCCCAGCTTGGTCCCCTGCAGACCCCGCTGCTGCTGCAGGCGTACTTTTTTAATCCCAAAAAATGTGGCGGTCGTCACACCAGTCTCCTTGGTAAGTGGCGCCAGTTGCTTCTTCTGCTCCTTACTGGCAACTTTCTTGCTAGAGGAGCTACGGGCAACTTTTTTTGGGGCCATCTTCTTCAGATGTCACAACAGCAGGCCGCAGTTGCACAAGTTGCAGAGTTGTCTGTGGCCACACGTGATGCTGTGCTGCACACACCGCAGCAGGACACTGATGAGGAACGATGAGGCTAATGATTTGTCTTTCTGCACCTAAAAGCAAACGAAGCCAGAGGAACATCAGTTAAATAAATGTTGCATATCTAGCGCTTCAATTAATAGTTTGCAAGTAAGCATTTTTATTATACCTACCCCCCAAAATGGAAAGACCAATAAAATGCACCACTGACAGAGTACCCCTGGGCATAATGGATGAATGCATGGCAGACTGGGTGCAGGCCTATGACACAACAAAGCACACTCCCTGGCTTCAAAATTGCCCCTAGACCCCCACCCACATGGCCATGCCCCATCAACACCCCCAAAAATCGAAAAACACACAAAAATCACCACAATCCAATGCCATCCATGCCCTCCATGATGTTTACATTCAAGACACCCCACAGAAAGACTAGGCCCATGCACCACTGAGTGAGTACCCCTGGGCAAAAGGTCCCAACAGCCAAAAAAATCGAAAAACACACAAAAATCACCACAATCCAATGCCATCCATGCCCTCCATGATGCTTACATTAACGAGAACACACTGAAAGACTAGGCCCATGCACCACTGAGTGAGTGAGTACCCCTGGGCATAATGGATGAAAGCAAGGCACATTGGATGCAGGCCTATGGCACAAAGCACACTGCCTGGATTCAAAATGGCCCCTTCACCCCTACCACATGGCCATGGACCAGGCCTCAAAATGGCCCCCACCCACATGGCCATGCCCCATCAACACCCCCAAAAATCGAAAAACACACAAAAATCACCACAATCCAATGCCATCCATGCCCTCCATGATGTTTACATTCAAGACACGCCACAGAAAGACTAGGCCCATGCACCACTGAGTGAGTACCGCCGGGCAAAAGGACCCAACAGCCCAAAAATCGAAAAACACACAAAAATTACCACAATCCATGGCCATCCATGCCCTCCATGATGTTTACATTCAAGACACCCCACAGAAAGACTAGGCCCATGCACCACTGAGTGAGTACCCCTGGGCAAAAGGTCCCAACAGCCAAAAAATCGAAAAACACACAAAAATCACCACAATCCAATGCCATCCATGCCCTCCATGATGCTTACATTAACGAGAGCACACTGAAAGACTAGGCCCATGCACCACTGAGTGAGTGAGTACCCCTCGGCATAATGGATGAAAGCAAGGCACATTGGATGCAGGCCTATGGCACAAAGCACACTGCCTGGATTCAAAATGGCCCCTTCACCCCCACCACATGGCCCTGGACCAGGCCTCAAAATGGCCCCCACCCACATGGCCATGCCCCATCAACACCCCCAAAAATAGAAAAACACACAAAAATCACCACAATCCAATGCCATCCATGCCCTCCATGATGTTTACATTCAAGACACACCACAGAAAGACTAGGCCCATGCACCACTCAGTGAGTACCCCTGGGCAAAAGGCCCCAACATCCCAAAAAAACGAAAAACACACAAAAATCACCACAATCCAATGCCATCCATGCCCTCCATGATGCTTACATTAAAGAAACGACACAGAAAGACTAGGCCCATGCACCACTGAGTGAGTACCCCTGGGCAAAAGGCCCCAACAGCCAAAAAAATTGAAAAACACAAAAATCACCACAATCCAATGCCATCCATGCCCTCCATGATGTTTACATTCAAGACACCCCACAGAAAGACTAGTCCCATGCACCACTGAGTGAGTACCCCTGGGCAAAAGGCCCCAACAGCCAAAAAAACGAAAAACACACAAAAATCACCACAATCCAATGCCATCCATGCCCTCCATGATGCTTACATTCAAGACACCCCACAGAAAGACTGGGCCCATGCACCACTGAGTGAGTGAGTACCCCTGGGCATAATGGATGAAAGCAAGGCACATTGGATGCAGGCCTATGGCACAAAGCACACTGCCTGGATTCAAAATGGCCCCTTCACCCCAACCACATGGCCCTGGACCAGGCCTCAAAATGGCCCCCACCCACATGGCCATGCCCTATCATCACCCCCAAAAATAGAAAAACACACAAAAATCACCACAATCCAATGCCATCCATGCCCTCCATTATGTTTACATTCAAGACACCCCACAGAAAGACTAGGCCCATGCACCACTCAGCGAGTACCCCTGGGCAAAAGGCCCCACCAGCCAAAAAAAACGAAAAACACAAAAATCACCACAATCCAATGCCATCTATGCCCTCCATGATGCTTACATTAAAGAAACCACACAGAAAGACTAGGCCCATGCACCACTGAGTGAGTGAGTACCCCTGGGCAAAAGGCCCCAACAGCCAAAAAACCCGAAAAACACACAAAAAACAAAAAGTTCCAAAATTGTAGGTGCAGCAACTGTAATGCCCCAAACAAACAACATCAACTTACTTGTGGAATTTCTAATCCAAAAGTGATCCAAAGAAAGTCAAAAAGGTCTCAAATCCAAATATCCAGCAGCATCCACAAAGAGTAATCCTTCCAGGTCAAGATCCAAATCAAAGTGACCAGCACATGAAGAAAGCACTGGGAGGAGCCTGCTGGACAGGAACAGGAAATTGAAGACTGTGGGGCACTTCCTTCCTCCCACCCCCAAAATGGACTCCTTGCAAAAAAAAAGTGCAGGCAAATGTCAACCTGGGGAGTTATTCTGATAAAAATCATAATTTTCAAGGTTTATGCTGCCTGCTGGTGGATTTCTTGTGCGAAATTGCAAATTTTGCAATCTCGCAATTGCGAGATTGTCGCTGCCCGCCGCATCTACGTGTTCGCAAGTGTTTACTCCCGCGATGCGTGATCACGGGCCTTTATGACGTACTCGCGTTGCCAAACTCTCGCTGTGCAAGGTGGCAAGCCGCGATGACGTAATCGCAGTCGACAAACTCCCGCGGGATCCCGCAGCAAGATACAAAATGGCGCAGCACACGCAAACATGGAGAAAAACAACTCTTCAAACGCTGAATGACGGTAAGTGAACGCTGCGCGCCGCAAAATTGTATAGTATTCTATTTGGCAAGTGCGACCAAGCAAAAAAATCCGCTTCGCGCGAATTTGCGAATTTTCGGCAAATTTGAGAGAGTTCGCGGATTGCGAATTTGCTGAAAATCCGCGAGCGGAACGGATTTTACACCCACGCTTAATTACTTGTCTGGCCGCTGGCGTTATCACTATATATTTGCAGGTTATTTCTTTTTGTGTTGTTAAATCTATGTTCTGTGTAAGTTCGCTCATCTGCGTGTCATCCTGGAAGGGTAGATCTCGGGGCCCCCAGTTTATTGCCCTGTCTGGTCCTCCGAGACCCGCAGGGGTTCCTGGTGAGCCTTGCATTCTCTTCTTGGGTGCTGAACATTCATGGTGTTCCTCCTCTGTGCCATTGTGTTTTTCGTTTTGTCTCGTTAGGCTTGTGAAGTTGTGGAACGCCTCTCCCTGCTGGCTTTTGGTGGGAGGTTGAGGGTTGGGTTCACCCTTTTGTCTGCTATTATGATTTCTGTTGTGGGGTCTTGCGCGTTGCCTTTTGCAGTTGTTTCTGCGTTTGGGTCAGCCCACTCTTGTCTTTGTCCGTGGGCCTGTGCTAGTTGGTCCCCCGGGGATCCAATGTTCGCTTCTCCGCTGGTTGCAGATGCACCCACCTCTGAGATATGTTCCCTCTTTTGAGGATCGACTTGGTTCATTTCCTCCTTCGCCACTCGTTCTGGTTCCTGCTCCTTCTCTAAGGGAATTGTCCTGTTTGCTTTGGTTGGTTGGAGGGGTGTTGGTAAATCGCTTGGGCTGGCATTATTTAAGTAGAGGACTGTGTTGGGGTCTTTAATCTATGCAAATTTTGTATACATTTTTGGTTGGAAAAAGCCCGATTTATTCCCGGAGGGGCTATGTAAATGATCGCAAGCTTTATGGCCTCCAAGACTGGTGAACAGGGAGGAAATCAGGGAGGGTTCTCCTTCCTCTCCTTCGTTCTTTCCCTTATCTTTTCCATTTTCTTCGTTACACACATCCATTAAGTCCCTCTTGAGATTCTTCTTTGCTTTCCTTAATCTTTTCGGGGGATTCGTAGGTGCCGCGTTGTTCCTTGGCTTCCCAGACCTCATTTCGCAGTTACTCCCTGTTTCCTTTGTCCTTTTTCGTGTCCTTATATCTCCTTGTGTCTCCTTTTTCTCTGATGCTTTGGATTAATAGGAGTTGATGTGAGTTCAGAGTGGGATTTAGCAAGAGTTAATGAGAGTTAATAACTCCTTGCTGCAACTGTGACACAAATTGCCACTACCTCCACCACGGCCATTTCACCACTTTTGTGCAACCTCCCTCAGCCTCTCCAGGCTTTTTTTTTTTAGCCCCCGACTCAAACCTCGAGCCTCGGGCCTCTAGCTCCTGTATCACTTTGATGGGCAGGGGAGTGAGAGTGAGGGTGAGGGTGAGGGTGAGGGTGAGGGTGGGGAGCGGGAGGAGCAAGCAGATTGTTTTTGCAGCTTAAATTAACCTGTTTTGATTAGGTTTAGGACTTGAACTGGTTAAGTTTCAAGTTTCAATTTTAAATTGATGATGTTCCCCTTTAATGACAATGCCTGGCAGCAGGGGACAAAAAAGAGCGCAAATGCAGAAAGAAGCACTCTCACCGGCTGCAGCTTAGCTTGGCTTAGCCTTACTCGTGGCTCGAAGTACAGTGAAAGTGGAGGAAGCGGAGGAAGGCGGGGCTGCCGGGCCGCGGGCCTCACAACCAGCCACGGCCGGTAGTAGGTGTAACTGTAGGGCGGTGACTTAGGGAGGGGGAGGGGCAGGGTGGGGGGTTGTAATGTATGGATTACGGACTTTAACAGGTAAGTAAACATATAAATAAATAAAACTAATTTTGTTGTGTGCACTGCATCACCAAATGCGATGCAGTGCGCGCAACGAAATTTGTTTTATTCATTTATATGTTTACTTACCTGTTAAAGTCTGTAATCCATACATTACAACCCCCCACCCTGCCCCTCCCCCTCCCCACGTCACCGCCCTACAGTTACACCTACTACCGGCCGTGGCTGCTCACGACCCCCCTTGCTCACGCCGCTTGCTCCTCCAGCGACCCCCCGCAGGCAACAGGGCCGTCGGCCACCAGGTGCCATAGACTGTATGCAGTGTTCCGTGTGCAGAGTGCCGGAGTGCGGGAGTTGTGTGCTTGACACCAATGCGACTCTCTCTCGGGGCTCAGACTCTCTGCCTCGGCCTCGGCTCCAGCCCGGATTTACCCGCCAGCCAGCCAGCTCCGTGCACCGCCGCTCCAGCACCTCTCCTGACCCGACGACTCGATGCTCTGTACTCTGTGCTCTGTGCTGCTACAACGTCGTAGAGGGCTCCAGTAGAACAGCAACCGATCATCCAAACTACCATAGCACCTTTTTGCATATGTCACCCCGAATGGGACAGGTATGCCCAGACGTGGGTCCTGTGCTCTCCATGCCACTGGAGTCAAGCTATCCTGGCTTATGAGGGCTGAAAGCCCGAAACCCGTCCTAGGATGCTTGTTTCCAGTCCAGGGAAGACCTGGCCTGGCAGTTCGGGCTGGACTGTTCTCATTGGGCGCAGGGTCAAGACTGATTTGCAATTGGCTGGGTCCAAACTGGAATGGCATCGTGAGCAAAAAACGATGGGATTTAGGCCCAGATCCCTGTACTGGGGTGAATGTATGACATTGTTCTGCATTCGGTCCATCAATTGTTTTTTTGCATATGCGAAGAAAATGGCACAGTAAGTGCTAACTTATACAAGGCAATACGCAAGCGTGAACATTTCTAGTTTAACACCTCTCAGCATTACACTTCCCCTATAGCTTCTAGGTTGACTAAACAACATATATTTAGTTTTTAGGGTGTTAATCTCAAGGCCCCAATCATTACAAAATTCTTCGAAGAGGAACAGCAAATGCTGTAGGCCTCCTGGTGTCTTACAAATTAACATGGTATCAACTGAAAATAATAATATTGGCATTTTGATACCTGCCATTACAGGGGTATCAGTCGCACTATGAGACAAAAATCAAACAATGTCATTGAGATTTCATAAACATAAAGTAGAAGCTAAAAACACAACCCTGCTGAACACCCCTCTCTATAGGGAAGCGCTCTATAAGCTCCCCCTGGTTACTTCAGCGAACCTGCGCAAAATTTACTTTGTGGGGAGGCATCACTAGATTTAACTAAACCAATGGCATGCCCATAAATCAATAGGATACCCCAGAGTTATTACAGAGGAACTAAGTCAAAAGCTCACTTTAGGTCCACAAAGGCCATGTACATAGAGCCTTTTCCGATTTCCCCAACTCCCAAATACAAAAGTAACAACCGAAAGACCTGATCCAAGGTGCTAGTTTTTGTCTGAATGCCAGCTTGGTAGAGGGAAAGAATATTATTATTGGGAATCCAACTCTGTATTTTGTCCAAGAGTAAACGTGCAAAAATGTTTTGAATACCATCAATTAAACTTCTTGACCGATAGTTCAGAGGGGAGACAAGATCACACTTTTTAGGTCTTGTCTAGCAGCGCATGCGCTGCCAAGGATAAAGACCTTAAGCCGTCAGTTACCTTTTGTAGGTAAAAAAGTGCACGCGTTGCATTGCCTTGAATGGCAACGCGTACACATGTGGTGATTTACTTGCGGGAGCGAGCGGCTGGCGCCAAATGGTAGCAATTATCTCCGCACCAGCAGCTGGCTCCTGCAAGTGAATTGCACAGGCCCCCTCCTCTTTCCCCCCTCCCGCTGCTCGAGGCGCGCATGCTTGTTGTTCTTGGCCATGCGTGAACTGATGTGCTGAGGAACTCCTAGGGAAAGTCCGGCGCATGGCCTGCTCTCTCTGTGGTCCACCATGCCACAAACAGGCGGATCTGCGCTCACGTCGGGCAGTCATCATCAGTATCATACCTTCTCTGTCCCGCCCATTCTTCTCAGGTCAGCGCTCCCATAAATGGACTAATTTTTCCTGTTTCTCTTCCTAATTAGCAGCTCGGAGAGGCATCAGGGCCGCCCAGGACCCTTTTGCATTTAACCAGCACGAGCAATGCCTGCTGCCTTTTAAACATTAATAAGCCAAGGGTAGACAAGCCGCTGTGGTAATTGGAACAGACAGCTGACCAGGTGTCCTAGCTAATTACAGCTGTTACTCACATTTCAAGCCCTCCCCCTCTCATTAACCCTTCCAGGCCCTGATGCCTCCAATCCCTAGCAACCAGCTCTCAGATCACGCCTGCAGCAGAGCTCGGGGAACTGGAAGCCTGCAGGCTTCATGGGAAAACAGACCCGTGTTCGCCAGTCCATTACAGTGCAGTAGGAGCCCCTGCATGTAGGAGCTGCTAACTACAGGCACCCTTTTGTAGCTAACTTCACGGGGACTCTCTCAATCCTGAAACAAAAAACAACAAAAATACTAATCATACGCGCCAAAATGCAAAGAATAGAACAAGACTGGATGAACTGCTCACATTGTGTTCAGAGGCCAGTTCCTAATCCTGTGACGGTGACCACGAAAATAAGAGGCTCTCTGCTGCCACATTTTATTCACCACTAGCAGTGAGGGCACCACATTTCTTTCCGCCCAGAGCACTGTCTGAGCAAAGGTGTCCTATGGCTCACTGAACACGCTGTAGTGACAGGGCCTACTTTAATCATTTCATTCTTTGACTCAACTCTACCTTGCTTCCACTACACTATGCTAAAAATAGACCCCAAGCTGTTTGCATGCCAGACAGGCACGGAAGTCAGTCTCATTTCCGAAAGTATATGTGGTGTTCATTGCCTTGCACACTCCGGAGGCTCCTACGCAGGTAATTCTCATAATCCCTGAATCTGTGGTAAAACTCTATGACGCAGCAGAGGCGCAGTAGGCCAACAGGCCTGGGCACGTGCCTGCCGCTATCATCATAGCCCAATTTTGGGAAGGAAACTCTTTAGACGGACTGACATGTTTTTTTTACATAGTTGTATAAACACGAAGGGTACAGCACACAAACAGTAAGGCTGAGCACTCTAAACCAACCAACCAAGAAAAATGCCAATACTGCTCTAAACTTTAAATCATTTAAAGAAAGGGATGCAAGAACCGTCAATCAATACACCCTTAAGCTCATTAATAGCTTTTATTTAAATAGCACACATTTTTGTAGTTATATCTCAAAGGGAACACTCTAATAAATGTGATGGACCTAAATCAATTGTGAATGCACAAAATTCAACGAAGGAAAGAGAGGGGGGAAAAATCACTTCCACTTCCATTCAAACACTTCCAAACAACTATTCACTCTACACAGACAACATACACACTATTCATACTGGGAGCAAAATGTACAACACTTAAACAATCTCAATTGCACCCCAACTGCCAAACAAAACTACAGTTAACCTCCAATTTTATAAATGCACCCTATACAATATTTACAAAAATTTACATTAGATACCAAATTTTTCTGGGCACAATGAAACCAAATCTAATAAATCAAAACAGCTGTTTGGCAACAAAACAACGTGGTCTACGCGTTTCAAACCCCCTTGTTCTTGGAATTCTCGTCAGGACCAAACATCACTGCAAAAAAACAAAAAGAGAGAAAAAACAATATGACTGTTGCCTTTACCTAGTCACTAGCGAGCTCACACAACATTAGCCACCTCTGCTATCTCTTACCTAATTTGAACACGCCAAAAGGTCGAATATTCCAAGGAGCTGAGTTGTAAAGAGTGATTCTAATACAAACAGGAAAAGGAAATTATCCCGGTGAGCTTAAGAGTGTATTGATTGATGGTTCTTGCATCCCTTTCTTTAAATGATTTAAAGTTTAGAGCAGTATTGGCATTTTTCTTGGTTGGTTGTTTTTTTTACACAGCACATCGTGCAGTGTCATCTCTTGGTTATTGGTCATTGAAAATATTGTTGCATGCAGTCTAAGTGCCTGGTTTAACTCCTTCATAGACTCAAATTGCATTAATTTATGCATGGGAAATCGATGCTTGCTATAAAACTGAACACCATATCAAACTATAAAACTGCCGTAGCTTTAAGATAACTCTATCCAGAGGCGTAACTAGAGTCAAATTTCATGGGGGGGGGGGGTCTAAGAAAAATTTTCGGGGAGGGGCTGATTCTTCAAGCAAAAGGGAGAGTGGAGTTGCAGGGGCTCTAAGCAGGGACACACACACATCAAAGCCTCATTAACAAGCAAAAGGTCTTTTAAAGTCCTGTGAGGTACTTGGGTGTGGATGTCTGTGTGCCCGGGAAGCTGTCTCATCCCGGGCTGCCACACACGACAGGGGTGGGGTTGAAGCCCTTTGAGTCCAATGGGCGTTGCGCGCCTGACTCTATGGACTGACAAATATTTTGTGTAATAGTTTCATTTCAGGTACCCCCTGACACACAGAGCTCCCCTGACATGTTTTGTTGTGTCTTGTGTGTTAGGTTAGCTAGGTTTGATGTGCATGTGATGTCCACTATTCCCAGAACTTATACATTTAAGGACCTGGTTTAGGGTTAGGCCGAGAACCAGGGCTGGACTGGGAACCAAAACTGGCCCTGGCAAACTGTTCGGCCAACACTCCAGGGGGGGCAGGGCGGCAGCGGCCAAGATGTTTGCTCGGGCCGGTTTCGCCCGATTTTGTTACAGGGGGCTGATATTGCCGCCCCGCGGAAACAAAAATGGCCCCTAGGGGCCCAAAACCGGCGCCCACCCTTGCGCCTCACCGGGGAAATGCCCAGTGTCCTCTATGGCCAGTCAGGCCCTGCCGAGAACATATTCCCTCACAAACATAATGGAGCACCCTGCCAAACTCTTGGTCTAACATCGCCTCATTTAGAGAAGGGCGGATAGTACGTTTCCGTTGACAAAGCCTCAGTTGGCTTTCTTCAACTGAAATTTTTCTATGACAGACCTGCGGAGTAGGGGCCTTGGAGAAAGGACATTCAAGGAGAAAGCACATACAAGGCCCGCCCAATTTAGGGGTGTAGTGAAATGGCTTCTTTTAGGTGTCATCCGAGATAGTGCATGCTGAGAGGTGGCTTTGAGCCGGCCCATTGCTTTCCACCGGTTGGATTCACTGGCATTCCCATTTCCTTTCTTCGCTTTGTCCTTTTGTCTGGCTTCAGATTTGATTTGATTTGATTTAGATTTTTATAAAGCGCAACAATTACCAATAGTCACAGAAGTCGGCTGTAGACCAGTGGCAAATCAAACATGTACATGCTAAGAAGGGGCTGGCCAAATAGTATATAACCAAATCTTAAGTGCCTTTCTGAAAGGCAGGTGTCCATTGATCGCAGTCAAAGATTGGGAGAGCGAGTTCCAGAGTCTGGCTGCTGCGACTTAGAAGGGTCTGCCCTCCCCATCTCTTCTTCCGGACTCTAGGCATGATAACTAAATTGCGATGGACTGAACGGAGATTTCTCCCTGGAATGTACCGGTGGAGAATCTTCCTAATCCCAGCAGGGCTCGATTGATGGAGAGGCTTACGTAAATACAGATAGTCTTAAGCATGATACGCTTCCTGATGGGGAGCTACTGCAGCTCACAGGGGCCACCAGAAGCTGATTTGGTGCTTCGGAATGTGAAGGACTGCCCTGGCGAGGGTGTTCTGTGCTGCCTGCAATTGTGCCTGGGTGCTGATATTACAGACCAAACACAGAGAGTTACACTAATCAATTCTGGACATGACTAATGCCATGGCAACCTTCTTCTGCACCGAGAGAGGAATCAAAGGGAATATTTTATTTAACTTCCTTATGAGCCAGAAACAGGCTGCAACTGTACGATTGTCCTATCCACCAAGCAAGAGTTTGCTATCTAGAATCCCCCAAGATTTCTGGCCTTCTTAACTGGAGGAGGGAGGGTGCCTAAGGCCTCCAATTGTCATTACAAATCGAGGCTTGCATCCCAAAGAGCATCACCTTGGTTGTCTGACCATTGAGTTTAACAAAATTCCTTTCCATCCAGTCTGCAACCAAAGACAGACAGTTTGAGAAATTCTCTGCGGTAGCTGCTGAGTTATTAAGGATCAACAGTATTAACTGGGTATCGTCAGCGTATGATATCGCATACAGCCCATAAGAGTGAATAATGGTGGCAAGTGGAGAAACATAAAGATTAAATAATGAAGGGTTCAAAGATGAGCCCTGCAGTACACCACATGACAAATAAATACATCAGAGTAGCACTGGTTAAGCATTACCCTCTGAGAGCGGTCCTTAAGAAAGGGGGACAATAATGCCAGAGACCTATCTGTAATGCCCTTTTCTTGTAGACGATTGATCAGCAGAGAAGGGGAGATGGTGTTTAAGGCCGCAGACAGATCTAACAAAATCAGAGCCGTGCCTTCCCCTTCATCCACTAGCCGTCTAATGTAGTCCTGGGCCGAGACCAATGTGGTTTTGGTTCCATGATGTTTCCAGAAATCCGAAATGAGATATGTCCAGCCATCCCTGATTTTCCACAAACTCTATCACGTGGCCTTTCAATTGTCTCTCAAGAATCTTGGCAGGTAGTGGAAGTAGCAAGACAATAGTTTTAAAGATCTTTACTATCAAGATAGGGCTTTTTAAGAAAACGCCTAATCACCACCTCCTTCCATAGCTGTGGACAGCAGCCAGCGGAGATCACTTTATTCATAAGGTTGCAAGAGGGCATGCAATAGTACCAGCCACCATATGCAGAACTGCACTTATGCATGATTTCAAGGGTGAGTCTGACTCAATATTAATAAGGTGTTGACCACCAAAAAGACTGTGAGCAAGTTAGGCTTGTGGTTCTTGGACTACAGAGGGAAAAGAGATTCCAACTGAGGGTCACTACTTGAGGATTGCATCATGCAATTTTTTTTACGGTTAGCGATTTGGAAAAAAAATAAACCACATGATTAGCAAAATCTTGTGAACAATCAAGCTCTCCAGATGACAGAAGAGTACAGAGCTGCTGCATCACCTTAAAAAGGTGATCCTCTTAGTTTTTTTGGCCCACCCCTGGAGCAGGGCTAAGTAGTGCTTCCTTTCAGTGCCCTGTGACCTTCTACTGCTTGTGGGCTTTTGGAGGTACCTTTTAAAATGCTAGTTGTAGCGCTCCATAATAGTTTGTGTTTGGGGGCTAGCACCCCCAATCCAGTGCTGTGTTGTTGCCCCATTGTTGTTGCTCTGTCATTGTTGTCCTGTTGTTGTTGCCTGACCCCCTTCTCTCGAGACATAACATACCTCTCATTTGCCGTGACCACCCTCTTGCTTTCACTAACCACCCTCTCCCAGTCACTAAGGGTCCTCTGAGGCCTCACGCCCACCTGGCCTTCCCCCGCTCCTCCTGCTTAACTGTCCCACTAGACGTCTCCATTGCAAGATGGCCACCTCTTCCCGCAGAAGACCGGAGCCGCTCTGAAGACCTAGCATGCGCAGTGTCAGCAATGTGCGTCACGAGTTCAGCAGCGCTTAGCTTGCGAGCTCCGTGAGCTAGCGACATCTACATTACGATCAGGCAGGCCATTCAATTAGGTCTTTCTAAAGGTTGCGATGTCTGCAAACAAGTTGCGGTTAACCTGAGCCTAAGATTCTCTTCTAGAGGATCCTCATCAATAGTCATAAGCACTGAATATTCCCGCCCATGTGCGGGACCCCAGAAACAATATAAAAATATATATGAAAAAACATATATATCTCGCTCCACATATCTGTATGAACATATATTATTTTTTCTCATACCAATGCAGCCCCAAAACTGAGGCTAAACAATGTAATCACTCATACATGCACTGAAATTAGCAAGGAAATAAAAAACACATTAGGTCCAATAGCCCTTGAACTTTGTGTTTTAATGAGTAAAAACACTCATAAATCCTGAAAATTGCTAATAAATAGACATTGTTAGCCACAGGCTGCATTGAAAAGCAATAACTTAGAAAATGAAAGCATTTTCAACAAAAACTGGCACCGTGCCTTTAAGGCAGCCATGACCCCAGGCTTCCCTTCATGCCTCATGGATGACAGTTAGGTCAGTTGATTCTTTCCGGCTCCTTCTGTCAGGACCCTGGTTTAACAGCTCCCACCTTTTTTGACTTTCTGTCAAATATTCTTGGTGATTTTCTTCAATTTTTGATTTCACTCGACGGTTTTTGACCTTAGAGAGATATTGCTGCCTTTTTTGAGCTTCAAAAAAGGTAAATTTTTGTCAAAATGCCTTCGCTTTTTGACACCTGCCCTTCCTGTGGGAAGAAGAAGGCTAGGACTGATACACATGCTGTGTGTATCCTCTGTCTCCCTGAGACACATTCTGCAGAAAAATGTGAACACTGCAAGACTTTGTCAATGAGAACCCTCAAAGATAGAGAAAGAATTCGAATGTATGGTCTTTCTGAGAGAGGTAGGTCTCCTAAGAGACAGAAAAAGCGAAGGAGGCGATCGACGTCGAGAGATGTCCCGACTTGCTCTCCTTCGGCGTCGAAGTTTCCGCCGACGCACCTTCCTTCAACGACTAAGACTTCAGCGTCGAGAGTCAAGGTACCTCTGCTGCCGTTAACCGGGCGTCGTGCAGCATCGAGAAAGAGGTCTCCGTTTGAGCATAGGAGCTCGACGTCGAGACAGCTGCCGTTGAAACATCATATCCAGTCTTCGACGTCGCAGCTTCCTCCGTCGACGCCCAGTCATCAGCGTTTGAGTCGAGGCAACCTCCGTCGGCGTCCGGTCATCGACGCTCGACGTCGAGACACCCTCCGTCATCGCCCAGCCAGCAGCGTTCGATGTCGAGGCATCCCAGAGGACAGAGTCTCTACAGAGAGTTCGTCAACCCTCAGCACAGTCTCAACCAGCAGTGTCGCAGCAGACCAAGACGTCGAGTTTGCCAACTCCGTCTCCAGGTCATGGGCCTCGGTCGCACAGGTGTTCAAGATCGGCTTCAGCTGCGGAAGGAGAATCTGTCTTAGGGGGACTATCTAGATCAACGGAGCGCTCTCCAGTGAGCATGAGCCATCCTGCTAAATGGAAGAGAGCTTCCGAGGATTGTGGTTCTCGTAGTCACACAAGATCCCCAACGCCTCCTGTGAGCCTTTTGTTCGTCCTCGTCAGGCTCTTCTTCTTCTCACCGTCATAGGTCTCCGGATGTGGTCATTTATTCATCTGGCAGTGAGAGATCAAGGCGTTCCCCTGCACGTTTGCTGCATGGGCAAAGGGATGTAACACCTCCTGCACGTTCACCAGCGAGGGACAACGCACAGAAGTCGCCTTCCATCAGGCTGTCTCCAAGATGGTGTAGGCCTCTTCATCACTGGGCTCCAGACAAAGAAACAGCGGCCAGGATGCAAGAATACAGGCCGATTTCTAGGCCCAGAGAACGATCACGCTTCCATGTGCGGCCCAGAGAATGATCACGCTCCCGGGTGCGTTCCAGCAGACGAAGAACCAGATCTAGGAGCAGGAGAAGGGAACAAAGATCTCCAACTACATCTTCTTCTCCTACCCGCTCTCATAGGGATTACTCGCCTACTTTGACAGACACTCCTCCATCGAGGATATCCCCAATTGATGACATCTTCACTTTTCAGGAAATTCTGGGCAGAGGGGCTCTGAAACTGGGATCGCCCTTGACAGCTACCAGATCAAGACCTCAGTGATCTTTGAAACCCTGCATCACAGGTCTGCACCCAAGCCTCTGTTGCCTTTGGTACCTGGGATTATAAAGCCAGTGATGGAGGTATTCCTCACTCCAGCAACGATAAAGGCTGCGCCGGCGAGGATTCTCAAACAGTACCGCTCGCCAGAGGAGGATCCTCTGTTCCTCAGGGCTGATCCGCCCCCAGACTCAGTCATCATCGCAGCGGCGAAAAAGTCTCCTCCTCCACAGTACCTCAGGATAAGGAGAGCAAATCACAGGATTCGTGGTGAAGACGAGTCTGTAATACATCAGCCTCATTTCTCAAGGTGTCCAACGCAGAAGCCCTTTGGGGCGTTATGATAGGTCCCTGTGGGATTCCCTGCAGCGTTTTGTGGAGAAACTCCCACAGGAAGACCGTAAAGACTTTGAGGAGATTCTCTTGGAAATCAGCCAAGTCTCCAATCAAGTCATTAGCGCCTCAGCGGACGGAGCTACCCTCGCAGCGCATGGCTAGGCACATGGCATATCTGCAAGGAGATCCTCCTGTTTGCGTCTCACAGCTTTGAAACCAGAGGCCCAAGCTCGGATCTTGAACTTGCCTTTTTCAGGAACATCTTTGTTTGGGGCAAGTACTGATGATGAAATGCAGCGCATGAAGGCAGAGTTGGACACTCTCAAAGCCGTATAGCTTGAGAAAAAGAAGGAGTTCAAAAAGAGATATCGCTCATACAACAAGGTCTCTTCTAAACAGCGGGTCAAACCCCTCACTGGCAGAAGGGTCAAGACCAGCAGGGACAGCAGAAGTCTCAGTTCAGAGGCAGGCGTAACCCCAGAGGAGGAGGGAATCAGCGCCAGGGCAACAATTCCAACAAAGCCCAGTCCAAGCAATGAGTCCTTCCTTCCCCCAGAGCCGTGGACCACTCCAGTGGGGGGAAGCATCGCGCATCACATGGCAGAGTGGCAAGCCATTATGAAAGACCGTTGGGTGTTGACTACACTTCAGAATGGATACTGTCTTCGTTTGCATCGTTTGCCTCCATCAGTTCCTCCAATGCCAACATCAAATCATCAACTACACCTTTTTTTTTTTAAATTTTATTTAGAAAAGTACACATACAGCAAGGCAAGGATTACTTTACACGAAGCACCAATTCCAGACGGGGATGGAAAAGCAAAACAATACAATGAAATCAACAGTGATGTTAGGGAAGGGGGGAGGGGCGAGAGTAAAGGAGATGTTCATACAATAGAATAATCAGAATGCGGGGTCAGGGGGAAAGAGATGGGTGAGGGCTGTCCGTAATAGGTGGCGTACATATATCAGATTTCAAAAAAGAGAGGGTACCCCACTTTCACCAGGGAACAGGGTAAGAAGACAGTAAGTCAAAGGGGGGGATCCCTGGAGTCGAATAGTCTATTTACCACACAAGCCTTTCTTGTAATACAAGGAGAGGTCACAGTATGTCATAGGTATTCAGACAAACATAAGAATGGGTTTCCACAAAGAAATAGTCTTGTTAAACAATCTAGATTTATTCGAATTACATATAAATAAACAATAAAGACAAGATAAAATTCATCCAAAATAATTAAAAACCAAGATAAAATGTCTCGGTGGGTTAAGAATTAATATTAAACAATGTTACATCAACATAATGTTATAATACACAACAAATGAAAAAGCAATCAAGATGTATTCACAATAAGCGACAAACTGAACATAAATACAACAAACCCCTCATATCTAAGTGGCCCACTTAATATTTCTGCCACTATATTTGAGAAGATCCAATGGCCATAGACAGTTTAATTACTCTCTAGCTTTAGTGGAGAAATCTAATGCCCATCTAAAGCTCTATCTGGCCCTGGTTGGATTCTTTTGGATCAAAACAGTGCGTCGACGCGTTTCGGTGCTTGTCACTCAATATCGTGGCACCTTCCTCAGGACTTCTTGTTTCTGGGGTTTCAGGGAACGGATGAATATACCGTATCCTTGGGGCCGTGTTGTAGGCGCTCAAAAATGGGGTCTCCTTAAGGTCTATGGCCATTGGATCTTCTCAAATATAGTGGCAGAAATATTAAGTGGGCCACTTAGATATGAGGGGTTTGTTGTATTTATGTTCAGTTTGTCGCTTATTGTGAATACATCTTGATTGCTTTTTCATTTGTTGTGTATTATAACATTATGTTGATGTAACATTGTTTAATATTAATTCTTAACCCACCGAGACATTTTATCTTGGTTTTTAATTATTTTGGATGAATTTTATCTTGTCTTTATTGTTTATTTATATGTAATTCGAATAAATCTAGATTGTTTAACAAGACTATTTCTTTGTGGAAACCCATTCTTATGTTTGTCTGAATACCTATGACATACTGTGACCTCTCCTTGTATTACAAGAAAGGCTTGTGTGGTAAATAGACTATTCGACTCCAGGGATCCCCCCCTTTGACTTACGGCGTACATATATCTCCACGATAGCTGTTCCAAGGACCCCACACTCTACACCACTTCCGGGTCGGCCCCGGGCCAAGTATACAGTTTTTTCTCTGAACATGCACCAGACCATGTTTTCTTTCCACCCGTCTACTGTGGGTGGCCTTTGGGAGCCCCACAATTGAGCAATGTCTCGTGTGGCAATCATATTTCCCAGGGTCGCCCACTGAGTCTGAACTGCATTGTAATCTGTGGGCTCCCAGACATTCAGTAGGCATAGTCTGGCCTCCGGCAAGAGGGCAATCCTCGTAACATCTTTCATTATAGCATGCACTCCACCCCAGAAGGCAGTCACCTCTCGACACTCCCAAATAATATGCAGAAATGTCCCCACCTGCCCACAACCTCGCTTACACAATCCCTCCTCAGAAAAGCCCATGTGAACCAAACGTGGGCCCGTGACGTATATCCTATTGTCGTAATTTGGCAGTACCTGAGTTAGCGTTAAGCTCAGCTACACGAACATTTCTGTTAACTTGACTAAACGTGTGGGGGCCATTTTGTATTCGGTGGCTTCCATTTTCTATGAACATGCGGCCTCGTGGTCAGCATGCCGTTTCGTCCTTCTTTCATGCCAATGAACCTTTACCCTACCCAGCAACAGGCTATTTTTAGCAATGGTCAGTCTCGCGCATGCGTACATCTGATCTTTGGACTAGAGAGTGGACACTCCTTAGGAATGTTCCTCCCAACTGACCAGTGGTATTGAACCCCTCCCTCATGTTGGCTGTGTTCCAAAAATGCCCTTATATGTACCTAAAACTGTTCTAATGTATCCCGCCTACCTTTTTATTACCTTTAAACTGTATAAAAGAGGTTGCACACCGTTGTTCGTTGTGATACTTCTTGCATTGCCGAAGGGTGCTGTAGGAATGTACCACCACCCCATGGGGTCCTAATAAACTTGTCTCTTTGCATTTTCAGTTTCCGTGCCAACTTCTGTTTTATGGTGTGAGAGTGTTTCTGCAAGTATGTAGACCTGATAGAACCCGACACCACAATTGGCGACCACAAAGGGACCTCATCGGCGACTCGGATGCCCGAAGGAGAGGTCACGACGAAGGATTGGAAACTCGCTATGGACGCGTACGCTGCCACTGAGTGACCCGAGTCTTGGCACCTACGGTGTTTTTTCCTTTCCTTCTGATCTGACCTTCCAGGTGGCACCGGTCCTCGACTGATGTTCTGATCGTTTTGCTTGTCGTGTAGTGCCTGTTTTGGCTGATTCGGCTACGGAACTTGGCAGTTGGAATCTGGACACTTTTGAAGATATTTGGTAAGCTTATGTTTGGTAAGGTAGTCTATTGACACTTACTGTGGCTTTTTGAATTTGAATTTGAATTTGTATGAGTTAGCTAACGTTTGGACCTATGATTTGAATTATATGTGGAGTGCACCTCACATAGGCAGGCATGTAGGGATATTTCTCTGCTTTTGAATTTGTTTGAACGGCACATTGTGCATAAGTACCCTTAAGTGCCATTTTATGTAATATCGCGTTTTTCCGTGATATTTTGAACATGCCTGTCCTCAGCACACTCCGAGGAATGTGCTGCTTTGGAAATGGTACCACTTATCGATTAAATGAATCTCAGCCGGCTCCCCCAGAGGGGACTCCTAATTGCGAAATGTACATTAAATTTGGCCTTCCTCCCATAATGTATAGCACGTTATGGCACAAATACACTAAACCTGATCGTGAATTGCAATGGCCACTACATGGGTCATTCAATTTGCGAAAAGTCCAGTATGTAGAACAGTGTTTGTTTCAGCGCAGGTCTAGACAGGATATGTTTGATTGTGTGCGTATGTGGGAGAAAGCGGTGCGTGAACGAATGAAGCGTGCAGAAGCCTTGGCGGACAAAGAGCAGCGAAAGGCTGCTCGGGATAAAGCTTTACAGCTACAGGAGAAGGAATTGCAGGAACAGAAAGATAAAGAGAGTCGAGAACGTAACCTGCAGGTTAATGGTCAGTTTCCTATTAGACGTCCTCTTTATCCTGTCCTTACTAATGAATTAGATGATTTTACATTGTTAGATCGTTGCCCGCCTCCGTATGTTCAGCCTACGGCTCCGGATGTGGAATCGGACGAGGATAATCAGGACAAACAACGTACCAGGTTACATGTCGAGCGTATGACGGAATTGCGTTCGATTGCCCGTAAACTTAATGTAAATTCTATAACTGTTTCGGAGGTTGATGATTTTATGAGCAAGTGGCCCGACAAGGAACAATTGTATTTTTTAGATCACCTTGCAAGTGAAGTTGTTGAGCGGTTTAGAATACACTCTCCTGAGTTGGAACCTAAAGATATATCAGTTGGTCGTGAGAATTTTCGTAAAGGTATTTTTGCTCTTTCAGATGCGGACGAATTCTTCCGGCGGTTGGTTCAGTTACGAGATGAGGCGACGTGATTGCGAGCGGCGAACAAAACATCAGAGCAATCTGCGTCTGGATCGACGGAAAATACCCGAGTGTGCCCTATTTATGGATCAGATAAGAGTGTTGCAATTAATGTTTTGCCTATGCGGGAAGCTGCACCTTTGTATGTCCCTCCTAAAGGGGACGGTACGGATGATGATAAGACGTCTAAAGATTCAAAGGGCTATTTTGTGTATAATTGGGTTTATACGCCATGGAATAGAGCAGATGTTATGGCACTTAAGAATGCTTTGCCTGACCCCCGTAAAAATCCAGCAGCTTTCTATGAAGGTGTGGAGGGTGCTATTTCTTCGTGTATTATGACGTTAGTTGATATTGATCTTTTCTTTAGGCTGATATTGCCTCCTGATATGTGGAGGGTGATTCGTAAGTTTGACGATCGAACGATATTAGGTGCAGATTGGAAGGACATAGTGAGAGCTGATTCAGATAGGGAACCTGCATGTAAACCGTGTCAGTTGATTTTAGATTTGCCAACAGCTATCTTGAATAAATTAAAAACACTTGTCCCTCCTAAGAAAATAGATTGGACAGTGTTAGCGTCGTGTAAGCAGAAGCCAGACGAATCGGTTTCTGATTTCCTTTCACGTTTTGAGGAAGCATTCCATGATTACAGTGGCCAATCATTAACAGAGGACACGGGCAGGCACTTATTCGTAGATAAGTATGTGGCTAATCTCCTACCGGAGATTGCAAAGCGATTAAAGGCTAGTGAAAGTTCATGGACCACGGCAACGCCTGCCTCCTTATTTACTATGGCTCAGTATTATGAACGTCAGGAACTAGAGGCTAACGAGAGTAGTGATAAGAAAGCGAAGGACTTAAAGACGAAAGTGATGTTGGCACAGGTTTGTGCTACGCAATCGAGAGGGAACGATAGGGGTAGACGAGGATCGTACGTTACGTCTCCCCCTCGTTCCGACATTTCTGAGGATCAGTGTGCATACTGTAAGCAGTTTGGACATTGGCTCGCAGATTGTCCGGTGCTTCGTGAACAGCGTAGTCAGAGGGGTCGAGGAAGTGGAAGGTCACGGAATAGTTATTCAGGACCATGAGGTGGAGCGAATGATCGCGGTAGGGGTGAAGAGAGGGGTCGTGGTCAGGTTGAACATAATACTTTTGATCGACGGAATCAGTATCAGATAGCTGAAGGAGAGTATACTGAGTCTCAGGATAAAAATTATGCATAGGGTTGCGTAGGATGGGGTGTGGAATCGGTTGAAGTACCAGTCGATCAAAGGGGTCCATATATATCAGCACATGTTTTGGGTTCTACTGATCAGTTTCTGGTCGACACAGGAGCTAATCAAAGTGCTCTGTCTAAACACTTGGTTCCAAGGGCTCCCCTGTCTGGAGAAACGATTACAGCAATAGGGTTCGATGGAACACCTTCACTAAGCCCATTGTCTCAACCCCTTATATTTCATGATGATAAATTCACTGCCCCATGCCCGTTTTTATTATCTCCAAATACACCAGATAATATTATGGGACTTGACATGCTAAAGCATTTTCGTGCAACAATACGCTGTGCCCCTGAAGGGGTGCGGGTCATTTTGAATGAAAACTACCCAGAAATAGAGAGATCGTGCCTCATGCAAGAGGCCGACGCATTAGCTTCCCTTCCAAGTACGTTATGGGCTACTTCCGATACTGATGTGGGTCAAATGATTATTCCTCCTGTGCGCATTACGGTGAAGGAGGGAGCGGTTTTACCTCGTGTTCCTCAGTACAAGATCTCTAGAGAAGGCGAAACAGCTTTGATACATATTGTGAATGACTTGATAACGGCAGGGGTGGTGGAGGAAGTTCCCTATAATGTTTGCAATAGCCCAATTCTTCCAATCCTAAAGAAAGACACAGATACTAAGATCTATCGTTTTATTATTGATTTGAGGGAAATTAATAAGATAGTTGTACCGCAGTATCCAGTAGTATCTGACATTACCACTTTACTTACTTTGGTTCCACCCACGGCTACTACATTTACGGTGATTGATTTGAAAAACGCTTTCTTTTCAATCCCTATCCATCCTGATAGCCGATATTTGTTCGGCTTTACATTAAATAATAAATCATATAGATTTTGTCGAGTTCCTCAAGGTTACACCGAAAGTCCTAGCATTTACAGTCAGGCTTTGAAAAGACAACTTGATTCATTTGATCTGCAGTCTGGGGTGGCACTAATACAATATGTTGATGACATTCTGCTTGCAGCAGACACACAGGAGCAATGCGAGGAGAGTACACTCTCCCTGCTTTCTTTCCTTGCGGAACACAATCACAAGGTTTCGCGGAAGAAGCTACAATATTGTAGACCAAAGGTGACATATATTGGTCATCTTTTGTCTAAGGAGGGACTTGCATTAACATCAGACCGAATCCAAGCAATCTTAGATACACCAGTCCCTTGCACGCAGAAGGATGTTCGTGCTTTCATAGGGTTGACGTCCTTCTGTAGGCAATGGATACTAGGATTTTCGTACATTGTAAAACCTTTGTTAGCATTGCTGTCCAAAACTGCACCCCTCCCCCTCGAATGGACGGACGAATGTCAAAATGCTTTTGAACAATTGAGACAAGCTCTTTGTTCTGCGCCAGTGTTAGGTACACCAGATTATACAAAGCTCTTTACACTGTATGTACATGAGAAGGATGGGTGCGCATTGTCAGTCTTGGTACAGTTACACGGAGATAAACAGAGGCCTTGCGCATACTTTTCAGCGGTACTCGATCCTGTGGCTCGAGGACTGCCTGGATGCCTTTGAGCAGTTGCAGCAACAGCAGTAGCTATACGGCAGAGTGAGGGAATAGTTTTGTCACACAAATTGTTGGTGTTAGTTCCCCATGCAGTAGATGCGCTATTGAACCAAACGAAAACGAAGCATCTAACCAGTGCCCGTTTAACAGGATACGAGTTAACATTGCTGGCGCCACACATTACATTGAAGAGGTGCGCCACTTTGAACCCCGCTACTTTATTGCCATATCCTGTTACTGAGACCCAGGAAGAAGAACAACATGATTGTGTTTTTCTGACTGATGAACAAACAAAGGGTCGTGTCGATTTACAGGACACGCCACTTCCTGATGTAGATGGGGAACTGTGGGTTGATGGATCGTGTGTGAGATTGCCAGATGGTACGGCTTCCGCGGCCTATGCGATCACGACACTTAAGACAGTGGTAGAAACAGCACGAATACCACAAAAATCTGCTCAAGCGGCTGAATTGATAGCCTTAACGAAAGCATGTGAGCTAAGTGCTGGATTATGTGTGAATATCTACACCGATAGTCGTTATGCCTTTGGAGTAGCGCACGATTTTGGCCTACTCTGGAGGGAACGAGGGTTTATGACTTCACACGGAACACATATTATGTACGGAGAGTTGGTATGTGACCTCCTGAATGCACTATTATGCCCAAGGAAGGTGGCGATAATAAAATGTAGTGCACATAAAAAGGTGACGGACAAAATAGGGCAAGGAAACGCTTTTGCAGACCGCATAGCGAGAGAGACTGCCATGTTGCAAAATGACTCCCCTATGTATGTGGTGAGATCGCAAGCCGAGCGATGGCATGATGCTAGAGAGGAAGTTTTAGACATACAGAAATCAGCGTCTGAAGCGGAGCTTGCAGCATGGGCAATAGAGGGAGTGTTGGATGATGAGGGTTGCTGGAGAAGCAAAGACATGAAGAGATGGAAATTATCTGCTGCTTACTTGCAGGCAATGGTTCAAATGACACATGGGTTGGCACATATTGGAGCTCTTGCGATTACTAAATCGCTTACACGAGTTTGGGAGCATCCTGAGATTACCAGCACGGCTAGAAGAATAGTACAGACCTGTCTGATATGCCTACAGTACAATCCTGCAAAAGGGACCTCTACTCCTAAAGGAGGGTTCGTTCCACCTACTGCACCATTCGAAGTACTGCAAATGGACTATATCCAACTGGAGCGCTGTAATAACCTCAAGTATGTCCTAGTGGTGATGTGTGCTTTTAGTAAATGGGTTGAAGCCTACCCCACAAAGGACAATACAGCATTAACAACAGCTAAGGTACTACTAAAAGAGTACTTCCCACGTTATGGTGTTTGTAAATTTTTGTGGAATGATAATGGTCCTCATTTTGTTGGGAAGATAGTGGAGCATGTCCTGAAAGGATTGGGAATCAGACAAAAATTCCACGCTGTATTCCACCCGCAGTCAGCAGGTCTAGTAGAAAGGTATAATGCGACTCTGAAGCTGAAGCTAGCGAAGATCGTGGCATGCACGTCTTTGAAATGGCCAGATGCTTTGCCATTGGCATTATTGTCTATTAGATCAGTGCCACACTCCCGAACTGGCCTTACACACTATGAAGTGGTGTTTGGAAGGCCCATGAATATCTGGGGAGTTCCAAAGCCTCGTTTGATACATGATGTGCCTCGTATAATGATGAACGATTATTTGGCACGATTAACAAATGATTTACTTTCTATTTATCAACAGGTTCGAGAAGCGCTCCCCGACAATTCCATTGGAGAGGCTCACAATCTTCGTCCTGGCGACCATGTCATGATCCGGGTGTTTGAGAGATCCAGCAGTTTGGAGCTGAGGTGACGTGGCCCTGAGCAAGTGCTGCTGGCAACGCGAACGGCTGTGCGAGTCACGAATAAGAAGCGGTGGATACATTCAACGCACTGTCGACGTGTTTCTCCGGATCTGGTGAACCCTACTGTCCTGTCTGATTACCGAGACATCTTGGATGCGGAGAAGGGCCCAGCTGTTACGCCTCACGAGTCGGAGGGAGCCTTCCCGGACCACACTATTTCTGGCGGAGTGAAGTACAATCTACGGTCAAGGAAATAATTTTTTTGTATTTTTCATGACTGGTTGGTAACCGTTCCGAGGTTTGTGAAACGGAAGCCGGGAATATCAAGGGGGGGGGGTCAGTTCTGTCCAGTGTAGCGACACCCGTCTTGAATCTCGGAGAAAAACTCAACGGCAGCCTCGGTTCTCAGCACCATATTTTTATTTTTTAGTTTGTTTCTTGAGACTTTTGTTCATTGTACCATGGCACCTATGACATTGAAAAACAGAAGAATTCTGGGTGCGGTTCTTTTTGTTGCGACAATAGTGGTAATAGCAGTAATAGCTTGGACTATAGAAAGACTATTTCCTGCACGGGACTATTTACTGCCTACCACTCCAATTCCATCTGAACATTTCCATTTTACTTTGCCCTATCACGAAGAAAGACATAGACAGACCTATTTGAATAATAGTTTCATTCAGATATTGCACCACACGCATAATATGACCAACACGTCCAATTGTTGGGTATGTGGGATGTTACCTGGGCATCAGAAGAAGGGAGGAACCCCACTTATTCCTCTTCCTTTTTCCTCACAATGGGTCATGTAATGCTTGGTACACTCTTCTCTTTACATTGAGATGGCCAACAAAAGGTGGACTACTTTTTCGATTGAACAAAGTTTGCTATAAGGATCGAGATGGCTATCCACAAGCAGAAGGAACTAAATTCGAGTGGGAAGAATATCGACCGGACAATGTATCTACGCCTCGTATCTTCTCCAATCAGAGACTTACAAATATGACCAGTTTACATGTAATTACCGTTATTGATACGAAAGCAGACCTTTGTATTAGGAATAAGGGAACAATTCCGGTGGGGAAAAGTGAATGCAATGTTACTCTTGCCTTTGATACACCCAATGGTGTTTCATTTGTGGCCTCACGAAACACTTACTTTATTTGCGGAAATAAAGGTTATCATCGTCTTCCTCTTGGATGGTTAGGTACATGTTATATATCTTTTGTATTACCCCCTGTGTTTATTGACCCACCGATGTACCATAATGATTATGTATTGTATCACGATTTTCTATTGAATAGAGTTAAGAGAACATTGGATATTGATGAAGTCGACCAAACTGACACCTCACTACAGCAATATGTGGATTTTAATTTAGGGTTGTTCTCTTTTGTAGGTGCTGCCCTAAACAGCAGGAAAATTAGACGGTTAACACGTGTTGTGGAGGCAGTTGCTAATGAGACTGCTTCTGCTTTAGGGAATATAACTGAAGAGCTTCAGATTACAAGAATCGTTACGCTTCAGAACCGGATGGTTCTGGACGTAGTGTTAGCTGATCGTGGGGGTGCATGCAGCATCATTGGAAGTAGTTGTTGTGTTTATGTGCCAGATAATTCACCATCTGTGTATGATGCTATCTCTAGGTTGCACACAATTGCCTCTGAAATTCACACTGACAATGGTACTTGGACTTTTTCTAGCTGGTTTTGGACTCTGCTTAGTACATGGGGTTGGAAACTGCTAACTGTTCTGTGTGTGATTATTGGGATATTTTGTCTTCTGTTGCCTATGTATTCAATGTGGTCCTACTTTATGTACTGTATGTATTACGGCCTGTATCCCATCCAAACGAGCTATTGCTAAAAATGTACAGATGAGTAATGCCGAAGTGAAGCAAATCATGATGATTGACATTAATGATGAACATTCAGATTACTTCCATTATGAGGTAGCTTCAGCTAAACGCTAAAAGGGTCGTCTGTCGTAATTTGGCAGTACCTGAGTTAGCGTTAAGCTCAGCTACACGAACATTTCTGTTAACTTGACTAAACGTGTGGGGGCCATTTTGTATTCGGTGGCTTCCATTTTCTATGAACATGCAGCCTCGTGGTCAGCATGCCCTTTCGTCCTTCCTTCATGCCAATGAACCTTTACCCTACCCAGCAACAGGCTATTTTTAGCAATGGTCAGTCTCGCGCATGCGTACATCTGATCTTTGGACTAGAGAGTGGTCACTCCTTAGGAATGTTCCTCCCAACTGACCAGTGGTATTAAACCCCTCCCTCATGTTGGCTGTGTTCCAAAAATGCCCTTATATGTACCTAAAACTGTTCTAATGTATCCCGCCTACCTTTTTATTACCTTTAAACTGTATAAAAGAGGTTGCACACCGATGTTCGGTGTGATACTTCTTGCATTGCCGAAGGGTGCTGTAGGAATGTACCACCACCCCATGGGGTCCTAATAAACTTGTCTCTTTGCATTTTCAGTTTCCGTGCCAACTTCTGTTTTATGGTGTGAGAGTGTTTCTGCAAGTATGTAGACCTGATAGAACCCGACACCACACTATGGAGGATCTTTAGCTGAACAAGTCGGAGTCGAGCTGGGATTGCTACCTCCTTTGGGGAGGAGATTGCTGATTGCCAGTCTTCGTCGTCCAGCTCTAGGCCGTCACGGGTCCACAGATCACGAAGGTGTGATAGGAGGCCTGATCTATCATTTATCAATTTCTTGTAGACTAGGGAGATTGTGCTGTCCGGCACATGGCCGTCCAGCAACCTATCTTCAAGCGGGGTGGATTCAGGGACCATATCCCCCTCCGGGAAAACAGATCGCAGAGCGTGACGAACCTGGAGATACCGGAAGTATTCCGAGGCACCTAACTCGAACTCTGTCTGCAATGACTCAAACGATTTAACTTGACCCTTAACCCAGAGGTCACCCACCTTACTAATACCAATAAGGTCCCATTTATCGAACCCCTTGGTATTCCACAGTTTACCGAGTTTATCCGATTCAAAAAGCAGGGTTGCTCGAGTCAAGCGATCTTTCCATCCCATAGAACTCTACGCGTCCCGCCACAGGCGACAGCTGTCCTGGTGGGTCCCGACAGATCCTTAATTACCGAGTGAGAATACAGCGCTCTATAGTAATTACCCCCAGGTAACATCCATCTATCCATGGCATAGGCAGGATTCAATTCTGGACCATATAGACTATGGTTTATGGCACTCAGTTGAGACGCCCAATAGTAACGTTTTATATCGGGGAGAGCGATGCCTCCGTCGTACCAAGGGAGCGTTAATTTAGCTAGCGCAATGCGAGGCCTCCTGTCCCATATCAACTTCCTCTGAAGATCTTCAATGTCCCGGAAATAGCTAGCCGGCACTACATCAAGAGTATTTTGGAGAGCATAAAGAATACGAGGCAGCGACATCATTTTGAAGAGGGCCACACGGCCAAGCTTGGACAGCGGAAGCTTACGCCACCCCGCGACATCTTGCTTTAATCGAGAGAGCGGTGGGAGAAGATTTTGCTCATATCGAATTACGGGGTCCAATGTTATGTAAATACCGAGGTATTTAAACCCCGTTTGTGCGATCTGGATAGGACAGTTTTTCGGAAGATGAGGAACGTTGCCGGAAAGGACATACAGATAGGATTTCGACCAGTTAATAATGAGGCCAGAATTCCTACCAAATGAAGTCAAGACATCGCACAACACCATCAGTGATTTCCGGGGCGACGTCAAATACAATAAGATATCTTCCGCATACAGTGAGATGCGATCTACAAATTCTGAGGACCACCGAATGCCCTTCATCGAGGGCTCCCATCGAATCCACGCTGTAAGGGGCTCAAGCGCCAGTGCGAACAGGAGGGGCGACAGAGGACATCCCTGACGAGTACCCCTCTCAAGACTAAACGGAGCAGAAACTCGGCCATTAACAACAATTTGTGCGAGGGGGTCCTCATAGAGGAGTCTCACCCAACCAATAAAGCCAGGACCGAATCCAAATTTAGCCAAAGCGGCCCACAAATAAGGCCACTCCACAGTTTCGAAGGCCATCGTGGCATCCAGCGACGCCAAGATGGCCGGCTCACGCAACGTCGCGGCTCTCGTGAGAACTCCTTTTACACGTCGGAGATTAAGGGCAGTGTTCCTGTGCGTGATGAAACCGGATTGATCCGGATGTATCAACTCACTTATAACAGTGATCAATCGGTTAGCCAACACTTTCGCAAGAATCTTAGGTTCTGCGTTGAGAAGAGAAATAGGTTGGTACGATGCACATCGGTCACGCGGTTTCCCCTCCTTGTGAATGACCACAATAGTCGCTAAACGCTGATCGCGGGGAAGAGAACCACATTCCCGAGATTCCAAGAACATGTCTCGTAGATAGGGCGCCATCTTGTCTGGCCGTAACTTATATAGTAACTTATATAACTCAATAGGCAAGCCATTGGGACCCATCGCTTTCCCCGAATGCAGGGAACAGATCGCAATAGCCACCTCGTCAGCCGTTATTGCAGCGTCCATATGTTCCCTGTCGATATCAGAGAGACATGGTAAAGCGATAACTCGCAACAATAGTTGTGAGTCCTCCTCTGGTCTGTCCGACACGGAGGAGTATACTGTCCGGAAATGCTCCGCGAAACACCGAGCTATCTCCCCAGGTTCCGAGACCCGATTAGCTCCATCTTTCTTGTCCAGCCATGCAATCAATTTACCAGCCTTATCACCCACATCATACAAATGTCCCTGCTGCTCCCTACTCATGACCTTAGCCGCGTCGGTAACCAATGCCCTGTATTCAAGTTGTTTGAGCCTTAGTACATGTGTCGCAGTACGGGTGACCCCCCGCTCCAGGCCAAGCTCCAAGTCCGCTATCTCCGTCTCGATCCTAACGACCTCTTCATCACGTCGTTGTTTAACCTCTGCTATCAACGATAGGGCCTGACCCCTGAGGACGGTCTTAAAGGCCTCCCAAAGCGATACCGCAGACGAAACTGAACCCTCATTTTCCGAAAAATACAGGTCCAAAGCTTTTATCAGGGCAACACGAGTTTTAGGGTTACGGAGATACCAAGGGTTAATCGGGGCGACCCGTCCCCCGGATCCCGGGCCCAACTCCTCCCGGAGCCACAGTGGGGAGTGGTCTGAAATTTCCCGAGCCAAATGCCTGGCCTCAGCGATGGTGAGGGCCTGTGCAGATGGCATCAATACATAGTCAATCCTAGAGAGACTACCATGAGCGCCCGACAGGAACGTATATTGCTTCTGGGTGGGGTGCAACAACCTCCAACAATCAACCAGCCCCAGAGTGTCAAGGAAATCACAAAGCCAGTTCTGCGCTCCCCTCAGGTCCCTGGGAGGATGTCGATCTTCGAGATCGGAAACCACTGCGTTAAAATCACCTCCTAATACCAGAGACCCCTCGGGGAGAGCGAGAATAACTCTCCCCAAACCTCAAAGGTGGTGGACTGTAAGCCAGGGGGGACATACACGGAGACCAGGGAAAGAGTCTGGCCCTCCCACCTACCCGTGCGAGCGACATATCGCCCCCGATCATCTATGACTGTGGAGTTAATCTCAAACGGGAGGGAGCTTTTAATGAGGACACCAACTCCCCTGGAACCAGAAGAAAACCCGGAGTGGGCGACTAGACGGTAACCCCTCCTATTAAGAGCATGACAAGTATTACCAATCATGTGCGTCTCTTGAAGAAGGACTACATCTGGAGAGAAACGCTTCAACATCTGCAACACCACCCCACGCTTTATCCTATCCCCGAGCCCATTCACATTCCAACTGATCAATTTCAGCCCCCTACCCCCATCCATAAAAAGAAAAAGAATCCAACCCCTAACAGAACCCGGCACTTCGATCAAACAATCTAAGGATACATAGCTTTGCAATAGAACAGACACACACCCCAACAAAATCCCCGACCCCTCCCCCAACATCCCGTTACAAATCCCCCCACCCTGCACCCCTGCGGAAGACTAAAAAGCACCCCAACTTGCAGTGTGCCTGTCGCCCCCACATCTACCTAAGCTACAAAAAGAAAACTCAGAGGAGGAAAGGACCCCACCAATGTCCCCGCAACCCCCCCAATGTCCCATTGATCAATTGTCAGGATTTTCGAACCACTGTTTGAGGCCGACAACAGAACGCCGAGTACCATGCAACCGGAGTTCATTCCTGTTCCATAAGTCCACCTTCTGCCCCGCCAGGCCGCTCCTCCAGTAAACTCTGCTTCGGGAGAGCGTCCAACCAGTCAGATACCACTTCCGGATTGTCGAAAAAATAAGTCCGCTCTGCATGTTCGATTCGTAGTTTGGCTGGGAAAAGCATGGCGTACTTGAGACCCATGTCGCGCAATCGCCTCTTCATCCCCAGAAATCCGAGTCTTTGCTTCTGGACCGATTGAGTGAAGTCCGGGTAAAAACTGATAGTAGCATTCTCGAACTTTGTGGGGCCATTAATCCGGGAGGCCTGCAGGATAGCGTCTCTATCCCGAAAATTGAAAATTCTCGCAATGATAGGCCTCGGTGGCGCACCCAGATTCGGTCTGCCGCCCGGAACTCTGTGGGCTCGTTCAACCATAAAGAACTTACTCAGTCCCTTAGGTGCAAGGTGGTTTACGATGAGATCCTCCACAAATAGGTCCACCGACTGTTCTGTGGCCTTTTCCGGAACCCCAATAATACGAACATTGTTCCGCCTGGCTCTCCCTTCATAGTCATCCAGACGACGTGTGAGGATGGTACCGGCAGTTCTCAAGCGCCCAACTTCAGTCTGTAGATCCGCGACATCACCCGTCAAGCTGGAAGTCTTAAGATCCAGAGAATTGACTTTTTTATTGGTCTTTGCCAAGTCTGTATGGATCAAATTGACGTCAATCGCCACATTATCCAGTTTATGATCGAGAGTCGCTATTTGTTGTCCCAATGTGGACTTGATCCCCTCGATCGGCGCCATTACATCCTGTAAGGTCAGCTCCGCCGCCGCAGTCGGAGGGTCTTTCAATTCTTCCTGTGACCTACCCGATCCACCGGGGGAACCCTTAACTTGGGCATAGCGGTCCATACTATTAGACTGTGTATAGCCACCTCGCCTAGTGGTCTTGAGTTTCTGCGTGGCACTCTCCGGTTTCCCAGTCATATCGGGCGAAAGTCGGATCCGGGCCAATAAGGCAATGTAGAAAGATGGCGGTCCTCGTCCCACCTCAGGCCGAAGGGATCACAACTGGAGGGCACAGGCCAGATGGTCTCACAGAGCAGCACGGTGCCGAAGAGCAGCACTCGTGCGCAATACAGGACGGCAATACTCGGGGCTTGGGGTGGTCCCCTCACAAGTACCAGGTCTTCCCTGGAACAGAATCGAAAGTGAAAGTAACCGGACCAGACGTCCCTTCCTCCGCCCGCCGATGTTATTCAATTACTGCTCGGGCACCATGCCAACTCCACAGCCGGTCTTCACGCAAACGTAGGCCTCAATCTTCAAAGCTCCGTTACTCCGGCTCTCGGGGTCCGATTCAGGATCTGAAAGCGAAGTTCGCCTCACTCGCGGTTCGCCTTCACGGAAACGTCAACGAGGAACAGGATAATGGACAGGATAAATACGGGAGGTTACGAGGGTCTCGGGAGCCCTAAGCTCATGCGGCCATCTTGGTTGCGCGCGAAGCTCCTCCTCTGAACTACACCTTTTAAAGAAAGAAGTAGCTACACTCTTCGAAAAGTCAGCCATCGAGAGGGTGCCAATGTCTCAAAGGGGGAAAGGAGTGTACTCACGATATTTTCTGGTCAGAAAAAAGGGCCAAAAGGCAGAATACAGAACCATTCTGGACTTGAGAACACTCAACCTGCATGTCAAAAAAGAAACGTTTCGCATGTTGGTGCTTCACCAAATATATCCACATTCCAGGAGGGGAGATGGGATGTGTTCGCTGGACCTACAAGATGCCTACTTTCATGCATCATGCATTTTCCTGGTCCCGAATGCCAAGCTTCGGATGCGTCCTCTTCAGCAGGATCTGGAGGATAAATGGGACCAACAGTCAGCTCGCTGGTACGACCAGATTACTCCATTAGAAGCAGCTCGAGCTTCCATTCCGTGGTGGACAAAGAAGCAGAATATGCAGGTGGGAGTTCTGTTCCATCAACCTCCTCCTTCACAGACATTGATCTCAGACGCGTCTCTGCAAGGCTGGGGAGCGCACATGGTTCAGCTCCAAGTGCAGGGTCTGTGGTCTTCCAAAGAAAGTACCTACCACATCAACATGTTGGAGTTGAGAGCAGTCCACCTAGCCCTCAAAGTGTTCCTTCCCTCGCTTCAAGAAGCTTCAGTATTAGTACAGATGGACAACACCACCACCATGTACTACTTGAACAAGCAGGGAGGAACACGCTCAAGGACGCTTTCATTGGAAGCCCAACGCATCTAGCATTGGCTTTTGGCTCGCAAGTTGTCCGTCACAGCAGTCCACCTCCCAGGAGAGCAGAATGTGAGGGCGGGCGCACTAAGCCGGCATTTCGAAGACAGGGAAGACTGGGTTCTCAACAACGCAGTAGTAGAAGACATCTTCCAGTCTTGGGGTCGTCCCGCCATAGATCTGTTCGCGGACAACGAAAACACCAAATGCCGAGACTTCGCCTCTAGGTTTTATCGGCCAGGATCGAAAGGGAATGCCCTTTTGATAGACTGGTCAGGGGAATTTGTGTACGCCTTTCCACCCCTTCCGCTGATTCCGAAGGTGGTGAGCAAGCTGACACACTTGTGCACAACGATGATACTCATTGCCCCGACTGGCCGAGGCAATGGTGGTACAAAGACCTGATTCACCTGTCAGTGACTCCTCACAAGAGGCTACCATGCAGGCCGGACCTGTTATCCAAGATGAACGGGAGGATTCATCATCCCAACCTTCCGTAACTGAGCTTGGCAGCATGGCTCCTGAGGTCATACAATACGGCCATCTAGGACTGCCTCAGGACTGCATGTCCATCCTAAAAGAGGCGAGACGTCCTTCCACAGGACATTCTTATGCATGCAAATGGAAGCGCTTCTATATGTGGTGTATGCAAAATGGTCATAATCCTATTAAGAGTCAGAAAGAAGCAGTTCTTCCCTATTTATTATATCTGGCTAAGACAGGTTTAAAGTTTAATTCGATTAAGGTGCATTTGGCTGCTATAACATCTTATAGGCGGTCACCTTCAGAACCTTCTTTTTTCCAGTTGCCAGCTGTAAAGGACTTCCTGCAAGGGTTGAAAAAAGTGTACCCTCCAGTGCGTCCTCCTTCTCCCCGGGAGCTGAACCTAGTGCTATCAAAGCTAATGGGTCCTCCTTTTGAACCCATTCATAAAGCTACTTTGCAGCACCTATCCTGGAAAGCTCGATCAGAACAGGTCATGCAGCCTCGAAACGTTCTATTTCGAGATGGATCGTTTCGTGTATCAAGCTTGCTTACCAGTTGGCGCAGAAGACTCTCGGGTTTTTTCCCAAGGCCCATTCCACCAGGGGTAGAGCTGCGACTGCGGCTTTTCTCCATAATGTGCCCATGTCTGAGATCTGTAAGGCGGCGACCTGGAGGTCCGTCCATACATTTACCAGACATTACTGTCTTGATTCTGACACTAGAGCAGATACCCAGGTAGGCCAGGCCTCCTTGCGGAATCTGTTTAACAGCTGAGTTCTTGGCTGTTATGATTGGTTTTTGGTTGGGTCATGTACTTCTCATTTACCTGCAGGTGGTTGATGGACTTGCTATTCTATTCAGTGCTTATGACTATTGATGAGGATCCCCTGGAAGAGAAGGATAAGTTACTTACCTGTAATCCTAGTTCTCTTCCAGGGGTATCCTCATCAAAGTCATAAGCAACCCACCCGCCTCCCCAGGTAAATGAGATTGGTGCGTCTATGACTTATGGTTGAGCCCTGACTTCAGGGTTATGCAAAGAACAACTGACCTAACTGTCACCCCTGAGGCATGATGGGAAGCCTGGGGTCATGGCTGCCTTAAAGGCACGGTGCCAGTTTTTGTTGAAAATGCTTTCATTTTCTATGGTTTTGCTTTTCAATGCAGCTTGTGGCTAACAATGTCAATTTATTAGCAATTTTCAGGATTTATGAGTGTTTTTACTCATTAAAACACAAAGGTCAAGGGCTATTGGACCTAATGTGTTTTTTATTTCCTTGCTAATTTCAGTGCATGTATGAGTGATTACATTGTTTAGCCTCAGTTTGGGGCTGCATTGGTATGAAAAAAATATATATATGTACTTACATATATGTGGAGCGAGATATATATGTTTTTCCATATATATTTTTATATTGTTTCCGGGGTCCCGCACATGGGCGGGAATATTCAGGGCTTATGACTTTGATGAGGATACCCCTGGAAGAGAACTAGGATTACAGGTAAGTAACTTATCCTGACTGTCTATCTCCCCACTCCACCGAATATGCTGTGTTGCTCCCAATATGAAGTATTGGAGTTGAATTGTGGGTAAAGGAAGTTGTTGTTTGATGACGTTCAGTTTTTCTCTTGGGCTATTTTATAGAATGCAGATTTTTAGATCTTGTCTAGCAGCGCGCATGCGCTGGATAGGAAACAGGCCTTTAGCCGTCAGTTCCCTTTTTCAGGCAAAAATGTGCACGCGTTGCATTGCTTTGAATGGCAACGTGTGCACGTTTGGCGATTCCCTTGCGGGAGCGAGCTTTGACACCATATGTTTGTAATTAATTTGCAAACATATGGTGTCCCTGCTCGCTCCGGCAAGGGAAACCGGCACAGGCCCCCTCCTCTCTCCCCTCCTACTGCTGCCGCGCTTGTTAATCTACCTTCCACTCATCTGTACCTCATAGTGTCCACAATTTGTGAGTGTTTTTTATGTCCTTATTCTGGCATTTAATTAGTTTTTAAGGTTTCTCGGTAAAGGACTCAGACTGACCCACTCTTAGTCTCTCTACCAAGGCCGTTATCAGCTTTAAAAACATCCAGTGACGGCCCGCGTCACCGGGCACAGTCACAGGAGCGGGCGGTAACACGAATACCTGCAACTTCAGGTGAGCCTCCCTGGCGTATACAGCCTCTGCAGACTGAACCTTCGTCTCTCCGAGGTTCATACTAATCCCCCACCCACCTTCTTTCCCGCCGGCATGCAGGTTTGTGAGCCTGCAGGCACTTCCTAAATATGCTACATTACTACAATTAAACAAGCAGGAGATCCTATTATGGAGATTTACGGGCCTCCACGGCCTTGGGGGACACTCTTTAACTACCAGCGCGTTCCCGCTACCGAGTGCTTTATTTCTAAACATCTGCTCATCCCAAACTTTGTCCTCAGCCAGCGCTTGAATCACTGATTAGTTCACTAACTCAAATGTCCTTGCTTCACGTAAGCTATAGCCGTCTTGTTGATTACATTACGACTCCCTTTCCGACGGAATTTTAGTGATTATCCATGTGTGAAGCATAACAACCAGGCATCTCACCGGCCTTCAAATGAATGTTGTCATCACGGCTATTCGCGCAGTACGATGTTTTCGCACTCATCAGTTTGGTAATCTGTGATTGTACCGGTACGATATCTTCATCCCATCTTGTGATTTTGAGACCGTGTCAAGTATATTTACTTTGACTCTTCACTTGCTTATACACTACTTTCTTATTTCTAATGACGTACTGCACACTATGCTTCTGAAAGTGTGTGTAATGTTTGTCAAAGAACTGGCTTACATTGAGGATTCATGCAGTTTCAGGAGTAAGTTTTCATAGAATACCGGATTATACTTCACTTTGTGGCATGAATTATAGCGCTTTACAATGTTTAAATATTATGTATGCCACAACAATGCTAACCTTTCTAGACTGCGTGGGCGGTACTGTCTTTTACTGCTTACTGGCCTGGCGGGAGGGAAGCAGGGGAGGGGTGGCATGTTATTCCAGTACTCTGTGTGCTGTCTGTGGAAATTAATATTTATTCTGCTTTTGTATAAGCATTATGCTGTTTCTCGTTCCTTGTTTCTTGTAAACGTAAGTTTAAAGATTGTCCTCCTTCCCATATTTTTTATTGAATTTTTAGTACCAAATACATTCACATGTCTTGGTCACATTAGTGTAACAATCTGAACGGCCCGTGAGCTTTGTAGCGTTGTCCTTTGACAAAACACATAATTGACCTTACATGGCGGATATTTTCAAAACCTCCCTCATACCTCCCCCCTCCCCAAACTGTGGTCACACTCCATACGCAGCAGCATCAGTAATATATGTACACCCCATTTCCATCTTATCCAATAGGTCAAGGTAGAACACAACTTTTCATACATTATATACAGTATAGACATTATGTACCAAGGTATGGACTGTTGATGGTATGATCCCTTCAAGCACAGCTACCTTCTACGCTGGCATATCAATCTCCATGGACTTAAGCTCTTCCAACACAGCCCCCCATTCCAGTGCTATCGGCGTCTTCCTTAGTCCTCTCACCTCTTCTCTACGTAGTGCTGCGCCCTCTGCAGTGCCCCACTTCAACATTTCCGTAATCCAGGTGTATATCTCCGGAGGTTTACTAGACTTCCAACGCATCGTGATATTCCTAACAGCTAGGAGCAGTGCCAGGTCTATGAAGCGGTATTGTACCTTGTGTTTCGACCTGTGCTTGTGTAATCCTAGTAGACATTCCTCCACTGTATCTCGTAAAGTGAGATGAGCCGCCAGCCCTGTAATTTCTCTTATCCTGACCCAATAGGCTGACAGCTCATTACACGTCCACAACATATGTAGGAGTCCCACTCCCTCCATGTGGCATCTAGAGCAAGAGTGTTGTGTCCCCGGGAACATCTTATCCAACTTCTCTGGAGCCAAATAAGCACGGTGTAGTATCATGGTTTGGATAAATTTGAACCTCGAGTTTCGGGATACCTTCCTGGGGTGTTCCAGGACCACCGCCCATTCTTTATCCGTTATTTCCCTACCTATCTCCTCTACCCAGGTCTCACGTAGGGGATCTAAGGGTATCCTAGAATGTGTGCTGATCCCATGGTAGAGCCAGCGGACCAGGTGCCTTCCCCTCCCCATGTAGTGTACCATCTTTACCAACTCATTTTGGTCTGGTTCCTGGCCCTGCTGCGCCCAGTGTTTCTTAACATATTGTAGCAATGCGGCATGTGTCATAAATAAGGTATGGGGTGCACCCGTCTCATGTACAAACGTGTCGTAGTCCAATAGGACTCCATAACTGAAAAGGTCCGCCACTGTGGCGATGCCAGCCTCCGTCCAGGGTGTTATCCTGCGTTTAGTGAGTGTACCTGCGGTAAGCGGAATGCCCATCAATGGGATGTTACCCGCATACGTTGAGGCCGCCCTAGCGTATTTCAGTGCCGCCTTCCAGCACCTAAGCGCGGTATCTAATAAGGATGGCAGATCTCTTGAAAGCTTTTGTCTGGGCAGCAGGAGAGTGTGCAGTGCACCTGTATGTACGTCTGTATCAATGTATGCTATTTCATGTAGGTTACGCCCCGCCACCCAGTACGATAACCATTGTAACTGGCAGGCGTAATAATACGCCCGGAAGTCCAGTACTCCTAGCCCTCCCCCGTTGGTTCCCACTTGCATCATTTTTTTCAGGCTAATGCGTCTCCGTCCCGTACCCCATATGAGCTCCACAAGCATCGTGTTCAGTGTTCTGAAAGTGGATAGTGGCACCATAATAGGCAAATTCGGAAAATAGTAGAGCAGGCGTGGCAGCACGATCATCTTTGTTATTGCAACTCTTCCCATAATGGATAAGGGCAGCGATGTCCAAAAAACAACGCTTGATCGCAGGGAGCGCACCGCCCTATCAAGGTTGCCCTCCAGCATGTCATCTGGGGTCCTATAGATTTGGATACCTAAGTACTTAAATGTAGTTGGAGCGACCTGCAGAGTAGTATCCCCAAACTCCACTTCCGTGGCATCCTCGTTAGTTACAAAAAAGAATGCTTGTGATTTGGCAATGTTAACCGCTATTCCAGACATGGTTTCAAAGCGTCTGAACAGATCATAAAGTGGGGCTAAGGGTTGACGGAGGTCCCGAAGATAGACAATTATGTCGTCTGCATATGCCGAGAAAAGGTATGTGGTGTGTCTGAGTGTTATTCCCATATGCGGGAGGGTCTGCCTCATTGCTATCGCAAGGTGTTCCATAGCCAATATAAAAATCAGGGGCGACAACGGGCAACCCTGTCTTGTCCCCCTGTGTATCAAATATTCGCTCGAGATGTGCCTGCCCATCCTTGCCCTCGCTGTCGGAGCTGTGTACAGCAACTGTAGCCGTTTCATAAACTCCTCAGGTATCCCAAAACCTGAGCATATATTCCCAGTGTAGCGAGTTGAATGCTTGCTTGAGGTCCAGAGAGAGACAGCCTGCGTGGGGGAATATCTTTGGTGTTTCTGACATCAAATGATGCAGCTTCCTAATATTTAGGGACGTGCTACGTGCCGGCAGGAACCCCGTCTGGTCCACATGTATCAATCTTGAGAGGAATGGTAGTAATCTATTGGCGAGCACTTTACTCAGTATTTTATACTCGGTGGGGAGTAGTGATAGCGGGCGGTAATTAGCCATGTCCGTATGGTCCCTGCTTGGCTTAGGCAGCGAGACGACCAGTGCCTGAGCGGAAGTAAGGGGCAGTTCGCCCGTATCCCATGCTGCTTTATGCAAGTCTGCTAGCCTGGGCACTAGGTGCCCGTATATGTGGTGTAAAATTCAATGGGGAGACCATCCATACCAGGGGTTTTATTACGAGGAAGACCCTTCATAGCTGTCCTGATTTCATGTAGGGTAATGGGCCCTGCCAGGTCCTTCTGCACCGGGGGCGGTATCCTTGGGAATGGCAATGTGGATAAGAAAGCATCTATTTGTTCTATGGGTACCCCCTCCGGTGCACTGTATAAAGAGGCATAGTATTCCTTAAAGGCCTCATTAATCTCACCCTGCGTGCAGACTCTCGCACCATCTTCCTGCCTGATTTCATTAATCATGATTGTGGGAGGGGCATCTCGTAACAATCTAGCTAGCAAAGTACCCGCCTTATCTGCCTCTACATGCGTTCTTCGAGTGTATTCCTGATAGTCTATATTTCTAAGGGATTCCAACAGTTCAGCCTGTTTAATCCTTATGTCCTGGAGTGCTTCTGAGTATGTGTCGTCCGTCGCCGCCAGCTGTTCTAACCTCCCCATTTGCGATTCAGTGTCTACCAGAGAGCTGTGTATCTCCTGTCGTGCACCGACCGTTACACTAATTGCTCTACCTCTCAAGACTGCCTTAAACGCATCCCACTCAATCAGCCTGTTTGTCGCTGTGTTGCTATTTTCTGGAAAATATCGGTCTATCCTGCGTAGTATGTCAGCACGGAACACCGGGTCTTCCAAGAGATGTGGCCTGAGCCACCATGTGGGAACCGGAGTGGGTATCCTACCCCATGTAATAGTTATCTCCTGTGGATTGTGGTCAGAGAATGTCTTGGGTAAGTATGTAGTGTGAAGGACCTGTACTGCTATGTCAGTGGAGCAGAGGATCCTATCTATTCTGGTATGTAAGGCATGAACCGCCGAGTAAAACGAGTATTCCCGGTGGTTCCGGTGACTCATCCTCCACACGTCACAGAGTCTCCACCCCGAACGCAGCGTTCCAGAGCCTCTGTTTGTTTGAAGACCCCCACGCCGCGTAGTGGCGGGTGTGATCTATCTAACGAGACATCTAACACCACATTATAGTCCCCTCCCAGTATCCATGGACACGTATCCCAACCAGTCAGTGCTCCGCTGAGTAAGTCCCAATATTTGTCCTGATCGTAGTTAGGGGCGTACACAGAACCCAGCACCACCAGTTGTCCGTCCAGTGACCCCCTTAGAAAAACGTATCTGCCTTCCTTATCTATTTTCTGGTCATGTGCAATAAAGGGCACCCCATGGCGAATCCATATTGTAGACCCCCGAGCATAACCCGAGTAAGAGGTGGAAAAAACCTGCCCCCTCCATTTCTTCCTAAGTTTCACTATTTCACTGTTGATCATGTGTGATTCCTGCAGACAAGCTATCTGAACCTTGCGGCGCAGCAAGTATGCGTGTATTCTATGTCTCTTGTGGGAAGTGCCCATACCCCGTATATTCCAGGTAATCATGTTGTAGCTACCCAACCCATGCATTGTGATGTTCTGATTTTCTTATGGGGCATCAACAGGGTGCGTAGAAGAACACATTTAATACCAGCTGCATCATAAAGGTGGCCAACCCTCCCCCCAACAATCCCAATACACGGTCTGGACACAGAACCATACCAGACCACAACATACGATTGCAACAAGCAAATCAGTAAAAGCAAAACAAGGGCTTTCGCCATATGGGGGGCGGCGCCTGCACCTTGCATGCGTTCGTGTAGTACCTTCACTTAACACCCTAGAGCTACAACGGTACCCGGCTCAACAGTAACTATCAGCAAGTATCACCCGTACAGTAACGATATATTATCAACAGTGTATACTAGTTGCACATCATAAACAAAGGCACAAGGTATACTTCCGTGGGTGCATCAACCAAATAAATCCGCTATTAGTTGCGGTGGGGCCGAGGGGAACAGGGCAACACTGCCCTCAGAGTCTGAACCATGGGATGTCTCTCCTTCAGTAGAAGATTTTGTTCCAGCACCAATACATGGGGCGCCTGTGAAGGTCGCTGTGGCTATAATCGCTTGTTGTTTAGATTGTTGCAGCCGTTGCGTCGTGACACGTTTATTCATGGTGCTTCTCTGTTGGCGGCCATTCCTACTGCTCAGGGGAACAGCCTGCCGAGGCCCTTGCGTAAGGTCCCTGTGTGTGGTATTATCCGCCGCGCTAATCAGTTCCATCACCTCAATCCAGTCCTCCACGTCGCCAGGACTCTCAAAGAAGTAGGATTTTTGTTCGTGTAGGATCTTCAAACGGGCTGGGAACAACAGGGCATATTGGACATTCAGATCCCGCAGCCGACGTTTCACTGCCATAAAGGAGGATCGCTGTCATTGCACCGTCACCGTGTAGTCCGGGTAGAGGGAGACCCTCGTGTTCTCAAAGGTAATCGGCGCCACCTGCCTGGCTTTCTGTAATAATGTATCCCGGTCTCTAAAATTCAGGAGTTTAACAATAAGGGGCCTCGGTGGGGCACCTGACTTTGGCCGCCCAGTAGTTATTCGGTGTGCCCGTTCTATGCAATATTGCGAAGAGAGACCCTCCAGCGTTACATAGTCTCTGAACCACTGTTCCATGTAGGCAACTGCATCGGACCCCTCACTTTTCTCCGGCAAGCCGATCACCCGGATGTTATTGCGCCGCGCTCTCCCTTCCGCATCCTCCACCCGGTCCATCAAGGCAGCTCCTTCCCTAGTACTTTATCATTATTTTATATTTGTTTATATCAACATTCCGACCCAGTCTTGTTTTCCTGTTTTCCATTGGTTACATGCCTTTACATTTAGTTTTACACTCTATGGTTTTCTAGACACTCTATCCCCTTGAGTACGCCATCACTACATGTTTCTCATGGAAATTTAACAATATTCACTGTATTTTTCACTAAGTTTAGAGTAACAGGGCACTAAAAGAAAGAGAGCATGTGACTTTTGTCCACTCGTCATTATGATTGGGAATGCAACTGTTTCACTTTGCTATTATTGAGATACAGATTCCTACGTGGACACTGTTGGCGCTAGATAAGCACACACATTTCACGAGCTGCTGCATGTTTTGGTTTCTCTGCATCGGTGCACTTGTACGTACTACGCGATATTTTCTCGTAATTTACTTCCGTGTACCATTCATAATGCTCCCGCACGCTGGGGATAATGCACTGTCTTGCTTTTTGACTTAAAATGACAACTTTTATGACACAATCTGTGCACGTCTCATTCATTTACTTTTCATTCATTTGTTCACCCTCCCCTTTTTCTGCACTCTTTCAGAAAGCAGGAATCTTAACCAAGTTGCACCACTGGTCTGCACGTCATACTCCTACATATTTAAATCATTGGAACACCCAGTTCACTTTAATCACGTATATTTACCCTGTGTTGCTGGTTGTGTGTATTCCACCAACAATCATTTATTACTTTCCAGGAGAGTATATCCCCTCCCAGACTTGGGGAGAAGCAATCCATTCACTTTATTAAACACATACATTGTTCTGTGTTGCAAATTAATCTTTTAAATATTTGTAAATGTCATGTCTTGCTTTATCGTGCTCTCTTTTGCGCACACGCCCATTTTATTTTTATTTTAAACTTCGCCCTCTTCCAACCAGAGAATCTCCAATGCTTCTTGTGGTCATAGCAAATTACATATTTAAGTTTCTCTGATATGGTAACACAGTCCAGCTGGCCCTTCTCCTCACTCCTGCCTTGCATCTTTTAGTGTTGTATGTATTGGAAGCTGCACATGGGAGCGCTAAATAATCCCATACCGCACATAAGGAAATGCATTATGCCGATTACCACCCTTCTTTAATGGTGCAACATTGCTTGAAGCTAAATTCACCCAACCCGCCCCCAAAACCCTATTCTACTGCATAACTAAACACTCATAAGCTCCCGTCGGCAAGACCTATTGGCTGTGCCAATGCTTGTTATATATAGGGATCACTTCAGTGCCTCTCCAGGGCTTTGGGACAGGTTAACCCCAGCAATGCCATTTGTAAAAAAAAAAAAAAGAGAGAATATGGGAAAAAAAAAATATATATATATACATATTAGATAACACCAGGGGTGATTTCCTTATTTAGTTAAGAGTATGTGCTATGTGCTATGATTCGAGGTCTCGGCTGCGATGGGTAGGTCCTGAAGGCGGTTGGTAAACCGCAAAGGGGACAGTAGGAGGTTTCCTTATGGGTGGGGAGGGCTGGTTGCAGACAGGGTAGGGGGCTCACGGGGGAAAGCAGAAAAAAAAGTTCTCATACGTGTTCAAAAAAGTTTTGTTTTAAATTTGAAATTAGGATAAATGGATAGGTGACACAAATTTAAGCTAATAACATGGAATGTGAACGGTTTGAGAAGCAAGAGAGAAATATCTAGGGTCAGGGAATTTGTGAGGAATAATAAGGCCGATCTTCTCTGTCTAGAAGAGACTCACTTAGAATCTCAAGAGTGCAGATTAGGGTTTGAAATGCAGAGGTGGGTACAGGAGGTCCTTTGCTCCGAACAACGGGGGAGTACTAGAGGAGTGGCCCTGATTATCTGGAGCAATGCAGGCATCAGGGTCGTAAAAAAAGAGACTGATTATTCGGGGAGGTGGCTGGTTGCGACTCTAACAGATAAAGATTTACCCCTAGTTTGTGCCGTTTATTATGGTTCGAATGAGGACAACCCAGGAGCTCTTCGTAGATTAGAGGCCTGTCTGACGACCTCCACCGGGCCAATTATAATCGGGGGAGACTTCAATTTAGTTTTAAATAAAGAGAAAGACCGCACCTCCAGAGCGAAATATAATTACCCACCAAAAACCTTTGCAATGCTGAACAATATAATTAAAGAATTTAATATATTAGACATATGGAGAAGATTGATTGACGTGTAAACAAAAGAAGAGAGGTTATGTGTGTTTCAACAGCCACAGAGAAGGAGCTATGTAACAAAAAGAGATTCAACACCCCATTTGGGTGGATAAGAAGGCCCTCGCACACCGACCTAGTCAGTGTCATGCTTCATCATTGGGCCCCACCTCAGAGGCCGAATGCCTCTTCGGTGTGCTGCAACGCCAGAAGATTGCGGAGCTGGTTGTGTGAAAGGGCGTGTAGTGAGGGATATAAATAAAAGTGTCTAAAGAGTATCTCAAAAAAACTTTTATTGTTGGATCCCTATGACACGATTAAAATAGGTCTTATGTGTCTGAATTTACAGCCAAAGGTAATGGTTTGGTTTAATTCAGAATTACAGTTAGATCAGTCAACATGTTTCAGCCTTTTAAGTGGTGTTAATTTACCTAGGCATTCATCAGGACTAGTGTGAACCCCGGCGGTATGGACTCTCTAATCGTCCACCCTGACCTGGGGACGTGAAAGTGAAAAAATTAAAATCGTGAAAAAGTGCAAAAGAAAAAGAGGAAGAGTAGATTGCTCATTCCAAAAACTCCTAAATTAGGAGTAATTCTGCACCTGTAATGGAAACAAACACGAACAAACATAAAAGACATACACACAATTAATGATAGGTTTAGGTCAGATCGTTTGTCCAGAGTGCTCCAAACTGTGGCAGGAATAGTGTCATCAGGTAAACACTAAAGTTATCACCATCCATATAGCCCTATGGGGATGATACCACTAAATCTGGGAAGTGGAGTGTCAAATGAGTGCTAAAATACACTAAAATACGGTAAATTACTGGAGGGAATTAAAATAACAAAGAAAATACTCCATAGGGAGGATCAATGGATCAAAGGTCAGTGACCCCACCGCACAGTTTGTATCATCAAACCGTTATCTCACTTTAATTTATGGCGCTAGCTGCACCATGGGTCTCGGGAGGGGGGTACGAGCGTACCTGGCACATCCTGAGGGAAGAAAGGCAGATGTTGAAATATACGCAAATTATTTTACTTAGCTCGATTGAGTTGGACACAGTGTAAGAGAGCGTGTCAGAAACTCACGCTCTCAACATTCGCCACCCGCCCCGGCACCTAGCTGCTCCTCTTAACCGGACCCCGACGATGAAGAACGGGGCCGGTGGATGTGTTTAAAAGCATTCCCCGTAGTTCCGTTTACTTCTGGGTGGGCGTGGTCACGCCATAACGAGGCTTGGAGCGCGCCGGTTAGACGCGAAAAGCGCCAATCGAATAGAGGCTTGGTTGTAATGGCCAATGGGAGCGAGGAAACAGCGGTTGCCGTGGTGATCGGTATGCTTGCTTGCTTGTTAGAAAACAAGGGTTAAAGCCTAGTAGAACATCCACGTTAGATCGTGGGTAAATGGGAGCAAATTGCCAATATTGAACTTGCTTGATTTAGAGGTAGACATGAAGTTAGAAAAAATAAATCAAATAAGCATAGTTAGACCTTTTGTAGTCAACGCGCATAGCTCAGGAGGAAGGGAAACTGATTTGACATAGGAGATTCAAGAACATTACTGACTTCGTAACAGCATACAGTGTAAGGCCGGGGTCCTACAGTATAATCATTGTCTCAATACTGTATTCCATGGGATGTCGTCGTTTAATCCAACTAGGTTGGTGCCCAATCGATACACCCATCGTTGTTCTTTTTCAAATAACCTGCTCGTGATGTTTGTGGTACCAGAGATTTGCTCTATAATGGTCCATCTCAAGTCATATTGGAATTGCTCTAATGCTCACAAATGCGTTGTTTTATCTTGCGAGTGGTCATGCCTACTTATCGTAAGGCGCAGGAACATGTGATTAGGTACACAACATTGGTTGAGTTGCAGTTCGTGTGTGATATCTGAGTCCAGATCTTACCTTGCTCTAAATTGAGTGTTTTTGATGCCATAGTCAGGTGACATATACTACAATCAGTGCAAGGGTAATGTCCTGTGATTTGGGGGAAACCCCATGCCTTCGTGACTGCGGTGATTCGCTGGGGGTTCTTTTCTTTTGGGCGAGTATGGACAAGGGCGTCTTTAAGACTCCAGCCCTTTTTAAAAGAGAAAAGAGGTTTCTCCCAGTCTTTTTTGGCAGATTTTATAATGTTCCAATGCTTGTTTATTGACTTTTTCATGATGTTGGACAGATTATTGAAAGTAGTCACACATGTAAGTGGAATTTCATTTTGAGTGGTGGGTTTTTCCTCCAACAACGCACATCTAGGCTGGTTACGTGCTCTCTTGAATCCCTTATTGAGAGTTGTGTCTGGGTAGCCTCTGTCTCTCAATTTTTCAGTGAGTCCAGAGGCTTGCTCTTTGAAATCTTTTAGAGTACTACAGTTTCTTCTTAGTCTTAAATATTGCCCGTAAGGTAAATTCTCCTTCAGAGGGCGGGGGTGGAAACTGGTGAACTCTAGTAGATTGTTTTTGGCTGTTGGTTTATGATGGGTTTTCGTAGTTAGGCTTGTACCTGAAACAGAGATCACCACATCGAGGAAGATGATTTCAGTTTTGCTGGTAGTGTGCGTGAACCTAAGATTATGATCAAGGGTGTTGATCCATAGTAGGAAGGATTGAAGGTCACTGTCATTACCTGTCCATAATAGCAGAATATCATCAATGTAGCGCTTCCATAAAAGTATGGAGTCTGCGAATTCTGTGGACGTTGGTAGGATATGTTTAGACTCAAAGTCTGCCACATAAAGTCCAGCTACACTTGGAGCAAATGTACTTCCCATAGATGTACCAGAGCATTGGAGGAATAGTTGATTCTTGGATGAAAAATAGTTCTCCTTAAGGGCTATGGTTGCACACTGGATTATGAAAGATTTAGGTGTTTGGTACGTCCAGTTTATTGAGTTAAGTGAGTCCTCCAGGACTCTGATGGTATCGTCCTGGGGCATGCTGGTGTAAAGACTTTCAACATCCAGCGTCACCAGTGTGATAGAGTTCTCAATAAAGGTGATGTCAAGTAGAAGCTGCAGTAAGCTTTTGGTGTCTCTCAAGTAGGTAGGGGTCGACTGCACAAGTGGTTTGAAGAAATCATCACAAAATCTAGATAAAGGTTCAAGAAGAGAACCTATTCCAGATACAATAGGTCTTCCGGGAGGAGGGAGTCTATTTTTATGCATCTTGGGCAGTGTGTAAAAATATGGAATCACATCACTGCCACGGTCTAGAAAATCTGCTTCATTTTTGGATAGATGACCTCTTTCCTCTGCTTGTCTCACTATTGTGGAGATTTTCTTGGTTAAATTCACAGTGGGGTCCATCATCAGAGGGGTTTAGTTCCTGTTGTCTTGTAGCAGATCCTCACAGGCCTTGTCATAGTCTTTGGTATTCTGTATCACAATGCCACCTCCCTTATCCGCTGGTTTTATGGTTATGGATTTGTCATTTTGTAATTGGTGTAGGGCCTGGTACTCTGCACTGGTAAAATTACCAAAACTTCTCGGGTTCTGGCAGGACTCAAGATCTTTAAACACCGCCTCTTCAAAGGCAGTGATAGCCGCAGGCACAGTATGTGGAGGGGGGATAAATGTGGAATTCAGTCTCAGACCAGTGTCACCTCTACGAAGGGACTCATTCGGATCGGTTTTTCCTTCAAAGAAGGCTTTTAGCTTAAGCTTACGGAAGAAGGCCGCAAGCTCACAATGTAGTTTAAACTTGTCTGGTCTGGCTGTAGGCACAAACCCCAGGCCTTTCTCCAGAACCTGTGCCTCAATTGGTGTTAGTCTCCTTTCCGAAAGATTGGTCACTAGGCTTACATTCCGCTCGTTCCTGGTTGTGGATTGTTGCTGTGGGTGTGATTCGCTACAGGGTCTTCCTCTTCCCAGGATACCCGGTTGTTGCCCCTCCGTCTCCCTCTCCCCCTCCAGCCGCTCTCTAAAAAAGGCGGTCGGTACTGGTTCTGAAAGTTCATGGGAGGCATGAAGCCCGGGTTCCAACCCATGAAAGGGAACATTGGTTGTTGATATGGGTAGGTGAAAGATGGAATGACGCCTCTATACTTTTGACAGTAAAAAATATAAGCATCACTCAAGAATTGACTTCTTTTTGGTAGATCAAGCATTGTGTTCTGATGTTGTAGATATAAAACATACTCCAGCCATACTGTCAGATCACTCTGCAGTTGAGATGATCTTGGGATTTAAGCAAAGGGAAGTACAGAGGAGATGGACCCTAGACAGAGCCATGTTATAAGACAAAGATTTGACAGCGGAGGTGATAAATAAAACAGACAAGTACTTTAAATTTAATATTGGTACAGCTAAAGTCCAGACGGTATGGGAGGCCTATAACGCTTATATAAGATGTATACTTAGTTCAATATCAGTAGGCAGAATGAGAGTTATGAGAAATGAAGAAATGGTGAAAATAACAAAGATCAAAGACAAAGAAACAGAACTACAGAAAGCTTCTCGGGAAGTTGTGGGGACCCCAGAACTTGTTGTATCCCTAGAAAAAGATCTAGACAAACTACGAGCAGAATATCAAGCTATGATGGATAAAAAGCTACTAGATAAGTGGAGAGTCAGTAAGCTTCAGCATTTTTCATATGGAGAAAAGTGTGGTTCCTTCTTAGCCTGGAAGGCTAGAACAGATAAGGCTAGGAACTTGATAAAGAGTCTAATTTTGCGGGGTTCTGGTAGACCAACATGTAGTGAGGATGAGATATTAGAGGAAGCAAGATGTTTTATGAACGATCTTTATACAGAAGATATACGTCCAGAACAAGAAGAAGTGGAGAGATGGTTAGAAGCAGTTATGCTCCCCGAGTTGTCAGAGGAATTTAATGTCTTTTTACAATCCGGAATTACAGAAGAAGAAATCCGGGCCCAATGTAGAAAAATGACTAGAGCGAAAGCTGCGGAACCAGATGGGCTTCCGAGTGAGTTTTATCTGTTAGTCTTGGAGAGCTTAGTACCAATGCTGAAAATTCTGTTTAATAAAATCTATGTTGATGGCGAAAACACCCCAAGCTCATGGGCAGAAGCCACAGTCACATTAATTTTAAAACCCAATAAAGACCCACAATCAATTGAATCCTTTAGACCCATATCACTATTAAATTGAGATTACAAACTGTTTACTGGTATTTTGGCGGCAAGAGTGGCAAAGGCTATCAAGATGGTAGTTCACTCAGATCGACGAGGTTTTATACCTGGGAGGCAGCTCAATGAGTTGACCTTCCAGGTAATGGGAGCTATTGATATGGCTGTAGAAAACAAAGTTCCACTGACAATAGTAGCTATAGACGCTGCTAAAGCGTTCGATCAAGTTAGGTGGCTATACCTTTGGCGAACCCTAAAAAGATTGGGTTTCCCCGATAATTTTGTTCAAGCTCTCAAGAATGTTTATCTTAGTCCTAAAGCTAAGTGTAGGAACTGAGGTCGCCAGTTCCCCGGGGGTAGCCTGGCACGAGCAGGTAGGCACCCGAAAGCTTAGGTGTTAAGTGACTATACAGCACCCACCCACCGAGACAATAAAAGGCACGCAATAACTGACGCCACTCCAGTGTGTTTGATTAAAAATCAAATAACTTTTATATAAGATTATGGTTCAGGAGTGGAAAATCACAGTATCAATTACTCATCAAAGCATTTCATAGGAGGGGAGAAAAGGGAGCAGTTCAATAATCACTTAAACCTGTTACAATAACATCTCATTAAATAATTAGCATTTCAGTAGTTAAAGATGAACATTTCTTGGAAGAATTAGCATCTCATTAAACAGGAGCAAAACATCTCATTAGGTACGAAGAAATCACCATGTCATCAAGTAAGTAACCTGTTCAGTAGGTAACGCAGTTAACCTCTCACCCAACAAGGGTGAACTTTACTTAAACTCCTTGGCAGGATTAAAACATATCCTTCAGCAGGAATCAGCAGGGCAGTAAATGAGGATAGAACGGTTCATTAAATGTAGAACATTTCATGCAGAATAAACATGTCATCAGGCCACACTAATCATGGCATTAGGCAGGGATAAACAACCCTGTCATCTGGTAAAGGCGAACACTTCCGCACGTAAGAATAGACCTTTTTACATGCACTCAGGAGGACCCAAACATTTCTGAATCGGGAGTAAATAGGTAATTAGAAAGTAAAACATGTCCTCAATCAGAGGGAACACCCCATAAGGTAAACATGACATTTTCTTCATCAATGCAGCATCTCTTAATAATCATTTGCCTGCAGGAGTAAAGGGTGTGATTCTTTAATCACCACAGCATATCGCAATAACCCTGTCAGGAAAGAAAATAGCGTTTCCCTACACAGCAGTAAACATTCCAGTAGGTATAAACCAGTATGTCAGCAGGTAAATTGACACATTGCCTCCAGCATGGGTAAAATATTTCATTAATAAACAACCCCTGCAGCATAGCACTTTTAGGCATCTGGGCAACTGTTCCTTGGATAGGATAAACATTTCATGAAGCCCGCCCCTGCAAGGAATTCATTACAACGACAGTCAATTAGCCGTCCTGTTAGCAGGATTAAAACATTTCCTATATCACTGTAGGCATTCGGGAACCCCTACCCTAGACAGGAGTAAAACATTTAATTAGCTGGAGTGAATGGCTTCAGTAGCCAGGTTAAGCCATGCATAAGGCTAAAATTTAAACATTTGTTTACGCAAGGGTAAAACATTCCATTGACCTTAGGTAGAGCATTTCAATAGACATATAAAGTTGGCTCATGCATATGAAACTTTTCCTTGGCATAAGCAAAACATTTCTTTAAGTAAGATAGGCAGGCCAATGCAAACAGACCGGCATCAACATTTCATCAGGCGATAAGGAGTATTTCATTTAATCAAAACCAAGCAAGGCATAAGGCTAAGAGTAGAACTTCTTATTGTGAAAGCACTAGTATCCCCAACCCTTTAGGACACAGGTGACATCTACTTAATGAAGCCAGAAAAACATTTCATCTGGCACGTAAACTGTGGCCCCTGGGACCTCCAAAACAGCCCAGTGACAGTAGGACTTTTAAGTCCTGCCTAGGGGCAGGGAAGAACATCCATTTCCTCCCCCAACGCGGGGTTAAACTTTATTAAGACTCAGGCCCGGTTCCGGGTCTCTAATGGGGCCCACGGGACCCAGTCCAGCACTTTGGGTCCTGTCAGAGGGGGTTGGGGGACCGACAAGACCCATCTAATGTTTCTCCCGGGGAGGGGCGGCCTTGGGGCTCCCACTTGGCTCTTGGCGGGCCCCGCTCTTCCTCTTGGCCTCCTGCCCGCCTCCCCGGGGAGTTACCTTAATCTTTGGGCTTCCGGGCCCCTTTCGGAGGTTTATTGACAGTGAGGAGGGCTCTTACTCCTCTCTGAGCCCTCCCCAATGATTACCGGCTGTTCCCGGGCTCTCGCTCTCCTCATAGAGCCCTCTGGTGCTGGCAGGCTGTTCCCGGGCCTTCCCTGGCTTTCCTGTGGCCCGGGGACCAATCAGCGGGCGGCGATGGGGGAGGCACAACCTCTGCCTCCAATCGCGGAGCAAGCACGGTGGACGCAGCCGCAGCAGACAATCGCTGCATGGCGCTGGACGGGGGCGGGGCCGGTGACACGGCCGGCGCTTTGGGGCACAGTAGGATAGCGCTTTAGAGCGATAGCGCTTAGGGGCAATTTCAACAGCGCTTGGGGGGGGCACAGCGCTTCTCAGGAGGAATGCCGCGCTGGGGCCCCAAGCAGCACAATCACTTCACAGTGCCAGAGCTAAGGCACACGTGGGTCAGATGCTCAGCAGAGATAGCGCTTGGAGTAGGTCACAGCGCTCGGAGGGACCCACAGCTCTGGCAATCTATGGCAGTTCAGATGATGCAGGACAGCAGTCCTCCGCACTCCTCGGGTAGTTTATTTAAGTGGGAGGCAGATCACAGTTCAAACAGGACAGACCACACAACAGTGGCAGGTTAGCGCAGGGACCCAGGTCAGGACAAAGGGGGCGCAGGTGCAGCACAGTCCAGTACCTGGTTGATTCTCCGGCAGTCCTGTAGCAGTTAGACTTCTTCTTCTTGGCACGTGATGGCCTTTGCGCCCTTGTAAATATCAGTTTCTTGTTTCTTGAAGGGGGTTGAGTTGGGGGCTGCAGGCAGGCTTCCTCTGCAGGTCACTGTAGATGGTCCCTGGGGTTCCCTACCGCCGGGCCAGATCAGGGGGCTAGTCTAGGACACCTCACCCAGCTTAAGAGGCAGCACCTAAATCCTGTCACTCTGAGTAGCATAGGTTCCCAACTAGGCCCTCCCGCCTAAAACTCCTGCGTGGGTTCCCCAGGTCAGTGATGCCCCAACTGACTGGAAAGTTTTCCCTCCCTTGCTTATATAGGCCCAGGTCAGGTGACCACCCTCTAAGGCGTCAAAACTAAGCTCCGCCCTTATTCTAGAAGGTGCCAGGAGCTTCCCTACTCTAACTGTGGGCAGGCAAGGCAGGCTGGAATGGCAACATTGTTTGGAGTCCCTGCCAGCTCCTGGCAACTAGAATGCGCCTTAACAAGACCACACTGCAGCAACAGGGGCCTATGGCAGCCATGTTAAAGGTAGAGCACCTGTACCTAACATTAATTTTAATAATACACAGGGCATTACAACCTCGCAGGGCCTATACAATTACATTATAAGGGGGGACTTCCAGAATTCGGGGAAGCAAAAAGCAAAAAAATTCAGTGAAAAGGGCCAAGTCCAACACAACTCCCCCCCAGCCAAAAGCCAGGGTAGACCAATCATCACAGTGATGGGCTTCCCTGCTTGGGGCGGAAAAAGGTGGACGAAGGCCCGTAACTTCAATGGCATCTGCCAGCTCTTCACCATACAAACCACCCCACTGGTGTTCCCTAGTGGGATGTGGCCAGGACTGGCTTCTAGACAGTCCAAAAGTCTCTGGCCCTAGCTCTCTCATAGAGTGGGGGGCAGTAGCCCCAGGCCCGTAGTACCATTTGACCACTCTCCTTCTCCTCTTTGCAGCTCCAAACGGCCACTGGTCATCCCACCTGGAGTCCGAACCCTCAGGCTGACCAGCCACCAGGGGCGAGGCTCTCCTCCCCCTACCTCTCCTTCTGGGGTTCCACCCATTCCTCCTAAGTGGGACACCCTCAGAACACCACTCTCTCCCCAACCTAGAGTCTAGACCCTTAGGTTGAACCGATGACAGGGGCGAGTCCTCCCTCCCCCTGCACCCCCTCCCAGAGTTCCGCACCCTCCTAACCAGAGAAGTACCCCTGAGAGTCAAATCCGGGGGGACTCTGATCACAGATGGCCCACCCGCCAGGTCCGGCAAACCCTCAACCTGGCCACCCAACCCGGGATCTGTGCCCTGTGGCTGAGCCGGTGACGGAGGAGAGTCCTTCCTCCCTCCGCACCCCCTACCAGAGTTCCGCACCCTCCCACCGGGAGAAGTACCCCTGGAAGTCAAACTGGTAGGGACCTTGGTTACAGGTACCCCACCCTCCAGGTCAGGCAACTCCTGAACCTGAACCCCCAGTCCAGGATCTAAACCCTGCGACTGGTCAGAACCCTGAACCACTGGAGCTCCGGTTACTGATGCTCCGGGTTCTCCTGACACGAGGGGATCCCCTTTACTGGAAGGCACAACAGGACAGCCTAGGCTCCCAACCTGGGGACCCCTTATGGAACTCTCCAGGCCCTGTGACTGGGGTTGGGGCACCTCGGGACACCTCCCCGTCTCACTCCCTCCTGTATATGGGATGTGAGACCCTACAACCCTCACACTATCCTGGGACCTAGCTGGGCTACTTCTCACCTCTCCTGCCTCGCTGGGTCGGAAGATCCCTGCACCACTCCCTTCAGGATCACTCCCCCAAACCTCGGGTACGCTGCCACCATTAGAATTTCTTGGCACACTTAATTGTAAGGCTCTCAGCTCCATTTCTTTGAGCTGAAGCTCGTGCGCCAACTTCCTTTCTTCCAATGCTAATTTCTCTTTTTCCATTGCGAACTCTCTATCTTCCCTTTCTCTCTCCCTCTCGTGCTCTAGCTTGGCAAGCTCCAATCTCAATCGCCTCTCCTCCCTCCTGTCCTCATACACCTTCAACGACGCACTCCTACTAGATACACTACTGCCTGTCCAGGAACGTCTTCCCGGCAACACATTTCCACTCATCACAGTGCTCAGTAGGTCTAGTCCTTCTGGAGCGCCCGCCTCCCCTTGTGTAACCTGTCCCTCCTGTTCCCCGTCCCCTCTCCCCTCTGGGTGGGCCCTTACCCATGCCCTCACAGTGGTACGGAGCTCCTCCTTTGCGGCTCTCCGCCCAACCGGCACCCCCATCCCCTGACAAAATTCCCATGGCAGTTTGGCCAGCTGGAACTCCATTTTGCCAGTTGGGGACCCAGATAAAAATCAAGGAAAGATCCTAGGACGTGGGTAACAATTCTGGGTCAAACACAGGTCTCTATACACACAGGCTAGACAGTGGGGGCAATTAATTATGCTTGCAGGCACGATAGGTGGCTAGTCTAATTGCGGCGCACTCCGTCTCACTGGAGGGTGCTGTATAGTCACAGGTCCTGAATCCCACCGTTCGGCACCAATGTAGGGACTGGGGTCACCAGTTCCCCGGGGGTACACTGGCACGAGCAGGTAGGCACCCGAAAGCTTAGGTGTTAAGTAACTATACAGCACACACCCACCGAGACAATAAAAGGCACGCAATGACTGACGCCACTCCAGTGTGTTTGATTAAAAATCAAATAACTTTTATATAAGATTATGGTTCAGGAGTAGAAAATCACAGTATCAATTACTCATTAAAGCATTTCATAGGAGGGGAGAAAAGGGAGCAGTTCAATAATCACTTAAACCTGTTACAATAACATCTCATTAGATAATTAGCATTTCAGTAGTTAAAGATGAACATTTCTTGGAAGAATTAGCATCTCATTAAACAGGAGCAAAACATCTCATTAGGTACGAAGAAATCACCATGTCATCAAGTAAGTAACCTGTTCAGTAGGTAACGCAGTTAACCTCTCACCCAACAAGGGTGAACTTTACTTAAACTCCTTGGCAGGATTAAAACATATCCTTCAGCAGGAATCAGCAGGGCAGTAAATGAGGATAGAACGGTTCATTAAATGTAGAACATTTCATGCAGAATAAACATGTCATCAGGCCACACCAATCATGGCATTAGGCAGGGATAAACAACCCTGTCATCTGGTAAAGGCGAACACTTCCGCACGTAAGAATAGACCTTTTTACATGCACTCAGGAGGACCCAAACATTTCCGAATCGGGAGTAAATAGGTCATTAGAAAGTAAAACATGTCCTCAATCAGAGGGAACACCCCATAAGGTAAACATGACATTTTCTTTATCAATGCAGCATCTCTTAATAATCATTTGCCTGCAGGAGTAAAGGGTGTGATTCTTTAATCACCACAGCATATCGCAATAACCCTGTCAGGAAAGAAAATAGCGTTTCCCTACACAGCAGTAAACATTCCAGTAGGTATAAACCAGTATGTCAGCAGGTAAATTGACACATTGCCTCCAGCATGGGTAAAATATTTCCTTAATAAACAACCCCTGCAGCATAGCACTTTTAGGCAACTGGGTAACTGTTCCTTGGATAGGATAAACATTTCATGAAGCCCGCCCCTGCAAGGAATTCATTACAACGACAGTCAATTAGCCGTCCTGTTAGCAGGAATAAAACATTTCCTATATCACTGTAGGCATTCGGGAACCCCTACCCTAGACAGGAGTAAAACATTTAATTAGCTGGAGTGAATGGCTTCAGTAGCCAGGTTAAGCCATGCATAAGGCTAAAATTTAAACATTTGTTTACGCAAGGGTAAAACATTCCATTGACCTTAGGTAGAGCATTTCAATAGACATATAAAGTTGGCTCATGCATATGAAACTTTTCCTTGGCATAAGCAAAACATTTCTTTAAGTAAGATAGGCAGGCCAAGGCAAACAGACCGGCATCAACATTTCATCAGGCGATAAGGAGTATTTCATTTAATCAAAACTAAGCCAGGCATAAGGCTAAGAGTAGAACTTCTTATTGTGAAGGCACTAGTATCCCCAACCCTTTAGGACACAGGTGACATCTACTTAATGAAGCCAGGAAAACATTTCATCTGGCACGTAAACTGTGGCCCCTGGGACCTCCAAAACAGCCCAGTGACAGTAGGACTTTTAAGTCCTGCCTAGGGGCAGGGAAGAACATCCATTTCCTCCCCCAACGCGGGGTTAAACGTTATTAAGACTCAGGCCCGGTTCCGGGTCTCTAATGGGGCCCACGGGACCCAGTCCAGCACTTTGGGTCCTGTCAGAGGGGGTTGGGGGACCGACAAGACCCATCTAATGTTTCTCCCGGGGAGGGGCGGCCTTGGGGCTCCCACTTGGCTCTTGGCGGGCCCCGCTCTTCCTCTTGGCCTCCTGCCCGCCTCCCCGGGGAGTTACCTTAATCTTTGGGCTTCCGGGCCCCTTTCGGAGGTTTGTTGACAGTGAGGAGGGCTCTTACTCCTCTCTGAGCCCTCCCCAATGATTACCGGCTGTTCCCGGGCTCTCGCTCTCCTCAGAGAGCCCTCTGGTGCTGGCAGGCTGTTCCCGGGCCTTCCCTGGCTTTCCTGTGGCCCGGGGACCAATCAGCGGGCGGCGATGGGGGAGGCACAACCTCTGCCTCCAATCGCGGAGCAAGCACGGTGGACGCAGCCGCAGCAGACAATCGCTGCATGGCGCTGGACGGGGGCGGGGCCGGTGACACGGCCGGCGCTTTGGGGCACAGTAGGATAGCGCTTTAGAGCGATAGCGCTTAGGGGCAATTTCAACAGCGCTTGGGGGGGGCACAGCGCTTCTCAGGAGGAATGCCGCGCTGGGGCCCCAAGCAGCACAATCACTTCACAGTGCCAGAGCTAAGGCACACGTGGGTCAGATGCTCAGCAGAGATAGCGCTTGGAGTAGGTCACAGCGCTCGGAGGGACCCACAGCTCTGGCAATCTATGGCAGTTCAGATGATGCAGGACAGCAGTCCACCGCACTCCTCGGGTAGTTTATTTAAGTGGGAGGCAGATCACAGTTCAAACAGGACAGGCCACACGACAGTGGCAGGTTAGCGCAGGGACCCAGGTCAGGACAAAGGGGGCGCAGGTGCAGCACAGTCCAGTACCTGGTTGATTCTCCAGCAGTCCTGTAGCAGTTAGACTTCTTCTTCTTGGCACGTGATGGACTTTGCGCCCTTGTAAATATCAGTTTCTTGTTTCTTGAAGGGGGGTTGATTTGGGGGTTGCAGGCAGGCTTCCTCTGCAGGTCACTGTAGATGGTCCCTGGGGTTCCCTACCGCCGGGCCAGATCAGGGGGCTAGTCTAGGACACCTCACCCAGCTTAAGAGGCAGCACCTAAATCCTGTCACTCTCAGTAGCATAGGTTCCCAACTAGGCCCTCCCACTTAAAACTCCTGCGAGGGTTCCCCAGGTCAGTGATGCCCCAACTGACTGGAAAGTTTTCCCTCCCTTGCTTATATAGGCCCAGGTCAGGTGACCACCCTCTAAGGCGGCAAAACTAAGCTCCGCCCTTATTCTAGAAGGTGCCAGGAACTTCCCTACTCTAACTGTGGGCAGGCTGGAATGGCAACATTGTTTGTCATCCCTGCCAGCTCCTGGCAACTAGAATGCGCCTTAACAAGACCACACTGCAGTAACAGGGGCCTATGGCAGCCTTGTTGAAGGTAGAGCACCTGTACCTAACATTAATTTTAATAATACACAGGGCATTACAACCTCGCAGGGTCTATACAATTACATTATAAGGGGGGACTTCCAGAATTCGGGGAAACAAAAAGCAAAAAAATTCAGTGAAAAGGGCCAAGTCCAACACTAAGGTATTGGTGAATGGGGTGTTGACAGATTGGTACAATGTTGGGAGAGGCACAAGACAGGGGTGTCCCCTGTCATCATTATTATTTAAGCTTTATATTGATCTTTTTGTTAGTAAGCTAAGGCAGGAATGCCGCCATTCACCCTTATCGGCTGTGAGAGATGAAACTTAAAATCGCTTTTTACGCGGATGATTTGCTTTTATACACAACCAATCCTGTAGAGACCATACCACGGTAATTTGAGATGGCGGAAGAATTCGGATGAGTCTCGGGATACATAATTAATAAAGATAAGACTGAAATAATGGAGTGGAATCAACTTAACAGCTACCCAGGGGCAAAGTCTCGAATGAGGTATTTAGGGGTTCACCTAGTGCAGAACTTAGAGGGTATTCCAAAAGTAAATTGGAAGAGGACTTCGAAGGAAGTTGTCAGTTTACTTACTAGATGGGCAAATCTCCCCTTAAACATCTATGGGAGAGTAAACCTTGTTAAAATAATCATTTTGCCGAAAATAACTTTTCTATATAACACAATACCCTTAACCTTTAAGCGAGAAGATAATGCCAAACTGCAAGGTAAAATAGGCACTTTTAGAAGAGCAACAAAGGGCTCCAGGATAGTCTGGAAAAAACTGAGAAGAGGCCTCAAAGTGGGTGGGTTAGCCTTGCCAGATTTATTACTTTACTGTTATGCTTTTCATTTTAAAAATGTTAGGATCCTGATGAATAACCCAGATTCTTCATCATTAGGTCTTTTGTTTAAAGCCATGTTACGAGATATGCCTCAAGGCCAGGTCTCTTTCCTGTACAAGTATGGAGATCCTAAATTCTACAAAAAAGTAAGAGTAAAAATATTAAGGGCCGCCCTGAAAACATGGATGTTCATAAGGAAAAAAATGGATATTCTGTATTATGCGACACAGGCTCCAAGTTTGGGATTCCAATGGCACTCCTGAGTGCCTACAAGATCAACTGAGTGCGCCTCTTTAAAGAGGGGGAATAAAGTGTTGGGGTGACTTACAAGATGGGTGTAATCTGATGAGCTGGGAGGCACTGAGCAGGTTAACCCAAGGATCGTTGACAAGGTTTAAATACTATCAGATTTCATCCTGGTGGTTGACGCAGACTTGGCAGGCCGAGGAAGTTCATGCAGAGGTATTAGATCAAATGGCCAGAGGTGATATCTGGAAAAAGGAAGTTGCATATTGGTATGGAGCATTGCTTAATACGGAAGACCAGGGAAAAACTGAAGTAAGCAGATTATGGAGGGAGGAATATGGAGAGAAGGGAGGGAATAGCAGAGATGTATATAAGGTTTGGTCTGACTCTTTTGTAATGTTACAGGATTTAGTCAAACCTGCTGGAGAAATCATCTCTATACAGCCTATAGAGTATACTGGTCTCCAGAAAGGTTGACTAAGGTGACTGGAACAGTATACAGCTGTCCGAGGTGTAAATTCCCAGACTCAGATGATGTCCATATATTCAAGGAATGTACAGAAATCAAACCTTATTGGAATGAGGTATGTGCTTTTTCGGAATCTGTTTTGGAGAGACCAATTGATATAAGTATTAGCCTGATTTTCTTCGGTCTACCAAATGATTATCATATGAACACACCTATGTTTAATTTTATATTTTATGTTATTATTTTGGCCAGGAGAGAAATTTGTAGGCTTTGGAAATCAGAAGACCCTCCAGTATTCTCAGAACTCTTAAGAAATGTGATATATACTAGTGAGAGTGACATGGCCTGTGATATAAAAAGTAAGGTGAAGACATGGGCAACTTTGCTAATTTGGAGAGAAAAAGATACTGGGTCCAATGATTAAGCCAAAACACCGCTGGTCCAAATCTCCCTAGTAACTGGGTAGGATGTAACTGGATAAAGTGAACGGGATTGGAGAAGGTATTGGTGTTATCATGAAGGGAACGTTCTACCATTCTCCATTGCCTATCCGAAGGGTTGGTAAAGTATGGCATGGAGTAGTTGGAGGTATCCCATCTTGAGTTTTTTGGGCAGTATGAGGACACAAAAAAATATATTAAAAAAGCATTTGCAACCTTAGGATATATTGTGACCCATTTTGTCTATCTTCCGGAAAAACATCTGCAGGGATACCATCGGGTCCTGGGTCTCTCCCTCTGGCTACAGTGCCTAATGCCTTGTGCATATCGGTTATGTTGAAGAAGGGTTCCTTTAAAAGGGCAGAGCGATCATTCACGAATCAGTGTAGTCTACTCCTGCATCCACCAAACAAATGCCTTTAGCATATAGATCTGTAAAGTGTTCAACACAAGCAGTTAGGACTATATTATTTTGAAGGCGAGGTGCAACACCGTCATTGCCCCATGTAACCAAGGCCAAAATCTACCAGAGTCCTTAGCAGAAATAACCACCCTTAAGTCCTGCCACCTCCTGTCATCCCAGTCTCTCCTAGCGTTAGTCTGGGTCGCTTTGCACTACTTAATTGCCTCACAAATGCACTGCACATTCTTATCTTTAATATATTTGATCAATATGGAACACATCCGGCTGTATTCCTTCTTGTTCCAAGTGTTTGGTGAGTGATGAGGTCGATTATGTGAACGCCCAAAGACTCGAATCCTGCTAATCCGGACCCCAGTCTCTGTTCTTCTTCCCTAAATAGGACATGGTGAGTACTTAGGTACCCCCAGATTGGCTACTGATGTACCCTTTTACGTCCCTAGTATATGGTACCAAGGTACCCAGGGCACAGGTACACCAGGAGTTCCCCTATGGACTGAAGTCGCCCATGGGAGACCACTCAAATTGTGACTACAGGCTTGGCATTGCAGCCTCTGTAAGTTGTGCTAGCATCACTTACAACAGATATAGGTTTCCTTATATCTGAGGTCACTGCACTTCAAACCTATAAGTCACCCCTAAGGCAGGCCTTTCAGTCCTGAAGGCAGGATGCTCGGTTATAAGTGTGAGAGTGCCCCTACGTGAGCAAGACACCCCTACAATCCATGGAGTCCATTCTCCCGGGTTGTAAGTGCATCAGCCATTACGATATATAGAGTGGCCATGCTTCATTACGAACCCTGTCAAGTTTAGTATCAAACCTGTTGGAATCAAAACGTGTTGGAGGTATGATTCCATGCACTGTAACGCTCCCCTGGGAGGCCTTCAGTGCTCCCGGTACCAGTCCTCCAGACCCGGAGCGCAATCTATGGCTGCTGCCGACCAGAGACACGATTCTTCCTTCTTGCTGCTGAGCCAAGCTCGAGCAGGGCAAGGCAGGACAAGAGGTTTCTTGTCACAGGGAGGTGTGACCACCTCCCTGACAGGACTTAGTGTATTGGGACAGGGTGGGGGAGCTTGCCTGCACCACTAGACTGCTTGATTATAAACCTCCCTCAAGGCCTGTACTGCCTTCATAGCAAGTTTGAAGTCCCTCGTCAGAACCGTTACAGTAATCCCCTGTGCATCGCGTCAACTTGCTGTTGCCAAGGCTTGTTGGCTCTCTTCACCAGAGATCTTAGGGCTCCAAGAAGCTCAAGCCTCAAGCATCTCCTACAGTGAAGATCTTTGCCTACACCGCATCCACTGCACCGTGGGATTTCATCCTTTGGTGAGCTGCTCGCGGTCCCCTTGCGACGCCTGTGGGTCCTCTCAAGGGTCTTCTTTGGCTCCAGTGGGCTCCCCTGCTTGCTTGGAGCCTGCTCTGACTTACCTGCTTGGGGTGATTCAATTGGACCTTGCTGGTCCCGACACTGCACCTTTTGACGCATACCATGTTGGTTACCGTTGCCAAGGCTTGTTGGTGATCCCGACGGACACCGACCCCCCCCCCCTAGTGCTTGACATCCAAAGTGGGACAGCTCGTAAATGGCTAGTGGTCTTCCACAGTGTCACCTTGTCTGCACAGCAGCAACTTCATGAGCACCGTCAACTCTTCTGCATCTCCGACATCAGTGAGCATTTGTCTTCCGTGGCTTTTGGTCACTCCTGAGTTGTAGGTACCTCTGATCTTGAATCCACTTTTGAGTTCCACCGGACTCTTTCACTTTTGCCAGCGGTATCTTCACTGAGGTCCTCCGTTGTGGTCTACAGCGATTTCCAACGTCACTTCGCACCTATGCACCCGGCTACCCTGGTGTAGTTACTCTGGTTCCTGCGGTATCCATGTGTGGGGTGACTCCAACGTTTCATCTTCCACGGGTTGTCTTCAGGGTCCGCTGGGAAGTGTCCTCTTTCATAAAACTGCAACTGCAACTTATCCATTGATTTGTATTGAGCACCCAGTCATGTTCCAAACTCTGCACACAGCCGTCGTGTGGTTCCTGGGTACTTAGCTTGGGTGGTTCCTTGGTGTCCCCAACTCTTCTTCTGGGCCAAGTCTTGACTTAGGTCGTGGTTCGCATTCCACTATTTTAGTATATGGTTTGGTCTCCCCCTGGAGACCATTGTGTATTGCTGCTCCTTACGTGTACTGTAAAGTATTGTGTGTATTGTGGTTATGGAGTAGGTTACGGGTAGGAGATATTGCAATGTGTTAGTGTGTGTTTAGAATAACTACATATTTTTATAACTACCCTGTGTGGTTCTTGTTCACTTAACCTACACCATAAGATTAAGTACTGGTAAAACAAGCTGCTTTACACTCCTTCTGGACTAAGCCTGAAGGCTACTCTTCACAACTACCGCTTGAAGAGCTTTCTAATGTTGTCTAAGACCACTCAAATCAGGGTTGTCTGGATGAATGCAGGGTGTTACATTTACATAAGTGAGCACCATATACTAAGCCACCCTCCTACAGGGGCCTTTGTGATGTTTGGATCTAAGGTGTTAACAGGCGCTTGGATCTCACCTGCGTCCTGGCAAAAATATATCTTGTTATATGCTTTTGTTGTGAAGGGCTTCCTAGGAGACTCATTGCCACCATAGCATAATGCTAGGTCCAAACTATTAATGGAAGTTAGTCAATATTCTGTGTAAGCGATGTTTCGTAATCAGTCTATAGGGGGATGTTAGGTTCTGTTAGGGCGTAATTTTCTGGACACCGATACTTAAAACTTATTTTAGTGTCACATAGATCCTTTGTTTGTGCATCGAAGGCTACTAGGCTGTCAACGAGGTTCTTATTTCTTAATGTTCATGCAACACCATCAAACTCCAGCTCTTGTAACGAGTGCCTTGTCGCAGCATAGATGTTTTGCATATAAGAGAACAACAACCCCTAACTTTCGTATCCAATGTATTGCCTTGTTAATCAGTGTGTCCTCGCACTCGCTATGTGTAGACTTGGTAAGCTTAGGGACTTTTGTTTTTTACAGAGTTTTATTTAGCGCAAACTTGACCCAAATCAGGTATCTGAGCGCTTTACATAGCACCAGTTGCATTACATGAGGACACATTCATTTTTGTTAGGCACGGGGAGATGAAGTGATTTGCCCTGAATCACAGGATGTTCAGCGTCATTGCCGTTGGTCAAAAATATTTTACCTGGAATTTTAGGAAATGGTGTACCCTCATGAGTTTGAAAATTCTGTGCTTGATAGAGTGCTCATACTCACTGAAAGGGGGTTTAGTACTGGGGCCAAAAAGATGGAGTGGAGTAGGGCGCTCAAACTTTCTAAAGGAAAGTTTGGTACCATGTCCAAAGGGATTGGAAAAATTAGAAGTTTGAGCTGTCCTTGGCACAGTATCTAATTGAGGCCCTCCTGGAACACTAGATGCTCTTGACGTGGGAACTAGATGTTTTGGCTTGGTTAAAAAAAAAGAGAAGACCCATTTACAGGGAGACATATCCTTTCTTGTGGAAAATCTCTATTCCACAATGGTGGAGCTGGTGTAGGCCTGTCATTCGGCTGTCTCCAACTTTCTGATATACTTTTTAGTGATGTTGTTAAACGAACTATCAGCATTTTTAAATAACACAATTCCCCCTAAACTCCTTAATATGTTAGAGAATTTGTGAATTTGCTCTCGTAACTGAAGATAATGGGAGCTTAGGGGCCCATGCATCAATGTAGGCTTTTGCGATTCCTTAATTGCGATTATTAAGGAATCGCAATTATGGAATCGCAATTATGGAATCACAAAAGCCTATGCATGTAGGAATTGCTAAAAAAATAGCGATTCCTAAACATTCCTTAATTGTGGCTCTCAAATTGCGAGTCGCAATTAAGGAATGGCTTCCCATTCATTCCTATGGGTTTAAAGGCCCATAGAAATGAATGGGAATTGCATACGCAATTTGCGAGTACCCAATAGGTACTTGCAAATTGTGCATGCAATTTCAAGGGTGCAAGGGTGCCAAAAGGACACCCGTTGCAGCCATAAAATTGTAATGTGAACACATGTTGCGCACACACATGCCCCAAGGGCATGTGTGTGTGTGTGTGTGTAACCAGAAACTTTGAAAGTTTTTTGCAAATTACCATCAAGTTCAAATTGATGGTATTTTGCAACCCCTATTTGCGAAATTGCTTTTTGCGATTTCATCATGCATTGCATTTAGGGAATCACAATTTGCGATTCCCTAAATGCAATCGCAATTAAGTAATCGCTATTTTTGCGATTATTTAATTTGCAATTTTTGCATTTTGTATGATGCATCCCAATGCAAGAATACTGGTCATAAAAGGGCAGATTCTGCCAATCTGCCCGTTTGCAACCAGTTTTTCGGTTGATGTATCATATCAGACTGTGCTGGTGGTGGGCTTTTAGCTTCCTCAACAAGTGGTTAAAAACAATTAGTGCAGGGAATTGAAAAGTAGGTCAGCAAGCGAATTAATTCGACATTTTGAGCTTGCGCAGGCAATACTTCTGGGCCTGATGGCTTACCATTGCTGCAATGTTTACTCGTTTGCTGAATGAAAAAGCTAGAAATAGGATTTGAATCATTCTTGGTCTTCACTGCTCCCTTTAAGTTGGATGGAATATTTTGTAAGTTTTTATTCTTTTTCGGAGTAGCACTGGATTTATTAGGCAATTTACCAGATGATTCAACGAATGTGGTGTTTCTGAAGTTAAACCTTTGCACTACACTAGTCTGAGTATCTGGGCTTAAATGCAGCTTGACCTCCTCAATTAGAGTACCAATTTCTTCAAGGGTTCATGTGTTTGTTTTTGGGCAGTTTTTTGCAATTTTAGCAGTGCCCTGTACCTGCTCCACCACTTTACGCTTCCCCATGATGGTGATATTATGGCAACCTGCTACCTTGCAAACTATACCCACTAAGATAGATAGAAAAATATATGATTGCCACTTTAAAACGGCTCACACAAAGCCTTTGGAAGGAGATGTCCAATTAACGAGTTATCTTATTGACTTTTGTACCTGGCCCGATCTTGAAATTCCCCAAGATTTCGAGGAGTCCTTCTGCCATACAGATATAACTAATGACTAATGGGACCATCAGATGACAAAGCCAAAAGGGGGGCACCAGCCCCTTCCAGGCTCCGACGGGTGGGAATGGGCCCACCCTTGGCCCGGGCTTCGTCCAGGCACGTCCTATGCAGTGGGGCTTTGTGGTCCTCCTACCGTCAAGTTGGGAATAGCTGAAAATATTGCAAGGGGTTGTGGACAATTAAGTCCCCTGCGGCTGTTGAGCACAGCAGCTTTCCCCTTACAGTTGGTATCCTCTCAGTTGGCCAGGGCACTTACAGCAACTCCCCCTGCACTTTAGATGGATGCCGGGCTTCGCTCAGTCAAAGGTCCAGCTGAGCAGAACACATGTCTATAGTGCTCATCCTCCAGGCAGCTGGGTTGCCCGACTCCTCTTATTGGCAAGTTGGGAACAGCTGAGAGTATTGGAAGGAGTTGAGAGCGATGAGGTGCCCTGAGGCTGTTGAACACAGCAGCTTCCCCCTTGCAGTTGGTATCCTTTCAGTCGATACCGTTTGTCCCCAATTGAAACTGCCCTTCAAAGTAGTTGGCACTGCTTGATTTAACTTTGAATGGTGCTCTAGGGCATATCACAGCCTCCCTCTCTCCCCCAGCATTGATAACGATGAGAGAGGTACTGTTGAAAAGTACACCAGGAAGGATGGGACGACCCCGCCCACAGGAATTGGCATGTACCCTTGAAAATAAAATGGAATAGGTTCGTGATTCCACCCCACCCTCTCTGTACCTCAACAGGCTGTCCACAATTCCCCTGGAGGCAGAAGGGGGGTTTATCCTCTCTATCTGCTTTCTCCAGTGGGTCGCAACCTTACTAGAAACGACTGAATGTATTTTTGGAAAAAAAAGGGTTTTGGTGGCTCATCCTGGCATTGCGGAGAGCTCCCCATCTCTTAACTTCCCCAAGAGTCATTTTTCTGCATCCCCTCAGAAGGCAAAAGGTCCCCTAGATTTCACAGATTATGTAAACAAAATGGAGTTGGAGCACCTGCACTAGTTTGTGCCCTGACCCACCACTACAGCCCAAGCAGGCTTTGCAGACCCTCTCAAGGGGGAGGCAGGAAAGAGGAGGGGGGCAAAACACATCTGTCTAGACTCTTTCCTATGTCTAGTTTTCTGGAATGTGTGGGTTTGAAACATCTCCATGGGTGCCGGCTGAGCCTGGGACCAAGTACTAAAGCTACACATATGGTAAAAATGGGTCAGTTTCCAAGGCAAACTCTTGATGTTTCCTTGTTGTATTTTGATGTCTTTACTGTTGTGGGTGATAGTTTCAAAGCTACAAGATGGTTACAGTTTTTATTTGGAATAGTATAGGAGCACAGCATTGTAAAACGTTTGTTATTATCAAATGTATTTCTCTTTATTTTTGGCATTCAAATCCAAGCCAATGTGCAACAAAGAACACATTTTGCAAACTTCCATCTGAATCCACTGATGGCATGGGTAAGCCTAAATTTTGAGTTGCAGACGTAATCACTATTCCTAAATTTAATATCATAGGCACATTTGAAAAAAAGCTTAGGCATCCTTTCTACACATTTTTCATTTGTTACAATTTACCACATGAATTGCTACATCACCGGCACACATTGAAAAATCATAAGCTGCTGCTCACTTGTGGCACACAATGAAAACTCAAAAGCCGCAGCTCAGTTGTTGCTCTGGGTATCGCATGTTTTTGGTCAATTAGCAAACACTATATATCCATGCCACCAGAAAGGTCTGCTGAACGTAATGGTACCGCACTTATGTAAATCAGCCAGGAGTGCTAAAAAAGATCAGGAAGCACTTGCAACACATAACTTTTGGGATGGAAAACGTCTAATGCCTGTGTCAGAGACCTGTGTGGTGGTGGCTAATGGGACAGTGGTAGGATATGGGAAGGTTCTGTGGGAAGACTAGATGGGATACGTTGTTTCCCTGTGTGGGGATGTTTTTACCTTTTTTCTGCGTTTGAAGTTCAACTTACTCAAAACCAGAAAAACATTTAACTCGGATTGCTATGTCGCGCCCACTCAAAATGGAATACAAGCAACTCCGGACTAGTGTGACCTTGAGTTTCGTCAATGATATGCAGCTACATCCCTGTAGCACAGCAAGCTCAATTTTGATTACACAATGGGTTGTGGATGAAATTCTCAAATGAATCTCTGTTGATAGCTACTACTGGCTGTATTACATTGAATCATTGTTGAGACACCTATTCCTTTATAGACAGGCACAAACTATATGGAATCTAGAGTCTGATAGATTTCTGGGGTTACTTGTGTTCCTTTTTTTTTTGAAGTATTTATTGTTCAGTTCAGAACGTTAACACAAAAAAAATTCACAACTTGCATAAATAACAACATATTCATCATGCTGCAGGGAAAATAAAGCAAGAAAATGACAGTGCTAAAAAATAAATAAGCAAAACAAAACACGCAAGATGTAGTTATTAATCCGCCATGTGCTGTATCATAGGCTGCCAAATCTGAGTCCCTAGATGTTTTTTCTTCAATGACTTGAGACGATAAAGATTAAATTCTGTATAGAAAACATTATAAAACTTCGCTCGCCACATTTCATAAGAAGGTGCCTCCGATTTTAGCCACATTGAAGACGAGCTACTGCCATGGCCATAAAAAAAAAAGAATCTGTAAGGGTAATACAATTGACATAAATTAACATTACTACATAGCCCAAGCATCAACATCTCTTTAGATATCATAACATTTACATTAGTAAGATACGACAGGAACTGTTCAATTGATGAAAAAAAAGGTGCTAACCTATTACAGCCATAAAATATATGAACTATATCAGCCTGCGGTATATGACACCTAAAGCAGTTCCCTGCTTGGGCGTTTCCCCACTTCATCATATGGGCAGGTGTATAGTACAGATTGAATACAGTTGTATAGTGCTGGGATCGTAAATTGGCCGTCAACATGACTGTGGAAGCCAAATCAATAGATTCTTGAACTAACGTACCAGCACTATTAAACCTAGTACTCCATTTCGCATCATGTTGTGTTGCAAGCAAGATATTATATAGTATCCCGATCCTAGCATGTTTGGACATAGAGTCAAATAGTTCATTAACGGCTATAGAAGGTATTTCAGAGTGTTTGGAAAAAAATCCCTTAATTGCAAATATTTACAAAAATCATTTAGCAGTATTGCATATTTATCCCTTAACTCCATGAACGACAACATAATGCCCTGATCAAAAATATCCCCAACCCATCGAATCCCTTTCTCATACCATATTTTCATCTTAGCATCCCAAAAAATCATTGGAAGTAGTTCTGTGGAGTCAAGTGGAGTATACTAATTAATTCTATTAAGAGACATAAATCTGTTTTTTTTGTAATAGCTCTGCTCGAGAAATTTAAGCAATAAGTGTCGCGAATGATCCCCAAGTAACATCAAATATATATTGGGAGTTTCAAACGTCCTTATCTCGCCCCCAGTGACCAAGCTGTCAATATTTTGTAGAAGACAAGCTAAATAATAAAAGGCAAACTTAGGCACCCCCCATCCACCTCTAGAAAGTGGTAGCGTCATATATTTTGAAGCCCGCCGGGCTTTCTTCCATCCCCAGATAAACCTATCGGTAATAGATTGTAGTGTCGATAATTGTTTATGTGACAGTTCTAATGGTACTGTCCGGAAGAAATAAAGTACCCAGGATAATATGCAAATCTTCAATACATTCCGTCGCCCGACCAAGGATAAATGTAAGCATTCCACCTTTTCGAGTTGCCTTTTAACAGAGCCTACTATATCCGCCCAATTGACGGTGCCAATTTCTTGAAGGGACAGCCTAATCTTAATCCCAAAATATCGGGCCTCTTGAGTCACTCTCGTCTCACCAGGGTATAAACCTGGGGTGTAAACAACCTGGGTCTTTGAAAGATTTAGCTTATACCCAGACAATTTTCCAAACTCAGTGGTCACATGCTCGATTTCCAATAGCGCTTGCTCCGGGTCAGATGTAACTATAGCTATGTCATCGGCATAGGCTAAGACACGCACGCTATGATTCCCTACCACCATTGATTGTATATTCTGTGAAGTTTCCAGAATACGCAGCAGCGGCTCAATATACATCACGAACAGTAGCGGTGTGCATGGGCATCCTTGCCTTGTGCCACGGGTAATGTATACATATGCTGATTCATGACCCATCGCACAAATCATCGCCCTGGGTCGCTTGTACATAATTTGGAGAGCGAGCAAAAACTGAGGCCCGAATCCCATTTTACACATAACTGCGCAGAGAAAAGCCCAGGCGACGCGATCAAACGCCTTTTCGGCATCTAAAAAAATTAAGCCGATGTTTTTTTGAAATACTGCAGCGTAGTCTAACATGGCCACCATTCAATGCAAATGATTAACAGTACTTCTCCCTGGTAAAAAACCATGTTGATGGCAAGACACCAGAAAAGGGACGATTTGCAACAGCAGAGTTGCCAAGACTTTAGAATATATCTTGGCATCAGCGGTCATTAAAGATATAGGCCTATAAGAACCAGCCAATTCAGTAGGCTTATCTTATTTCTTTAAAACGATTATGTTTGCATCGTCCCAGGAGGCGGGGGGATTACCTGACTGGGCCGCAGTAAAAGTAGCCAGCATATAATCTTTTATTACCGGAAACAAAATGCAATATACCTCTAATGGTAGTCTATCTGGTCCGGCTGCTTTACCAGATGCCAAATCCATAAGCGCGGCCTGTAGTTCCACCATAGTAATAGGCGCCTCTAACTCCTCTCTTATTATGTTGTCCAGCACGGGCAAATCTATACTGGACAAATATTGTTCCATCACTACTTGGGGTATAACATCTTGAGAATACAATTCTATATAAAATTGCTGGAAAATCTCCATTATGCCTTCTATAGAGGCCACTAAATGACCCTGGTTATCCAACAGGCCCTCAATTTTCTGAGACACTTGGCGACCCCGTAGTCTTTGAGCGAAACATCTGCCCACGGCTTCTCCATACTCGTACCATTCAGTTTTATTTATTTTATACTGGATTGCTATGCCCTCACTCCACACACCATTAATCTTAGCCTTACAACAAGCAACCATTGTCTGAGCAGTCTGGCTATCATTATTAGTACAAATTACTGTAATTAATTCACGCTCAGCGGTTTTTAAATCTAAAATCAAATTCTCAACTACCTCTTTCTTTTTACGCTGTTGGGTCGAGCCATAACTAAGCGTTTCCCCCCTAATGCCAGCCTTGAGAGAGTCCCAGACCATTGCTGGAGAAGCAGTACCCCGGTTATATTCCAGAAATTATTTAACCCATACTTGAATATGGTATATTTATTCTTTCTCTATTAACAATTTTTTAGAAAAAGTAAATGACCGTTGTGGCCGTACCAAGTTAAAGCACGGAAGATCAATAACTACGGGACCGTGGTCTGATGTAATACGCGGTGTAACCTGCATCTTGGCCTGAACTAATAAAAATCTGGGTACAAAAATATAATCTAACCGGACAAACTTATTATGGGGAAAGGAAAAAAAGTATATCCCGGGTCCCCCGGATTAGTCGATGGCCACCCATCAACCAGGCCATGCTGGGTCAATAGTGGATGGAGAGCAGAAAACACTTTTGGTTTCCGACCTTTATAATTAGTAAAAGGATGATCCCAAGTGAATAGCTCGCCATGTATATTAAAATCTCCTAATAATACAAGAGGAGTATCCCACAGAGCGAGCTCAACATTCAGAAAATCAAAAGTCTGAACTTCATCAAGATTAGAGCCACACTATAAGTTTGTTACCTCCTATTATACATTCTGCAATAGCCCAACGGCCAAGATTCTCACCCTTAATTTTGCCAGCCACAACCAATGCTTGACAACCCAAAATTGCAACCCCTCGATTCATTGTAGCTTGCCTAGATGCAGCTAGTAATGAATATCCAAACTCAGTTAATACTTTCCGGTTGGCCTGGGGTATATGAGTTTCCTGTAAACAAATGATATCAGGATTAATTAATCGAATCTCCTCCCTCACCCGTCTCTGCTTCGTCACATTGTTCAGGCCACACACATTAAATGAACAAATCCGTAAATGATTATTAGTGTTGGACCTGGCCCTTTTGGCAGGTTCACCCCGAGACTTTTTGCTTTTTCCTAGCCTGTTTCTGGAACCTGGGTTGGTGATTTTAGGCCTCTGCGCACTTTTTCACTGTGGTACAGTGTAAAGTGCGTGTGCTCTCTGTGTATGTGTGGTGAGTGACCTGCCCTCCCATAGGAATGAATGGGGAATATGTATGCCCATGGTAGTTCCTGATGTGTGGGGAGTGCAGGGTCGAGTTTGATATGTGCGAACTCGGGAGAATGAATGCTGCAGAATGGTGTATGCGGCATGGTTGTGTCTAGTCTAGAAGTGCCACTTTTAGAAGTGGGCATATTTGTGCAGTGAGACTGCTGGCACGTGATTGGCTGGTGAGCCTGGCCCAGGAGTGCCTGGGCCTGCTTGTGGATTGACTGTCTGGTCTGAGTGTGACAGGGGCTGCAGAGCCCCCAGATGGTTGTCTGAGTCAGCCCGTGGATGAAAGGCAGCATCTGCTGCCAGGGAAGTGGCAGGAGATTAGCACCTGATAGTAAAGGGCTGTGCTTGCCTGCCACAATGCTGGCTCCACCCCCCCGCTGGGCGACTGTCACCTCTGTCCCTGATACTGAAGGGACTTCCCTCTAAACCAGTCCAGCTGGTTCTCACACTGAAACTTCAAAGACTTCAAAGACTTTTCTGTGTATAAGAAGGGGCTGCGTCCCCTTCCAAGTTGTTCTTGTTTTCTAACTTGAATCTGCCAGGGGCGTGCTGCTGCTGGGGCTCAGGGGAATCCCTGAGCCCTGCCCAGCCCCTGGACTCCTGATGGACTTTCCTGGACTCCTGGGGGACCCCTCTGCCCTGCCTGGGCTGATGGGGGGACTTGGCTTTGCCCCCTGGGAATCTCTGGGACCTTTTCAGCAGGAAGAAGCTGCATTTTCCTGTGAAGAGCGCTGGAGTTGTATTCCTAGCGCCTGGAAGCGCTGTGCTTCCCCCTGGGCGCTTGGGAGCGCTCTGTTTTGTCCCTGGCGCTGGGAGCGCTTTGCTTTCACCCCTAGCGCCTGGTGACACTCTGCTCCTGCCTTTAGCGCTGGGAGCGCTGTGTTTTGCTGTTAAGCGCTGGGAGCGCTTTTATTCCCGTTTATTGGGTTAATTTACGGGTGCCACCCCGTTAATTTAATTATTTGGAGCCGGTGCCCACCCGGCATTGCCCCGTGTTGTTCACCGGCGCTGCCCGGGGCCAGGAAGATGCCCAGAAGTTGCCGTTTGTAAACGGAGGCGGCCGCGGTGAAGATTGGAGCCGCCGCGCTCCCATTGGTTGAGGGAGCCGAGCCCCCTCACTGACGCCGCGACGGGATTGGCCCGTGGATCATCGCGTCGTCGACGAGGCCGCGCTGCCATTGGTTAGCGGCCTCGCGTCAAGAGGGGCTCGTCGCAGGAGCGGCGACGTGATTGGCTGGTCCGCCGAAGCCGGAGAAAGACTGACCCGACCCCGCCGAGGGATTCCGGGTGAGCGTGGCCTGTTGCCGGGGCTCCCGTGTGCTGAGGGAGCCCCGGAAGCAAGAGAGAAGTCCGGTGCGAGGCTCCCAGAATGGAGGGAGAGCCCCGCAGCCGGCAAGAGCGAGCCGCTGCCCGGAGGAGCGCCGCACCCGACCCGGTGAGTGCATCGAAGGGGAGGGGACTATCAGGGCACATTGCCGGTGCCCGCCCCTCCCCCTCCGGAGTGAGCACCTGTGCGTAAAGGGGCCCGGGGGGCCCCCAGTGATGACGAGTCCCCCGAGAGGGACTCCGCCTACCCTACCTGGAGTCACAAGCCCATGAGAGGCTCTTAGGGGGACATTGTGTTCGAGCCCCGAGAGGCTCCCGCCCATATTTGTTTGGAGAGCCTAGATAGGCTCAGAGGAGGCATCTCTTTGTTTAGAGCCACGGAGGCTCCGAGGGGGCATTTGAATCTACGAGCCCAGCGAGGCTCGAGGGGCCATTGGTTGCAGAGCCTGAGGGCTCCCTGGGCCATGATTGTTGTAAGAGTCTGTGAGGCTCTTGTGTTATGCCAGAGCCTGCGTGGCTCCAACGTGTGTAGAGTGTTTCCAGAGCCTGGGTGGCTCCAGCGTGGCGCAGTTTGCGCCTAAGGGTCAGTGAGGACCCTGTCGCAGTTTGGACTCCCAGCTGCCCAGCAATTAGTGGGCAGCTGCACCGTTTAGGTCTTGTGATTTGCCCAGGTGCCCAGCAAGTAGTGGGCACCTGCACCGTTTAGGGCCCTGACATTGAGACTCAGGGCGTCCTAGCCCCAACAAGGCCAGTTGGCCTAGGGACTGCCACAAATGGTGGCTTATGTAGGTTGTGCGCAATTGTATGGTTTTTATTCCTGCACCTCTGAATGTTTTTAGACATCATGTGACTTTTGCGCTATTGTATTGTTATGGTACCTCTAAATGTATTTTTATTGCATCATGTGCTTTATTCTTAACACCGCTGAATGTGTACGTTTATGCATCATGTGTTTCCCTTTACTACGGTGATGATCTTAGCCGGACCGACATACATCCCTCGCAACCCCCGTTTTAGAATAATACAACTCTACATCTTGCACCGAGCATATCTGACACCCGACAAGATAAACAGGTACTTCGCGACCACTGATGCCGCTTGTCCGCGCTGCTCTCTGAACGGAGCGGACCTCTTGCATATGTTGTGGCATTGTCCCGAAGTACACAGGTACTGGACGGAAGTTACAACGCTACTCACGCGCAGCACTGGCGAGCAGGTGCCACACACGTGGGAAGCGTGCATCTTGGGGTTATACAAGCGCGCTAAAGTCACCAGAGTGCGGACGCGCTTCTGGGACATGGGGCTCATAACGGCCAAACGTCTGCTCACCAAGCATTGGAAGGCGGCGACCCCCCTCACGAACGACACTGGCGCGCCTCATTTGCCAACTGGGCGCGAGCGGAAGGCACAGTGCTTCTCCGCGAGGAAACCGCGGGACTGCGTAAGTTCCCCATAGCTCAGCTCTGGGACGATTTCCTCAGGGCGTTCCGACGCGCCAGTCAGGGGCGGGGGATCACCTGAAACGCACTTGCACCGACACATCACGACCCCTCTTCGCGCCAGAAGCTGTCACAGCCCTGCCGCCCTCTCCCCGCTCACCCGCCACTTTGGGCTTTGGGATACATGCTAACGACAATGGACATGTATTACACCACGCACTGCGCCGGGCGTCCACGTAGCGCCACGCACCAGCTGCTGCCTTTGCCTCGCCTGCCTTGCGCACTTCACGCGGCGAGCAACCCTACTAGGCCCTGCCCCACAACCGACACCATGTATGAGGTCCTGTGACGAACCCCCCCCACCCCTTCATTCCCGGCCCTACCCCCCAGATCTCTCCTGCCAAGATGTAGACATGGTGGATGGTCTGTTAACTGGTCGTGTTCCCAGACCGGCCCCGTTTCTTCATACAAAGGAAGACGTTAGATGCAACATGTCACTAACAGGAAGCGATACTTTCTTGATCTCACACCACACATACCCTGCGGAGCCAAGGTGACACTTATGCATTGAGAGAGATACGACTTTACATGCACCCTCGCCCATGTTAACAAGAGACCCACTGCACAGCCTATCGGATATCGCTGCATCTCTTGCGTTCTCCCAACTCCACCGCTGGGAGACCTCGCAGACACCATACTACCTGACACTAGAGGCCTGCCTGAAACGGCTGCAGACTCGCCCTGCCGCACATAACTGCCTACCACTATGCCTCAGTGAGCTATACTATTGTACGCCTAGTCGCTCCAATAGTCAGCGTTACGATCACGGTTCCGGCACACCATCTGCTGCAGATTCCCCCCCCCACTATTAGCTGCCTGCAACTACTTGTTTGACTAATTGCGGGGAATTGGGGGATTGCGAGCAAAACACTAATGCTGGGTGATCGCTGCAAAGCAAATCTCTACAACATAAGATAAAATTACAAGATCTAATACTAATCTACCTACACATCGGATGGCTACACATACACCCACATGAGACTCGCCGCCGGACCCCCGGGTTGTCGGCTGAATGGCTGTGTCATCTAGTCATCGGTTCCTATGATTGTTTTCTGCCCGGCTGCCCCTGGGAGCCGCTGAATGTAGCATGTAAGAATTTTACCATCTATGCAATAAAGGTCTTCAAAAAAAAATAAAAAATGTGTTTCCCTTTACTACTCCTCTGAATGTATATTTATGCATCATGGGTAATGTGTTCTTTCTTAGACCCCTAAATGCTGTGTGATACCTAGGTGGTTTTTCTTTTTAGTACAGGTGGTCCTAGTGAGGTCCTAGTCCCCTGCGTGACATTCTCCTAAGGTGTTTAGGGTTGCGTAGGTGGTACTTACCTGTCCCCAGTAGTTACTGGATGTGATTTACAACTGGTATATTTTTTGCTATACTTATTCTAAGTTCTATAAGGGCTATTTCTATTTCTAAAAGTGCTGATTATGACAGTGGCCCATGTGGCCCTGTCCTGTGTACATAATCCCTTATGAATGTTGCCCGTGCCAGTTGGCACAATGTACATGTGTGATTTTTATCTGATATGTTTTCACAATACAAAAGTTATTTTAATATAACCTTGTGTGGAGTTCCTTTTGTGGTGTGCCTAGGATGTTGTTGCTGTTGTGTGCTGGCGCAAATGCTTAACACATTGCCTCCGAGTTTAGCCTGACTGCTCGTGCCAAGCTACCAAGGGGGTGAGCAGGGGTTATCTTGGCGTGTGACTTCCTTGCCCTGACTAGAATGGTGTTTTCTGCCTGGCTTTGGCGTCAGCCTTAGCCTACCAGAAATAGCCAGTTCTAACAATTAGCCATTATCTTCTTCGTCACGTCGATGGTCGTCACTACATACACAAAATATGATTACTCTAAAATCCCTGCAGCAGGTGCTCAGAACTGATTTTTTACCCTTTTCGCCCAATCCCCCGTGCTCGTCTCCCCCCCCGCCCCACAACACACCCTCCCCCATCACTAAGGCAATAGGGCCTAGCGCCCCATGATGAAAGTGAGCGCCTCACTGAAAGCTCGGACTGTCCAAATCTGTTATGTTATGTTATGTGTTATGTTAATATTTTATTAAGCGCAAACAGCTGCCCCAGCAACGAGGCGTCCCGACGCTGAACCATAAACAGAACCTGAAGGGAAGGGGAGGAGGGAGAGGAAGCACAGGAAGATTATATTAGGGAGAACAGAAATGTTTTAATCGCTTTGCGAAAGGCCAACAAGTTGGTTAGGGAGCGAATGTGGGGGGGGCAAGGAATCTCTACCAAATTATTACAGTAGTTATGAATAAATCTATCCATCAAAAACAAGATATGAAGCCTTTAAGGCAAAGCCTGCAAATATTCTTTAGCGGAGGCTTCAGATGTGAAATAACGAGCCTGTCCCTTATTCACTATCTTGAGTGTTGCCGGTTGTAGAAGGAAGGCCTGCAAACCCTTGGATTCAGATGGTGAAATAAGCTGGCGAAGCTGCCAACACTTCTCAACTGTTGAGTGGCAATAGTCTGGGCGGACAAAGAATTGTACCCCTGTACCAGATCGCTTTTTTTCCGGGCGCATGTCGTTATTATCAAACCCAATATTGCCTGAAACGCCACCTTTCCTCCCAGTATTAGGCTGACACATTTGTGGTATTTTTGGGACAGACTGTGCCGCAGTTTCAGAGACTCTACAGCTTAGGTCTTGTTCCTGTGCCGATTTTGCAGCTAATGCAGCACGAGTGCCGACTGAGCTTTCCCCGATAGGTCTGGTTTTTCCCCCACATGCTGTTTTTGGCTGCACAGTCAATAATGTATAGGCAAAGTCTCAAACAAAAAATAGAGCCAGCAGTCTACTTTCAAGAAATGTGAGAGTAGATACAAACTGTAGCAGCAAACTCGCAACAATATGACTCAAGGTAAATGTTACTGCCCCTGGTGACTGAAGCGCTACGGTATTGCAGTGTGGTAGTTTTTATTTTTCCTAATAGCGATTTACTCACGAGACCGAAGATCCACTCTGCGAGTGCTCCACAGTTTCTTTCCGGCACTTGGGAAATTTTCGAAAAACAGCTCCCTCAATCCTCAAGGCTTGTTACGCCAGAGCCGTGTCTCTCTTGCTGCCACAGCGTTTTCAATTCAATTATTGCGCACAGTGCCGCAAGCACCAGAATCGACTCCAAACTTCCCGCGTCTACCGTCTGCCATCCATGCGGCATCGGGCCAGTGCAGTCCCCCTCCCGCAAGGGAGGAACGGCGTCAGCAGCGTCAGCAGCACAACAAACGAGGAGCCAAAAACAGAGCCACCAGGGTCGTCTGAACAGGGGAAACTCCGTCCAACGAGGGAGAGTCGAGTAACAGGTACGTAACCAAACCGCAAACTAAAAGATTGCACACCGCCGCTCTCCGTTTCCAGCAGTTTGTAAGGTCCGAGCGGAGCCGCTCACACACCCGTCTGTAGTACAGACGCCATCTTGCCTGATTACCTCGGTTACTTGTGTTCCTGTGAAGAAAAGGGGCCTTACAGTTTGGGTTAGACTGTTCCTGTTTGGTACAGCCCAACACATTTTCATTCATTTGCTTCCTTTCTGTATGGGATCAGGCATGGTCTTGATTGTGAGCCAGAGTGATTACCAGTGACTGTGATTAATTTAAGCATGCCATATTTATCACTTTTTATTTGAATAAGTGCCTCAGCCTAGACCGATGCCATTATTGATATTTTGTTTATTCTTTTACAGTGTTTGCTCTGGAAACACTTGCCGGAGTGAAGGATTATGAAGTGGTGTATCCTGAGCAACTTTATGCAAGGTACAGGGGTGACACAAAGGTAAATAGAAAAAATAATGTTTTTTGTTTCAGATTTTTTCTTTTTTTAAATGTTTTTCCTAAGTTCCTCTTATTTGGTTGTTGGACCATTGGGGCATATTGTTAACAGTTTTGTATCAATCATACTACTATGCTTCTATAAGCGACTGTTGAAAAAATAGTTCATCTTGCTTCTTTTTAAAGATGGGTTTGTCGCCAATTCTGCAAACAGGTTTCATCAAACCTTGGGTTTAAAAAGAACAACACAGTCGAATAACCTCTGATTTCCACTCCTTTGAAAATATTGTGAACTTGACCAATCTACAAACAGAATCTATATATGTGACGCTGTGAAGGGAAATTGCCAGTACCTAAAAAGCAAAATGCATTATAATAATCCAAACACAATTTCAAAGTAATTTCTGAATGTTATAATAACCCAAACCAAGATGAAAAGTGATTTGATATACAGATCTCTGTACAAGTCAGGTTTTTTTAGAAGTGTATGAGTATGGCAAAGTCGTGTCCCAGAGACTATTGCTCTGCCATGCTATGGTTCAGAATTTTTAAAGATATGGTAAAACAGATTTTATGTTACAAGGTATGAATCTGCACATACTAAAATAGTGGGAGAAGAGAGTCAATGTCTGTAGACTGTTGCTAGCGTATGGTCTAAACTAAGGCAGTGACGATGGTATTATACCCATCTATTACAAAACATTAGTTTTTGTTGTCAAGATGCATTGGTTCTCCTCCAGGGCTCCTCTTCAATAGTCATAAGCAATGAATTGTCTGTCACACCTGAGTGCTAGATCCTGGAGTACTTGGTAAAGATCTGTGAAAAAAGTTGAGTCTTTTCATTTTACGTTCCACTGAAACCTCTGCTTGTGCCTACAACAAAATAACGCTGAATGAATTTATGCCAAACTTGGCATGAAAATAGAGCTTTACTCCGAAAGCATGCTTTCTCTGGTTTAGCGTAAATCAGTTCAGTTACTATAGAAAACTTGCAAGTCAGAGGTGGATGGCCAGTTTCAAAATGGTAAAAAATAAATGTCAGCCTTAATACAGGCAGTCCCATTTTGCAAACAATTCAGTATGTTTGACCCAATTTGTGAGTCATGACTAGCGAGTTAAAATGGCAGATGTATACAAAATGTTGACCCAAACCAAACAAATATTGTCTTCTGGGTAAAAAAACAATTCTCATACCACGTTTGGTTCAGCCGATGCGCTTGTAGATGTAAGCAAAATTTCCAATGGAAGCTAAAATGGGAAATTACTCATTTTTTCACTGCCACCTTTAGCTTTTTCACCGTGGACTGATATTGAAGGAGCATCAAGAAACAAGGCATGCCAAAAGACTGACCGATAAAGTATATTACCGTGTTTCATGTAAATTGGTGCACAGGATCAACATGTGTAGGCAAATCGAAATGCCTTTTTAATGGAAAAACCGTCTGAACCATAACTTCACAGTAGCGACTGATCACACGGGTGAGACAGTTGTATGCTTGCAACTTTGATGAGGACTCCCCTGGAGGAGAACTTGAATTATAGGTAATATTTCCCTTTCAGTGATCTCCATATTTATTTTTGGTATCCATATTGCCCTTACAAAATAAGGTGTCAGTGGCTGACTTTCTTTCGGACATGAGTAGGTTGCCAGTACCTGAGCTAGTAAAATGATTGCTGTGGGATAGATGAATATCTACATCCTGGTTATCAGCATTGACAGATAAAGGATACAGCAAAATATTGCCTGGCGCGAATAACACCTCTGAGTTTTGCACGCTCTTCAACCACGCAAAAACAATGTGAACTTAAAAAGATGGAAGACTTGCATATGTCTTTAGAATCAGGATTAGGTCATCTCTTTAGGAAAGTTCAATAGTTCCGTTTCCTTTATATTTTTTTAATTCAAAATTGCACAGCCTACATATTTTTCCATCACAAATGCTTTGTCAAGGCTAAATATTATAACAAAAATACATACTTAAAATTTCTTTCTACTTATGTTATGTAGACATGAATTTATCATCCCATTCCATAAACTTTACAAACCCAAGATGTGAATACTTTGAATACTGTACCCGACAAACCTTGCTATTGATCACATCATCCTAGGTAGATAAATAAAACATATACATTTTCTTTAAATCATTTTTAGCCCATTTTAGACTAAAACAGCTGTTTCATTTACCGATGTCGCCTAGCATTCAGTATTATACGCCTGATGTCATGTATTCAACCCTTAGTTTTTATCAACCACTAGCAGACCGACCCGACGTTGTCCGGGTATGAAATAGAATGTGTGTAATGTGTGTATTTGGCAAGGGCAATTTATTTTAAAATCTCGCTGTAGACAACATTTTTTGTTTCATTAGAATAGGGACGGAGAAGGCCCAGCTGCAGCCCTGGTTGATGTTAGCAGGCGCCTGTAATTGGTGTAGTGATCTGCCGCCTGAGCCCGGCTACAGCCCTGGTTGATGTTAGCAGGCACATGTAATGTCGTTGAATGAGTGAATTATCAGCCGCGGCTAAATCCGTTTAATGAGAGAGTTGAGTGACAGTGAGTAGGAGAGGCTGCAGTAATTGTCCCCGCAGACACGCTCATTTGCGTGTTCCCCCGCTTGAGGCCCAGATGCAGGCCTGTTTGATGTTAGCAGGTGTGCGTTTCTCACGCCCACAGCGTGTCACGCCCCCAGCATGCCCCTTGATGCTGCGCAACGTCTCACATGGCATGAAGGGCGGACACATGCCCCCAGCGTTTGTCACGCCCCCAGCGTTTGTCACGCCCGAGCACACGCCCACAGCCCACGATGTGATGGCCGTACCACACACCCCAGCGTTAGTCACGCCCCCAGCCCACGCCCACAGCACAATGCAGACACGCCCACAGGGGACTACTTTGCTGGCACGGTTCTTTTACCTTTTAAATGTATAGAGGAGTTGGCCTAACGGCTAAGGCGCTCGACCTCGGACCTAGGGATCTGGGTTCGAGTCTTGGTAACAACGCCAAACATCCTGTGATTCTGGGCAAATCACTTAATCTCCCCGTGCCTAACAAAAATGAATGTGTGTCCTTATATAACGTAACTGGTGCTATGTAAAACGCTCTGATACCTGATTCAGTTCGGGTCAAGTTCGCGCTATATACAACTCTGCAAAAAAATATATATATATGGTGGCCGTCTGCATAGCCTATGTCCTTCTGCTGCAACTGCCCTTTCCAACGCTGTATTGGGTGTTGTGATTGGTGCTGTGGTTACTGAGATTACCCGCCTCAAAGGTTTGGGCTCTCTCTTTATAATATTAGTATGGATAATAAATGGATAAATACCATATCAATGTGCTCATTGAGGAAAAATAAACATATGATTTTTTAACCAAAATGCTAGAACATTTTTGCTGGTAATATTCAAAACTGACCTTTATGCTACATTGTTGTCATTTTGTTGAATTAGTAACTCAACAGTTGAATCTATGAGAGTACTATCTCTCTCAATTTTAATCAGTTATTCTAAATATTATGTAGTAAGAGTAGTAAGAAAACTTGTATTTTACCAGAGTTATAGTAAAACAATTTGAAGCAGTGTGTCTTTTAATCTCAGTGCTATTCTTTTCTTTTTAAGGTTCTCATATAAATTGATATTTGTTATGTGGTCCATGTTAATTTCTTGTAAAAAGTAAATAAACATGAAAATTATCTCTATCGCCATGGCTCATTTTGTTAACAGTGTGCGTATTTGTGACACACATGTTGTGCCATATCTCATTTATCAAATGTTTCTATTTTCTAGTGTAAAACCCAAATTCAGTTTCAGATGATGTTTAAATAGCACAATTTTCATTGAGAACACACCAAAGGCACCTTTGTATGCAGTAAGAGACACTCTTCAATTTATGTAAATTCATTGATTACGCAAATAAACTAGACCATTTTCCATTTTATATTTGCAAATGAAAAATTGTAAAATGGATTTATAAATAGCATATAACGTAATAATCACTAGTAGTGTCATATTTGTACCATTGTTTTTCCCTGTTAAGCACAAAATTGCCCTTTTTATAGTGTGCTTGAACTTGCAGCATTTTGTATTGGAGACCTTTGATTAAACGCCTGTGCAATTGGGTTTATCGACATTTACTTTCCTGAACAGCTAAACAACAATCATTTCTTACTACAATCTCCTTTCTTTGTAACGGTCATTCATTCTGATTATATCCCTCTTCTCATGAGATATGACCAAATAACCTGTTTTAACAATTTTTGTTCTATACTATCAGGGGTACAATATCAGTTTTGTCAATGAATTACCTATCAAATTAGCACATATAATTACATCGTTATTTTACTTACATAAATAGCACTGTGGGACATAATAATACTTACTCAAAAAATTGTGGTACAAAATATAGAGCCTGATTCACATAGGTAAATGAGACAAAAGTCTAACTTGACGACTTTTGCTTTTCACAAAGGGCATTTAGTACTCGTAAATGCCCATTGTGACTACCAAAAGTTGAACTTTATGACTTTCGGTATTCATAAAGGGCATTAACAAGTACTAAATGCCCTTTGTGAATCCCAAAGGCCGTAAATTAGACTTTCGTCTCATTTTACCTTTGATAATCCAGCCCATTGTGTGCACTATTGTAGTTTTTTTTCTAAAAAAAATGTTTTAGTGTCTATTAATATTTGGTGCTTGCAATTTTTTTCTAATGTTACAGGTTTTAGTAATATGGGGATTATAGTTGACATTAAGAAAATATCAGCGATTTATAGTTGTAGGGTTTGGGTGTGTAGGTATTTAGCATGATTTATTTTATGGGTACAGATATATTTACACAGGTTGTGGAATATATTAGCGATTTGGAAAGGTATGTTTTTTTTTACATTTATGGGCCCTATCTACAAAAAGTCTTTTGGAACATGCAAAGCAATTAAGAAACCTGTCCAGACATCTGCCCCTTTTCTATCTTTTTTTTGTACAGAGATCTTTGACCATTTGGTGGGACTTTCTGAACAGGTATAGGATTGAGCAGTAAATGCAGGAGGGGCAGGGGGAATTATTACTACAAAATGGGTTGGCTTAAGGTAAACTGAAGGTGTTTGCTTTTGTGGAAAGGTCATGCTATACAAAACACACACCCACATAAAAGTAAGCCAATTTGCAAAATATACTTTAAAGTAGTACAATTGTCAAAACAGGCTCATATGCACTCCAGTCTATCCTTTAAATGAGAAAAGTACCACATATGACCAACCAGTAGTAATGCAACAACCCCCATAGTCGTCAATGAAGGGAAATAGTAAGTATCGCATAGGAAGAAATGGACAATAAATTAAATACAATTTTGAATTAAACTTGATATAAGTTATTTATGTTTATTGAATTTTTAGGGGGGAAAAAGATGAATGTAAAGTTTTAAAACAACAACATTTTAATTATTTTTCAAATCCCAAATCAAATAATTAAATTCTTGCTTCCAAGTTTGTAATACATTGATCACAAATGATACTGTGTACGGGTGGGGGAAACATTAACATTTAATTTAATGTCATTTTTTTTATATTAGGTGCCACGTTACTGTATTAGACCTAGGTGAATACGAGTTAATAAAATATGTTTAAATATTTTGTTAAACAAGACATATATGTTTTTAAATGGAAGATCAATTTTCTTAATATTCTCTGTTGCTTTCTATAAGGAGATATCCACCACTGTGGTGAATATCTTCTCCAACAAGCAGAAGGTAATTTATAGTAACTGTATGGTGGTAAATTTAGTTGCAAGAGTCTCCACTCACTCATTTGAAGGGGTGGAGACGTGTTTGTATACATTGAAGTTTAAATCTGCTGATGGAAATGATGAATTCCTCCTATATGACTTTATGAGTAGGGTACATTGTGTTTTGTATTTTAATCTTTGGGGGTCATATTAAATGTAGAGGGCTTTTTGTGATATTTGGGAAATAGGTGGGTAACATTTTTGGGGTTATATATACTTTGAGGGGTTTGGGTGCATAATGCTTTAGCGTAAGCACAACAGGGAATTACGCTGTAATAGCTGAGAAACTTAGCTACCTCAAATACAGGGAATATCTGGAGCCCACCTACTTCGAAGGAGATAAGTATCCTGGAGTGGCTTGTGAAACCTGAATCCAAGGACTATTCATTAGCTGTGTTGAAAGATGGCAGATCGGGTTCACTATTTACACACAAATAAATAATGCAGCTCCGACTGATATTGACACATTTTTAGAGATGATAACATTAACTAATTTGGCTCAAAATTAGCTGCACCATATGTAAAATGGCACCTGGGAAAATCCTGGGATCCGATTGTCTAACCACTGCATTTTGTTTTTGTCTTTATTTATTGGATTTCATAACACTGCACAGCGGCTCATTACATGGTTGCATCTCTTATATATATATTGATGAGGAGTGCTATACAGCATACAACATTTGCAATCTATGCATGTTCTTGTTCCTGATTTAACAGTAAGCTGCCTCCGATAAAGTATTGATTAACAGTTTTACACCTCATTCTCAGTATAGCAGAGTACAGAAGCACATTTATATATACTAGCACCACAGTTTATTTCTACATCGCTTCTCAGTTGTATCTGGGCAGATTCCATTTGCATAGACCAAGCCATACCATGTACAGTTCCTCTAATTAGTGAGCATTTTTAAGCCATAAAGGGGGGGGGAGGGGGGGGGCAAAAGGGAGTTAAGGACATGGGCCAGCATGGCAGCTCATAGATTTCTCATTATTCGGGTGTACGCAGGTAGTTAAGTAATGAGTCCCATATGTCTCTGGGTCGGGAAGTGGGCGGCAATAGCTCAACACAAGTACTAATCTGTTCCTTACAAAGTATTAGATCATTGAGCCATTCCTTAAATTTGGGGGCATGCCCCTGCCCCCATCGGCAAGCCACTTGCCTCTTTGCCAGCAGCAGACTTAATGCTGTGAACTTTCTGTGCAACGGGGGGAGTTCCTCTGTGTAAGCCAGTATTGTGACAATGGGCAACGTAGCAACTTGATTGCTTACCATTTAAGACACAGCCTCTACTACCTCTGTCCAGTACCTCTGGATTGTTTTGCACTGCCATGCTAAGTGTAGAAAACCAGCGCCTTCACTACTACATCTATCACAGCTGCTATCTTCTCTTAGTTTATAGCTGTGTAGGCGCTCTGGGCTATAGTAGGCACGCTGTATGAATTTGAAGTATATGATTCTCAGTCGCCTGCTTGCCGTGATAGCCCCCATTTGTTTGCAGCAGTAGTTCCATTATTTGTCGTTAGGCATGGTATTTAGGTCTGCCTCTCAACCATTTCTTGCCCCTTGCTGTGTGTGGGTGTGTTTTAAAGAAGCAGCGCAGTAAAGACGGACACTGCGTGGGACCCATATTTCGTTTGGTATAGCGTGTGCAGGGTATCACCGTTAGTTGGTTCCTGCGGGAACATGGGAGTGTTTGCTTTTATCATTTTCATTTCATGAAGTTTTATTCGGTACATGTTATACAAATGACCATAAAAGCATACAGGCAGAAGAAACAATTACATGATAATATACAGTGAATAAAAAAGAACAGGATTAAAACATCATACTTTTCCGATGGTAAATAGATTTATGTTAGACCTGGCAACATTTGCCTGAGTCTCTCCTCCATTTTTTTCTGTTTGCCTCCTCTGTTTACGATGTTTTTGCTGGTATATTGCTTTGGGCACTGTGCTACTGCTGATCAGTGCCACAGTGCGAGTGCTCCCTATGTAAAATTGATGTATTGATTGAATTCCATGTTTGGCTTATTTGGTTTACTGTCAGTCCCTAGTAGAGTGCACCAAGAGTGCCAGGGCTTGTAAATACAAATGCTGCTAGTGGGCTTGCAGCACGTGTTGTGCCACCCACAGAAGCGGGCTGGTAAAATATGCCTAAAGATCTGCCATTGCTAGACATACGTGCAGTCTGGTACTGCCACGCGGGCTGTGCAAGTACACCTACTTGCCAGTCCCTAAACCTTCCTCTAACTTCATGTTAGTCACCCCTATGGTAGGCCCAAGGGCAGGGTGCATTGTAAGCATAAGGTAGGACAAGCCTGACAAGGTTGGCATGTCCTAATAGTGAATTACAGCCATATTCATTTTTCACTATTGTAAGGTTACCTGCTCTCCATCAGTTAGAATGGGCTGCCAGGATTATTAATGCTATAATCCTAGCGGTCTCGGGGAGCATGGTGCAATGTCGAGTTTGGTATCCCTGAACTCAGGGTTAAATAACGCATCCGTTTGGGTGGATGTTTTTTAGACTCTGTGTTTGAAAATAGCACTTTTAGAAAGTGGCTATTTTCTTGTCTGACTGTCTACTGGTCTCTGCTGGTTTGGTGTGCGTGTGACAGGAGCTGGGTGGCTCCAGAGGTCTGAATGAGTCAGTGTGGGGTGCGTGGGGCATTTGCATTGAGAGTAGGGGAAGAGTAGCTCCTGATAGCCTGCCCTGCCTGACACAATGCTGGCTCCACCTCCTGCCAGGCGACTGATGACTCTGTGCCTGCCAGGGACGATCCTGGCCCCACCTCCTACCGGGCGACTGATGGCCCTGCCCCTGCCAGTGACAATGCTGGCTCCACTTCCTGCTGGGCGGCTGAAGACTCTACCCTGCACAGTGAATAGGCCAGGTGCCTCGGCCTGGCAACACCCACAACAAACCCAGGATGGGAGAAATTCCCCTGCATGGACAAAGGGATCAAAGCCAAAAAGGGGTATAAGAGAAGGACCCCTGAACCAAGAATTTAGATCACTTCTGACAAGGAAACCTGAACCAAGGACAAGAAGCCTGCTGATCCAAGGACTTGCCTACCCCTTCTGCCAGTGTACTGTTTGTTGGGGGAATCCTGCAGTTGCTTCTTTATTTTTGCCAAGGAACCAGGAGAGAGGAACTGAGTGTGTACTCTCAAGCTTTGCCAAGGAACTCTCCAAGGGTTGGAAGAGTGCCAGCCTCCTGTTGAAGTCACAGGGTCAAAGGACTTCATTTATATGCTGAAAGTGCTTGTTGCTGGAACCTGAAAATCCAGCACCTCTGAAGAATCCAGCAATCCCGACGCCGACGGACGCCGCCGAATCCAGCTCGACATCGTGAGTGCAGCTCCCGTGTCCCGCACCTTCGATGCCGGCTGCCGGGCCCGATCGACGCTAGTAGCTAAGCCGCTGCCGACGCCTCGACACCAAGCCCTCTCGACGCCGTGAGCGCTGCGCACTCTTGCAATATCATCATCGACGACGACGAAGCCGTATCCTGCTTCACCTCGTGAGCGCTGCTCCTGCCTGACATCTGTCGACGCCGCTGCAGATCGCCCCGACTCCGAGGCCCGATCGACGCCGAAGACGCGACGCCGGACATCTCGACGCCGCTGATCATCGTGTGCTTCACTTTTCCAAGGTACTGTGTTGTGGGGGTCTGTGCGACTCCGGGCTCGACGTAGCGCTCCTCGCGGTCGACGCCGAACCTTTGGATTAACTTTGCCTCGACGTCGTGTGACTCCAGTGTGGGTTACATTGTTGCCAAGAACTTTGTTTTAAAGAAGAAGAGTTGCTTTTGTTACCAAAGACTTTGTGCTAAGAAGAAACTATGCTTGAACTATTATTTTTCCTTCCAAGAGTATTTATTAAGATTGTGGTATATTTTTGTCGTTATTTGGTCTTGTGCTAAGCCTTATATAAACATCCTTATTTTTATAATACTACTATGTCGTGTCCATTTGTAGTGTATTCACTTTATTACTGTGTGTGGTCATAAATGCTTAACGCACTGCCTCTGAGATAAGCCTATCTGCTTTGCCAAGCTACCAAGGGGGTGAGCAGGGGTTATCTAAGTGTGTGATCCCCTTGCCCTGACTAGAAAGGTGTGTCCCTATTTGTCAGAAGTGTATACCTCTGCCAACGAGAGACAGCCTCTTCTAACAATTTACATATAAAAGTTGCAGTAAAAAAACATATATCCGGCGAGTTCACATTAAAGATCAATTTCTTGGCCTCATCAATGCTGTGGATTCCATATTTTATAAATATTGGTTTAAGATAAACCAATCTGAGGTTCAGGAATAAAGTACAAAATAGCATGAAGTGCAGTGTGCTTTGCTTTGAATGCCCGTCACGTGGGCAGGGGCCAACAGGATGTTTCTTGGGATGAGGAAAGGCCACCAAGACGTGGGCCAGTCCAAATCTAAGTCTTGTAAGAACGAACCTGTGGGCCGGTCTAGATACCTGGCTTAAGTACAACTGCGAACCTTCGCAGTCAATATATTTGTTATAAAGATTAACAGAATTCAGGTGTGCATTGTTAACTAGACGCCTCTCCACTTGATATGCCAAAAATTTGTTTTTTAGTACCTGTTTAGGAATATCTCCTGCACCACACGGATTCTCTATTATATCCAGTCCAAAAATATCCTGAAAAGCATCTACGGTATATTTTAGCCAAGGGATCTTGTTATAGTTAGCTAGATTAAGACAATCCCGGATTACATGTTGGTTAAAAAGTGTCTCTTCCTTGTGCCATATGGCACGCCAGATCATTAGGGGCCTTAATGAGACAAGATCAGACAAATAATCAACCCCCAGTTCCCTATGTGTCAAATCAGTTGCGGCCGAGGCGGGTAAGCAGAGAAGTTTTTTCAGGAAGATATTTTCTTCCATTTGTAAACTGCCTACATTGGAATAACCTCACACCCCTGCCCCATATAAAGCAATCGAGACACTTCTTGCCTTATAAATCTGCATCATGTCATTAATACGTCTGTCGCCGATTTTAGAGGCGAAATTAAATATTCCGTAGGCACTTTTGGACATCTTGGACCTTACGCTAGCAAGCTCTTTGGACCAGCTACCGTCACTAGAGAAGGTCACAGCCAGGTAACTGAACTTTTCAACTTGCTGCACTTTTACCCCTTCTATATAAAAGATATGTTTTTAGTTGGTCCTGGCACCGCAAGTCATAGTATGGGTTTTGCTCTTGTTAATTGATAGTTTCCTTTCATTAATAAAGGCAGAAATCGATCCATCAAGCGCTGGAGTCCTATGGGAGTCCGGGACAGAAGCACAGCATCATCTGCATAAAGCAGTACTGGCACTCCAGACCCGTTTACCTGGGGTGCATCAGCTTTAACAGTTTCTAAAATCTTGTCAACAGCATTTATGAAGAGGGTGAATAACAGAGGGGCGAGAACACAACCTTGTCTTATTCCTCGCTTAACATTAAAATTAGGGGTGCACTCCCCGCTTGCCCCATATCGCACACAGGCTTGCATCTTTCCATATAAGCGGGCCAAAAAGAAAATAATTCCCTCTGGTGCACCAACCTCTAACAAGACGGGCCATAGAATGGAATGGTCAACTAGATCGAATGCGCTGCTCAAATCGGCGAAGCAATGATACAGTGTGCTGCGCTTGGCCTTGGTGTATTTGCCAATTAGTAATTCTAGATTTAAGCATTGATCCGATGTACCACGGCTCTTTCTAAAACCATACTAGGAAGTCGCCAGTATCCCCTCTTCGTTCGCCCACTCTTCCAACCTGGTAAGCAGCACTCTGCTCATAATTTTCACAGATGGGTCGAGTAAGCTGATTGGGCGATAGTTGCATGCTTCTGACTTCTCACCCTTCTTATAGATTGGGACAATAATATAACCACCCCATGTTGGCGGTATCATGGTTGTTACGGCAGCATTAAGGACCAAGGTAAGTATAGGGCCCCATAGCAGCGGGAGAGTTCTGTAAACATCAATGGGTAACCCGTCCGGTCCCTGGGCCTTACCCCCCTTGCTAGTTTCAATACTGCTTTCTACCTCAGCTAAGGTGATATCCAAAGGGACTATAGGCCAAGATGTTATATTTGATTGTTTGGACCAACTGCCTGGAATATATTTGAGAAGTGGGAAACCCAAGCCTCGCTACTAAGATTTGACGCAAGATGGGGAGCTTTGTCAACCCTAAGAAAGGGGGAGTTGATCGTAGCCCAGAACAGGCAGCAGTCAAAAGTGTCCGCGGCCTGCGCTAAGTTATCCCATGCTTCCAGCTGCAACTCCTTCTTCATTTTAGAGACAACCATTTTATATTCATCTCTCAGGAATGTTACCCTATCCTTATCCCTGGGTCTGAGAGCTAAAGCCTGTTTCAGTTTGGAGTGGAGGGCTGTACACGCATGATCAAACCATCCTTTTTTTCCGGCGGTTTTCTCTTTACTTGTCCTAGTAAATATGGTGTCCACAGTCTTGTTAATGTTAATAAAATTATCTACTATAAAAAAAGGGTCACTCCCTGGTGTCAGGATACCATAAATATCTGCCATTGATTTTGTTACTATTAGGCTCAGTACCTTTTCGGATTTTTCCCCATTCCACCTCAACCTTGTCCCGTTTAATCTATGCGGTTCAATGTTGTCTACAATTCTAGAGATCTGTTGTGTGCTAGGTTTCCAGATCTCAGTTCGCATTACAATACGGTTGTGGTCGCTTAAAGGGGATTCATCAATGACCGGGGTCTGACAATATGGCACAATACATGATGAAACCATAACATGGTCAATTTGGGAATTACTATTCCTGCCTGTGTATGTCGGAATTATTTGGCCCTTAGCGTCTTTTGCAGGTTGTAAGAGCTCTAGATCATAAATTGACAACAGATTGTTTATTGCCTCCCCGTACTTGTTATGCGAGAAGTGCGGTGTATAATCACCTCTATTATTTTGTATCCCACATACCCTGGAAGTCGACATAGAACAAATTGGAGAGTTAAAATCACCTAACCAGATAAAATCAAAAGCGGTTTTAGCCTGTAATGCAAGCTTCAGTAAGGCACCTTCCAGTTCTTCTATTGCTTTGTGTCGTGTATTGTCAAAACAATTATTATAAAAATTAATTATAAGCACCTCTTTACCTTTCTTCTCACGTAACCATAAAATTTGCGAATGAGCCCCGACAGTTAAATGTTTAACAGTCAACATTAGGTTCAGAGACAATAAGATAAGCAAACCACCTTTGGCTCTACCATATTGTGACTTGGTTGCTTCTAAATGATAGCTTACAAACCCATCAGGGCTCGGTTTAGTAGAGCACCAAGTTTCTTGAAAACAGAAGATGTCGTAAGACCTTATCAAATCATTCCACCCCAACATTTTTTTTTTGGAAGCCCATTTGGCTACATTCCAGCTAATGATTGATGTCCCCCTCAAGTTACAACAGTTAGGCTGCTCTTGGGCATTAAAACAATTAATGCTGCTCTTGGGCATTAAAACAATTAATGCCATCATCTCTAGTCTCTATCTCATACAGACCAGCACTTATTGTTTCCACATCTGTGGGGCCTTGATCAGAAGCAGACCTCTCAATGATAATAACAGTTTGGTCCCCTACATCAATCGTACATAAATCACCCATCATAATTCGCTCCGGCTCTGTGCGTTTTTCACCTAATTCGTTTTCCCGGTTGGTAAGAATCACATACGTAGGGGGCTCACAATCCTGTAAATGTCAATCGTTCATATCCAAGGAGCTCAGGGCTTGATACCTATTCTGTACCGGAACATCATAAAAGGAGTGCTGAATGGGTGTTAAAGTAGGAGTGAAAGGTCTACCTCTTCCATTAACAAGTGGTGCTTTAATAAGATGACTGTAGAAGTAGCCAAGAGGGCGAACATATATACTGGTCTCGTCATGTAACAAAGAGGCCACTCTTAACAGAACAGTAGCGACGTGTTGGGGATGTTTAAAATTAACGATGACACAGTCACCCCTGCAGGTCTTACTAGAATTACCTATCCAATTTACCCTTCTGGTAGTGAGTAATTGGTCAGAGTAGGCAATTGGGAACCCACATTGCTTGTGCAGCCAAGAAACTGTTTTGTTTTTATGCAATTCATGCATTTCTAGCTGGGGTTGACTCGGATTTAAATCAGAGGGAGGTACATTAGTTAAGACTACTACAATGGGTGCACAATCAGGTGGGAGATTAATTAAACAACTTTTCTTTACCATAGTTGCCCCTGTCTTACATTTGGGTATTGTCAACACATGTTCTTTCCGATGTATTATTGGCATAGAAACAGCCGTAGTTTCTTTAGTTGTATTTGACCTCCTGTCAGGTGTCTTTTGTACGTTTGTACTAACTTCAAGGTTCTTGTCATCACCCCTGCAACTTTCGCCCTTGCCATTATGCGCATCTAAAAGCCCACCCAGTCTTGACACCTCTGCTGACATCTGGTCAAGCTTGGCTAATAGGGGTTGGATGATCTTATCGAGCTTATCCTCTATGGAACTGGTTAAAAGATCGAACTGCTCTAGACTCAAAGTGACTGTCTCCTTATTACCAGTTGCGATCACATCAGAGTTGGTGCTTTTGAGGGCAACTTCATTTTTTCTCTTATTGTGGTTCCCCCCTCGTTTGAGTTGTGATTTCCTGCAAGTCCTCACTGCTCTAGGAACTGGGGAGCGCTGTCTTGGAGTGTCATTAGATGTGTCAAGAATGTCCTGAGCAGGAGCAGGAATAGTTATCACTTCTGGTGTAATATCAACAAGGTCACACCTGTCGTCCACTGGTAGTACTGGTGATGGTGAGGTGGGTGTAAAGGATAAAACCGGAGGACTCCCCCTACCTAGCGACTTTCGCCGCTCATCATTGATTTTATTAACTACTTTCACCAGGTAGTTATCCAATGTCGTCTTTTGTTTTGACATGATGGCTTAACCGTAGGAACTCAAGGTTACAGGGGGCTGAACACTAAGCACTGAGAACAATACAGGCAGGGTTTGTGTCTCCTCTGGAGGTCCTAAGGGGATACTAAAACAGTTATATAACTGTGGAAATAAAATATTAAGAAAGTTTAATATGAAATTAAGATCTCACTTGGCTCAGGTAGATGTTCTACTTTGCGAAGACCAGGATTTCTGGCCCAGCCCAGCCTCGTCCTGCCCCGGACTGTCACAGACTGTCCCGCCCTTGTCCCGGGCTTCTCCTGCGATGCTCCCGCACGCGACTCGCGGGGCGAGAGGCGCTCCGCCTGCTTTAAGCGCCTCCGGGCGCGTTGGTGGCATGGGTGAGGTGCGCCGACCCCAAGGCTGCTAGGTAATGTAGTTTAGCCGTTGCCCTCACAGCGCGTTGGCGGTGGAATAAGCCGTTCCCCTCACGGCGTGACAAAAATTGAGGATGCCGGGTCAAGAATGCCGTTGCCCTCACGGCTCGCGTCCTTCTTGCTGCACTGACCCCCAGGGGCTTCGGGCGCTCCGCCTGCTTTAAGCGCCTCCGGGCGCGTTGGTGGCGTGGGTGAGGTGCGCCGCCCCCAAGGCTGCTGGGTAATGTAGTTTAGCCGTTGCCCTCACAGCGCGGTGGCGGAGGAATAAGCCGTTCCCCTCACGGCGTGACAAAAATTGAGGATGCCGGGTCAAGAATGCCTATTGCCCTCACGGCTCGTGTCCTTCTTGCTGCACTGACCCCCAGGGGCTCCGGGCGCTCCGCCTGCTTTAAGCGCCTCCGGGCACGTTGGTGGCGTGGGTGAGGTGCGCCGCCCCCAAGGCTGCTGGGTAATGTAGTTTAGCCGTTGCCCTCACGGCGCGGTGGCGGTGGAATAAGCCGTGCCCCTCACGGCGTGACAAAAATTGAGGGTGCCGGGTCAAGAATGCTGTTGCCCTCACGGCACGCGTCCTTCTTGCTGCACTGACCCCCCTTTATCTTGTGCCAGAGTCTAATGTATAGGAAGACTTCTAGTGGTGTTGTGTCTCTCTCTCCTAACACTGTTTGTCTGTCCTTAAATGGGCCCTCCTGGTAGAGGTCCCCCATTGTGTGCAAATTTCTTATTTTAAAGCAATTTCTGCAGGCAGCTTCTTGAGTGACCAGCACCCAGTGCAAAATTGGTGGAGGGATCAAGGGGGAGTATGGAAAGGGGTTCCCACCTTCCCAGTCAGCCGCTTCCACGAGCGGTTCATACATGCTACAGTGGAGTGTTTGGTACCTGCCAGCAGGATGTCCGACCCTAAATATGCTTCTGATGGAAGCAACGCCATGTAGCCTCGTTCAGTGGTGAGATGGGGCATGAATGGTGGCGGGTAGAGCCAATATATTGCATGATGTGGTTGAGCACAGAAAAATATAGCTCGATGTCTGATGCTTCAAACCCACCCCGAGAGAATGGAAGCGTTAGAGTTTGCCAGTTATACAGGGTTGCTTTTCACCCCATTCCAGTCTAATGAATTGCGTTCTGATTACACTGAAGAAGGGGCGACCAGGGTGGTATGGTATGGTGATGAAAAAGTAGTTTCTGTAGAACTACCATTTTCATCAGCGAGATTCTGCCTGCCAGGGAGAGTGGCATAGCTATCCAGCGAGTGATTAGATTAGTGATGGATTCCATGGCTACCACGTAGTTTGCCCTCAGCGTCTCCTCTCTGTCTCAAGTTATTCTAACCCCCAGGTATTTTATCTCTGAGGAGCACCATGTTAGTGGAAAATCTGGTAGAAATTCGGGGGTGAACGTGGTTAGAGGGAAGATTTGTGACTTGCTCCAGTTAATGTTTTCCGGAAATGTTGCTAAACGTTATGAACTCGCGCAGAACAGGGTTCAAGCTCACATTGGGCTCTTGGAGGTAGAGAGTGATGTCATCTGCGTACAGTGACACCATTGTTTACCGTGAGGGAAACAGGATAGCGTATTCTCTGTGGTGTTGCCTGAGTTTGGACGCTGGTGGTTCGATGGCCAGAGCAAAGAGCCGGGGTGAGAGAGGACATCTCTGCCGAGTGCCCCTGGAGATTGTGAAAGGATCAGATAACCATCCGTTGATCTGTGCCACTGCAGTTGGCTGACTATAGAGAAGTGTTATCCAGACGAGAAACGCCAGTGGCAGGCCCATACAGCCCAAAATAGCATGTAAGTAGTTCCATTCAAGCGAGTCAAATGCCTTAGTGGTGTCCAAAAAGATAGCAGCGGCATTTGACTCTGGATCTATATCCTGCTGGAGGGCAAAAATGGTTATGAAAGGTGGCCCTTCCAGGAATAAATCCGGCCTGATCAGGCAGTACCAATCCTTCCATAAGTAAGCTTAATCTGTTGGCTAGGATTTTGGCAATTATCTTGGAGTCACAGTTTATTAGGGATAAAGAACTATAGGCGTCACATTTAGAGGGACCTTTGCCAGGTTTAAGAAGCGAGAAGATTAGGGTCTGTCTTATTGATGGTGGAAGTATGCCATTCTCTGTTGCTTCCTCATTTAGGGCCAGATGTAGGAAGGTAAATACCAGTGGGTAACGGCCGATTTCGGCCGTTACCGGCCGGTATTTGGTTTTTGAGATGTAGGGGGCCCAAATTTTAACAAATCTGTAAATGTACCGATTCGGTAAAATACCGAATCAGTACATTTACCGAATCGGTAAATCTAGATGTAGGTGGCACATAAGATAGTGCCACAGGCCCTTAAGAATTCGTTATTTACAATGCAATACTATTACATGGTAAATAACGAATTCCTGTGTACATGCACATGTGCCATGTGGCACACATACATGCCCTAAAGGCATGTATGTGTGTCACATGGCACACAAGCCAAAATCAGGGGTGCAACAGGGTGTCAAAGTGACACCCTGTCCCCCTTGACAATTCGGTAATTTTACAGAATCGGTATTTACCGATTCGGTAATTGACATTGATTCATATAGGCCTCAAGGCCCATAGGAATCAATGGCAATTACCAAATCGGTACCTAACGATTCGGTAAATACCGAATCCTACAGATTCTGTATTTTTTTCAGATTTTTTACCTACATTGGATTTACCGAATCTTAAATACCGAATCGGTAAAATTCGGTATTTATGAATCGGTAAATCCAATTTCCCTACATCTAGCCCTTAGTTCTTTAAGAAATGGGGACATGGTAAATAACGAATTCCTGTGTACATGCACATCTGTGCATGTACACCTGTGCCATGTGGCACACATACATGCCCTAAAGGCATGTATGAGTGTCACATGGCACACAAGCCAGAATCAGGGGTGCAACAGGGAGTCAAAGTGACACCCTGTCCCCCTTGACAATTCAGTAATTTTACCAAATCGGTAAATAACGATTCGGTAAATACCGAATCCTACAGATTCTGTATTTTTTTCCGATTTTTTTTACCTACATTGGATTTACCGAATCATAAATACCGAATCGGTAAAATTCGGTATTTATGAATCGGTAAGTCCAATTTACCTACATCTAGCTCTTAGTTCTTTAAGAATGGGGGACAAGGTTGTCTATATAGCATTTATAAAAGTCTGCCGGGATGCCGTCAGGCCCCGATGCCCTGCCAGACCTAACACTGCATTTTATAAAAAAGTACTCAAATATTCTGGCTCTGCGCCTAATGAAAATGTATACCCACGCTCCAAAGGTAGGTTAACTCCACTCTTCAATGAGTGAACCATTAATAGTTACTTTCTAAACCTACTGCAAAAGCAACACGGTGATGGACGGAATGCTTGAATTAATCTAACATAGCACTAAGGGGGGGTGAAAAGCAAGATATTAAGGATGACCCTGTCCTCCCAATCTTTACAAATCCTATCTAAATGAGAGGGTTATCCTACCTTATCTGTCCTTAGAAGGATGGTTAAATATGGGACCCTAGGAATACTTTCGATTATTTATTAGGATCCTCACCAACAGGTACAATCCGTGACATTTTTTTGCTTTTACCAGATATTTTTATTAATTATACAACTTATGCAGTATACAGCACAGTGTTCATATAAAATGAGTGATAGAAACATTGTATTGCACAGGTTTGATTCAGAAACAATTAGCTCATTAGATCGCAGGATTCACATCGCAACTGTTTACATGTATGAATCTTGCACAACCAATGACAGACCCGCAACCCGCCTGCCCTCTCTGCTTCTACCTACAGACCCCTATAAATGACCCATTGGTGCCACACTTTCTCCCATTTCTTAGGGCAACCCCTGCCTTCATACACTACTTTTTCTGCAGCACAACAGCAGTCTAAGTCAGGCTTCCATTGGCTCACTCGCGGTGGCAGGACAGAGCCATATTTCTTTTTGCCACCCTCGCAGCCACCATCAACCAGAGTTTCTGGTATTTCGGCCACATCTGATCCCCGTCACACTCAGTTGCCATCTGGCATCTAAGGGAATGTCTAATCCCAGGACCTCAGACATCACCCGTGCCACCTGTTCCCAGTAGTGGTGTAAAAGAGGGCACTCCCAGAGGATATGAAAGAAGGTGCCTTTACTGTTGCAGGCTTGAATGCAAATGTCTGTATGTATGCGTCCGAGTTTGTGCATGAGTGTGCTCATGGAATAGGACTTATGGAGGATCTGCAGCTGTACTAATCTGAATCGTGCACTAATTGCCATTTCTACTGGGCTTTGTACGGCTTCTACCCAATCATCGTCCTCCAGTATCCCGATGTCAGCCTCCCAGGCCTCCCTGAGCGCCCCCAAGGAATCAGGCGAGTTATTGACAATCTTCTTGTGATTGATCATGCTTTTTCGGGAATAAGATCCAACAGAAGCTGATCTTCCAATGGGCTATATTCTGGGTTACGTTCTCCCTTACGGATATGTGTACGAAGTGCATGCCCTAGCTGCATATATTTATATCGCTCTGTGTCCGCTAACTGGAACTCAGGCTGTACATTTTCGAACAATATGACTGCCGGGCCCTCCCATACAGCCCCCAAGTGGGCAATATCCAACAGTTTCCATATGCCGAAGCCCCGCAACTTCCCAACTTCTTCCAGCATATCACTGTTCTACAACGGTGTGCTTTCCGTCAATCTAGTGACCCACCCCAGGAATTTATTAGCCCCCTTCCATGCTTCCAACACTGCTTTTGTATGAGGAGGCATAGATTTCCCAGCTCGTTTACGATACAAAGCGGCAGGGTAGCCGCCTGCGCACATCACGAGCTGGTCAACACGATTTGCTGGGTTGTTTCTGTCCCCGAAGACCCAGGTATTTATCACCATTAGTTGTGACGCCTAATAGTACTTTCTGAGGTTTGGGACTGCCAGGCCCACTTCATACACGCCTCTTTGCAGTTTGACCATTGCTTTTAGTGCGCCACCCCCATCCCACAACAACTTACGCAGTTCACAGTCAACCTCTTTAGAGAAACCGTTGGATCTCCGATAGAGGGTATTCTGGAGTATATATACCATTTGCGGCAGCGACATCATTTCAAATAGGACGGCTCTCCCCATCAGGGAGATAGGCAATGTCCTCCAATGCGCCACGTCTCTTCTCAGGCGTTCAAGTTGGGGTAGTAGATTCCGAGCCATGAATTCGGTCTCTGTCTTAGTGACAACAATGCCAAAATAGTTAAAGTGATCACGCACCTGAAGCTGGATCCCCTCGAGAGGAACGGGTGGTGTACTGCCCAAGAGCATAAATAGTAAGGACTTATCCCAGTTAATTTCATATCCGGAGTACCCCCACGAATAAGTGAAAGATTTGTAAAAGTCTACTGATGGTGAAGCGGGGTCTAGATGCATACAAAAGAATGTCATCAGCAGCTAGGTAGATTTTCTCTTCCCACTGCCCACCCCGAGTAATTCCAGAGGCCACTGGGTCTCCCCGTACCCACACCGCAAGAGGCTCTAATGCTAGTGCAAATAACACTAGGAAAAGTGGACATCCCTGTCTCGTTCCCCTGTGCAAGGTGAAGGAGCGGGAGCATTAGCACCTGGACACCCTACTGGGTGATAAGATGTGCCACCCTCTCTGATGCACTTTACATTTGCGCTACTCTCAGGGTCGAAACGTCGACACGCCATATATGTCCGCACAGCCCTCATAATCATGATTTATTTCATTATTGGATCTTGCAGCACATGTGCAAAAAGAAACAGGACAAAAAACTTTTTTGAAACATTTTCCTCCCCCCTCTTTTATCTCAAATATATTCGTCTTGTATATAGTGTACTGTCTATATCACTAAATCACTACATGTCACTTTTTTCCACTACAGTCACTTATTGTTCCGTGCTGCAATTATTTGTAATTGTGACAGCAATTAGTATTTGATACTCATTTGGAATATACTACTGAATCTCATTTTGGTGTGAGTTTTTCCTTTTATGTTTTTCCTTTCATGAATCATTGTTTTATGTATTGTAAATAAGTAATTGCTCTCTGCCTTTAGAAACAGTACTCTGAGCAATTGTACACATCCCGACAGAACCAATTGTTTTGTTTAATACTAATACCCAGGTTCTGAGGGACACCGGGTAACCCCATTATTTTTAATACTGACATTAAATATAGAGAGCTACAATACCTCATACTAGAGTTTATTGAGCCAATAATGCTCCCTCTTTTATACAGTTATCACCATGTAGCTGGCTGTTAGCTTTCCCAATGTAATTTAATCAATCAATCAAGGATTTCTAAAGCACAGTAAATCACCCGTGTGGGTCTCAAGGCTCTGGAGTTGCTGATGCTGCTACATGGCGATCTGTTCAATTGAACACAGGGGCGTAACACAGGCCCCCGCAGCCCACGCTGTGCGGGGGGCCCGAAGTTCCAGGGGGACCCCTCGGCACTGCACTCTGTCCGTAGAGCTCCTAATTGAGCCCGGAGGGGGCCCCTCTACATACCTTGCAGGGAGGCCCCGTCCATTTTCTTTACGCCAGTAATTGAACAGCCTGGTCTTGAGTCCTTTCCTGAGTTGACGGAGAAGTGAGGCGGTCCGAGTGTTGCAGGGGAAGGTCATTCCAAGCTTTGGTCGCAAGGCGTGAGAAGGAGCGTCTTCTACAGTTGCTTCGGTGGATCCGTGGTGTGTCTGCAAGGAAGAGGGAGGCGAATCATAGGTGTCTGGTCTGTTGGTGGAAGGTCATGCGTTTGTTGATGTATGCTAGTCCTTCTTTGTGCAGAGCTTTGTGTCTGTGGGTTTAAGTAATTTAGTGCACTATATCGGTTGTTGTAGGCTAACTCAGGGTAGTTTAACACAGGCCAGCCTAACGTTATGTCCCATCGGAGTTCATCAAAATGCACTGTCTCATCTAATTAGTGAGTTTTCATGAATATATTTTATGTTGTTTATTGAAGTTGAGTGGCATTCGTGGCCTCGTATTTTTGTACAGTACAGCAATATACATTCTGCCCCATTGGAATTTGGCGCCCTGGCACAAGACATTCTCAGTCTGTCTGCTTTGTATGACAGTACAGTGAAATATCCTTTACCGGTTGGGGTTTATTGGGGTAGAGTAGGGCAACTTCTGAGCATTGTGGCATTGGCGGGCCTCACAGGGTATCACCTACAGCATGTGCTGCACTTGATCAATCCTGGGCGCATCTCAGCGATGGTGTACGTGTGCCACATAAATCAAACAAATCCCAAGAATTGGCTCGAGATAAGGGGGTGACAGCGTGTTAGTTTTGTTTTTGCTGAGTCTCTGGACACGCCTAACTGCATTGTTCTGGTGATAGAGATCTTTTAACATGCCTGTTTTCCAAGAGGTGTTGATGTTAGGCCACTGGCAGGAGATGTTTGCGTTTGCATCTGTAGGGCAATCTCTGCCCTTCCAGTCACATCACGAAATAAGACAAGCATTGGCAATGTAGATCGCTTTTTAGGTCTCGGCAACGAGAACTATTGTCGCCGAGTAAGCTCGCAAGGGAGTACAGAGCGGTGCACGAGCCGACCAGGGTCTGTGGACGCGCACACACAAAGGCAGGCAGGCAGGCACACACCAGACACACACAGACAGACACACGCACGCACACACACACACACACCCTCCCTCTCTGCCCACTCCCTCTCTGCCGCCCCCCCCCTCTACCCCCACTCACCGGGCTCTTTCCCTCTGCAGCGGGTCAGTCACGGCAGCAGGCAGGCTCGGTGTCTTCTCCGGCGATCTTCAGCTGATGTGCACGCCCACGCTGCGTCTCCTGCGCGCCCACCACGCTGTTTCGCGCCCGTTGATCCTCAGCTTGTGATTACTACTCCTTCTAACCCGGATTCTAAATTACTATTTCTTGGTTCTCTAACTCCACTCTGTTGATTCGTAACAAACTGATATTCAGCACATTTCACAGTCTCGCTTTTGCTTCTCATAAATACAATAAGATTATTTTAAGCAATGTCTACCCTTCTTTTGGTTCTGTGCCTATTATGCTTCGGACTATAGAGTTTTAGAAAGTGTGGTGGAAGATTCCATGATATCAGTGGTGTGCACAGTGCAGAGTGAGTGTGCAGAGTGCAGAGTAGTGAGTGCAGAGTAGTGAGTGCAGAGTAGTGAGTGCAGAGTAGTGAGTGCAGAGTGTGAGTGCAGAGTGTGAGTGCAGAGTGTGAGTGCAGAGTAGTGAGTGCAGAGTGTGAGTGCAGAGTGTGAGTGCAGAGTGAGTGGGCAGAGAGAGTGTGCAGAGTAGTGAGTGCAGAGTGAGTGTGCAGAGTAGTGAGTGCAGAGAGAGTGTGCAGAGAGTGTGCAGAGTAGTGAGTGCAGAGTGAGTGTGCAGAGTAGTGAGTGCAGAGGAGTGAGTGCGCAGAGTAGTGAGTGCGCAGAGTAGTGAGTGCGCAGAGTAGTGAGTGCGCAGAGTAGTGAGTGCAGAGTAGTGAGTGCAGACTAGTGAGTAGTGAGTGCAGACTAGTGAGTAGTGAGTGCAGACTAGTGAGTAGTGAGTGCAGAGTAGTGAGTGCAGAGTAGTGAGTGCAGAGTAGTGAGTAGTGAGTAGTGAGTGCAGAGTAGTGAGTAGTGAGTGCAGAGTAGTGAGTAGTGAGTGCAGAGTAGTGAGTAGTGAGTGCAGAGTGCTGAGTAGTGAGTAGTGAGTGCAGAGTAGTGAGTGCAGAGTAGTGAGTGCAGAGTAGTGAGTAGTGAGTGCAGAGTAGTGAGTAGTGAGTGCAGAGTAGTGAGTAGTGAGTGCAGAGTAGTGAGTGCAGAGTAGTGAGTGCAGAGTATTGAGTGCAGAGTGCAGAGTAGTGAGTGCAGAATGCAGAGTAGTGAGTGCAGAGTAGTGAGTAGTGAGTGCAGAGTAGTGAGTAGTGAGTGCAGAGTAGTGAGTGCAGAGTAGTGAGTGCAGAGTAGTGAGTAGTGAGTGCAGAGTAGTGAGTGCAGAGTGCAGAGTAGTGAGTAGTGAGTGCAGAGTAGTGAGTGCAGATTAGTGAGTAGTGAGTGCAGAGTAGTGAGTGCAGAGTAGTGAGTGCAGAGTAGTGAGTGCAGAGTAGTGAGTGCAGAGTGCAGAGTAGTGAGTGCAGAGTAGTGAGTAGTGAGTGCAGAGTAGTGAGTAGTGAGTGCAGAGTAGTGAGTGCAGAGTAGTGAGTGCAGAGTAGTGAGTAGTGAGTGCAGAGTAGTGAGTAGTGAGTGCAGAGTAGTGAGTGCAGAGTAGTGAGTGCAGAGTAGTGAGTAGTGAGTGCAGAGTAGTGAGTAGTGAGTGCAGAGTAGTGAGTAGTGAGTGCAGAGTAGTGAGTGCAGAGTAGTGAGTGCAGAGTAGTGAGTAGTGAGTGCAGAGTAGTGAGTGCAGAGTGCAGAGTAGTGAGTAGTGAGTGCAGAGTAGTGAGTGCAGATTAGTGAGTAGTGAGTGCAGAGTAGTGAGTGCAGAGTAGTGAGTGCAGAGTAGTGAGTGCAGAGTAGTGAGTGCAGAGTGCAGAGTAGTGAGTGCAGAGTAGTGAGTAGTGAGTGCAGAGTAGTGAGTAGTGAGTGCAGAGTAGTGAGTGCAGAGTAGTGAGTGCAGAGTAGTGAGTAGTGAGTGCAGAGTAGTGAGTAGTGAGTGCAGAGTAGTGAGTGCAGAGTGCAGAGTAGTGAGTGCAGAATGCAGAGTAGTGAGTGCAGAGTAGTGAGTAGTGAGTGCAGAGTAGTGAGTAGTGAGTGCAGAGTAGTGAGTGCAGAGTAGTGAGTAGTGAGTGCAGAGTAGTGAGTGCAGAGTAGTGAGTGCAGATTAGTGAGTAGTGAGTGCAGAGTAGTGAGTAGTGAGTGCAGAGTAGTGAGTGCAGAGTGCAGAGTAGTGAGTGCAGAGTAGTGTGTAGTGACTGCAGAGTAGTGAGTAGTGAGTGCAGAGTAGTGAGTAGTGAGTGCAGAGTAGTGAGTGGAGAGTAGTGAGTAGTGAGTAGTGAGTGCAGAGTAGTGAGTAGTGAGTGCAGAGTAGTGAGTAGTGAGTGCAGAGTGCAGAGTAGTGATTGCAGAGTGCAGAGTAGTGAGTGCAGAGTGCAGAGTAGTGAGTGCAGAGTAGTGAGTGCAGAGTAGTGAGTGCAGAGTAGTGAGTGCAGAGTGCAGAGTGCAGAGTAGTGAGTGCAGAGTGCAGAGTAGTGAGTGCAGAGTGCAGAGTAGTGAGTGCAGAGTAGTGAGTGCAGAGTGCAGAGTAGTGAGTGCAGAGTAGTGAGTGCAGAGTAGTGAGTGCAGAGTAGTGAGTGCAGAGCGCAGAGTGCAGTGCAGTGCAGGTATGTGCAGTGCAGTGCAGGTGAGTGCAGTGCAGTGCAGGTGAGTGCAGTGCAGGTGAGTGCAGTGCAGGTGAGTGCAGTGCAGTGCAGGTGAGTGCAGTGCAGTGGAGTGCAGGCGAGTGCAGTGCAGTGCAGGTGAGTGCAGTGCAGTGGAGTGGAGTGCATGAGAGTGCAGTGCAGTGCAGGTGAGTGCAGTGCAGGTGAGTGCAGTGCAGGTGAGTGCAGTGCAGTGGAGTGCAGTGGAGTGGAGTGCAGTGCAGTGCAGGTGAGTGCAGTGCAGGTGAGTGCAGTGCAGGTGAGTGCAGTGCAGTGCAGGTGAGTGCAATGCAGGTGAGTGCAGTGCAGTGCAGTGCAGGTGAGTGCAGTGGAGTGCAGTGCAGGTGAGTGCAGTGCAGTGCAGTGCAGGTGAGTGCAGAGCAGTGCAGTGCAGTGCAGGTGAGTGCAGTGCATGTGAGTGCAGTGCAGTGCAGGTGAGTGCAGTGCAGGTGAGTGCAGTGCAGTGGAGTGGAGTGCATGAGAGTGCAGTGCAGTGCAGGTGAGTGCAGTGCAGGTGAGTGCAGTGCAGGTGAGTGCAGTGCAGTGGAGTGCAGTGGAGTGGAGTGCAGTGGAGTGCAGGTGAGTGCAGTGCAGGTGAGTGCAGTGCAGTGCAGGTGAGTGCAGTGCAGGTCCGTGCAGGTGAGTGCAGTGCAGGTGAGTGCAGTGCAGGTGAGTGCAGTGCAGGTCAGTGCAGGTGAGTGCAGTGCAGTGCAGGTGAGTGCAGTGCAGTTGAGTGCAGTGCAGTGCAGGTGAGTGCAGTGCAGTGCAGGTGAGTGCAGTGCAGGTGAGTGCAGGTGAGTGCAGTGCAGGTGTGTGCAGTGCAGGTGAGTGCAGTGCAGGTGAGTGCAGTGCAGGTGAGTGCAGTGCAGTGCAGGTGAGTGTAGTGCAGTGCAGTGCAGTGCAGGTGAGTGCAGTGCAGTGCAGGTGAGTGCAGTGCAGTGGAGTGCAGGTGAGTGCAGTGCAGGGCAGGTGAGTGCAGTGCAGTGCAGGTGAGTGCAGTGAGTGCGGTGCAGGTGAGTGCAGTGCGTGCAGTGCAGGTGAGTGCAATGCAGGTGAGTGCAGTGCAGGTGAGTGCAGTGCAGGTGAGTGCAGTGCAGTTCAGTGCAGGTGAGTGCAGTGCAGGTGAGTGCAGTGCAGGTGAGTGCAGTGCAGTGCAGATGAGTGCAGTGCAGGTGAGTGCAGTGCAGTGCAGGTGAGTGCAGTGCAGGTGAGTGCAATGCAGTGCAGGTGAGTGCAGTGCAGTGCAGGTGAGTGTAGTGCAGGTGAGTGCAGTGCAGTGCAGGTGAGTGCAGTGCAGTGCAGGTGAGTGCAGTGCAGGCGAGTGCAGTGCGTGCAGTGCAGGTGAGTGCAGTGCAGTGCAGGTGAGTGCAGTGCAGGTGAGTGCAGTGCAGGTGAGTGCAGTGCAGGTCAGTGCAGGTGAGTGCAGTGCAGTGCAGGTGAGTGCAGTGCAGTGCAGGTGAGTGCAGTGCAGTGCAGGTGAGTGCAGTGCAGTGCAGGTGAGTGCAGTGCAGGTGAGTGCAGTGCAGTGCAGGTGAGTGCAGTGCAGGTGAGTGCAGTGCAGGTGAGTGCAGTGCAGGTGAGTGCAGTGCAGTGCAGGTGAGTGCAGTGCAGTGCAGGTGAGTGCAGTGCAGGTGAGTGCAGTGCAGTGCAGGTGAGTGCAGTGCAGGTGAGTGCAGTGCAGTGCAAGTGAGTGCAGTGCAGGTGAGTGCAGGTGAGTGCAGTGCAGTGCAGGTGAGTGCAGTGCAGGTGAGTGCAGTGCAGGTGAGTGCAGTGCAGTGCAGGTGCGTGCAGTGCAGTGCAGGTGAGTGCAGTGCAGTGCAGGTGAGTGCAGTGCAGGTGAGTGCAGTGCAGGTGAGTGCAGTGCAGGTGAGTGCAGTGCAGTGCAGGTGAGTGCAGTGCAGGTGAGTGCAGTGCAGGTGAGTGCAGTTGAGTGCAGTGCAGTGCAGGTGAGTGCAGTTGAGTGCAGTGCAGTGCAGGTGAGTGCAGTTGAGTGCAGTGCAGGTGAGTGCAGTGCTGGTGAGTGCAGTTGAGTGCAGTGCAGGTGAGTGCAGTTGAGTGCAGAGTGGTGTGTATTGACAATGTAAATGACAATGCCATTTATTTATGATTTAAAGAAAAAAAAATCTCATGAGCAATGCCAATAGCTCTACCTTTAATGATGCCGAGACCATTGCATTGTAAATGCTTGTTTTTATGTCGACTGGAAAGTTTTATACCGAGCTACACACCACATTAAGGGTACAACATGTACTGCCACGGCTCAACCTTCCCTAACACAAATATTAAGTTAATGTTTATTTTATAATTTCAATTATTTGTGTTATGTTTATTTTTCTTATGTATTCATATAAAGTACACATTATCTATTGTTTTAAGTTAAAATTGTTTTGTATTATTTGTTTAAATCTAATAATTTATACAACAGAGGTTGTTTTACAGTGAGCATCCTTAACTATTTCAAGGTGCTCTGTAATGATTATGGAAAAGATGGCACAGTGAAGAAAAGTAACTACCTATGGTTACACTGTTTGGTCAAGATTAGGAGCTTGGATTGAAACCAGGTTATCTGATTAGACATTGTGCAATTCAGATCCTCGATAGATCTGATAGTCATTGCATTTTTTCCCCACTTCTGCTCGGATTACCTTCGTGCTCCACCTATTCAAAATGTTGAGGGCCGTCAATGTATTGTGGGAAAGCTCACGGTATTGCCACATTTGCTGTGATTACAACTCTTGTTTATCGCAGTAGAGTTGTACTTCTCACCACAGAGTGAGTTTTTCCCTGACCCAAATAAATTAATCTTAATTCAGCTGGTATTTTGGTGTCTGATTTTATTTTACAGTACTGCACAACATTCCGAGTGAGGTTTATTTGAGTTAGGTGAGGTATGTTGTGTCTCCTAAATTATTGTTGGCAATTTAGTCCAATGTAGTTCATAATATTACCCCGTGACTCTGTCCTCTATCTACATCGTGACTACTTAAAAAAAAATAAACTGAACGACAGGTAGGATTGTGAAAATATTGCAGAGTTTAAACTAGGTTTGGGAGATTAGTAGTAAATTGTTTTAGCGGGTGCTATTTGATCTGATGAGAATGCAGGCCTGAATCTGCGCTTTAAAATAAGTTGTATTCAATATTTGCAGGTGCAGTATCCAGATGAAGTACAGTATGGATTTAAAGTTCACGGAGAAGACCTGGTGATGCATCTTGAGAGAAATAAGTGAGTTTTCTTTCTATTTGGTTTGCCAACCTCATTCTGCTTTATGAAAAGCAAGATGAATTCATGTTGTCGTTTTTTTCATCGATTTACTGGCGCGAAGAAAGTGATAGTTCAGCAGACCTTCAGTTACGAGGTATAGAATCACATTTTTAAGAGGGTGAAAACAAATGGAACATTAATATGCAAAACAAAACAAAGAATCCTCCCAAAAATACAAATGATTCCACTTTAAAATGCATCATATCACAGCTTCACATGCTTTAACTTACCAACAAGGTACTGAAAAAGGATTTATTGCACAGTTGCTCACTTAACATTAGACTCACAGAACTTGGACACTCAGTTATTTAAACTCCCTTACAGTGATCCCCACACTGGCTCATTTATTAACTATTCATCGAGGTATCAATAATTGTGGAATTTCACTGTGCTTAGGCTTTGTGTCATCATCATCATCGAAACTTTATTCCACCTTAAAACAAAAGATCCTAAAAGTACAATTCACCATATTTCTTCTAAAGTGACAGTGCATAAAGTCACATTCATTATATTGAAGTAGCCACACTGCCTGAGTGCTTCGTTTTAGGTCTGAGTGCTTCGTTTTAGGTTAGCAAACCTTTTTATTTCACTAAAATTATATATATAATAGACTTACTTGAACAGGCTTTCAGCCTGTCCTCTCATTCATTGGTCTGGTATTGTGTAATTCACATTTTTGTTCTTCCCACTTTAGCATACACCATGGGGCAAGAGAACAGCTCACTTTCGCCATTGGCTAACATCAAAGTGAGTGTTAGCATTCTTCCATTTCACAAGGAGCACATGCGCACCACACAAAGTAGTTCCCATCAGTGCCTGCAACTGGGGCGTGGCTTAGGAGCCGATGGGGCAGGCAGCGTGAGCTCGGAGCTCCGCGTCCGTTTCCCCGTAATTCTCCTGCATTGGACGCCTCCTGACCCCCCGAAAGTGACCTGCTGCAGCGGGAGGCGACCTGGAGCGGAGGGGGCGCCGCGGCTTGACTGCCGGGTAGCGGGATCAGGTCGAACTGGCCACGGGAAGGAACGGAGGCGCTGATCTCCGGCGAATCAAAATGGCGCCAACCCTGAGATTCGTTCCGGCCGGGCCTTGCTGTTGGAGGCTCTGGTCGGCGGCAGAGCGCTGAGCCCTCGGCGACCGGGGCGGAGACTGCAGCTGGGCTGTTGAGGAGAGCGGTGCCCTGACTGGAGGAACGGGAGCGCCCCGACTCGAGGGGCGCGGGCTGCCATCCAGCCTGAAATTGGAGGCGGGCCCTGAGGCGGGCTGTAGATCGGCGGCCGGCCCACCGGCTGTGCTGCTCACGCCTACAGAGCGCGATTTTGACGGGGAGAGCGCCGGGAGCGGACGGGGGCACTGAGCGCAGCCCCCCTGCTCTGGCCGTATTTGAGGCCCGACACCTGGGAGGACACCGCGGGGGTTTGCTGGTGCTGCGCTAGGGCCCGCGGACTGGAGGTGAGCCAGGGAGCGCTGGGCTTGCGGGACGCCCCATTGGTTGAAGCTTCCCGGTCACGCCCTCCATACTGGGGGGGGGGGGGTGTGCCCCGTGATTGCGCTGCTGAACTCTTGGAAGACCCAGCGAGGCGAGCCTGAGGCGATCTGCCGGCGGCCCCTGCCCTGCCACGCAGCATTTGGGCAGGCCGGCTGGGCTGGATGGGACAGTGAACTTTGCTGAACGGGGCGAACTGTGTACTGGGGGAGCAAACTAGCGGAGAGCCCCCCTGGCCCCAACCGTGCAGGGCAGTTAGAGGCGGGCCTTGGAGGTGCTGCTATCACGTCCCCGCCCCATATGACATTGGCACCGAGTGGTTGCACCGAAGGTGTGGTGAAGAGAGGGCTGGAGGCGCCCCTTGGCTGGCCTCTGACGTGGCGAACGGGCTGGGCAGCTGCTACAGTGGTGCATAAAGGCGGAAGAGGCCGTGACGACCCCAAGGAGAGGTGTGGGGCTCCCTGGAGGAAGCGGAGTGCCCTGGTGGTGGCGGGCTGACATAATCCGCACTGTGGAGAGGCTGAGTGCACACCCGGACTGGCCACTGAGCACGAGGCCTGTGAAAATGGTACAGCGGAGTGGGCGCCACTGGAGTGGGCACGAGTGGATGGACCTTGGAGGAGAGGCCCTGTGGTCATAGGGCCGAGTCACCTGAGTGCGACGCACAAGGGGTGGGGCCCACCAGGATTGAATAGAGGGTGCGAGAGTGCGGCGGAGCGGGACTGGAGTGCATCGCTGGTTGTGGCCATGGGCAAGCCTCGGGGCCGGCGGGAGGAAGATCCGGCTCCGTCAGACGCTGAGTCCCCGCCCCAGGAGAACAAGATGGAGCAGGAGCTACCACTGAACTCGGGACTTCAGTTACAATTGGATACAATATTGGTGGCCATCACGGACACTCGCGCTGCCCTTCAGCAGGACATTGCACAGGTTACTACGGGGTTAGGCCTATTGTGAGCTGACCACTCAAAACTTGTGGACCGCGTGAAGCAGACTGAAACCGCGCTTCAGGAGGACGGCCCTGCACAGACCGCGCTGACCGCCTCCCTGGCGGGGGTCTTGGATCGTATCACGGTGTTGGAGCGGCGAGCTGAGGAGGCGGAAGGCAGGAATAGACGCAATAACATCCGCGTGGTGAGGCTGCCGGAGAAAGTTGAGGGATCGGACATGGTGGCGTATTTAGAGGATTGGCTTCGGACAGTTGTGGCCCCTGAGGGTCTTTCGAATTTCTACACCCTGGAGCGGGCTCACCGGGTTCCGGCTAGGTCGCTGCTACAGGGCCGCCCTCCATGACCGGTGAAGGCACGGTTGCTACACTTTCGGGATCGAGACTTACTTTTTTAAGAAAGGCCCGCAGCGATGGTGGACAACAGCAATGTCACTTTGTTTCCGGACTACTCGTTTGAAACACAGCGGCGCCGCATGTCCTTCCAGGCTGTGAAGAAAGAACTGCGCGCGGAAGGGATTCAGTACTCCCTGTTCTTCCCGGCTAAACTACGAATAGTACTGGAGGGCAAGTCCCACTTTCATGATACGCCGGAGGAGGCCTGGGAATGGCTGGAGTCCTATAGAGCGGGGAAGGATGGACAGGAGGCGGAGGCGCGTGAACTGGCCAGTGTTTCTCAACCTCGCAGATCGCAATGTCTGCGAAGCCGCAAGCGCAGTTTGTGGAAACCTTCGACCTCGCAAACGGCCATGGAACGCAAGGGGGCCCTGGACGCAGTGGTGGCGATTTCTGGTGAACTGCTGCAGGCCACGTCGGAAGCGTCTGAGCAGGGCAGTGGAAAGGGCCAATCGGAGGGGGAATCCTCGATATCAGACGATCAGAGACTGCCTCCGGCCACCCCTGGGACAGCTGATGGACTGCTGGATGAGTAGATGCGGGATTGCTTCTGGGGAAGGGATTTTGACTCTGGATCGTGGTGTTGCTGTGTCTGCCTTGTTTGGTTGCGGGCTGTAGCGAGGATGCGTATTGGGGGTGCTGAGTGCCTGGTTTGTGAGTGCCTGGGGTTGCAGCGGAAGCGAGGATTCGCACGGGGATCCGGGGGGACCTGGGAGGTGGGATGACTCGGGGGATTCGGAGGGCGGTCTTGGGTGGTGTATTTCAATTTGTTGCAGGTCGTGTCCTCAACCCTATCCAACCCCCACCGGATGGTATTGTTTAGTTTGCCTTGACTTTGCATGGGGCGTGCAGTTGGGGAGGTTTGGATGGGTTTTACTATGTTAGTGCCTGTTCTTGGGGGGGTGGGAAGTGCAGTGGGTGGAGGGGGACTGTCAGGGGTTGGGGTTTGTATATTTTGGGGAAGTTGCCTGCTGATGCACCTAATTGCTATAATGGTACTACTAAAAGTTGCGATTTTGTATGTGGATGACCCTGCTTGGAGGCTGGGGGAGGTGGGCTGCTTTGAGCGGGATTTTGCAATGTTCTTATGGGTCCGGCTCCTGACGTGAAATGTATAACCTGGAATGTTCAGGGATTGCATTCTATGCAGTGCAGGTATAAGATTCACTCCTATTTGGTTCGTAGGGGAATACAGATCGCCTTCCTACAGGAGACGCACCTTACCAAACCCGAGGGGCAGGCGCTGCAGCGTAGGTGGCGTGGGCAGCTTACTCGGCCTTCGCGCAGGGGGGCGTTGATTTGGGTTAGGGCTACGGTCCTGTTCCAAATGATAGACCTCTTGGTAGACCCTGGAGGCCGTTATGTTGCGGTACGTGGCAGTTTGTATGGCTGCGAGGTGATCCTTTGCAGCGTCTATGCTCCTAATGTGGAGCAGGCGTCATTTTTGGAGACTTTGTCCTCCGCCCTCGCCGATTATCTCACGGTGCCGGTCTTGATTGGGGGAGACTTTAACTCAGTTGCTGATGTGACCATAGATAGATCTCATCCTCCGCTGCCCTCGGCCCCAATTAATAAACTGGCCGAGGTTCGCGCCCATTGGCAAGACAGTTGGGGACTTAACGATGTTTGGCGGGCGCAGCATTCGACAGATAGGGATAACTCCTATTATTCTGCCCTGCACGACCTCCATGTTCGGTTGGACGTTGTCTTTTGTGGTTCTGGCCTTGCCTCTCTGGCACTCAGCAGTGAATACTTGACTCGCACCATATCGGACCATAATCCCCTTTTGGTGAATTTCTGCTGGATGGTGGAACGCTCCAGAACCCCTCACTGGAGGTTGCGCCACGAGATGTTGGAGGACCTAGTATTCCGGGCGGAGCTTAGCGAGGGGGTAGAGCACTACTTTGCCGAAAATGCGGGCACTGCCTCAACGGTGGCCCTAGAGTGGGATGCCTTTAAGGTGGTGGTCCGAGGGATTTGTATTGCCAAGTGGGTGGGGGTTAGGAAGCTGCTCTTACAGGAGATCGAGAAGGTTGAGCTGAGGGCTCATTCCGATGGCTCTGGGACACGTGATGACGTGATAGCTCGAAAGGAGGTGGTGGCGGAGGGGGTGGAGCGGCTCCGATGCTTTGATTATAAGGCGTTCGTGGCTCGCGCGCACGCGGAGCGGGACAAGGTGGGCACCTTGTTGGCTTGGCTTGCGGACCCTGCCCCTAGGTGCGTGCCTATTTTGGTGCTGGCCTCCCCTGCTGGTCCGCTGGAGCTTGATCAGCAGCGAATCAATGAGTTATTACGCTCCTTCTACGCGGACCTTTACACCAGCTGCTTACGGGCTGATGAGACAGGCATTCCTGGAGGGTTTGGATTTACCTACAATAGAGGAGGAAGTGGCAGATGCTCTTGGGCAGGATGTTACATTGGCCGGGATCCGCTGTGCAATTAAGCAATTGGCGCAATAAAACTCCTGGGAGCGACGGCTTGCCTATCGAATTCTATTTGACGTACGTTAACCTACTGGCTCTGAGACTATTGATGATGTACCCGGAGGCTCGGAAGGCGGGGAGGTTACCGGGGTCGGCTAGGGAGGCCGACATTGTGCCGCTTCTCAAGCCTGGGAAACCGCCAACTGACCCGGCTGCGTATAGACCTCTCTCCATGCTCACAACGAACTACAAAATACTGAGCCGGGTGATCGCCACTAGGCTCCTTCCATTAATGACGCGGCTGGTGCATGCAGACCAGGCGGGTTTTATCCCGACGCGCAATACAGCCAGTAGCGTCCCGTAGGCTGATCGTGATCCTGGACGAGGGGAGCGGGGGCGGGGCGAGGCACTGGTTCTCTCAGTCGACATCGCTAAGGCGATTGATAGCCTGTAATGGCCCTATCTGTTCTCTGTGATGATGGCGTTTGGGCTTGGGGCTGGGTATATTGGTTGGACTAAAATCCTGTATTCGTCGGCAACTGCTAGAGTTCTGGTGGAGAGAGCTGTTTCTTCCTCCTATCCTGTGGGGCGGGGCTCTAGGCAGGGCTGCCCACTCTCCCCGCTGTTGTTTGCTCTCGCGATAGAGCCGTTAGCTGCACGCACGAGGCTGGGAGATGCATACCGGGGCCTTCAGCTCAGAGGCCGCGAACACCATATCTCGCTCTATGCGGACGACCTTCTTATGTTTTTGGAGGATGCCGAGGACGCCCTGAGCGGGGCGCGTAGCCTTCTTGATCGTTTCAGGGACATTTCGGGCCTGCGGGTTAACTGGGCGAAGACCTGTGTTTTCCCAGTATCTAGTACATGCGGCCCGCCGGCGTTACCGCCCGGCCTAGCGTGGGAACCACAGTGCCTTCCTTATTTAGGGACACGGGTGTATCACACACAGGCGGATCTCTTTGAAGGTAATATTGAGAGAGCAATGAGGGGCTTGAGAGGTAGCATGTGGTTCTGGGGGTCTCTGCCTTTGTCGATAATGGGTCGGGTCGCGCTCCTGTAAATGGTGGCGCTTCCTCGTCTTTTATACTTTTCAGGACTCTACCGATATGGATACCGGCGGCATTTTTCCAACAACTCCGCTCGGCAGTGAGTAGTTTTATCTGGGGTGCAGGACAGCGTAGAGTAGCATTGGAAACGCTGATGAGGTCGCGAGAGGAGGGGGGTCTTGCCTCTCCAGATTTTGAATTATACTAACTGGCTGCGCAGTTCCAGGTTCTCACCCAGGCGGTGGCGCTGGAGTTTCGAGGACCGGCGAGGGAGACTATGCCTGACGTAACGAGACACGTCTTATCCTTTGTGGTATTTCAGCAGAGACTGACACTGGCCGACTTGTCCATGGTGGAGAGCACTCTGCGATATTGCTGGAAACTGTACCATATCAGAATTGGGGTGCTGCGACCGTATGCACCCGAGATACCACTGGGCATGTGTACAGCGCTACTGCATGGTGGCGACTGGTCTGGTCTGGTGGACTGGGAGGAGCTGGGCCTGCAGATGGTGGGCGACCTGTATGCAGACGGCACACTGTTGCCATATAGTGCGTTACAGGAGTCTTTTGCTCTCCCACGTAGTCACTTCCTATTGCATGCGGCTTTGAGTGCTGCTCTGCAAAAGCATTGGGGTGCTGGCCTCTCTGAACCCCCAGTAAGCGGAACATGTCAATTTGTGGTGATGGCGGTGGGCACGCACAAGGCAATTACATGTTTGTACAAACGAATGTCGGGGGACGGACTTTCCCCGCTGCAGAGATTGCGGGAGCGGTGGGCGGCGGACTTAGAGAAGGATATCCCGGACGCGGCCTGGTCACAAATTCTTCGAAGGGCATGGAAGGGTACCAGGAATGCCAGGTTTCAGTTGATCCAATTCTTCGTGTTACACAGGGCATATCTTACACAAGCTAAAATTAATCAATACTTCCGAATTAATACAGCGATCTGCCCCCGATGTCGAACTGAAGGAGTGGATCTAGTCCACATGTTGTGGACTTGCCCACAGCTGGGCACATACTGGGTAGAGGTGAATGGGACACTCTGCAGGATAACTGAGTGGCAGATTGATGTGGACAAGGGGGCGTGCCTCTTACACTGGTTCCTGCATACTAGTAAAAATAAGATAACTAGTAAGTTCCTGGATTTAGGACTCATCTTGGCCAAGAGGGAAATAACGTCGCATTGAAAAGCAGCGGTCGGCCCTAGCTATGTTAGGTGGAGGGCTGCACTACTCCTGTGGGCGGGCAGCGAGAGCTCAATCAGGAGGCAACAGGCGCATAGGTCCCATAGTGATAGAGCGTTAGAGGCGGCAAAAGAGTGGGTGTCCCTGCGGCGGAACTCCGGATGCTGGATGCGGATGCTAATTCGGATTCTGTGACATCAGCGGGGGAGGAGCTGGCGTGAGTGGCACTTCCTGGACTGGGAGGAATTAGCGCAGTGGGGGATCCCCGCGACATGAGAGGTTATTGGGAATCTTAGTATAGAACATGAGATGACCCATATATATCTCGTACACGAGAGTAGTATGTTCGCAACACTGTCTCCTGAAGTAGTAGCGCCAGCAGCAGGGGTGGGGGGATGGGAGTTGCGGTTCATTAAGAGGGAACACAAAGGGGGCTTGATTAGGAACTCATAGCCTGACTTCCAGCGGAAATGCGGGGGTTGAGGGGTTTGACATTACGGCGTCAGGTTGAAGAGGGATTCTATGTTGTATTATTGGCAGCATAATTATCGAAGGTTATCTTGACACGAAATGTGGAATGCTTTGTATTTGTAATGGTCCCCTTTTGTGTTTTGTTTGTGCTTCAAAACAATAAAAAGATTCACACAAAAAAAAAAATCAGTGCAAGTAACTACTAGGTCAATTTGTGCTTTATCCGTTTTAGTTTCTTTCCCTTTTCATCACTGTTTTCATTAGATTTTCGAGCGCCCAGCAGTTTCTCAAACAATAAATATTTTGTAAAAACCAAAACAAAATGAAAAAACAAGCATTGAAAAAGGCTGCCAGCTAACACCAGACCGTTTGGCCTAGCTATACTTGTTTTCTTACTTAAATGTATTATATGTATGCAGGGAACAAGTCCTAAAAAAAGAAGTGGGGAGACTAACCTAGTTAGGCAGTATGCAAGTGACATCATGGCCCGTGATATCAGGGCACATGATATCGCACATGGCATCGCAGGAATTAACATCATAGAAAGTGGCATCACAAGCTTCGAATTTACAGGAAGTGGCATCGCAAGAAGTGACGTCAAATCTATAGCCCTCACATATATGTTTAGAACGCCTATCGTGTGTACATTTGAGTCCATTGCGAGGATAATAGCACAGTGAGCTATGGAAGATGATCTGTGACTTCTACACCTTGCAATCCCCCAGTTTTATGTAACACATCCTGTACATTAATTTACAAACGTATATAATTTATTGTAAATGTAATATGCACATGTTGGTGTAAAGCACTCTGACACTCTGCATTGGGATAAGCTGGACTATATAAGATGCATGCATATCTCCTAAACAGGGACTCAACAAAGTGAAAAGCTGCCTCTCTTAAGTATGTGTGAACTGCTAACTAGGTGTGGGCCTTTGTTTCCCCGCCGCTTCATTTGCATCAGGTGTGAGGCTCCTGAGTGCTCCAAGCCAAGACACTCGAACAAAAGGAGACCTGATAACCCCTCAAATCCGGCCTTTGTTATGGGCCCAGTAGAAGTCTTAAATAAGAAAGCCCCATCCCCGCCTGAATGTTGTTGCAGATGAAAAGTAGACAACATGAAGGCGCTGCTGAAAGTGTCCTGGTGTTTGGAATTTACACTGGGACAAGTTCAGCACATTATTCAGTGAGGCCTAAATTCCTGGTAGGTTGAACGGCGTTCACCCTGTGGAAATAGTGGGTGGACGCCATCCACCCGCGTGTACACCCAACTGGTGCCCTGTATGTATGTCATATTGTCTTTGTGGCAGTGTACATAGCAATCTAGTTAATGTTGAAATGTGGTTTCAGTAGAAAACGGACCATTTTGGCTCTAGAATAACTTTTCCTAGGATATACCAAGGCAGTGCCATCTCTTTTTTCAAATGTGTTGCAGAATTCAAATGACGAACATTTTTAAGGAGTGTTGCAGAAGTACTATTTCCTTGAGAATGCCCATAGAAAATTTTCTCAAACTCCCCCAAAATGGCTGATCAAATGTACACAGCAAGTTGCAAGCACCAGGCGCTTAGCTTCATTTAGTGGATTTTCATTGTTTGGTGAATATAACTTTCTCTACTAGCAGTGGCGTAACAAAACTTGAGAGAGCCCCCCTGCGAAGCACATGGAGGGGCACCCCGGCAGCCCGGCCCACCACCTACCACTTTGCCCTACCACCCAGAAATCTAGTATACTTTGATTTGAAACCTCCAACATTTAAATGAAATGCCTCTATATTGCCTTTCTAATGAGAAAGTGGGAAACACTCTTAACATACAAGTTATGCCATTTGTAACAATACTGTCAAAAGCAGATTATCAATGCCGTAGTTCTAAAGCTGGTAATTGCCCCAGAGAGATTCAAGAGTAATTTCACAGTTTGTCATCACGTGACAACCAGTATAGTTCATCACCTCCCTTAAACTGACACACAAATTGTTGATGTCCTTGTGTGTCAAACTGTTGTGCTGCATTAGGGCATTTCAGGTAGACCTATTGTGACATGTTCAATAAATACAAACTTATTATAAAAACCTCTATGTGAAGGGCGAAATAATCTGTGAAACATATCTTTTGTTAGTGGAGCAATAAAAATGTCTATATATGTCACAGAACCCAAACTAAGTTACAGATTGGCACTTTAAAAAGTTCATTTTTATTCATCTCATAGTACCTCACGTCGTGCATCTCATATTTATTCATATTTATTCACATTATATTTTTATTCATCTCATGAAAAGTTTATTCACCTTGTGATATTTGTATTCATCTTGTGATATGGCCCTCATGATATCGACCCCTAAAGGATTAACAGCTTAGTCGGCCTTGCCAGGATTCGGAGGAGGAAGAGTTTGCTGGGATGAGGGGAGGAAGGGAGATCGACATGCGGACTGCATACTTGCACCTTGGAAAAGCTGATGTGCACTTGCTGTGTGAGCTGAATGAAAGCCAGTGATGAATCATTCTGGGCAGCTTTATTCCTGCCTGGCAGCGAAGCCGCCGCTTTTAATATTGTTACTCTGCCTGGGCTGGCTAGCAAAAAAGCAATAGCAAAGCCAATAGATTTCTCTGCCAAGACTTATTGGCTTTGCCAGTGCTTGTTTTAATTGGCTTGGCAAATGTTCTCACAATTCCTATAACTAATGAACACAAAGAGAAGGTTTCCTCTAAATGAACACCGGTCAAAAATTAAATATTTCACTCACAGTGAACATCTTCCTTACTGTTTGACTTCAGCATGACATGGCCACTTTTTCTATCATGTTCACCAGTCCACCGCTTAGTGTACCTCGTCATTGGAGTCACTGCTTTCAATAAACATTATCTGATTCAAATAGGGACAACAAACTGAAAGCAGCAGATGCAAAGCAAAAAAACAGGTTCTCTCGAACTAGGAGTCGATAATGCAGAGCGAGGGAGGGCCCCCGGCCCAGCTGCCGTTCCTTACTCTTTTATTGCGTTGATCATTTATTTGTAGTTTCCTTTAGTGCCTACCAGAACGAGTTGTGACCAAGCACTTTATGTAAAGGACAAATATGTGCAAATCTATGAGATGGAATCGGACAAAAGCGTTTTTCAACTTGGAATCCTAGGTTTTCAATAGCACAATTCATCCTAGGAGATATTGCTTGAACAGTAGGGCGTCTCCGTTCAGTTTTGGAAACCTCAAAAGATGTGTGTGCGTCTGGTTGGAGGAATGTTTCTGTTTCCTGCGTCAATGCCTCGCCGGGAAATGCATCATAGCCCCTCTCACCCCAAGGTGGTTCATGTTTGTGCCAGGGTGCACGTCTCTGTACTCAATGCTGGCCGGATCAGACGTCAGCAGAGCCCACAATGACATCACAGGCAATGAACGGACAACGTCCTCACTAGATATTCCCGAAAGTCTCCATTAATAAGATATAGATTACGTCTGCAAGGTTTACATTTTACTGGTGAGATTGAACCGATGTATTCGTTTTTTGTGGTTTTGCAGAAATATTCCGGACTGTGCCCAAAAAATCTCCAGAATGAGTAGATTGGCAGGCTCCTGGGTGAGTGAGTCCCCAGACCCTACATGTCCGCAGTGTTAGTGGTAAAGCTTTGTGACTGGTGCGTTGTGCCTTTCCCACCCCTTTTCTACCCACTCCGCAAATGCACATAGCCCTGTTGCTTCCTTGTTTACACCCTAGTCCACGCCCGCTTAAGTAACTGAAGCCGGGTCAGGTGGATTGATACGTGCACTGTGGGGGCCTGTGTTCTCGTGGGCACAGGTTCAAATCCCAGCGGGCCTTTTATCCTTCTGAAGTCGATAAAATGAGTTCCATTGAGTTGGGTAACGATAAACATCTGTAATTCAGCGCACAGATACAATTGGGTGAATGTGTGCTTTTCAAATGCACTTTATTATCTGCACATTCAAGATTGGACACGCCACTGGCAAAGTTTGGATGTCACACTCTGCATAACTCCAGCACTTCTGGTGGCACCTGCTGGCCCTCCGCGAAGGAGCCTTTGTATGCCTTAAACTTGGCACTACCAAAAACCCACCCACGCAGCTCTGGCTGCGCCTCTGTGCATTGTGCTCCTATGCTGAGACCCGCCTGAGTCGAAGAGCTGAGTGTGCAGAAAGTGGCTGCAGGTGTCCAAGTGGTTTATGAACATTGAAAGCATCATCAACTTTCTACATTTAAAGGTAGTCTGGAACTGGTAAGAGGAGATTTAACTAGTTCAGCAGTAACACTACTGGCAGGTATCTTATCTCGCGGTGCGTGCTGCAGCTTACACTAAAAAGCAAATAATTGGTTCGAGGCATGTGGGCTGCTGAATTCATATCTGTAGCATAGATCGCCGCCTAGTGTTGGGTCCGGATGATTGCACATTGTTGTCCTCGAAGAGTCTTCAAAGTATCACGAGATAGGTGGCTCCTCCCCTGGACTACAGTGCGCATGGGCATCGACTCCATACTCAGATTGTTTTTTTCCGCCATTGGGTTCGGATGTAATTTCGTTATCTCCAGTTCGGAATCGACATAAACTTTTTCTAGGCCAAAAGGCCTTTTTCGAACCGTCGGTATTGTTTGCGTTCGGTGCCCAGTTCTGTCCCGACTCGCTTCCCGAGTTGGACATCCAGGGAGTCGCGTGACTCTTTGGTGATCGAGGCCCGGTCGACGCAGCAAGACCTTCCACGACAAAACATTGAACGGAGCCCGTTCAAGAAGTGTCCCGTGTGCGGATCGAAGTACCCACACATCGACGTCCACCCGGTGTGCAACAAGTGCCTGTCGCCGGACCACGATGAAGCCAACTGTATGGCTTGTTCAAGGTTTCGTTAGAAGAAGACGATTCGGCTTTGGCGCATGGCGCGCATGGAGGCCCGGCAGTCGGCCCTGGCACCGGTGGACATCTTCGAGAGAGAAGAAGCAGACGAACACGAAGTTCAGATGCAGATTTCACCTCCAGCGGAGGAACCCGACTACGACTATCAACTGGAGGTCAAAGGCCTAGACGTAGAAGTCGTCGTCGACGAGGTAGGAGACGACAATGAGGCCTATGGGGCCATGGAAGATAGCTCAGAGGAAGAGCTATGCCCCCTTCGAACAATTACAAAGGCTCAGGTCGAGGGATCGCCACTCGGCCTTACCCAAGACCTTCTACCAGGATCCACGGCCCCGCCTCCAGGCCCGGCCACGGACACTTCGGCGAAAACAAAAACGAAAGTGAAACCATCGGTATCGACAACACCGAAAGTGGTTGAGACGCAATCGAAACCGAAGCCTTCTGCTCCTCTGTCGACGCCCTCGGCTTCCGAGGTGTCGGGCCAACCCAAGCCGTAGAAAGCTGTCGGCCCGGTGAAGTCGGGCAAGAGCGTCGAGCCACAGTTGACCAAGGGCATCGAGCAGAAGTCCAAGAAGGGCGTCGAGCCGGAGTCAAGCAAGGGCGTGGGGCCGAAGTCCAAGAAGGGCGTCGTGCCGGAGCCAAGCAAGGGCGTCGAGCCGAAGTCCAACAAGGGCGTCGAGCCAAAATGCAGCAAGGGCGTCGAGCCGAAGACTGGGGCCCCGAAGACAGTCACCCACGCCGCCGACCCGACACAGTCGGCGTCGACGTCTGCTGGCGCGGAAGGGGGGCGTAGCACGCCTAAGAAGGATGCTCCTAAGCCTCGGCAGGAACAGCCCAAGTCATCGACGCTCGAGTCTTCATGCGTTGGAGGACCGAGATCGTCTGTCGTGTCGACTAAGCCGTCCGCTTCCTTTACGAAGCAGGTCTCGGACTCCCTGAAACGTATCAGGGACAAGGCTTCGGCGGAAGACCCCAAGACACCTTCCGCACCGAAGCAATCAGTACCGACGTCAAAGTCATCAACGCCAATCCTCTTCACGTTGCCGCCAAAGGTGGCACCGAAGGCCTTCGCACCACGGTCGGCGCCCGTAGCGACCTTGCAGGGTTCTGCGAGGTCGAAGCCTACTCACCCGGCTGGGGGCTTGCAGCATCGACCACCATTGGTAGAGGAGCAGTCGGAGCGTTTCATCGATGCCGACACCGGGAAGCTTACGCTTTACAAAAGGAAGATTACGGCGACGAAGCCCTTGGAGTCATACACAATTCCTCTAAAGCGCAAAAAGCCTGCTTCGGATGCACCAGTCTTAGTCGAACCACTGGCTCCTCGGACTCCAAGAATTGCCACTCCCTCTCCAACATATTCGGAGGTGGAGGATGCTGGGTATGAGGACGAGGAATACAACTTTCCTGCCAACACGGATCCTGATGAACAACAGGACTCATGGGTGGAGGCACGAGACCAGGGGGATCAGCAAACCGCCCTTGACCCTCAGGTCTACAATGTCAAGACCTCTCCCACTGAGGATTCTGCGGCCTTCAATGCCTTAATTGAGAGGGCGGCAAAAAACCACGACGTTGAGCTGCACGCTGACCCTGTTGAGGTGGACTTCCTCTTTGACACTTTTTCAACAGCTGAAAAGACTGTGAAAACTCTCCCAATGCTAAAGGGGGTCCTGAAACATGCTGCGGACATTTTTAAGGAACCCACGCGGTCCAGGGTAGTCCACCCTAGAATTGAAAAAAAATACAGACCGGCACCTGGCGATCCAACTTACATCAAGGGCCAGTTGCCATTAGACTCTCTGGTCGTTTCTAATGCCCGCAAAAGGGCGAATTCGCAGACCACTGGTGAATCTCCTCCCCCGGACAAAGAATCCAAAGTGCTGGAGGCATCAGGGAAGAGAGTAGCAGCTCAGGCGGCCAATATCTGGCGTATTTCTAACACGCAGGCACTCTTGGCTAGATACAACAGGGCACACTATGACACACTAGAGACCCTGTTGCAACATCTGCCAGACCAATATAAAGAGGCAGCGGAGATGCTTATCCAGGAAGGGAAGCTCATCTCCAACGCTTCCATTAAGTGTGCACTAGACGTTGCGGACACTGCAGCCAGGGCAATTAACACCTGTGTGATGTTGAGACGTCAGCCATGGCTCAGAATCTCCGGGTTTAAGCCGGAGATCCAAACTACCATCCTCAACCAGCCGGTAAACCCTGACAGATTATTTGGTCCTGAGGTGGATACCACCCTGGAAAAAATAAAAAAGGATTCCGAGACTGCTAAGTCCATGGGAGCTCTTCAATCCCAACAGTTTAGAGGGAGCACTTTTCGTCGCTCAGGCAATAGAGGTGTTTCCAGAGGCCAGATGTCCCAGCACACACAATTCAATAAAGGTGGGGCGCAATCCTCTTACACCAAGCAAAGTAGAGGAGGTTACCGGGGCAACAGCACCAAGGGCAGAGGCAGGGGCAACAACAACTCCCGTTCCTCCGCCTCCAACAAACAGTGACGCCCTGTCACTGCCCCCCGACCATTCCACACCTGTCGGGGGGAGACTCTAGCAGTTCCTGCCAGTCTGGAAATCCATCACCACAGACAGGTGGGTCAGGAAACTTATCCAGTTCGGTTATTGTTTGGAGCTCACGTCCACTCCACCCACCATACCACCAAAACACCGTCCTATGTCCACAGAGCATTTGCACTTATTGCAGCAGGAGGTTCTTGTCATGCTGCAAAAAGGCGCTATAGAACTCGTGCCAGTGGGAGAGGAAGGCACGGGAGTGTACTCCCTGTACTTCTTAATCCCGAAGAAGGACGGGTCCCTCAGGCCCATTCTGGACCTCAGGCCCCTAAACCAGTACATTCTCTCGGAACACTTCCACATGCTGACGCTGCAGCAAATTCTTCCGTTGCTCAATCAGGGGGACTTCCTCGCAACCTTGGACCTCAAGGATGCTTACTTCCACATTCCACTCCATCCATCACACAAGAAATACCTCAGATTCACCATTCAGAATCGGCATTATCAATTCAAGGTCCTTCCTTTCGGAGTGACCACGGCCCCCAGAGTGTTCACCAAACGTCTGGCGACAGTGGCGGCGCACCTCAGAAGACAGAACGTACATGTCTACCCTTACCTGGACGACTGGCTGGTTCAAGCAAAGTCGGCCCAGCAGTGCGCCGCCGACATGTCCCACACCATTCACCTTCTTCACGGTCTGGGCTTCTCACTAAACTATCCAAAGTCGCACCTTCAGCCGGCCCATGTGCGGCAGTATCTGGGCGCGACGATAGATACCCTGGCGGCCACGGCTCAGCCAAATTCAGTGAGGATCAACAATATCCAGTCGCTAATCCAAAAGTTCAGACCGCAACACTCGCTTCCTGCGAGAGTGTTCATGCAGTTGATAGGCATGATGGCCTCCTGCATCTTCATAGTCCCGCACGCGAGGCTACATATGCGTCCGCTCCAAGAATGATTGGCGCATCAGTGAACTCAGGCTCAGGGACAGTTGAACGACCTAGTGTTGGTGACCGGTCGCGCATACAACTCTCTGCATTGCTGGAATCCACACAACCTTTGCAAGGGCTGACCGTTCCAGGAGCCTGTGCCACAGATTATCCTGACGACGGACGCATCTCTCCAAGGATGGGGAGCTCATGTACTCCACTACACGGTGCAGGGACTATGGACTACGCAGCAGAGGAAGATGCACATCAACTACCTAGAACTGACGGCAATCATCATGGCGCTGAAGGCCTTCAAAGTACATCTGTGCAACAAGGTTGTGTTGATCCGGACGGACAACATGACGGCCATGTACTACATCGAAAAGCAGGGAGATACACACTCTCCACAGTTGTCTCATCTGGCTCAGAGCATGTGGAAGTGGGCCATTCAGAGGAACATCTTCCTCATGGCGGAACACCTCCCGGGCAAGGACAATCACAAGGCGGACCTGCTCAGCAGGTACAGCCACCAAATGCACGAGTGGGAGATACATCCATCAGTACTCCACCCGTTCTTCCAGCAGTGGGGTCATCCAGAGATAGACCTGTTCGCCACAAGGGAAAACGCAAAATGCCAAAGCTTTGCCGCCAGGTTCCCTCACCCACAGTCGCAGGGCAATGCGATATGGATGAACTGGTCAGGCAGATTTGCGTACGCTTTTCCCCCAGCACCTCTCCTTCCGCTGGTGGCAAGAAAGCTGATGCAACACTCGATGACACTCATCCTGGTTGCTCCAACGTGGGCACGCCAGCCGTGGTACACCACGTTTCTAGACCTCTCCGTGGTTCCGCATCAACGGCTGCACCTCACACCCAGGCTTTTGACGCAGAACCATGGCGACATTCAGCATCCAGATCCGCCACAGCTCAATGTGTCGATCTGGCTCCTTAGGTCTTAGAGTTTGGCTACCTTGACTTGCCTCCTGAATGCCTGGATATCATTCGGGAGGCAAGAAAGCCCACCACTAGGGCCTGCTATGCAGCAAAATGGAAGCGGTTTGTCATTTACTGTACTGAACACCACATCAACCCGCTTGATGCATCCATTCCCAACATCATATGTTATTTGTTGCATCTTTACAAATGCAATCTTAAATTTGCTTCCATTCGGATACACTTATCCGCCATAGCGGCTTATCTCCAAAACAGGCAGCATCTCTCCGTTTTCAGAGTGCCTGCCATTAAAGCCTTCCTCGAAGGGCTGAAGCGGGTCATCCCTCCCAGGACCCCGCCAGCTCCTGTATGGAACCTCAATGTGGTCCTCACCAGGTTGATGGGTCCACCTTTTGAGCCTCTACACTCCTGTGAGATTCAGTTCTTAACATGGAAAGTGGCTTTTCTCATTGCTATTACGTCTCTACGACGTGTTAGTGAGCTGCAGGCGCTCACTGTACAAGAGCCATTCATACAGATTCACTCGAACAGGGTGGTGCTGCGCACTAACCCTACATTTCTTCCTAAAGTGGTTTCGCAGTTCCATGTCAATCAGACCATTGAACTGCCCGCGTTCTTTCCAAACCCAGAGACAGTGGCCGAAAGAATGCTCCACACTCTTGATGTCAAACGAGCTTTGATGTACTACATCGATAGGACCAAAGACTTTAGGAAAACACAACAACTCTTTGTTGCCTTTTCAGCCCAGCACAAAGGCAACCCCATTTCCAAAGCAGGTATAGCCAGGTGGATCGTTAAGTGCATTCAGATTTGCTATCACAAGGCTAAGCGCACTTTGACGGTCCCTCCCAGAGCCCACTCCACTCGCAAGTTGGGGGCCTCTATGGCTTTCCTTGGTAATATCCCTTTGGAAGATATTTGTAGAGCAGCCACATGGTCTACACCACACACATTTACTACACATTACTGTGTAGATGTGCACTCCAAGCAGCAGGCAGCTGTGGGGCAGGCTGTTCTTAAAACACTTTTTCAGACTTCTGCAGCTGGCACAGGCGGCCGCCGTTAATTGAGGGACTGCTATGTATTCTATGTTACAGATATGAATTCAGCAGCCCACATGCCTCGAACTGAATATGCTACTTACCAGTATGCATCTGTTCTTGGCATGTAGGGCTGCTGACATTCATATCGCCCGCCCTCCTCCCCGGCGCCAGTAGCGGCTGCAGACTTTTTACACTTACTCTTAGCATGGCCATCGCTTACACTGTTACACTCCATCTTTGCCACAATGGCTAAAAACAATCTGAGGATGGAGTCGAAGCCCATGCGCACTGTAGTCCAGGGGAGGAGCCACCTATCTCGTGATACTTCGAAGACTCTTCCAGGACAACAATGTGCAATCATCCGGACCCAACACTAGGCGGCGATCTATGCTACAGATATGAATGTCAGCAGCCCTACATGCCAAGAACAGATGCATACTGGTAAGTAGCATATTCATTAACACGCACTGTAGCCTCTGACTCAGCTTTTCAGGCTGTGAGTTTAGGCGGTGGGTAATTACCGCAGAGGCGGGCTGACCAGGCCTGGTCGCCCACTTCCTCAGATTCTAGCCCTGGTCTGGCATGGGTTACTCCGTCCAATACTCCCATTGCAACTCACCGCGGGGGTGGGGGTGACTTATCATGATTAACATTTTTTGACTGCACACTGCAGCCAAGCATCAGTGCATAACCATCCATCCACTCTCACAAACTGGAACAGGAGCAATCGTCTCCTGCAGAAGCAGGCCTATATGACTTTTTTTGCTTTTACTATTGGCCGGCAGCCTGGCAGGGACCCATGCTGCCCGGATTCCATAGCTCAGCCCACCACTATACCCACCCACCCACCTCTCTGAGACTCCACTCCGACCTCGGCTTGCTTGCAGCAGAAGACAGGGCAAGGGTAGGCAGGCAGGGGCTAGTTACGAGTAAAAACTAGACAAAACACACAACGCTCCTGTAACTGCATTAACCTCTAGAGTTATCCTAATGTTATAAAAATCCCCTGAAAACTGCAGGGCACTCAGATATTTCTGCAGCAGGTGTCTTAACCCGTTAAGATATTTAAAATGCAGCTTCTTTAGGGCAAATTAAGCCAGAAGAGATTTACTGCTATATATGTTCATGTTGCAAATTTATTTCCAGCAGATTCTTTTAGAATCAAGGTATATGGCTCAGCCTCACTTTTTGCATGACACCGTACCTCGTAAATCCACGTCTTTCCTCTGCTACACCTCATCCCCCCAATTTATAAATTCCCAGAGTATATTTTTTTCAATTCCAACACTGATGATGGTGCAACATGAACTTTCCGTTAAAATCCATTGGTCAGGTGGCTTATTATTTGCGGTCTCACCTTTAAAATGGCCATCTTCTGAGAAAAAATGTACATCAAAGCTTAATCCAAATCGATACCTGAGGGGTCTGTACTGTCTGAAAGAAAACCAGTCAGGTGACAATATAAAGTACATCACACAATTAGAATATCACCCTTTTCGAATTAAAGAATCCTGCCCTTTTATATTGTTTACTACCTCTCTTAAATTTTTCAGAAGGTAAAGTGAAATAAAATACCTCTGTTGTACAGCAAAATAATACATTGTCTTAGGTGTTCTCAAAAATTGGCATGTGTGATTAATATGTGACAAGCTCAAGCAGGCGTAAACTGTTGTTACTTAAAATTGACAAGAAAGCTGCACGCAGTGCCCTGAACTACAATGGGACTATGAACAGAGCTTCCCATGCAGCAGGTGAATGAGCCTGATACAGCAATTACATCGAAGAACGGGGCAGCGGGCAGCCCTGTGAGCCTCGTGTTTTTACCTGGAAACAATGTGCAATGCTTTTTGCGGTGGCGCCCAGCAGGACACAGACTTCCAGCACGACAAGGGCAAGACCTCCTCCATGGAGAGGGGCCATTCTGTCCATCAATTGTTCTTTTGCATTTGTCACTACGAGTAGAATGGGTATGCCCAGACGTGGGTTCCGTGCTCTCCATGCCACTGGAGTCAAGCTATCCTGGCTGATGAGGGCTGAAAGCCCAAAACTGGTCCTAGGATGCTTGTTTCCAGTCCGGGGTTGTTTTCACAAGAGAGAAGAGCCCACAAGGTTCCGGGGAACAGGGTACTACCGACACTGAAAGTCAAAAAAGGATCCCTGGACTCCACATGCTTTTCTTCACACTACAGATTTCCATACACACCCAAACCTTAGGAGCAACAGATTTTTTTTGTATATGTATCACACCAACACAAATATATGACGTTTACACTCTTTGTATTTTATTAGTTTTTGATTTCTGTCGTTAAAATTCAGAAAACTTTCTGAAAAACATTATTTTAAAACATACGTAGTATTATCACATTTGAAACAATTGTTCATAATAATTCATAAAATATATCATATTAAAAAACAATATATGTAAGCACCACAGATTTCTTGCCACTAAAATATCAAAACTTTGCAGTACATAGTAAATCGCATTTAACAACCCCTATAAAACAGTAGGTTCAAAACTTCCTACTACCGTGATTCACTGACCCAATAGCCTCATATAATTTTCTAAACCGAAATTACAGTATCCAAACTTTTGGTATATCTGCTCTTTCGTTGGGCTTTTATTGGATTCTATTGTTCCATGCGTCAACGCGTTTCGGTGTTATTTCATTGATACAGTAACACCTTCTTCAGGACAGCCAAAATTTCATGGGGTCATCATTTCTAAATTTCTGTATATATAGAGAATTATTAAATCACAATTAAAAAGGAGGAGCCTGGCCTGGCAGTTCTGGCTGGACTGTTCTCATTGGGTGCAGGGTCAAGACTGAATTGCATATGGCTGGATCCTAACTGGAATGGGATTGTGAGCAAAAAATTAAAAAAATATGGATTTAGGCCCAGATCTCTGTAATGGGGTGAATGTATGATATTGTTCTGCATTCTCTCCATCTGCTGTTCTTTTGCATACGGTCATATGGATAGCAGCCATATACACACAACCAACGCAACAGCTCTTGTCAGAGCCACCCTTTTCAATGAAGTTTTTTTTTCTAAAGGTTTTTTTTTGTTTTGTTTTTGGGGATTTGTGACAATGTAAACATTCAGAGGCCACCAACACATTAAAAAATATGTAACAAAATTCTGAAAATTGCGCTACACATATTACTATATACATACTTCTTTCAAAGCATGTTGAAACCCATATTTTTGTACTGTTTCTTTATGTAATTTTCCATTTTTGCGGTTATTCCATAAAGTGAAAACACATACATGCACACACAATACAGTATTTTACACACTAGAGGTTTATTACTGTATACTTAAAACTCATGTTTTTCTAGTGTATTTCTAGAACAACCATCTCTAAAACCTATTTTCTGTTTTCGCTGTATGGGCAGAGATTGCAATAACGTCGGTAATCGCGATCCTCGCCGGTATGTCACAAAAGGATTTCAATAGCCACCACTACATAAACAAATTATAACTATATAATTAATTGTGTGTGTGTGTGTGTATGTGTGTTAGAATTGGGGGTCTCTGGTTGGCGCAAGTAGGTACTTGTGACAAGCAGGGACCCTCTCCTCTAAGTCAGGGCAAAGGATGACCCTTCAGAATTACCCTTGCTCACCCTCTAGGTGCGTGGCGTGAGCAGCCAAGGCGATTCTCCAGGCGTTTAGTCAGTTAAGCATTTGTAGACACACACACAGTAAAATATACCAATCCCCCCACAAATGGACACCAGGCTGTGAGTATATAAAAATACGCTTCTTTATGTAAAATATATATATCTCTTAGGTCAGACTTATCACAAGATCAAATAACGGTTCTGTATGCCCACAGGTTGTAAATAGGCAAGCTCTCTTTTAGTTATAGTTCAAAAATGCACTGTTCTTCTCTTAAGTTGTATTCCACAATGTTCTCTTGATTCTTTGTTTGTTTCTGCACTCGGGTGCGCTGTAGACGGGTGAAATCCCGACGCCCTGCCAAGTCTCACGCTTCCCGCGTGAGACGCGATCGGCCCGGCCGGGTCTCTGACAGCTGATGGCCCTCCTGGTCTGCGGGACCCCCTCGGGGGGGAAAACACCGACCTCAGAGCTGTCCAGGTGGAGGGGAGGCCCACGGACCCAGCGCAGCCCCAGTCACTCGGTCAGGGGCTCTGGTTGCAGCCTCGTCTCCCCGACAGCTAAAGGATTCCAGCGGGAGGGGCTGGAGCGCTCTTCTCAGCGCGGAGCTGCAGGCAGGCACACAGAGCGGCGCGAGTCAGCGGAACAGTGGCGGCTCGCACCGCGGGTGATATTCACAATTCCTGGGCCCTTGCAGGCAGGCTGGCAACCCCAAAATCAAGGGTAGAAACAAACGTTGCGGGCCCCGAGCCCGTTGACGGTCTCGGTGGCGGCTTTCCTCCGGGGACAAAGGCGAGGTGCCCAGCGGCTCAGGCAGAGCGGGGCTGGCACCCGAGGCGTCCGTCCAGGTCGGAGGTCTGTCCCCTGGGTCTGTTTGCGTCCGGTGGGGATTTCTGGCGGGAGGGTGAGGCACAGCAGCGGGCCCTCTTAGGCGGTCGACACAGCGATCCCCTCAGCGGGGGAAGAGCGGCTCAACGGAGCGGAGCTCTTCCTCGGCGGGGACGAGGAGACACAGTCGGTCACGGCCTCAGGGAGGGGCTGGGGGGCACCACAGCAGTGAGCCTTCCAGGCGGTCAACACAGCGATCTCCTCAGCGGGGGGAGAGCGGCTCAACGGAGCGGAGCTCTTCCTCGGCGGGGACGAGGAGACACAGTCGGTCACGGCCTCAGAGAGGGGCTGGGGGGCACCAAAGTCACAGCTCCGGCAGTAGTAGATATCCCGGTTAATTACCGGCAGACGAGCAGAGGCAGGTTGAGCCAGATGGTCCTGTGGCTCAGGTCAGGGGGCAAGCTCAGTCAAGCCCTTGGAGAATGTTTAAGCACAAAGCAGCAAAGTCTTTTCTCATCAAGTCTTTTCCTCTCCTTTCTCAGCAAGGCAAGCAGCAGGCCAGTTCTCCCAGCGTCTCTTCTCCTTCTAGTCGGGCAGAGGTCCTTCGTGGTGAAACAGGATTCTAATTTACAAGGAGCAGGGCTCCTACTTTTATACACAGTTTCTTTTGTTCTCACTGGCCAGGGGGGCCTCTGCATAACTGCTTCAGTCTCTGAGTACTTGTTGTGGGTACTTATGACTTCTGTATTCAGTGTGAGGGCAGGCACATCAGCCGCTCCCCAGGGGGGCGGAGCCGGCATTGAGAGGGCAGGAGTGGCCTGAGTACTTTGTTGACAAGCTTCGGTCCTTCCTGGGCCAGGTGCAGGCTGAGTCATCAGTCGCTCCCCAGGAAGGCGGAGCCAGCATTGTGGAGGCAGAGCACAGCCTGATGCATCATTCAGGGGAAAACTCCCACCACCCATTAAGGGGTCCTCCTGCTAATCACTACCTGTCAACTCCCAGCCCTGTCACTCACACACACCAGACAGTCAGATCCACATCCAAGCAGAGGCGGGCTGAAATGGTTAGGCAAGCAAATGCTAACTTTCTAAAAGTAGCATTTGCAAACACAGGATATTAAAATAAACTTTACTAAAAGAAGTATTTTATTATTCTGAGTTCAGGCATACTAAACATGAATTTCTACCATGTTCCCTGAGCCTGCTGGGATTATAGAGTGTAATAATTCCAGCAGCCCATCTGGCCTAGAAGGGAACTGGTAGCCTTACAATAGTGAAAAACGAATTTGGCAGTAATTCACTATTAGAACATGCCACACACATCAGGGCATGTTCTACCTTACACTTACAATGCACCCTGCCCTCAGGCCTACCATAGGGGTGACTAATATGAAGTTAAGGGAAGGTTTAGGGGCTGGCAAGTGTGTGCACTTACCCAGCCAGCATGACAGTACCAGACTGCACGCAGGTTCTGCAATGGCAGACCCTAGACACATTTTAAGGCTGCTTCTGTGGGTGGCGCAACCAGCGCTGCAGGCCCACTAGCAGTATTGGCATTCACAAGCCCTGGCACTCCTAGTGCACTTTACTAGGGACTGACAGTAAATCCAATGAACCAATCAGGTATATCAATCACATATATACTTTTCACAGGGAGAGCATATGCACTTTAGCACTGGTCAGCAGTGGTAAAAGTGCCCAGAGTCATTAAACCAACAAAAACAGGTCAGAGAGAGTCTTGGAGGAAGGCAAAAAGTTTAGGGATGACCCTGCCAAGAGGCCCAGGTCCAACAATGTGTATATATATATATATATATATATATTACCTAATGGCGGTCGCCAGTAGGTAGTTATAGTTAGGACCTAGTTTCCCTAGGAAAAGCCTTTTTTATTTTCCTAATATCTTTGGCGCTGGTTGATGAATCTTTGCGAAATTCTTAAAACTAGTGAGGCGCTCCGGTCCGTTCCTATGTTGGAAGTTTAGGGGTGATTTGGTAAGCGGGCCCGAGAAAAAAGGGGGTCCCAAAACGTGTTTTCTCCATGTTAATTCCTGTAGGACACTTTAGACAGGGCTACAGTCTGAACTGCTTAACAGAATTACAGCAAATTTGGCAAAAGGCCACTAGCTGCATGCTAATTGGCTGTCAACACTTCAAACCAGGAAGTGTTGGCAGCCATCTTGTGCCTCGGTAGAACGGAGGCACAAGAAACTAGGGAAACAAACACGTAAAACAAGATAAGGGGGCAGGGTAGAAACACCCTGACCCCATAGGCCAGTTTTGGGGGTCCCACAAGGACCCCCAAAACCAAAATAAGCATTTAAAAAAAAAGAAAACGGCAAGATGCGCTGAGGATCCGCGGATCCGGCTGCGAAAATAAAAAAAAAAAACTGCGGGCTTCCGCGCTTCGTTATTAATTAGCCCCCAGGTGGGCTAAGTCCCGGGGGCAAGTAAAAGAAATATTTGCGGGGGCCGAGGGGAACCCCCACAGCCCCGGTGACCACCAACCCCCTGGGCTCTCTAGAAATATTTGCGAAGGGAAAACAACCCACCCCGCAGCCCCGGAGACCACCACCCCCGGGGCTTATTCCTTTAATGTATGGGGGCCTCAAAGGCCCCCCCAAGCCTCAGGGACCACCACCCCGGGGCTTTAATTAATTATTGTGCGGGCTGGCACACGGCTCTCTGCTGCCCAGGGGACCACCACCCCCCGGGGCTTCTTTTTTTTAAAAAAAAATACCTGTGGGGAGGGCTCGAGCAACCCCCACACGCCCCGGGACCGCCACCTCCAGGAAATCTTCTCTCTCTTCCAAAATCCAAACCAGATTGCTTTTCCACACGGGGTTCTGCATGTCAGCAGCTCCCCATTTGATAAGCAGTGCCGGCTACCGCAGGATGCGGGGAGCCGACAGGGACCGTGGGGGAATTGGGGCTCCCCCCATTGTCCCCAACGAGAGGCCAGGCCCCGGGGGATGGTGTCCGCGGGGAAAGTAGTGTCCAGGAAGCGGGGCCACGCGCCCCTCTCCCCCATTATAAAAATAAATCATTTTTTTTTAAAGCAAAGGCCGGCCCTTGGGGATGGGGTCCCCAGGGCCATAATGGCCTGAGGAGGGGGCCACGCAGCCCCCCTCCCAAAAAAAAGAGGATGACCAGGCCCCGGGGGATGGGGTCCCCAGGGTCAGAAGTGGTCTGGGAGGGGGGGCACACGGCCCCCCTCCCACTCCATTAAATAAAAATTAAAGGCGGCCCTGGGGGATTGGTTCCCCAGGGCTAATAGTGGCCTTAGGAGGGGGCCATGCAACCCCCCTTCCTATACAAAAACAATGTTTGGCCATGTCCCGGGGATGTGGTCCCCGAGGCTGGAATTGGCCACAGGAGGGGTGCCCACACTGCCCCCTTCCAGTTATTTTTATTTTATTTTTTAGAAAGGAATCAGGTCCTGCGGGATGGAGTCCCCAGGGCCCGAAAAAAGGGGAAAGAAGGGGGCCACACAGCCCCTCTTCTAACAAAAAAAAGACCGCGATCGTGTCAGAGACCCTGCCCCGCCCAGAAACACTCTGCAAACGCACCGTGTGGCGCTTTTTAAATTGGGGGATTAATTCCCCTTCATACTGGGGGTCCCTGGGTGCCAACTAGCCCACCAGTTACCTCCAGTAAGTGCCACAGGGCTGCGTTGCAGAGAGGTGGTCCAGGTCACGCACCTTTTTACACCTCTCTACAACGCAGCTCTGTGGAGCTTACTGGATGTTCCTGGTGGGCTAGTTGCCCCCAAGGGACCCTCAGGATTGAAGAGGAATTAATTACCCAACCTAAAAAGCGCCAGAGGGCGTGTTTGCACACATGTCACCTCAGGCCCTGCCCCCTTCCTTCACCACTGTGCAAACGCACCAACTGCCGTGTTGTAAGTTGGGGAATTAATTCCCCTTGAATACTGAGGGTCCCTGGGGGCCAATTAGCCCACCAGGTACCTCCAGTATGCGCCAGGTCGCTGCGTTGCAGAGAGGTGTTCAGAGGTGACGCACCTTTTTACACTTCTCTGCAGCACAGCCCTGTGGCGCTTACTGGAGGTACCTGGTGAGCTAGTTGGACCCCAGGCACCCTCAGGATTCAAGTGGACTTTATCCCTGAACTCAAAATGCGCCATGGGGTGCGTTTGAACTGTGTTGAAGGGAGGGGGCGGGGCCAGAGGTGACATTTGTGCACACACACCCTGTGGTGCTTTTAAAGTTGGGGAATTAATTCCTCTTCAATCTTGAGGGTCACTGGGGGCCAACTAGCCCACTACTTTCCTCCAGTAAGCGCCACTGCGCTGCGTTGCAGAGAGGTGGCCCTGGCCATGCCCCTTTTTACACCACTCTGCAACGCAGCTCTGTGGCGCTTACTGGAGGTAAGTGATGGGCTAGTTGGCCCCCAGGGACCCTCAGGACTCATGGGGACTTAATCCTCCCATTTACATCGCACCAAAGGGTGCGTTTGCGCAGTGGTGCAGGGAGGGGGCGTGGCCTGATACAAAAGTGCAAAGGCGCGTTTTAAGTTGGGGAATTAAGTCCCCTTGAAACCTGAGGGTCCCTGGGAGCCAACTAACCCACCAGGTACATCCATTAAGTGCCACAGAGTTGCATTGCAGAGAGGTGTAGAATGGGGCATGGCCTCAGACCACCTCTCTGCAACGCAGCTCTGTGGTGCTTACTAGAGGTACATGGTGGGCTAGTTGGACTCGGGGACTCTCCGGATTCAAGGGGACTTAATCCTCCAACTTAAAACGTGCCACAGGGTTCCTTTGCACAGTGGTAAAGGGAGGAGGCGGCGCCAGAGGTGACGTGTGCAAATATGCCCTGTGGCGTGTTTTAAGTGGGGGAATTAAGTCCCCTTAAAATCCTGAGGACCCCTGTGGCCAATTAAGCCACCAGGTTCCTCCAGTAAATGCCACAGGCCTGCTTTGCAGAGAGGAGGTCCAGGTCACGCCCCTTTTTATACCTCTGTGCAACACAGCTCTTTGGCGCTTACTGGAGGTACCTAGTGGGCTAGTTGGACCCCAAGGACCCTCAGGATTCAAGAGGACTTAATCTCCCAACTTAAAACGGCCACAGGGCATGTTTACACACATGTCACCTCAGGCCCCCACCCTCCCTTCACCACTGTGCAAACGCACCCTGTGGCGTGTTTTAAGAGGTAGTTTTAATCCTCCTGCCCCAATATGCACTAGGGCCATACAGAGGAGGTCATGCTAATCACAGGGGTACCCCAACGCAAAGTGTTCCTCTAATGTATGTAGGTGTTTTCACTGTATTCTAAGTGTCTTTTAGCATAGCACTGACTCTAGGCCTGGTTAGTCAGAGTCAGTTACCACCAGTACCCATCTGTAAAAGTTGTGGGTACAGGATGATTTTGCAACAAGGCCTTTTTCTGCTCCTCTGTTGGTTCTTTCTGCACATGTCTTGCTTCTTCCTGCACTTTATTTCATCTTTGTGGACTTCTGTTACCTCTTTCTGCATTTCTTTTGCTTCTTTGTATGAGTTTGTTCTTCTTTCTTCACATGTCCAACCTCTGTAGGCATAGTTAGAAATTAGCATTTAAAAAACCTTTGAAATTCACTGAAAAAAACACAGAAATTAGCATTTAAAAAACCGTTCAAATTCAATGAAAAAAAACATACGTTTCAGGGGCATTATAGTTAGTTGGACATTTCACTCGTACAAAACCATAGAAATCCCACAGTTATAGTTAGTTCAGCTAACTATAACTCGCACCTCCCAATGCACCTCTGATGACGTCACATATTACATCACTCATGACATCACTGATGACATCACTGATGACATAACTAATGACAACATCCAGTGAATGTGTGTTTTTCTGAAAACTAAATATGTTCTTTATATGGCTGTTTGACAACTAACGTTTTTCTAAAACGGTGGATAAGATGCAGTTTTGAAAAAAAAGAAAAATTGATTGGCTGTTTGAGAACATTATAGACTGAAAAGTAGGGTGCATGTGTCTGTGTTTTAAAAGCATGTTTCTTATTGGTTAATGAAAACTGTTTGAAAGGAACATTATATAGGATAAGCTTATATTTTGAAAAGTCAAGCACACTTGCTGTTTGGATTAGCAACATTGTGTGCTGAATTTGTGACCTGTGAGTTCAGATGAGTGTTCCATGAACTGTTACTATGGTAACCAGCAGTAAGCAGATTGAGGGTAGGGTTCAAAGTTATGTCAATTGAAAAGGGTTGAAATGTGTAACCAATAGAATTGTGTGTTAGCTTTTGAATTAATGTGGGAAGCAATGTGATTTGATATTTACATGTATATGTGTGCAGAATGAGAGGGAAACTTTGCCATTTTTTGGTTTTGCTAAGAACAGTGCTGTACAGACATTCTGTATAAGAAAATCTGGTTTGTGACTGACATACTTCTTACTCTACAAATCAATTTGAAAGGTGAGTTATTAATTTGTGAGAGTTTGTATGTGGTGCCTTTGTTTTTAGTAAGACTAGTGTGTTTCTCTTGCTAAAGTCCAGGGAGTAGTGTTGCTTGTCTAGAATCACATTGTGAGTCTGTCTGCATTTGGGCAACCATTGTGAGAGAAGCATTTGCTAACTATATGTCTTTGCTGACAGATAACTACTTTAAAACCTGTCATATTGTCAAGTTTTAGTAGTATTAGAAGCCAGTCACTGCTTATGCATTTGCAGAATGAGACAGACATTCACACTAGACTGCAGTTGTGAATTATGTAAAATGTGTACAGTCACCTTACCCCTTCCAGACTAGTAAATTTGTTTTGGTAAAGTCCAAGGAACAGTGTTGCTTCTCTAGAATCACACTTTGAGTCTGTGTGCATTTGGGCAACCATTGTGAGATAAGCATTTGGTTACTTCATGTATTTGCAGACAGATACCTGCTTTAAAACCTGTCATGTTGTCATGTTTTAGTAGTATTAGAAGCCAGTCACTGATTATGCATTTGCAGAATGAGACAGGCATTCACACTAGACTGCAGTAGTGAATTATGTAAAATTTGTACAGTCACCTTACCCCTTCCAGACTAGTGAATGTGTTTTGGTAATTCCAAGGAACAGTGTTGCTTTTCTAGAATCACACTGAGAGTCTGTGTGCATTTGGGCAACCATTGTGAGAGAAGCATTTGGTTACATCATGTTTTGCAGACAGATAACTGCTTTAAAACTGTCATGTTGTTAAGTTTTAGTAGTGTTAGAAGCCAGTCACTGCTTATGCATTTGCAGAATGAGACAGGCATTCACACTAGACTGCAGTAGTGAATTATCTAAAATGTGTGCAGTATCCTTACCCCTTCCAGGCTAGTGAATTTGTTTTGGTAAAGTCCAAGGAACAGTGTTGCTTGTCTAGAATTACACTTTGAGTCTGTGTGCATTTGGGCAACCATTTTGAGAGAAGCATTTGGTTACTTCATTTCTTTGCAGACAGATAACTGCTTTAAAAGCTGTCATGTTGTCAAGTTAGACAACCATTGTGAGAGACTCATGCCTTACAACATGGACTGTTTCAAACACCTATCCACTATGCATGCACACTGGTCTTTCACACCTTCAATTACCCAGTCAGTTTAAATACATTCCTGCAAACACCCTGTTACTCCCTTTGCACTCCTTTTAGTGACCCATTTAGTAGCATGTAGTAATCCATTTACTGCACTAAAATCCAATCACTCATAAATTTACTGAGGCACTCTCCTTACAGTACTCTAATCATTCATTTAGTAACCGAATACTCATTCACTGATTTAGAGCTTTACCACATAGAGTACTTCAAACTTCTGTCCACTATGCATGTACTCATGTAACCATCTATACACTTGTGTTTGAGGCGTTTAAATCCCCACTGAGTCTCCTTACACTCCAGGAAACACCCTGTCACTCCCCTTACAATCCTGTATTGACCCATTCCGCACCATGTACTAATGCATTTACTCTGCCAAAACCCAATTGCTTATAAATTCACCTACGCATTCTCCTTGCAGTACTTTAATCATTTAATCAGTACGCAAGTACTCATGCAGTGATCCAGGCTTCAGCACATGGACTACCACAAATCTTTATTGAATATGCATGCACTCCTTTAATCACCTACACACTTATCCTACACGCCTTCATTTCCCCGAGGCAGTATCCATACACTCCAGCAAACATCCTGTAACTTTCCTTGCACTGTTGTACAGACCCATTCAGCAGTATGTACTAATCAATTCACTTTGCCAAAACTGAACCACTTAAAAATTGTCCCAGGCTCTCTCTTGCAGTACTCTAATCATTCAGTCAACACCCAAGTACTCATGCACTGAGCCAGACCTTAGCACATGGACTGCTTAAAATGCCTATCCACTATGCATGCAGTCCTCCAACCACCTACACACTTGTCTTCCACACCTTCAATTCCCTACTAGTACTCTAATGATTGTTTTGCTAATCAAGTACTCATACAGTGAGCTAGGCCTTAGCACATGCAATGTGTTTGTATGGTAATTGAAAAGTATAATTTATAAATGTATTAAAATACATTTATTTATAAGTATTTGTTACAGATCTTGTTTATCATCATTGAAATAAAGTTATCATGCCTGAAAAATCAAGAAAGAGAAAACGACAGCAAGAGGACAATTATTTGAAGAAAATTACAGAACCAGTATTGGATGACCAACATCATGTGGGTAAAAAGAGAAAGTCTTCTGGTGAGACAACTAAAGAATTCATTAAAAAACTTTCAAAGCCTAGAAATAGTGTGCAGATTATACAAACTACAAATAATGCTTTGACCAGAAAAATGAATATGATTAAAAAGAAAGGAGGAATTGGAATGTTCTATTCACAAGACACAGTGAATGGTAAAAGAAGGCAAAATTAGTATAAGGAATCCAGGAAAAAGATTTTTTTATAGTAGAGTGGTTTTTAACTTGTTCAAAGATGTGAAAAAATATGAAAAAGAGCACTATTTTATAAAAAGAAGCATATTGAATCCATTGTTCAAAAAGCTTTTGAATTAAAAAGGAAATTATTTTTTTAGTTTTAAACAGCATCCGATCACTTGATAAACCAATCAATTTAATGAAGGCCAAAATTAAGAGGAAAAGAGTAATTAACAGAACTAATTTTTTTGATTTTTTTGGGGAGAATGGAAACACACTTCAAGTTCCGCGCCTTTCTTTAATGAAGAGAGTTCTTTTCAGACCAATAATTTATTGCATGCAGTTGATACCAGTGATCGAGCTTATGAGGCTAGAAATGGTTGTCCATTTGAGAAAGAGAAGATGGTTCCCAGAAATGCAGAATAAGTGTTAGTTGATGAAGTTCTAGGAAGACGTCCAAAAGCCCTAGTGTACACTTAGGATTGCAGTAGTATTTGTAGTGTACGACAAGAATCTATTGATATTTTGTGCAATTTCTTATGACAATACAGTAAAAAAAGTGTTAAACAAAATATTAGGATGTTGCAAGGACTAGACCCTTGCAGAGTGAGAAAAAATACTGGTTTGCAAGGTCATTCTCTGGCTTGTCTTTCTAGAACAGTATGTGAAAGTGTTTTTTATCATTTCAGGATGTTAGCAGTACATCATTCTCAAATGCTGAAGTTAGTCAGAAGATTGTATTATGTAAAAAGTCCAACACTAAAATGAAATGGGTTGAACAGGGCTCTTTTGCGTGGAACAGTATCAGTTGTGAAGAAGGTTTGTAATGAAATTGAGTTTTGTTGCTTTGGTCCTGAACAAGAGAGTGCAGAAACTGAGGCATTAATAAAGGAAAATGTTGAAGAGAATGTGCAACACACTACTACAAAAAATTTTGAGGAACAAATTAGAAAGTTTAAGGTGATTTCAGGTTAAAGGCCAAATTATTCTTGTATTTGTTGCCTGTAAACTCACTCTAAAAATCAGACTAGGAGTGTTGATCTGTTTTTAAAAAGTGAAAGAGAAAATAATGATAAGTGGAGGAATTTGCAACTTATTTGTTGGTAGAGAATTGTTTTGATTTTGGTTCTGATCAGCATATTTGTAAATATTGTTATAATAAATTAGATGAGAATAAACTGCCGGCTAGAGCTGGCCATAATAATCTAGAGTTGGTAACTATTCCTCCTGAACTGATAGATTTAAATACCTATGAGTCTATTCTCATTCAATGTGTGCACCCATTTCAAGATATTGTTCGTATGGAGCCTAAAACAGTTAAATTGCCACCTTCAGATTTACAGGAAGAGTTGTATATTTTCCTCTAGATTTAAAGAAAAATATTGAAACTATTGGTGTAGAGAATGTAGAAAATGAACCACTAGTTAGTCTAGTTAATGGTGTTTCGACTAAGAGTAAGAAAATCTGGCAAGAATTAGTCGATGTTAGGAAAGTGCAAAAGGCAACATTGTATCTGATAAAAAACAGTGAGTACTATAAAAATGTGTATGTGGAAGAAGAAGAAATACTTTTAGCAGAAGATACTGAAACATCAAGTGGACAAATTGAAAAAATGGACATGTCTAAAAGTGAAGAAATCTATGAACTTCATAGTGTACATCCACTTCCTTCAAAGGAAGTGATGAGGAATACTATTGAGTTATTCCAAATGAAAAAAGTAAAGGGAAGACCCATGAGTGTATGGGAAAAAAGCTTGGAAGCTCATTGTTTTCCACAGTTGTCCCCAACAGGAAAAGGTGCATGATATGATGAATGACCTGTGCAGATTCCTGCATCTGAATATCAGACAACAAGATTGTATGCAGAAGATCCAAGATTTCGACAATGTATCCCATATATATTTCATCTTTTGTTTGAGAGTGACTTGTCTGGACTTTAATATGCAGTCAATCATATATTGAAAACAGGAGTACATCTTCAAAATGTTTCTGCAAAGGAATTTATGGAACAGTAAATCAGAGAGATGATCATTTAGAATCTCAGCTGATTAATCTGATGGCATGTCAGTGTGGCACTAACAAGTATTGGTACCGTCGTCATGGAGAACTTAAATGTATGCTTAGGATCTCCTACGTGGTTCCTTACCTTAAGCTGTGCTGAATACGCTTGGGATGATTTACTTGAATTTCTTCTAGAGGCAAATTCAAATATAAAAAATATTGAATACAAGACACCTGGAGAATTGTGCTCTTTGGATACTGTTAATGAATGCAGCTATTTTAATCATAGATTTGAAGCTATGATGTCTTTTATCTGCACTAAAAGAATTCCTCCTTGGAGAAGTTGTGGATTTCTGTTGGAGAAAGGAGTATCAAGCTAGAGGTGCTCCTCATATTCATAAGTTGATATGGATCAAGGATGTCCCCAAATTCGGAACTGATTCCGATGATACTGTTTTGTCTTTTATTGAAGAATATACCACGTGTGCTGTACCCAAAAGAACAGAAGAAAACTACTCAAGACAACAGGTCTTACGATTCCAAAGCCATCGATGTGGAAAATACTGTCAACGAAAGTACAAGTCTAAGAAAAGTTTTATACCAAATGCCGTTTTGGATTACCACGTCCTGTAATATCCAAAGGAAGAGTAAACAGTTTTATGTCAGCTATAAGACATACCATCACTAGAAAGTCTCCAAAAATACTTACAATTTGAGAAGAAGTGAAGAATCAAAATACATAAATGATTACAATTGGTTATTCTCTCTATGTGGAATGCTAACATGGATATTCAGTACGTAGCGGATAATTCCATTGCTGTCGCTCGGTATGTAACATCCTACATTACAAAATCAGAAAAGACGGAATTGAAAGAAATTTGCGAAGACATTTCTCACGAGAAGAGTCTAAGTAAGAAATTATACAGTTTCAGTTTGAAGATGTTATCCCATCGAGAAATTGGAGCGTATGAATGCTCAGATCGGTTATCATCTGCATGTTTATACTCTAAATCTAGAAGAATCATTTGGGTGAGTCTAGGTCTTGCTGCAACGCAAAATCGAGTACTTAAATCTGTTCAAGAAATCCAATATTTAGCAGAAAAATATCCGGAAAGTACAGAAATTGTGAAAACAAACATGTTGACACATAATATCCAAATAGAAGTCATCATCTTGAGAGTATATATCTCTATGAAGTGCTGCAAAACTACACTTTTCAACTGAATACTACAGAGAATATCAATGATGGAAAATATGCAGTGATTAGTTCCAAAGGATGTTTGGTGAAACAAAGGAAAGGAAATTTGATTAATCACAGAAAACTTACTTGCAACATTCCTGATAAGAGGGAATTTTACTATTTAGCACTTTTACAACTGTTCAAACCGTGACGTTCAGAATTGGAATTAATTGGAGATTTTCAGAGCTATGAAGATTCCTTCAATGCTTGTAAAGATACCATAGAATTTACAGTTTTTGCAAATTATGTGAAAATGTTGAACGATGAAATTGATCAAGTAGCTACTATTGCAGCTGAGATTGCTAGAGAAAGTTTTCAAGACAGTCAAAGTTCTGCTCTACTGAGTCAAGATACACTTGGACAACCAATTGTTGAAAATCAAGCAGCAATCGTCATGAATGAGGTGGAAACAGCAATGCATCAAGCTCAAGAAGATATTATGGACTTAGGAAACTTGGAAGAAAAACTAAATGTTGAACAGAACAAAATATATCAGCAAGTGAGACAACAGATTGACCATGGATTTCTTTATGAAAAGAAAGAATGCACATGCACATCATTTAAACCTATCCAAATGTATGTGAGTGGTCCAGCTGGAACAGGAAAAAGTGTCTTAATTAAAGTAATCACCAGTTATCTACAGAAAACAACTGACTCACGTTTGTCTTGTATTGTAACTGCTCCAACTGGGTTAGCAGCACACAATATTAAAGGAATTACATTGCATTATTTACTTATGCTACCTGTGGAGCATGAAAACAAATTGGAATATCACAAGCTATCTGGAGAAGCTTGTTATGAAGTTTCAAGAGTGCTTAAAAAAATGAAACTTCTCATAATTGATGAGGTAAACATGGTCTCAAACAAAATGCAGAAAATTCTTAAGACAGAGTACGATGTCTTATTTGGAGGAAAACATGTCATAGTTTTTGGAGATCTACTGCAACTTATGCCTGCAAAAGGACAACCAGTATTTAAAACACTTGCGCATGAAGACACCAGAAAGTCTTTGGGAAGTGTTGGAAACGTTAACATTTGGTCATATTTTGAATACAAAGAACTCATTACAAATATGCGACAGGCAAATGGTGTTGGTTATGGAACTATTCCTCAAGATATAAGAATTGGAATACTGACAGAACAATGCAAACAAGCTTTGCAAAGTTGATTACTTTCCAATTTGTTTCCAAATGAAAATTTAGTACCTGAGAAAATATATATGAAAATTGCAGAAAATAAATCTATAATCTGCTTAATGCCAACGCTGCGCGAGTGTTCTATATTCAATTAACAACCTTTGAAGCTAGAAAATGAAGAAATAATAAAAATGGAAGCCATTGATAAAATAGAGCATGAAGGAATCACTATTATTTTGACAGAAAAATTGAAAAAATTGGCTTCTTTAGAAAAATCGATATCTAAAACTGCTGCTTTAGAAAAGAATCTATATGCATGTATAAACTGTCGGGTAATTTTAAGGCGTAATTTGGATGTTGAAAAAGGTTTAGTTAATGGAGCAATGGGTAAAGTTGTGGATTTTGTTAATTATCCGAATAATGATAGAATTTAATTTTTAAAAATTAAATTTGATCAGATTGAAGAAGTAAAACAAATTGGTTGTTGTTCAGTTCGTTTTTTGCTTGTTAAAGATTTATATGTCCGTAGAAAACAGTTTCCACTTTCTCTGGCATATGCTGTGACGGTGACTATTCATAAATCTCAAGGTTTAAGTGTAGACAGTGCTTTGGTGAACATTTGAAGTACCTTTTTTAAAGAGGGTATAGCATATGTTGCTTTGTCCCGAGTCAGAACTTCATCTGGTTTGTTTTTGATTGATTTTGATGACTCAAAAGTTACTGCAGATGCAAACTGTGTAAAGAGGTATAATAGGTTAAGAAGAGCGTATACTCCCAATTTAGGGCAATATCCTGTATTTGAAAAGCGTGTGGTAGGTCGAAAAAGAAGGTATGAGAATATCTGTAGTGAAGGTATAGAGAAGGGAAAAAAAACAAGATAATGTTGTGATTGCAAGCAAAAAGAAAAAGGTCACTGTTAAAGAGATTGTTGGTTATCAGTTTAAAAATAGTTCAGGTATCAACTGCTATGCTAATGTAGTTGTCAATGTTGTTGTTTTTCTTGAAAGTTTGCAACAGCAAATTATGGAGAATCGGGAAAAAAGATTTTGGGCCCGATGTAGGTAAATAGTATTTACAGATTCGTAAATACCGAATTTTACCGATACGGTATTTACAAATCGGTAAATGCTATGTAGGTATTTTTTCAGATTTTTTTACCGAATCTGTGTGATTCGGTACCGATTCGGTAATTGCCATTGATTCCTATGGGCCATGAGGCCCATAGGAATCAATGTCAATTACCGAATCGGTAAATACTGATTCGGTAAAATTACCGATTTTGCAAGGGGGACAGGGTGTCACTTTGACACCCTGTTGCACCCCTGATTCTGGCTTGTGTGCCATGTGACACACATACATGCCCTTAGGGCATGTATGTGTGCCACATGGCACAGGTGTACATGCACAGATGTGCATGTACACAGGAACATGTTATTTACCATGACATAGTATGTCATGGTAAATAACAAATTCTTAGGGGCCTGTGGCACTGTTTCCAGTGCCACCTACATATAGATTTCCCGATTCGGTAAATTTACAGAAACGGTATTTTACAGAATCGGTAAATTTACCGAATCGGTCAATTTACCGATTCCTAAAAATGTAGGCCCCCTACATCTCAATCACCAAATACCGGTCGGTAACGGCCGAAATCGGCCGTTACCGACCGGTATTTGGTGACCTACATCTGGCCCCTAGTTCCTTGTTGCATTCTGTTTATGAAAAATTGAGAACTGATAAAAGTAAAATGCAAAGCTTTTCTGATATTCGTAATCTTCTGAATATATGTTCCGGTGCTACACAATTTACGTAGAATATCCAACAAGATGCTCAGGAATTTCTAATGTATATGCTTACCTTATTGGAAAGTGAAGGCATAGAAATTGAAAATCTTTTTGGCCTTTGGTATAAATGGGAACATCAATGTGGAAATTGTATGTTTACATGTAGCACTAACGTAGACACTGAAAGATGTATATATTTGGCATTACCAGAGTGTAAATCAGTGTCTTTCAACAAACTAGTTAAAGCAGCAAATAAAAACATGGAGTGTAGCCAATGCAAATCAGAAATGTTATCAATAATATTTATACGAAGATATGGACAATATATCATTTTAATGATGCACGTTGTACAGCTGATGGAAGAAAATTGGAAACTTTAAAAAAACATTTTGTAGCAAGTCAACTATCAATATCAGGAACAACTTTTGTAGCAGTAGCAATAATTTTCCATGATGGTCCTTCTACAACATCTGGACATTACACTGCCTATTTAAAATGCGATAAAGGATGGACATATTGTAATGATGCTCAATTGGTTTTTAAACAACGTTTGCCTAGCCAATTACCAAATTCCTACCTAATATTTTTAAAGCCAAAGTTTTAGGAATATAATTCGGCCTCTGAGGAATTTATTGCTATGTATTAATACCATTACTATTGGACAATTTCAATATAAAGGATTTCAAGAATACTATTTGGCCTAGAGGAAAACTATATATTTGAATTAGGGACTTTTTCTTGCACATTCTGTCAGCATACATTTTTAAAGAACATTATTTACAGTGTATGAAAATTAAAAATAATTGTTCATCGTATTATTATTTGAGTTCTTTCATATTCAAGTGAGAAATTTCTCTTAGAAGAAAGCATTTTATATATGTGTGATTTGTATTATATGGTTTGTTATTGAGCATGTAGTTTTTGTGGAATGTTCAGAAATAGTTGGGTATATTTTAAATATGTTACATGTAGTTTTTTTTTTAAACAATCTTATTGATTGTTTTTTTTGCCCGCTGTTATGTGATGAGTACGATTAAAATCACTGTTTTTAGTGAAATTCAATATATTCCGAGAACAGCAAAGAAGGCAAACAAAATAATGTATAAAATGTCAAAATTATGCTGTGTTATAAAAAATATAATATTATATATTATAACTGTGTTTTTCTTCTCTTTCACAGATCCTAATTCTAAAATATGAAATTTTCAGAAATGTAAACTATAAAAAAACAACTGAAAAATTGTGTAGCGTTTTTTATTTCTATTACTGTGAAGGTAAGATTAACTGAGTATTAATATGCACAATGGGCTGTGTTTGCACACTGGTGAAGAAAGGGGGGATGGACGGAGTACATATGTGTGGAAAGATGCTCTGTTGGCATTTTAAGTTACAGGATAAAGTTACCTTGAATACCGAGTGTCTCTGGGGGCCAGCTAACCCACCAGATATGTGCAGAAAGTACCAGAGAGTTGCGTTGCAGAGAGGTATAAAAAGGGACATGGCTTCGGACCTCCTCTTTGGAACACAGTTGTATGGTGTTCAATAGAGGGACATGGTGGGCTAGTAGGACCCAGGGACTTTCAGGATTAAAAGAGAGACTAAATTCCTCAACTTAAAACACGTCACAGAGAGTGTTTGCACATGTCACATGAGGCCCCATCCCTTCCCTTCACCACTTTATAATCATGTCCTATAACTTTGTCAAAACCTAAGTACTTATACATTTATGTTGTTCTCTGTTTGCACTACTGAAATTACTCTACTTATTAGTCATATAGTTAAGGTACAAAGTATTAATACAGTCTTCAAAATACCTAGTGTATACCTATGTAGTTTTAGAATCACTCTGTCATAGGATCCCATGTAACCTGAAAAAAAAGATTAGATTGGTTTATAACATTTCACATTGTACCTATTGTACCTATTGAAGGACTGCAATCATTTCAAACAATGAATTAGCAATATGTTCTTATTGTAACAGTCTGCCCATACCTAATCACTTATGAGGCAAATTTAGAAGCATCCTGTGCCAACAATATGTCACTTATTGTAACATAGTGATGGCGCAAGACACTCTTTCATATTTACAAGGAGAGGAAAAGGCACTTTGTGTATCTTTTCTTTTCCATGTAAATACGACCTCCTCATACACACCACTTTGCGTTGAAGGGGCGTTCTATAATTGTTGCTGTGTGTGTTTACACAGAACACTCATAGAACAACACACATCCCCAAACTTATCATAAATCATAAATCTGGTGTGTGAATGCTGCACCATTCTCCAATTGGAGTAGCAAGGCTCAACATGGAAAATTGTTTTCATTTCACCTCATTTTTTCTCTTTTAATATATGCTGCATTGCACATCATACATTGAAGGAGAAAAATGCCTTCACTGATTGTTTTTGTGCAGGAAGGTGTGCCTTCCTGCACAAAAAAAACTACACACGACACAGATATTCTTGCACCATGATGCAAGAGTACCTGTGTCACCACATGGCTGAAGTTTAAGCGGCAGTGCAGAGGGAAGCATAGACTTGCAACATATTTATGGACATATGTTGCATCCCTGTGCTTTGGAAGTACCACAGCACACTGCATCGAAAGAGGTTACAGTGTCATGCTGCAGCACTTCCATATAGTTCTGCACTTATACATTCACCATACACTACTAATGCATTTTATCAGTCAATTATACACTACGCGTACATTCAATCAAACTTTCACACACTATCATACAAATATAGCTCTTTTTTTAACCAGTGAAGTTAGTTCTGAAAATAACTTTTTTTGTGCTTTTTTTGTACAATTTTGTGAATTTTGGGGGTTTTTTTCAATGAAAAAAATTGAACAGGAGGAACAAAACAATCAACTGCAGGAAAAAAAAACAAGAGTCTAGCACCCATGGTTTTCCTGTACTCTGCAAATAAGATGCACAGACTGCTCCCCGTAACACAATATTCTGTTGCACTTAATGCAGTGTATCTTGACTTGATCAAACTGCGGATGTATGTGCAGATGTTGTGGCGATGACGCAGTACCAGAGGTGCTTGCAACTGCAGGTGTTGGGTTTTGGGGCAGTCTTCTACACTCCTCGTTCACCAGGTTCACAGGGTGCAGTGTCTTCAGGTGCTTTAGCATGCTTGCGGTCCCGCAAGAGTACTTTTTGGTGGGGTCACCTCTTGACAGGACCTTTTTGCAGATCTTACAGGTGACTTTAGCCGCATTTACTTTTTTTTTTCCTTCAGGAAATTAAAAAATGTTCCAAACAACAGATGTGCACCACTCAGGGCGTGGAGGTTCTGCAACAAATCCATCATCAGATGAGTGTTTAGAGTCTGATGGTTGAAGCTGTCCAGAAACCATTGTTTTGGAACGGAAAGCAGTAGCAGTTGTGCAATCAGCCAAAAAAAGTTCATCTGAGCTCTCAGATGTTCCTCCAAAGAAGGTCTTAAAAATATGATTGAAATAGGTAGGGTCCTTCAATAGTTACAATAGGAAATGTTATTAACCAATCAAATCTTTTTTTTTCAGGTCACATGGGGTCCGCGCACAGTGCGCACAGGCAGCACACACCAACACGACTTCGCAAAATTGCATTTAAATCTAATATAAGTTTATTAAAGTAAAAGTATATTATTTTTATGATTATCTTAGATAATGTCTGGACCTAATATGTATATTAAATACATATATATAGATCATTTTAGACATTTAAAAATTTGGGGGGAGTCACCCACCCACCGCGTCGAACATGTATATGACGTCACGCGCAAGCGAGCGAGCGTCGCGTAAAGTAATATGTATGTGTCGTGTTTGCGCCTGGAGTCGCGTACCAGTCGCATAGCAACCGCGCAGGAAAATACGCACCCATCGCACATCCTATGCGGATCCTAGACAACAATCCTAACTTGGCGGCTAGCTTCCGCGCAGTGATAGAGAAAGGTACGCTTTGGGTGCGTGACTCCCCAAAAAATTTGGAACAAATAAATTTAAAAAAGTAAATAATATAAATATATTAAAAACATATAAAATACATAAAAACATTATTTTCAATATTTTAAAGAACATTTTTCTATTTATATTACAAATAGATAATGTAATAAAAAAATTAAATATGTAAAAATAAATAGTTAAGAAAAATGCAGAAAATCAGTACCAAAAAGGAAATATAAAATGAATTATAGTTAAAAATTGTCATTTAAAAAACCTTTGTAATTCACTGATAAAACCATAGGTTTCAGACATGTTATAGTTAGGAATTAGCATTTAATAAACCTTAGAAATTCACTTAAAAAACTATAGTTTTCAGGGATGTTATAGTTAGCTGAACATTTCACTCCTACAAAACCATTGAAATTCCTCCATTATAGTTAGTTGTACTAACTATAACTTGTGCGCCCGCACTTAACTGCTGATGATGTCACATGTTACATCATTCATGACATGGTCAGTCACATCGCTGATGACATCTCAAATGACATCACTAATGACATCATCCACATGACAATCTGATACACCTCATCATACACTTGTATAACCTTTCAACACTCATTATAAAATATGGAGTACCATATTTGAAACCATTGACACACCAATACAAGTTTCTAAAAAAACCCACTCAGTGATTCCTACATCTACACACACATCTAAACACTTACCTATAGATTCACTCATACATGCTGACAAAGATCAATAGAACACTATTTAATACACTTATACACCTACATCACACACCAGCACACATCCTATTCACTTATGCACTCATCCTACTCACTTATGCAAACAATTGATCATACTTACATTTACTCAGCTACACACTTATACACACACCACTTTATTGATTCATATAGATAGTAACTCATGCTTAGTGTGTTATAAAATCACTATTACAAGTAAACAGTTTTCCATACAGTCACTCAAATCACTGAGTCTTATGTATATGTATTTATATACAACAACTGTCACATACCCTGCCTTTTATATTTCTACTTTGTTGGACATGTATCATTGAGAAATATATTTATTCATCACCACACCCATAAAGAGATTCACTCACCCAAACAACTATTTCCACATGCAGTCTTAACCTCATATACGTACTAAATCAACTATTTACATAACTTGGACAGTCACACACCTCCCACCCACCACACACACATTTATTCTCCCATACACTCATTTAACTAATCAATAACTAATATAGACTTTCACATAGCTAGTAACCAACTTATGCAATAGTTTACACAACAAGAGACAGACTGAAAAAGATATTCACACGGTTTATACACTATCCTATATATTTAGTGAGACACTTTAAATTAGTCACTTAAACAGTCAATCATACTGCTAGTAAATCCGCCATCCACATACTTAAACTTCTCTACTCATTCTTCAATTTCAGATTGCTCTATAAATAATATATATTTAAATAACGAACCAAACCACATTCACTGGATTATGTCATCAGTGATGTCATTTGAGATGTCATCAGTGATGTCACTGACCATCTCATGAATGATGAAATATGTGGCATCATTATTATTATTATTATAGGTAGTTTTGTAGCGCGCTCTGCTACTGGGGAGTATCCTGGCGCGTTGCGGAGGTGACCAAACATAACACAGAGAGACAGCCTAGGCCTGACAAACAAACAGATGGGTCTTGAGATCCTTTTTAAACTTGGATAAACACTGGGCGGTACGCAAATGAAGAGGGAGAGCATTCCAAGCCTTCGCAGTTACCACTGAAATAGATTGGCCGCCCAGCCGAGCCCGCTTATAGCGGGGAAGAGTCAGTTTGGCCATCGAGGCCGACCTGAGACAGTGAGAAGGAGTGTAGAAGGAAAAGCGCTTCCTCAGGTAGCCGGGGCCTAGGTCATGGACAGCTCTAAATGACAGCACGAGAGATTTGAACATAATTCTCTGAGCTACAGGGAGCCAGTGGAGCGCGCGCATATGTGACCGAGCGCTCTGCCATTTCGGAATGCTAAACAAGAGGCGGACCGCGGCGTTCTGGACAACCTGCAGTCGTTTGACCAGATACGCCGGGATACCACAAAACAGTGCATTAGCATAGTCCAATCTGGACAAGATGAGGGCACGCGCAACCGTTTCCCTAGCTTCTCTGGGCAGCAGAGGGAAGAATTTTCTTAAAGCCCTTAGCGTAGCAAAACAGGTCCCTGACAGCTTCTTGATATGGTCCTCATCAACAGTGGATTTATAGTACAACTAACTATAACTGAGGAATGTCAATGGTTTTGTACGAGTGAAATGTCCAGCTAACTATAACACCCCTGAAACCTATGTTTTTTTCAGCTAATATATATATATATATGTATGTATTACCTACTGGCCGTCACCAGCAGGTAGTTATAGTTAGGACCTAGTTTCCATAGGAAAAGCGTTTTTTGTTTTCTCAATATCTTTGGCGCCGGTTGACGAATCTTCACGAAATTTTCAAAACTAGTGGCCCGCTCCGGTCAGCTCCTGTCTTGAAAGTTTCGGGGTAGAACCGAGTCACAAGAAAACAGTGAAACACAGTGAAAACACATGAAAAGGGGCAAGGTAGAAACACCCTGACCCCCTAGGCCTGCTCAGGGGGTCCCACAAGGACCCCACGACCAAAAAAGCATTTAACAAAAAAAAGTCTGAATTTGCGCTGGGGTGTAAAAAGGGGCGTGGCCTTGGACCACCCCTCTGCAACGCAGCTCTGTGGCGCTTAATGGAGGTTCCTGGTGGGCTAGTTGGAGCCCAGGGACCCTCAGGATTCAAGGGGACTGAATCCCACAACTTAAATCGTTCCACGGGATGCTTTTGCACACTTGTCACATCAGGCCCTACCCTGTCCCTTCCCCACTGTGCAAACTGGCCCTCTAGTGCGTTGTAAGTTGGGGATTCAGTCCTCTTGAATCCTGAGGGTACGTTGGGTCTAACTAGCCCACCAGGTACCTCCAGTAAGCGCCACAGAGCTGCGTTGCAGAGAGGTTTACAAAGGGGCGTGCCCATATACCACCTCTCTGCAACGCAAGTCTGTGGTGCTTACTAGAGGTACCTGGTGGGCTAGTTGGCCCCCAGGAACCCTCAGGATTCAAGGGGAATTAATCCCCTAACCTAAAACCTGCCAGGGGGCGCGTTTGCACAGTGGTGAAGAGAGGGGGCTGGACTGATGTGACATGTGTGTACTTATCCAATCACTTCGCTAAAACACAAGCACTTATAAATTCACCATGCACTCTCCTTGCAGTACTCTAATCATCCAGTCAGTACCCATGCACTCATGCAATGACCCATACACTAATACATGCACTGCTACAATACTCTGAGCACTACTGATGCTGTCCAGCCATCGCCCAGTCAGTACCCATGCACTCCTTCAATCACCCAGCCAGCACTATGTACTTATCCAATCAATCCACCAAAACCCAAGCACTTATAAATTCACCATACACTCTCCCTGCAGTACTCTTATCTTTCAGTCAGTACCCATGTACTCATGGAATGGCTCAGGCACTAACACATGCACTGCTGCAATACCCTGAGCACTACTGATTCTGTCCATCCATCACCCTGTCAGTACCCATGCACTCCTTCAATCACCCAGCCAGCATTATGTACTTATCCAACCAATCCACCAAAACCCAAGCACTTATAAATTCACCATGCACTCTCCCTGCAGTACTCTTATCTTCCAGTCAGTACCCATGTACTCATGGAATGGCCCAGGCACTAACACATGCACTGCTTCAATCCGCTAAGCACTTCCCATGCAGACCTCTAACCACCTACACACTACTGATGCACTCCTCCAATTATCCAGGCAGTACCATGCACTCCAGAAATCCCTCCATCACTACCCATACACTCCTCCAATCACCCAGTCAGCACTATGTACTTATCCAATCACTCCGCCAAAACCCAAGCAGTTATAAAATCACCATGCACTGTCCTTGCAGCACTCTAATCATCCAGTCACTACCCATGTACTCATGCAATGACCCAGTCACTAACACATGCACTGCTGCAATCCATTGAGGACTACCTATGCAGGCTAGTAATCTCCCTAGTACTACCTATGCAGTCCTCCAAACACCCAGCCAGTCCTATGTCCTTATCCAATCACAGCCCCAAAACGCAAGCACTTATAAATTCACCATGCACTCTCCTCGCAGTATTCTAATTATCCAGTTACTACCCATGTAGTCATGCAATGATCCAGGGACTAACTGATCACTGTTACAATCCCATATGCCCTACCCATGCAGTCCTCTAACCACCTACACACTTCTCATTTTTTCCTTCAATTACCCTGGTAGTACCCATGCAGTCCAGCAATCACCCTGTCACTCCCCGTGTTGTCCTCTAGTCACCCAGCCACTACCATGAACTAATCCAAACACTCCACCAATACCCACGCACTTATAATTGCACTCAGGCATTCTCCTTGCAGTATTCCAATCTTTCAGTCAGTAGCTATGTACTCGTGCAATGATCCAGGCACTAACTGATCACTGTTACAATCCCACATGCCCTACCCATACAGTCCTGTACCCACTTACACACTTCTATTTTGCTCCTTCAATTCCCCAGGGAGTACCCATGCAGTCCTGCAATCACACTGTCACACCCTGTGCACTTATCCTGTCACCCAGCCACTACCATGTACTAATCCAAACACTCCTCCAATACCCAAGCACTTATACATTCACCACTCACTCTCCTTGCAGTACTCTAATTATCCACTCAGTACCCATGTACTCATGCAATGACCCAGTCACTAACACATGCACTGCTGCAATACCTTGCGGACTACCTATGCAGTCCAGTAATCTCCCTGGGACTATCTATGCTGTCATCCAATCACCCAGCCAATCCTATGTGCTTATCCAATCACTGCGCCAAAACCCAAGCACTTATAAAATCACCATGCACTCTCCTTGTAGCACTCAAATCATCCAGTCACTACTCATTTACTCATGCAATGACCCAGGCATTAACTCATGGCAAATACAGAGGAGGTCATGCTAATCACAGGGGTACCCCAACGCATAGTGTTCCTTAGTGTATGCAGGTGTTTTCACTGAATGCTAAGTGTCTTTTAGCATAGCACTGGCTCTAGGCCTGGTTAGTCAGAGTAAGTTACCAACAGTACCCATCAGTAAAACGTTGGGGGCACAGGAGGACTTTCTGCACCTCTGTTGGGTCTATCTGCATTTGTCTTGCTTCTTTCTGCGCTTTTCTGCCTCTTTTTTCACATGTCCTACCTTTGTAGGCATAGTTAGAAATATTCATTTAAAAAACCTTTGAAATTCACTGAAAAAAACCATAGGTTTCAGGGACGTTATATTAGAAATTAGCATTTAAAAAATCTTGGAAATTCACTGGAAAAAAACGTAGGTTTCAGGGACGTTATAGTTAGTTGGAGATTTCACTCGTACAAAACCATTTGAAATGTGGCAGTTATAGTTAGTAGACCTAACTATAACTCAAGCTCCCGCAATGCACTGCTGATGACGTCACATATTACATCACTCATGAAATGCTCAGTGACATTTCTGATGACATCTCAAATGACATCACTGATGACATCATCCACGTGATCATTTGATGCACTTCCTCATACCCTAATAAAACCTTTCCTACACCCACTCTAAAATACAGACCACCAATATTGTAACCATAGACAGACCAATAGCAGTTAGTACATACCTGCTCAGTGATTCACACGTCTACACACCAACCCATACAGTCACTCATACACACAGTCATTCATCTATACAGCCACTGATATATCCATTCATACACCCATATAGACACTCACACACTGCCACTCACCCAAAGAGTTACTCATACACTTGGTAAGTCATGCAAAGAAACTATCACACACCCATTTCCTTGCTATACAGTCGTATACACACCACAGCACTTTTTTTACAGATACTAACACATACTTATTGTCTTAAACAATCACTCATAGAAACACACACTCATCCATACAGATGTTCTTGCAATCACTCACTCTCAGATATAGTCATTTATATACTCCAACACTCACATATACTGCTCAAAACATATGTGGTTACTCACACATGTACCACTGAGACACCCATTCACTCACCAACACACCCATACACACACTCACCCGCCCATCCAGCTGTTTCCATATGTACTCTTGAACCCATACACCCAGTGAAACAACCACGCACATATCTATGCACAGTCACCCCCCCACTCACCCACATAGACACTCAGGCACCCATACAGATACTCAGGAAACCAATAAATAACCCATATAGACACTCATGTAGCTACTCACCAAGCCATGCAGCGCTTACACACCAACTAACAGACTAATAAAGACATTCACACAGTTTAGTCACTAACCCATGCATTCAGTAAGACAAATGTAATCACTCACTTATACATTCAGTCACACACCTACGAAATCATCAATTCAGACACTCATACACCCACTCATACTTCAGTACACCTTGGCAAGGTGTGGCGGAACACCGAAACGCGTAGATTTGAAACGCTATCAGCCCCTTAAAAAGTATTATCAAAAATAATAAACAAGTGTTTAAAAAAGGCACCCAAACCTTCTGCAGTGGCATCTTCATGTGGGAGCAACCTCATGGATTTTGTGTTTAGCAGCTGTGCTCGGCCGCGAAGATGCTCGCTGTTTTTTCTGCAGATCCCGCGCCAGGGATACACCTAGCGCACAGGAGCAGAAGGGCCGGTTTGAAGATGCTGGGATTGCAGCTCGGCTGTGTTCTAAATTCCAGACCAACCCACTGGGGAAATACAAGACTACGAGTGCAGGCTGTGGCGGCACCCACTCGGGTTCGAAGGTGAGAAACTACAGGTACCATCATGCCAAGCGGCATACGCCCACAGAGGCGGGACTTGGAGCACTTATCAAGGTGTTTCTCATCGAATGCAAGCCACTCCCTGTTTCCTGCCCGTGATCAAGGACACAAGCTGTTTGAAACGCGTTGGGCATTTTACTAATTGCAGATGGTGTTTTTACCTGCCGCGCTGTACCACTTCAAATAAAAGGCACCCAAACCTTCTGCAGTGGCATCTTCATGTGGGAGCAACCTCATGGATTTTGTGTTTAGCGGCTGTGCTTGGCCGCGAAGATGCTCGCTGTTTTTTCTGCAGATGCCGCGCCAGGGATACACCTAGCGCACAGGAGCAGAAGGGCCGGTTTGAAGATGCTGGGATTGCAGCTCGGCTGTGTTCTAAATTCCAGACCAACCCACTGGGGAAATACAAGACTACGAGTGCAGGCTGTGGCGGCACCCACTCGGGTTCGAAGGTGAGAAACTACAGGTACCATCATGCCATGCGGCATACGCCCACAGAGGCGGGACTTGGAGCACTTATCAAGGTGTTTCTCATCGAATGCAAGCCACTCCCTGTTTCCTGCCCGTGATCAAGGACACAAGCTGTTTGAAACGCGTTGGGCATTTTACTAATTGCAGATGGTGTTTTTACCTGCCGCGCTGTACCACTTCAAATAAAAGGCACCCAAACCTTCTGCAGTGGCATCTTCATGTGGGAGCAACCTCATGGATTTTGTGTTTAGCGGCTGTGCTCGGCCGCGAAGATGCTCGCTGTTTTTTCTGCAGATCCCGCGCCAGGGATACACCTAGCGCACAGGAGCAGAAGGGCCGGTTTGAAGATGCTGGGATTGCAGCTCGGCTGTGTTCTAAATTCCAGACCAACCCACTGGGGAAATACAAGACTACGAGTGCAGGCTGTGGCGGCACCCACTCGGGTTCGAAGGTGAGAAACTACAGGTACCATCATGCCATGCGGCATACGCCCACAGAGGCGGGACTTGGAGCACTTATCAAGGTGTTTCTCATCGAATGCAAGCCACTCCCTGTTTCCTGCCCGTGATCAAGGACACAAGCTGTTTGAAACGCGTTGGGCATTTTACTAATTGCAGATGGTGTTTTTACCTGCCGCGCTGTACCACTTCAAATAAAAGGCACCCAAACCTTCTGCAGTGGCATCTTCATGTGGGAGCAACCTCATGGATTTTGTGTTTAGCGGCTGTGCTCGGCCGCGAAGATGCTCGCTGTTTTTTCTGCAGATCCCGCACCAGGGATACACCTAGCGCACAGGAGCAGAAGGGCCGGTTTGAAGATGCTGGGATTGCAGCTCGGCTGTGTTCTAAATTCCAGACCAACCCACTGGGGAAATACAAGACTACGAGTGCAGGCTGTGGCGGCACCCACTCGGGTTCGAAGGTGAGAAACTACAGGTACCATCATGCCAAGCGGCATACGCCCACAGAGGCGGGACTTGGAGCACTTATCAAGGTGTTTCTCATCGAATGCAAGCCACTCCCTGTTTCCTGCCCGTGATCAAGGACACAAGCTGTTTGAAACGCGTTGGGCATTTTACTAATTGCAGATGGTGTTTTTACCTGCCGCGCTGTACCACTTCAAATAAAAGGCACCCAAACCTTCTGCAGTGGCATCTTCATGTGGGAGCAACCTCATGGATTTTGTGTTTAGCGGCTGTGCTTGGCCGCGAAGATGCTCGCTGTTTTTTCTGCAGATCCCGCGCCAGGGATACACCTAGCGCACAGGAGCAGAAGGGCCGGTTTGAAGATGCTGGGATTGCAGCTCGGCTGTGTTCTAAATTCCAGACCAACCCACTGGGGAAATACAAGACTACGAGTGCAGGCTGTGGCGGCACCCACTCGGGTTCGAAGGTGAGAAACTACAGGTACCATCATGCCATGCGGCATACGCCCACAGAGGCGGGACTTGGAGCACTTATCAAGGTGTTTCTCATCGAATGCAAGCCACTCCCTGTTTCCTGCCCGTGATCAAGGACACAAGCTGTTTGAAACGCGTTGGGCATTTTACTAATTGCAGATGGTGTTTTTACCTGCCGCGCTGTACCACTTCAAATAAAAGGCACCCAAACCTTCTGCAGTGGCATCTTCATGTGGGAGCAACCTCATGGATTTTGTGTTTAGCGGCTGTGCTCGGCCGCGAAGATGCTCGCTGTTTTTTCTGCAGATCCCGCGCCAGGGATACACCTAGCGCACAGGAGCAGAAGGGCCGGTTTGAAGATGCTGGGATTGCAGCTCGGCTGTGTTCTAAATTCCAGACCAACCCACTGGGGAAATACAAGACTACGAGTGCAGGCTGTGGCGGCACCCACTCGGGTTCGAAGGTGAGAAACTACAGGTACCATCATGCCATGCGGCATACGCCCACAGAGGCGGGACTTGGAGCACTTATCAAGGTGTTTCTCATCGAATGCAAGCCACTCCCTGTTTCCTGCCCGTGATCAAGGACACAAGCTGTTTGAAACGCGTTGGGCATTTTACTAATTGCAGATGGTGTTTTTACCTGCCGCGCTGTACCATTTCAAATAAAAGGCACCCAAACCTTCTGCAGTGGCATCTTCATGTGGGAGCAACCTCATGGATTTTGTGTTTAGCGGCTGTGCTCGGCCGCGAAGATGCTCGCTGTTTTTTCTGCAGATCCCGCACCAGGGATACACCTAGCGCACAGGAGCAGAAGGGCCGGTTTGAAGATGCTGGGATTGCAGCTCGGCTGTGTTCTAAATTCCAGACCAACCCACTGGGGAAATACAAGACTACGAGTGCAGGCTGTGGCGGCACCCACTCGGGTTCGAAGGTGAGAAACTACAGGTACCATCATGCCATGCGGCATACTACCACAGAGGCGGGACTTGGAGCACTTATCAAGGTGTTTCTCATCGAATGCAAGCCACTCCCTGTTTCCTGCCCGTGATCAAGGACACAAGCTGTTTGAAACGCGTTGGGCATTTTACTAATTGCAGATGGTGTTTTTACCTGCCGCGCTGTACCACTTCAAATAAAAGGCACCCAAACCTTCTGCAGTGGCATCTTCATGTGGGAGCAACCTCATGGATTTTGTGTTTAGCGGCTGTGCTCGGCCGCGAAGATGCTCGCTGTTTTTTCTGCAGATCCCGCGCCAGGGATACACCTAGCGCACAGGAGCAGAAGGGCCGGTTTGAAGATGCTGGGATTGCAGCTCGGCTGTGTTCTAAATTCCAGACCAACCCACTGGGGAAATACAAGACTACGAGTGCAGGCTGTGGCGGCACCCACTCGGGTTCGAAGGTGAGAAACTACAGGTACCATCATGCCATGCGGCATACGCCCACAGAGGCGGGACTTGGAGCACTTATCAAGGTGTTTCTCATCGAATGCAAGCCACTCCCTGTTTCCTGCCCGTGATCAAGGACACAAGCTGTTTGAAACGCGTTGGGCATTTTACTAATTGCAGATGGTGTTTTTACCTGCCGCGCTGTACCACTTCAAATAAAAGGCACCCAAACCTTCTGCAGTGGCATCTTCATGTGGGAGCAACCTCATGGATTTTGTGTTTAGCGGCTGTGCTCGGCCGCGAAGATGCTCGCTGTTTTTTCTGCAGATCCCGCGCCAGGGATACACCTAGCGCACAGGAGCAGAAGGGCCGGTTTGAAGATGCTGGGATTGCAGCTCGGCTGTGTTCTAAATTCCAGACCAACCCACTGGGGAAATACAAGACTACGAGTGCAGGCTGTGGCGGCACCCACTCGGGTTCGAAGGTGAGAAACTACAGGTACCATCATGCCATGCGGCATACGCCCACAGAGGCGGGACTTGGAGCACTTATCAAGGTGTTTCTCATCGAATGCAAGCCACTCCCTGTTTCCTGCCCGTGATCAAGGACACAAGCTGTTTGAAACGCGTTGGGCATTTTACTAATTGCAGATGGTGTTTTTACCTGCCGCGCTGTACCACTTCAAATAAAAGGCACCCAAACCTTCTGCAGTGGCATCTTCATGTGGGAGCAACCTCATGGATTTTGTGTTTAGCGGCTGTGCTCGGCCGCGAAGATGCTCGCTGTTTTTTCTGCAGATCCCGCGCCAGGGATACACCTAGCGCACAGGAGCAGAAGGGCCGGTTTGAAGATGCTGGGATTGCAGCTCGGCTGTGTTCTAAATTCCAGACCAACCCACTGGGGAAATACAAGACTACGAGTGCAGGCTGTGGCGGCACCCACTCGGGTTCGAAGGTGAGAAACTACAGGTACCATCATGCCATGCGGCATACGCCCACAGAGGCGGGACTTGGAGCACTTATCAAGGTGTTTCTCATCGAATGCAAGCCACTCCCTGTTTCCTGCCCGTGATCAAGGACACAAGCTGTTTGAAACGCGTTGGGCATTTTACTAATTGCAGATGGTGTTTTTACCTGCCGCGCTGTACCACTTCAAATAAAAGGCACCCAAACCTTCTGCAGTGGCATCTTCATGTGGGAGCAACCTCATGGATTTTGTGTTTAGCGGCTGTGCTCGGCCGCGAAGATGCTCGCTGTTTTTTCTGCAGATCCCGCGCCAGGGATACACCTAGCGCACAGGAGCAGAAGGGCCGGTTTGAAGATGCTGGGATTGCAGCTCGGCTGTGTTCTAAATTCCAGACCAACCCACTGGGGAAATACAAGACTACGAGTGCAGGCTGTGGCGGCACCCACTCGGGTTCGAAGGTGAGAAACTACAGGTACCATCATGCCATGCGGCATACGCCCACAGAGGCGGGACTTGGAGCACTTATCAAGGTGTTTCTCATCGAATGCAAGCCACTCCCTGTTTCCTGCCCGTGATCAAGGACACAAGCTGTTTGAAACGCGTTGGGCATTTTACTAATTGCAGATGGTGTTTTTACCTGCCGCGCTGTACCACTTCAAATAAAAGGCACCCAAACCTTCTGCAGTGGCATCTTCATGTGGGAGCAACCTCATGGATTTTGTGTTTAGCGGCTGTGCTCGGCCGCGAAGATGCTCGCTGTTTTTTCTGCAGATCCCGCACCAGGGATACACCTAGCGCACAGGAGCAGAAGGGCCGGTTTGAAGATGCTGGGATTGCAGCTCGGCTGTGTTCTAAATTCCAGACCAACCCACTGGGGAAATACAAGACTACGAGTGCAGGCTGTGGCGGCACCCACTCGGGTTCGAAGGTGAGAAACTACAGGTACCATCATGCCAAGCGGCATACGCCCACAGAGGCGGGACTTGGAGCACTTATCAAGGTGTTTCTCATCGAATGCAAGCCACTCCCTGTTTCCTGCCCGTGATCAAGGACACAAGCTGTTTGAAACGCGTTGGGCATTTTACTAATTGCAGATGGTGTTTTTACCTGCCGCGCTGTACCACTTCAAATAAAAGGCACCCAAACCTTCTGCAGTGGCATCTTCATGTGGGAGCAACCTCATGGATTTTGTGTTTAGCGGCTGTGCTTGGCCGCGAAGATGCTCGCTGTTTTTTCTGCAGATCCCACGCCAGGGATACACCTAGCGCACAGGAGCAGAAGGGCCGGTTTGAAGATGCTGGGATTGCAGCTCGGCTGTGTTCTAAATTCCAGACCAACCCACTGGGGAAATACAAGACTACGAGTGCAGGCTGTGGCGGCACCCACTCGGGTTCGAAGGTGAGAAACTACAGGTACCATCATGCCATGCGGCATACGCCCACAGAGGCGGGACTTGGAGCACTTATCAAGGTGTTTCTCATCGAATGCAAGCCACTCCCTGTTTCCTGCCCGTGATCAAGGACACAAGCTGTTTGAAACGCGTTGGGCATTTTACTAATTGCAGATGGTGTTTTTACCTGCCGCGCTGTACCACTTCAAATAAAAGGCACCCAAACCTTCTGCAGTGGCATCTTCATGTGGGAGCAACCTCATGGATTTTGTGTTTAGCGGCTGTGCTCGGCCGCGAAGATGCTCGCTGTTTTTTCTGCAGATCCCGCGCCAGGGATACACCTAGCGCACAGGAGCAGAAGGGCCGGTTTGAAGATGCTGGGATTGCAGCTCGGCTGTGTTCTAAATTCCAGACCAACCCACTGGGGAAATACAAGACTACGAGTGCAGGCTGTGGCGGCACCCACTCGGGTTCGAAGGTGAGAAACTACAGGTACCATCATGCCATGCGGCATACGCCCACAGAGGCGGGACTTGGAGCACTTATCAAGGTGTTTCTCATCGAATGCAAGCCACTCCCTGTTTCCTGCCCGTGATCAAGGACACAAGCTGTTTGAAACGCGTTGGGCATTTTACTAATTGCAGATGGTGTTTTTACCTGCCGCGCTGTACCATTTCAAATAAAAGGCACCCAAACCTTCTGCAGTGGCATCTTCATGTGGGAGCAACCTCATGGATTTTGTGTTTAGCGGCTGTGCTCGGCCGCGAAGATGCTCGCTGTTTTTTCTGCAGATCCCGCACCAGGGATACACCTAGCGCACAGGAGCAGAAGGGCCGGTTTGAAGATGCTGGGATTGCAGCTCGGCTGTGTTCTAAATTCCAGACCAACCCACTGGGGAAATACAAGACTACGAGTGCAGGCTGTGGCGGCACCCACTCGGGTTCGAAGGTGAGAAACTACAGGTACCATCATGCCATGCGGCATACTCCCACAGAGGCGGGACTTGGAGCACTTATCAAGGTGTTTCTCATCGAATGCAAGCCACTCCCTGTTTCCTGCCCGTGATCAAGGACACAAGCTGTTTGAAACGCGTTGGGCATTTTACTAATTGCAGATGGTGTTTTTACCTGCCGCGCTGTACCACTTCAAATAAAAGGCACCCAAACCTTCTGCAGTGGCATCTTCATGTGGGAGCAACCTCATGGATTTTGTGTTTAGCGGCTGTGCTCGGCCGCGAAGATGCTCGCTGTTTTTTCTGCAGATCCCGCGCCAGGGATACACCTAGCGCACAGGAGCAGAAGGGCCGGTTTGAAGATGCTGGGATTGCAGCTCGGCTGTGTTCTAAATTCCAGACCAACCCACTGGGGAAATACAAGACTACGAGTGCAGGCTGTGGCGGCACCCACTCGGGTTCGAAGGTGAGAAACTACAGGTACCATCATGCCATGCGGCATACGCCCACAGAGGCGGGACTTGGAGCACTTATCAAGGTGTTTCTCATCGAATGCAAGCCACTCCCTGTTTCCTGCCCGTGATCAAGGACACAAGCTGTTTGAAACGCGTTGGGCATTTTACTAATTGCAGATGGTGTTTTTACCTGCCGCGCTGTACCACTTCAAATAAAAGGCACCCAAACCTTCTGCAGTGGCATCTTCATGTGGGAGCAACCTCATGGATTTTGTGTTTAGCGGCTGTGCTCGGCCGCGAAGATGCTCGCTGTTTTTTCTGCAGATCCCGCGCCAGGGATACACCTAGCGCACAGGAGCAGAAGGGCCGGTTTGAAGATGCTGGGATTGCAGCTCGGCTGTGTTCTAAATTCCAGACCAACCCACTGGGGAAATACAAGACTACGAGTGCAGGCTGTGGCGGCACCCACTCGGGTTCGAAGGTGAGAAACTACAGGTACCATCATGCCATGCGGCATACGCCCACAGAGGCGGGACATGGAGCACTTATCAAGGTGTTTCTCATCGAATGCAAGCCACTCCCTGTTTCCTGCCCGTGATCAAGGACACAAGCTGTTTGAAACGCGTTGGGCATTTTACTAATTGCAGATGGTGTTTTTACCTGCCGCGCTGTACCACTTCAAATAAAAGGCACCCAAACCTTCTGCAGTGGCATCTTCATGTGGGAGCAACCTCATGGATTTTGTGTTTAGCGGCTGTGCTCGGCCGCGAAGATGCTCGCTGTTTTTTCTGCAGATCCCGCGCCAGGGATACACCTAGCGCACAGGAGCAGAAGGGCCGGTTTGAAGATGCTGGGATTGCAGCTCGGCTGTGTTCTAAATTCCAGACCAACCCACTGGGGAAATACAAGACTACGAGTGCAGGCTGTGGCGGCACCCACTCGGGTTCGAAGGTGAGAAACTACAGGTACCATCATGCCATGCGGCATACGCCCACAGAGGCGGGACTTGGAGCACTTATCAAGGTGTTTCTCATCGAATGCAAGCCACTCCCTGTTTCCTGCCCGTGATCAAGGACACAAGCTGTTTGAAACGCGTTGGGCATTTTACTAATTGCAGATGGTGTTTTTACCTGCCGCGCTGTACCACTTCAAATAAAAGGCACCCAAACCTTCTGCAGTGGCATCTTCATGTGGGAGCAACCTCATGGATTTTGTGTTTAGCGGCTGTGCTCGGCCGCGAAGATGCTCGCTGTTTTTTCTGCAGATCCCGCGCCAGGGATACACCTAGCGCACTGGAGCAGAAGGGCCGGTTTGAAGATGCTGGGATTGCAGCTCGGCTGTGTTCTAAATTCCAGACCAACCCACTGGGGAAATACAAGACTACAAGTGCAGGCTGTGGCGGCACCCACTCGGGTTCGAAGGTGAGAAACTACAGGTACCATCATGCCATGCGGCATACGCCCACAGAGGCGGGACTTGGAGCACTTATCAAGGTGTTTCTCATCGAATGCAAGCCACTCCCTGTTTCCTGCCCGTGATCAAGGACACAAGCTGTTTGAAACGCGTTGGGCATTTTACTAATTGCAGATGGTGTTTTTACCTGCCGCGCTGTACCACTTCAAATAAAAGCACCCAAACCTTCTGCAGTGGCATCTTCATGTGGGAGCAACCTCATGGATTTTGTGTTTAGCGGCTGTGCTCGGCCGCGAAGATGCTCGCTGTTTTTTCTGCAGATCCCGCGCTAGGGATACACCTAGCGCACAGGAGCAGAAGGGCCGGTTTGAAGATGCTGGGATTGCAGCTCGGCTGTGTTCTAAATTCCAGACCAACCCACTGGGGAAATACAAGACTACGAGTGCAGGCTGTGGCGGCACCCACTCGGGTTCGAAGGTGAGAAACTACAGATACCATCATGCCATGCGGCATACGCCCACAGAGGCGGGACTTGGAGCACTTATCAAGGTGTTTCTCATGGAATGCAAGCCACTCCCTGTTTCCTGCCCGTGATCAAGGACACAAGCTGTTTGAAACGCGTTGGGCATTTTACTAATTGCAGATGGTGTTTTTACCTGCCACGCTGTACCACTTCAAATAAAAGGCACCCAAACCTTCTGCAGTGGCATCTTCATGTGGGAGCAACCTCATGGATTTTGTGTTTAGCGGCTGTGCTCGGCCGCGAAGATGCTCGCTGTTTTTTCTGCAGATCCCGCGCCAGGGATACACCTAGCGCACTGGAGCAGAAGGGCCGGTTTGAAGATGCTGGGATTGCAGCTCGGCTGTGTTCTAAATTCCAGACCAACCCACTGGGGAAATACAAGACTACGAGTGCAGGCTGTGGCGGCACCCACTCGGGTTCGAAGGTGAGAAACTACAGGTACCATCATGCCATGCGGCATACGCCCACAGAGGCGGGACTTGGAGCACTTATCAAGGTGTTTCTCATCGAATGCAAGCCACTCCCTATTTCCTGCCCGTGATCAAGGACACAAGCTGTTTGAAACGCGTTGGGCATTTTACTAATTGCAGATGGTGTTTTTACCTGCCGCGCTGTACCACTTCAAATAAAAGCACCCAAACCTTCTGCAGTGGCATCTTCATGTGGGAGCAACCTCATGGATTTTGTGTTTAGCGGCTGTGCTCGGCCGCGAAGATGCTCGCTGTTTTTTCTGCAGATCCCGCGCCAGGGATACACCTAGCGCACAGGAGCAGAAGGGCCGGTTTGAAGATGCTGGGATTGCAGCTCGGCTGTGTTCTAAATTCCAGACCAACCCACTGGGGAAATACAAGACTACGAGTGCAGGCTGTGGCGGCACCCACTCGGGTTCGAAGGTGAGAAACTACAGGTACCATCATGCCATGCGGCATACGCCCACAGAGGCGGGACTTGGAGCACTTATCAAGGTGTTTCTCATCGAATGCAAGCCACTCCCTGTTTCCTGCCCGTGATCAAGGACACAAGCTGTTTGAAACGCGTTGGGCATTTTACTAATTGCAGATGGTGTTTTTACCTGCCGCGCTGTACCACTTCAAATAAAAGGCACCCAAACCTTCTGCAGTGGCATCTTCATGTGGGAGCAACCTCATGGATTTTGTGTTTAGCGGCTGTGCTCGGCCGCGAAGATGCTCGCTGTTTTTTCTGCAGATCCCGCGCCAGGGATACACCTAGCGCACAGGAGCAGAAGGGCCGGTTTGAAGATGCTGGGATTGCAGCTCGGCTGTGTTCTAAATTCCAGACCAACCCACTGGGGAAATACAAGACTACGAGTGCAGGCTGTGGCGGCACCCACTCGGGTTCGAAGGTGAGAAACTACAGGTACCATCATGCCATGCGGCATACGCCCACAGAGGCGGGACTTGGAGCACTTATCAAGGTGTTTCTCATCGAATGCAAGCCACTCCCTGTTTCCTGGCCGTGATCAAGGACACAAGCTGTTTGAAACGCGTTGGGCATTTTACTAATTGCAGATGGTGTTTTTACCTGCCGCGCTGTACCACTTCAAATAAAAGGCACCCAAACCTTCTGCAGTGGCATCTTCATGTGGGAGCAACCTCATGGATTTTGTGTTTAGCGGCTGTGCTCGGCCGCGAAGATGCTCGCTGTTTTTTCTGCAGATCCCGCGCCAGGGATACACCTAGCGCACAGGAGCAGAAGGGCCGGTTTGAAGATGCTGGGATTGCAGCTCGGCTGTGTTCTAAATTCCAGACCAACCCACTGGGGAAATACAAGACTACGAGTGCAGGCTGTGGCGGCACCCACTCGGGTTCGAAGGTGAGAAACTACAGATACCATCATGCCATGCGGCATACGCCCACAGAGGCGGGACTTGAAGCACTTATCAAGGTGTTTCTCATCGAATGCAAGCCACTCCCTGTTTCCTGCCCGTGATCAAGGACACAAGCTGTTTGAAACGCGTTGGGCATTTTACTAATTGCAGATGGTGTTTTTACCTGCCACGCTGTACCACTTCAAATAAAAGGCACCCAAACCTTCTGCAGTGGCATCTTCATGTGGGAGCAACCTCATGGATTTTGTGTTTAGCGGCTGTGCTCGGCCGCGAAGATGCTCGCTGTTTTTTCTGCAGATCCCGCGCCAGGGATACACCTAGCGCACTGGAGCAGAAGGGCCGGTTTGAAGATGCTGGGATTGCAGCTCGGCTGTGTTCTAAATTCCAGACCAACCCACTGGGGAAATACAAGACTACGAGTGCAGGCTGTGGCGGCACCCACTCGGGTTCGAAGGTGAGAAACTACAGGTACCATCATGCCATGCGGCATACGCCCACAGAGGCGGGACTTGGAGCACTTATCAAGGTGTTTCTCATCGAATGCAAGCCACTCCCTGTTTCCTGCCCGTGATCAAGGACACAAGCTGTTTGAAACGCGTTGGGCATTTTACTAATTGCAGATGGTGTTTTTACCTGCCGCGCTGTACCACTTCAAATAAAAGCACCCAAACCTTCTGCAGTGGCATCTTCATGTGGGAGCAACCTCATGGATTTTGTGTTTAGCGGCTGTGCTCGGCCGCGAAGATGCTCGCTGTTTTTTCTGCAGATCCCGCGCCAGGGATACACCTAGCGCACAGGAGCAGAAGGGCCGGTTTGAAGATGCTGGGATTGCAGCTCGGCTGTGTTCTAAATTCCAGACCAACCCACTGGGGAAATACAAGACTACGAGTGCAGGCTGTGGCGGCACCCACTCGGGTTCGAAGGTGAGAAACTACAGATACCATCATGCCACGCGGCATACGCCCACAGAGGCGGGACTTGGAGCACTTATCAAGGTGTTTCTCATCGAATGCAAGCCACTCCCTGTTTCCTGCCCGTGATCAAGGACACAAGCTGTTTGAAACGCGTTGGGCATTTTACTAATTGCAGATGGTGTTTTTACCTGCCACGCTGTACCACTTCAAATAAAAGGCACCCAAACCTTCTGCAGTGGCATCTTCATGTGGGAGCAACCTCATGGATTTTGTGTTTAGCGGCTGTGCTCGGCCGCGAAGATGCTCGCTGTTTTTTCTGCAGATCCCGCGCCAGGGATACACCTAGCGCACTGGAGCAGAAGGGCCGGTTTGAAGATGCTGGGATTGCAGCTCGGCTGTGTTCTAAATTCCGGGCCAACCCACTGGGGAAATACAAGACTACGAGTGCAGGCTGTGGCGGCACCCACTCGGGTTCGAAGGTGAGAAACTACAGGTACCATCATGCCATGCGGCATACGCCCACAGAGGCGGGACTTGGAGCACTTATCAAGGTGTTTCTCATCGAATGCAAGCCACTCCCTGTTTCCTGCCCGTGATCAAGGACACAAGCTGTTTGAAACGCGTTGGGCATTTTACTAATTGCAGATGGTGTTTTTACCTGCCGCGCTGTACCACTTCAAATAAAAGCACCCAAACCTTCTGCAGTGGCATCTTCATGTGGGAGCAACCTCATGGATTTTGTGTTTAGCGGCTGTGCTCGGCCGCGAAGATGCTCGCTGTTTTTTCTGCAGATCCCGCGCCAGGGATACACCTAGCGCACAGGAGCAGAAGGGCCGGTTTGAAGATGCTGGGATTGCAGCTCGGCTGTGTTCTAAATTCCAGACCAACCCACTGGGGAAATACAAGACTACGAGTGCAGGCTGTGGCGGCCCCCACTCGGGTTCGAAGGTGAGAAACTACAGGTACCATCATGCCATGCGGCATACGCCCACAGAGGCGGGACTTGGAGCACTTATCAAGGTGTTTCTCATCGAATGCAAGCCACTCCCTGTTTCCTGCCCGTGATCAAGGACACAAGCTGTTTGAAACGCGTTGGGCATTTTACTAATTGCAGATGGTGTTTTTACCTGCCGCGCTGTACCACTTCAAATAAAAGGCACCCAAACCTTCTGCAGTGGCATCTTCATGTGGGAGCAACCTCATGGATTTTGTGTTTAGCGGCTGTGCTCGGCCGCGAAGATGCTCGCTGTTTTTTCTGCAGATCCCGCGCCAGGGATACACCTAGCGCACAGGAGCAGAAGGGCCGGTTTGAAGATGCTGGGATTGCAGCTCGGCTGTGTTCTAAATTCCAGACCAACCCACTGGGGAAATACAAGACTACGAGTGCAGGCTGTGGCGGCACCCAGTCGGGTTCGAAGGTGAGAAACTACAGGTACCATCATGCCATGCGGCATACGCCCACAGAGGCGGGACTTGGAGCACTTATCAAGGTGTTTCTCATCGAATGCAAGCCACTCCCTGTTTCCTGCCCGTGATCAAGGACACAAGCTGTTTGAAACGCGTTGGGCATTTTACTAATTGCAGATGGTGTTTTTACCTGCCACGCTGTACCACTTCAAATAAAAGGCACCCAAACCTTCTGCAGTGGCATCTTCATGTGGGAGCAACCTCATGGATTTTGTGTTTAGCGGCTGTGCTCGGCCGCGAAGATGCTCGCTGTTTTTTCTGCAGATCCCGCGCTAGGGATACACCTAGCGCACAGGAGCAGAAGGGCCGGTTTGAAGATGCTGGGATTGCAGCTCGGCTGTGTTCTAAATTCCAGACCAACCCACTGGGGAAATACAAGACTACGAGTGCAGGCTGTGGCGGCACCCACTCGGGTTCGAAGGTGAGAAACTACAGATACCATCATGCCATGCGGCATACGCCCACAGAGGCGGGACTTGGAGCACTTATCAAGGTGTTTCTCATGGAATGCAAGCCACTCCCTGTTTCCTGCCCGTGATCAAGGACACAAGCTGTTTGAAACGCGTTGGGCATTTTACTAATTGCAGATGGTGTTTTTACCTGCCACGCTGTACCACTTCAAATAAAAGGCACCCAAACCTTCTGCAGTGGCATCTTCATGTGGGAGCAACCTCATGGATTTTGTGTTTAGCGGCTGTGCTCGGCCGCGAAGATGCTCGCTGTTTTTTCTGCAGATCCCGCGCCAGGGATACACCTAGCGCACTGGAGCAGAAGGGCCGGTTTGAAGATGCTGGGATTGCAGCTCGGCTGTGTTCTAAATTCCAGACCAACCCACTGGGGAAATACAAGACTACGAGTGCAGGCTGTGGCGGCACCCACTCGGGTTCGAAGGTGAGAAACTACAGGTACCATCATGCCATGCGGCATACGCCCACAGAGGCGGGACTTGGAGCACTTATCAAGGTGTTTCTCATCGAATGCAAGCCACTCCCTGTTTCCTGCCCGTGATCAAGGACACAAGCTGTTTGAAACGCGTTGGGCATTTTACTAATTGCAGATGGTGTTTTTACCTGCCGCGCTGTACCACTTCAAATAAAAGCACCCAAACCTTCTGCAGTGGCATCTTCATGTGGGAGCAACCTCATGGATTTTGTGTTTAGCGGCTGTGCTCGGCCGCGAAGATGCTCGCTGTTTTTTCTGCAGATCCCGCGCCAGGGATACACCTAGCGCACAGGAGCAGAAGGGCCGGTTTGAAGATGCCGGGATTGCAGCTCGGCTGTGTTCTAAATTCCAGACCAACCCACTGGGGAAATACAAGACTACGAGTGCAGGCTGTGGCGGCACCCACTCGGGTTCGAAGGTGAGAAACTACAGGTACCATCATGCCATGCGGCATACGCCCACAGAGGCGGGACTTGGAGCACTTATCAAGGTGTTTCTCATCGAATGCAAGCCACTCCCTGTTTCCTGCCCGTGATCAAGGACACAAGCTGTTTGAAACGCGTTGGGCATTTTACTAATTGCAGATGGTGTTTTTACCTGCCGCGCTGTACCACTTCAAATAAAAGGCACCCAAACCTTCTGCAGTGGCATCTTCATGTGGGAGCAACCTCATGGATTTTGTGTTTAGCGGCTGTGCTCGGCCGCGAAGATGCTCGCTGTTTTTTCTGCAGATCCCGCGCCAGGGATACACCTAGCGCACAGGAGCAGAAGGGCCGGTTTGAAGATGCTGGGATTGCAGCTCGGCTGTGTTCTAAATTCCAGACCAACCCACTGGGGAAATACAAGACTACGAGTGCAGGCTGTGGCGGCACCCACTCGGGTTCGAAGGTGAGAAACTACAGGTACCATCATGCCATGCGGCATACGCCCACAGAGGCGGGACTTGGAGCACTTATCAAGGTGTTTCTCATCGAATGCAAGCCACTCCCTGTTTCCTGGCCGTGATCAAGGACACAAGCTGTTTGAAACGCGTTGGGCATTTTACTAATTGCAGATGGTGTTTTTACCTGCCGCGCTGTACCACTTCAAATAAAAGGCACCCAAACCTTCTGCAGTGGCATCTTCATGTGGGAGCAACCTCATGGATTTTGTGTTTAGCGGCTGTGCTCGGCCGCGAAGATGCTCGCTGTTTTTTCTGCAGATCCCGCGCCAGGGATACACCTAGCGCACTGGAGCAGAAGGGCCGGTTTGAAGATGCTGGGATTGCAGCTCGGCTGTGTTCTAAATTCCAGACCAACCCACTGGGGAAATACAAGACTACGAGTGCAGGCTGTGGCGGCACCCACTCGGGTTCGAAGGTGAGAAACTACAGGTACCATCATGCCATGCGGCATACGCCCACAGAGGCGGGACTTGGAGCACTTATCAAGGTGTTTCTCATCGAATGCAAGCCACTCCCTGTTTCCTGCCCGTGATCAAGGACACAAGCTGTTTGAAACGCGTTGGGCATTTTACTAATTGCAGATGGTGTTTTTACCTGCCGCGCTGTACCACTTCAAATAAAAGCACCCAAACCTTCTGCAGTGGCATCTTCATGTGGGAGCAACCTCATGGATTTTGTGTTTAGCGGCTGTGCTCGGCCGCGAAGATGCTCGCTGTTTTTTCTGCAGATCCCGCGCCAGGGATACACCTAGCGCACAGGAGCAGAAGGGCCGGTTTGAAGATGCTGGGATTGCAGCTCGGCTGTGTTCTAAATTCCAGACCAACCCACTGGGGAAATACAAGACTACGAGTGCAGGCTGTGGCGGCACCCACTCGGGTTCGAAGGTGAGAAACTACAGATACCATCATGCCACGCGGCATACGCCCACAGAGGCGGGACTTGGAGCACTTATCAAGGTGTTTCTCATCGAATGCAAGCCACTCCCTGTTTCCTGCCCGTGATCAAGGACACAAGCTGTTTGAAACGCGTTGGGCATTTTACTAATTGCAGATGGTGTTTTTACCTGCCACGCTGTACCACTTCAAATAAAAGGCACCCAAACCTTCTGCAGTGGCATCTTCATGTGGGAGCAACCTCATGGATTTTGTGTTTAGCGGCTGTGCTCGGCCGCGAAGATGCTCGCTGTTTTTTCTGCAGATCCCGCGCCAGGGATACACCTAGCGCACTGGAGCAGAAGGGCCGGTTTGAAGATGCTGGGATTGCAGCTCGGCTGTGTTCTAAATTCCGGGCCAACCCACTGGGGAAATACAAGACTACGAGTGCAGGCTGTGGCGGCACCCACTCGGGTTCGAAGGTGAGAAACTACAGGTACCATCATGCCATGCGGCATACGCCCACAGAGGCGGGACTTGGAGCACTTATCAAGGTGTTTCTCATCGAATGCAAGCCACTCCCTGTTTCCTGCCCGTGATCAAGGACACAAGCTGTTTGAAACGCGTTGGGCATTTTACTAATTGCAGATGGTGTTTTTACCTGCCGCGCTGTACCACTTCAAATAAAAGCACCCAAACCTTCTGCAGTGGCATCTTCATGTGGGAGCAACCTCATGGATTTTGTGTTTAGCGGCTGTGCTCGGCCGCGAAGATGCTCGCTGTTTTTTCTGCAGATCCCGCGCCAGGGATACACCTAGCGCACAGGAGCAGAAGGGCCGGTTTGAAGATGCTGGGATTGCAGCTCGGCTGTGTTCTAAATTCCAGACCAACCCACTGGGGAAATACAAGACTACGAGTGCAGGCTGTGGCGGCCCCCACTCGGGTTCGAAGGTGAGAAACTACAGGTACCATCATGCCATGCGGCATACGCCCACAGAGGCGGGACTTGGAGCACTTATCAAGGTGTTTCTCATCGAATGCAAGCCACTCCCTGTTTCCTGCCCGTGATCAAGGACACAAGCTGTTTGAAACGCGTTGGGCATTTTACTAATTGCAGATGGTGTTTTTACCTGCCGCGCTGTACCACTTCAAATAAAAGGCACCCAAACCTTCTGCAGTGGCATCTTCATGTGGGAGCAACCTCATGGATTTTGTGTTTAGCGGCTGTGCTCGGCCGCGAAGATGCTCGCTGTTTTTTCTGCAGATCCCGCGCCAGGGATACACCTAGCGCACAGGAGCAGAAGGGCCGGTTTGAAGATGCTGGGATTGCAGCTCGGCTGTGTTCTAAATTCCAGACCAACCCACTGGGGAAATACAAGACTACGAGTGCAGGCTGTGGCGGCACCCAGTCGGGTTAGAAGGTGAGAAACTGCAGGTACCATCATGCCATGCGGCATACGCCCACAGAGGCGGGACTTGGAGCACTTATCAAGGTGTTTCTCATCGAATGCAAGCCACTCCCTGTTTCCTGCCCGTGATCAAGGACACAAGCTGTTTGAAACGCGTTGGGCATTTTACTAATTGCAGATGGTGTTTTTACCTGCCACGCTGTACCACTTCAAATAAAAGGCACCCAAACCTTCTGCAGTGGCATCTTCATGTGGGAGCAACCTCATGGATTTTGTGTTTAGCGGCTGTGCTCGGCCGCGAAGATGCTCGCTGTTTTTTCTGCAGATCCCGCGCCAGGGATACACCTAGCGCACTGGAGCAGAAGGGCCGGTTTGAAGATGCTGGGATTGCAGCTCGGCTGTGTTCTAAATTCCGGGCCAACCCACTGGGGAAATACAAGACTACGAGTGCAGGCTGTGGCGGCACCCACTCGGGTTCGAAGGTGAGAAACTACAGGTACCATCATGCCATGCGGCATACGCCCACAGAGGCGGGACTTGGAGCACTTATCAAGGTGTTTCTCATCGAATGCAAGCCACTCCCTGTTTCCTGCCCGTGATCAAGGACACAAGCTGTTTGAAACGCGTTGGGCATTTTACTAATTGCAGATGGTGTTTTTACCTGCCGCGCTGTACCACTTCAAATAAAAGGCACCCAAACCTTCTGCAGTGGCATCTTCATGTGGGAGCAACCTCATGGATTTTGTGTTTAGCGGCTGTGCTCGGCCGCGAAGATGCTCGCTGTTTTTTCTGCAGATCCCGCGCCAGGGATACACCTAGCGCACAGGAGCAGAAGGGCCGGTTTGAAGATGCTGGGATTGCAGCTCGGCTGTGTTCTAAATTCCAGACCAACCCACTGGGGAAATACAAGACTACGAGTGCAGGCTGTGGCGGCACCCAGTCGGGTTCGAAGGTGAGAAACTACAGGTACCATCATGCCATGCGGCATACGCCCACAGAGGCGGGACTTGGAGCACTTATCAAGGTGTTTCTCATCGAATGCAAGCCACTCCCTGTTTCCTGCCCGTGATCAAGGACACAAGCTGTTTGAAACGCGTTGGGCATTTTACTAATTGCAGATGGTGTTTTTACCTGCCGCGCTGTACCACTTCAAATAAAAGGCACCCAAACCTTCTGCAGTGGCATCTTCATGTGGGAGCAACCTCATGGATTTTGTGTTTAGCGGCTGTGCTCGGCCGCGAAGATGCTCGCTGTTTTTTCTGCAGATCCCGCGCCAGGGATACACCTAGCGCACAGGAGCAGAAGGGCCGGTTTGAAGATGCTGGGATTGCAGCTCGGCTGTGTTCTAAATTCCAGACCAACCCACTGGGGAAATACAAGACTACGAGTGCAGGCTGTGGCGGCACCCACTCGGGTTCGAAGGTGAGAAACTACAGGTACCATCATGCCATGCGGCATACGCCCACAGAGGCGGGACTTGGAGCACTTATCAAGGTGTTTCTCATCGAATGCAAGCCACTCCCTGTTTCCTGCCCGTGATCAAGGACACAAGCTGTTTGAAACGCGTTGGGCATTTTACTAATTGCAGATGGTGTTTTTACCTGCCGCGCTGTACCACTTCAAATAAAAGGCACCCAAACCTTCTGCAGTGGCATCTTCATGTGGGAGCAACCTCATGGATTTTGTGTTTAGCGGCTGTGCTCGGCCGCGAAGATGCTCGCTGTTTTTTCTGCAGATCCCGCGCCAGGGATACACCTAGCGCACAGGAGCAGAAGGGCCGGTTTGAAGATGCTGGGATTGCAGCTCGGCTGTGTTCTAAATTCCAGACCAACCCACTGGGGAAATACAAGACTACGAGTGCAGGCTGTGGCGGCACCCACTCGGGTTCGAAGGTGAGAAACTACAGGTACCATCATGCCATGCGGCATACGCCCACAGAGGCGGGACTTGGAGCACTTATCAAGGTGTTTCTCATCGAATGCAAGCCACTCCCTGTTTCCTGCCCGTGATCAAGGACACAAGCTGTTTGAAACGCGTTGGGCATTTTACTAATTGCAGATGGTGTTTTTACCTGCCGCGCTGTACCACTTCAAATAAAAGCACCCAAACCTTCTGCAGTGGCATCTTCATGTGGGAGCAACCTCATGGATTTTGTGTTTAGCGGCTGTGCTCGGCCGCGAAGAAGCTCGCTGTTTTTTCTGCAGATCCCGCGCCAGGGATACACCTAGCGCACAGGAGCAGAAGGGCCGGTTTGAAGATGCTGGGATTGCAGCTCGGCTGTGTTCTAAATTCCAGACCAACCCACTGGGGAAATACAAGACTACGAGTGCAGGCTGTGGCGGCACCCACTCGGGTTCGAAGGTGAGAAACTACAGATACCATCATGCCATGCGGCATACGCCCACAGAGGCGGGACTTGGAGCACTTATCAAGGTGTTTCTCATCGAATGCAAGCCACTCCCTGTTTCCTGCCCGTGATCAAGGACACAAGCTGTTTGAAACGCGTTGGGCATTTTACTAATTGCAGATGGTGTTTTTACCTGCCACGCTGTACCACTTCAAATAAAAGGTACCCAAACCTTCTGCAGTGGCATCTTCATGTGGGAGCAACCTCATGGATTTAGTGTTTAGCGGCTGTGCTCGGCCGCGAAGATGCTCGCTGTTTTTTCTGCAGATCCCGCGCCAGGGATACACCTAGCGCACTGGAGCAGAAGGGCCGGTTTGAAGATGCTGGGATTGCAGCTCGGCTGTGTTCTAAATTCCAGACCAACCCACTGGGGAAATACAAGACTACGAGTGCAGGCTGTGGCGGCACCCACTCGGGTTCTTAGGTGAGAAACTACAGGTACCATCATGCCATGCGGCATACGCCCACAGAGGCGGGACTTGGAGCACTTATCAAGGTGTTTCTCATCGAATGCAAGCCACTCCCTGTTTCCTGCCCGTGATCAAGGACACAAGCTGTTTGAAACGCGTTGGGCATTTTACTAATTGCAGATGGTGTTTTTACCTGCCGCGCTGTACCACTTCAAATAAAAGCACCCAAACCTTCTGCAGTGGCATCTTCATGTGGGAGCAACCTCATGGATTTTGTGTTTAGCGGCTGTGCTCGGCCGCGAAGATGCTCGCTGTTTTTTCTGCAGATCCCGCGCCAGGGATACACCTAGCGCACAGGAGCAGAAGGGCCGGTTTGAAGATGCTGGGATTGCAGCTCGGCTGTGTTCTAAATTCCAGACCAACCCACTGGGGAAATACAAGACTACGAGTGCAGGCTGTGGCGGCACCCACTCGGGTTCGAAGGTGAGAAACTACAGGTACCATCATGCCATGCGGCATACGCCCACAGAGGCGGGACTTGGAGCACTTATCAAGGTGTTTCTCATCGAATGCAAGCCACTCCCTGTTTCCTGCCCGTGATCAAGGACACAAGCTGTTTGAAACGCGTTGGGCATTTTACTAATTGCAGATGGTGTTTTTACCTGCCGCGCTGTACCACTTCAAATAAAAGGCACCCAAACCTTCTGCAGTGGCATCTATGTGGGAGCAACCTCATGGATTTTGTGTTTAGCGGCTGTGCTCGGCCGCGAAGATGCTCGCTGTTTTTTCTGCAGATCCCGCGCCAGGGATACACCTAGCGCACAGGAGCAGAAGGGCCGGTTTGAAGATGCTGGGATTGCAGCTCGGCTGTGTTCTAAATTCCAGACCAACCCACTGGGGAAATACACGACTACGAGTGCAGGCTGTGGCGGCACCCACTCGGGTTCGAAGGTGAGAAACTACAGGTACCATCATGCCATGCGGCATACGCCCACAGAGGCGGGACTTGGAGCACTTATCAAGGTGTTTCTCATTGAATGCAAGCCACTCCCTGTTTCCTGCCCGTGATCAAGTACACAAGCTGTTTGAAACGCGTTGGGCATTTTACTAATTGCAGATGGTGTTTTTACCTGCCGCGCTGTACCACTTCAAATAAAAGGCACCCAAACCTTCTGCAGTGGCATCTTCATGTGGGAGCAACCTCATGGATTTTGTGTTTAGCGGCTGTGCTCGGCCGCGAAGATGCTCGCTGTTTTTTCTGCAGATCCCGCGCCAGGGATACACCTAGCGCACAGGAGCAGAAGGGCCGGTTTGAAGATGCTGGGATTGCAGCTCGGCTGTGTTCTAAATTCCAGACCAACCCACTGGGGAAATACAAGACAACGAGTGCAGGCTGTGGCGGCACCCACTCGGGTTCGAAGGTGAGAAACTACAGGTACCATCATGCCATGCGGCATACGCCCACAGAGGCGGGACTTGGAGCACTTATCAAGGTGTTTCTCATCGAATGCAAGCCACTCCCTGTTTCCTGCCCGTGATCAAGGACACAAGCTGTTTGAAACGCGTTGGGCATTTTACTAATTGCAGATGGTGTTTTTACCTGCCGCGCTGTACCACTTCAAATAAAAGGCACCCAAACCTTCTGCAGTGGCATCTTCATGTGGGAGCAACCTCATGGATTTTGTGTTTAGCGGCTGTGCTCGGCCGCGAAGATGCTCGCTGTTTTTTCTGCAGATCCCGCGCCAGGGATACACCTAGCGCACAGGAGCAGAAGGGCCGGTTTGAAGATGCTGGGATTGCAGCTCGGCTGTGTTCTAAATTCCAGACCAACCCACTGGGGAAATACAAGACTACGAGTGCAGGCTGTGGCGGCACCCACTCGGGTTCGAAGGTGAGAAACTACAGGTACCATCATGCCATGCGGCATACGCCCACAGAGGCGGGACTTGGAGCACTTATCAAGGTGTTTCTCATCGAATGCAAGCCACTCCCTGTTTCCTGGCCGTGATCAAGGACACAAGCTGTTTGAAACGCGTTGGGCATTTTACTAATTGCAGATGGTGTTTTTACCTGCCGCGCTGTACCACTTCAAATAAAAGGCACCCAAACCTTCTGCAGTGGCATCTTCATGTGGGAGCAACCTCATGGATTTTATATATATATATACATACATACATATATATATATATATATATATATATATATATATATATATATATATATATATATATATATTCACTGAAAAAAACATAGGTTTCAGGCCTTATATAGTTAGGAATTAGCATTAAAAAAAAACTTTGAAATTCACTGAAAAAAACATAGGTTTCAGGAGTTATATAGTTGGGAATTTGTTTTTAAAAAACCTTTGAAATTCACTCAAAAAACTATACGTTTTAGTGGTGTTATAGTTAGCTGGACATTTTACTCATACAAAACCAATGAAATTGCTCCTATATAGTTAGTTGTACTAACTATATTTCGTGCACCCGCAATCCACTGCTGATGATGTTACATATTAGATCATTCATGACATGGTCAGTGACATCACTGATGACATCTCAAATGACATCACTGATGATATCACTGATGACATCATCCAGTGAATGTGGTTTGCTTCGTTCTTTAAATATGCATTATATATATAGCAATTTACATTGAAGAATGAGTGGATATATATAAATAATTATTTGGATGGAGGATTTAGTAGCAGTGTAATTGACTGTTTACTTGACCAATTTATAATGTCTCACTAAATATAAAGGATAGTGACTAAACTGTGTGAATATCTGTATCACTTTGTCAGTTGTTGTGTAAACTGATTCTACAGTTGGTTACTAGCTATGTGAAAGTCTATATTAGTTATTGATTAGTTCACTGAGTATTTGTATGGGAGTGTGAAAGTGTGTGTGGTTCGGTGGGGGGGGTGTGACTGTCCAAAGATGTGTGAATAGTTGATTCAGTAGATATATGAAGTTAAAACTACATGTTCTAACAGTTGTTTGGGTGAGTGAATATCTTTATGGGTGTGGTGATGAGCAAATTAATTTCTCAATGGTACAGTTCCAACAAACTAGAAAAATAAAAGGCTGTGTATGTGTCAGTTGTTGTATATAAATAAGTATACATAAGACACAATGATTGTGTGAGTGACTGTATGGATAACTGTATACTTGTAATAATGATTTTATAATTCACTAAGTATGACTTACTATCTAAATGAATAGAAGAAGTGGTGTTTGTGTAAGTGTTTTGCTAAGTAAATATGTAAGTATGATCCATTGTTTGCATAAGTGAGTAGGATGACTTCATATGTGAATAGGATGCGTGCTGTTGTTTAATGTCGATATAGATGTATAAGTATTTTTGATAGTGTTCTAGTGTTCATTGACAGCATGTATGAGTGAATCCATAGGTAAGGGATTAGATGTGTGTATACATCTATGAATCACTGAGTGGATTTTTAGATACTTGTATTGCTGTGTCAATGGATTTAAATATGATACTCTGTATTTTACAAACAGTGATGAAAAATTGTAATAGTGTATGAAAAGGTGTATGTGATTGTCACGTGGGTGATGTCATCAGTGATGTCATTTGAGATGTCATCAGTGATGTCACTGACCATGTCATGAATGATCTAATATGTGACATCATCAGCAGTGGATTGCGAGTGCGCGAAATATAGTTAGTACAACTAACTATATAGGAGCAATTTCATTGGTTTTGTATGAGTAAAATGTCCAGCTAACTATAACACCACTAAATCTTATAGTTTTTTGAGTGAATTTCAAAGGTTTTTTAAAAATGAATTCCTAACTATATAACTCCTGAAACCTATGGTTTTTTCAGTGAATTTCAAAGGTTTTTTTAATGCTAATTCCTAACTATATAAGGCCTGAGACCTATGGTTTTTTCAGTGAATTTCAAAGGTTTTTTAAATGCTAATTCCTAACTATATAAGGCCTGAAACCTATGTTTTTTTCAGTGAATTTCAAAGGTTTTTTAAATGCTAATTCCTAACTATATAAGGCCTGAAACCTATGGTTTTTTCAGTGTTTTAAAAAAAATTGATTGGTTAACTGGCTTATTAAGTGTATCTTAGTGAATACATATATTAGCGAGTAATGTTTAAATATTTAAATATATGCATGAGTGATGTAATATGTGACGTCATCAGCAGTGCATTGCAGACGTGCAAGTTATAGTGAGTCCAACTAACTATAACGTGGGAATTTCAATGGTTTTATGCGAGTAAAATTTCCAGCTAACTATAACTGGTGTGAAACCTATGGTTTTTTCAGTGAATTTCAAAGGTTTTTTAAATGCTAATTCCTAACTATAACTGGTGTGTAAACTATGGTTTTTTCAGTGAATATATATATATATATATATATAACATTTCTATGGCAAAATGAAACCCCTCATTTTGTTCCTTTTCAAATTAAATGTATTAAGTGTTACCACTTTATTCCAATCAAGATGACTTCAGGTGTGCCATACTTTTGTCATAAGTAAGACTGTTAGCGTTCTAGTTGTTCTTTAGAACACTCTGGGACATTCTGTCATTGGGCTATAGTTGGGCTACATCTGGCTGATATTTGGGCTACATTTGGGCTCTTTTGTCTCTGGTGGCCGTCTTGGGAGACTGCATATCAGAATTTTTTTAATGAAATATAAGAGGATTTGAGAAGTCACTCAAAATGGGCCCTCATTTTTCTTTCTTCAGCACTAATCATAATTTCTATGGTAAAATGAACCCCCTCATTTTGTTCCTTTGCAAATTAAATGTTTTAAGTGTTAACACTTTATTCCAATCAAGATGACTTCAGGTGTGCCATACTTTTGTCATAAGTAAGACTGTTAGCGCTCTAGTTGTTCTTTAGAACACTCTGGGACATTCTGTCATTGGGCTATAGTTGGGCTACATCTGGCTGATATTTGGGCTACATTTGTTTTTTTTGTCTCTGGTGGCCATCTTTGGGCTACATTGGGCTACATTTGGGCTCTATCATATATATAGCCCAATATATATTTTTTCAAAGTTAATTTTCGTAAAAACCACTGGAGCACATATCTTGAGACATAGCAAAGGCACATCGGGCTACCAGTCCCTACAATTTTGCCATGTTTGGTGGAAAACCATTCAGCCGTTCGGGCTAAAAGTGAGTCCAACCGCCCTATGGAAATTAACATGGGGAAAACACGTTTTGGGACCCCCCTTTTATCTCGGCCCCCGCTTGACGAATCCCCCCCAAACTTTCAGGGAAGGAGCGGAGCGCTGCGAGGCAAAGTTAAGGACATTTTCAGGAAGATTCCTCAACCGGCGCCAAAGTTATTTCCAATAGAATGTTGCGATTTCCCTATGGAAAACAATCCTAACTATATATACCTACTGGCTATCGGCAGTAGGTAATATATATATATATATATATATATATATATATATATATATATATATATATATATATATATATATATATATATATATATATTATTTTTTTTTTTTTATTATTTTTTTCATAAATGTGAAAAATGTAAAGAACATGTTACACTGCCAGAACTATGAAGGTGATATGCTCAGGTAAAAGTGCTTCTAAACTCTTCCATGTCCATTATGTTTAGTGGAGTGACCCATGGTTACTATGGTGACGAACAGCCAGTCACACCATAGGGTTGTTTAGATGTGTTGGAATGCATAAAACATGTTAGCATTACCTTGTGCAGATGAAGTGAGCAAGGCGGAGGCTTCCGCCGAAACGCGTCTTTGTGCAGTTTCATGGAATAAACTTTTCTTGAGTTGAAGATTCACGGTGTCAGTGCCTTCCGTAATTGGTGTGGAGTTGGACTGGTAATCAATATATATACTCCATGAGCTGTCAGCTTGCAGTCTTTTTAAAGAAAGAACATGTATATATAAAACACAGAAACACACATTCACTGAATGATGTCATCAGTGATGTCATTTGAAATGTCTTCTGTGATGTCACTGAGCATGTCATGAGTGATGTAATATGCGACATCATCAGCAGTGCATTGCGGGGGCGCGAGTTATAGTTAGGTCTACTAACTACAACTGCTGAATTGCTTTGGTTTTGTACGAGTGAAATCTCCAACTAACTATAACGTCCCTGAAACCTATGGTTTTTTTCCAGTGAATTTCTAAGTTTTTTTAAATGCTAATTTCTAATTACAACGTCCCTGAAACTTATGTTTTTTTCAGTGAATATATATATATATATATATATATATATATATATATATATATATGAGCAGCGCGAAGTTGTATCCAGCGCAGGTGAGCCTCATTCCACAGGGAGGGGCTACACTTCAAAAACGTTTGGTGGGAAACGCTACCGAGACTGCTGGCATTGAGAAAAGCTACTTACTGAAACCGGTCTGCCTAAATCCATCGAATAAAGCAGCCTTTTGATCCCCAGTGATACCCCTGCTGTGTCCTTTGTCCTTCTACCAGCTGGTGAGAAGTGTTGGAGTGAATATATATATATATATATATATATATATATATATATATATATATATATATATATATATATATATATATATATATATATTCACTGAAAAAACCATAGGTTATAGACCATATATAGTTAGGAATTAGCATTTAAAAAACCTTATTTTACTCACACAAAACCATTGAAATTCCATATATAGTTAGTTGCACTAACTATATATCGCGCACCCGCAATCCACTGCTGATCATGTCACATATTACATCATTCATGACATGGTCAGTGACATCACTGATGACATCACTGATGACATCTCAAATGACATCACTGATGACATCACTGATGACAACATCCAGTGACTGTATGTTTCTGTAAAGTTAAAATATGTCTTACATATTGAAGAATGAGTGGATGTATAAGTGTCTGGATGAAGGATTTAGTAGGTGCGTGACTGACTGTATGAGTGAGTGATTAAATGTGTCTCACTGAATGCATGGGTTAGTGACTAAACTGTCTTAATTTGTGCATCATTATGTCTGTTGTGATGTAAACTGCTGCATGTGTTGATCATTAGCTATACGAGAGGCTATATGTGTTATTAATTGGTTGCCCAAGTATTTCTATGGGAGATTGAGTTTGTGTGGGGGTGGCTGGAAGGTGTGTGACTCTATGCATAGATGTGTGAGCAGTTTATTCACTAGGTGTATGAGTTCAAGACTGCATGTGGAAACAGCTACATGGGCAGTTGACTGTGTGCATGAGTGTATTGATGAGTGAATGGATATCTCAATGCTACATGTCATAGTAAGTACATATGTTAAACACAGTACATGTGAGAGTTGGCATATATAAATAACTGTGCATGAGAGCCACTGAATGAGTGAATGGTTGTATCGATCATTGTGAACTTGTATCAGGGATTGTATAAGAGAGTAAATATGTGTTAGTATATGTTTCAATAAGTAAGGTGTGTTTAACTGTATAGTTGAAGAAATGGAGGTGAGATTGTTTCTTTACATGACTGACTGGGTGTGTGAGTAACTCCATGGATGAGTGGCAGTGTGTGAGTGTCTGTATACACTGAGTGTATCTAAGGTTATATTAGAGTCTGAAGAGGTTTATCGTATTAGCACAAGAATGATGTCAAATGAGATGTCATCAGTGATGTCATCAGTGATGTCATTTGAGATGTCATCAGTGATGTCATCAGTGATGTCACTGACCATGTCATGAATGATGTAATATGTGACATGATCAGCAGTGGATTGCGGGTGCGCGATATATAGTTAGTGCAACTAACTATATATGGAATTTCAATGGTTTTGTGTGAGTAAAATAAGGTTTTTTAAATGCTAATTCCTAACTATATATGGTCTATAACCTATGGTTTTTTCAGTGAATTTCAATGGTTTTTTAATAGCAAATATCATAAGCTGTCGAATGTCAAGTACGTGGTAAGTAAAAACATTTTCGTGTTTATGCACACTGATCTGCTTTGAATGCTGCCCCCCACCCCTCATTTCTATTAGGAGTACTCTCTCTTTGCAGATAGTGAAGGGTAGTTAACGCAGGCCTTTGCCCCCGTTGCCCCCGTTGTAATCCGTCGTGCCTGCTTCTCTCTCCATTTGATTGATTGTTCTCTTTGGTTCATTCTCTATTTACAAACAAGCACAGAGTCGCAATACTCTGTTTAGTCTTTGCAGATAGCGAAAAATCGTGTAAAAAAACAAAAGGAATCGAGCAAAATCAGTAGGCCACTAATGGGATCTCTTTTTGACCTCCCTAAAATAGAAACATTAGGAACAACCTGTTGATAATACCAATGTGTATGTACATAAGCGGCGTTCATTTGTGTTCACAGTACCCCTTGTTGATTGTTTGAATCGAGCATTGAATTGTTCGAAGTTGATTCTCTTAAGAATCTTCTCTGCCTGCAAACGAGGAAGAATAGGAATATTCTCTCTCCCTTTGCAGATAGTGAAGGGTAGGTAACGCAAACCTTTAACACGTTGTGCCTATTTCGTTCCTCATTGATTGATTGTTTCCCCAAACATTGACTGTTTGGGAATTGGTTCTTTTTGGAGGTATTCCCTGTTTGCAAATATACGTAGGAAAATCTTTGCAAATAGTGAAAGGGTACGTAATGCGGACCTTTCTCCCCCGTTGTAATCTGTCATGCCTATCTACTCCCCACTGATTGATGCACCTGTTTCACCCGGACCATTTACTAGAGATACGTCATCTGGCCCGACCAGAGAGCACCCCTAGTGAAAAGGACATATGCAATAATAACGAAGTGATCACTGTATCCTGTTAACAGAAACTTTAGCATGAAACAACCTGGAAAGAAAAGAATAGGAAAACGAAAATCAGTAGGCCACTGATGAACATGAACTTTTATTAAACAACGAACAAAGAAACGATAACATAACGTAATGATAAAACCTATTAATGTCCTAGAAACAAGAAAACGTTAAAATATGCCAGTGGTGAGAGACCAGAAAAACAGTAAGAGAAACCAAATCACCCCTCGCTGTCCCACCGCCTGCCACACCAAAAAAATCGATAGACTAGGGAAAATGCAAGTCAGTAGAACATCCGCCCCCACTCTGGAAACTTCCAAGGTGGGGCAGGGTTGCGGCTACGCCTAGCCGGGAGCAGCCCATATAAGGCGGGTCCTGCTGCCACGCTTCGGCCAGGAGATCCTAACGTAGGGTGTAGCCGGAGGAGAGGCCGAGGCCAGCGGGACCCGGCCAGGGGATTGCCTTTACAACGCTGAACAGTTGCAGGGGGGGGAATGTCTCCTCGACCCTCCCCTCTCTCTCCCAGTCCGGCCGCGGTGGCCCTTGACAGTTTCAGGTAGTCCCGCCACATGCTCTTCCGGTCCGGCCACCAACGGTCGGGGGGCCGAGGCCGACGGGATCCGGCTGCAGCCGATAAACCAAGAAACCCGTTCATGGGGCCAGAGCCAGGGGCGTCCGGCCGACATCTACCGGAAGCCCGGCCCGAAGACGGACGGGACACTTCTTCTTTCTTGAATAATGGCTGCGACAACACTGGGGGGGGATGTCTTGCACATGCCTCCGACCCCCCCCCCCCTCGTCCTCATCGCCTGGTCCGGCCATAACAAATCTCAAGCGAGACGCCTTGGGGTGCACTGGGAGGGAGAGACGGTGCGAACAGGCCTCTCCCGCCTCCCCAGGTGGAGGCTTCCCAGCTGCACCCTCAGCGCTCCAGGCGCCCGGAAAAGGGTTCTTCCACTGTGGCCATGCTGCAACGTCTCGCCCGGCAGGGTGGAGCCCGTCCGCTCATTTGACCCCGCGATCGCCAGTAGCTACCGAACTCTCAAAATGGCGGTCGACCTGGCAAGAGCGGGCCCAGCATAAAGAAATGGCCCGGTCACTGGTTGACTCCACCACCGTAGTCCTCCACGACCTTGAAGATTCTAGAGGAGCCGCGGGAGTCTCCGACCCCCGATGGGGAATGACTGCCATGATCGCCCGTGGAGTGACGAAACTGTATCCGCGGGACGTCGGCGCTCCCATGCTGGCGCCAGCCTCACTTTGAATTACTAGAATCCTGCAGACCTCAGTTCCGGTGAAAGCACAGTGTGACCCGGTAGGAAAAATTGTTGCACCCCCTCCCCTTTTTGACTGATAGTTCAAACCACCGATCCTTTCCTTTGCCCTTTTAACGGAACTTTGGACTGCCTCCCCCTCTTTTACATTTTCTAGAGAAAACAAAACATTAACCACTACATTAGCATAGCAGTTGACACCAGAACTGTATTCAAATTGAAAACCAACAACATCTTCAACAGAATCCTTTTTGTTTCTGCTGTGACCCTGCTACAGCACAGGCATTGTCCCCAGCAGTAATTCTGCAATGCCGGTAAGAATAGCTGTGGTGCCTACTGGACTCACTCACCCCCGCGGCGCCCCACGCCGTTATTTGCTGGGCGGCAACTTACTAGACATCACTTTCGTGCCATCTAGATTTCAGCGCGTTCTGCTGCCTTGGAACTATTCGCACAACAGACTGCTACTGACGACCCATCCCCAGGCAACATCTTCTGAATTTTCATAATTTGAAAGAACTAGTAACATGTCCTCATCAGGAATTCAAAAGAAATTGCCACGGTCTCTTCGTTGTTTAAATGTTTTTACTGTTTTTGTTTTGTTGTATATATTTATATGTTATTAAAGTTTTATATTCCTACTACTTTGTTGGAGTGCTATATATTTTTAATGTGACACATAATTGTAAAAACTTTGATGTACAAAGAGTCATTCCTGGAATCTTCCGCTTCAGGCTCGGTCCCCTCCCCAATCACAATACAGGATGGTTTTCAGATAGTAGGAACACGTGTGGTGTGACGGATCTCATCGGGTGTGGGCCTTGATCTACTATAACTCCTTTGAAGAGGGGTGATTCTTTACAGCTGGGGCCATAAACTACATCTGCAGGGCTAGGTGATAGCCTGGACAATCGGACACAGAGGAAGAGGAGTGTCAGAGGGTGCGGTAGTGAATAGGGCGAAAGGGAGGTGTCGGGTGGGCACAGAGTGTGATTTTCAGGGAAGAGCAGCGCAGATGGGGGGAGGTTTATTGCCGATGCATAAGACAGAGAGCGGGGGTGACCAGTGCCTGGGGAAGATGCTTGCGAGGGTGGGGAGCCATGCTACGAATCGACAGCGTGCAGAGAGTGGGTCTGGTCAAGGCATCTAAAATGGCTGCCGTGCACGACAAAAGTGTGGCATTTCAAAAAAGGCAAGATGGCGCAGACAATGTTTTTCAACACTTCCTCATTTCCTTCGAATCGAACGTTAACAGACGTTGGTGCATATTACCAAAGTTAAGCGATATTTATCGCTAACGATGCTTACCAACAAATTTTTTACCGCTAAGCATCGTCAGAAATTATCGAAGATAAACCTTGCTATTATCAAGGTTTATCGCAAATGCGATAATAAACGGCCGCAATGCATGAATATCGCTAAAAAGTCAGCGATATTCATGCATTACCGAGCTAATGCTCTTAGCCATGTTATCCACCTCCCATTGGATAACATGGCTAAGAACTGCTCAGGGCAGGTGTTACTTTTTGGAGATATTCGCGCTTAGCGCGAATATCTCAAAGTTGGTAATAGGAGATAGATATCTTGCATGTTGTAATGCAAATTATTGTGGTATATGGAACTCATACCATAATCTCTCAGGAAAGCAGAAACTGATCCTTTTGGGACCGCCTAAAAAGGCCTAGGGGGTGAGGGGTACTCTACTTTGCCCCCTTTTCACGTTCCGAACTATTTTATTTTACTCTCTTCTGTAATTACACAAAATAGCAGCGATAAGATGCATTGGAGACACACAGTGAGAGAAAGGAGGCCGGAGATGAAGAAGAGATGTCAAATACACATTGGAGATAATATAGTGGCAGAAGGGAAGTAACTATGAGTAAACTTACCATGTAACATAAAAATGTTGCACTCTATACTATAAGTCTCATTTTATACTACAATCACTTCGCTACAACCTCATAAATTAAAAATAAAAATGAATAATGTCTCAAACAATTTTTGATTTCTAAATATAAATTTATTCTTCAGAATTTTCTAAATTTGAAAGAACTAGTAACATGTCCTCATCAGCAATTTCCTCATGAAAAGTCTGCAATGATGATTCTTGTAACTCTATGGTCTCCAAACATTCGATAAATTCGCCATCAACAGATTGATCAAAAAAATCATTCAAGTCATCTCCTCCTTGTGACAATATTTCATTATTGGTGCTGTCAATTTCAATCAATGTAGTGGAATCATTCAAATCATCTCCTCGTGACAATATTTCATTATTGGTGCTCTCAATTTCAATCAATGTAGTGGAATCATTCAAGTCATCTCCTCCTTGTGACAATATTTCATTATTGGTGCTGTCCATTTCAATCAATCTAATGGAATCATACAAGCCATCTCCTCCTTGTGACAATATTTCATTATTGGTGCTCTCAATTTCAATCAATGTAGTGGAATCATTCAAGTCATCTCCTTGTGACAATATTTCATTATTGGTGCTGTCCATTTCAATCAATCTAATGGAATCATACAAGTCATCTCCTCCTTGTGACAATATTTCATTATTGGTGCTCTCAATTTCAATCAATGTAGTGGACAATTCAAAAGAAATTGCTACGGTCTCTTCATTGTGAGCCATTTTATTTTGAAATTGCTTGCTGTAAATTGCAGAAAAAAATAATCACTTTCATTTATCGTTTTTAGTAATACATAATATAAAACTAACTTTATCAAGTATTTAGTATAACAGAAGGACTGCAAATAAATAACAGAAAACATTTTTCAAATTATCTTCAAGTGTACAACATAGTTCCCCTTACAAATTAACAACTCACCTTTTTAAAAGTAGGAGAAGTGTTAGTACTGTGTAAATCAAACACCAGAAATTCACCACCAAAAATTCCTCACAAATGTACCTCAGACAGTAGTATCACAAAATGGCTGTGGTTTCCTCTCATTTGACATATATACATAACCAATTAACTTTCATCACACACAAATACAAAACCAAAGTAACATTTTAATTGGTTCTAAATTTCAACACTTTCAAATGTGTTTTCCCCATGCAATTTTCCATACGACATTTACATACGTCTACAGCCTGAATGGCTGAACGGAATTACACCAAACTTGGCAAAATGGTACATCAAACCTAAGAGGTCAGGAAGGATCTACTATGCCCCCTTATGGTCATTTCCCCCTTCGCTTTGGCCTCCTCTTGTCTCTCAATCCTACCGAGAGACAAGATGGCGGCCGCTACGGACTGTTTGGAATGTTGACAGACGCCGGAGAACCAATCAGCTTCGCAAAGCTCCGTAACGCGAAAAGTACGCGAAGCGGAGCGCTGTTACAGATATATATCTTTTTTTGAACGTTAATTTCTCAAAATCCACTGGAGCACACATATTGAGACCTAGCAAAGGCACATCGGGCTACCAGTCCCTAATATTTTACCAAGTTTCGTGAAAATCCATTCAGCCGTTCGATTATTATTATTATTTTTTTTTTTTGCCCCGCGGGGCCCTTTTAAAACCTCCACATCAAACCTAGGGGGTCAGCGAGGATCTACTATGCCCCCTTATGGTCATTTGCCCCTTCGCTTTGGCCTCCTCTTGTCTCTCGATCCTACCGAGAGACAAGATGGCGGCCGCTACGGACTGTTTGGAATGTTTACAGACGCCGGAGAACCAATCAGCTTCGCTTCACAAAGCTCCGTTGCGCGAAAAGTACGCGTACTGGAGCGCTGCCCGGTCCGCTGTTACAGATATATATCTTTTTTTAAACGTTAATTTCTCAAAATCCACTGTAGCACATATATTGAGACCTACAAAAGGCACATCGGGCTACCAGTCCCTACAATTTTGCCAAGTTTCGTGCAAATCCATTCAGCCGTTCGGGCTAAAAGTGAGGCCAACCGCCCTATGGAAAACTCAATGTTAAAAACACGTTTTGGGACCCCCCTTTTTTCTCGACCCCCCCTAGACGAACCCCCCCCCAATTTTCAGGGGCTGCTCAGAAACAAAATGTGCCATTTTCCTGAAAATTTCAGCCAATTCCGTCCACAAATGCCAAAGTTATTTGACATAGAATTTTCAAAAATCCCATAGAGAAAAGATCCTAACTATATATACCTACTGGCGACCGCCAGTAGGTAATATATATATATATATATATATATATATATATATATATATATTTATATATATATATATATTCTATTTTTATATATTTGTAAAACATTAATTTCTATTTATGTATATTTTTAACTATTTCAATTGTTTAATTTTGCTTTATTTCCTGTTGGGTTTTATTTTCACTACCTCCATTATGTTATATGGGACAGTTTTGCAATACCACTGCATGTATAGTGCTGGAATTACTACAAAAGAGTAAGTTACTACGAAAGTGTAAGGTAATACAAAAGTGCAGTATGTAAATACTGGCAAAGTAGTAAACATACTCTAAAGTGTAAATTTACTCAAAAGCATCAGTTACCTTTGTGAATCAGGACCACGTTTGTCCGCTTTTTCCTATTATCAACAATCTTCTACCAACCTTTCAAACATTGGTTAGATGACACACTATTTGGCTCCTTATTTGCACAAAGGGGAATTGGAGATGGAAAGTATTTGCTCTGGGATGGTGGTATGCTCCACTTGTCTAGATGGTACAGTCACAAATCAATCTAAATTAACAGCTACAAAGCAATTAACACAACAACCACTTGACAGCAAGGGATACCCACAGGTTGATAGCAAGAATGAGCCTTCAGGGGTGATAGTTAGAAAGCGTCTATGAGGTTAGCGTAAAGAAGGCACCATGAAGGAGAATTTATCTCCTCTGGCTTCTGACTGAGGTACATGGTAAATACTTAAATGAAGGAAAATAATAGGTATTTTTTAAATGCCTGAAAAAATATGCTGTTTGCATCCAACAATTTCTTAATGGATCCATCTTAATTATGTGTATGTTACCTTCTTTCCAGAAATCTTTTGGCTCATGATTACACAGAAACACATTATTTGCCGGATGGTCAGCAAGTAACGACGTCACCTCAGATTTTGGTACTGTATGAATTGATTTTGTTGAATTAAGTTTGCTATTGCTTGCTGAGGTTTTCAATGGTGCCATTCACTCTTAAACATCTTCTTGAAAAACAAGAAATAGCTCTTTAATGCAATAATAACAATTTCATAATTGTGTTTTCTTCAAAAGAGAAGTCATTGACTTGTTACTCAGTGATATGGGAATTCTACACAGAAAGCTGACCTTTTCCGAAGGTATAGTGAGCAGTGGATTCTGTGTAGTGAAATGATAGCATACTCAGTAGGTATGAGGATGAAGGATTAGTGGCATGTATGATGTATTTGTTGAAATTTTGAGTTGTCCTAGTTACACAGCCTGACACACTATAATTGGTTACATGAAATTTACAGTTTCAGCAACCACTGAAGTGCACAACAAAAGTGCTCATAAAAGAGTAACATTTAATGTGCACTTTACAAATACCAGCCATTCAGTAATCTCCATAGCAGAAATAAAACACAAATACATTTTTCAAGTGTTGTCAGTAGACATCAGCATTTTCACAAAAACAGTGTACCTGATAGTCTTCTAGCCACAGATTCTTTATCTTAAAATATTCCCCAGGTTTTCTACTGGAACTGGGAAATCTTGAGCGCCATTGGGTATTTAGGTGCTTCCCCAGCACACTGACATGAGTTATTTTTTTCCATGCTCTCAGCCCTGATCCGGACAGAGCTAACTCTCTCCACTTTCTGGAGAACTTTTTTCAACATTTTGTCAACCATTTTTGAGACTTTGTCTACTTGTGTGTAGGCGTGGCCTCCCAAAAAAACCTGTGAGGTTTAAACCATGTGATGTCTGTCACAGGCAGATTTCTGTGACAGACCCCCTCTGGTTTGTCTCTGGTGCCTGGGACCAGGCCACAACTCCAAGCCCAGACTGGACTGCCATGCCATGGACCCCAAGGCGCTGCGGAAACGATACCTGAAGCTCCTAGTTGTCCCACGGCAGTCGATTCCACAATGTGCCAGGTCCTGGCCACATAGAAGGTTCTATTTGCTGAGCCATTCTAGGCACTTGTCATCACGCTCAAAGTCATTGGGTAAGTCCCAAAAAAGATGGAAGAAATTCAAGAAGTCGAAGTGTGCTTTATCTTTGCAGCGCCAGTCCAAGTCATTGGACGAGGCGTGGGAACAACATCACCACTCTAGGCCCCGCTTACATGTGTGAGGGCCTGAGCGTGTGTCTGAGTCCGCTCTGTGCTGCCCTGAATTCCCAGTACTGACCCCTACCCAGCTGTTGGAGTTTTATGATTCCATGCACCTCAGTGTTCTCCCCAGACACTGGCCTAGTCTGTCCTCCTAGTGTGGCTAGGGAGGAAGGGGCTTCCTTTGCCATGGTGGTGAGTAGGGTGGCAGATATATGGGCCCTTAGGCAGCACTCAGTGGCAGTCAAGATGAATAACTTGACATTGCTGCTTTGGCCGGGAGTTGCCCCCACATATTCTCCCTTTTAATGAAACATTTAAGGATATCCTGCTCATGGCATGGGCCAACCCGTGCATAGGGGATCCAATGTACAGGACAATTGCCCGTGGCCATCGCCCTGCTCCTGGGGACCTAACCTTCCTCACCCAGCACCCCACCCTGGAGAGTCTGGTTGTCTAGGACTTCACTTCCAAAGTCAACCACGGTGCGTTCCATACCACACCACCAGATAGAGAATCCAAGAGTCTGGATACCTTTGACAAGAGGATGTGCTCCTACACTAGCCTTCCACTTCTGTAGTTGAAAACCGCATGCCTCTCGGGCCGATACATCCACATAGATTGGGATTGTGTTTCTTAAGTGTTGACCATGATCTTGGAGGAGGCTGGAGCCATACTGATCCAGGCTACGGCGGATGGCAAGAATGCAGCTAAGTTCACCATTGGCTCCGGACTGGATACAACCCAGTCACTGGGCAGAGCGATTGTGTCAACAGTGGCACTCAGACACCACGCCTGGCTGAGATCTCTTCACTTTTCAGGTCAATGTCTAGGTATCACTTATGGTCATGCCCTTCTATGGCTCCCATCTCTTTGACTATCAGGCAGATTCCTACCTGGAGCACTTTAAGAATATCTGGACCACTGTCCGGTCGATTGGTCTCTCCATGGCCCTCTGCCAACCACATTTTGCCTTTCGTCCCTTTTGTGGCTACAATAGTGGTTATCAGACACATCCAGTCCTACCTAGCCACCAAAGCCCACAGGCTTCTTTGTGCTTTTGTGGCCACAGACGAAGTTCCCACAAGCTTCGTGGGACACATAGTCAGAGGTCGACCTAGTCTGGCGCCTATCCGACAGCCGTATCCTCAAAACCCCTTTATTTTGCCCTTTAACCATCATGAGCAGGCAGCTGGAGGCAGGGTCTGACATCACCTATACTACTGGCAGTACATAAAATCAAGCAAGTGCAGTCTATTTTGGACAAAGCAGCCATCAAGAGGGTGTCCGCATCAGAATTAGATCACGGTTGCTATTATCACTATTTTCTGGGGCCCAGGGAGGATGGAGGTCTATGCCCTATTTCATACCCCCGCCCTCTCAACTTCTTGCTGAAGAATTGGGGTTGTAGGAATGTAGGATCTTTCTGGTATAGTTACCCTCAGTTTTTTTGCTTGTTGTCCTTGTGTTTTGATTGTAGTACACTGGGATCCTGCTACTCAGAGTCAGGACCCCAGTGTTGGTGCTCTCTCTCCTCACTTCATTGGTAAGTACTTTGTATACCCCACAATTGGTGCACTGGTGTACCCCTGTAAATCCTTATTATTTGATACTAAGGTACCTAGTTCATTGATACAACAGGGGTCTCCCATCGGCTGCAGCATGTATTGTGCCACCCATGAGAGCCCATGCAGACTGCATCTGCAGATCTGCCACTACAGCCTGCTTGAACTACTGCATGCATCTTTCATGTCAGATATAAGTTTTTTCTTATCCCGGTCACTGCCCTTAAAAACTCTAAGTCATCCTTAAGGCATGCCTTTCTGCCTACCGGCAGGGTGCATGGCTCTAGGTTTGAGGGTGCCCCTGCAGAGGCAGAGGCATACCTACAAACCACGTATACATCCTCTGGTTTTGTAAGTGCGGCAAAGCCATTTTAAAGCATGTAATGGACACTGGCCAAGTTGCGATGTCCAGCTAGATAATGGTTCCACTAAACCCAGTCTTGTTTGGTATCACACATGTTGTAATAATGCAACTACATCGATTTCAGTTTTAGTTGCATGATACCATGTACTGGGGGGCTCTTTAGAGGACCCACTCCCCCATGACTACCTGTGTAGCCTTGCAGGGTCTGCGTGCAAGCTAGCGCTGCTGCCGACCCCAGACACGGTTCTCCTGTCCTGCTGCTGAGCTTAACTCAGGAAGGGAAGGGAGAACAAAGGATTTCCTGCAGAGGAGAGGTGTAGCCACCTCTCCTTAAGAAATAGGTGTCTTAGACTAGGGTCGGGGGGAGTCTTCCGAGCGCCTCCAGACTGCTTTGAAGGGCACATTAGTGCCCTCCTTGCATAAACTGGTTTGCCCCAGTCCAGGAGCCCTTATCTCCCGCTCTAGCACAGAGCTACTCAAAGGACAGGGGGGTGACCTCCCCTCCAGCTCCTCCCCTTCGAGGTGCCCAGATTTCTGCCAGTTGGTCACTCCATTCTGCCATCTTGTATCTTAGATGGGCAGAGTAGCGTTCCTGACCTACCCTGATAGGTGGGTGTAACCCAGCTGGGTGCCCTATGAAAATCTATGGAGAAGTTGGGGTTGCAGTTTTAAAGAAGGACCTTTCCCAGGGGATCCTGAAGAAACCCTTAATAGGATGAAAGGTTGGGGAGTCACCCGACCCGTGGGTGCTCCATGAACCAGGTTACTTGCACCAGGGAAGCCAGGTGCATAGGGATGAAGTTACGTCGCAACATCCCATAGACAATAATAGGCGACTTGGCAAGATATGCCTCTGGAGAAGTCTCTGAAGAAGTCTGGTGGAATCCAAGGGTGGCTTCTTGAAGTGGAGAACCTGCAAGCAGAGGGACCGGGTCTATGCCATTCGGAGGTGATCAAGAGGCACGGAAGAACAATGACCACCCTTGGCAGGGAGCTCAGGAGAATTGATGAGGAATTTGTTGTGGCAGCTATGGGAACCAGGTGTTATGCTATGTTATGCTATGTTATGAGGATTTATAGAGCGCATGGCTACCCAAAGGCTTCCCAGCGCTAGGCATGAGACCTGTTGAAGCGAGTGAAAAAAGTTAGTCGCACTTGTTGAACAGCCAGGTTTTCTATTTTTTCTGAAGGTTGCTTCTGAAGCTGTGAATCTAATCTCCTGCAGAAGTGAATTCTATAGCTTAGGCGCCAGGTGGGAAAAGGCTCTTCCACCCCATCTGGCCCTTTTTATTCAGGTGTTTTTTAACAGGCACTCAGTGCCTGACCTCAGACATCTGTTGGGAAGGTATAAGCACTAAAGAATTCTGATCTTACTGTGCCCTTTGTTATTTATGGCTCTGTTTGCTAGGCAGAGTGCTTTAAACGTGATTCTCGCCTCGATCTGAAGCCAGTGTAAGTTCCTGCGATGTATACTCACTGATTCCTTCATTGGAATTTTACACAGAAGTCTGGCCGCTGCATTCTGGCCTACCTGTAACCTGTTAATGCCATATTTAGGTGCGCCTAGAAGGAGAGAGTTACCATAGTCCAAATGTGACATGACCAAGGAGTGTATGGTTAATTTCCTTAGCTGTATGGGGATTAGCTCGAGGATCTTGCGGAGCATTCTTAATAGCCCAAAGCATGTGCCTGCCACCTTCCGTGCTTGGTTCTCCATAGTCAGCTCTTTATCCATCCAGAAACCGAGATTCTAAATGGCAGTGCTCGGGACAGGAGAGGTACCTGCGTGACGACATTTTGCCCAAATGCAAATCAACTCAAAAGAATCATCCATCAAAATTGGCATTTGGTGAAGAACTTTGATGCCAGCCTGCAAAGACCACCCCTCTTCGCTTTTAAAAAAAGAAAAGAGTATTGCCAATTTTGTGGTTCGGGCAGCATTACCCAAAAAAGAAGCTGTTACACTACAGAGCTTGTTTGGTTTACAACCAGTTCAGGGCCACCACAAATGTGGGACCTGTACATGTTGTGACCAAACAATGGAAGGAGATGTTTTTTTCGCATAATGGCATCTTTTGGAAGCACTCAGCGTTCTCAAACTGTAAAACGAAGAACGTAATTTATGGAATTTTATGTCCTTGCCCCAAACTATAAGTAGGCAAAACTTCTCAGGAAATCAGACAACGGATTACTCAACATAAATCCAGAGTACAGAGGTTAGTGACCAATGCACCATTGGTCACTCATTGTCAGACCAAAGGGCATACAGAAAATGACTTAAAATGGACTGTCCTCTCTAAGGTGGAAATTGATGCCAGAGGCGGTGATATGGAAGCCAGACTCAGTCAGCGTGAAGCACAATTAATCATGAGATTTAATACAGTAATAAATGGGCTCAATGAACTTTCTGAGATTCCGCAGGCACTTTAAGATATCCTTTTTGCCCCCTGTGTACAGAATAAACCCACCACACAACTTGACTTTGTAACACAAGCAGGCTGAACATCGCTTGACCCTGTTCACCGGCCCACAAGTTTTCAGTGGGCAGCGCGATCACGAGATCTATCACGTGCCCGTTCACACTGTTTAACTACAACTCCCAGGCCTCCATTAGGCATATGAGGTCTTCTGGGTAGTGCTTGCGTCCCGTCAGACTCTGCCGTGGGACGTGACCTGAGTTGCAGGAGAGTGACCCTACGTTCGAAGGTACTTTCGGCCTCACTAAACCCCGACTTTGGGGTCTCGGCAACCCATTCTGTGTCCGGCTGTGGTCATTGATTTCCATCATTCGGTTGTTTCAGGGGAATTGAAAGCTCCTTCCACGTTGCCCGCCTGAGTGTGCAGACCAGCACTGGAGGTGAGACGCAGTCAGCGCCCCTCCAGCTGATCCGTAAACAATGCCAAGACAGCGTTCCCTCATTGTGAAGGTAAGACTGGTCCTTAAAGGTTGTTAAACATTGTGCGTATAGACTGCTCCTGCTCCAGTTTGGTTATAGCACTGAGTTTACCACTAACTTGCCTTCTAGCCGCAATTGAAACTACAAGTTCCAGACACCCTACGTGATGTCCGCCCTTTGGTATTCGACAGCCCAGGCATTAATTGCTCCAACTGACAAGTGACATCCTCCTCTTGCCATTTGTGACCGACTGCCTTTAGGTAAAACCAATACTTAGCTCTATGCCCACAACGAGGTTGACAGCAGGTTCTAACAAGAACGGACTAATTTGTTACTTACAGTATGATGTTGTTCTTTCACAGAAATACACGCTTCCTTTGAACTGACTGAAGCACATTCTTGAAAATTAAGGTAGGAGGCTTACAGTGAGCTTGGCCTTTGTAATTTGGTGTTTTTTTGGATATACCGAATAAGTTCTTGAATGTAAGGAGGTTTCTTTGTATCCTCTTTCAGATTTCCTTTTGTGGTCTTGATGAGAACCGCACAAAGGGTCCGGTTTGAAACGCGTCGACCTTGTTGTTGTATCCTGTGTCAAAACGAATGTGTACTATTAATGGTTTGTTTCAAAGTGTATCTTTAGTGCTGGGTATGCAGGATGACATTGTAAACCAGATTTATCCCTGCAAAACTTGTTTTATTCACAATTGAAACTATCCCACTCCTTGATGTAGGATCCAATTTCTGTTGTGCATGTCTGATTTTGGTTGTTTGAATGTTTGAATGTAAATGCGAGTGTGAGTTGAGTCAGGTTATGATTCAGGTAACGAGTATGAAAGAGGTTGTCTAAATGAAGTCTATTGTATGGCAATTTTTGTGCACGCCTGTTTCTTTCAATTATTGTAGCTGTCACACATATTTATGAAATATTTTGTATTTTGTCTTCTTTGAAAGTTTGAAAATAAAAACAAATTTTGACGGATTAAATCCAAATCACGACTACCAATTTATTTTTTAGTCTGTGAAAAAGTTCTTTATTGTATTAGGTCTCAGTACTGGCTTTTTGTTTTGGTTTTTGAAGTATATAGACTCTGCCTCACTGAGGTGAGTCAAGGCCCTTGGTTGTTTTTTGAGGAGAGGTATCTAGGCAGCGTGGCCAACTGACTAAAGGCCTGGGTATCCCTGCATTACCCAGGACCATTAGTTCAATTTTGTCTCAGTTTAATTTCAGACCGCTCCCTGTCATCCATTTAACCACTTGTTCGAGACAAAGTTCTAGCTGGCCTGACTCCCCATTAGACATGGAATCAAGTGACATCACCAACTGGGTGTCATCAGCGTAAGAGATCACGGAGATGCCGTATTACTGAACTATGCAAAAAGAACAATTGATGGACAGAATGTACAACAATGTCATACATTAACCCCAGTACAGAGATCTGAGCCTAAATCCATAGTTTTTTAGCTCACCATGCCATTCCAGTTTAGACCTCGTCATATGCAAATCAGTCTTGACCCTGGGCCCAATGGGAACAGTCCAGCCCGAACTGCCAGGCCAGGCGTCCCTGGACTGGAAACAAGCATCCTAGGACCGGTTTCGGGCTTTCAGCCCTCATCAGTCAGGATAGCTTGACTCCAGTGGCATGCAGAGCACGCGACCCACGTCTGGGCATATCCGTCCCACTCGGGGTGACAAATGCAAAAAGAACAATTGATGGGCAGAATGCAGAATAATGTCATACATTCACCCCAGTACAGAGATCGGGGCCGAAATCCATCGCTTTTTTTGCTCACCATGCCATTCCAGTTTGGACCCCGCCATATCCAAATCAGTCTTGACCCTGCGCACAATGGGAACAGCCCAGCCCGAACTGCCTGGCCAGGATCTCCCCGGACTAAACACCAGGGATTTTTTTGTTGGTTCTTGTTTATAGGGTGCGGGCTGCCCAAAATGGGCATTCCAATGCCCAAACCCCTGCGCCACTATGACAGCCTTTCGCAAATGGGGCCAGTAAGCCCCAAACTGCCAACCAGGAGGGGAGAAAGCCGACTAGATGCCAGGGATGTTTTATGGGAAATTTTAATTAGGGTGGGGGCTGCAACCAACGGGCATGCCAATGCCCTCACACCCACCACATTTACAGACTTTCTGTCCCCCCTGGGGGGAAGATGGGGCAGTAGCCCCCAATCTGCCACCCCCGGGGGGCGCAGAAAGCCCACTAGACACCAGGGATTTTTTATTGGGCAATTTAATTAGGGTGGGGGCTGCCCAGAATGGGCATTCCGATGCCCCCACCCCGCCATAAATACAGCATTTCTGCCCCCGCCCGAGGGGGCAAAAAGCCCACAAGATGCCAGGGATGTTTTTTTGGGGCAAGTTGAATTTGGGTGGGGGCTGCCCAAAGCGGACATGCCAATGCCCCCACCCCACAACAATTAGTTTTCTGCCACCCCATTTCTGTGATGGAAAGTTCTGGAATCTGCGTGGATCCACAAAATTCCACCCACTCCGCGTTTCCCAAAGTCTTCCAAAAAAATGGTGCCTCACTTGTGTTGGGAGGCCTAGTGCTCGCGACAGCAAATGGGCTAAAACACAACGTGGACACACCACATTTTCCCAGTGAAAACTGACCCTTTTTTTGCAAAGTGCCTAGCTGTAGATTTTGAACCCTAACTCTGTCTGCACCTAGGGAAACCTAGCAAACCTATACATTTTTGAAAACTAGATACCCAGGGAAATCCAGGATGGGGTGAGTCGACTGGCTGGCACTAGATTCTGTTACCCAGCATCCCATGCAAACCTCAAAATGTGTCCAAAAAACACATTTTCCTCACTTTTCTGTGATGGAAAGTTCTGGAATCTGCGTGGATCCACAAAATTCCACCCACCCGGCGTTCCCCAGTCTTCCGCAAAAAATGGTACTTCACCTGTATGGGTAGGCCTAGTGTCCGTGACAGGAAACAGCCTAAAACGCAATGTGGACACACCACATTTTACAGTGAAAACGGACATTATTTTGCAAAGGGCCTAGCTGTAGATTTTGAACCCTAGCACTGCCGGCACCTAAGGAAACCTAGCAAACCTATACATTTTCTGAAAACTAGACACCCAGGGGAATCCAGGATGGGGTGACTTGTCTTGCTCTCACCAGGTTCTGTTACCCAGAATCCCTAGCAAACCTCAAAATTTGTAAAAAGAAAAAACACATTTTCCTCACATTTCTGTGGTGGAAAGTTCTGGAATCTCTGTGGATCCACAAAATTTCACCAAGCCTACATTCCCCAAAGTCTTCTGAGAAAATTGGTACCTCACTTGTGTGGGTGGGTCAAGTACCCGAGACAGGCAAGGGCCCAAAAACTATTGAGGCGACTTCAAAATTCCTATCATAAAACAACCTGGTTTTGCAAAGGGGGTCCCATGAGTTTTTGGCCCGAGGCTTAGCCACCACCTAGGGAAATCTACCAAACCCACACATTTCTGAAAACTAGACAGCCGGGAAGGTCCAGCAAGATATGGCTTGCATGGGTACATCAACATTTCCCTACCCAGAATCCCCTGCAAACCTCAATTTCTTTTAAGGAAATCTATTTTTTCTCACGTTTCTGTGTGGGAAAGTTGCAGGATCACCGGGCTAACACAAATTTCCTACCACCCAGCGTTCCCCCACGTCTCCTGATAAAAAGGGTACCTCACTTGTGTGGTTAGGTATAGTGGTTGCAACAGGAAATGGCCCAAATCGTACTGTGGAGACTTCAAAATTACCTATAACACAACTACCTGGTTTTTTGGGGGGGAGCACCTGGGATTTTTGCCCGGGCTCGCCGCCATATAGGGGAATCTACCAAATCCAAAAACTAGACACCCTGGGGAGTCCAATGAGGTATGGCTTGCGTGGATCCCCCAACATTTCCCTACCCAGAATCCCCTGCAAACCTAGCAGAAAAGAACACAATTCCCACATATTTTTGTGTGGAATAACCGTGGCGGCACAAATTTCCTACCCCACGGCGTTCTCCTTCATGTCCGAGTAAAATGATACCTCACTTGGGTGTCCAATGCAGAATCGGCTAACAACGTATTTAAAAAAAATGTAGTGCTGAGAAGTCTCTGTGCTATACCCTTATTCCCTACGTTTTGGGCTCTTCCCAGTCATGGGCCCTTGCCCCACCCACATAAGTGAGGTATCATTTTACTCGGGGGACTGAGGGGAACGCTGTGGGGTAGGACATTTGTGCCCGCACGGTGATTCCACCCAAAAATATGTGGAAAATTTGTTTTTTTCAGCTAAATTTGAGGTTTGCAGGGCAGGGGGGATCCACACAAGCCTTACCTGTCAGGGACTGTCCGGGACTATGAGGGGAACACAGTCAGGGACTTGGACAAGGACTGGGAACTGGGTAGAAGAGGTACACAGAAAGGAGGAGTACAGTGCTGCCCAGGATCATACAGGGAGTCAGAGGAGAAAAAGGGATCCAAAGGGGAAGCCTGTACACGTGAACAAGATGGGTAAGACTCAGAAAGGAAGGGCACTCACAAGGGAATTTAGCATTCAGACTAACTACACCCAGGACGGGCGTGCAAGACATATATATAATACAACATTAACAATAAAGGGGGTGTGCACTCAGGAGCTCCACATGATAAGACTGAAGCTCAGTAAGTTTCTTACCCGCAATTGCTGTTACAGATTCTGACTGCAAATACCCACATGTAGGATATGCATGCAAAGGCAGGGTCTGTGAAGCTTATACCTATAGTGATGTTATAAATGTAACTCAAAGACAAAACTCACAGTGAACAAGAAACACCACCTAGGTAGTCAGCTGAGCCCACGGATCCTGGTGATCAAACAGGAACGCGCAAGGCAGTAACAGCAAAGGGGTAGAACTAAACACAAACACAATAGACAAGGAGCTACCAAGGAGGAGTGCTACACAGGAAAGGAAGGAAATGACGGCACACTTGGCAGAAAGCAGGTAACAAACATACAAGGTAACAGAAGTAAGACAGCAGAATAGAAAGGCAGCAAACTAGAACTGGAAGCAAGGAAATGGGAAGAAAAGCAGGGACTGGAAAAGGATATACAGAAGGGGAGGCTACAAGGGTATACTAGAATAGTGCAGGTTAAGGAATCAAGAAAACAAAGTAGCATAGAAGACAGTGCTGGGGCAGGGACAAGAAATGAGTTAAGGCTCAGGAGTCAAGGCAGCACTGCAGACAGTGCTGGTTCAGGGACAGGGAAATTACTAGAGACCAGGAGTCAAGGTAGCACTGCAGGCAATACTGGTTCAAGGAAACAGGACATAGCTACAGCTCAGGAAACAAGGAGTCACGAAAGCACTGCAAGCAGTGCAAATCAGGAACAAGAAATAGCTAAGCCCAGGAACAAAGAATAACTATAGCTCAGGAACTCAGGAAACAAGGTAGCACTGCAGGCAGTGCTAATTCAGGTACAGGGAATAGCTATAGCTCTGGAACTCAGGAAACAAGGTAGCACTGCAAGCAGTGCTAATTCAGGAGAAGGGAATCTGCTGCAGTTCAGGAACAAGGGATACTAAGGCTATGGGGTCCGGGTAGCACTGCAGGCAGTGCTAATTCAGGAACAGGGAAAACAGTAGCAGGTCAGGAACAAGGCATAATTATAGCTCAGGAAACACTGGCAACATGAATAGCAAAAGCTCAGGGAACTCTGGAAACAAGGATTGGTCTCACAGGTAAAAAGCTACAATGACCAACCGTTGCCTGAAGGGAGCTGGGGCTTAAAAGAGCTCACAGTAATCACATGCAGCTGGTGTGAGCAGGCTAGCAGCAGCCAGCCACAGGTGAGCTGAATTCCTCCACCCATCCTTGGCCTGCAAGGGTGGAGACAAAGCAGTAAGCAGGGAATTCTGGGTAATGGAGTTTCAGGCATGAGTAGGCTGGCTTTAAGTCTAAGCAGGCTGGCTTTCACAAAACCCGGCATGGATTGGGAATGGATGTCAATTCCCAAATAGTGTCCAAATGGCTGGAAGTCAAGATATGCATGCAGGGGAGTGTCAGGAAGCATATTAGAACACTGGAGAGTCCCACGTTCAGCCCCCTGGTGGTGGACACGAGAACACAGGGAGCGAATCGTGACATTACCTCGTTGGACTCCCCTGGGTGTCTAGTTTTCAGAAATGTGTGGGTTTGGTAGTTTTCCAGGATGGCCGTCGAGCCCGGGGCCAAAAACCCAGGTGACCCTTCTTGCAAAACCAAGTTGTTTGTGATAGGTCATTTTGATGTCTCCTCAATATGTTTTGGGCCCTTGCCTGTCACGAGTACTTGACCCACCCATGCGAGTGAGGTATTATTTTTAATTTATATTTTGTTCCCATTTCAGAAATACATAGGTATCTTTCATACCGATTTTTCCCTCTATACATTTTCCCAGAATAATTGCTATATACCCTGTACATAATGAAAAAACATTGCAAGTCGCTGCTCAGTTTTTGGCTCTGGGTATGTCCTATATATATATATCCCCCAACCAGTAAGGTCCAGCGGATGCAACGGTATATTGCCTTGAAAGAGTTGTCATAATTAGAAGCAGTTACAGGTGAAAACATTGACACAAATGGTTGTTTTTTTCAACACCGACCAAGCGCAAGGAGACGGGGGGAGTGACGGAGGGGGCCACGACTGGAGAAGAGGCACTCTCCCACCCCCATAACCACCAGGACACTTCTCGCATTTCCCGCTTCGCGGGAAACGCTCGCAGTTTGCCGACCTGAACTGCTCTTTCTAAGGAAGGAACCACAACGCCCAGCAGCCAGTGGGGCTGTAATACACCATACCGCCACGCCCTGCACGGCCCAGGTGTACATAGCCTCCAGGGCAAGGACGCACTGCGGGAAACACCGGCCAAACGCGAGGAGACCGGGGGAGTGACGGAGGGGGCCACAACTGGAGAAGAGGCACTCTCCCACCCCCGTAACCACCAGGACACTTCTCGCGTTGCGGGAAACGCTCGCAGTTTGCCTACCTGAGCTGCTCTTTCTAAGGAAGGAACCACAACGCCCAGCAGCAAGTGGGGCTGTAATACACCATGCCGCCACGTCCTGCACGGCCCAGGTGTATACATAACCTCCACCGTAATCCCGCGGCGCGGGACGAGCCGGGCGAAGCCCGGGCAAAGGGCGGGCCGTCTGTGGCATTCAGAGGCAGGAGGAGGCAGGGCAGGGCACGCCCTCTGACACCGTATGATGGGTAAGCGCAAGAAAGTCAATGATGTAGAGGAGGGGGGAAGCAAAGCGAAGGTGCCAAGACATTCGAACTCTATCCTGACGTATCTCTCTTCTGCTGTGGGGGCACTTACAAAGGAGATTGCGAATGCTTAACAGGAGCTGGGCCTGATACCCTCAGCCCAACCCACTACCCCCAACACCCAGGACATCCAGGACTCTGTTAAAGCTTCCCATATTCCCCTTGAACCTGAGGTGATCATCGCTAACCCCATTCCTCCAGCCATTTCTGGCGCTGGCCCATCTTCAGACTGTACCACCACGCTTCCCGTTTCTCTCAGTGCTCAGCAGTGTGACCCATCCTCAAAGCGGAAACGGGGAAAACCCAAAAACGCCCCTGTTGCACCCCTTGTAGCACCAGACTCTTTGGGAGACCAGATGGAGGCCCTTTTCGTTGCCTGGATAGAGACCCTGCTCATAGGTATTGCAAAGGATATTGTGGACACTTTGAACACTTGCTTGGAAGGACTTTTAAAGAAATGTTCACTTCTTGATAGACTTGTGCACGATCATACCTCGCATTTAAAAGCACAAAACGTGGGGCTTGAAGGGCATGGAAAAAGTGGTAATGAGGGGGTCAAAATAAGGGAACCTGGACCACGTTACAGCGAGGTGGCGCAAGCTAATGATAGGTAGAGGGATCCCATCACCTCCCACAAAGGTCCGGAGGTAATTTCACCACACCTTAACATCCCCGCCCGCCCAATTGAACAATCTAACGCACTCATTAATAAGAGGGTAAGGCCTAGTCAGGTCAACTTGGATCTACCTCCTGAAGCTGCCCCTCTTGTTGCCATCCTTATTGGGGTCCCCCCACTTAAAGAGGGAGAGCTTGAATCCGTCCCAGACCTCATGGTAAGGGCTCGTTCCTGGTGTGACGATGCCTGCAGCGGGGCTATTATCTCCAATAGGATTATCCTTGCGAGGAGGGTGGGATGTATAGGGAGGCGCCCGAAGTCCGTCCAGGGGGATTGTGTCATAATTAATTTTGACAGGGCCAACTTGGCAGATAGACTGTTCTGGGATGGCTCATACATATCAGAAAGAGACCAACTGAGACCAGTCCCCTTGGGTTATTTTTATCCCCCCTCAGTAAAGTCTTATGGTGACCAACGATTACCAACAAGGAGGCGGGGGTCGATCCCAGCACCGGGAGGGGCATGTTCAACCGTGCATGATCGCATCTATACCCCAAGGATAGACACTGTAGCCCTCTTACCTAATTCCCACCCAATATCTAGTCCTGCTGTGGGTTGCGGGCCGGCCCTGAGTAATCGTTTTGCCCCTTTGTCGGGCCTAGAAGAAATTGATTGACTTGCGGATATGAGGCATGCTCCTATGGATGGGGCTTCCATTTCCGATGAGGGTGCAGCTTGTAAAATCCTTAGTTGAAATGTGGCTGGTGTCAGAGCCAAAAGGGGAGATGACGCATGGGTTAGCTTTGTCGTCAGCCACGACATCATAGCACTTCAGGAGACATGGGACACCTCGCCTGGTTTCTGGCTGGATGGTTTTACAAGCTTTGCCGTCCCGGCAGTCCCTAACATCACCGGTAGAACCAAGGGAGGTCTTATTTTCCTTTTTTCTTTAAAACTTAAGGGGGCTCTAAAATGATTATTAGCTGCTCATCAAATCTCTTAATCGTGGAAAGGGAGGTTTCCCCTAGCAGGAAAACCTTCTTTATTAATTTTTATAATTCCTGGAACAGGGAAAATGGTAATGACCATATCGCCACCCTGGAATCCTTTTTACTCTCAGTCGATCACTAATGATGAGTTCGTCCTAATGGGCAATTCACCCCTGCAAAAATATATGTGTAGCACAGGTGATCCTCCTCGTCTGGAGGCCCCCCATTTCGAGCACACCAAGGCCGGAGAGGCACTGGAAGAGTTGTTAGGTAATTTTAATCTATTTGAACTAACGACCCCGGAGGGGGAAGATGAGACTAATTACCTACAAGGGTTCAGACCCTGGTTCCGTCATAGACTATATATTTGTGACCTCAAGTATCCTACACGGGGTTGCTTTCTACGCAACAGTTGTTTCCCCGTTCAGTGACCATAATCCTGTCTTACTCAAGGTGAAATGGGGAGATTCCATGGGACCTATGTCTTGCCCCGTTAAGATAAGGTCAGCGCTACGCCCTGTGCATCAGGGGAGAAGGATAAAGTGGGCAAATGTGGTCCCAGAAACCTTTTATGCAGCCCTCCTCCCAAAAATAGAGGGTCATATGGCAACCTGTGAGGACCCTAGTGCAGCAAACCATGAAATAATGGGGGCATTTGAATCCATATGCACTCAAATCTCAACAGATCTGACGGCCAAACTAGGGCAGGGAGTAAACAATCACCGTCGATGGTTCGACACTAAGTGCTCAAAAGCACACAGAGCACTTATGTCAGCTCTAAAACACAACCAGAGAGACAAGGTAGTCATCACACTGCTAAGGAGAGAGTACAAGCAAGCTATTGAACAACGGAAGGATGACATAAAGGCAGCAGCTTGGGACAATCTACTCTCAGTTGACGTTCTCCGTAACAGCAGCAAATTCCGGGCCATCATCAATGAGCCTTTTTTCTCGGACTTGGACAATAATGTCACGGACTGCGTCATCCCCGATGACAAATGGTTGAGCCACTTTAGAGCAGTATACGGTGATTCGGACTTAGAATCCTCTGGCTGTACACGAATAGTCCCTGACGCTGGTCCAGTAATCTTCAATGAAGCAGAGGTGGAGTTAGCAATTTTAGAGTCAACTAAAAATAAAGCTCCAGGGCCGGACGGGGTGCCAGTAGATTTTTACAAACATTCCCCGAAGCTTTGGGCCAGAATCTTGTGTAACATATTTAATGCTGCCAATGGCAATTTGTTGCCTACATCTTGGGCACCTCAATAATAGTGCCGATCTTTAAAAAAGGTCAGCGCGATGACCCAGGGTGTTATAAACCCATATCCCTTCTAGATTCTGCAATTAAAATCTTAGGCAGACTCCTCTTGGTTAAGCTGAGGGATAGTATTGAGGGATGTGGGGGGCTATCAAACATCCAGTATGGGTTTAGGGAGAAAAGAGGCACCCTGGAGCAGTGTTCCAATTTGCACCTGTTGATCGCCAAGTACACGGTAGCCAAGGAGGGGTTGCTATTTCTGGCCTTTATGGACCTCTCCTCGGCCTTCGATCTAGTGAACAGGGCCAAACTGTGGGCAACCCTCCTGGAACTTGGCATAGATGGGGCATTGGTTACATTTATGGCATCCCTCCATCAAGAGCTGTTTTCTCAAATCCGGGTCACTAACGAGGGAAGGTGCACTACCCGCTTTAAATCAATGTGCGCCAGGGCTGTATTTTGGCCCCACTCCTTTTTACCATCTACATCAATGGCCTGGGTCGATATCTGGAGGAGGAGGACGGGGACGTCCTGCGTATAGGAGATGCAAAGATTCCCGCCCTCCTATACGCGGATGACGCCGTCCTCATAGCCCGCACTGGCAATGGTCTGCAGCTTTTACTTGACGCCTTCGGGGCATTTATGGATAGGCTAGACCTAAAGGTGAATGCTAATAAATCACACACCATGGTGGTCGGATTCCATAGGAACAGGGGCAGACCAAAAACTTTTAAATGCAAGGGCGAAGTGGTTACTAGAGTGGCAGTGTTCCCATACCTGGGGTTGCTCTTTGATGAGAGGGGCTCCTGGGGCCCCCAGGTAAGGGCAAAGAGCCTATCTGTGGCTAGATCAACTGCGGCACTTATGGGGTTCACAAAAAGGTTGGGGGCCAGGCCATGTCAGGTTTAACTCCACGAAATCCAGTTGTTGTATACAATGGTCCACCTCCAAATGTCACTAACACCCTGAATATGTTACACAGGGTGTTTGAGCCATTAGGTGAGGGAAAAATAGGAAGAGAGAAGAAGGGAAGGGAAAGGAAAGGAAGGGGTCTGCAGGGAAAAGGAAACCTGAAACGACAAATAATACCTTCATAAGCAACAACAATCACATTAAGGCTACTCTCATGAATTCTCGCTAAATGAACCCTGTATACCTGCTTAAAAGTAAAACAACAAGGCTCTCTGATGTCAGCCTCTTTTCCCTCTCTTTTTGCGACCATGGGTTGCCTATTTGAAACATAAACACAATTATTAGGACATTCCGTGACTACACGCTGCACAGGTCTGAATATGATCCTCAACCCCTAGGACATACCGCAGGATAGAAATGAAGGAGTGGAGTATCTATGAATTGTAGCATCAGTCATAAAATAAACACAAAGTAATTTCCTTGATCCTGGACGGAGAAATAAAGGATACGGTAGTGTGTAGTAGGCAAGAACTACACCACTCCGCTCCTGATGGTTCGGCTTGACCTGAACCGAACACCAAAGTTATGAGCATAAACAAACGTGAAGTTGCGACCACTAACACGTTCTGATTCCTTTCCACAGATTAATCCTACTTAAAGTTCAAATTAGAAAAAACGGTAGCGCGTAGTTGAGGCCATCACAGCGCTCCACCTTTCTCTTCTCCCACTTTAAGATCACAATTGTCAATAAACACGGCAGCGCGTAGTTGGAACCACTACTACGCTCCGCGTTAACATTAATGAGCCAAAACAACAGCCGGATACACAAGAGATATCACGGATAGCAAAGTGTCGATAAAGAACAGAAATTGTTCCTTTCCAAGTCTGTTAAACAAAACAAAGGAAAACGGAAACTCGTAGCAACCTGCTAACGTGCTCCGTAACGTCTCTATAGACGAATGTCAGGAATTCTTTCGGCAGTGCGGCAGAAGGCAGCGCACGCCGAAACAGACGAAAGACCAAGAATCCTACCTTGGATTCTGAACTGAAAGTCCGATGAGAAATTGCCCCGATCGGCAACCAGGAAACGCGGCGTGACGAGGTCCTCCCTCATGCCAGAAGCAGCAAGACTCCAAACCAGAATAACACGCAACGGAAGGCGCGCCCTGACCCCTAAAGTACTTCCTGTGATAGCGGTACGGAATCATGGGATGTGTAGTTCTCATGCAATGTAGACGCAGTATGGGCAAAGTCCTGATAGGCCAATGGAGGCCCTGCTAAAGGCCTATAATGCAAAATGCATCTCAATTGCGATGTATGGGTCAGCCCTATGGGGCTATGTACATCTAAAGACAATCCAGAGGGTAGAAAACAGGTTCTTGCGTTCCTTGCTGTCTGTGCCCCAGTCGACCCGACCTTTTCGACTCATGCGGAGATGGGCTTGGACTATGTCACCGACAGGCTTAACCTGGCGCCGTTACTATTCTGGCTTAAGATCTGGCTTAACAAGGAACTAACCCTTAACTACGAGATTTTAGTAGATGTAATGTCCTTAGACCACTCCCATAAAGTACCCTGGTTGGAGTATTTGAGAAAGTCCTTTGAACATCTGGGACGCCCGGACCTCTTCCTATCACCATCTTGCATTAGGAAGGTGGATGTGAACCTGGTTAAAAAACACTTTATGGAAAGGGCCAGACTAGCCCGGGAGGAAAGGGAGTTGTTGAAACCCACTGTGCAATCCCATTATATGCTATTAGGTTCTACCTCACTCGAGCAATACCTTATGACTGTCACAAAGCGATTTCATAGGTTTTTATTGGTAAAGTTTAGATTCAATTTGATTCATTTTTATTTGGGCAATTATCCAACTTGGGTCAAACCAGATCTAGCCACCCCTTGCATTTGTGACCAATTTTCAACCCAAGACACAATGCATTTTGTTATGTTTTGCGGGCTCTTCTCGGACATTAGAAAAAAATACCTGCGGCCTATTTTGAAGGAGGCTGGCTTTACGCAAGTGAGGCCGGCATTAGTTTTCCTCCAGTCTTTGAGCAGCGTCCGCATCATATTTTGTGTGGCTAATTTCTTAGTGGCGGCATCCAGGATCAAATTGCATAATGCCACACGGTCTGCGACATAATGAATCTTTAATCATGTTATTTATGTCATTTTATTTCTCTGACCCATTGTATTGCACATGTTGAAAATGTATCAAATATTTTAATACGTGTACATATATGTTTTTATGCCTTTATGATTTTTATAAATCGAATAAAGAGTACTTGACTGACTGGCTGTTTTTTTCAACTATTTTTCAATTTTTCCTATATTTAACTGTTAGTTTCGATAAAGAAACCTTGAAGGATCTACACAAATTACCCCTTGCCGAATTCAGAATTGTGTCTGCTTTTCTAAAATGTATAGCTTTCCAGGATCCATTATTTCTGTCATACCCATTTCTACCATTAACTGGAAGGAGGTTAAAAGCACAAAAAATAGAACAATAGGCTATGTCCCAGATAAATGGAAAAACTGTAAAAAATGTTGGTTTTCTGACAAAAGTCTGTCATTCCCTAAAAGCTGGGGAAATGGTGATTTCAGCCCCACAAACCCTTTTTTCATACCATTTGCAGGGGAAAAAAAGATGCTTTCATTTGCAGCACTTCTTTCCCATTTTTTCCCTCAAAAAACAACATTTAGCTGTATTTTGGCTAATTTCTGAACCCTGGGTACCTTTAGAATCCCCATGATGCTGGAAGAAAAGGAAACAAATTTGGCATGGATACCTTATGTGGTCAAAAAGTTACAGGGGCCTAAGCGCGAACTACCCCAAATAGCCAAAAAAAGGCTTAGCACGGGGGGAGGCCTTGCAGCAAGGGGGTTAAATATGGCTCCTCTCACTTACAAAGCTTGAAGAATCGACTACGGCGTTTGTAGGGATGCCCTGCTCACGCAGGGGCACCCTCACATTTATAACCAAGCATCCTGCCCTCAAGACTAAAGGGACTACCATATGGGTGACTTATAAGTTTTAAGTGTAGTGACCTCAAATATAAGGAAACTTATATCTTCCGTGAGAGGTGCACACACCACCTCGCACAGGCTGCAATGCCAGGCCTGTAGTCAGAGTTTAAGTGGAGTCCCATAGGTGGCACAATACTTGCTGAAGCTCATGGGAGACCCCTGGTGTACCTATCCCCTTGGTACCATATACGAGGGACTTATAAGGGTACACCAGTAACCAAATGTGAAGGTACCAAAGTTCTTACTAAAGCCATTTTGGGCGAGAGAGCACAGATGCTGGGGTCCTGATTAGCAGGATCCCAGCAAACTACAGTCCAACCACACTAAAACCAGGCAAAAAGTGTGGGTTATCATGAAAGCAGATCCTACTTTCCTACAGTGGACACCACGGAAGTAGTCCTACCCACTTCCTGGATTATTTAAGGGCTCCCCCGAGGGTGGATCCTTAGATTTGTCCGGACTTCATCTTCAAGAACCTACTAGCTTCCTATAAAGATTTGTTTAAAGACTCTTCTGCTGTTCGGCACTGAACTCTGCTGCTGGAACCCAGTCAGGAACTGAGACAAGACTACCTCTGATAGGAAGACTCCTACTACAACTTTGTTTCCGTGCTCCTCTAAGTACTGCACCCTCTGTAGCTGTGCATACTCCGGAGTCATCAAGGACTCTGCATTCATCAAGATAGTAAGAAGGAATCACCTTTGAAGTGAAGGAGTCACTCTCTTGCATCTGCAGGCACCTCGACAATGACAACCAGCATGTGGATCCTGCAGTCCCAAGGACACCTCAAGCCTCTACAATACAGGTGGTGGTTTGGTGTCTCTCCAGAGGCCTGACATGTCTTATCTGCAGCATGGGAGACTGCAATCGCTCTCCAGTTTCTCTTGACTGAAGAACTTCAAGCTCCGAGAAGCCCCATCCTCAAATATCACACAGCTTCAAGAGAGACATCCCCACTGCAACTCTGGCGACCTGGGCCTCCATCTTCTGTGTGTTGCTGCGGCTTCCCTTGGACTCCCTGTGCCTGGTGCCAGAGGGTCCTCCTGGGGTCTCCATTGATTCCTGATGGCTCTCCTGCTTGCTGAGGTCCTGCCCTTACTTGCCCTTGCTGGGTGAGTCCCTCAGACCTCGCTGGTCTGCAACTAAGCATTTAATCGTGCAACATGTCTGTTGTGTTTGCCAAGGGTTGCTGGTGGTCCTGCCGACAACTGACCTTCCTGCATCTTGTCAACTGACCTAAAACAGCTCATGGACTGGTCCTGTGCCTCTGCAAAGTTGCCCAGACTCCACAGCTGCAGCTTCAAGACATCTGTGCTACAGTATAGCACCAATGACTGGCTGGAATTGTGCTCCTGCTCCTCATGGAAACCTTCAGGTGGTTTTGACTCTGTCCCCTCTTTTTGCAGGTACTCTTTGTCCTGAATCCACAGCTCGGTTCCGGCAACCTGGTCCACCAGATTCTGTAGCAGCTAGACAACCAAGGTTCTCCATTGACATCAACAGGCGGTTCCGACACAACTTCGCACCTATACACCCAAGCTCCCTGGTGTAGGTAACCTGGTTCTATGGTTATCCACGGATGGGGGTGTCCTCCAAATTCCCTGGTTCAAACGGGTTTCCTCAGGGTCCTCTTGGAAAGCTCCTGAAACAATAAAACGCATAGAAACTCATAGTTAAGTTATCTGTGGTGGTTCCATGCTCCCTCTGTTCCCTAATTCCTTGGGTGTTTATTTTATTCTGAATTGATCTCTCGGGGTAGGAGATAATCTTAATAGTTTTAGTGTTGGTTTATAATAAATAGAAGGTATTTTTCAAACACTTCTATGATACTTTCTTGTGTGTCAGCAACCATGACTGACCTTTGTGGTAAATGCACCCGCTGTACACCCTCCTGAATAAACCTTATCTGCTAACCATAGCTACCCTTTGAGAGCTTTGGTTATCAAGGACTACTTCTACTGTCACTAAGAGTTGCATGAACTCAGTACACTGTGCCTCACCAAAAGGTGTTTACAATATACTGAGTCAGCTCCTAAAGGGGTATCTTTCAAAGATTCATATGCTTTTATCATTCCCCATCATTGAAGTGGTCGTCCCACTGTATATAGTAAGCAGTATGTATTAATTTAGTAGGCTGTAAAGGAAATGCAAGATTCAGTTTGATAGCCTATCTATATCATTTTAAAAAAAGGACCAACGTTGAACTTGACCAATCAGGCGATAGCACCCTCTAGAACCCTCCCAAAAGAGGCATCTTCCCTCAGATTTTCTCTGCACGTCATTTGTGAGGGAGTCTCCCTAAGACCTGCTCAGTTCTTCAGATTTGGTGACTTTCAAATTATCTTTTTTCTGTGCATGTATGTCTGAGCTGGTTAAGAAAGGACTATTTAGACCTTGTGCCACCTGTGGTAAGAAAAGGCTTCATGCTGAAGATCCTCATAAGGAATGTATTCATTGCCTTTATCCTTCCCACAAGTTGAGAGACTGCAAAATGTGTAGAACTTTTTCTACCAAGACCTTCAAGGATTGTGAGGGAAGACTTTTACAGTGGTTACTGTAGGAGGCGGGCTTAGTATATGGTGAACACTTTTTTGATTCAAGTCTGTTTTATTTTCAGGCTATAACACGTACCACAAGTCTATTTAAACACAGCGTTGAGCCTACAACCCTAAGCAGGGCCGGCCGCGAAGGAATTTAGCATTGGGCCCTTGGGGCTTGCAAAGAAAGGCAAATTGTTACACAGCGTTTTGCCTACAACCCCACTGGGGCCGGCCGCGTTCCGTGTTTTAGCTGCACTATCGTTCGGACATTAAAAAAAAACAGTACACCTAGGATCAATTTCAAGGAACAAGTGGGCGACTAGCCCCGTTTCTAATGTCAGCCCAACAGGGCCCAACACCTATAAGAGCGAGAAAGAGATGAAGAAGAAAAGGGGAAAGGGAGGGGGAAGTGAAAGTAGAAAAGGGGAAAGAGCACAGCAAGAGTGAAAGCAGGGTGCGCTGGGAGGGGGAGCAATGGAAGAGGGTCTGAGGCAGCTACCGCGTCTCAGGGGGTCTACAGTAGCAGTCTACCAAGATCAGAAGGGACAATGGCATCCTCAAAGAGATGCAACGTTCTGAGCCTGGTAGGCATGTGGCACGCATGTTCTACAGTGCAGATATATTGGACAAAGGGCTGCCAAACTGCCTTGAAACGCGTGTCGCGTGCCTGCAAGCGTGCTGTAAAAAGCTCCATCGTGATGACATGCCAAAGTCGTACAAACCAGGCTGCTATTGGGGGGGCTTCATTTCTCTTCCAGTATAGGGCTATAAGCTGCTTAGCCACTCCCAGCATCTGGAGCGTTAAGATCGAATTGCTTCGGGTAAGCCCCTTCAGGCTGGCAGGTTTGATGCCTAGTAGGATTGTGCTCGTGGCTTCAGGCAGTGGAAACCCCAATACCCCTTTGATATGGCTAAGGACCTCCTTCCAGAAAATGGTCAACATCGGGCACGCCCACCCGACATGGATAAAATCCCCAGTTGCAGACTGGCACCTCCAGCACAGGGGGGAGGATGTGGGGAACATCTTATGAGGGCGCTGAGGTGTATAATACCATTGAGTCAAGAGTTTATAGGCATTCTCCCTCTGCGGGATGCTCAGGTACACCTTGGGAATGTCTCGCCAAAGTCTAACCCACTGTGAAGGTTCAATGTCCTTGCCGGACTCCAGCTGCCATTGGGGCTGGTACGCATGAGAGGGCGTAGTCGGCGGGTGCTGTAGAATCTGGTAGATCTGAGAGATCAGTCCTTTTGACCCCCGAGAGAGAGCGCCAACCTCTCAAAGGGAGTAAAGTTGCGGGTGGCCGCCTGGGACATTCCCCCCGTAGACACCCAATGCCGCAGCTGAGTATGTTGCATTCTCGCTTCCGATGGCACGTGAAACTCCTCCCTACATTGGTAGAAGGTCTTAAATGCGCCCCCTCATACAAGTCACAAATTACCCTGCAGTCCCCTTGCGTCCATTTGTCAAAGGCGCGGGTTCGGTGGGCCGGCGGGAAGAGCGGATTCCCCGCTATCTGGGTATGCGGGGAGGGAAACGTGGTAAGGCCTCTGGAGACAGCTATGTTGTCCCATATCCCTAGGACAGTTCTCGTAGGCACTGCTATGTATGCGCTCTTAGATCGTGCCTCCCGGTGCAGCCATGCAAGATCCCAAACGGTGTGCCCCGTCACGGCTCGGTCCATATGCAGCCATCCCTCCTCACTCTCCCGCACCCCCCACTCCACCACAAAGCGGAGGTGCGAGGCCCAATAATAATGCACTAGATTAGGGCAGGCTAGTCCCCCCCTATCCCGCGGTGTCATAAGGAGCTTCTGAGAGAATCGAGGCAGCTTCCCGCCCCAGATAAAGGACAAGAGCTCATGCTGCAGGCCTTGTGTACAGCAGAGCACGATAGGAGTGGGGAGACATTGGAACAGATATAAAATTTTAGGGAGGCTCGACATCTTGATGGCATTGAGCCTACCCAACCATGACAGCATCAAAGGTCTCCACCTCCGCAGGTCTTCAAGAATCGCACTCCGACATTACCGCCAGTTCACCGACGCCTACGTTTCCAAAGATGGGGTAAGCAGGAGGTCTAGATAGCAAATGTGCTGACCGGCCCACTGATAGGGTACCAGGTCCCTCAGGGGGATCAGCTCCTCTCTCGGGATGGTGAAATTAAGGGCCCAAGACTTATCGTGGTTGATCTTGAGATGGGAGGCCCTCTCAAAAAGGCATGGTACCACGTGCAGTGCCGGGAGGGACTCCCAAGGGCGCGTGAGAGTGAGAATAAGATCGTCCGCAAAGAGCGCCACCTTGTTTTCCCGACCGCCAAGGGAGATTCCATGAATATCGGGTGCCCGACGAATCATCTCTTCAAGAGGTACCACTACAAGGGCAAAAAGCAGGGGAGATAAAGGGCACCCCTGCCTCATACCCCTATGGATAGAGAATGGTGCCCTAAGCTGGCCGTTGACCCGAATCCTGGCTTGCGGCCCTATATATTGGGCCATGATCCTCGTGATCATCTTCGGACCCATCCCAAACTTCTGTAGAACCGCCCGTAGGAAGGTCCAGTCCAACCGGTCGAACGCCTTCTACGCGTCTAGCGAGAGAAGGCAGGCCGAGATCTTCCAATGATGCGCTTTCCCCACAAGATGCGCAAGCTTGCGCACATTATCAGCTCCCTGCCGATTGTGGATGAAGCCGAACTGATCCGGGTCCACGAGCCCCGGAAGATAGGCATCTAGGCATTTTGCGAGAAGTTTAGTATACATTTTGAGATCGGTGTTTAATAGGGCTATGGGACGGTAGGATACACAGAGCGTGGGGTCCCCCCCCAAGCTTCGGTATCAGCACTATCTCTGCCATGCCCATGTCAGAAGGTGGCCCCTCCGTATTTGTTAAAGAATTAAACAGCCTCAGAAGGTAGGGGCAAAGCTGTGATTGGAACATGCGATAAAAGGACAGGGGTAGGCTATCCGGCCCGGTGTTTTCCTCAAAGGAAGATCCCTCACGGCTGCCGTTATCTCCTCCTCGAGGATAGGGCCCTCCAGATCCTTCGCACAGAGTGGGTGCAAAGGGGTCCCCTCGTAACCATGTAGGACGGCCGCAACCACATCTGGGGACGGAGTCTCCCCCTGATACAGGATGGCATAGTAATTCCGAAACGCCTCGCATTTATCTCTCCCCGAGATAACCCTGGTTCCATCCGGCAGTTTGATATTGGCAATGTGGGCTCTAGCCACACGCGCTCTCAGTCTCCCTGCCAGCAACCGTCCCACCTTATCCCCTCCTTCAAAATATTGCTGCTTCAACGCCAGCAAGGAGTGCTCTGCCTTGTTAGTACGCAAAAGCCTGAACTGCCCTTTCAGGTGGGCGAGCCGCCACCTGGACTCCAAAGAAGTGTACTCCCGGTCTTTTAGCTCAGCTCGCTTGATATCCGTCGCCAAGCTATCTTCCAACTTACAGGCCTCTCGTCTCCGCGCAATCGAGAGAGAGGTGATGTGGCCTCGGATCGTATTCATAAAGGCGTCCCACACCACGGAAAAGGGCGTCTCCGGGAGGTCGTTACCAGCAAAGTAAGAGTCAATGGCGGCCCGGATGCTTACAACGTCGGCCGCATCCCGGAGAAAACTCGGCGGCAAGCACCACCGCGCCTCCCGGGCAGGGCAAGCGACCGGGTCCTGCAGGAACAGCTAGACGTGAGCATGATTAGACAGCGAGATATCCAATATGGAAGCTCCAAGTACATCCCGCACCAAGGCGTGTGAGATAAATAAGTAATCTATGCGAGAGTACGAGCGGTGGGCGTGAGAATAAAACGAGTAATTCTTCAACCCCGGGGAGTGGTAGCGCCACGCATCTAACAGCCCCAGTTCCGTTATCTGCTTGTGCAGCGCAGAGGACATGGCCCCGGTGCCGCTGAACGAAGTGTCGCTACGATCCATCTCCGGGTCGCAAACTAAGTTGAAATCCCCTCCAAGCACCAGAGAGTAAGCCGGCGCCTCTCGACCTCGACGGCAACCTTAAGAAAACGACCATCCCCACTCCTAAAAGGTTTGGTGTCCCCCCGCCTGAAGCCAGACCTGCACAATATCGCCACACCCGCCGTTTTAGTGTCTGCTGCAGCCCAAAATTGGAGAGGGTATTTAGGGTGCGCCATGCGCTTCACATCCGCTTGCAGCAGGTGGGTTTCCTGCCGGAATATGATGCCGGGGTTCTGCTGGAGAAGGTATCGCCACGTTTGCCACCGCTTATTGGGGGAGTTCAGGCCCTTGACATTGAGCGTCAAGATCTTTAAGGGGTTAGGCAGGGTCGCAGTCATGTTAAGTGCCAAGCGGGCTCCACTCACGCCCCCCAACTCCACCACTGTAGGGACATACACACATAAAGGGGTCTTTCCACCCCACCCACTCAGGAGGCCGCAGCCGCCAGATCCCCCACCCATCACACACAGATAGAAAAAGAGAGAGGAGGAGAGAGACCAGTAAAGAGCTAGAAGAGGTAGAGAAGGTCAAGAATCTTAAAGGCGGCCAACCGGGCCACACAGCAATAGGTATCAACAAAGGCCGACAGGGCCACACTGTACTGTACCAGTCACAGGGCATCCTGCACCCAAGGGTTTAGATGTACTCAGGGATGTCACTCCCTTAGGAACAGCTTGGGGGAGTCCTATAGTGGTCTCAAGGGCAAACAATGGTAGGACCTCGATGACCCACCCATGCTGGCCGGGAGCTGGGATGCATGCGCAGGGTTCCCTACCTAGAACAAACCCAGGAAGAAGAGGACAGCATCAGCAGGGGTGCAGATCTCCAAACATTGCAAATCACTGATCAGTCGCTCATGGCGTGATGGTGGCCCCTCTCAGTCTCCCTCGAGGGATCGAATGTGCTCTATGATGTCTTATTTGGCCTGCGAGGCAGATCGCTCATCGAGGGGAGGGGAACTTCGATGACACTGTACTGTGGTCCAGGAAGGTTTGGCCTGGACCCGCTCCCGGCACCGTTGTCAAGAAGGGCTGGTCGAGGGCGACTCTGGTAGCCGAAGCAGCTGCGACGCCGCCCGGTAGGACCTGATTACTCGATGCTTGTTGTCCCACTGGAAGATGAGGGCAAAAGGATGGCCAAATTGATATGAGATATCTAGGGCCCACAGCTTCTCCGTCACTGGCTTGAAGGCTCGGCGTCTGTGCAGGGTGTCGGGTGCCATGTCTTGAAAAATCTGTATCCTGCGCCCTTCGTACCTGAGGTCTGGTTTGTCCCTTGCGCCTTTAGAATAGCCTCCTTCTCGGTAAAAAAGTGCACCCGTGTCAAGATGTCTGGGAGAAGTCCCGGTCTCCCCGCGGGCCCGAAAACCCGGTGGGCCCGGTCCAAAGCCAGCGGGGAAGCGTCCTCATCCCCCCAAACCTCATGGAGGAGTGGCGCTACGTAGGTCAGAATGTCCTTTCCCTCCGCCCCAAAAGGGACCCCCCCGGATACGGAGGTTATTCCGGCGACTCCGGTTCTCCAAGTCCTCCTGCTTGACTTGTAGCTCTATGTTTTGTTCGTCCAACGCTGCCAGGCACTGCCACAATTGCTCCTGGTCCTCTGTACGTGCGTCCACCGTTTTCTCTAGTCCCTCCACCCGATCCCTCAGTTCAGTGACTTCCTTCCGAAGTTCCCGCACGCAGGAGTGCACCTCAGATCGTAGGGAACCAATCTCCTTTTTAAGTTCGGACATGAAGGTGGTCATGAATGCCAGGGTCACTGGCAACGAGTCCCCAGCGGCCTGCAGTGGCCCCTCAGGGGGCGCAGACGCTCCTTCTTTTCCCCACATTGCCATAACCGAGTTGTCCTTGGAGGCCGCTGCCTGGTCAGCTTTGCCCCCTTTGGAGCGTGTCATTGCCAGTTCCGAAGAGGCGGGTTGGCAGCCAGGCAGCACACTCTGCACCTATCAGGAGTTGCATGCCCAGGACGGACCCCAACCCAGCCCACGTCTCCTCAAAGTCCAGTGAGCATAAAGCTAGGGGGCAGCTAGAGGCCCAGGTGCACAAGATCTCCCCCAGCCCCCCAGGATTCAGGCACCACCCCCTGGAGACCCCTACCCACTCCCACCTCCTCAACGATGGGATCCCAAGAGGGATGCCGTGAATCCCAAGGTCCACCCCCCTCGGGCCAGCAAAATCAGGGAGTCTCTACGCGAAGGGCCAGCCCTTCGCACCAGCCACCATGGACCTCCCCTGTCCCCCCACAATAACAGGCAGGGAGTTCAGTATATCTAGAAAGTTCGTGTGAGTCAGTCCAGGGAGCACGCTATCCACCTGCTCCACAGCTCCCCCCCCCAACTTAAGCGCTTCGCTCTAGACGACTCCTCCCCCAAACGTGCCACTGTATGGCACCGTAGCACGTAAATTATTGTGTAGTTGCTCGAAAGCCCCTCCCGCAGGCACCCCCCCTGAATCTCACCAAGACCAGGCTAGCCCCCAGCAACCCCACAGCCCACAAACTACACCAGCTCTCCCCGCAACACAGCAGAGGTAGATCAGCGTGCAGTGGCCACCCAGCAGGAGGCCCATGAGAGGAGAACAAAGAAAAAGACAAAGGGGGGAAATGCACCGGTTCACACCGCTTCTTGGCGTTCAACCTAGGCCACAGCCACCCCCTCCAGCCCACCAGGCACAAGGGCAGCCTCCGCTGGACCTCCCCACAGCAGAGGGCACAGGCCGAGGAAGGGGCCCCTGCTGCAGCGCCAGACTCCAAGCACCAAGTTAGGGCCTCAAAATGGCGGCACAGGCACCCCGGATACGCAGAGAAGCAGAATGGTGGGGGAAGTGCGCGCTCAGTCTCGCCGCCCACTTCTTGCTGAATGCCACGGTGTCCAGCAGCCCCTCTTCCCAGAGGGCGTACTCCAGTGTCCACTCACCCTCCGGACAGCAAGGCAGAGTAGGGCGGAATGTGGGGAGAGCGAGCAACACCTCCAGGCCGCAGCCCCAAAATGGCGGCCGATGGCGCCGCTACCCTGCACTCTCCCCCGTCGTCTCACAGTGGCTGGCCAGCAGCTCCAGGTGCCCACCACTCACCACAAGGCCCCACAGGACCAGCTGCAACACAGCCCCCCAAAAGAAACACCAGCCGCTGATCCGCCCGCCTCCGGGGGCTCTTCAAAGTCCCAACACCTGTTTCCTATCGCGTTAGCCCAGGGCCGCAGCAGGGGCAAGGTCTATAGGCCCCAAAGTGTGGCGAAGAGCAGAATCCAAAGGACGGGAGCACAGATAAGCAGAGCAGAAGCCAACGGACCCGCCCTTCAAATTTCTCCCTCTCTATAACACCCGGGCTCAGCACTGCCGTTTAGGGGAACAAGTACCCCACACAGTTGTCCCACCACGGGCAGTTCCACAGGTCTCCAGAAATCCCAAGTCAATGGTGCCAGTCACGCGGGGGTGCAGCGCTGTTCAGGGCAGTGAGGGTGTCCGCTCCCAAAAAACTCCACCAGGCCTCCAGCGACTCTCAGGCACCACTCGCCTCACCCCACACCGTCCGCCACAAAATTCAGTGTCCCTCCTAGGCAGCACGCTTCCCCCCTCCCTGGCTACTCACGCTTCGGCTTGGAGGGAAATGGCGGCTTCCTCTGCGTCGAACTCCCGGTCCATGTCCTGCCTTCACTGACGGGGTCTGCCCCGCATTCAGCTACTCCTGTGCCACCAGATGCGAACAGAACAGAGGAGCGCCCCACCGGGTGCAGAAGGGCAGGCTGCGCTACCCTGCATGCGCAGCCGCTCCCAGCGCACTGATCAGGAAATGGCGCCCACTGCTCCACTGTCCGCGTTGATGCTGCGGGGGTCCGTCTGCAATACGATGGCGGGTCGGGGGTCCCAGAGCATCCAAATGCTGTCCCAGTCTCACACCGGGGATTCTCCCGCCCAGGCACTTGGCGGCTCTGTCCCTCTCTGCGCCTCCCGACGTCAAGCTCCCGTTCCACAATGGTGACACTCACCAGCTGCCTCTCCACCTCGCTGCGCCACCTCTCTGCTTGCTCCCAACTGCAGCTGCTCCACACAGGGGGGAATGTCCAGGGCCTCTAGGCCGCCCCGGGCCGCAATCTCAAAATGGCGACCGAGGGTATTGCTGCCCTGCGCTCTCCCCTGTCGTCGCTCGGCGGCCCGCCAGCAGCAATCTACCGCATGCAGTATTCAGGCCCCCCAGGCAGCAGTACTCAGTGAGGCGGGGCCATGTCCGGGGCCCAAGCCTCCAGGCCGCTCGGTGCAAAGGGGCAAAATGGTGGGGGAAGCCTCTCACCTCCGATGCAAGTAGTCACGGTGGTAGCAGCCCTGGGGAGCAGGGGCCGTCCACACCGCAATCGAGAGTCAGTTGTCTCCGCACCCCAACAGGCCTCAGTGACCCACTGTGGCTGTAGGACCTCTCTCTGGGCACGTCACCCGCAGTTCAGCCAGGGGGACCCGGTAGGGAAGCCCCGCCAGTCCGCGATGCCTCCAGGCCGCTCCTCCGGTCACCCCAGCTGAGGCCTCGCCATGCAACTGTCGTGCGCCGTCCGTCGGTGTTCCTCAGCGCCTCCTTGGGCGCGCGCGGGCCTCAGCTCCTCTACTCTCGCCTCCTCCAGGCACCGCTGGCCCCCACGCTTCAGGGCCCAGTCGAGTCGCCCAGGCAGCGGGTCCGGCTCCCCCGTCCGACTTCCCAAAATAGCGGGCCCAGCTCCCATGGCCGTTGCCAGCTCAAAATGCACCGCCAAGCAATCTACCGCTCCCCACGGCTGCCCCCAGTCTCAGTGGTCAACCTGCACCCCCGGGACTGCTTTACAGCACCCCAGCTCCGCTATAATAGCTCATAAAGGCAGCGGATCACCGGAGCTCCTCAGGGACACGTCTCACTGCATCGCTGTCCAGGCCACGCCCCCCCCCTGTGAACACTTTTTTAAGTGATGCACCTTGCACTAATTCAGAAAACCCTTATGGTGATTTTAGTGGTCTTAGACAACCATAGAAATCTCTGTAAGGAGTAACTGTGGAGAACAGCCTTCAGGCTTTTCTTAAAGGAGTGTTAAGCGACTTGTTTTACCAGATCTAATCATGTAGTGTAGAGACACACCCCTTCTGCTTAGACAGCTTTTTCAAAAAGTTTTTTTGCCGTGTACACATATCTTATACTACACACAATATGCAACGATCATCTTGATCAATATTCATGGTCTGTACATTAGCCTTCCACGTGTGATGGCAATGCATCTGAAATGTTACATCTAAAAACAAATGTGTGTTACACGATGCCCCTGGTGTGTGTGTGTGTGTGCACATTATTGTGCTGTCTTTCGGCCTGGGTATTGGTGGCTCGAAGGGGTATCATCAGCCATGGGTAGAGTGCCCATCCTAGATCACATGTGACAAACAGTAAAGATTAATGTGTAGATTTGTGTTGTAGCATGCTCTGTTGTCAGGCTTTACCAGTATAGTAGTGTGTCATATGTGAGACTTTCAAATTCATGTTTGACGTGCATTGTTTGAATGTAATGAGCGTTATCACTATGTATGACGTAGCCTCACTACTGATACTCCCTTTATCCGAGCACATTCACATGTGTGCGCTTCGCAATAACAACACTTTCAATAATTGCGCACACCATTGACATGCGTCTCTGCGCATATCCACAAGCTTGTCAATGACATGTGATGTTGTCCATTCAATGTTTTCGAACAGCATCTTGTTAGCGATAGTTGCCGCCTTCCTGGTACAGGCTATATTAATGTAAATTGCGCATTCTGCGATGTCAAACTGCAACAGAAACACACATAGGTACACTTCCTGGCCAGGCAGGAACTCAACAACGCCCTGGAATAATTATTCACAACCCTATGTTGGCCTAGCGTACGCAAGCCCAGCCCACTTTGTGTACGGAGAAATAGGATAACGACGACGCCACATGTCCCAGTTCTTCCACACTGCCTCAGGTGATATGACCTCATCCACCTCGCATATCACAATGCACAATAAAAAAAAGGATCAATGAGATGTACACCATCCTGCAATCAACACTACATATGAATTGTGAACACAGCTGCCCATCGTGTTTGGACACACAACAATGACAGCAGGTGAGCAGTGGGGCCTGGGTGCACAGGGGTTGCAATTGAGCTGCGGGAGGCGTGGGGTACATCAGCCTGGGTGCGCAGGTGCGAACAAGCGATGTTGCCGTGTGTACAGACACGTGGCGTTGGCTTTTGGAACACTGTAGTGAGCTGAATACTAAGTGTGCATTCACACAGGCTTGCGCCACTGCATTACATGTGCACATTATGCTATTCACATGCACTCTGTTCCTTTGTATGTAAACGTTGGCATAACATTTTATTATCTAACCTTGTCAGTTGTCGTGCACTCCAACTCCTCTTTGAACCACGATTACCACTAACAGTTTGTAGATCATACTTCAGGTAGGAAGGATGCACTCAACTGGTGTTCTCTATTAAGCTTGAAATAAACCTTCCTTTACCTCAAGACGTTTCCAGCATTATATTATTTCTCCCTTTTCAGACACTGAGTTGCTTGCGCCAAAATGGGCGGAGCGGGTGCTCAACCCGTCACGATGCCCTATGCATTCTGACGCCTTCCACCGTGGTATCAAGACACCGTCCCCGACCTGCTGTGCCACCCTGACAGAGGCACCCCGGAGTCGGAGCTTGCACCGGCACGTCATTGGACACACTGGTGGTGGCAGGTGAGCAGTGAAGCCTCGGTGCTCTGGAGCTTCAATTCAGCACAGTGCGAGAGAAGGGGCAGGGGTGCAGCAGCCTGGGTGCACAGGTGCAGGCAAGCGATGTTGCCGTAGATAATAATGTAATCTCTGGCCTCATTCATATCTTTTTCATTTTAAGGACTTGCTGGACCGCAGGCTTTCTCGCAGAACCCCCGCGTCCCAGACACCCGGATGACGTGAGGTGAACAGTGAGGGCTGGGTGTAGTAGGCCGACGCTCTCTCTCCTCCTCCCTCTGTTCTTTTGACTCTCCCTCCCCTTTTCCCTTCCACTCACTCCCTCTCTGTCCCATTCTCACTATCTTCCTTTCATTCTGACTACCTTTCTTTTTCTCTTGGACATGGCACACATACTTATGTTTCTTTTTTGTCTTGCAGATTTTGTATGAGGCTTCCGGAGGAGTCCCACCCACTTATTTCATGTTAATCTGTTGTTTGTTCGAATAAAGTTGCATTTTCATTTATTTGTGTTTTTTTTTATTTTACCAATAAATAAGTGAGTGTATGGGTCTTCTTTTTCTGACAACACTTGTCTGTAGTTTATTGTGAAAATCAGCTGTTTATAGGAGGTTATGAGGGAAAACATTTGTAATTTTGTGGTGCACCTACCAAATATAAACAAACAGACTATTACATAAATAAAGCCTGCGTAATTCTACAAATGCAAGGGTTCTATAAGTGTATCACTTTATAACACCATGAGTACTGCCCATGTGATTATAGAACCAATAAGGTATTGCCTAGAGCCACCAAGGCTTCAGGGACTGGTGAGGCCCACCCTGCATAGTTAAGTAAAGCCCCGAGGGTGGTGATCACCGTACTTGAGTTGGCCTCGAAGCCCCCTCAACAATTAGTAAACAATACCAGGGGACGGGGCAATCCTCTAGGCTGCCAAATGTCTCTGTGCCCTCCCGCGCCCAATTTACATGTGAGATTAAGGTCCCCAGTGCTGCAGAGACCCCGCAATATAATAATAGGATTGGCCCCAGAACATTACCCACCAGGGGCCTCATTTAAACGAACCGGTGAGTCCCTGCTTAATTTTTTTCTCCATTTTCTACCATCAGAATCTGCTCTATTAAAGCAATAGAAGGTTTTCATCCTCTCGCTTCAACAAGGCAAACAAGGATTTGCTATCACAGGGTGGAAGCCATGCACCCGCCCTCTAATAGCAAACATAAATGTCCCACAGATGCACACCTGGGACATTGTATGAGCTGCGCCTGGTAGGTGGCGCTCCCTACGACCATGATGCATTGGTTACTTCATAACTACAGAATTAGTATAAACGCATACTAACACTACTTGCGCACATGTAGTACAGCGACCAGAGTGTACTGAAGAGGCAGAGAAAGCCCAAAATCTAAAAATATAAATCCTACCAGAGTTCGCATGACATAGTTCAATGAGACGACAACCCTGGTATGATTAAAAACAGCTTCACGAAGAAAACAGGTCTTCAGCACAACGCAAACAAGCTCAAATATTGTTGAGTGCTGCCTTTTTTTACCTTCTCCCGCTCGTCGCCAAATTTATGTAGTGAAGAGGCAGACAGCAGTGGATCCGATAAGTAGATTTATTGCAAGAAAACAAGACAGCTTAAACAGCCACCAACAGAAGCAGACAGCAAGGCAACCGTTTTCTCCAGCACCATGTACAAACTCCCCAACATGACAGCCCTACATTCTAACATTACATACTTCCATTCTACCAGCATTACATACTAACATTTTACTATGACTTACATTACAATACTACACAGAGCTCATGACTTTACAGCAATGAGCTCATGGTTTCATCTTGAGACCGGTAGGGGTGAGTAGTTCGCTTCCCACTCCCTGTATTGTATAAACGCATACTAACACTACTTACACAGTTATACTACAGCAGCCAGTATGCTACAGTGCCCAGAGCGCATCACTTTACAGCAATCAGCTTGGTTTGATCCCCGAGTCTTCACACCGGTAGGCGTGAGTACTCACTTCTGGTATAGTATAAACGCACGGTAGCGGTCAGTAGTTCCCTTCCCACTCCCTGTATGGTATAAACGCCTACTAACACTACTTGCACACGTATGCTACAAAGACCAGAGCACATCACTTTACAGTAATGAGCTCACAGTTTAGGCTCTCGGTTTCATACCAGAGTGTAGCAGCATCTCATCTCAGCACTATGTCACTCTGAGCAACATCGCACTTTTAGACCGGTAGCAGAGACTACTTCGCTTCACACTCCCCCACAGAGGGTACAGTGCTCCTATCCTCCTCTTTCCTCCTCTTTTTGCCCTTTTTTCCCCTTACTCATGTCAACGAAATCACAAAATAGCAGCCAACACTTCCTAGTTGCAACCACTTGCAGCGCTCGTAACCTATAAGCAGCAGGTTCATGCTCATAACACCCCAGCCAATCAGATAGCAGAATTCCCAAATATCGATATCTGTAAATTTAGATATTTCTGCAAAACTACTTAACGGATTTACACCAAATAAACAAAAGCGTGCTTTCTAGACCAAGACCCTTCTTTCTACCAAATTTGAAGGAATTCCTTTCACCCGTTCGACCTGTAGCCTTTGTCTAAAGTTTCCTATTGAAGTTGCATGGAGAAAACACGTTTTGGGACCCCCTTTTTTTCTCGGCCCCCCCTTGACGAATCACCCCCAAACTTTGAACATAGGCGTTGATATGAACAAAGAATTAGTTTGGAAAATTTCATGAAGATTTATCTAACAACGCCAAACGTTATAACCAAAACTAAAGATGTTTTTCCTATGGAATCTTGGGCCTAACTATATCTACCTACTGGCGACCGCCAATAGGTAATATATATCCAAAAACTCCGTCACTTACCGCAGCTGCACCACAGATGGAGACGGATCACAAAATTGTGCAAAAAAGTCCTTTATTGCTCGGTCAGCATGATGCGTTTCGGCTCGATGAGCCTTGATCACCTGATGCCGTAGCAAAGCAACCCTTCATTTATGAAGTGACAAGTGCCAATTGTGTGGTACCTCGTGAGTAGAACGGCAGATAGACATAAAAGAAATATCTTACAACAATGTGTTCACGGCATAATCAAGTAGAAATATTAAACAAAGTTTGCACATTTTTAAATCATTGATGAATATACTGAACTTGTGACGCTTTGTCTTGTAAATACACAGAACTATTGACTTTTGTTTTGTTTTGCTGTTTGCACATTTAAGTATGATTGTCTTTGTGACACATCGAAAAACTCAACACTTCCATTTTTGATCATTTTATACATTGTCTAATACATATATTCATTGTTTTTGACCTATGGAGGTTTCGAGTAAATAAATAAATAAATATATAGCTCAAATTATGAACTTGCTAGTGTTCCTAATTAATGTCTTTCTTTGCTGTTGCCGTTCCTACAGTAGGTTGTAAGTGCTCATAACATGTGCTGGTTATTAGTGCTTTTAAGTGTAAAGTGCTAAGTGCTGAATTAAAAACAGGTTTTTTATGTGTGCCAACTCTGTATCGCTGCTGATGGCTGGGCATCTTTGATCTATTGTCATGTGGTGGCAGTTGCTAGTTTTTATGAAACCCCGTTAGGTTACTGTTTTGGCCCCATACAATTGCTTATTCATGTAATTTGTTTTCTGATTTTGCATTGAAGTTCTAAATGAGCGCAATAATTCAGATGGGTTCAGGGGCAAAATTTGTTATTTAAACTAACCCTTAGTTTTCTCATTTTGTATCTTCCTTATTGCATGAAGGACCCGAGGCAATATGAGCAAAATGTGCAAATATGTGCAAATTGTGCATGAAATATCCCAATGATGCAAACTAAGTAGGTGGCACCATATAGGGTTAAATCCCTGGTGCTGGTCTGTATATTTGAAATGCACAAATAGGTTGCTGCCTTGACTATGCCAAGTAGACCACTTACTCTTGAGGAACTGATATATCAAAATGTTCCTGAGCAGCCTAGTCGACCCTTGATTAGCCTCAAAATCTAGTAAAAGGAACATTCAAAACTAGGCTAGCGGCCTGGCAAAATAGTTTTAATATTAGGTAATTTTATTAAATGTTTTGTTTACATTATTTAGGAAGGAGTGTAAATATCATGATAAGAAATCGTTTTATCTTTAGACAACACAAAAAATGTTGTTTGTTTTAATGTTGCTATTGTTTTGGTTTTAATTAACTGAACAATAAACATATGTTGTACCTTTAAGGTTGCTGCCTTGAGTCATATGTGCCAATTGCACTAGATGTGTAGAAGGTATTAGAATGTATGGAAGGCATAGAGTATGGCCAATGTCCCTATATGGAATATCCATACATTAAATATGTAAAATATGTAAAAAGCATACCTAAGGCATGTAAAAAAGACATGTAAGGAAGACATATATACATATCAGTCATATAGCAAAGAGATAAAGTAACATAACAGCATTAGGCAGTGTTTAAGAATGCTAGTTTATCCAGTATTAGGGTATCTTTCATAGATTCACATGCCTGAATCATTCCCCGTCGCCGAGGCGGGTGTCCCACGGTAATTATATATACAAAAGCAGTGCCTTAGAATAGTCTGTAGTAGGCTGACAAGACCATAGACCCTAAAAAGGCCCAAAACGTAGCAGTCTATCTACCTCATTATATGAACATAACTGAAAGTAGTTCCAACCAATCAGCTGTTAGCACCCTCTAGAACCTTCCCAGCAGAGGCAGTTCTCCTCAGATTTTCACCGTACGTCGTGTGGAAGGGAGTCTCCCTGAGTGCCTACTCAGTTTTCACATTTTTTCTTCAGAATGTCTGAGAAGAAAGCTCTTTTCAAGGCCTGCAGGACCTGTCAAAAGAAGAGGGTCCATGTAGATGATCAGCACAAGGACTGCATCTACTACCTGCATCCCTCTCACATTGTGAAGGATTGCAGGATTTGCCGCACTTTCCCTGCCAAAACCATCAGGGACAGGGAGGCAAGGGTTCTACTTTGGCTCAAATCATCTTCCACAGATGATGAGGACAGAGCTTCAACATCCAGCAAAAGAGCCAGATCCAGAGATAGCTCTTCTCCTGAGAGGAAAAGAAAAACAAATCCTCTCATGGAGTGTCTGAACCCTCAAGGAGGTCATCCTCTCCTCCTATTGAATCTCAAGCTTCTCCGCCTCCAGGATCTTCATCTAAAACTGTGAGTAAAGCCCAGGCTAAGACAGTCTCTCTGGTGTCTTCTAACACAGTCTCTGTGACTTCTACCATCTCAAGCTCTTCTGTGACGGTATCTACATCTGCCATTACCTCACCTATTGTATCAGCTAAGGTTTCCTCTAAGAAATCTTCAGGGGCTAAGGACGCAAAATCATGGTTGACGACCATTGCATCGACGACAATACCTTCGTCGACAAAGTCATTGACGACAAAAGCCCAGTTGATGTCAAAATCATCGTCTACGAAGAGCCCGTCGACAACGAAGATCTCGTCGGCGAAGAGCCCATTGACGACTGGATCATCTAAGAAGAGCCCATCGACGACGGCCCCGTCGACGACGACAGACCGGTCGACGACGGCCTTGTCGACGAAGACCCCGTTGACGACGGCCTCGTCGAGGAAGACCTCATCGACGACGGCCCCGTCGACGAAAAGTCCATCTACTGTGCCACCGTCGACGGCGATCCCATCGACGATAAGCTCGTCGACGGCTCTTCCACCAATGAGCCAGCTGCCTTCAGCGCAGCTTGTTAAGATGCCTAAATACACAAGGAGTCCAGTTATCACCAAGACTCCGCCAACAAGACCCTGGCCTGTTCTACCTCAGGTGTCTCATGTCTATACTCATTTTCATCTCAAGACCTATCATAGGCAAGACTACTCCAATATTTCTCCACTGCTACCATCGCAGATTTTAGAAACATATGTGGAGGAGGAGGATTCTGAGGAGGATGACGGAGATAATGAAGGTACCTTTGGTATTGCACGCCATCCATCCGAATTGCACATAAAATGCCAGGATGAAGAGGACGAAGAGGATATTCAAGAACATTACTACCAAGAGGAGTTGTCTGCACCTTTCTATAGACAGCCATACAGACCTCCACGTTCGGAGGAGACAAGTCATCTCCCTCCTTCGTTGATACAGGATTTGCAAGCCATGTTGGCAAACTATCGCCAAAGGTTCCCACCGACACCATCCACGCCAAGTGTACCTCCGGTACCAGCGGACGTATCTGCCCCTCCTCCACCGCAGACTCCAGTGTCACCAAGACACACTGCAGAACCGCACCACAAGAGGATCGGGATACTTCCTCTTCCGATGAAAAGGGAAAAGAGGAAGGTGAGATGCCGCAAGACAACACACCTGCGGATCCGTGGGATGATTACGTAATACCCATGCCTTCGCCTCCTTTGCCACAACCCTCTGATTCTCTGCCGGAGGACATTGGCGGCTTTCATAATATCATACAAAGGGCTGCTACAAGGTTTGAAATGCCAGTTACCATTGAACAGTCGGACTGCTTTTTACACGATTTTAAAGAGGGGTATAGGAAGATTACCTGGCCCATACCCATTATAGACTTTATTTGGCAGGAAGGTCTTAAAATTATGAAGACACCCGCTTCCATCCCTGCAGTCCTTCCTCGTATTGAGAAAAAGTACAGAGCACCGTCAGAAACTCCATCCTGTTTGGTGGGTCACCCACGTCCGGACTCTGTGATATCACAAGCCGCTCAACAGAGGTCCAAAAATCCGTCCACTCCAATCTCGACGCCGCCGGACAAAGAGGGCAGAAGATTGGACCTGATAGGCAAGAAGTTTTCCATCAATGCTGCATCCTCTATCAAGGCAGTGAATTCTCTTGCGATTCTTGCCCGCTACGACCGACAGATGTGGTCGGAGTTGTCTGAATTCATTGAATTGATACCGGAGGATCGTCAACAAGAGGCACGTAAGATAGTGCTTGAAGGAGAAAAGACGGCTTCAGAAATAATAGATTGCACCCTAGACGTCGCAAATACTAATTTCCATCAGTTAGCGGGTGCAGCAGTGCTCAGACGCCAGGACTGGCTCAGAGCAACCTCCTTCACACCTGAGGTGCAAATAAAGATCCTTGAAATGGCTTATGACGGGGACTCGCTCTTCGGTAAGCACATAGATGATGCCTTGCTCACCATCAAGACAGATACTGACACCGCAAAATCGCTTGGTAACCTGCAATACAAGAGAGTCTCTTTTAGAGGAGCAAGAGGTTGTGGATTTTCTCCAGAGGAAGTTACCATAATCAACAGAACAGGCAATACCAATCGCAGTACAAGCAACCGTATTACAAGTCATCATACCGACAGTCTACCTCCAGTAATTTCTCTCGTCAGGGAGGGAGACAAAGATCAAACAATCAAGGACGAGATTCAAACAAACATCAATGAGCTAGGCCGGACGCCAGTCCAACATCCTTTCCTCCCTGTGGGCGCGAAGATCTCTGCCTTTTACCATCAATGGCGGAACATCACATCGGACCGGTGGGTCCTCGACTTAGTGGAAAGAGAGCACACTCTGGAGTTCTTAAAGAAACCACCTTCTTCACTTACTGTTCAAGGAGGCCTTAAACATGTTTCGCAAGAATGCGATGGAGAAGGTTCCAATCTCGTAGAAAGGAAGAGGATTCTACTCTCGCTTCTTCCTAATAAAGAAAAAGTCGGGAGAGTGGCGCCCGATTCTGGATCTGCGCAAGCTCAACAAATTCTTGAAGAAACAGAGCTTTCGCATGGTGACATTGGCAGATGTGCTCAATTGTCTCAACGAAGGAGATTTTATGGCTTCTCTGGACTTGGAAGACGCTTACTTCCATATCCCTATACACCCCAAACATCGCAAATATCTTCGATTCACAGTGGCTGGCGTCCACTTTCAGTTCAAGGTGCTTCCATTCGGGCTGAAGTCGGCACCAAGAATATTCACAAAATGCTTTGCCCCAGTTTCTGCAGCATTGAGGTCCCAGGGGATACAGGTCTTCCCATACCTCGACGATTGGCTGCTCAAAGGACCATCGAAACAGATCACAAGACAAGCAGTCAGAGGCCCCCTTCGTCTATTCTCAAGTCTAGGCCTCACTCTAAATGCAAGGAAGTCACAATTGCAGCCCCTACAGGTGTTAACCTTTCTGGGAGACTCACTGGACACTCAAGAGTGCAAAGCGTTCTTGTCTCAGGAACGTCAGGACAGACTCCGAAGACTGGCAAGACAAATCTCAGCAAAAAAGTCACTTTTTGTCCGGACATATGCGTCTCTTCTAGGGATGTGCTCTTCAGCGATCAACCTAGTTCCCTTTGCAAGACTCAGGATGAGGCCACTGCAAGAGGAATTGCAACAACAATGGCAACAAATAGGAGGATCTTTCGACGATCGCATAAAAGTGACACCCAGAATGAGGCAAGCTCTTCAATGGTGGTCGAAAGAAAGCAATCTGTGTCCGGGCCTCACGTTTCTTCAAAACTATCCCAGCGTTCATTCTGACAACGGATGCATCAATGGAGGGATGGGGAGGCCATCTTCAGGACCTCCAGATTCAAGGCCGATGGTCTCATCAGTATCGGCAGAAACACATCAACAGTCTCGAAATAAGAGCCATTTTCCTTTCTCTGCAAGCGTTCCATCGGAGAATTGCAAATTCTTCAGTACTGGTGCGTACGGACAATGCCACCAGCATGTTTTACATAAACAAGCAAGGGGGAGCGAGATCTCTATCCCTCTCGCAGCAAGCTCAAGAGATGTGGGAGTGGATTATACAACACGGCATAACACTCAGAGCGGAGCATGTAAAGGGGGTTCAAAACTCTTTAGCCGACAACCTCAGCAGATCCCTCGCAGGTTGCCACGAATGGGAGCTGGAACAGGAACAGGTGAACAGGATCTTCCGAAGTTTGGGCACACCAACTCTGGATCTGTTTGCGACACAACAGAACAGCAAATGCCTGTACTACGTCAGCAGATTTCCTCAACGGGGGTCAAGAGGAAATGCCCTGTCCATGAGATGGTCAGGAATCTATGCATACGCTTTTCCCCCGATACCGTTAATACCAAGGATTCTGCAGGAGATGAAGAGGGAACATTGCACTCTTCGCCTCATTGCTCCTCGCTGGCCGAGGCAGTACTGGTTCCAAGAACTGCTCCTGCTATCTCAACAGCCTCCAATTCGTCTCAAGCAACACTTTCCATGCTCTCAAGGGAAGGAGGTTAGATTCTGCACCCGGACCCACAATCGCTGCACTTGCACGCCTGGCTCCTGACTTCTTAGAGTTTAAAGATCTCCAAATCTCTGAAGACTGTAGAGCAATTCTGTCTCAAGCCCGTGCTCAGAGTACTATCAGAACGTACCGTTTCAAATGAAAATGCTTCTGTTGTTGGTGCGAAGCAAATAATATCCATCCTCTTCAAGCTCCACCTGGAGATATCCTACCTTACTTACTTACTTACTTTCACTAGCCAAGGCGGGTCTAGTATTCTCTTCTATTAAGGTACATCTATGTTCTTCTTCACTGATAAAGCAATTTCTGAAAGGATTGTTTCGAGCCTTTCCTCCAATTCGACTTCCACCTCCTGAATGGGATCTCAATATTGTCTTGTCCCAATTAATGAGGAGGCCTATTCATAGAGCTAAATTGAAATTTTTAATCTGGAAAGTGGCTATTTTACTAGCTCTTACTTCGGCCCGGAGGGTTAGTGAAATTCAGGCTTTCACCATTTCAGAATCTTTACTCCATTTCTCGAAGGACTATGTCACACTGAGAACAAATCCAAGATTAATTCCTAAATTACCGTTTCAATTTCACTTAAACCAGCCAGTAAAGTTAAAGACTTTTTTAACGGATCCTGTCACACCGGCAGAAAAGGCGCTGCACTCTTTGGATGTGAAACGTTGTCTGAAGTTTTATTTACAAAAACCTAAAGACATAAGGAAATCTAAGAAAGTTATTTATTGCTTATGGCCCGGTTGCGCTGGGACAAGCTGTGACGAAAGCAACGATAGCCAGGTGGTTATTCTCAGTAATACAATTCTGTTACGAAAAGGCTAACAAAGCCTTTGGCCAGAAAGGTAAAAGCACATTCCACCAGAATGATGTTGGCATCGACAGCATTATATGCTGGAGTCACACTAGCGGACATATGTCGAGCTACGACGTGGAAGAGTGTCCATACCTTTACAAAGCATTACTGCTTGCAATCGACATCACAGGATGATACAGCAGTGGGACAAGAGGTTCTGCAGCATCTTCTTCATTAAGGTTAGACTTTTAAAGGTCTCTTATATTCTATTCATGACATAACAATATGCATAATATGCTGTAATGTTTTCGCTTGTCAAATGCTGTTTTTTATTATGAAATATGTTATTGCTGTATAATTCTTTCTTTTAGAAGGTTTCTGCATTTACGTGTCTTTACATTTCTAGTGCACTATAACCTTCCGGATGAGTGGGGATATATAGAATTACGCTTTGTCTCCCACCTTCCGCAAACGACAGATATGATGTTACTGCTTGCTATTCTGATTCAGGCATGTGAATCTATGAAAGATACCCCAATACTGGATAAGAAAACAAGTTAGTTCCCTGTAACTACGGTTATCCAGTATTGGTATCTTTCATAGATTCACAGGCACCCACCCTCCTCCACGGCACAACAGTTCTTTATTTTAGGATACATACTTCTCACTTGTGCTGGGAAAATCTGAGGAGAACTGCCTCTGCTGGGAAGTTTCTAGAGGGTGCTAACAGCTGATTGGTTGGAAATACTTTCAATTCTTTTCATATAATGAGGTAGATAGGCTGCTAAGTTTTGGGCCTTTTAGGGCCTATGGTCTTGTCAGCCTACTACAGACTATTCTAAGGCACTGCTTTTGTATATATAATTACCGTGGGACTCCCGCCTTGGCGACGGGGAATGATTCAGGCATGTGAATCTATGAAAGATACCAATACTGGATAACCGTAATACAGGTAAGTAACTTGTTTTCTACCCCATTAGTGTGAATACAATATAAATATTCAAATTAATTAATAAATAAATAAATAAGTCATCCATTTAAAAACATTCAATAAAATCATATATATGGCATCATAAATAAATTGATCTAGAAATAACTTTGAATGTTAAATATTAAATATTGGAATGAAGTATTAGATTAAGACATTATAGTACCGCCTAAAATCGTTACAATTACTGAATTGATTACATCTGTATTCATAAGCATGTATGTAAATCCTCAGACATGTTGAGGCCCTTTGGTTGCTTTGTGTCCATTTCTAAACTGTATCTGGCCTCAAGCTTTTTCAAGGTGCATTCTCTGTTGCCCCCTCTTCTACTTGGATGGACTGCGTCAATCACGAAGTACCTTAGCAAAGTACTGTTAGATTGATGGCACTCTTTGAAATGTCTGGCAACCGGATATGTGTTATCCTGGTTGTTAATGGCCCTTAAATGCTGTAACACCCAGTTATGTACCTGTAATTTTGTGCTACCAATGTACTTCAGATCACAGGAGCAAGAGAGAACATAGACAGCGCGATCAGTTTTACAGGTTAATTGTTTTGTGATCTTATGTTCTTTGGAGCTGAAAGGTGTAATGTGGCTGGTTCTATTCTCACCATGCTGGCATGCCTTTCAGGTTTTACATTTATAAAATCCCTTGTGTGTTTGCAGCCAGCAGGTTCTTTCAATGATTTCAGGACTTGTTTTTAACCAGCTGATCCCACATGGATGGATCTCTACTGTAGGTAATAGCTGGTCGCTGTGGTACCTGTGATCCAATGACCGGATCATTACGAATAAGAGTCCAATTCTGGTTTATTATGGATTGCAATTTTTATGCTGATTGCTATATTGCATAACAATCCTGCAGTCATTGCCATTGTCCTTGATGTCAGTTGTTACCCCTTCTGTACCTGTGTCCTCATCTGCAGCCTTATTTTTAAGTGTTTCTTATCTTGGTAGTGCCATTGATTTTAGGAAGGCAGCTTCAATGATGTTATGTGCGTAACCCCTAGCCAGAAACCTCCTTTCACAGTCCGCCTGAGCTGCCCTGAGATCCTCATAGTTACTGTGTATTCGTCTCATACGCAGTATCTCACCACACGGTATACTGTTGACTAAGTGTCGTGGATTAGAGCTGCAGGCATGCAGGGTAGAGTTACCTGCTGTTTGTTTTCTGAACAGTTTGGTTTCAATTTTGTTGTCCTTGATATATACCTCTGTGTCAAGGAAGGTCACTGTGCTATTGCTGATTGTGGCTGTAAAATGTCAATTACAATCATTGATGTTAATGTCATTCACAAATTGTGGACTTGTTCCTCAGTGCCTTCCTAAACTACAAATAAGTTGTCGATATAGTGCAATCATGTTCTTATGCTGTCTTTGACATGGTGGGAATAAGTAACATTTAAGACCAGCTCCTCCCACCATCCCATATGTAGACAGACTGTGGGAGAAGACTGTGGGAGAAGCTGGCCTCCATAGCTAAGCACCTGATCTGTTGCTACAATACGCTATTGAACATTAACACATTGTTGTGTAAACAAAAAGAAACCAGGTCTGACAACATCTTGAAATGTTCATTTGAATTAGTCATGTCCTTGTTCAGAAATACTCCAATGCTCTTACACCATCATTGTGCTGTATACTAGTGTATAAAGAAGTCACATCTAGTGCCATCAGACAATAGTTGTTCTTCCATTTAATGTTCTTCAATTTCCTCTGAAAATCACTAGTATCTCTTACATATGAGGGCTATGTTTTCACATGATTCTGTAGAAAATAGTCAACTTATTGCGAAGTATGCTCTAGCAGACTGTTGCAAGCAGATATGATTGATCTGCCCGGAGGTTTCACTGGGTCCTTGTGGACTTTTGGAATGAAATATATTGTTGCAATGACAGGGCTGTCATTTCTTAAAAAATTGTATTCCTGTGATGTGATTACATTTCTTCTTTTCCATGTCTGAAGCTTGTGGTAGAATTCAGCATATACAGATTTTAGATTGGATCCACTCATTCTTGCATAGAAAGTTCTATCATTTAATTGTGCATATGCTTCTTTCGTGTATTCTGTCTTGCTCCAAATCACGATGTTGCCACCTTTGTCTGAATTACGTATTACAATTGAGTTATTGTCTTTCAATTTCTTCATTAGTGCTTGATATTTTTATCTTGCCATTTCAATTTATTTTTTGTGCTTTGGATTTTATAGTTGAGTTGTTTGGTTTGTTCCACCACCTGTACGTGGCAAATGTCTATTGAATCTTTCGAAGTAACCGGATTAAAGGTGGATTTTGGTCTGAATGGTGTTCCTTGTTTTGTCATGGTTGGTGTTTGTGTCGAAGGATCTGGTATGACGCTTCCTGCTGTAATCGCTATCTTTGTTGGGCTGTCATCATTTTGCACCCACAGATCATGTGAGGTATTCAGTAGTAGCATATCAGATTGAGTCAAATTACGTGATGGTTCGCCTTGACTTGATTTTTCTTCTGGTGTCTTTATTTTAGTGTAGAAATAATGTGGACTAGCCCACTATGTATATGGGTTTGTCTTTAGTCACTATAAGTTGTGGCTTAGATACTGGACCCATTCGGTGTTATTAAAAGACCCCTCACACACCAACCTGGTTGGTGTCATGCTTCATCATCGGGGTACCAACCAGGCGGCCGAGTGCCACCTGGTTGTACTTTGACGCCTGACTACAGCAGAGCGGGTGTGGTGCAACAGTGTGATGTGAGTGAAGGTGAATGTTAAAAAATACCTCTGGGTATGTTTCAGCCCCCTCAGGGTTACTTATGGGGCTTTCGTCAGGACCAAAGATGAAAGGGTGAGTGTCAAAAACGACAGTGGCCACGTGAAACAGTGCCTTACACACGCGCTAAGGTGTATAGTAAAAATTAGAATTAAAAAGGGGAACAGTGTCGTCGTACTTACGGACACTGTTTGGTAGCGAAAAATTCAATGCTACACTGGAGTTTGGCAGTTTTATGGGGCTCGGGAAGGAGGGCACAGCGTGTTGCCAATTTGGTGGTGCTGTGTCCTCTGCAGTAAACCTGATTGTGGTCCTCCGGCGTCCTGGCTGACGACACTGTTCCCCTTTTTAATTCAAATTTTTACTATACACCTTAGCGCGTGTGTAAGAAAAAACACTGTTTCACGTGGCCACTGTCGTTTTTGCCACTCACCCTTTCATCTTTGGTCCTGACGAAAGCCCGATCAGTAACCCTGAGGGAGCTGAAACATGTAGACCGCATCACTTCAGACAACTCACAGGATAATTATTCCTAAAGTAGTTGCATCACATAATTTTAAAATAATACCCTGGGCTGCCAACAATAAAACATTAGGCAAGGATTCCCAGAGGTATTTTTTAACATACACCTTCACTCACATCACACTGTTGCACCACACCCGCTCCGCTGTAGTCAGGTGTCGAAGCACAACCAGGTGGCACTCAGCCGCCTTGTTGGGACCCCGATGATGAAGCACGACACCAACCAGGTTGGTGTGTGAGGGGTCTTTTAATAACACCGAATGGGTCCAGTATCTAAGCCACAACTTATAGTGACTAAAGACAAACGCATACACATAGTGGGCTAGTCCACATTGTTTCTACATAATATTCTTGGGGACAGGGCGCGCCCTACATACCGTGGCTCTCCGACTGATTTTTTGAAAAGGTCTTTATCTTAGTAGCATCTTTGTTTGCTAGAATGTGGAATTTCTTTAATTTTAATTTCTTCATGCTTATGTATAGATCGAGTCTAGTTTTTGCATAATCAAAGTTGCTGTTGGAGCAGTATGACAGTCCCAGGCTCAGAATTTGTTTGTCATCTTCAGTTGCAGCGATATTTGAAAATTTCATGATCATTTTATATGTATATATATATATATATATATATATATATATATATATATATATATATATTACCTACTGGCGGTCGCCAGTAGGTATATATAGTTAGGATTTTTTCTCTATGGGATTTTTGAAAATTCTATGTCTAATAACTTTGGCGTTTGTGGACGGAATTGGCTGAAATTTTCAGGAAAATTGAACATTTTGTTTCTGAGCAGCCCCTAAAAATTTGGGGGGGGGGGGTTCGTCAAGGGGGGGCCGAGAAAAAAGGGGGGTCCCAAAACGCGTTCTTCCCATGTTAATTTCCATAGGGCGGTTGGCCTCACTTTTAGCCCGAACGGCTGAATGGATTTGCACGAAACTTGGCAAAATTGTAGGGACTGTTAGTCCGATGTGCCTTTGCTAGGTCTCAATATATGTGCTCCAGTGGATTTTGAGAAATTAACGTTAAAAAAATATATATATCTGTAAGCGCGCTCCGGGCAGCGCCCCGGTTCGCGTACCTGACGCGTAACGGAACTTCGCGAAGCGAAGCTGATTGGCTCTCCGGTGTCTGTCAACATTCTAAACAGTCCGGAGCGGCCGCCATCTTGTCTCTCGGTAGGATCGAGAGACAAGAGGAGGCCAAAACAAAGGGGGAAATGACCAGAAGGGGGCATAGTAGATCCTCCCTGACCCCCTAGGTTTGATGTGGAGGCTTTAAAAGGGCCCCGCGGGTGGGGAGCGCCCGGTACGCGCACCGGGAAGCGGTCTGGGGAGCGTACTATAAGGAAAAAAGAATGATAGACTATGATATTTTGAAATATTGTATGTTTATTGATTGTTCTTTTTGTTGTTTTTTTTTAATTTTTTTTTATTTAAGTAGCAGTATTTATGATTATTAAATATAAATTTATTTTTGGGATTGTGCACAGTATACTATAAGTCTGACTTTACATTATAATCAATTTGGTACTAGTTTATGAATTACATATAAAAATGATTAAAGACTCAAACAATTTTTTAATATTAAATATAATTTTATTTTTCTGATTCTTTTTCAAAATTTAATAGAACGTCTAACATTTGACTGTCCGATATGTCTTCTTTTTGACTGAACATAACTTCCCACATTTGACCGTCCTCATATTGAAGTAAGAAATCCACAGATTCTACACATTGTAGAAGTTCATGGTCTCGTGATTCATCCATGAATTCCAAGTCAATGGGTTCAATGATTTCCTCATTGTTCATGTCTAGGACAATTTCAAAGGAAACGTTCTGTTCTCCTTGCATTTTTGTGCTGAAATTTGAATAAAAAATAAATATACCAGTAGAGATAGGGCACTGTTGGGTTTAAGTTCAGACAGGTACTTTTGAGGCGTGAAGTAGTACTATTAAAAAGTGCCTGTGAAGAAGCCTAAGTAAATTCATAATTATACCACAGAAACCTAAATCAATCCATAATTATAATAAACAAGCCTTTCTCAATGTCTAACTCTTACAGAGGGATAGTATATAACTATCTGAAAATGTTTTCAAATTTATAAAATAATATCTTACCTTTTAAAAACAAGTTTAAGTTGTGAGTGAAAATGATCTTGCAATGTAGTTCAGGAAGTAGTAGTCAAAATGGCTGTGTTTCTCTCTCTTTTTTTATATATATTCAGGTACATAACCAATCAAATGTCAGGTAAAAAAAGTAGAAAATGAAAGTAACATTTTAATTGGTTGTCAATTCCAACACTTCAGATGTGTTTTGTGAAGTAATTTACCTCAGGGTATTTAGAGAGGTCTACAGGCTAAATGGTTAAATGGAATTCCAACCAAATTTGTGAAAATGGTAGGGATTGGTATGTAGTATGAGCTAATCTATATTTGGTGAAAGTGTCGCCAGTGGTTTTTCTGTATATTACTTTCCCACCTTTTTTGAGCGAGCGCTTCCCGGTACGCGCCCGGGTACGCGAACCGGCAGCGTTACGGGAGTCCTCCATTTTGTGTTTCGGTATAATTGAGATACAAGATGGAGGGCAAATAATGATCAGAATGGGTAGAAGGGGGCAAGGTACACGTATCCTGACCCCCTAGGTTTTCTGAGGTTGGTTGAGGAGGCCCATATGTGCGAAAAAAACCCATTATTTTTAAAATTTTCGCGTGGTTAGCGTCCGGTGCGCGTACCGGGTAGCGCTCCGGGGAGCGTACTTTGGTGAAAATTAGTGAAAAAAGTTAGAGTAAAATAATAATTGTGAGTGATCAGATGTAGGGTAGCTCTGAAAAGAGCTTTTGGGTCCTGTGGCTGATTTAGGTACCTACAAGTAGGTACCAATGCACAGTCTTATATTCAGGATGAAAATTCTGTTACCCTCATCTGAGAAGTGAACTCCATCTGCTCTGTAGATATCTTGCATGTAGTAACGCAAGTTATTGTTGTACATGGAGCCCATTCCATGGTCTCTCATGTAAGCTGAAACAGACTTATTTACATGCTTCCTCGATTTCTCAATTTGTGGACATAATTGGTTCGACCACCTCCATTCCTGTCTTTGGCATATATTTGAATATACCAAGGCAGTTTGAGGGAAAAGTGCCATCAATTGGTCAAAGGTGTCCTTTAAAAGCATTTCCAGACCTACCCCAGTCAAAGTGCCCAAGTCATTTCCTCCACAGTGCACAATTAACAGGTCAGGTTTTGGCAAATGCAAAAAGGTGTTCACCAATGGTATCAATTGGTGACATTTTAATCCTCTGTGGCCAATCCACTTGATTTCCACATTTTGTAAATTGAGGTTGTGTAAATTTCTGTTATCAGCAAACCTTTGAGCCCAGTGGATATAACTATGTCCAACAATCCAGACAGAAAACATGGTGAGAGAAGGTTCTGCTGCAGTCAGATGAAGTGTGGCAATGAAATGGCAGTTGAAAAAATAAGAGTTTATAATGAAAAAAACTGTGGAGTTTCTGTGCTAATGATCAGTAGCAGTGATTGGTGGATTTTGATTGCTGGAAACAGAAAGTTAGGGTGCATGGATGAGTTCTTTGAAAGATGTAATTTGAATGGTCAAGAAAAAATCATTTTATGAAAGATTGCACTGGATATGCAGGTGTACTGAGAGTTCAGAGTTCAATTGAAACATTGTTGTGTGAAGTTGCAAACATGAGAGGTCTTTCAGGAGGTGGTTGCTATGCAAAAAAGGCAGAAAGGGCAGAGGGGGGGAAGGGTGTTGATTTGAAAAAAGTGAGGGAAGAGTTTTGATTGGGTGACATTAGAGATATGTGTGATGAATTACAGCATTTGTGTGCCATTGTTGGTTGCAATCTCTGGAGTGCATACCCTTTGCTCTTCTGAAGACAAATTGGTGTGTGTCTGAGACTGTTTTGAAACTCATAAAGTATTTGCTAAGGTGAGAAAAGATTCATTTAATTTATATAGCGAATAGTATGCTTTAGGGAGAAAATTATGAAGAAAGTTGTGTATTTAAAATGTTGCTTTGTGTCAAGTGTTTTACAAATAGATTTTGTTTCTTTGAGTTACATAGCCATGTTAAAAGTGACGCAAAAATGGTGCAAGGGCCTTCAAAATACGCTTTCATGTGTCTTAGGGCATTTTAAGTCATTTCCCCTTGAATGTAGGTATATAATTGATGTACATGATGTGTTTAAAGACGTTTTTTGAAATCAATTAGGTTTCTTGATATGTACTGCTAGAGTTTCATAGGTTGCTTGGGGCATATTTATAAGGCCTTTGAGTCTCTCTGATGTTATTTTTTCCATTTTAATTTAAGACATTTCCCCGTGGTGCAAGGTCCTTGTAAATACGCCCCCATCTGTGCTTGGCAAATTTAGATTTTGATTATTTGAGTTACATAGCCATGTTAAAAGTGACGCAAAAATGGTACAAGGGCCTTAAAAAAAACGCTTTCATGTGTCTTAGGGCATTTTAAGTCATTTCCCGTTGAATGTAGGTATATAATTGATGTACATGATGTGTTTAAAAACGTTTTTTGAAATCAATTAGGTTTCTTGATATGTACTGCTAGAGTTTCATAGGTTGCTTGGGGTATATTTAAAAGGCATTTGAGTCCCTTTGATGTTATTTTTCCCATTTTAATTAAAGACATTTCCCCGTGGTGGAAGGTCCTTGTAAATACGCCCCCATGTGTGCTTGGCAAATTTAGATTTTCATTCTTTGAGTTACATAGCCATGTTAAAAGTGACGCAAAAATGGTGCAAGGGCCTTAAAAAACGCTTTCATGTGTCTTAGAGCATTTTAAGTCACTTCCCCATGAATGTAGGTATATAATTGCTTTACATCATTTGTTTAAAAACGTTTTTTGAAATTAATTAGGTTTCTTGATATGTACTGCTAGAGTTTCATAGGTTGCTTGGGGCATATTTACAAGGCCTTTGAGTCTCTCTGATGTTATTTTTCCCATTTTAATTTAAGACATTTCCCCGTGGTGCAAGGTCCTTGTAAATACGTCCCCATCTGTGCTTGGCAAATTTAGATTTTGATTCTTTGAGTTACATAGCCATGTTCCATACAGTGCTCACCTTCTGCGTAGTCTTTGATATGCTAGACTCCATCTGCACAATGAGATATCTAAGCAAAGGAAACACAGGTGATGTGATTGTGAAATGAGCAAAAGAAATTCCACATTTTTCAATTACATCACCTGTGTTTCCTAACTTTACGAATCACATTGTGCAGATGAGGTTTAGGCCTGTCCACGGACACAGAAGAGGTCTGGCCTTTGTTCAAGAGTGAAGTGGACATGACTCACTTCATTGGTAGGCCTGCACATGTATTATCTCCTCTGTATTCTTCAACAAGCCTAAATTTCATCTGCAACCCTGAGTAGGCCTCACCTCAAACAAACCTCTGGATAGGCCACACCTTATCGTCATCCTGAATCAATCATTTAAAATGTTAGGGACAGATTTATGATAGCCGTGTGCCTCTTTTGCGCCACTGTGCGTCACTTTTGTGACGCAGCGGCGGCGCAAAAGATGCGCTATGTTGCGACATATTTACAACTTGATGCATCTAGGCAGATGTGTCATGCTGTAAAGTCCTGTGCCACATGAAACCTGCGTCAGGTTTCATATTGGCGTTTTGTTGCAGGGTGGGCATTCATTTGCATGAAAGCCCTGTAAAACTAACACAGTGAAATTTAGAAGATTTCACTGAGTCAGCTTTATGGCATTGCTGAATCAAATCCTTACGCCTGTTTGAAACAGGCATAAGGAGTGATGCACCATACAATGTGTGGCTTGCTCCTGTGCATTGCAGTAGACATGTTGCGCTTACGACGTGATTCCTGCAATGTGCTGCTTTTGCGGCACAGATGTGTGACGCATCTGTGCTGTTTTTGCTCAATGGTGCTCCACATTGTAAATGCGGCACACCATGGGTGGCAGAGCAGCGGTGCACGTTTACTGGTGCATCCGCGGGGATGCACCAGTTAACATAAATCTGCCCCTTTACATTTAAGTATGAGCAGGGGACACCGAGTCGGTGAGGCTTATCCAAGGTTAAGAAGAGATGAGTCCTGTTCACTGAAAACTTGGACATAGGCCTCACCTCCTCAGCATCGCTGGACATGGCTAATTAATAGCTGCAAAATGTTACTCTTGTTAAACAATTTTACTATTATAGTCTCTGAGATTTGTCTCTTACTCTGCAACATCTCATTGTTGTTCTCTTTCTTTAAAGATAACGACAACATCAAGCATGAGTGATAATGAGCAATCCGTTGATCTCGATATTATCATTGAAATTGTGATTGAAACATCAGTGGAAGTAGATCCCTTACAGTTACAGGAGACCCGATGGCAGTGATGTTATTAGACGCTGAAAAAGCATTCGATCGGGTCTCCTGGGAGTACCTTTGGTGCGTATTAGAGAGGATAGGTATAAAACAGGGATACCTTCGTGCAATAAAGTCTTTATATTTAAATCCGGTAGCTACGGTACGTGTAAATGCGGGTAATACGCGACAATTTCAAATAAAAAGGGGTACAAGACAGGGCTGGCCCTGCTCACCGCTCTTGTTCGCGATATATTTGGATCCATTAATCCGTAGAATAGAGGCGTCTGTGAGGATCACACCTTTAATCACTCTTATGGGGCACTGTAAAATCTTAGCCTATGCAGACGACCTTGCAGTAATCACTCCTAATCCTACTGAATCTATAGTACACATTGAAAGTGAAGCGGAAAAATTTGGGAAGATATCGGGTTACAAGTTAAATACATCCAAAACACAGATAATTAAAAACCCTTATACTATTTGTTCAGATACTGGAGTGGTCCATTCAGGAACATATCTAGGGGTAACTATTCTGGCTGATATAGAATATTTAGTAGATAAGAATACTTCCTCATTAATCAAGAAAGTAGAAAGGGATTTAGATAGATGGGATAATCTACACATGTCAATAGTAGGGAGGACGAATATAATAAAAATGCTGATCCTTCCAAAATTTTTATATTTATTTAGAGCCATACCCTTGTTATTTGATCTCAAATTTTTTAGAAAGCTAGAGCATATTATAAATAGATTTATTTGGGCTAAGGGGAAAACCAGAAGAGCCCTTAGATTTATGACATTACCAAGAGAGAGGGGAGGGTGGGCAGTACCAGAACTAAAGCTTTATTACTGGGCGGCAGTTATTCAAAACATGATAGGTTTGATGGGAGGGGCAGAAATAGATGGCTGGTCTGAATATGGAACATTGGCAATATATGGTCTAACCCTTGGAACAGAAGTAGAGAACGTATTCTTGAAATTTACAGAGGCAAGCTACTATAAAAAAACAAAATTTAAGACGCTTATAGCAGCAAATACAATCTGGGGAAATTTTAGTAAGAGAGTTGGCTTGGGAAAATATAATAAATATACCAGACTTGCAGATAACCCAAATCTTCCACAAGAGATATTCTCGGGTTCGATATTTTGTGAATGGGCAAGAAAGGGAATCACAAGAATAGTGGACATAATGGGACCTCAGGGGCTACTACAATTTTCAGAACTGCAGAGCAGATTTAACTTAAACACCAGGCAATTCTTTAAATATCTACAAATTAGGAGCTTCTTACAGAACAAAAAGGGAGGTCCAAAGGGATTCATGCAAGACCCGATTATGGAATTGATCCAACTGGGGGAGGATTGCACTATTAAGAGGCTATACGCTGAATTGATAAAATCAAAGCAGGACGATTATGATAAATGGAAGGGAAAATGGATTGCAAACCATAATATTATCGGGGAAAGCTTTGGCACCTCTTTGCAATATGGATACTCCCTTTTATGCTCTGCACCATTGCAGGCGCAACATTACAAAACGTTATATCATTTATATTACACTCCTGCTAAAATAGCACAATGGGGGGGCACTGTGGGCACCACTTGCTACAGGTGTGGAAGCTGGGATGCAGACTTAAAACACGTATTTGCAACCTGTCCTAAGCTAGACACACTGAAAAAAGAAATAGAACGCTTTATAAACACCATATTAGGAACTCAAATTGTGTTAACTCCCGGATTCATATTATTAGGAGTGAATCTGGAGGAAGGTCAACAACTACCAACCGGAAGTGAATTTTTATTTGTAGCACTAGCAGTCATGAGATTATGCATAGCCTCTGCATGGATCGATCCTATTCCACCTACTTTCCATAACTGGCTGGCTAATTTATTAAGAACATATAATGTTGAGAAAGAGATATATGCACGCAAAGGGAAAAAGGGTAGGAAGTTGGGTAAGTTAATCTGGGGCCCTATTACAAGATGGAAAGAGGGTGAAATAAATTAAAAACCCCATTTGAATGAAATGAGAGTTAGTAAACGATAGTACATATGGATATTGGGGGGAAAAAAAAAAAAAACAATGTTGGATATAAAAGTTTGAGAGCAAACATAGGAGATCGAAGAAACGATATATAAGTAAGAGTATGGAATACTTTAGAAAAACATGTCTCTATTTCTTTTTTGTGATTAGTCTTTAAGCAGGATTTTGCTGTTTTTGTACTTTATGTCTTCTCTCTTAATGTGTTGCATTTTGTTTTCTGTAATAATGCTGTGTCCTTTAAGTAACAAAAACTCTCAATAAAAAGATTTAAAAAAAAAAAAAAGGAAGTAGATCCCTTGGATGTTTTAAATCCTGAGGATGATGAAGAACATGATGAGGATGCCGATTTGTCAGAATTGTATGACATAGGGTGGGAAGCTGACCTGCTTGAGCCTATGGAACTATAAACATTTATTTTTAAAAGTTACTGGAAATGAAAAGTAAACATGTAAACCGTTTCATTTAAAATTAAACACAACTTCAAAAACAGGTTGTGTGTAGTGTCTTTAATAAAATAGTCAAATATGCTCATAAAATTAGTTCAGATTCACATATAAAACAGCACAGGTCAAATGTAGAAGCATTCCATTTCTTTGCTACTATTTGTGACTACTAAATTTGCCAATGCACTAAAAATTATTCTATGTAAAAATGACAAGTAGTGTGTTAAATTTTTGACGACTGTTATTGATTTACTGTTTGCTAATAGTGGTTAATAACATTTTTAATTATATTTTACCACAGATTCAACTGCAGATCATTTCAAAAGGACATAATGCCATCTAAAGAACGAAACCGAAAGGCTACAAAACGTCAAAGACAGCAGCTTAATAAATTCTTGCAGCAGTCCTCTACAATAAAAACTCGTCAAGTCACCAAGAAAGCTCCGGGTAAGACAACGAAATCATTCATAAGAAACATTTGTAGAAAAAAAAGTAGTACTACAGAAAATGTTTTAGTCCAGAAAAAGAGAACCAATTTAAACGGAAAGGAAAGGCCAATCAAAAATGTTACTGCTAGAGCAGGAGATAACTCTGTGCATGGTAGTAGAAGGAAAAATCAGTTTAGGGACATTCGTAGACGAATGTTCCGCAACAGGATAATTGGCAATTTGTTAAAAAATATTAAGAAAGGTCAACAGAAAGTGGTTTTTTATAAGAGAAAAAAAAAAGTTGAGAAAGTTATTGATCAGGCATTTGAAATTAAGCGAAAGTTATTTATTTTGATAATCAATAGAATTAGGAAGCTAAACAAGGCAATTTATGATTTCAAAAGAAATAGTAGATGGAAGAGAACAGTTAATCGTAGTAATTTTTGTGAAGTTTTTTCAGGAGAATGGATGCATAGTTCAAGTTGTGATGCATTTTTTAATGAGGAGAGTTATTTCCAGGATAATGATTTGGTGCATGCAGTTGACACCAGTGGTCGAGCTTATGAGGTGAAAGATGGTTGTCCAGTTGAAAAAGAAAAACTTGTGACAACAGAGGCAGAAGAGGTGTTAGGTAATGAGGTTTTAGGAAGACGTCCTAAGGGACCAGTGTATATCTGGAAGTGTAGTAGTATTTGCAGTGTGCGACAGGATTCCATCAATTTGCTTTGTGATTTTGTACGGACATTTAATAAGAAAAGTTTAAAACAGAAAATGAAGTTGTTGCAAGAATTAGATCCTTGCAGAGTGAGAGAAGTGACAGGTTTGCATGGTCATTCAATGGCTTGTCTTTCCAGGAGAGTATGCCAGAGTATTTTTCATCATTTCAGGATGCTAGCAGTGCATCATAATAAAGTGAGGAAATTAGTTAGAATGTTGTATTATGCTAAGAGTCCAGCAATTATGCTTAAACAATTATGCACTGCTCTTTTGCATGGTTCTGAAATAGATGTGAAGAATATTTGTGAAGAAATTGAGTTTTGTTACTTTGCAAGTAAAGAGGAGAATGTTGAAATTGACCCAGAAGAAGAGGGTAATGTGAAAGATAGTGTACAGGTTTCCAGTACAGATAATTTTCAGAAGGAAATTGCCACGTTTCAGGTGAAATCAAGTGAGAGGCCTAATTTCACTTGTGTGTGTTGTCGACGCACTTATTATAAGAATCAGACTAAGTTAGTGGATTTATATGCGAAAAGTGAAAGGGAAAATAATAGTGAATGGAAGGATTTCGCAACATACTTGATGGTAGAAAATTGTTTTGATTTGGGATTGGATCAACGTGTGTGTACTTATTGTTGTAACAAATTAAATCAAAACCGGATGCCTGCTAGAGCGGTTCATAATAATCTGGAATTGGTTGAGATTCCTTCTGAATTGAAGGATTTAAATACTTATGAATCTATTTTGATTCAAAGTATCCATCCCTTTCAGGCTATTGTAAGAATGGAGCCAAAGACAGGGAAATTGCCTCCATCAGATTTACAGAGAGGATTAAAGGGAAGAGTTGTTTAGTTGCCTCTAGATTTGAAGAAAAACATTAATACAATTGGAGTAGAAAAAGTGGAAGAGGAACCTCTGGTTATCTTAGTTAATGGGGTTCCGACAAAGAGTAAGAAAATATGGCAAGATTTAGTGGATGTTAGGAAAGTCAAAAAGGCAACATTGTATTTGAAAAAAAACAATAAGTACTATAAGAATGTATATGTTGCAGAAGAGGAAGTAAGTGAAGAAGAGGATAGCGATTTGTGTGCTTGTCAAATTGAGAAAGTAGAACCCTCTAAAAGTGAAGAAATATATGAACATTATAGTGTTCATCCTTTGCATTCCAAGGAAGTCATGGGGAATGCTATTGAGTTGTTTCAAATGAAACAAGCCAAAGGGAGTCCCATTAGTGTTTGGGAGGAAAGTTTGGAAGCTCGGTGTTTCCCACAGCTATTTCCAACAGGTCAAGGAGGAAGATATGATGAGCGACCTCATCAAATTCCTGCTTCTGAATACCGGACTTTACGATTGTATGCAGAAGATCCTAGGTTTCGACAATGCATTCCCTATTTGTTTCATCTCCTGTTTGAAAGCGATCTGTCTGGACTGTCATATGCAGTGCACCACATCTTGAAAAGTGGTATACAGATGCAAAACATCTCGGCAAGTGACTTTATGGATAAAGTCAATGTGCAAGACAGTATTTTGGATTCTCACCTGATTAATCTCATGGCGTGTCAGCGTGGTACTAATGAGTACTGGTACCGTCGTCATGGTGATTTAAAATGTATGCTGAGGAACTTAGGAACTCCCACATGGTTCCTCACTCTCAGCTGTGCCGAGTATGGCTGGGAAGACTTACTTGAATTTCTACGAGAGGCAAATGGAAACATTGAAAATATCGAATTCAAGACACCCGGAGAACTGTGCTCTTTGGATCCAGTGAATGTATGCAGGTACTTCAATCATAGATTTGAAGCTATGATGTCTTTCATCATGAACAAGAAAAATCCACCTCTTGGAGAGGTGTTGGATTTCTTCTGGAGAAAGGAGTACCAAGCAAGAGGTGCTCCTCATATACATATGCTGCTGTGGATCAAGGATGCACCTAAATTTGGAACAGATCCAGAAGACTTAGTGATGAGTTTCATAGAACAGTATTCTACATGTGCTGTTCCAAAGGCAAAGGAAGACAAAAGCCTAAGAGAACAAGTTTTACGCTTCCAAAGCCATCGTTGTGGAAAGTACTGTCGTCGTAAATTCAGAAACAAGGACAAGTTCTACACCAAATGTCGTTTCGCCTTTCCACGACCAGTGATTTCTAAAGGAAGAGTGAACAGTTTGATGTCTTCGCTGCGACATAATGTGATGAAGAAATCACCTAAAAACACATACAATTTGAAAAGGAACGAAGAGTCCAAGTACATCAACGACTACAACCCAGTGATTTTGTCCATGTGGAATGCTAACATGGATATACAGTTTGTGGCTGATAACTGTATGGCTGTGGCTCGGTATGTGACATCTTACATCACTAAAAAAGAAAAGACAGAATTGAAGGATATGTGGGAGGACATTTCCCATGAAAAGAGCCTCAGTAAGAAGTTGTACAGTTTCAGTCTGAAGATGTTGTCACATCGAGAAATCTGAGCTTACGAATGTTCTGACCGGTTGTCTTCAGCAAGTCTCTATGCCAAATCCAGGAGTATCGTTTGGGCGAGTCTTGGTCTTGCTGCAACGCGTAATCGAGTTCTGAAACCTGTGCGGGAAATTGAGTATTTGGCAGAAAAGGAGCCAAACAGTACCAATATTTTGAAGACCAACATGTTGGATACATATTATCCAAATAGAAGCAGTCACCTCGAGAATGTTTGTCTGTATGAGGTTCTACAAAATTACATATTCAAGAGGAACATCAAAGAAGATATTGATAAAGGAGTGTATGCTGTAATTGGAAGTGAGGGATGTCTGGTCAAGCAAAGAAAATGCCACTTGGTAAACCATCGAAAATTGAGTGGCGAATCTCCTGAAAAAAAAGAGTTTTTCTATTTAGCACTTTTGCAACTTTTCAAGCCTTGGCGTGCAGAAGAGGAACTGCTTGGAGATTTCCTCTGTTACGAAGACTCTTTTAATGCCGCCAAGGAGACCATAGAATGTCCTGTTTTTCCCAAATATCTAGAAATGTTGAATGCGGAAATCGAGCAGGAAGCAACGATTGCAGCCGAGATTGCTAGAGACAGTTCTCAGGACAGTCAGAGTTCTGTTTCATTGAGTCAGGATCCACTAGGAGGACCAGTTATCGAAAATGAAGCTGCCACTGCCATGATTGAAGTGGAAAGAGCCATGGCACATGCTCAGGAGGATGCGGTTAACTTAGAAGACTTGGAAAGACAACTCAACGTTGAGCAGAGGAAAATATATGACCAAGTTACCAACCAAATTGATCATGGATTAAGTCATGAGAAGAAAGAGTGCTCATGTACGTCGTTGAAGCCTGTCCGACTGTACGTGAGTGGAGAAGCGGGAACTGGAAAAAGTTTCCTCATTAAAGCAATTTCATGTTATTTGCAGAAAAGGACTGAGTCATCGCTGTCTTGTGTTGTCACCGCTCCAACTGGACTGGCAGCACATAACATTAAAGGTATTACTTTGCATCGCAGACTGATGCTGCCAGTGGAGCATGATAACAAATTACAATACCACAAGTTATCTGGAGATGCTTGTTGTGAAGTTTCAAGAGTCTTGAGGAAAATGAAACTTCTTATCATTGACGAAGTAAGCATGGTTTCCAATGTCATGCTTGCCTTTGTGCATTTGAGAATGCAAGAAGTTCTCAAAACAGAGTATGATGTGTTATTTGGTGGCAAACACATCATTGTTTTCGGTGATCTTCTGCAGCTGACACCAGTGAAAGGACAACCTGTGTTCAAAATGCTCACGCATAAAGATACCAGGAAGTGCCTAGGGAGCATTGGCAACGTCAATATATGGTTAAACTTCAATTATGCTGAACTGCATGAAAATATGCGTCAGGCGAAGGATGAAGATTACAAGAATATTCTACAAGATGTTAGAATCGGAAAAGTGACCGAGCATGGGAAAGAAGCTTTACATGCACGATTACTGTCAAATTTGTATCCAGAACAAGACGTTGTGCCTGAGAATATTTTTCAGAAAATTACTGAGAAGAAATCTGGAATATGTTTGATGCCAACTCTTGCAGAATGTGCCATCTTCAACAACAAAATGTTGCATTTAGGAAACCAAGAGATTGTGAAACTGGAAGCTATTGACAGAGTAGAGCATATGGGATCAACAATTATTTTGTCTGAGAATTTGAAATCAAAATTGGATTCATTAGAGAAGACTATACATAAAACTGCAGGTTTTGAATGTGTGCTTAAATTGCCGTATAATTTTAAGAAGGAATTTACATGTTGAAAGAGGTCTGGTAAATGGATCAATGGGTAATGTTGTTGATTTTGTGAAATACAGAAATAGAGATGGAATTTAATTTTTAAAAATTAAATTTGATGGCATTGAGGAAGTACAGCTAATTGGTCGTTGCTCTGCTAGGTTTTTGCTTGTAAAAGGCTTATATGTTCGCCGTAAGCAGTTTCCTGTTTGCTTGGCATATGCGGTGACAATCCATAAATCGCAAGGTTTAAGTGTAGACAGTGAATTGGTGAATATTGGCAGTTCTGTGTTCAAGGAGGGTATGGCATATGTGGCATTGTCACGAGTCAGAACTTTATCGGGATTGTACTTGATTGAGTGTGATGTCACAAACATTTGTGCGGATCTAGATTGTGTTAAGGAATACAATAGGTTAAGAAGAGAGTATGCGCCACATTTGCCTCAATATCCTTTGTTTGAGAAATGTGTGGTAGGCCGTAAACGAAGAAATGTGACCAATAGTAGGGAGGTTGTAGCAAAAAGACGAAAAGTCGATGAACCTGAAATTATAAGCGGAAAGAAAAAGGATTCTGTTGAAGATGTTGTTGGTTTTCAATTTGAAAATAGTTCTGGTGTCAACTGCTATGCTAATGTAGTGGTTAATGTTGTCTTTTCTCTAGAAACTTTAAAACAACAGATTGTGATCAATTCGGATCAAAGTTTTTGCTGCTTGCTGAATTCTGTGTTAGAGAAATGTAGCACTGATAGAACAAAAATAGAAAGTGTGTCTGAAATTCGAAATCTGTTAGACAAGTGTTCAGGTCAAACGCAATTCTCTCAAAATATTCAGCAAGATTGTCAGGAGTTTTTAATGTATATGCTTGATGTATTGCAAGATGAAGGTGTAGATGTAGATCACCTGTTTGGGCTTTCTTATCAATGGCAGCATGACTGCGAGAACTGTAGGGTATCAAGTACTAGTAGTGTAGACTCAGAAAGATTTATATATTTAACTTTGCCAGACAGTAAATCAGTGTCCTTTAATAAGCTAGTAAAAGCAGCTGATCACAACATGGAGTGTAGCCAATGTAAGTCTGAAATGTTGTCCACATTATTTATACGAACATATGGCCAGTATGTCATTTTAATGTTCCAACGATGTAGGCCTGATGGAACAAAATTGACAACTTTAATTACAGATTTTGTGGCTTCGCAGTTGTCAATATCAGGAAGGACTTTTGTAACTGCAGCAATTATATATCATGACGGTCCTTCAACAACATCAGGACATTACACAGCTTATTTGAAGTCTAGAAACGGCTGGTCATTCTGCAATGATTCTGTTTTAACTTTCAAAATAAAATTGCCTTTTGACCTTAAAAATTCTTACCTGGTGTTTTTACAACCAAAATTTTAGGGAAAGAATCTCGGGATTTGCTCTGAGGAATTTCAAGAGGTTCTAATGGCTCCTACACTATTTGGCCTTGAGGATAAGTGTAGTACAGAGTCAAAATTTATTTTTGAGTTTTAAGTAGTTACTGAAAATAAAAAGGTTTTCTTACAGAAAGTGGTGGGCACGATTAGTTAAAGGACAACAGAGTATTTCCCAAAGCAAACGGTGTTCTTACCATAACACTTGATGTCATGGAAAAATAACTGCACTTTGAATGAGTTCAGAAAAACTGTTTCTTTTAATAAGCTAATTCAAGCAGCCAATCAAAACATGGAGTAGAGGTAATGTAAGTCTGCAATGCTGTCGACATATTTTGAACAAACTTTTGGTTATAATGACATTTAAAAATTCCAACTATATAAACCTGATGAAAATAAGTTTTCAACTTTAATTACAAATGTTGTGGCTACACAGTTGTTGATTTTAGGAAGAACATTTCTAACTGCAGCTATTATATGACATGATGGCCCTTTGACAACATCCACTGTGATCAAGAGAATTAAATAATTGTAGTAGTCATAGAGGTAGTGTAATGTGCCTCATAGTAAGCAGTATCAGTGTCATAGGAAATGTGGAACATGAGTGAGCAAGAAGGGTGAGATATTACTAGTACAGGATTGTGAAAGTGATCTTGAACGTTTTCTTTCTGAAAGTTGCGGAAATACAAAATGACGGGATTTGCTTAGAAGAATTCCAAGAGTTATAAATGGCTCTTACACGATTTGGCCTTGTGGAAAAGTGCGGTAGAGAGCGAGAAGTCATTTATTGTATGTAACATATTTGTCAAAACGATGGAGCTTTTCTTTCAGAAAGTGGCGGGCTGAAAATAATAACAGCACAACAGAGTGTAAGCTGTTCATAGGATATCCTTCGACGTCATGGAAAGTAAGTTACTTTTCAGGAGTTCTGATTTCTGATTGGTTATGTTATATGGGTTTTTTAAACACAATCATTTTGATTGTGGTTTTTTTCCCCGCTGTTATATGATGAATACCTTCAAGTCACTGTTTTTAGTGAAATTTGATAAATTCTGAGAACAGCAAAAATAAACCATTTAACATGTATAATTAATTCTGTACTTTTTGTATTTATGATATACATTTAGAACTGTGTAGTAGGCATGGAGAAGCTGAGGCTTCTTTAAGTGTCAAAGTTGTTGCATATAGTGCTCACATTCTACGTAGTCTTTCATATGATAGACTACATCTGCACAATGAGATACCTAAGCAAAGGAAACACAGGTGATGTGATTGTGGAATGAGCAAAAAAAATTGCACATTTTTCAATTACATTACCTGTGTTTCCTAACATTACACATCACATTGTGTAGATGAGGTTTAGGCCTGTTCCAGGAGACAGAGGAGGTCTGACATTTGTTTAAGAGTGCAGTGGACATGACTCACTTCGTTGATAGGCCTGCACATGTATTATCTCCTCTGTACTCTTCAACAAGCCTAAATTTCATCTGCAACCCTGAGTAGGACTCACCTGAAACAAATCTGTGGATAGGCCACACCTTATCAGCATCTATAAACTATCATTTAAAATGTTAAGGGCAGATTTATGATGGCCGTGCGCCTCTTTTGCGCCGCTGTTCCGTCACTTTTGTGACGCAGCAGCAGTGTAAAAGATGCACCATGTTGCAAGATAGGCCTCAGTTCATCTCCAGCAAGATACCGTCAGTTTAAAATGTATATAATTAGGACTGTGTAGGGGGCATGCAGAAGCTGAGGCTTCAGTAAGTGTCAAAGTTGTTGCATGCAGTGCTGCACTTCTGCGTACTCTTTCATATGCTGGACTACATCTGCACAATGAGATACCTAAGCAAAGGAAACACAAGTGATGTGATTGTGAAATGAGCAAAATAAATTGCACGTTTTTCAATTACATCACCTGTGTTTCCTAATATTACGAATCACATTGTGCAGATCAAGTTTAGGCCTGTCCAGGGAAACAGAGGAGGTCTGGCCTTTGTTCAAGAGTGAAGTGGACATGACTCACTTCATTGGTAGGCATGGACATGTATTATCTCCTCTGTACTCTTCAACAACTCTAAATTTCATCTGCAACCCTGAGTAGGCCTCACCTCAAACAAACCTCTGGATAGGACACACCTTATTGGCATCCTGAAACAATCATTTAAAATGTTAGGGACAGTTTTATGATGGCTGTGCACCTCTTTTGCTCTTTTGCGCTGCCGTTGCGTCACTTTTGTGAGACAGCATCAGTGCAAAAGATGCACCATGTTGCAAGATAGGCCTCACTTCATCTGCATCAAGATACTGTTAGTTTAAAATGTATATTTTTAGGACTGTGTAGAGGGCATGGAGAAGCAGAGGCTTCTGTAAGTGTCAAAGTTGTTGAAAAACTGTTTGTCCTTCAATCTTTTCCCTTGTCTTTTCTAATTTTTAATTACATGTTTTAATATTTTTCAAATGTTTGTTCTCTCTTTCACAGATTGAAAGTATAAAAATAACAAGTCACTAAGTTAACGACAATTATAAGGTAAATGTTTTGTACTCTTTTTGTTACATTTCTATCACATTTAACTTCTATTAGTTCCACTACTTCATTTCTTTAACCCTCACTTTCCTGCCTTTGCTACTTCCCTCATTCCTTTCTCTATTACTTACTTACTCTACTCCTTCCACTCTTTTTCTCAGTCCCTCTCTTCTCATACTTCCTCACTCTAGTTCACTCACTCCGTCTCTATTACTCTCACTGTCTCTGACTGATCACTCTTTCACTACTTGTTCATTATGCTTTCTCTCTGTAGTTCAAGCACACTAAGGGGCATATTATCAACACAGGCAATAAAATTATCGCTGCTTTTATCAGCAGAAAACTGCCGCAAAAGTGGCTTTAGCGGCAGATTTCTTCCGCAAAAGCAGCGATAATTTTATCACCTATGTTGATAATATGCCCCTATGTTATTTACATTTCTTTGCTGTTTCAATCATTCCTTTTCTGTTACTTCTTCTTTTCTGCTTTCTGTTTTTTCTCTCTGTTATTCCACATGTTTTAATCTTATTTTGAACATTCACTCACATTCTCTAAGAAACTCTTGTTTATTATTCTTCTACTCTACTTTTTTTCTTCCACTTCCTTATCTATTTTGTTTTTCACAATTATACCCTCTTCCATCTTTTCTTCGGTAAATAGATCTATTAAACAGTATCTCTGTGTTACTCCCTATAGCTGTCTTTCTTTTAACATTACTCTCTGTTTCCTTTTTTTTTTGGTTCGCTCCCGGTTCGCGTACCGGCGAGCGAACCGGGAAGCGAACCAAAAGAAATAGAGGTTGCCAGAGTGCTAAACATTCTAGCAATTTTTTTATAAAGGGGAGGTAGTTCTGAAAAGAACTTTTTTTGTATTATTTTTGTTGTTTTATATTTTTTTTATTATTTTTCTGAACAATTTTTTACTTTTTTTGTATTTTTTGAACGGTTTTATATTTTTTTTGTTTTTTTTGAGGGGGAACAACGAAAAACAGGCATTACAAAGGGCTCAACAGGAGCAAAAAAAAAATTTTTTTTTGGGGCGTTTTGAGCACTTGTGGTTTTCAAATGCTCTGTTTATCAAATTGATACTCATATTTGCACATGAGAGTAGGTCACCACAATAAAGGCACACTATCTTCATGTGCACAAAATTCTGCTGAATGTTTGGCACCGTTTCCCGCGCCTCTGGCCCCGACAGAGTTACCTGTGCCGATGTACTGGCCACAGGAGTTGGTGGGTTGTCTTGGAGGTGACGCATCTCTGCAACGCTGTAATTCAGTGGATGCCACCTCTGCATATGACGGTGCATAGTATAGTTGCCGTAACTATACTTTTTATCTGTGCCTCTAGATAAAACATCTTTACATATGAGGCATGTCACGTGGCGAGCATTCACTTTTTTTTGGCCTTGAGGAAAAGAAAAAAACTGCCAAATAAAACTATCTTTGTGGTGAGATATCCGGGGCTCCTCACGTAAAAACTGTCTTGGCTGTACTTCCTCTTCCTCTTCTTCTTCCTCTTCCTCCTCTGGGTTGGGAAGGAACTGTGGAGGTGGTCCTTCCTTCCTAGGTGGTTGTGGTGGTGGTGGGGGTCCACCAGCTGCAGCTACTACAGATGCCATTATTTTAATAAGCAAAAACAGGTCTTCCTCTCACAAAGATGAAAGTCAGAGTGAGGAAAGAAGGTGGGGGCTTTCATCATTTGGGGAAAAAAATATTCTAAACCAATGAAAAGTGTTATTTTTAGGTCACATGACCTACCCGTACATCATTAGGAAACCAAAAGTGAAATGAACCAATAGAAAGTTTTAATAACAAGTCACATGACCTGTTACGCTTACGTTACGCGCTCCGCGCCGCGCCCCGGATCGCTTCCGGGGAGCTTCGCGCCTCGGTTCGCGCTCCGGAGCACTTCCGGGTGCGCTAACGCGGCGCGTCATAAGACGCATTACGCGGCAACGCGATACGTCGCGCTTACGCGACACGTCACGATGTTGTTTTCTAGTGCGGCAGTTGCGCAAACGGAACGTTTACCGGTTCGCGGACCGGGTCGCGGCACCAAATTGAGCTAACGGGAAGCTGCCCGGTTCGCGGACCGGGAGCGAATCAAAAAAAATTATTTAAAAAAATACATAAAAAAATTGTATTAAAAACATATAAAATATATTTTTCGATTTAAAGAAGAATACATTTTAAAGCTTTTGATATTTGCTATTAGAAAACCATTGAAATTCACTGAAAAAACCATAGGTTATAGACCATATATAGTTAGGAATTAGCATTTACAAAACCTTGAAAATTCACTGAAAAAACCATAGGTTATAGACCATATATAGTTAGGAATTAGCATTTACAAAACCTTATTTTACTCACACAAAACCATTGAAATTCCATATATAGTTAGTTGCACTAACTATATATCGCGCACCCGCAATCCACTGCTGATGATGTCACATAATACATCATTCATGACATGGTCAGTGACATCACTGATGACATCACTGATGACATCTCAAATGACATCACTGATGACATCACTGATAACAACATCCAGTGATTTTATGTTTCTGTAAAGTTTAAATATGTCTTACATATTGAAGAAAGAGTGGATATATAAGTGTCTGGACGAAGGATTTAGTAGGTGCATGACCGACTGTATGAGTGAGTGATTAAATGTGTCTCACTGAGTGCATGGGTTAGTGACTAAACTGTCTTAATTTGTGCATCATTATGTCTGTTGTTCTGTAAACTGCTGCATGTGTTGATCAGTAGCTATATGAGTAACTATATGGGTTATTGATTGATTGTCCAAGTATTTGTATGGGAGACTGAGTGTGTGTGTGGCTGGCTGGGAGGTGTGTGACTCTGTGCAGATCAATGTGTACTTGTATCAATGATTGTATAAGAGAGTAAGTATGTGTTAGTATATGTTTGAAAATGTACGGTGCTCTATGTTTAACAGTATAGATTAGAAAATGGAAGTGTGATTGATTCTTTACAGGACTGACTAGGTGTGTGAGTAACTCCATGGATGAGTGGCAGAGTGTGAGTGTCTGTATAGGTGTATGAGTGCATATGATAGTGTTGTAAAGATGAGTGATTGTATGTATGAATGATTGAATGAGTGAATGTGTGTGTAGACGTAAGAATCAGTGAGTGCGTATGTAGTAACTAGTATTGGTGTGTCAATGGTTTCAAAAATTATATTCTGTATTTAACACTGGGTGTAACAGAGGTTATATTAAAGTGTGAGGAGATGCATTGTATTGTCACATTAATGATATCATCATTGATGTGACCATTGATGTCAAATGAGATATCATCAGTGATGTCATCAGTGATGTCATTTGAGATGTCATCAGTGATGTCATCAGTGATGTCACTGACCATGTCATGAATGATGTAATATGTGACATCATCAGCAGTGGATTGCGGGTGCGCGATATATAGTTAGTGCAACTAACTATATATGGAATTTCAATGGTTTTGTGTGAGTAAAATAAGGTTTTGTAAATGCTAATTCCTAACTATATATGGTCTATAACCTATGGTTTTTTCAGTGAATTTTCAAGGTTTTGTAAATGCTAATTCCTAACTATATATGGTCTATAACCTATGGTTTTTTCAGTGAATATATATATATATATATATATATATATATATATATATATATATATATATATATATTACCTACTGGCGGTCGCCAGTAGGTATATATAGTTAGGATTTTTTTCCTATGGGATTTTTCAAAATTCTATGTTGAATAACTTTGGCGTTGATGGACGGAATTGGCTGAAATTGTCCTGAAAATGGCACATTTACTCTCTGGTCCTTCCCTGAAAGTTTGGGGGGGATTCGTCAAGCAGGGGCCGAGAAAAAAGGGGGGTCCCAAAACATGTTTTCCCCATGCAATTTTCCATAGGGCGGTTGGACTCACTTTTAGCCCGAACGGCTGAATGGATTTCCACCAAACTTGGCAAAATTGTAGGGACGGTTAGCCCGATGTGCCTTTGCTATGTCTCAAGATATATGCTCCAGTGGTTTTTACGAAAATCAAGTTTGAAAAATATATATTGGGCTACATTGGGCTATATATATGTTAGAGCCCAAATGTAGCCCAATGTAGCCCAAAGATGGCCACCAGAGACAAAAAAAATCAAATGCAGCCCAAATATCAGCCAGATGTAGCCCAACTATAGCCCAATTACAGAATGTCCCAGAGTGTTCTAAAGAACAACTAGAGTGCTAACAGTCTTACTTATGACAAAAGTATGGCACACCTGAAGTCATCTTGATTGGAATAAAGTGTTAACACTTAAAACATTTAATTTGCAAAGGAACAAAATGAGGGGGTTCATTTTGCCATAGAAATTATGATTAGTGCTGAAGAAAGAAAAATTAGGGCACATTTTGAGTGACTTCTCAAATCCTCTTATATTTCATTAAAGAAATTCTGATATGCAGTCTCCCAAGATGGCCACCAGAGACAAAAGAGCCCAAATGTAGCCCAAATATCAGCCAGATGTAGCCCAACCATAGCCCAATGACAGAATGTCCCAGAGTGTTCTAAAGAACAACTAGAACGCTAACAGTCTTACTTATGACAAAAGTATGGCACACCTGAAGTCATCTTGATTGGAATAAAGTGGTAACACTTAATACATTTAATTTGAAAAGGAACAAAATGAGGGGTTTCATTTTGCCATAGAAATGTTATATATATATATATATATATATATATATATACATATATATATATATATATATATATATATATATATATATATATATATATAGTCACTGAAAAAACCATAGGTTATAGACCATATATAGTTAGGAATTAGCATTTAAAAAACCTTTTTTTACTCACACAAAACCATTGAAATTCCATATATAGTTAGTTGCACTAACTATATATCGCGCACCCGCAATCCACTGCTGATCATGTCACATATTACATCATTCATGACATGGTCAGTGACATCACTGATGACATCACTGATGACATCGCAAATGACATCACTGATGACATCACTGATGACAACATCCAATGACTGTATGTTTCTGTAAAGTTAAAATATGTCTTACATATTGAAGAATGAGTGGATGTATAAGTGTCTGGATGTAAGGATTTAGTAGGTGCATGACTGACTGTATGAGTGAGTGATTAAATGTGTCTCACTGAGTGCATGGGTTAGTGACCAAACTGTCCTAATTTGTACATCATTATGCCTGTTGTTCTGTAAACTGCTGCATGTGTTGATCAGTAGCTATATGAGTAACTATATGGGTTATTGATTGGTTGCTCAAGTATTTGAATGGGAGACTGAGTGTGTGGGTGGGTGGCTGGGAGGTGTATGACTGTGCATAGATGTGTGAGCAGTTGATTCACTAGATGTATGGGTTCAAAAGTGCATGTGGAAACAGCTGTATGGGCGGTTGACTGTGTGCATGAGTGTATTGGTGAGTGAATGGATATCTCAGTGCTACATGTCAAAGTAAGTACATATGTAAAACACAGTACATGTGAGAGTTGACATATATAAATAACTGTGCATAAGAGCCAGTGAATGTGTGAGTGGCTGTATGGATCATTGTGAACTTGTATCAGGGATTGTATAAGAGAGTAAATATGTGTTAGTATATGATTGAATAAGTAAGGTGTGTATAACTGTATAGTTGAGGAAATGGAGGTGTGATTGATTCTTTGCATGACTGACTAGGTGTGTAAGTAACTCCATGGATGAGTGACAGTCTGTGAGTGTCTGTTCACACTGAGTGTATCTAAGGTTATATTAGAGTCTGAAGAGGTTCATCATATTATCACATGAATAATGTCATCAGTGATCTCATCAGTGATGTATTTTGAGATGTGATCAGTGATGTCATCAGTGATGTCATCGGTGATGTCATTTGAGATGTCATCAATGATCTCATCAGTGATGTCAATAGTGATATCATCAATGATGTCATTTGAGATGTCATCAGTGATGTCATCAGTGATGTCATTTGAGATGTCATCAGTGATGTCATTTGAGATGTCATCAGTGATGTCATCAGTGATGTCACTGACCATGTCATGAATGATGTAATATGTGACATGATCAGCAGTGGATTGCGGGTGCGCGATATATAGTTAGTGCAACTAACTATATATGGAATTTCAATGGTTTTGTGTGAGTAAAAAAAGGTTTTTTAAATGCTAATTCCTAACTAGATATGGTCTATAACCTATGGTTTTTTCAGTGAATATATATATATATATATTCACTGAAAAAACCATAGGTTATAGACTATATATAGTTAGGAATTAGCATTTACAAAACCTTGAAAATTCACTGAAAAAACCATAGGTTATACACCATATATAGTTAGGAATTAGCATTTAAAAAACCTTATTTTACTCACACAAAACCATTGAAATTCCATATATAGTTAGTTGCACTAACTATATATCGCGCACCCGCAATCCACTGCTGATCATGTCACATATTACATCATTCATGACATGGTCAGTGACATCACTGATGACATCACTGATGACATCTCAAATGACATCACTGATGACAACATCCAGTGACTGTATTTTTCTGTAAAGTTAAAATATGTCTTGAGTGGATGTATAAGTGTCTGGATGAAGGATTTAGTAGGTGCATGACTGACTGTATGAGTGAGTGATTAAATGTGTCTCACTGAATGCATGGGTTAGTGACTAAACTGTCTTAATTTGTGCATCATTATGTCTGTTGTTCTGTAAACTGCTGCATGTGTTGATCATTAGCTATACGAGAGGCTATATGTGTTATTAATTGGTTGCCCAAGTATTTCTATGGGAGATTGAGTTTGTGTGGGGGTGGCTGGAAGGTGTGTGACTCTATGCATAGATGTGTGAGCAGTTTATTCACTAGGTGTATGAGTTCAAGAGTGCATGTGGAAACAGCTACATGGGCAGTTGACTGTGTGCATGAGTGTATTGATGAGTGAATGGATATCTCAATGCTACATGTCATAGTAAGTACATATGTAAAACACAGTACATGTGAGAGTTGGCATATATAAATAACTGTGCATGAGAGCCACTGAATGAGTGAGTGGTTGTATCGATCATTGTGAACTTGTATCAGGGATTGTATAAGAGAGTAAATATGTGTTAGTATATGTTTCAATAAGTAAGGTGTGTTTAACTGTATAGTTGAAGAAATGGAGGTGAGATTGTTTCTTTGCATGACTGACTGGGTGTGTGAGTAACTCCATGGATGAGTGGCAGTGTGTGAGTGTCTGTTTACACTGAGTGTATCTAAGGTTATATTAGAGTCTGAAGAGGTTTATCGTATTAGCACAAGAATGATGTCAAATGAGATGTCATCAGTGATGTCATCAGTGATGTCATTTGAGATGTCATCAGTGATGTCATCAGTGATGTCACTGACCATGTCATGAATGATGTAATATGTGACATGATCAGCAGTGGATTGCGGGTGCGCGATATATAGTTAGTGCAACTAACTATATATGGAATTTCAATGGTTTTGTGTGAGTAAAATAAGGTTTTTTAAATGCTAATTCCTAACTATATATGGTGTATAACCTATGGTTTTTTCAGTGAATTTTCAAGGTTTTGTAAATGCTAATTCCTAACTATATATAGTCTATAACCTATGGTTTTTTCAGTGAATTTCAATGGTTTTTTAATAGCAAATATCATAAGCTGTCGAATGTCAAGTACGTGGTAAGTAAAAACATTTTCGTGTTTATGCACACTGATCTGCTTTGAATACTGCCCCCCACCCCTCATTTCTATTAGGAGTACTCTCTCTTTGCAGATAGTGAAGGGTAGTTAACGCAGCCCTTTGCCCCCTTTGTAATACGTCGTGCCTGCTTCTCTCTCCATTTGATTGATTGTTCTCTTTGGTTCATTCTCTATTTACAAACAAGCACAGAGTCGCAATACTCTGTTTAGTCTTTGCAGATAGCGAAAAATCGTGTAAAAAAACAAAAGGAATCGAGCAAAATCAGTAGGCCACTAATGGGATCTCTTTTTGACCTCGCTAAAATAGAAACATTAGGAACAACCTGTTGAAAATAGCAATGCGTATGTACATAAGCGGCGTTCATTTGTGTTCACAGTACCCCTTGTTGATTGTTTCAATCGAGCATTGAATTGTTCGAAGTTAATTCTCTTAAGGATCTTCTCTACCTGCAAACGAGGAAGAATAGGAATATTCTCTCTCCCTTTGCAGATAGTGAAGGGTAGGTAACGCAAGCCTTTAACACGTCGTACCTATTTCATTCCTCATTGATTGATTGATTGTCCGAACATTGACTGTTTGGGAATTAGTTATTTTTGGAGGTATTCCCTGTTTGCATATAAACGTAGGAAAATCTTTGCAAGTAGTGAAAGGGTACGTAATGCGGACCTTTCTCCCCCGTTGTAATCTGTCATGCCTATCTACTCCCCACTGATTGATGCACCTTTTTCACCCGGACCATTTACTAGAGATACGTCATCTGGCCCGACCAGAGAGCACCCCTAGTGAAAAGGACATATGCAATAATAACGAAGTGATCACTGTATCCTGTTAACAGAAACTTTACCATGAAACAACCTGGAAAGAAAAAAATAGGAAAACGAAAATCAGTAGGCCACTGATGAACATGAACTTTTATTAAACAACAAACAAAGAAACGATAACATAACGTAATGATAAAACCTATTAATGTCCTAGAAACAAGAAAACGTTAAACTATGCCAGTGGTGAGAGACCAGAAAAACAGTCCGAGAAACCAAATCCGAGAAACCAAATCACCCCTCGCTGTCCCAACTCATGCACTCTGAAAGTTCAAAGTTTTGAGGAGTGCTTGTAACATTGTCTGAAGCCTATTTGCAATTGCTTCATCTTCACTATTCTTAAAGTAAGTGGGGGCTGTTGTGATGCGGTGCCACCCTGAACCGCTTGACGGAGGCCCCCGAGGGACGGTGTCATGTCGCGGACTCGGAGGGGGCGCTTGGCTCCGGCCCCCTCCCCAAGTCGTGTTGCCCTGGTGTGGCCTGAGATCGCCCCCGACATAGGTGGCCGGCTCCCGGGGTCAAGCGGAACTTTTTTCCTTTTGGTGACTCTTCCATTCTTCACCTTGTCCCACAATCCGTTTCACCTAAAGACACGCTGTAGTGGGGCACCCCTTTTCCGTTTCATTTGCCATTCAGCCCGCTTTTGCTACACTGTGCCTCTTCCGCTATTCAGCTGTTTACCGCCCGCTCTTTCGACTACAGCGTCTCGCTCACCATGTACTTGAGTTGCTCCCGCTCTTGCGGCGCAGCGATAGGCGGCTGCCACAGAACTCTCAAAATGGCGGCCATCTCTTCAGATTTGGGCGTGGTCCACTAAAATGGGCCTGCGACACCTTGGAACTCGGACGCTTGTCTGCTAGAGCTTGGGCTCCATTCTCGAAAGCGTCCCCTCATCCTTGAAGATTCTACAAAAGTCTTGGGGGGCCCCCGACTCCCGCAGGCTTCTGGTGGGGAGCGCCTAGCATGATTGCTCGTGGAATGGCCACGACGGAGCTACGAAATGGTGGTGCTCTCATGCTAACGCCAGCTTCAGTCTGAAACATCCAGAAACACTGTAGACTACCAATTCGATCAGTTCCGGTAGCGCTCCAACGTGACCCGGTAGAGAAGAACTTGCCCTCCCCTCTTTGACTGATGGTTCTTGTTGCCTGTCCCTTCTGTTGTCATTTAACAGAACTATTTAGCCTGCTGAAAGGGGTTGTGTGCCGTCCGCTGGTTGGTGGAGACATTTTCACTATATTCTGGACCTGCGTTGTCGCGTAATGCGTCATATGACGCGCCGCGTTAGAAAGTTTAATAAATTATTAAACACAATAAACAATCCTTAAAAAATAAAAGTCTATCATTCATTTTTCATTGCAGTACGCTGCCCAGAAAGCTTCCCGGTTCCCGGACCGGGCGCTACCCACGCAAAAAAACAAAAAAAAAATTATTTTTTTTTGCCCCGCGGGGCCGTTTTAAAGCCTCCACATTAAACCTAGGGGGTCAGGGAGGATCTACTATGCCCCCTTATGGTTATTTGCCCCTTTGTTTTGGCCTCCTCTTGTCTCTCGATCCTACCGAGAGACAAGATGGCGGCAGCTACGGACTTTTTGGAATGTTGACAGACGCCAGAGAACCAATCAGCTTCGCTTCACAAAGCTCCGTTGCGCGAAAGGTACGCGTCCTGGAGCGCTGCCCGGTCCGCTGCTACAGATATATATCTTTTTTTAAACGTTAATTTCTCAAAATCCACTGGAGCACATATATTGAGACCTACAAAAGGCACATCGGGCTACCAGTCCCTACAATTTTGCCAAGTTTCGTGCAAATCTATTCAGCCGTTCGGGCTAAAAGTGAGGCTAACCGCCCTATGGAAAAATCAATGTTAAAAACACGTTTTGGGACCCCCCTTTTTTCTCGGCCCCCCCTTGACGAAACCCCCCCAAATTTTCAGGGGCTGCTCAGAAACAAAATGTGCCATTTTCCTGAAAATTTCAGCCAATTCCGTCCACAAACGCCAAAGTTATTAGACATAGAATTTTCAAAAAACCCATAGGGAAAAAATCCTAACTATATATACCTACTGGCGACCGCCAGTAGGTAATATATATATATATATGAAACTGGATGGTTGATTGGACAGTTGTTATCCTTAATTTTGGGATTGTGCAATAATTTAAACAGAGACTTATAATATGCAGCAGCATTTTGTAATCGGGCCTAGAGATATTGGGGTTATTGTGTTCCTTTGGGCCCCATAAATAACAATGTGTAAGATGGTATGAGAGTTTCCATCTCACAGTTGCCACCTTGTTTTATATGAATTTTTTACATATGTTTTTATTATGGATATTTCTTAATGTGCCCTATTATGCTGCTACTTGACGCTTTCTGATATATGGAACGATATTTATTTATTTATTCCATTGCGTTTATTTGCACAGTATTTTGTCGATTTTTACAATTTGACCATCAAAGCAACTGCACTGTCACTTTAAAAGTCTGTCTTTCCAGCATGCAGTATGTCATGTGATCATGCTTCTTTCCGAGGCAAAACGCGTCATGGCGGACGCGCTGGCACAAATAAACGTAATCACTTTGCACCAGCAATCTAAGGGTCTGCTCTTCGTCATGTTTGGATTTGGCAGCGAGAGCTCTGTGTGTGACGACTTTCTGTGTATATATATATATATATATATATATATATATATATGTATATATATATATAATAACTGGTAAAGGAATGTGCATGGTAAAGACTTGTATGGTAATGTTGCAGTCATTGTAATAACCACGTTGTAATGCCTTTGTGGTAATGGCTTGCGTGGTTCCATCATACATCCTCACAAAACAGTATATTTGTGCATCCTCTCTGGTTTGTGTTGTTTGCCCTATATGAATATTGGGCTACGTCTGCTTATGTTCTTTTGCACATCGTCTGTGCTAGAAATATTATGATGCTGATATCAATGAATACATTAAATTAAATATTTTTTTTTTCCATAGGACCACTGCTATTATCATGGCTATGTAAGGAATGATAGTGACTCTGAAGCCAGCATTAGTCTTTGCAATGGTGTAAGGTAAGATCTTAGACTGTGTGCTGCCGACTACTTACGATCTGTGATGTCTACACGTACAAGATTGTACATGATTGTTATTACTTTGTTTGAGTTTTACTTGTACAGTGCTGCATATCATGATATTTAGGGTTACTTTTGAAAGCGCCAGTTAGGTACATTCTCCCGATTACATTTAGGGTTGGAATTCCAGGTTATGTGCTGATTCTTGGGAAATGGTTGAAGGGTTTCTTGAAAAATTGTAAACCAAATTGCCTGTCTAAGGCAATATGGCTTTCACATCATTGATTCTTCTTAGAGAACTCTGTGATTAAGGTATAGGATCTTTAATTCTAGGCTATATCACTTTGGCCATAGATGGAGACTTATGCAAGCTGTTTGTGATACCGACAGTCATCCGAGGACATTTTTTAAGCCTCAATGCCTGTTTGTGGGTGGCGTAGTCTCTATGATGTTTTTGTGCTGCTTCTATCTCATTACAGTGGGAATTTAGGAGAGAAGGACTTTACTCTGGTATCTCTGCAGCTATTTGCACGACTTAATCAGTTTCTTGCAAAATGCTTTAAAAAATTGAAAGTGTGGAGTTATGAAAGTCAAAGCACAAGAAGATAAATTATTGGTAGTCAGTGGAGAGAAAAGGGACAGTAGTACTTAGATGAAGAAGTTTAAATATAGAGGAAAGGTTAGACGTAGGGGATGGAGTGTGAGGGATTACAAAGAACATCCAGTTTATTGGCAACGAAATTTAAAGGAGAGTCGAGGATGAAGAAAGAAAATGAAGTACGAGAAGACATGGAATTTCAAAAGGTGAAGGAATTGTTGTTAGGTGGGTATTGGTTAGTCCAATTGACTGTAGAGATGAGACGGGAAAGCTAAAAGGTTGTGACATTTGCTTCCCTCATAAATAGACTGCAAGATCTCAGTAGTAACTGATCATTTCAAAAGAAGATTTTCATCCATCATTGCTAAGCAGCAGCAAGATCGAAGAATAGAATGAGCAGAAGTGTAGGCATTGTAACTATTCAGACAAGCAGTTTACACGAAGTAAGAAAAACTAAACCCCAACATTAATGCACTGACATGCGATTGAGAGAAAAAACAGAAAGTAAGTTAGGGATGGACTAAATATTTATGGATTTTAGAAAGGAAAGTGTTGGAGAAAGATGAATAATGCCTAAATGTGGATGAGAGGAAGCATTTTTAAGAAGTAGTTTCTGAGCGGTAGGGAAACACATAAGATAGACGAATGACAAACTGTTCCGTCATTGAAGGCATAAAGGCATTAAAGAGGAAGGCCAGTATGTGAGAGTAGAGGAGCCCATAGCAAGATATGAAATGGGTAATCCAGAATATTAGGAGGAGAGGGAGTAAGAAGAGAGGTTACGTTTTGCTTCACTGATTGTTGGGTGTATACTAAACTGCTTGTGGTGACAATGAGGTCCAGGACCATCAGAGAAGTTGTTCCTTTGGTAGACAGAGTTCTTGGGTGTATGGCTGGCAAGTAGGGTCTGCTAATGGAGCTATTCACACAGGTGCCTAACACTCATGAGTAATGTTCACATGTAAGTTTGCTGATACATTTTTGTGTAGCTTTACTATTTGTAGATATTTACAAAATCTGTCTGTTGTGTAAAGTTACTCAAAAGTGTAGACTTGCAGACATCCACCCCAACGCTGGAGGAATGGAAAAATGACCTGGACTGGTGCTGGCAAGCAGAGTCGGTGATTTAATAAAGTAGAGGGTGCCCCAAGAAAGGAGAGAAAATGTGGGTGGCATGGCAGGTGTATCGTGGACTTTAAGAGGGATGCTGGGAACAACTCTATTCTTTATTGATGTAGATTTTCACTTGTCAACAATGATGGAAATTGTAACTGTAAAATGAGATTGACGCTACACTATAAATTCTATTTGTATGTACAACAATTTGATGGTTTAATAAAAAAGAGTTATCAAAAAAAAGTGTAGCCTTGCATGTCCCAACCTCCTGAAAAAGGATGTGCAGGAAAATTTACAATTGCACGTTATTAGTGCCACAAAGAAACAGTAGTAAGTCTAGCACAAAACATGGCCAGCCACTGATATTGCAACACCCTCACATAAAAGATAATGGAGGTAGGGACTAAAAATAAAAACCCCTAGTAAATAATGTTACATTATTCAAAACATTTTAAATATAAGTAAGTATAATTTTATGTAAAAACAAAATCTAAAATCAAACATTTATTATTTAATTATAAAATAAAAACGTTTTGAATTTAAAAATGAACATAAGATTTAATCTAAATAACATAACCACTAACTCCTACCCCCCCCCAGGTTTCAAACAAACATAGAAACTTTCATAGGTCATAATTTTGCCATCCAGAGAATGAAGCAAGACTCTGCATCATTCGAGGAAGATACCTCTATAGTGGTACCACTCGGACCATAGGATGTAATGTTTCTGTGAACACCCTCTGCCGCATTAATGGTAATTTACATTTTCCTACAGCCGTCTATTCCTGTTTTCCATCTTTCCAAGGACGGAGGGTCTACCATTTTCCATGCTTTAGCAATATCCCTCTTGGCTACAACCAGTCAGAACCACATAAAAACTATCTCATATATGTTACTGTCAGAGTCTGTTGTAACATGGTGGAGAGTGAACCTGTGAGCTCTGGAAGGCCTCCATTGTAGCACTCACCCCAAGCATGTGAGCACCCCCTCCCAGAAGAGTAGTAGTCGTTCACACTCCTAAACAGTATGTAACAGGTCATCCCCCTGAGCCCCACGTGTCATTTTGCAGCTGTCGCCCACATCGTCCAAAGTGTTCCCTGTATATAGTAGAACCTGTGTAGGTATTTCTGTTGGGTGTGCCTAAACTATGAGGCAATTGCTGTTTCTCAGGGGGAGGCTAGAGCTTCCCCCAATCATCATCCGTTATGGATTCCAGGTCTCCACCCCACACCATACATAATCGCCCTACTGTGTGTTTTTTAATTAGCCACCAAAGAACAGTGCAATTGGTATATCTACTGAACCGTTGGTTTGTCAAGTAGGATCTTAGCTTTTATGTGGCTTCCTTCCTGTAATACTTCCAAATCTGCTATGTAGGTGAGAGCAGGCCATAACTGTAGATATCTAAAAAGCTGACTATACTGTAGATCATAATCCTCCTATAGGTCTGTAAAAGATTTTAGCACACAATCAGACATAACCTCTCCCAGCTTTGAGATAAAGATTGTATCCCACTACTCTAATCCCTGTAGATCAACCACTTGTCTCAGTGTAGTCCCAGACCAAAGGAGAGTCTTTTTAGGTCTTGCCTGACGATGTAGCGCGAAAGCGCTGTCGCCAGCGAGATCTAGAGTCAGCAACTTGCCTCCGAAGTGGGACAGACCGGGGCACGCGCAGGGCTTTTGGCAATTGGAGCCTGTGAATCCGCACGTAGAGACACGTGGTGTACACATCTCCTGTCCCCCTACAGTCCAGGCAAGCCAGCTGCTGCAGTAGGTGTGCTCAGATGGCCAAAGGAACAACGCAGAGGAAGCAGCTTCAAATAGGCAAAGTTTCTCTAGCCGCCGCTTTCATGTCTATATTTTTGTAATCATGGCGACCGCTTCACGTTTCTCCGCTTTCTTATTTATATCATCATAGTGGCTGCTTGTTTTTACGTAGTAAGCATGGCGAATGAGCACAGTAAGATTCAATGCAGACGGTCACGTATCTCTTTTATTTCTTGGCTCAACATGTTTGGAGATTAACTCTGTCGCTTTTTAAAAGGATTGTTTCCACCTGTGTTGTTTACGAGTTTGCCGACCTTCAGTTTGCTTGGAGGATAACTTTGATTTAGGGATGGTGTAATGGACGGCTAAGCCGCTGACTTTGGTGTGAATATCCTTGTTTCCACACTCAACCTTATCTCTAAAAATGTCCTAAGTCAAGCGTTTGCTTATGTTTGGTTTTCATTGTTGCTTTTACTCAGGCCACCACTCAGCATGCGCCAAATTGATTAACAGAGCAGCTAGCTGGCGCTGTTCGCACGCCCCATTTAGCGCAAGTTAGTCATAGTCTTTGAAATGTCACTCATAACTACACTGAAGTTATGAAAATTTCACACATAGCAATCTCAAACCTTGTCAGCTACGAGGTGCGCAGCCTATAGAATTAATAATCAACACCACATCCGAGATGTTTTTTGCAGCTCATTGTCATTGTTGTATTCTATCAAGGCACCCTTCCCTGTGATTGCGGCATGCAGGGTGATTGGCCTACTAGGCTGCAAGGCCATTCAGGAGGTGAGCGGCAGCTTTATTTTTCCTAGCGCGCCCATATCTCTCTCTGGCAGAGCGGTGCTTCTTCTCCACTTGCGAGCTTGAGTCACACTCAGACTTGAGTTGGACAAGACTATGAGGTAGGAGACGGCTTTTAGTTTTAATTTCAGAGCTTGCACCTTGGATGCTTGTCCTGCACCTACCCTTTCTTTGAGGAAAATGTTCTGTTCTACTGCCCAGGCTGAGGATATTTTGCACCTTTTGCAACCCATTTTGAGTGCGTTATATAAGAAATTAGCAAGTTATTCTATATGCTACACTTGTCCTATACATTGGAGAAACCTGCACAGTTAAACTACCCATTGTGTGTGTGGGGAAAGCATGCACAGCTGCCACCTATGCTTTACTTATTCTGTGTATGAGTTAAGTCGTCACTTCTGCTGTTCATGCTTTACTTGTCTCCTGTGTGGGAGTAGCTTGCTCTATGTTGTGTCCACTGGAGTACATGGTGTCTTAGTGTGTCTACATCTTTCTGTTGTTCTGCACTTGCTATGTGTATGTGAGGAACCTGAATTTCTCAAACTTTCTTTTTCCTTGAGTGTTTTCTCCTCCATTCCTTATTTCCATTCTCTGCTGTCCCCCCTTCATTGCGTCCTCCCCTCTCCCCCTCTATTCTTTCTCTTCTCTCTCTCCCTTCCTTACGTCACCCTCTCCATTCCTTCTTTGTACTTTCTGCTGTCCCCCTTCCATTCCTTGTTTTTGGAGTATAGCGGCTTCAATGCTGTCAAAGATCTCCCTTTTTCTGAAGTGAAATAAAGATTGATTGTCACATTAGACCAATTTATAAAACAAAAAGTGTGCATTTTGATAAGTTTTACATTGATTAGTGAAAAATAAAACCCAACGATTAGAAAATAAAATTAGGAATCATGGGGCCGTCTTCTACAGATGATGTAAAATGCTCTGTACAATTCAAAACTGCGTAAGAACATAATGTTTAATTTAAGGATCTATGAATCTTCCTGTGAGTGTCTCATCTGCAGATGGAACGGTGTAAATAACAAGGCGTTGACAAAGTTGTACCCACGTAAGTGGTACTCGTTGTATCGTCCCAGAGGGCGAAATAATGGATTGAGTGTAACATGCATTAAACCCGTGTCCGGCAGTATTTTGTTGGGGAGTTGCATAGAACAACTTTCTTGACCACCATTCTGGAAATATGGCCCTCATTCTAAAGTTAAGCAAATTGCAACCCTCGTGTTACATTGTTGTTGTGCAGCAGTCTCTACTTCTGTTTAAATTTTATTTTTTTTAAATAAATTACACCCCCGAGATGTAATCGCTTAAATTATGCTTATAACTTCTTTGGTGCCGTTTTTATGTCCCTGCTCCCTACTTGTAGGGCCTGGCATCAGCTTTAAAAGACCATTTGACAGGATTGACAGCTGAGTGAGTAAGTCCTGAGGCGGAAAGCCGGGACTCTGCGTGCAGGATTTCTGTTGTTCGCGCTTCTGCGCTCGGATGCCCATAATTTTAAAAAAATTGCATTTAATATTGTGTTTGTTTTATTTTGGCTCACAATTTTAACTAATCATCTTACTGTCTTTGCGCACTCGGCGCTCACATTTGGGGTATCTCCTGACTCCTCCTGAAGCGCTGTAGCCCCCACCACAGACGATCAAGGTCTGGTTGGGTAGAACTACTTTGGGCGCCATCTTGTGTGAGGCGAGGAGGCGGCGAGCGGTCTAGTGCTCTGCCCCTCCCGCCCCACAAGCTTAAAACCACCGGCATTCTGCTCACTCGGCGATTGACAGCTGAGTGAGTAAGTCCTGAGGCGGAAAGCCGGGACTCTGCGTGCAGGATTTCTGTTGTTCGCGCTTCTGCGCTCGGATGCCCATAATTTTAAAAAAATTGCATTTAATATTGTGTTTGTTTTATTTTGGCTCACAATTTTAACTAATCATCTTACTGTCTTTGCGCACTCGGCGCTCACATTTGGGGTATCTCCTGACTCCTCCTGAAGCGCTGTAGCCCCCACCACAGACGATCAAGGTCTGGTTGGGTAGAACTACTTTGGGCGCCATCTTGTGTGAGGCGAGGAGGCGGCGAGCGGTCTAGTGCTCTGCCCCTCCCGCCCCACAAGCTTAAATGGCTCACCTGTACCGGAAGCGCAGCGGACGAGCGCAGCGGGAGCGCCGACTTCGCGCCGAAGTCGAGCCAAAGTCCTGCCCGTCTGCGCCCGTCCGCGCCAGGCCGGGATCAGGGGCCATTCATTCTGCTCCCGAATACATTTGCTATTCGCGCTCAGCTCTATTGAGCCTACAGCCACCCCCCTGCACTTTTACTCCTGCCCTGAATTGTCAAGATGCACCGTTAAAATGTCCCAAATGTGCTCTTACATTAGATTCTGCTACCTCGGTCACAGATTCTCCCTCATCCTCTTTTTGGGACACTCCGCCTATTTTACATCAGGCTTCCTTTTCAAAGTCGAAATGCCTTGATTTGAACTTCCTCAGCATTAATTGCCGATCTCTCCCTAAACATAGGAGAGATATTTTTGACCTCCTTGAGTCATCTAGCCCGGCTGCCATGTTTGTTACAGAAACATGGCTTAACGAGAGCTCCGGCCCTGACATCGCCATGGCCCTCCCCAACAACTACACCTTTGTGGGGAGAAACCGTGCGCTCAAGGAGGGTGGAGGGATTGCTGTTATTTTTAAAAGAGATTTCTCCTGCTCATGGGAAGACCTTGATTTTCCAGGGTGCGAAGCAGGTATTTTCAAACTTCTTCTCTCTCCTTCTTTTACCTTGACAGGAATCCTTATTTACCGTCCCCCTGGGTCAGCCTCTGCATGGGCCTCTGCTCTTCCTGAGCTTATTGCCCCTCTGATTGTACAATCTACTAATCTCCTTATAGTGGGAGATTTAAATATTCATTTTAATCAAGTTTCTTGTCCCATTAGTACACGCTTATTATTGGATTTAGCTGCCTTGGACCTTCACTTACTTAATTCAGGCCCTACTCACAAAGCAGGTAACTTATTAGATCCCCTTATTTCAAATCTCGAGTGTATAATTTATCACTCCTCTTCTCCTGTTATTTGGTCGGATCATTTTATTATTGATTTTTCAATTAGAATTCCCTCTTGCTACTCTTCCATGAGTTTAGACCCTCATAAGGCTAGTAGGAATTGGAAACGACTAGACAAGGACAAGTTGAACATCTGCCTTGATATTTCCAAACCCACATGCCCTATTACCACTACGAAGGAAGTGTCCATTGTCAGCTCCTGGTTGACATCAGCCTTAGATTCCTGTCTTCCTACTCAGAAAAACAAAACTCAGATTCATCACCCTCCGGCCCCTTGGTTTAATGATTCACTTCGCGCGGAAAAATCCAGTTGTAAAAAATTGGAACGCATTTGGCGCTCCAATTATTGTACGACTAACAAAACAATATACAAGAACGCCTTGCGGTCTTACCATTCTGCTTGTGATACCGCCAGAGCGAACCATGCCAACTCGACCATACTCAATGCCCAAAATCGACCAAAGGCTTTGTTTAAGGTGGTTAAAGACCTTTCAGGCATGTCCTCTGCACCTAAAGATCCCTGTCTGGACTTACTCCAATGTAATGCTCTGGCTAAATTTTTCGTGGAGAAAATAGATAAAATCTACGCTATCTTCAATACTACTCCTACTGTTCCTTCCACTTCCATGTCGTATTTATCCAATATTGGTTCTAGCGATACACCTGACCCAACTTCCATGGCCCCTTTTCTTCACTCTTGGGAGCCGATTTCGCTTTCACTCTTACAAAACTACCTTAAAGAAATTAAATCCGGCTCTCCCCTGGACCCCATGCCACCACAAATACTGCGTACTATGGCCCCAACCACCCTCCAAATCATTCTAAACCTTCTAAATGCTTCTTTGATTGAAGCGACGGTCCCCAGCGAATGGAAGCATGCGATGGTGGTCCCACTAATAAAGAAGGCCAACGCGGACCCTAATAACCCTGCCAATTTCCGTCCCATTTCTCTTCTCCCCTGCTATTCTAAGATTCTGGAGAAACATGTTAATTCTCTTCTTACCTCCTATGTTGAATCTTCTAATCTTTTACACTTCTCTCAATCTGGGTTCAGGGCTGGCTTCTCTACCGAGACCACTTTACTTGGTGTGTCTGAGACTATCAGAAGACAAGTGGACTGCGGGGAGACTGTGGCACTCATCCTGTTAGATTTGAGTGCCGCGTTTGACACCGTCTCCCATGCCATCCTGCTGTCCACTTTGAAATCTGTGGGTATTGATGGCGCCGCCCTGGCCTGGATTGCTAGCTTTCTCTCTAATCGTACTTTTCAAGTCTTTTCTTCCTCATCTGTCTCCTCTATCTTTTCCTCCCCTCACGGTGTGCCCCAGGGGTCTATTCTCAGCCCTCTTTTTTTCAATCTCTATGTGAGACCTCTTGCTTTTTTGGCAGAACAAGCAGGCCTCACAATCTATTCTTACGCTGACGATACACAAATCGTCTATTCGCTATCCACTAACAAACATCTCCCTACGTCCTCCTTACAGTCCGGGCTGGAGCAAATTGCCAACTGGATGCATTGCCATAAATTAAAATTGAATGGCGATAAAACGGAGTTACTCCTATTCGGCCCTCTCACTTCGCTTTGGGGCCCTCAACATTGGCCTCATCAGATGGGTCCCACTCCGACCCCTTCAGCCTCAGTTCGCAACCTTGGGGTCATTTTTGACAACCAGCTGTCTTTTAAGCAACACGTGGTAAAAGTCTCTGCCACCTGCACTACCATCTTAAGGTGGCTGAGAAAAATCAGGTGGATGCTTCCAGCTGATACCCTGAGGATAGTAGTCCAGGCCCTCGTCACCTCACGCTTGGACTACGGGAACATTCTGCTTCTGGGTGCCTGTAAAGAGGTAACAAAGAAACTTCAGGTGGTCCAGAATGTGGCAGTCCGACTTCTCTGTAACTTGCCTGCTAGGTCATCGGCTTCTATCCATCTGCGCAAGTTGCATTGGTTGCGCATTGAGAGCCGAGTAAAGTTTAAAGCGCTCTGCATAATGCACCATATTAAAATGGGTAAAGCTCCTGAATATCTATCTTCCCTAGTCCAGCAGTATGTTCCGTCCCGTACATTGAGATCTTCTACACAAAATAAGTTTACGACCCCGCGGGTCAACAGAGCTAAAATGGGCGGCCGCTCGTTTGCTCTTTTGGCACCCTCTCTATGGAACTCTATGCCCCAGTCCCTGCGTTCTGAAACATGTTACCTGTTATTCCGCAAGGGAATAAAGACCTGGCTTTTTAACACTTAATTTTGTATTTCACTCCCCCCTCAACTCACTCATTCTCTGTTTATCTTTAGCGCCGGGAAACCTTCGGGTAGCTGTGCGCTCAATAAATACAATAATAATAATAATAATAATAATTTACGTGTTACCGAGGCTTTGTTGTTTTTTCACCCCTTCATCTCCGCTCTGCCTATTGCTGGAAGCATTAGCAACCCTGACATTTTTAGTAGCTCCCTCCCCGAAATTTGGCTCTAGTAGGCCTCTGACCCAGAGTGTCCCACAAAAGGGTGCAAAGCGAACGAAAAATATCCAGTGCAGATAAGGCAAGTAATTATTTGGGAGACTCTACAGGAACTGGTCTTGGGAAGAAGGGTCAGGGTTTAAGTTAGTGTTTCACTATGCTGGATATTTATTGCCATCACATAAGCAAAGTAAAAAAAAAGCATTTGCAATGCAATAGGTCTCGCATTTACACACGTTTGAGCTATTGGTATTCTAAATGACAATGCATTTTTATTTTTGTTTCTTTTTTTAAAACATAAATAAAAGGCATTGTCATTTACTATGCAAGAGTTTAAGCTATCGGCATTGTAAACGACAATGTCATTTATTTATCTGTTTTCAAAACCAACACATAGATGAAAGGTTTGTCATTTACAATGCCAATAGCTCAAACTTTTGCAAATGCGAGACCTATTGCATTGCAAATGCTTGTTAGCCAAGCTCCTGACCACCCTGGAGCTCTGGGAGTGTCTTGCCATACCATGAGTGACACCTTTATGGCCACGAGCATGACCTTGCGGGAACTCCTCCATGAAGCAAGGATTTTCTTTCATTGCCCATCTTTTAAATGTGAAAACAGGGTCTCCTGTTTTGTCAAACCATCATTCATTGATGGTTATTAGTTGAGACGCAGTGTAACAAGAAACCATGTCTGAGTCAGCAATTCCTCCTTCATATGTAGATTTGTAGAACCTGGCTAAAATGATTCTCAGGGATAGAAGGCTTCATAGGATGTCCTGCAGGAGCGAGTCTACTCTACTGAAAAAGGAAAATTATGAGAGAAGTGGTAATTCTGTAGTTGATAATAAAGGAGCAAGAGGACAAACATCTTATAGATGGAGGAGCCTCCCATAACAGACAAGGGGAGTGCTATCCAGAACCCAAGGTCATGGGTCATGCAATCCAGCTGGGGCTGAATGATCCAATTCCATGCCCTCTGCAGGTTTCCTGTCACATAGACACGAGGTATTTAAAGCCATCCCTTAAAACCAGTTGGTCAGCGGCCCATACTGAAGCTAAGGGGGAAAGAGTCTATGGGATACATTGAGGACTTGACTTTGTTCATGATGTGTCCTGAGAACCTTTCAAAGATTTGGGCTATCTTGAGAACCTGAGGTTTGGACTCCTGTGGTTCATCTAAGAATATGAGAATATCAACATATCATGCTATCTAATAGAGACTTCTAGCTACAGATTCATTACCTTAGAATATTTACCAGGTCTCAGACTTGTTCTGGAAATTTATGAACAGTACCGCTGTGTGCCCGATCCCTCTTGAGCATATTCAGCCAATCTTTATCAGTACCCACTACAGTACAATGCTTCCGGTGCTACTGAATCTCCACTGCAGTGACATCCCATCGTCATTCCTGATTCTGACATGGAGCCGTACATCTGACGCCGGCTCCAAGTTAGAGCTAGTGCCTTTCTCATTTGACAGGCCTGGAGAGGGAGACGAGTGGGAGGGGTCTATCAGCATGGATATCAGCATCCCCTAGGTGACCCAATGGACAAATGGTATGAGAAACTGGAGGCTGCCAGTGAGTTAGAAACCTCACCGGACTCTGGTTTGGTCCCTCCCCCTAACGTGGCTACGGAGGAAGTGCTTAATTCGCTAAAGTGGTGCGAATAGCTGCTGAGATCTTGTAACCTTCAGTTGCCCACAGTGGCAGTCAAGACAAACAGCTTGACGGTGGTGCTTAAGCCATTACTTCCCCCCCTCTGAACCCTTACTATCATTTAGTGAAACCCTTACCTGTGCCATACTCGCACGTGGTCAAGCCCTTTACAGGGGCTCCTGTGCACAGGACAACTGCCCACCGTGTTCACCCTGCTCCAGGGAAGCCTAGTGTTCGAGGCATATGAGCTGCAGATCACACACTTTGCATTAGATCGCCATCTGATGTTGGGCTCTTATGGTTGCACCTTGTTGTTGTCTTGGAAGAAGTCTTTGTAGTCATGAGATTGGTGTCTCCTCCCTTGGACGATAGTGCGCATGGGCATCGATTCCATCCTTCCGCCATTGGGTTTGGATGCAATTTTTGCGCACCGGTTCGAAGCTTTATTTTCAGACTTTTTCGACGCTCAAAACTTTCTCTAACTCTTCAATTTTTACTTCAAACATCCAAATCTTCAACACGCCTTTCATCGGTTCGATTCCGGTCATCGACGCTGGCTGCTGGGCCTATCAATGCCGTTAAGGCCTCCGGCTCATGGAAAGGACTCTGTTCAAAAAATGCCCCCAGTGTGGAGCAAAGTTCCCACACAGTGACCATCATAAGGTCTGAAACCTGTGCCTCTCACCAGAACACGACAGGCCAGCTACCAAGCCTGTGCCTCTTTTCGATTGAAAAAGACTATGCAAGATTGTCGGGCTCGACGACACATCATGGCGCAGAGATCAGCTCCAGGAACCAGTAGACATCTTCGACGAAGGCCCAGATGTCCCAGAAGAAGATTCAGAAGATCTGGAAATCGTGTGAGAAGACTCTGATGACCCCATCACTCCTGTTTAACGAGTGAGTACTACTGCCCCTACCCCAACCCCTCTGCTAAAACAGAAGGCACTGGTCAAGACTTCGCCTGTTGGCCCCAGTCGCGACCGAAAGCACACTTCAGAAGCCCCGCCTCCGGGCCCGTCTCCGCAGAAGAAATACAAGCCTTCCGGTAGCTCGGGACCGAGCAAACCGCATGTAATTGTCCCACCGGCGCCTTCGGTACCGCAGCCAAAAAAACACTCAGCTCCAAAATCGGTTCCGACTCCTTCCATGCCAAAAGACAAACCAGCCTTGAACACCTCGAGGCCAATGAATAAAACGGCTTTGAACACTTCAAAGCCTAAAGATCACGCTTTGACTCTGAAACCCAAGCCTTCGGAACCGAAAAACAAGCCAAAGGATTCTACCATGCCTCATAAGGCCAAAGAGCACAAAACTCAACCCCTCTCGGAACCGAAAAAAACAGCGCCGAAAGCGGTTATTGAGGAAGAGGTCCTTTTTCATCTGGATCCTCTAGATCCCAAACAGAAAAAGATCTACATTAATCCCAAAACAAGACATGTCACAGCTGTGCCATCCAACTAGAGGAACTCAGACACTCCAGTGCCTGTCAAGAAGAAGGACTGTGCCACTTCACCTATGCCTCTTTCTTCTCCTGTCCTTCCTTCTAATCCCCTTCCTCTCCCTAAACCTGTTACACCACCTCAACCTGCAACTTCTCCACCACATACACCACCACAAGATGATGATGACGATGACTTGGGGGGGAGAGGGGTACACCCTAATGACCCGTTCACAGATCCAGACGATATATCACAGGACAATTGGGATTACAATGAACCAATAGATCCAACAGACCTCCCAAGCCCCCAGCCATACCCAACAAAACCATCTCCTCCAGACGACAATATTGGTATGGGCAACTCATTAATAGAGCGGCTGTTTTTCAAGGTATGACCATGCACTCAGACACCAGAGGAGGATTTCCTTTTAGATATATTTGAACAGTCCCAAAAACTGTTCAAATGTTACCAATGATTAAAGGGCTCATTAGACATGGGCCTGACATATTCAAAGATCCTGTACAAGCCAGGATTCTTAATCCTAGAATCGATAAAAAATATAGACCTGCCCCTGACGACCCTGCGTATATCAAAAGACAGCTGCCTTTGGATTCACTAGTAGTTTCCAACGCTAGGTAGAACGCCAATTCACAAACCTCTGGGGATGTTCCACCCCCGATAAAGAATCCAAATGACTAGATGCATCTGGCAAAGGGTAGCTGCGCAGGCGGTCAATCTCTGGTGCATAGCCAACACTCAAGCACTGCTGGCTAGATATGATAGGGCCCAATATGACCAGCTGGAGACCCTATTGCACCATTTGCCGGACCAATACAAAACTCAAGCAAATGACCTGATTCAAGAGGGAAAATTGATAACACATGCCTCAATTAAATGCGCCCTTGATGCAACAGACACTGCTTCTAGGTCCATTAATACTAGTGTACTGGTCAGACGACATGCCTGGCTACGTATTTCAGGCTTTAAGCAAGAGGTCCACACAACTATTCTAAATCAGCAGTTCAATCAAGAACAACTTTTTGGACCGGCTGTGGAGACTGCTCTTGAAAAGATTAAGTAAGTCACAGAGACTGCAAAATCCATGGGAGCACTGCAGTCTCCACACCCATGTGGCTCCTTTCGTCGCTCCTTTTATAGAGGATCCTCTAGAAACGTGGGTACAGATACCTCATCTTCGTATAAAAACACCACCCAAACATCCCCCAACAGAGGATATTTTAGAGGAGGAGACAGAGGAAATAACAACTACGGGAGAGGCCGCGGTAACAATAACATTTGCACCTCACTTGCAGCTAAACAGTGACTTCCCTCCACTCCATGCCACTCCACTCCGGTCGGGGGAAGATTATCACAGTTCCTACCTGTCTGGAACTCCATCACAAAGACAAGTGGGTAGGACAAATTATCAAATATAGTAACTTTCTGGAACTTACAGCTACCCCCAAACATATCACCAAAGCAGCGTCCAATGTCCACAGAACATCTTACACTTTTTCAACCAGAAGTTCTCTCGCTGCTTCAAAAGCAAGCTATAGAGCCAGTCCCCTTACAACATCAGGGAACAGGAGTTTACTCCCTATATTTTCTGATCCCCAAAGAAGACGGAACCCTAAGGCCAATACTTGACCTCAGACCCCTCAATCTGTATATACACTCGGATCACTTTCATATGATCACTCTCCAACAAGTGCTTTCACTGCTCCAACAAGGAGACTTCCTTGCCACACTAGATCTCAAGGACACCTACTTTAAAAAAACAATTCTTAATTCTGCTAATTGGTTTTTCAAACTGTGGTAAATAAATAAATAATACCCTATTTTTGACTAGACATATATCATAACAGATAGCTCAATAAATAAGAGTCAAGATTCGAGGTAGTAGGAGTTTTTGCAGGTTTAATACAGCATAAGGACAGGAACAGGACAACCTGCATAGGAACAGGGGCCCAGCAGGGTGACAGGGGCCCAGCAGGGTGACAGGGGCCCAGCAGCTGCTGGGGCTGGGTCTGGGATGAGCGCGCTAACTTTTAATAACAATACAAGAGCATATATACATAACGAGAACACATAGCATTACATTGCAGTAGGCGTAGCAGTGGGTGGAGCAGAAGGCGTGACGCGTAGCAGTCGCGAAAGATAAGAGTAAAAGTAGGTGTAACTGGGCGTATACATAGACATGTGGTGCAGACGTAACAGAATATGTCATGAATGGGGCGGAAACATTGGAGGGGGCTACCTAAGGGGCCGGGACCTCTAACCTGGTGGTGCGCGCAAACTGGCAATGACGTGTTACGAGGAGAAGCTGGGGGCTATGAACTCTGTGCTAGGAGCAGAGACTAAAGTCTGGAGAGTCGGAGCGACATGTACCTAAACCCTATCTAGTATCTGATGTTTAGGGAACATGTTGATATAAACTAGAAGTCAGGAGGGGAAAGGCTAACTTGATTCTAAGACTAGAGCATGCATTATTCTACATGTAGTGCGTGATGAAGAATATTAAATGACCATTAAATGCAGTATTTCTCTAACGTGGAGACGTGAAGGCTAGACAATGACGGAAACTATTGATGCAGTTCAGTAGCTTAGGAATGCAGAGAAGGAGGACTGAACTGATAACTGGAACTATAACATACTTTTGGCAGACTCAGAGGCAGAGCCAAGCTGCACCGGGCACTGCGAGGCAGGAAGTAAGTGAAAGGTCGAGGATACAGGTGGGGGCTGGATCGCTCCTCAGCGAGGCTTCAGGAGACAGGAGCTGAATCTGATGTCCAGGCCCTGTTGAGGCCTAGAAACGGGGACTTTATAATGAAATAACGTGCACACTGAGAAACGTGGCAACGTAGCTCTACATAGGCCTGACATTCGTAGTATTCACGAGGACTGGGAACTGGCATACTAGAGGTGGACACAACTGTAATTGCGTCATTAATCGGACATGGGGAATAACATATGCATATTGGTCATGCACACATAACATATGATGGATGACACGTAGGGACACAGAACATGACAAAATTTACTTTTCCACATTCCCTCCTTGTCACTACGTTTCCATCAGGAAACATCAATATTCATGATACCATCTATCATTTCATACAGTACCATTTGTTCATCTCGAATTGTCTTGGAACGGGATTTAGAACGGGGCTTGGGACTAGGAATACAAGAGGTAGCACAAATGCCACAAATCGCAGGGCCACATTGTATACAGAGGCAGCAGCTGAATATGATCGCTACTGCGATACCTAGAAAGGACAGGACTTTCCATCCCCAGGCGGAAATTATATTCCAGAACCAACCGGACCATGTCCAGGTGCCTGGATTCTGGTGTAACAGATGGGCAATTTTATGGAGTCTGGTTATAGCTGAATAAACAGACGGCGCGTTATTTGGAATGAAAATGCAACAACTGGATCCGAGGACTCTACAGGCCCCGCCCCTATCGGCCAGTATGACGTCAAGGACGAGACGATTCTGTAAAACGACAATTCTCATAAAGGATTGCTCTTCGGTTAAGTTACCTAGAGCAGAGGCAGTCTCATCTACTACAGCTTCAAGGGTTCTTGTTAATCTACGAATTAGCTTACTGTTTACAACTGTACCTAAATAAGGGAACACACCTTTATCAATATCAATGAATTGTTCTGCAGCAGTTTCAGTATAATCGACAATCGGGAGATTTCTCTTGTGTCTAGTATGTACTAGGAAGGAATTCCTATGGTAGTCAGGTGGGGCTAGAAAAACAGGTGGCAGTAGGAAGGCAATGTAACAGGTTCCCTCCCAATCGAGGGGCAGACGAACATATGCGGTCTGACCACAAACAAAATAAGAATGACGTGAAGCTTTAAAAATAGATTTCCCACTGTCACTATACTTGACAATAGTAGTACAATCACTATGTCCTACGTGTACAGAACCCTTATTTCGGACACATAATTAGCCTTTGACTGGTAGTACTGAAATAGCGGGTAAGTCTGGAGTAGTATCAGACTGAACATTCAGGACCATGAAATTCGACGAATAGTTACCTAAATTGTACACTTCATTTTCTAGATCTAAACCTGTTCTGTGGGGGAGACCCTGCTTGTCTGGGAAACATGTGCTGTTAAGAAAAGACATATCTGTTAAGGATGACGTTAACGTGGACCATGCTCCACACGAACCATTATGTGAAAACGGATAAGGAAAAAGTGGCAGAACTCCCTTCGGTGTCTGGAAAGGGGGGAGCCGACCACACACCCAACAATTAGTGGCATTGCTGGTCTGGTGTGAGTAATGTAACATGCGGATAAATGAGTTATTACGCATAGCGAGGCGATATGAATATTCGTGAGGAGGCAGATCACTAAACGTGTGCTCTGCTGTAACATTAGCAGGCTTATTTACATGAAGAACTGGAAAACACAGGAAAAAGGCATAACTGGTGCAGGAAATCATAATGCTGATGAATAATATGAAACTTAGAAAAACGATACATCGGTTTGAGTTTTTACTAACTCTCTCACTATGGGGGTCTATTTTATGCATGTCAGAAACAGTCTAACCGTTTCACCTAGGGGAGGACTTAGACAATCAAACTGACTGACTTATTTTACTAGACCGTAGTTTTTGCTTATACTCCTGCTGCGGAGTTTTCTCTACCAAGGGAGGGGTTGTATCAATGTCTTTTGCGGGACAGTCCTTAAGAGCAATATTTTGGCAGTCCTTAAAATCCTGGGAAATGTTCTTAAAGACGGGTTTCAGTCCTTTAAAAAGTTTAACGTGAGAAAGGTGTATCCATCCTTTTCGGCCTTCCAACTTCACGGCTGTACGGGTGGTGAGGAGGACCTGACGGGGCTCTTTCCATCGAGGCTCCAGCGGACTTGATCTGTCAAAGTTACGGACCATCACCATGGAACCTGGAATGATTTCATGCGGTGCCACCTCGGTATTGTCTGGAAATGCGGCAGCAACCTGTGAACGACATGAGTTGAGGGCAGACATCAAGGAAGCTAGGTAATCTGTCAGCATATTACATGAAACATCAGTAATACTTCGGGGTCTAGGAGTACCCCACATGTTAGGGGGGCGGCCGAATACGACCTCATACGGGGACAGACCTGATCTGGAATGTGCGACCATGCGCATGTAAAACAAAGCAACTGGCAGAGCTACTAGCCAGTCCACACCCTTATCTTTACATATTTTTGCAATACGGATTTTCAGAGTCTGATTATGTCTCTCGACTAGACCGGCTGCTTCAGGATGGCGTACACAATGGAACTTCCACTGGTACCCTAACAACAGGGAAACGTGCTTCATGAGTTCAGATGAGAATGGCTGACCGTTATCAGAATATACGACTCTAGGGAGTCCATATCGAGGGAAGAATTCACGAACCAACTGCTTGGCAGTGGTCGCGGCTGTATAATCTGGGACTGGATATGCTTCTGTCCATCTGGACAGAGCGCATACAACTACAAGGACATACTTGAAACCTCGACATCGCTCCATCTGAATATAATCCATCTGGAGGACCTCAAAAGGGTGGTCAGGAGGCTGGAAACCACCTTGTTCCACCGGGACACTTTTACCTGGATTAAACTGACAACATATCATACAGGTACGGACTTTCTGCTTGGCTGCAGCTCGTAAATGCTTGTTGAACCAAATGTTCTGGATACTGTCTAACATTGCTTTTTCTCCTAAATGTGCTGGACTATGTGCGGTATTAATAATGACTTGAACCATAGAGTCGGGGAGAAACCATGTGGCTCTACCCTTTGTTAACCATCCTTGATCTGTCTGGACCCCTCCTTGTTCAGACCACTTCTTGATTTCTTCGGGAGTAGCATGTAACTGGATATCTATGACATCTTGAGTAGGGTCCTTAACTGTCATACATGTAGTCGGATCTGGAGTGTGTGTCATGTTAACTGGAATGTCTAGAGTCTGTGCTGTAAGCTTGGCTGTGCGATCTGCTAGATCATTACCTTGGGAAATAATGTCAGTAACTTTCGTATGTGCTTTGCATTTCATGATAGCAATGGATGTCGGCAAATGTATGGCATCTAACAGAGCTTGGATAAGGAGACCATGCTGAATCTTGGTTCCATGAGAAGTCATGAAACCTCTCTCCTGCCAGAGCACTCCAAAGTCGTGAACAACTCCAAATGCGTAACGTGAATCTGTGTAAACATTAACTTTCAGGTTCTTGGCGTGTATACAGGCTTGTGTCAGAGCAACTAGCTCTGCTGCTTGAGCGGACAGGGTATCAATGCGGTGTGTCTTAATAACTTCGGTGTCAGTAGTCACTGCATACGCGGCGACTAGTTCTCCTGTACTAGTTCTCATACATGAACCATCCACATAAAGTGTCAGGTCAGGATCTGGTAACGGAATGTCTGTCAGGTCTTGTCTTGGCTTTGTCGTAATGTTGACTACTTCCACACAGTCATGTGGGTCAGGATTTGAATTAACTGGTGGTAACAGTGTAGCAGGATTCAGGATGTTGCAGCGTCTAATATCTATGTGTGGCTGGAACAGTGTCAATTCATAACCTGTTAAACGTGCAATTGTCAAGTGCTGAGTTTGTGTTCGGTTTAAAAGAACTTCTACGGAGTGTGGGACTTGTACTGTCAAGGAATGTCCTAAAACTATGGAATCACTTTGTCTGATAGCTAGGGCTGTGGCTGCAACTGACTTGAGGCACGCAGGCAACGCCTGGGCGACTGGATCTAGTGTGCTAGAAAAATAAGCACAGGGCTTGTATTGTCCTGCTTGATCTTGTGTGAGAACAGATAATGCTGTACCTTCACGTTCAGTAACGAAAAGTGTAAAAGGCTTACTGTAGTTCGGTGTAGCTAGAACTGGAGCTTGACATAAAGCTTTCTTTAACTCGTTGAAACTAAGTGTATGTTCAGATGTCCAAGGGAGAACAGTCCATACGGCTGCCTCCTGTGTCGTTAACTGTATCAGTGGCTTGGCTAGAAATGCATACTGGGGAATCCATTGTCTACAATAAGAAGTAAGGCCGATAAAGGCACGTACCTCCTTCTGGGTTCTGGGCTGGGGAAGACTCGCTATCAACTGGATACGGTCTGGTGTCAACTGCCTACCCCTCTTGGACAGCAAGTGTCCTAAATATACCACTTGCTGGACACAGAATTGAAGCTTCGAAGGTGACACCTTGTGCCCCATCTCGGCTAGGAAATACAAAACCGTCAGTGACGCACGCTCGCAATCACGTTCAGAACGGGCTGTGATCAGTAGATCATCGACATATTGGAGCAGGGCAGTGTCAGTTGGCATGTGAATATTGTCTAGTTGTCTCTTAAGTGCTTGACTGTAAATACTAGGACTTTCTGTGAAACCTTGAGGAGCGCGTGTAAACATATAGCTCCTTCCATTTAAACAAAATCCGAAAAGAAACTGGCTGTCTGGATGAATAGGAACACTAAAAAATGCGTTCTTGAGGTCGATTACTGTAAAGAACGTGGCTTCGGAATCAATGGCTGTCAATAGGGAAGAGATGTCTGGGACAACTGGGTACTGAGGAATAATACATTTATTAAGTTCTCGTAAATCAATCACTAATCGATATACTGGGGGTGCATTTGGATCAGTACGTTTCATGACTGGAATGATCGGAGAATTGCATACATTGGAGTCAGTTTCTACAACTACTCCTTGAGCCATGAGCTCGTCTATAATTTTGGATAAGGCTGCTACAGCCTCGGGTGGCAATCTATACTGCCTGATTCGTGGTAACACTACACCTGGTTTGAGAGTCACACGATAGGGTGTGATTTGCATGTAACCTACATCAGTTGGACCTTGCGCCCATAAATGCTGTGGTACATTCAATAATCTTGGATCAAAATCACGTAATACATAGTGACCCTTAAAGTCACGTAGGAACAGACGTATTCCCTCCGGGGAACAACAAATAACTGCACCTAATTCTTTCAGTGTTTTAATGCCTAATAGATTTTCTGGACATGACTTAGTAAGTAACAGGTCAGTAGTACGGGACAATGGACCTACTTCTAGAGTGACTGGCTTTGAAATCTCATTTACGATAGGCTTTCCTGAAAATCCAAGGGAAACATTTCTAGAGCCTGAGAGCGGAGCCCCTGGAACTTCGGCATGACTAATTGTGGTCCTACTTGCCCCTGTATCAATCAAAAACTTTCTGTCTTTCCCTAATACTTGACTGTGAACATAGGGACCTTCTTGATCTACAGGTATCTCGATGAGAGGCAAGCCTACCTCCCTCTCTAGGCTGTTTCATGAATATGGCTGGTACTCTGGATACTCAGACTGTGCATACTGGTACATCTGCGATGTAACGTGCTGTGTTGCAGCGATAGGCTGCGGTGCTGTAACTGTCTGTTGTGCATTCTGTGGCTGAGGAGTCTGTGAAACTTGTTCCTGTCTAGGCGGACGTGGTCTTTCTTTAGTCTTACCAGTAGCTATGTTGTGTTTCAGAACTGCACACTCATTTATAAAATGACCTGGCTGTTTACAATAATTGCAGTTCCCTTTAACGGGAGCTGCAGGATGACTGGCTTGATTCGGACCCCTCTTCTGACTGTCTTGAGGAACAGATTGTGCAACTAGCACTTTCATTTTCGTGTCTTTCATACGTTTTCTTTCGTGTTCTTGCTCTTCCCTGATTCTATTCTGGTGGTACTGGAGCATCTGGAGCATCTGGGACGGAGTATTAGCTTGCCAGGTACTTTCGACTTTCAAAACTCGGTTTTTAATTGGTGGACTTGAATTCTCGACTAATTTAGTAACGAAAAGGTGAGGGTACGACTCACTATTTGTCTTGAGGCCACTGTTGATACTAAAGCATTTTTCAAATCTAGAATAAAAATCACTAATATCTTCATCTTGCTTCTGTTTACAGGCTGAGATTGCATCCCAGTCTTCTTTTCTAGTTGTCAATAATCTGGGTAAAACTTGAATTAATAATTCTGGTAATTCTTTACATTTATCTCAAAGACCGGTACCTGGTACTCGTGCCTTGTCTTCAGTTTCTAGAACTGTCCAATCGATCTTTTTCTCCCCCACCTCCCATTCTTTTTCCTTTAGCTTTTCATACACCCCTGCGGGTAGCAGAACCTTTAACATTTTAATGATATCTGGGTAAGTGTATTCTCCCATACGGAGCATGTCTTTTAATTCTCTATGGAACCCTGCTGGATCTTTGTCATGACAGGGAATTAATTTCTTCATTTCAAGGAGTTCCATTTTTGTGATTGGAGTGTATACAAACACTCGCTGCATTTCGCCACCCGTTCCTTTAACTGGGTGGACTTCTCGTAACGGATTCTGTCTGTCTATGTAGAATGATTTACTTTCTGGGGGTGAGACATGAACAAAATGCGGGTTCAAGAATGTTCTATATTTGTGACGCTGTTCTAGAATGACACTAATTAAATCGGTACCTAGACCTCTCCATTTATACTGGAGTAACTCGTTCAGGATATCATGTAACGGGCCTGGATCAGAGTGCTGACCCTCATACAGAGTAATGAGGTACTGAATCATATACATACCCACCAGTCGCTGCTCGGCTGGGGGCAGTTTCAGAAACATTTGTGCCACTATTTCGTCTGGAAAAGTGGTAGAATCAGTAATCCATCGGACTGCTGATCGGACTAGTTCTTGTTCATGCATAGTACTTAACTCACTGTAACCGATTCGTGATTTCAGAATGTGATCGGTAGCTTGAAATATTTGTTCTAGGGAACCTTGTTCTGGTGCTGGATGATGGAAAGTAGACTTGGGTTCTAGACGTAAATGGCGATCTGGAATTCTAGGTTTTCCTACATACGCTATTCTGGCAGTATTCTCGTCATCTTCCTCTTCAGGATCAGAGGTACTTTCTTTCTCGCTTACTTGTGCGGCTTTACGCTGTTCGTGTATCTTTATTATCTCTCTACGGATTTTCTTGTACATACTTTCCATGGCACCAATGGTATTGTGCTTTCCTTCGGCAATATTATCACTCCACTTTGTCAGGATTTTCATTTCGACTGGATCTTTAGACGGGTAATCTTGTTCTCTTATTAGACAATTAATTAAGAACTTTAATATCATGCGCTGAATCTCGGCTTTCCTTTGAGACATGGCATCACTAATACTTTCTGGATCATCCCCTGTACGGATGAAACGATATATTCTGTCTAGATCTTCTTTCATATTCGGCAAGGTGACTAGATACTCGGTCACCCTCCTTATGCGTACGGAATATAAAACCATATTAAACTCGCCTGGAACTGGGTCATAGACACATTCGCCAAGGGTTTGCCTGATTTCTGCAACAGACTTATTACTCTTAGGAGTACGCTGTGATGCTTGAGCATGTAATTCGAGTGCTGATAAACGCTTGTATGGCGGCGGGGTTTGAGGAAGACCTCCTCCCGCGGCCCCTAAACTAGAATCATCAACTGATGCTTTTCGTCCTGGCAGGGTGGGTAATTGTAACGTGGGCTGGACTTGTATGGCGGGCTGACCCGGGGGGGCTGTTAAGGGCACCCCGGTGTCTGGAGGAGCAGGAATTACCTGATTTACAGGGACTGGCGGAGCGTGAACAGGATTTGCATATTCGGGGACTGTGTCGTCCAGATAGGACGAAATAAAAATATCAGCTGCGGTCGGTTTGTGACGTAGCTTGGTCGGAACTAATGGTGGCGGGAAATTACTGGATGCCTCTGGGGTCGCTTTTGGCAAGCCCTCAGCAAGAAGAGGATACATACCCTTAATGAGGGCATGCCTCTGTCTGTCTGACTGTTCGGCTTTGACTCGTTCACCTATCTCGATTAATTCTCTTTCTTGGGCTCGTTCTTGGGATTCTCTACTTAGTTCTGTCTTTCTGATTTCTTTTTCGGTTCTCTTATGAGCTTCTTTGCGCCATAACTCGATGGCATCTTTCTGTGACTGTCTGGCTTTCTTTTTCCATAATGCTTCTTCTACTCGCATGATGCATTCGGCATCCCATGTACCCGATACGGGCCATCTATACTTTTCTTCTAATTGTTTGGTATAATCTACCCATAAATCTAGATACAATATGGCGCTTATGCCATGTTTCTGATACATAAAATGACCTGGACTGTCCCTGGGCGGGACAGGAACTGCTTCTTCTAACAAACCCTTTCTAGTTTTTAACTGACGTAGTCTCGAAAAGAGAGACATTGTAAACTTGAATCGGAACACAATACAATAGACGAGGAACAATAACAATTGGGAAAACAATTCAGGCATACCACGATATTGGAAATACATTGAACAACATCATAACATTACAGTTCGGACAGAATAATACCTGGAATACTAAGAACAGAAACACAAGAATTTCTCGAGAACGGAACAGACTAGAGTTACTGGATGCACTGCTGAAACAGTACGGAACATACCGGTCCCATAAAGGGACGCATCAAGACCCGTATCCACCTAGGTGAACACTTCGTTAGTGGGCCTGGGTACCACCAACCCACGGACCAGAGTCAATTTAGATTGACCCTGTCTAGATACTACCCCAGCAATGGTACTCACCGGGCAGCAAGAACGGAAAGGCCTTGGACTGAACTGGACTGCTACGACGACGGACGACGAACTTCGGACTTCAGTTACGGGTGGGCCTCCGGATACCTCGGACCTTGGACTCTTGGCTTGGGCTCTGGTCGGGACTCGCCGCGTTCCTCCACCGTCTCGTTTGGATGCTGGACCGCCTCCTCCGTCTCCTCCGTGGGCCTGAGGGATACTTGAGCAGAAATATCTGCCACTGCGCAGAAGAGTTCCGTCACGACTGCAGAGGGTCAGGGGGTCGGCGTGGCTTCACCGACGCGTGGGGAAAGGGCAAGTCCCTGTTCGGGCGCCATTATGTGGTAAATAAATAAATAATACCCTATTTTTGACTAGACATATATCATAACAGATAGCTCAATAAATAAGAGTCAAGATTCGAGGTAGTAGGAGTTTTTGCAGGTTTAATACAGCATAAGGACAGGAACAGGACAACCTGCATAGGAACAGGGGCCCAGCAGGGTGACAGGGGCCCAGCAGGGTGACAGGGGCCCAGCAGCTGCTGGGGCTGGGTCTGGGATGAGCGCGCTAACTTTTAATAACAATACAAGAGCATATATACATAACGAGAACACATAGCATTACATTGCAGTAGGCGTAGCAGTGGGTGGAGCAGAAGGCGTGACGCGTAGCAGTCGCGAAAGATAAGAGTAAAAGTAGGTGTAACTGGGCGTATACATAGACATGTGGTGCAGACGTAACAGAATATGTCATGAATGGGGCGGAAACATTGGAGGGGGCTACCTAAGGGGCCGGGACCTCTAACCTGGTGGTGCGCGCAAACTGGCAATGACGTGTTACGAGGAGAAGCTGGGGGCTATGAACTCTGTGCTAGGAGCAGAGACTAAAGTCTGGAGAGTCGGAGCGACATGTACCTAAACCCTATCTAGTATCTGATGTTTAGGGAACATGTTGATATAAACTAGAAGTCAGGAGGGGAAAGGCTAACTTGATTCTAAGACTAGAGCATGCATTATTCTACATGTAGTGCGTGATGAAGAATATTAAATGACCATTAAATGCAGTATTTCTCTAACGTGGAGACGTGAAGGCTAGACAATGACGGAAACTATTGATGCAGTTCAGTAGCTTAGGAATGCAGAGAAGGAGGACTGAACTGATAACTGGAACTATAACATACTTTTGGCAGACTCAGAGGCAGAGCCAAGCTGCACCGGGCACTGCGAGGCAGGAAGTAAGTGAAAGGTCGAGGATACAGGTGGGGGCTGGATCGCTCCTCAGCGAGGCTTCAGGAGACAGGAGCTGAATCTGATGTCCAGGCCCTGTTGAGGCCTAGAAACGGGGACTTTATAATGGAATAACGTGCACACTGAGAAACGTGGCAACGTAGCTCTACATAGGCCTGACATTCGTAGTATTCACGAGGACTGGGAACTGGCATACTAGAGGTGGACACAACTGTAATTGCGTCATTAATCGGACATGGGGAATAACATATGCATATTGGTCATGCACACATAACATATGATGGATGACACGTAGGGACACAGAACATGACAAAATTTACTTTTCCACAAAACCGACAAAAAACCAGCCACATTTTCATTACATACATATTCTATATGCAATCATTATTCTTGCTTACTTGGTAGTTGTCACAAGGATGTCTATTTTACATTACTTCAGCATTTCACTTCTTGTACAGAGGGTTGCGGCTCCTGGCAAGAATTAGTTCTTATCAGATTTGTCACTTTGCGCCCCAGTATCCCCGCCAATATGCAAGTATCTCAGGGCTCACACTACCATATACAACATCAAGTCTCTCTCCCCCGTTACCTCCTACACAGCGAAGGGCATCCCATCACCTAACGTATGCGCCTCAGTGCCGCTAATGCATAGTGGCCTCCGTCTGTCCCTTCCTCCTGTGAGTGTTCTAGTAGATAGCAGGTCAGCGGGACCAAATTTCCCTAGGCCTCGAAGCGCTGGGTAGCAGTTCAGCGTATGTTCAGGAGATCAGCAATCCAGTCCTTGAATTTAGGCTTTCGCCCTCTGCCCCATCGGAAGGCCACCCGTCTCTTAGCAACGAGCAGAGCAAGCGGCACATAATTGCGGTGCACCGCCTGTACTGGCTGGACATAGCCAAGCACGGCCATCAATGGTGTGGGTTCCAAGCGAGAATTTGTCATTAACGTCAGTGCCTTGAATACCTGTGTCCAATATTCTCCCACTCCTGGACAGGCCCAGTCAAGATGTAGAAAGTCCGCACCTGGCGCTTTACACCTGTCACAGCTATCTGAGTCTCTCAAATGGTATCTGTGCATTCTAGCTGGTGTATAATATAGCCTATGTAGGAATTTATAATGTATGATACAGAGCCTACTACTGGACAACACTCTCTCTGTTAGTAGGCAACAATATTCCCACTGATGGTCCGTTAAGGCGTCACCCAGTTCCTCACCTTATCGTGCACGAGCAGGTGCCTCCCGTACTTTTCTCCGTGTGTGGATCGACTGATATAAGAGGGAGACAAGACATCTAGTCACCGTGGTCTTAAGTAGCAATTGCAGTTGGGCTAATTCCTGTGGTTCCTCAGGGAAGTTTGGAGTGAGAGATCTAACGCCCTGCCTGAGCTGGATATACAAAAAGACATCAAGTGGGGTTTGTCTCAATCCCTGAAATGCCTGTTCCATCGTGCGGAACTGTCCTTCATGATATAGATCCCCCCATGTGTGAATGTGAGTGCGTTTTCTGAAGTCGTGGAACAGTGTTTCCTGGAGAAGGGGCATTCTCGGGTGATATGTAAGTGGAAGCAATGAGGAATACAGCAAAGGTAATTGTAATATGCTCCCTATGCGATGCCACGCTGCCACTGTGCATGTAACCGTGGTCGGCATTTGTTCCCTAGTGCTTGGCGGTTCGTGAATCGCGCCATCCAAGGGAAGGAGGAGTGCGAGCCAATGTTCTGCCGCAACCTGCGGCATATACCTCGGCTGTTTAACCCAGAACCATGCATAATGTGCTTGTGCGCTGAGGTAGTATAATTCGAAGTTTGTTATGCTCAACCCTCCCAGGGCATATGACCTGGTAAGTATATTCCATTGCAACCTCGGCTGTCCCCCCCCCCCCTAAACTATGCGCGTAATTTCCGACCTGAGGTTCTTGAAAAAGAAATTTCCCGGGTGATAAGGGATATTTAAAAACAAGTAAAGTAGTTGTGGTAGGATCACCATTTTGATCAATGAGGCCCGGCCTGCCACAAACAGGGACAATGCAATACAGCGTGTCCCGAATCTGCTATTCGAGTCTTCGCAGTGCCATAATACAATCGCATATGTTCTTCCCTGTCCCTGGTTACCTGAATCGCCAAGTAACGCAGGTCGTCCTCGCACCACTCCAGGGGATAATCCAGCGGGAACCGAACTGTAGCCGCCGTCAGTGGAAAGATACAAAATGTTCCCCAAATAATTTGGATTGCCGATAGCTTCCCAAATACAATAAACTCCCGGAGGTTCAGATTCAGATTTCCCTGCGGATTCTGGATAGAGAGTGTGATATCATCCGCATACAGGGACACGAGTACCTGCCACATGTTACACTGCAAGGCCTTGTCAATGTGGCGCTGTCTTATTCTCGCCGCCAGAGGTTCGACCGCTATTGCAAAGAGAAGGGGGGACAGAGGGCACCCCTGTCGAGTGCCCCGAGTAATAGGAAACGCCTTAGACGTTTGGCCATTAACGAACACTTTGGCCACCGGCATCAGATACAGCAACCGAATCCATGAGAGGAAGAGAGGGGGAAACCCCATTCTCAGCAGCACTCTAAATATGTAATCCCATTCAATGGAATCAAAAGCCTTTGTGGCATCTAAAAATTTAGCAGCCATAGGACGTTCGGGCGATATATTATTCAGGGCTGTAAAAAGTGTTCTCAGGTTGTGGGACATAGCTCGTCCAGGCACAAAGCCCGACTGATCAGGAAGGAGCAGATTTTCCATCAGAAGGCTCAGCCGGATAGCGATCAGCTTGGCCAAGATCTTGGCGTCACAATTTAGGAGGGAGAGGGGCCTGTAGGAGTCACAGTGCTGGGGTGGTTCCCCCGGCTTCAATAATGAGATAATCAAAGCTTCCCTCATTGATGCAGGGAGGCAGCCAACTTCTAGAGCTTCCTCATACACCTCTTGCAAAATGGGGGCCATGAGGTCAATGTATGTTTTGTAAAGTTCTATCGGGATTCCATCCGTTCCCGTGGCTTTCCCTGATTGCAAATTCATAATGGTTTCCCTGACCTCATCCAGCTCAAATGGGGCACCTAAAAAGGTTCTTTGCACATCACTGAGCCATCCCAGTGCCACATCCTACAGGTAGTCTTCTAGATCGAATTCATCCCCCCTTTTCGACGTGTATAGACATTGGTAATGCCGTGTAAAGGCATTTAGTATAGGCGCTTCTCTCTGGGCTGCGTCCATGTATTCTGTGAGCGCCTCTCTAAACTTAATTTGGGCAGTATTAGTCGGTGCCACGGCTAGGTCAGCTTCCTGCAACTTAAGTTCTGCCTCAAGCCTTCGTATTTGGCTGGTGATGTCCTTAATCACCCCGACCCTTTAGCTATACAGAAACCAGGGAGTGTTACCTTAAATACCTCCCAAATGGTTTCTACACTATTTACCGACCCCTTATTTCGTGAAAAGAATACTTGCATTTCATCTCGCAGTTCTTCCTGAAATACAGCATCCAGCAAGCATGGGGCGTGCAGACGCCAAGGACTACATGGCACATTAAAGTCAGATGAGAACAGGGTGAACTTGACTGGGGCATGGTCCGAGTACGTCCTGGCCAGATGCTGCACTTGGACTATTGCTGGGCCCAACCCACGGGACAGCAGCCAATAGTCCAACCTTGCCCATGACGCAGCATGCGCCGTGTAATGTGTACCTTCCCGCAGGAGTGGACGGGTGTGTCGCCAGGCACCTATCAGTTAAAAGTCGGTAATAGTACCCTCCAATGTTTTGCGCGCTCTAGTGTAATGATGAGGGGCCGGGTGTGATCTATCCAGACCTGGGCTAAGTGTTAAATTAAAATCACCACCTCAGATGATGTGACTGGAACCAACTTCAAATATATGATCCCATAGTGTAGTGTAGAAATGCGGGTCATCAAAATTGGGTCCATAGCAGCAGGCCAGCGTAACAGACACAGATCCCATTCTCCCCCACGCCAGGCAGTAACGGCCATGTGCGTCTCATGTCGCCCCGCCAAGTGAAATGGCACCTGTTTTTTAATGAATATCGCTGTCTCCCTCGCATAGGTGGAGTATGAGGAGAAAATTCTGTGCCCCGCCCATTTACTCGCAAAAGTATTGTTACTTTGAGGGGACAAGTGTGTTTCCTGCAACATAGCAATGTGCGTCTCTTGTCTAGATAAGCCAGAATGTGCCGCTTTTACCTCGCATCACCTAAACCCCTGACATTCCATGTGAGGATATTCAATTTCCCTACCTCGCAATCAGCCATACCCCTGGATGTCAGTCAGCAATGCGCCTACCATCCAACTAGTGCGGTGTACGTCACCCTCCCCTGTATCATCTGCCTCTATGTCGCTCCTAGGGTACTCAACTACCAAATTGTTTAGCAATCTTACTACATCAAAAAAGATAGCATGCTTCTGAAAACCCGGCATACAAAGAACAAAACATACCCCTAGAACCTCCACCCCCCCACTGAAGCAGCCCCAACTTGCCAGACATGTGTACCCACCCACCCCTCCCCGTCACCCCTCAACAAGGGAAACATTACAGTCCCTGCATTTTAAATGCAGTGGACAATCCCGGGGTCCTTCCCTTCGGGGACCATCTCTAGATGGCGTCACAGCAGCCCTCCGCCCATAGAGCCCATCGCAGCCAGAGCCACAAGGCCAGTCAGGGGTGAGGGTGCCCGGCGAGGTATCACTATAGCACAGTATGGGTCATCATGCAATTAATATGAACATTCTCATGTAGCACAGCCCACAATTAGATAACTCATGTGTCCCAACATATAGTTAGAATGTCCATAGTCCGCTGTTGTAGTCTCATTGGGAGCCACCATCCACTCCATCCAGCAGGGATCGCTGAGAGTTCGCTACGCCACCCTCTGATCTGTTCATCTTTTTCACCTGCTTTAGAAAATCTTCCACCGTTACGGTTTGGTGAAGAACCTTTGTCTGCCTTGGTGCATGACCCTCAGTCGAGCAGGATATAAAAGCGCATAGTTAATTTGTGCCTTTCGCAATTTCGCCTTGACGTCCAAGAATTTCCGCCGTTCTTCCTGCACCACAAGGCGTGAAGTCTGGGTTGATGGAAAATGAGTTCCAGTCAAACGTCAGGGTCTGCTTGCTCCTTGCAGCTCGCAGGGCCACATCACGGTCCCTATAATTCAGAAGCCTCGCTATGATGGGTCTCAGAGTATTGCCAGGCTGAGGACGCAGCCCAGGTGATCTGTGTGCACGCTCAACAATAGATTGGTTAGAGAAGCATTCAGAACCGATTGCAGTCAGCAGCATTTTCTCCACATAGTCCTCCATCCGCCCTGTGTTGGTCGACTCAGGTATGCCTAAAATGCGTATATTATTGCGCCTGCTGCGCGCTTCTAAATCCTCATTTTTTGCGGCTATGACCCTTAAGAGGTTATCCATACGGGCAAGTTTTGTTGTGTGACCAGCGGTCACGTCCTCAGAGTCTGAGATGCGCCTCTCCGTTTCTTTGATCCTGTCTTCGTGGCCATCCAGTTTGTGCGCAATAGCATCCATCCTGGATGACATTCTATAAACTTTGTCCACTATAGTGGCAAACCCCTGCCGGACTTCTTGAAGGATATCCTGCACATCAGTAGACTGTCCTGCAGCCCCTTCCTGGGCTTCATTCCGCCCAGACTGTTTGTGGTCTTCTGCGTGCTTCGGGTACCTTTTTTCCTGGCTGCTTCAAAGTTAAGTTTCGGCTGACTGGTGTCAGGCTTGCCCATCTTGCCTCCAGGTCTGTTATTCCAGAGACGTGCGTCCTTCAGGCTCCTAACTCACTTCACAGTGCAAGGCGGTTGCATGGTAACTTCCGGTAGTGCTCTATCCCCAGCGCCTGTAGGCAGAGTGCTGCAGCGACTCTCAGATGGCGGGGTCCCCCAGCCCAGTCTATAGTGATCTAGCCTCACTCCCCGTGCACAAAGACCAATCAGGAAGATCAATTCACTCCCACCAATCTGCTCTATTTACAGACCTCCAGGGCACGTGTTATGTCATACACCAGTGCCAGTGTGTCTGTTTCAGTGTAATGCTAGTTGGTACAACCTGCTCTTCACCTTCGACGTGGAGGGGGAAGCAAGTCTATCCAGGGGGTGTCCGTCCCGCAAGGAGGTTGCCTCTCACCTCACCCCCTCTGCAGTAAAGACCAGCTTTTCCACCGTCTCCTGGAAAGGGGGTGCACAGCCAGCGTCCCCTGCTTCACTGCCCTGCTCCCCCTCCACAGAATGGCGCCCAATAGTGTTCCCCCTAAACCGGAGTTATAGCATATGCAGCCAGCAGATTCCAGGTTTGCTGCAAGATAGAATTGTGTCCCGGGGCTCGTGCATGTCACCCCCACTCTTCACCTACGACGCGGTAATGGCCTTCTAGTTAGGCGCCGGCAGTCCGCATGGAGTAATGGCCGCAGCGTCGCGGCCCAGCGGCGTCGCGCTACCCCTCAGTGCCGAAAGCAGGGCGGCCGGTCCGATCGCTCGCCGCCACCCCACCGATCCAGTGCGGACGGGAGCGAGAGGGGGAGAGAAGGCAGTAGACGTACCTCTTGCAGCTCAACACCTCCAGATCGCCGAGGAATCAGCACTTCCCTCCGCGGGTTTCAGGTTTGGGTTATCCACCATGCGGTAGGCCCCCGTCAATCTCTGCCCGCCTCCGCCGATATTACCAGCAGCAAAGCTCCGCCTGGGCACACCATCAGACGGTATGGCCCGCCGCAACCTCTGCCTGCCTCACTCAATCTCCGTGGGGGGGAGCAGAGCCGCCGCGTCTCCTTCACCTTCAGGCAATCTCCTCGCGGCCTAGGCACCTCCCACTCAGCCTCGGGCTACAGTGATCACCACAGCTGATTCAGGCTCCTGCTCAGCTCTGCCACTCCTGCCGGGCCCAGCTTCAAGAGGTCAGAGCAGGCGCCAGCGGTGACCGATGCTCCCGATTTTTCTAACGAAGGGACAGGCAGGCTAGTTCTTGCGATTGGCGGCCTCAAACACCGCAGATAACACCATAGGGCAGGATATATTGGAGGATTTTATCACCGGGCAGCAGGAGCCTCACATCAGTGCTGCCATCATGCAAGTGCGCCACCTAGCGCCCCCTCAAGGACGCCTACTTCCACATTCCCACACATCCTTCTCACAGATAGTATCTAAGGTTCGTAGTAGACGGAAAACACTATCAGTTCAGAGTCCTTCCATTCGGGGTCACCACTGCACCAAGAGTGTTTACCAAATGCCTTGCAGTGGTAGCAGCACACCTAAGAAGACAACGATTCCATGTCTTCTCAAATCTGGACGACTGGCTAATAAAAGCCACGTCATTCAACCAGTCTGTTCAACACACTCATCAAACCATCCAAACACTGCACAACTTGGGATTCACAATCAACTACACCAAGTCGCATCTCCAGCCCTTTCATGTACATCAATATCTAGGGGCCACAATAAACACTTCCACAGCTCTAACGTATCCCAGTCCAGCCAGGATAGCCAGTATATGTTAATGTAAATTGATACTTGTATAGTGTACTACTCACCCGCTAGGGTCTCAAGGCGCTTGTACGAATACCGATGTGGAACCCATCTTGGCTTTCCCTGTGAGGTGTCCTTCCTGGGCACCCCCAAGGTGAAGGCCAGGCATCCTTAGCGTTGTGGGGGCCGTTGTGGAGATTAAGCAAGCTATTGCCTAGAGTTGCAGAGTGGAACTCCATGATTTTAATAGGCACCTAGGCGAGAATTATCAGGTCCATGGAATTTTGAGCCCAAGACCCGCCGAGGCGGGGAATTGAACCCTGGTCCCGGGCTAGACCTCTGCATCAGGGTCTGCCGCTATAACCATTGAGCCACACTTCTCCATACAAGCTCTCATTACCAAATTTCAAACACAACACTCTCTCCCAGCCAGAGTGTTCATGCAACTTATAGGCATGATGGCATCTGGCATATTTATTGTACCTTATGCAAGACTTCAAATGCGTCCCTTACAGGAATGTCTAGCACATAAGTGGAATCAGGCTCAAGAACAGCTTACAGATCTGGTGTTGGTGGACAGCCGCGCACATCGCTCTCTGCAGTGGTGGAAAACAACAAACTTATCCAAGGGGCGGCTGTTCCTCAAGCCAGTTCCACAGATAGTTCTAACAACAGATGTTTCACTCACAGGATTGGTAGCCCATCTCCTCAATCACACCACTCAAGGCAAATGGACCACTCAACAGAAAGTGCTCCATATCAATCATCTGGAACTATTAGCAATATTCCTAGCATTCCAACTCCATGTAAAAAACAAGGATGTCCTCATCTTGACGGACAACATGACAGCCATGTATTACACACAAAAACAAGGAGGCACACATTCTCTGCAGCCGTCCCAGCTCGCACAGAACATTTGGAGGTGGGACATTCCACATAACATATACCTGCTTGCAGAACACCTTCCAGGAGTTCTCAATCAGATTGCGGATCTGTTAAGTTGACCGACACAACAGATTCACGAATGGGAACTACATGTGGGGCCAACCAGACATAGATCTGTTTGCCACACACGAAAACGCAAAATGCCTAACCTTTGCCGCCAGTTTTCCACACCCGCTGTCCAAGGGCAATGCGATATGGATAAACTGGTCAGGCAGATTTCCATTAGCTTTTCCGCCACTCCCACTGATTCCAATATAATTTAGCTTACTCATACATACGTCTACATCTAGCAGCACTTGCAGCTGACTGACAAAACAGACAACACTTCTCACTTTTTAGGGTTCCAACAATTAAAGCCTTTATGGAGGGCCTTAAAAGAATCATTCCTCCCAGATTACCACCCTCTCCGGCATGGAATCTCAACATTGTACTTGATAGGCTCCTGGGACCCCCATTTGAACCTTTACATAAATGTGAACTTCTGTTCCTCACATGGAAAGTAGCTTTCCTTATTGCAATCACCTCTCTCAGAAGGGTAAGCGAGATCCAGGCTTTAACCATACAAGAACCCTTCTTACAAATTCATCATAACAAGGTAGTTCTCAGAACAAATGTAAAAGTCCTTCCTAAAGTCATCTCTGCTTTTCATCTTAACCAATCAGTAGAGTTACCAGTGTTTTTTCAAAACCCAGACTCCGTAGCAGAGAGCTCTTCACATGCTAGACGTCAAAAGAGCTCTACTTTATTACATTGACAGGACTAAATCCTTTCGCAAAACAATTGTTTGTAGCTTTCTCCCCACCGCATTAAGGTAATCCCATCTCTAAACTGGGATTGCAAGGTGGATTGTTAAATGCATCCAAATATGCTACCAAAAGGCCAAACTCACATTGACAATTCCCCATAGAGCTTATTCAACACGCAAACTAGGGGCTTCCATGGCATTTTTAGGGAACATTCCCCTAGAAGACATTTGTAAGGCAGCCACATGGTCTACAACACACACCTTCACTAAACACTATTGTGTTGACGTGCAGGCCAAGCAGCAAGCTTCCGTGGGCCAAGCTGTTCTTAAAACACCCTTTCAAACTACTGCAACCAATACAGGTGACCACTGCTAGGGGAGATACTGCTGTACAGTCTATGCAAAGTGTGTGATCTGCAGCTCATATGCCTCGAACGTAAAATGCTACTTCCCAGTATGCATCTGTTCCTGGCATGTAGAGCTGCAGATCCACACACGTGCACCCACCTCCTCGGGACCTGTATCTGTTCCATTACTATCTTACTTAGATATACACACATGGACATCTTTTTCTTTTCTACTAACTCCATCATTTCCCATCATGGCGAAAAACAATCTTAGGATGGAGACGATGCCCATGTCCACTATCGTCCAAGGGAGCAGTCTCGTGACTACAAAGACTTCTTCCAAGACAACAATAAAGTGCAACCATCCGAGCCCAACACCAGATGGTGATCTAATGCAAAGTGTGTGAATCTGCAGCTCTACATGCCAAGAACAGATACATACTGGTAAGTAGCATTTTCCTTCCTCACCCAGCACCCCACCCCAGAGAGCTTGGTAGTCCAAGCCTCCACTTCCCAAGTCAACCTTGGAGCATTCCCTACCACTCCACTGGATAGGGAATCCAAGAGGCTGGATACATCAGTAAGAGGATGTTCTCTTCTGCCAGCCTAACACTGTGGTGGGTTAATACTGCATGCCTCTTGGGCTGATACATCCATATGATCTGTGACTTGGTTGCGCAAGTGCGGCCCATGATCTTGGAGAAGGCCTGAGCCATACTATCACAGGCAATCGTAGACAGCAGAAACACAGTGAAGATTACCCGCAGATGTGGATTAGATACAACCAACTTGCTTGGCAGAAGGATTTCTACGTCGATGGCCAATAGGCGCCAAGCCTGGCTGATAACCTGGCTTTTCAGGTGATTTCCAAGCTTCACCGCTCTTAGGTGAGAAGGCAGACTCAGTGCTGGAGTGCTTTCAGGATAGCAGAGCTATGACCAGGTCTTGGGCTATCCATGGCCCCTCGCCAACCACAATCCACCTTCTGCCCCTTTTGTGACTACAGAAGGGCTCACAGTTGCGTTCATTGCCACCTAGCCACCATGGCCAACAGCCTTTCTGCCTTTCGAGGCTGAGAATGTGGTTTCCACAGACCACGTTGGGCCACTAGCCAGTGGTCCACCCAGTCTACCATCCCCCTGGGAGCTGCAGCCTTCAAACCCCTTTAGTGGGTCCTTATACCAACATGGGCATCCTGTGGGGGGCAAGATAACCCATCACCTGCGCAACTGGCTGTCAATAACACCTGACAAATGGGTTCTACAGATAGTCGCAAAGGGTTGCTCCATTTCCTTTCTGAACACCTCTCCACCCATGTCACCCACTTATGACCAGATGACTGAATACCATCTCTCCTTACTCCATCAGGAAGTGTTGACTCTTTTAGCCAAGGTAACCATCAAGAGGGTGCAGAAATGAGAAGCAGGTTGTGATTGCTATTCCCACTACTTTCTGCTGCCCAAGAAGGATGGAGGCATTCACACTTTTGAAGACCTACGCCTTCTGAACTTCTTCTTGAAAAGAAGAAGTTCAAAATGCTTGCATTAGCCCTCTGTGCCCTGGATCCTGGAGACTGGATGGTAGCGTTTGACAGGGCACTTTCTTTCACACTCCCTTCCTGCCTGCCCACAGGCTTTACCTGTGGTTCACAGTGGGCCAGGAGCACTTCCAGTTTGCTGTGCTCACTTTCGTCCTCAGCAGTGCCCAGAGGGTTTTCACAAAAGTGATGGTGGTGGTTGAAGCACATCTGCAGCGGTCAGGGGTTCCAGTCTTCCTCTAACTCAAAAATTGGTTGTTGACAGCAGGCTCACCCCAGGCAATCATCTCTCTGCATCAGACTATTGCAGAGCTCCTGTATTTGCTGGAGTTCACTATAAACTGTTCCACTGGAATTAAGTATGAGGAGAGGGCAAACTTATGTGGCAGGGTTGATAAATTATGTGGCAAGAAAAGGCAAATTATGCCACATTATGCGGCTTATTTTGTAATCGATTACTTTATTATTTCGTCATTTGTGAAGTTGGTGACACTGTCTGTGCATTGGTTGCACCTTATTAGTAACTGTTTGATATCCAAATATAACAATAAGCAACCGAAACGTGACCAGTCCAGCTTTGCAAAGGGTGTTCCACTGCGTGACAACATGTGTCACTGCATTTTTAGTAACTTTTGGACTGTTTGATCTAGAAACAAAATTATTTTTGTTAAAATCTTCAGATTATGCGACAGATAGTGGACTACGTGGCAAATGTGGCAAATCTATAAATATGTGAAAATTGTTGCGAACGCATCATATCATTCCTGTGGCTCTGACTATAATCATGCAGAAGTCAAACCTGACTCCTTCTTAAACTTGCTCATTCATCAGACCAGTTCTGTACACAGTTGAGTTGCATTCCTATGCGCCCAAAGGGTGAGTCCAGGATATTCATGCTATGATGCCAATGTTTAACTCTCTATCCTGGAATTTGGTGAGGCTGGCTCTAGGCTGTTAGGCCTTATGGTCTCCTGCATCCTGCTATTTAACAATGCTGTTGGCATATGGGGGCACTTAAGTGGGACCTGAGGAAGTCTGATGCAGGAGTTCACAGAGAACCCCACCACCATGTAGTATTGCAACAAACAGTGGACCCTTTGTCAAAAAGCACTCTCTGGACATTGTTGGAACATCAGAGCATTTCCCCGGTAATTCAACGCCTAGTGGGCTTTCTGAACAACAGGGTGGACTAAGTCAGCTGTCGATGCTTAGTTGATCACAAATGGTGTCTCCATCTGGAGATGGTGCAAGGTCTCTTACAAGAATAGGTAGAACCTTCTTCGCCACCGCATAGGAACGCCCAATGTCAACATTTTTCCATGATAGAGATTCAAAGGCGACTCTCGCTCGGAGGTGCTTTTTTGTCTTGAGTAGAGTTCTGGCCTCCTGTATGCCTACCTGCTGATACCACTCCTGCCTAGAGTTCTTAAGAAGGTCAGGAACAACCGGGCCCAAGTGATTTCTGTGACTCCAGATTGGGCACGGATAGTCTGGTATCCCCAGCTACTGAGGACAAGTATAGGTCCTCCGGTCATTCTCCCTCTTTGGAAGGATCTTCTGTCACAAAAACAGGAGAGGGTCCTGCACCTGAACCTGCGTGCCCTCCACGTTCATGCATGGAGATTGAGCAGTGCCAGTTGACAGCTTTCAACCTTCTTCCCTAAGTCTGTGACGTTATTTTGGCAGCCAGGTTTCCCTTCACCAAGACTGTATGCCTTTCACTGTGACAAATTTGTGGCATGGTGTGCATCCAACACCATCGACCCTCTCTCTGCATCCCTTTCTCATGTTTTACTATTCACTCTTTCTTTGGCCCGAAGGACTCTACTCTAGTATAGTTACGGGCTATTTATCAGCCATTTCAGAATTTTTCCAGCTACATGGCTAACCTTTCTTGTTCAAGTCATCTGTTGTGACTAGAGGCCAGATGTACTAACATTAGTAAGCATTAGCAATTTTTTGTGAATCGCTATTTGGTTATCGTTATTATTAATGTGCTAAAGTTATTTCCTAGGGAAAAGCAACAGGAGTATAACCCGTAGACCAGATTGAGAACTGGGTGTACATATGTATAAAACAACAATATCTCAATTGGATTCACTTGAACAACAGATATATTTGCATGTACAAGACATTACAAAGGATCTGGACATAAAGGAAGAGAGACTCAAATTTTTTAGTTTTTGAAAGTGCATATAGCATCATATATTAAAAGACAATATTTGCAAAACAGTCAAAACAACAGTTTGGAGAACAGCATTCGAGGCATATAATGCGGTGGCAACCCAAGGGGGCTTTGTGCACTACGTGATAGTGAGAAAAACAGTGACGTCGCGAGTGACATATGGGTGAGAACAGCGATAGGCGCAGAAAGAAAAAATGAAAGCACTATATACAAAAATGTGGGTTCTTCTTTGATAAATGGGTAATTGCTGTTAGTTTGGGAACCGAAGAAGGTAATGTGCCAAAAGTTGCGCTGTATTGCTGGTCGACGGCTGTTAGAAATGGGATCTCTGGTTGGCTGAGGTTTGCACCAAAGCCAGGCAGAGACCAACACTCTAGTCAGGGCAAGGGAGTTACACGCCAAGAAAAAACCCTGCTCACCCCCTTGGCAACATGACACGAGCAGTAAGGCTTATCCCAGAGGCAATGTGTAAAGCATTTGCGCACACACCCACCAGCAACAACATCCCAGGCCCCCCACTAAAGGAACTCCACACAAGGTTATATCAAAAATAACCTTTGTATTCTAAAAACACATCAGATAGTAATCACACAATATACATTGTGCCAACTGGCACGGGCAATATTTACAAGGGATTATGTACACCTGACAGGGCCACCTGGACCACTGTCAGAATCATCACAGAATGAACTTGGTAAAGAAATAGTAAAAGAATATATGAACTTAGAACACAGCCAGTAATCACTGGCAGACACTATACTCATTATCAACCTGTAATATAAATCATAACAGGCACAATATCCCACAAGTCTAAATACACTAGACCCTAACCACCTAAGTAAAAATTACACTAGGGGCATAAATCACACAGTGAAATATAATCTCCCAAAGTCAAACCTAAATAGGTAAAATAAACTCCTATGCATAAACCATATCTAGAGGTATCAAACAGGGTGCACAAAACATACTACACACAATACATTTCCTAGCACCCAAAAAGCATTAGCACATAACTCACTTTAGGGCCTGGCGCCCTAGAACAGTACACATCCCCTTGGCCAACTGGCCATCTAAAATGGGGGCTCAAATGCCCTATGTCCATAAAGTCAGGGCTGATGCCTAAGCAGCAAAGGTCAAGGTTGCGCCACTGCGCAAAGCCTAAACGTTGCAGCTACCCACTACTTGCTGGGCAGCTGAGAACAATGAACTGGAGGCCTAAACCAAGGTTCTGTGTGAGCCGGTAGCCCGGGTGGGCTACAGCGTCGTTGAAAATAACAGAGTCTAGCAAATCCAGAGGACCGCGTCGGTACGGGCCCACTCAAATGTCGACAGACTCAGTCACAGTACTTTTTACTTGGGGCGACCGGCACAGATGTGCGAGCCGGTTCGGGTGATCGTCGCGGTGCAGAAAGGAAGTGTTGCAGGATGCGTTGTCCCTCGATGCGGTGCAGGCAGCGGCCCGTTGACAGAGTCGGTGGATCCAAGGCTTGCGTTGCAGGGCGAGACTGTGCTTCGATGTGGTGCTTGCAGTTTGCGGTGCGGCGAACGAGCCGGAGTTCGGGAGCTTACGTCGATCAGTCTGGACAGCGGTGCGAGTCGGTGGTGCGTCGCGAGGCAGTGCCCACCTCCGGTGCGGTCACAGGACTCGAAGTCAGCAGCAGTGACCGCGTCGGTCAGACCAGTTCGATTCGGTGTAGCGAGGCGTTGCATGTCGTAGTGTCTACCAGTCGCGGTGCAGGCTACGGCTCGGTGACGGCGTCAGGACGGAGTCGGTGAGCACAGAGCTTGCGTTGTTCGAGGCGGGCGTTGCTTGATGCGGTGTCTACAGGACACCGGGCCAGTCGTCAGAGTCGGTCACAGCTCCCTGCCTCTGTAGCCACTTGTTTTCAGCAGCAATTCACAAAGGCTGGTGAAGTCCACTGGTCCTGGGACTTCGGTCAGGGGGCAAGCTCTCTTCCAAGCCCTTGGAGATCTTTGTACAAGTTAAAAGAAAAGTCCACCAGGCACTCAGGACCTGGGTAGACTGTAACAAGCCTTGGCAAAATCAGCATCAAGATGAAAAGGTACAAGAAGTCCTGGGGCATCAAGGATGGAGCAAAACAACTCCCAGTAAGGAAAATCCTCCAGGCATCCAGGGGCTGGGCAGGGCCCAGGGAGGCAAGCCTTCCCCTGGGCCCCAGCAGCCGCACGCCCCTGGTAGATTCAAGTAGCAGAACAAGAACATATTCATGGGGTCACAGCCCCTTCTTTTATACACAGATTCCCTTTGTTTCCAAAGGTGCAGGCACGGGGCGAACCAGATGCAACTGGTTCTGAAGCTCTTTGTTTTGCTCGGCCCCTCTCCCTATTCACAGGACAGGCCAGGGACATCAGACATACCACAGGGGATGGAGCCAGCATTGTGGAGGGAAGGCCCAGCCCTATTCAGGTCCCAGGTGCAACTCCTCCCTCCCATCTACATGCAGATCTCCCCATTCACCACCGGGCAGACCCATCCTAACTCCTGGAGCCAAGCACACCAGCCAGCTCCAGCCAATCAAAAGCCAGACAGTCAATTCACATTCACTGCTCAGACATGCCAACTTCTAAAAGTGGCACTTCTCCACTAAACACATTAAATCTGCGCACACCGTCACGCAGCATTTAATCTCACGAGTTCTCACATACCAAACTCGACCCTGCACTCCCCACACATCAGGAACTACCATGGACACACATATTCCCCATGCATTCCTATGGGAGGGCAGGCCAATCTCACCACACACACTCAGAGAGCGCACACACTTTACCCTGGGCTACAGTGTTAAAGTGCGCAGAAGCCAAAAACAACTAACATCATGTCACAGTTCAAGGCAAACGTTCAGGGGTGAACCTGCCAAAAGGGCCAAGTCCAACAACGGCGTTTCGATCCTATTGATTTAGGATCTTCATCAGGACCAGGTTGCCGATTAACAGAAGTGAGTGTGGGTGTGCTGGCCCAGAAATGGATCCCGGTTCTGGTGAGGGACATAGGTTGATTTGTCGTGTACTAATGACTATCTAGTTGCAGGATCCAAAGGAGTGTGAAGAGGGGTACAGGCACAAAAACGGAGCCCCGTTGAGGCCAGGAAAACAACAATGATCAGAGGGATATGCAGGGGTGGTTCGGTAGCTATGTCCAGCGATGGGTATCGTGTGAGGGTCGGAATAAGTGCGAGGATGCAGCTTCGTCTCGGTCAAGGCGAGGCGGAGGTCGGAAAAGTATGGAGAAGCCGGTCCGGTGGCTTGTCCAAGTGATTTGGTGCACTCGGCGGGTCATGGGGAAGCACAGGAACGGAGCCCCGTTCCGACTGGTTAGGTGATTAAAATAGGCAGGGTCGTGGGATACTCGGTCTTCTCCCGGTGAGGGCACCGTGAAGGAATAGACTGAATGCCGTCAAAGTCCGGCGGTCAGAGGATCTGTTGAGTAGATCTGGATCCGCGGGAAACACTGATCCAGATCTACTCAACAGATCCTTGACTGCCCTCTGACCGTCTGACTTTGACGGCATTCAGCCTACGACCCTGCCTATTTTAATCACCTAACCAGCCGGAACGGGGCTCCGTTCACACGATACCCATCTCCGGACCTAGCTACCGAACCACCCCTGCATATCCCTCTGAGCATTGTTGTCTTCCTGGCCTCCACGGTGGAGAGCAGCTTAAGGCCTATTCAGAAAGGTGTAAAGCAGTTGCAACTACCGCACGAGTCAGTCAGTAAGAGTGACAGAAGAAAGAACCACAGCAGTCTTAGCAAAAATAAAGTATTTATTACTAAATATCAAACACTACTCTACTTCATATATCTCCTACCTGGAGATATCATTACACAACATATATATCATACAAAACAGTTAAGTAATGACATAAAAACACATGGGCCCCTGTGGGGGAGGGGAGCAAACGATATACTAAGTAAGTTGAATGCAAACAGGGTATCTAACCAAGGCTACCATCCAAGCATGTATAGGATTAGGGAAGCACGGAACCAACTAAAGTAAGTTGCTAGGATTGCTAAGGTGCCCGGGTGCAGAGGTGAAAGCCGGGTGAGTGTCCATAGGATAAAATGTGGAATTCGCAGTTTGGGTTTTGTGGATTCAGGACCCTTCCCAGAGGACGCCGATGAAACCGATTGGGATAAGGAAGGTTGGAGTGCACTCCCACCTGTGGGTACCCAGAATACCTGGATACCTACACCAGGGAACCCGGGTACATAGGTACAAACTGGTGTTGGAACTGCCCACGGAAGTAATTGGGGATCTTTAGAAATCCAACTGTTGCAGTGACCCGTGGACTAGGTCGGGGGAACCCAGGTGTGGATTCTGGATGTGGGCTTTGCAAAAAGAAAATGCCAGAGTGGTGACCAGCAAGGTCCAGGGAACTCACCCACTACAGGTAAGCCAGAGTCATCCCTTAGCAAGCAGGAGACCTGGTAGGAACCGATGGAGACCCCAAAAGTTCCCTCTGGCATCAGGCACGGGGAGTCGCAGGGATGCCTCAGCAGCACATTGAAGATGGTGGCTCACGTTGCAGAAGATGCGAATAGGACATCGCTTTTACAGCTGAGTGTTTGAGGCTGTGACTTCTTGGAGATGGAAGATCAAAAGACTGGACAGCCAACAAGCTTTGGCAATGGCAGGCAGACATGTGCACAGGGGCCCTGTTCCAGTAGCTCCACGAGGGGTTGCAGTCTTTCGATTGGTACAGAAGACAGGTCATGCCTCGGGAGAACCACCAAACCACCACCTGTGTTGCAGAGCATTGGAGAGTCCGTGGGACAGTAGGATCCACAAGCTGGTCGTCCAGGTGCCTGCATCTGCAGGGGAGTGACTCCTTCAAGGGAGATTTCTTCTAGTTGCCCTTGATGCACACAGATACTTTGTATCTTAGGAGGCGCCACGGAGATTGCAGAGTTGTTTCAGAAGATGGACACAAGGTTGCAGTAGGAGCCCTCCTACTAGTTGCAGTCTTTTCTTGGGTCCTGGCAAAGTCCAGCAGCAGAGATTAATGTCCAGCAGCAGAAGAGTCTTTGTGAAGAATCCTGAAGACAAATCTTGCAGAAAAATCTTGTTCTAGGCAAATCTAAGATCCCGCCTTCAGAAGAGCTCTAAGTAACTCAGGAAGGGGAATGGACCTCTGCTACAGTGACCCACTGTAGAAAAGTAGGATCTGCTTTCATTGTCACCACCACTTTTTGTCTGGTGTCATTGTGTTTTGACTGTAGTGTACTGGGATCATGCTAACCAGGATCCCGGCATCTGTGCTCTCTCTCCTAAAATGGCTTTGGTAAGTACTTTTGTACATATGCAATTGGCTACTAGTCTACCCCTATAAGTCTCTAGTATATGGTACTAAGGTACCCAGGGCATGGGTTACCAGGGGTCTCCCATGGGCTGGAGCATGTATAGTGGCACCCTTGAGAGTCCACTTCTGCTCTGACTACAACACTGCCATTCCAGCCTATGTGAGTTGGTGCTTGCACCTCTCAACACAGATATAGGTGTTCTTATATCTGAGGTCCCTGCACTTAAAACCTACAAGCCAACCCTATGGAAGGCACTCAGTCCTGAGGGCAGGGTGCATGGTTATAAATGTAAGGGTGCCCCTGCATGAGCTGGACACCCCGACAAACCTCTGAGTCTATTCTCCAGGATTTTTAAGTGTGACCAGCCATTTTAAGATATATAGTGGACATCAGTCATTACAAGATGTCTAACTATATGATGACTGTGCTGAACCTGGTCATGTTTGGTATCAAACATGTTGGAATCTGATAATAATTATTTTATTGTATAGTTAATAAAAACCGTTACAATGTGAAATGCAATCTTGTTTTAAAAATATTTAGAAATATACATTATTATACAAGTGTTAAAAACAACAGTTGAGTAAAATTGTAAAAAACAGTGATACTATTAGTTTAGAAAAATGAATTCACTAATAGGAGATACAGTTTTAGGAATCCTAAACATTCAGGGTGGTATTAACTCATTACAAACCTTTTTTTTTTTTTAAAATTAATGACATATTTAATCATTCAACAAATAAATTGTGGTCTACTGAGTCCATCACTTGTAGAATCGCAGAGCGACATGTACGGATTCCTTTTTCTTTAAATGTTGCCTTTAGTAAGCTCCGGCGTTCTCTGTCCAGTGCAGGGCAAATGCAGATCACATGAATGAAATCTTGTATAGCAGCGCCACATAGATCACACTCCTTGGGACCCGGTTGCTTCCAGCCGGGTTGATCGGCGTTTGTTGGTAGTTTACCCATACGTAGGTTTAAATATTTTTGTTTAAGGTGTGGTGGAAAGGCGAGACCTTGATAGGTTGCAGGTGCCGGGTTTTTATAAGATTGCAGTATCATCCAGGCGTGTGAGCGTTGTCTCAGGGTTGATTTGTCGTCGATCAGCGAGTGCATGTTGGCTGCCTTTTTTACGGCCTGCTTAAATAGGGGCGCAGATATCTTCTTTTGCCATAGTGGTGCCAATTCAGTGATTTCCAAAGAGGAGTTTAGATACTTCGCATACTGGGAACTAGGATTCGTTTGCATGGCTTCCCAGATTGCAAGGTTGATTTCTATCTCGCGGTTCAACCAGATGCTATACCAAAATTTTACTGTCTCGTATTTTTTGTACAATATTTGAGTCTGCAGGCCGAATTCCAACCGAACCTGTGCCGGTGAAGCGTCACATGGTAAGCTAAATACCCGTTTATACACTCTAGTTTGAATTTGGTCCAAAAGCAGAGCGCTTCGTCCACAGTGTACCACACTGCCATAAGCTATTGTTGGAAGTAGCTTGGCTTGATGACTATTAGGAGAGGAGTAAACAGTGGGCCGTTTAGCTGCTTAGATAGGCTGCTGAATGCGTGTAGTAAGGCTGCTCCTTTCTTCTCAATGGCATCAAAGTGCGTGGAAAAAATGAACCATCTGTCCAGGTATATTCCCAGGTATTTATAGCTTTCCACTGATTCCAAATTCTTATTATTGAGTGTGAAATTCATTGGTTTTATACAGCGATGAGTTATTGTCATGACCTTTGTTTTTTTAATGTTTTTTTTCCATGAGATTCTGTCTGGTGTATTCGGCTAACTCTTGAATAAGGCATTGCAGTCCTATTTTAGTCTGGCTAAGGAGAACAACATCGTCGACATAGGAGAGATGCGTGACTGGCAGCAGTCCGAGCCGTGGAGGATGTGCATTGGTTCTGTCTAGCCTTGGTGTTAGATCGGCCATGAATAAATGAAACAGATAAGGGGCCAAAACGCAGCCTTGCTTTAAACCTTCGTACGTACTAATCTTCCGCGTTAGCCAATTGCCGTTAGCAATCTTGACCTGCATCCAGGTGTTGCTGTATAGTTCCATTATCGGATTCAAGATTCCGTCCGGCAGGCCCTGTTCCTTTACTTTAGACCAAAGTAGTTGTCGGCCGACACGGTCGAATGCCGTCTTGAAATCCACGAAGCATAGGTTCAACGCTTGTTGATTTTGCAGGCTTTTTTTTAGCTAAGAGGCTTATGGCTACGACATTTGCCATGGTGCTTATGCCACAGCGAAACCCTGACTGGTTTACTGGGATTTTTTTGTTGTCATCAGACTATTTAGTAAGGTCAGTTAACACCATGGAGGCATAGAACTTGGCTTTTGCGTCAAGGAGCGCTATCAGACGGTAGTTTGCTGGATTTTTTCGATCACCGCCTTTATATATTGGGCTGATAATCGCCCCTCTCCAGCTTTCCGGAATCCAACTGGAAATATTTATCGTCAAGAACAGTTTGTTAAGGGCACTAGCCCAGAAATGGGAGTCTTCCTTATAGATTGCCTGGGGGACGCCATTCGGACCTGGTGCACTATCTTGCCTGCTTTTCTTTATTATTTGTAGTATTTCTACTTCCTCGTATATTCGTGGCATGTGGTCTGATCCCTTCTGCTTATTATTCGAGATGTTTAGCAGATCAGAAACTGTTGTCGAATGAGGCTCTGCCTTTTGGGTTTTGTGCATTGGGATTACCGTTAGAGGCAGGGATGTCCTGGGGTTTATAGAGAAAGTATCGATTAGATGCTGTACCCATACCATTTCGGTTATACAAGTCATCCTTGTGGTGTTTGCAGTTCTATTCAAGGAATTTACTTGCAACCAGAAGGCTCTCGGATCGGGTTTCTTTGCATTATGTAATATTTAAGTCCAGAAGTTGGTAACCTCAGTTTTTTTCTCATTCCAGATTTGTTTCTTATATAGTTTCTTAATAAGACCTACATCCTGCCATGCCTTAGATTGTGGGCTGTGTCCTTGTGCTCTCCGCAGGGACTGTCACAGATGCTTTCTTAGGGAACGTGTTGTCTGGCTGAGATGGCTCTTGTTCTTTGGGTTGTGCCTCATTTTGAGGTTGGCATTAGTCTTTGGTAATTTGTTAACAAAGGCAGTCCATGTTTTAACGGTCAGTTCATTTTCGAGGGTGAGCTTTTGCAGTAGGTTCTTTGCATTCGAGGTTATTTGTGGTAGAGTGAGGCTCATCCATCAAAGGCGTTTCAAATTTATTGTTGAGGTTTCCCCTGGTAGTAGGGGGATTTAATTTCAAATCGATATGCTGAGCTGAGTGGTCGCTGTCTGGGGAGCATATGATTTGAAACTTTGTGATTAGTCCAAGTAGTGGCAGGGAGATTATGGAGTAATCCAGGATTGAGCTGGTACTAGGGCCGAAGTAGGTACCACTAGGAGGTCTGTCCTGTTTTATTCTCCCATTTAGCACTCGCAACCCTTGTTGCTCGAGCTCTCACAACAGCTGTCGGCCCACTTTGTCCATTCTCTTTGTATTTGGGATATCCTGTGTTTCGACAGCCCAAAGTTCGTTGGCAGCAATGATGTTGTCTTCATCCTCATGAGGATGTAATAGGTTGGTGTTGAAGTCGCCTGTAAGAATTATCTCCCAACTGGGCTGTTCGAGACGGAATCCTGATATTACACTGTTAAGTTTTTTAAAGAGCTCTTGTTTTACTTTGATGTTTGGGTGGGCGTATACGTTGATCAAAATGATGGTTCCGACACCAACCTGTGATCCCATTTCAAGTTTAATTATTTGCATGTCTAAGGTAGATATGGATAACTGGGAAGACTTGATATTTAGTGCTGTAGAGATGTAGACCGACAGACCACCCTTTGCTCGTCCGTAGTGCTGTGTTCGGGTGGCACTGACATGAAAACATATTCTACCTGGGATGTCGACTAGAGCTGTTAGCCATGTTTCCTGTAAAGCGATGATTTCATAAATATCCCAGGAATCCGTTTTTCTCTTATCATTTAGGATGTCTTTTGCTCCCGCGATGTTCCAGGATAGAATTTTGACGGGACTTTGGTCCTTTTTGCCACCCAGGGTGTTATTTCAATTTTGTCTTGTTCCATGGCTTGATCTGAACTGATGTTCGGGGTTCGGGTTTTCCGCGCCCCTGGCACCTTGCAGTACTGAATATATAGGTCGTTTTATCAGCGAGCCGTTTTCTCTTTTGGCATGCTTCATTAGGAGGGGGGACGGGTAACCTAAGGTTACCTCGGCTTTGAGGGTGATTCCCCACTCTTCAAAATTGGTGGTTTCATGAAGTATCTCCTTACCGATTTCTACGTTCCTCCAAGTTGTTAGGGTACCCTCCTTTATTAGATTGTTTCCAAGATTAACAAATTCTATTGTTAATAAATCTTCAGATGTTATGTGATTGAGACTCAGAATTGTTGATATTAGGTATAAGATGTTCCCTCTGTTTAAGTAATCTTGTGGGCCTTGCGTTTTGTAATTTGGAATGAAGAGAATCCTTCCTTCTGTGTTCATTTTGATATCTTTCATTCGCTCAGGGTGGGCGAAACCTGGTCTTGTGTCCGATGCCTTGTTGTTTTATTTTTCTCTTTTTCATTTGCATCATTTGATGGATATTCCACGTTGTGCTTGTTGTCATCCCTCCCAGTGAGCTCATTTGCAATTGCCTTCAAGTTTCCTGTTTTGGGACCGCGCAAACCAAGGCTTGGTGCTTGTTCATCAATGGTTGTCACATAGGGTAAACCTGTCCTGTTATTTGTTTCTGGTGCCCCGATTGGTTGTAAACCATCTTGATCAGTATTTATCTTAATTAATAGTTGCTCTTTCTTACTCTTGTTTGCTTTTGCTGTAACTTGTCTATGGTTTTTGGTGTCCCTTCTATTGAGCAATGCGATGGGGCTCTGTGTTGTACGCAGATTAGGGGGTACTTTTTGTTTATTATTGTCAGATTTGACTGATATCTCCCTTAGATGTCCCGGCTTCCTCATTACACTTGCGCTGGGCTCCTTGTCCCTTGTGGCCTGTTTACAGTCTGGCTGAAAAATCCGGGCTATACGTGGTGATTTGTTCCCGTTTTTTTTGTGTTGGCCCTTTGGGCTCCCTATTATTCTATTTGATTGTGTAAATTCATGATCGGTACTTTCAAAACTTCAATTTGCACTAATCTTTTCTATGGAATAGATCGCGAGATCATCGTTACTGCATATTGATGCACATGTTGGAATCATACCCCAACACCTATTCTGTTGTTGGAGGTATGATCCCATGTACTAGAGGAACCCTTCAGGGAGCACTCTGTATTCCCGATTACAGCCTTTCAGGGTCTTCCAGCAAGCTAGTTCTGCTACCGACCACAGACACTGTTATGCCGTCCTGCTGCTTAGCTGAGCTCGAGCAGGGAAGGGTAGAACAATAGGTTTCTTGTCACAGGGAGGTGTGACCACCTCTCAGACGGGACTTAGTGTAGTGGACTGGGGTGTGGGTGCTTTCCAGCGCCACCAGACTGCATTGAAAGGCGCATTTGGAGCTCTCCTTTCATACTCTGGGTTAAGCCAGTTCAGGAACCCTTGATTCTAGCTCTGATGCAAAACTGGAAAAACAGCATGAGACTATTCTTCCCTCTGTCCAGCCACTCCTCTGTGAGGGACGCTCGAGTTGTTCCAACCCTATTATTTGGGTATTTAAGGGCTCCCTTGTGGGTGGGTCCTCAGATTCTTTGTGGAACAAGACTCACCTCTAAAACCAATACACTCTTTGACCGTGTGGACAATTGGACTTTGCCGGACTTTGACTGGATCGGAGACTGCATCAAGGAAGACTCCTGCTGGTCCTGGTCTTGCTGTTTTTCAAATCTTCTGCGGCATCTGTGTCTATGCCTCGCTCAGGTTCTCCAGAAGACCTGTGGGCATCAAGGACATCCAAACAAATCTCCCTTCGAATGGAGGATTCGCTCCCATGCATCTGCAGGGACTGCAACAAAGTTGACAAGTCTGCTGCCCCTGTCGTCCTACAGACTTCCCAAGGCTCAACAACACAAATGGTGGTTTTGTGGCTCTCCCGAGGCCTAACCTGCCTTCCATGCAAATTGGAGGACAGTATCCCTCGTCTGAGCCACTGGGTCCCTGTGCACCGCATCGACTTCTGTTGCCAAGGTTTGTTGGTTCTGCACTCCAGAGATCTTTGGCCACAAGAAGCTCCAGCACCTCATCCCTCTAAGATTAGTGTCCTCACTGCATCCCTTGCACCGAAGGCCTCCATCTTTGGTGAGGTGCCGGTGGTTGGCTTGCGACTCTTACTTCCTTGAGTCTGCAGTTCCTATTGAGGGTCTTCTTCTGCTATGGTGGGCTTCCCTGCTTGCCCAGTGCCTGCTCTGACTCTCCTGCACTTGGTGAGTTCTGGGGACCTTGCTGGTCCCATGATTGCATCTTGTCGTCCCCCACACCAGTTGCGGCTACCAAGGCTTGTTGGTGCTACTGCTGGACACCAACCACCTAGACACCAACATCCGATGTGGGACAGCTCATGCATGGCTCTTGATCTGCCTCAGCGTTGCAAGGCCCCACAGCTGCAGCGACAAGGGCATCGTCAACTCCCCTGAGCTCCCTGCCAAGGGTAAGGATTGTGCTTCCATGTCTCTTGGTCACCTCAGAGTGGCGTAGACTCTGTCCCTTCTGCTTGCAGGATCTCCTCTTCAAGATTCCATCCTTGGATTCCACCACACATCTTCAGAGACTTCTCTAGAGGCCTTTTCTCCAAAGTCTTCCATTGTCGTCTACGGCAGGTTCTGGGGTCATTCACCTCAATGCACTCGGCTTTCCTGGTACAGATACCCTGGTTCCTAGTGCATCCACGGGTGGGGTGGCTCTCCAAACCTCTGTCCTCCAAAGGGTTTCTTCAGGGTCCTCAGGGAAGGGTCATTTTTCTTTAAAACTGCAACCTTGACTTCTCCACAGACTTCCACTGGACAACCAAATGTGTTTTCACTCTGTACAGGTTCCTGGGTACTCAACTTGGGTGGTTCCTTGTTCACCCAGCTCTTCTGAGTTCTAGGGATCCAGTTCTGTTCTTCCTTGCAGTTCACATCCCACTTTCTTAGTATATAGTTTGGTCTCCCCCGGAGACCAGTGTATATATGTGTGCTACTTATCTGTTTTCTTTGGAGTATTTTGATGTGTATTGTTAATATCTCCAGCTAGGAGATTTCCAATGCGTTGGTGAGTGCTTTGTAATAAATAGACTTATTTTTATAAACACTGTGTGATTCTTTTTCATCTATTCTACACTGTTGATTAAATATCATAAAGCAAACTGTTTTATACTCCTTCAAGACAGGCCTGAAGACTGCTCTCCACAGCTCCACTTTAAGAGCCTAAGGTTATCAAAGGCCACTAAAATCACCATAAGGGTTGCCTGGATTCGTATAGGGTGTGTCACTCCTTTAAGTGAGCACCATTTACTCCTACATTGGTGTGCAACGGTTGGGATTAAAGCCTGCACTGTTTTACCACCTAATCAAGTGAAGGTTAAATGAAAAACCATCACTCGCTAGGCACATGTCAAATATTTGATCAAGTAAGTTCTACTGAACTTTTTGGATTGGTTCTCAAGGGTCTTAGCACAACCCTTTCTCAATACGAGTAGCATGTCTGATATTGGTGAGTCCAGTGGGGCTCCTCCTAGATACAGTGGTCTTAAGTTCCAGGACCTGGCTGCAGCTAGAAAACGTAAGACTGGTAGCAACCCTAGCAAAGAGCAGCTGTTAGAGATGTTCCTGCAGGATAACCTCCAAAATCCTGGTATGTCAGATGGAGAGGATAACTTAGGTATGGGTTGAGATGCTCCACAAGATGAACCAGGAGTGTCCAGCACCCATTATGCTGCTTCTGGGCATGTCCAGGAGTAGTCTGACGACCCTTTACTGGAGAACTCTAGTTCCCCAGGGAATAGTACAAGTGACACAGGGAGGCCCTAGTTGTAGGGCCCTTTTTTTTTTTTACAACTCTTTATTTGTGACTGTTACCAGCATTATAGTTTATATACATTCGTGTACATTCAATCAGTCTTTTCACTTTTTCTCAACTTTAACTGTTGGCGCATTAGCATTCATATATTTTCATTACATCTCATCCTGTAACTTCCAAAGTAGCTTTCCGCTTCAACATTTTTCCTGTGCATATAAAATACAGTAGCGCCTGTGTATTAACTGTCTCCCAACTCCCTTCCTCCCCCCTCCCCGTCTCCTGGCCGTACCCTGTGTACACCCTGTATTCTCGGTATATTGACTTTATTTTGTTTAGATAACGTTCGGCCTCATGGCTTGGTTAACCCGTGGATCGTGACTGTGCCTTTATATTCCCTATCCCTCTGTATTCCGTGAATGCACTCATGTGTTGTTTCCCTGTGACAACTCCAGTTCTACACCTTCCATCTCTAACAACATTCGGTCCCATTCTAGCACTACAGCGTATTTACGTTGTCCCTTCTCCTCTTCCCTACGGAGGACCACAGATTCTGCTTTTCCCCATTTCACCAAATCAGAGCGCCATATTTCCACACTCGGTGGTCTAGCCGATTTCCACCTCATAGTGATGACCCTGAGTGCCAACAAGAGTGCTAAATCTAATAATTTCAGTTGTGCTTTGCCGGCCTTGGGTCTCCTCCTATGTCCTATCAGACAGGGTAGTGCCCCCTCAGGTATCTGCATAGCTGTGACAGTGTGTAGTGTGTTTCTGACAGTCACCCAGTAATTGCGTATTCTCGGGCACGTCCACATCATATGGAGGATGCCAGCTTCGTCCTCCTGACATCTAGGGCAGTTGTGGGGGGAATCATGGAACATCCTGTGGAGTCTTTGGGGAGTGAGATACGCCCTGTGTAAACCATGGCCTGTATGAATTTAAATTTAACATTTCTGGACACTCTCCGGTGGTGTCCCAGGATGATCTTCCATTCCCCGTCCGTTATGGCCTCCCCTGTGTCCATAGCCCAGGCCCCCCTGAGTGTGGTGAGGGGCAAAGCTGCGTGTTCCCTTATGCCCACATAAAGCCATCTCACTAGGTGTCCCCCCGTCCCCATATAATGAAGGAGATGTACCAGTTCATGTTGTTGTGGCTTGGTGCGTTGTGGAGCCCATGTGCGTCGTACATAGTGGGTCACCGAGGCATGTAGAAGGTACATTCGTAATGGGGCTCCCGTAGACTGTGCAAAGAAGGCATGATCCAGTAGGGTTTCGTCCCCGAACAGATCACCCACTCTATCCACCCCTGCGTCCGTCCAGGGCTGTAACCTGCGTTTTGTCAGACTGCCCTGTGGTGTAGGGAGCCCTAGGAGGGGTATGTTGTCTGCATAGGGAATGGACCCAGCTGTGTACGCCAATGCCTTTCGCCGGCACCGCAAAGCAGTGAGTAAGTGAAAGTGAAAAAAGCTTTTATTGTTCAATTATTTAAAATCATTACAATATACTAACTGTATAAAAATAGTTATTTATAAAAGAAACATAAGTTGTATTCCCTAGGCTTTTTCCTCCAGTCAATTAAACGTAAAACCTTCATAGAATGTCATGTTCTGACTATGCAGTTTAAAAACAAAATGCATTAAAATGTTTTTAAATTGGAGGTGTATCCGCCTCTCTCCTCCGTCCGGACCTACAGTTTCCTTTTTGCAGCTCGGCGTTTGCGGACAGTCCCGCACGAATTAGGTCTGTAAATTTCCCTAGCCGTGCTACTGTTTGACTTGCTGTAGACGTCAAACACAAGTCCGAAATTTCGCAGCATCGGTTGCGGCCCTGAGCTCTGCAAATTGGAATGACCAAACGTTGTCTCTCTCTGGCTAACTTTGGGCAGCAACACAACAATTGCTACTGTGTGTGGAGTGTTGTGTCAAGCGTCCTGAGGCGGAAAGCCGGGACCTGTCAGCTAAGCATTCTTACACTAGTTAGCGCTTTTTAAAAAAAAAAAACTTTGCTAAATTGTTCTTAACGCTTTTATTAATTTGTTGACTGATTTTAAGAGTTATCAAAATCTGTGTTCCTACAAATATTGTGTTTTTACTCACCGCCGCCATTTCATATTCTTGGCGTGCCTGTGGCTTGACGCTCCCCTGATCTCCCCCTCTGCAGCCGAGTAAGCGCTGCTGGGGCCCCCGCCATCTTGGGTGAGGGCAGGAGAAGGGCGAGCAGACGAGTGCTCGGCCCCTCCCACCCTCCCGCCCTCGCCAATACAAAAAGCCCTAGCTCGCACTCCCCCTCTGATTGCTACTGTGTGTGGAGTGTTGTGTCAAGCGTCCTGAGGCGGAAAGCCGGGACCTGTCAGCTAAGCATTCTTACTCTAGTTAGCGCTTTAAAAAAAAAAACTTTGCTAAATTGTTCTTAACGCTTTTAATAATTTGTTGACTGATTTTAAGAGTTATCAAAATCTGTGTTCCTACAAATATTGTGTTTTTACTCACCGCCACCATTTCATATTCTTGGCGTGCCTGTGGCTTGACGCTCCCCTGATCTCCCCCTCTGCAGCCGAGTAAGCGCTGCTGGGGCCCCTGCCATCTTGGGTGAGGGCAGGAGAAGGGCGAGCAGACGAGTGCTCGGCCCCTCCCACCCTCCCTCGCCAATACAAAAAGCCCTAGCTCGCACTCCCCCTCTGATTGCTACTGTGTGTGGAGTGTTGTGTCAAGCGCCCTGAGGCGGAAAGCCGGGACCTGTCAGCTAAGCATTCTTACTCTAGTTAGCGCTTTTTAAAAAAAAAAAAACTTTGCTAAATTGTTCTTAACGCTTTTAATAATTTGTTGACTGATTTTAAGAGTTATCAAAATCTGTGTTCCTACAAATATTGTGTTTTTACTCACCACCGCCATTTCATATTCTTGGCGTGCCTGTGGCTTGACGCTCCCCTGATCTCCCCCTCTGCAGCCGAGTAAGCGCTGCTGGGGCCCCCGCCATCTTGGGTGAGGGCAGGAGAAGGGCGAGCAGACGAGTGCTCGGCCCCTCCCACCCTCCCGCCCTCGCCAATACAAAAAGCCCTAGCTCGCACTCCCCCTCTGATTGCTACTGTGTGTGGAGTGTTGTGTCAAGCGTCCTGAGGCGGAAAGCCGGGACCTGTCAGCTAAGCATTCTTACTCTAGTTAGCGCTTTTAAAAAAAAATAACTTTGCTAAATTGTTCTTATCGCTTTTAATAATTTGTTGACTGATTTTAAGAGTTATCAAAATCTGTGTTCCTACAAATATTGTGTTTTTACTCACCACCGCCATTTCATATTCTTGGCGTGCCTGTGGCTTGACGCTCCCCTGATCTCCCCCTCTGCAGCCGAGTAAGCGCTGCTGGGGCCCCCGCCATCTTGGGTGAGGGCAGGAGAAGGGCGAGCAGACGAGTGCTCGGCCCCTCCCACCCTCCCGCCCTCGCCAATACAAAAAGCCCTAGCTCGCACTCCCCCTCTGATTGCTACTGTGTGTGGAGTGTTGTGTCAAGCGTCCTGAGGCGGAAAGCCGGGACCTGTCAGCTAAGCATTCTTACTCTAGTTAGCGCTTTTAAAAAAAAATAACTTTGCTAAATTGTTCTTATCGCTTTTAATAATTTGTTGACTGATTTTAAGAGTTATCAAAATCTGTGTTCCTACAAATATTGTGTTTTTACTCACCGCCGCCATTTCATATTCTTGGCGTGCCTGTGGCTTGACGCTCCCCTGATCTCCCCCTCTGCAGCCGAGTAAGCGCTGCTGGGGCCCCCGCCATCTTGGGTGAGGGCAGGAGAAGGGCGAGCAGACGAGTGCTCGGCCCCTCCCACCCTCCCGCCCTAGCCAATACAAAAAGCCCTAGCTCGCACTCCCCCTCTGATTGCTACTGTGTGTGGAGTGTTGTGTCAAGCGTCCTGAGGCGGAAAGCCGGGACCTGTCAGATAAGCATTCTTACTCTAGTTAGCGTTTTAAAAAAAAAAAAACTTTGCTAAATTGTTCTTAACGCTTTTAATAATTTGTTGACTGATTTTAAGAGTTATCAAAATCTGTGTTCCTACAAATATTGTGTTTTTACTCACCGCCGCCATTTCATATTCTTGGCGTGCCTGTGGCTTGACGCTCCCCTGATCTCCCCCTCTGCAGCCGAGTAAGCGCTGCTGGAGCCCCCGCCATCTTGGGTGAGGGCAGGAGAAGGGCGAGCAGACAAGTGCTCGGCCCCTCTCACCCTCCCGCCCTCGCCAATACAAAATGGAGCCACTACCCCGGAAGCGCAGCGGGCGCGCCAAAGGCAAGCCCGTCTGCGCCCGTCCACGACAGTCCGGGACCAGGGGCCACAACCCCTGCCCTACCTACCAGCCACCCACGACCATTGAGCACAGGCGCCATTACATACTCAGGCAGCGAACTAAGAAAGTTCAACACCCCAGGCGCATTGCACCAAGTGTCATGTGCACTACTGGGGCCCTTGAATACTATGGGGCCAGTTAGCTGTCGGAACTGCCACTGGCTGAGTGACCCCTGGCACTGCCCCACTCATTCCACTACCTCTGACATGGTCTTAAGATGTATCCATCTAAATGTAAGATCCCTCCCCAAACATGCAATTGAAATCTGGGACATCTTGGAAAATGATCAACCAGACCTAGCCTTTATCACGGAGACGTGGCTCGACAATCATAGTACCCCGGACATCGCTATGGCCCTCCCAGACAACTATAAAATTCTCAATTTGAATAGGGGAAAAAAAGGGAGGTGGGGTAGCATTGTTATTTAAAGACTCCCTTTCTTGCAGACAGGAGGCGATGACCCAGGCCAGCAGCCATGAAGCCATGGCATTTTCAGTATCCACCAACACCACCATCTTATTCAGTGGTGCTATCATTTATAACCCACCTGGTTGCACCTCTGATTTTAATGCTCAACTTCTGGCACAAGTTATGCCAATCTGCCTTCATAGCAAAAATATACTGCTCCTAGGGGACTTCAATATTCATTATGACAATAGCAATAACCCCCTCACCAAACAGCTAACTGAGAATATGGAGATACTGCAGTTGTCCCAGAGAATTAATCAACCAACTCATAGGGCCGGGCATACCCTTGACTTGATGTTTTCCAATATTAACCCCATCTCCATTATAGGGATTAAACCATTACTGTGGACAGACCACTTTATGGTCGAGTTCAATATTCACCTACCTGCTAAAAACTCCAGGCCCTCCTATCAAGTAACAACCCACAGGAGAAGTTTTACTAACTTTAAGGTGGAAACTTTTCAGCAATACTTTGTCCATCCCACTACAGAAAAAATAAGTGTTGACGTAGCATCAGACAGACTTCAGAACCACATCGCGATGGCTCTTGAGCACTGTTCACAGCGTCGCCGCAATGCCAAACCCAGGCGCACGATGTCAGAAAACTGGTATGGGCAAGAACTAAAGACGCTAAAAAGGAAATGCACAATGCTTGAACACAAATGGAGGTTAACAAGAACTCAAGAGACTAGGACGGCTTACAAGAGAGAACTTTCACAATACACCAAAGCCATTAGGAAGGCAAAAAAGGACTATTTCTCTCGTAGAATTATAGAAAACAAAGATTCCTCCAAAGAGCTTTTTAAAATAGTTAAAGAACTATGCAGTCCTACCAGTCTCTCATCGAATCTGACTCCCTCCCAAGCAGGATGCGACAAAATGAAACACTTTTTCTGCGAAAAAATAGATAAGATCTACTCATCCTTTCCCAACCCCAAATCGGGCAGTTCGGTGGACCACGAGCCATCCACCCCCCGAGCTTGCTGCTCTAGCTTTGTCCCATTCTCCGAAGAGGAAGTGGGCAAAGCTATGCTTGAAATCAAATCTGGCTCCCCCCTGGACCCATGCCCCCACCATATTTTTCGGCAGCTTACCCCACTAATTTGTCCTGCAGTGACTCAAATATTGAATCACTCGTTAGAAGCGGCAGAATTCCCAACCAGTTGGAAGAACGCCACAGTCACCCCCCTTCTAAAAAAAGCAGGTTTAGATACCAACAACCCGGCCAACTACAGACCCATATCCCAACTTCCCTATTTGTCGAAAGTCCTAGAGAAACTGGTCAACAGACAATTGGCCAGTTTTCTCGAAACAAATAACCTGCTGGACATTTCACAAACGGGTTTCAGGGTCAATAACAGCACGGAAACAACACTCCTGGCCGTGATGGACAACATCAGAATGCATGTGGATCAGGGCAAAACAGTTTCCCTGATACTGTTGGATCTCTCGGCGGCATTCGACACCGTCCCACACAACCTGCTCCTGGAAACCCTAGCATCAAAGGGCATTAGGGATAAAGCACTGGGATGGCTGCGATCCTCCCTTTCGGACAGAACGCAATTAGTGCACATGGGCAAGTTCTCATCTCCACGCCGGAACATTAAATACGGGGTCCCACAGGGGGGCTCGCTAAGCCCAACATTGTTCAACGTTTTTGTGTCCTCCCTTGCTGGAATAGGCAGAAAGTGGGGTGTCGAAATCTGTTCTTACGCCGACGACACCCAACTAACTAATTTTGGACGAGAGGAACAACCCCAAAGACAGACTACTTAACTGTCTTTCTGAACTGGCTGAATGGATGCACAAGCACTGCCTTAAACTAAACGCAGAGAAATCGGAGATTCTGCTGTTTGGAGGTCGCACTCAACTGTGGAACAGCAGCTGGTGGCCAGAAGCCCTGGGGACTCCACCGGCCCCGACACCAACAGCAAGGAATCTCGGTATAACAATTGACACCTCACTATCCATGAAAACCCACGTAGCTGCCATATGTGGCAAAGGCTTTGCTATATTAAAAATGCTCAAAAGAGTATTTCCCTGGATTCCCACAGAGTGTAGAAAGATCCTAGTCCAGTCTCTCCTGATGAGTAGGCTGGACTATGGAAACTCCCTGTTCTTAGGCATGGCTGATTATCTCTTCACCAAGCTCCAAATGGTGCAGAACGCAGCGGCCAAAGCTATCTGCATGAAAAGGAAATTTGACTCAGCCAAGAGCTGCCTGCGTGATCTCCATTGGTTGCCGATGAAGCAAAGAGCAACTTTTAAAATGATGTGTATAACACACAGAGCACTGCATAAGACAGGTCCACTTATTCTTAGAAACAGGATTCAGTTCTACGCTCCCACCAGGAACCTCCGCTCTCAACTCTTGGCACGTGCCAGAACCCCTCGGGTAAAGAGAGCCAGGATGGGTGAGCGAGCCTTCTCCCACATTGCTGCCTCCAAGTGGAACGAATTACCTGTGGCCCTCCGACTCACAGAATGCCACCTGGCATTTAGGAAACAGCTGAAAACTTTCCTCTTCCCCCTTCCAGACTAATCCACTCGACCCATGCCAACTGTTCACGCACTTTAGTAATTACAGCGCCGTGATATCCTACTCGGATGATTGTTAGCGCTTTATAGGAAAAAAAACCAAAAAAAAAACCAAGTGATACCAGGATTCCTGGTGGTAGTCACAGAGTCTGCATGCTACTGAATTGTCCGGGCGGGCCCAGCTTGGGTTGAACTCCACTATAGGTAGTGCCAGAAGCCTCATGTGAGTGATCTTTTTTCGAGTTTGAACGGAAAGAGCTTGTTCAAAGTAGGGCTGTGCTTTACCCACTTTGTAAGAGGCATCCAGTGCGGAGAGATTTGGGTGATGATGCAGACTAGAGATGTCTCTTGCAAATGATATTTGCTCTGTCGGTTTACTGCTCTTTTCCATACTGCAGTTGAGATGTTCGTGTTGGCCAGGTTTTGCACCTCTATTTCCAGCAATTGATTGGCTACTGCCAGTTGCGCTTGCCATGGCGATCCGCTTTCTTCGAAGATTGTTTTAATTTGCGCTTTCAAAGCCATTGCTGGTGCACGGAGGGTGCTGATGTAATATTTTATTGTGTCTCCCAGGCAAGAGATGTCGGGTCGGGTAAGTCCCAGCTCCAGCCTTACTCTAGCTCTCCTGGCCTGTCGTGGGATGCCCAGCACTTTCTTGTATGCAGCAATTTGAAACCTCATATAGAAGTTGGTAAGGGCTCCGGGGAAAATTAAATGGCCATAATTGACTGAGGGCAATATTTTTGCTTTTAAGACTTTCAAATTGGGTCCGTGGGTGGGCAATATAATTTTCGATTGAGGTTTCCCAGACTGCAGATGATTCCTGCCCCTTTGCTTCTTAAATGCTTCAGATGTGCTGTTGTCTTAGCCCCCTCCGTTAGCCTGAGGCCCAGGTAATTATAGTTTTTGCAAGTTCTAATTTGCTGGTCACCCAGGCGCCATTGGGCTATGTGCTTTCGATGATACTTCCCAATAATGAGAATCTTAGTCTTCTCTTGGTTTACCAGTAAGTTGTTCTTTTGATTAAACCTGTTTAGCGCATCTATGGCTTTCTGTAGGCCTATCCTGGTGTGGTCCAAAATTACGAGGTCGTCGGCATATTAAAGTATTTGGAGCCGCTTGTTCCCCAGTTTTGGGATTACTAAGTTTGCCCCCTCCAATGCTTGGCCCAAGTCGGATGTGTAGATGTTAAACAAAAGTGGTGCAAGAACACACCCCTGTTTGAGTCCGTTATTTGTTGGGACCTTATTGGTCATTGATGATTGGCTGGTCTTAATCCTTACCCAGGTCCCTTCATGTAGAGACCTTATTGCCTTAAGCAACTTTTCGGGAATGCCCCAGTTGGTGAGTTTACTCCATAGTATGCAACGGTCTACACGGTCAAATGCTGCGCTATAGTCCACAAAGCAGCAAAACAAGGGAGGTTGAGCGGGCTGAGTCGCACGTTTGGACAAGTATCCCAGGGCTATGATGTTGTCTATTGTGGAACATTGTGGTCTAAATCCAGTTTGAAAGAAAGGCAAGATGTTATGCTCCTCCGCCTAGCTTTCTAATTCCTTCAGCAGCACTCTGGCAAATGCCTTTGCTTCGATATCTAGCAAGGCCACGAGCCGGTAGTTTTCTGGTTTTGTGCGATCTCCCTTTTTGTATATGGGGCAGAGTACTGAGCCTTTCCACGATGATGGAATGGAGGCCGTTTCAAAGGCGTGCTTGAAAAGTGGGGTTAGCTGTTCTGCCCAGAATCCATGTGCCTCTTTGAACACTGCCGCTGGGATACCGTTGGGGCCCGGTGCGCTGTCTGTCCTCATTTTCTTGATCAACTTAATTATCTCTCTTGTATTTATGAGCAAGCTCTCAACCACATCTTCCTTATCTAGTGGATTTAGTTGTTCTTGCGTGACCCTCATGGCCTGCTCTGTTGTGTACAGTTGTTTTGCGTACTTGAACCATTCCATGGCTGCCATGCCGTTTTCTTTACTTTGGTCAGTATGGCTTAATTGTCTGATGTGTCTCCAGAAGCGGACGTGGCCGTTTTCTTTGAGCATATGGAATATTTTCAACCACTCCGCCTCAATTTTTTTTGTTCGAATTTCCCATATTTTTTCCCTGTGTTCTCGTCGAAGGGCTTTTATTTCCGCGCTGAGATGAGTTGTCACTCCTTTTCTTCTCGCCTTCAGGGCTTTCGAAAGGTTCTGTTTCGTTTGCTCTTAGTCCTTGGGGTTTGGCTGTAATAGCTGGGTTTGCGGATGAAGGCGCTTGGTTTCCAGGGTCCCACTAACCTGTCCTAGGACCGATTTTAATTCCAGAAGAAGTTCCTTCCAGTGCTCCGTGGGAGAAGCCGTTGTTTGGCACTGCTCTTTGCGGGTAACCCACTCCATGAGCGCTGGGCTTGATTTTATGGACCACTTTATTCTGTTCAATGCTGTGTGGTGCTCTTCCTCGATAGAAAAACCCACTGATCCGGGGTGTTTTGCGTTTTTCCCATTTATATCTAATGTGACCCTCAGTGGGTTGTGATCGCTTTCCTCCCTGTCTCCCACCTCAAAGTCCTTAAAAAGTGTTGCAAGTTTCTTTGCGATGAAGATGTAGTCAATTGTTGACTTGTTATTAAAGGTGGGCAAGGGGCCCCATTGTGGGTCCACTGCTTTCATGGTGGCGTGGGTAGAAACCATGTTATGCGCGGTCAGCAGCTGAACTAAGGGAGCCAATTCTGTTATGCTAGAGGTGTACCTCGTGTCGTCGTCTAGCCCCCTGATGTTCAGATCCCCTGCAATGATTGGGAAGTGAGATGCGTGTTTGTTTATCAAGTGATCCTTTTTTTGGATATTAATTTTATTGCTTGCTTTTTTTGCTTTGTGGCAGGGTTTATGTAGCAGTTGAATATCATCAAACGGATTGCGTTATTATTACATTTGAGGCCAGAGATCAGGACTGCTTGGAGATTCACTAAGTTGGTTTCTATTGAATTTACCTCTATTTTACGGTTGTGGTTGATGTAAATTGAAAGCCCACCTGCTGCTCTCCCGAAGATATTATTTTTTACTGCTCTCGTAAAACCCTGAAAGAATTAAGGGTTCTGTAGCCCATGTCTCTTGTAGGGAGAGTATGTCATTTTCTTGAAGATGCAAGCTTGCTGCTTTACAGTTGAGCATTCTTTTCAACCCTGCGACATTCCATGATAAAATGGACAGTAGGGTGTTGTTCCCCCTTTTTTAATTCTTATTCCGGTAGCTGGCTCCCTTGTCTTTGTTAGATGTGCCGTCGAGGGCTCGTGTCCCCCGGGCCCATCGACATGTTTTGCCTTGCAATGTGATTTAGGTCCGTGTGGAGCACTACCCTTTGCTCTGCAGAGCTTATTATCTTGTAGGCCTTGTAGAGTCTCGGGACCATGGGCGCACTGGTCACTGTTTGATTAACTGTCGTCCCTTTTAACACCGAGTAAACCTCCTTTATAGAGGAGTTTAGTGCTAGAACGTGTGGGTATTTCTCAGGAATGGGAAATGCTATGTCAATTCCCTAGGCGGCCAGCATTGCTATTTCATCAGTTGTAAGTCCCGCTTGGGCCTGTCTGCTCAGTCCAATTGAGGTTGATTCACCGTGGGTGTCGCTTGTTAGACTTAAGAATTTAACCCAGACTAAATCGTCTGATTGAATTTCCGTAAGAGTTGGTATATGCTTGAATAGCCTGAGTAAGTTGCCCCTGTTTAGAAAGTCGTGGTTACCTTTGATGTGGTATCTGGGGGTTAGAATAACCTTGTATGTTGTTTTACTGATTTGATTTGCTTTGCCCTGATCCTTTAGTTGGGTGCATTGCTTCTAGTGCCGTAGGTCCGTTTGCCTAAGGCCGGCTGCTGGGCTGAACATTGAAGTGGCAGATCTACTTGGTCGCTCATTTTCAGCCCCCCAGGGGCGAGGAGACTTGTGATTGTGCTAACATCGGACTCAGGTGCTTGATCCTTGCATACTCTCCCTGGTTTTCTGTGTTCCCTCAATTTGTTGTTTGACTCCGGGGGAGGCTGGACTCCGCCAGCCGTGCCGTGTGGGCTTTGTGCGCCCTCTGTATGGGGGAATGCCTGTTTGTAGCTACCCCTCAGATCCGTCTTCCCCGGGACGGGTGAGGCTGTGCCTATTAAATTGTTTGAAGGCTGATTTTTTGTAAAGATTGGAAAGAGGCGTCTTGGTTCTGTATTACTTTGTGATTTTTGGAAATGGGTTGGTAAAAGGAGGGCACGTTTTTTTGCTGTCTTAGCTTTTTTTTCCTGTTTCTTGAGCTTTTTCTTGGCCCTCCTTGAAAGAGGAATCTCCTTACTTGTCTGGTTGAGGTTAATGCCTTCTGATTGTTTTTCCAATTAGGAGTGGCTGCTGTTAGATTTGCGTCTGACCGGACTACTTGAGACTTTGTTCGATGTCGTGGAGTTGTGTGCTTCTAAGATTATTATTGAAGCACCCGATTTACCTCCTCCTGTACCTGACTGGTTTTCAATTTTTAAGTCAGGACTGCAACTATCCTTTTCACTTTGGATTCCAGTTTCAGTTTTTAGAGCTTCCACCATCCCTTTAAGAATTTCTGGCAGTGTTGCCCATGTATCCATGAGTGCAGTACACAAGCAGGTGCTATGCTGTTGATCGGGGTGTCACTCAGCTTTTTGTCCAGGGAATCAACTTTATTGTTCAGCTCTGCTAAACGTAGCGCGATAGTTGCTAGAAGATCGATTTGTAATTCCATCTTCTTTGATTGCCAGAGCAAGGACCTGGCCATGTTTTGCACTGTTTCTCCGGGAGAGGATGATCCTTGGTCCAAAATGGCACTACTCTCCTGATGTGTTTGGCTTTTGGGACTTAGTGTAAGGAAGGGTGTATGTCGGTCCTCGTTGGAACTTCTATAAAAAGTTGGAGTCGGCTCCAATGTACTTTGTATTTTGGATTCAATATTTTGGAGGAATATTGGGGATAAACAGTCCAGATTTTGCCGCCTCTCTGACGCGCCAGAGCCTGGATTTGGTGACGATGGCCTCAGCGCCGGGGAGAGAGGAATCGGTTGATCCTGACAATGTATTTGGGCAGTTATAACTTGCTCTGTCTTCCGGCGGATTGGTACTGGGATGTCTCTTGCTGAATCAGGTGTGTGACCCAGCCCTGCGCAGGAGCGAGAGCGTCGCCTTTCTAAACTTGTGGGTCCAGGGCTTTCGCATTCTGTTTGTATATTTGGCAGCTTATGATAGAGCTGGTTCCCTACCCCATTGTCTGTCCCATCGCTACTTATGCCTCCTTGTTGCACAGGCATGTCTGAAGTACTCTCTGGGTTGGGTGTAAGTTTAACCAAAAATTGTGTGATGAGTCCCCCTGATGGCGATTTGAAACAGGACTTTTTTTCTTGGTCTGCGAGCTTTGAGCTCCGTAAAGTTCTGAGTGGAGCTTTGGGTTGATCTGTTGAATTTGCATGGCCGTTTTCTAATTGCTGGCTGCTTTTTGAGTCACTTCTTTTTGACATTCCTCTGTCTGGGTAGTCTAAATCTGCTACCGTGAAGGCTGGGTGCTCCCCTGGGTGCTCCTTGTAGCTTCCACTCCGCGCGATCTTCTGAGGCGCGACTGGGTTCAGCAGTGGGTCAGGTAGCGCTTGCATTCAGCCGGTCTGCGCACTCTCGTCTCGCGCTTATCGCGTCTCCTTGGGGCGCGTGGCAACCCCCCTGGCCGTATCCCCAGCCCACTGGTCTTACTGCGACGACAGCCGCGAGAGAGGGCGCCTGGCATCTACCGCCGCAAGAAAAAGTGCGCCCTGCGCCACCTGCCGCAAGAGATAGCCCCCAGCGGCTTCTGCCGCGAAAGAAGAGCGCCCAGCACTCAGCAGCTCCTGACGCAAAGGAATGCACCCGGCAGCTCCCACCACAGGAGAAAGCGCCTTGCGGCAGCTGCCGCGAAAGAAAGCGCTCAGCGTCTCCTCCCCTGCTAGCCTGACTAGCCTTAACCTGCGCAAGAGATGAAATTCTGAGCACAAAGGCGTGACCGGGCTCCCTCAGTAGTATAAAGCAGTATAATGTAGAGCAGCTATTTTGGGCTCCCAGGGCTGGACGAGAGTGATAATTCCAACGTGTCTGTGAGGTGCTTTGCAACTCACTGCACAGCACTGCACTTCTTTCTGCCCAGCTGCTGTAGCGAAAGTCTTTCCTCTTTGCCCTTGTCTTGGAGGCGTGCAGAAGAAGTGCCCCCCTTCTCCTCACCTCTGCCACCTCTGGCTCCTCAGCGCCGATGCCCCTCGCTGCGCTGCCTCCAAGCCTGTCTGCTCATCTCCCCGTGGGCATGGGGAGCCGCACACCCACCAAACCCGCCGACCGCCGACCGCCAACCCACAAGAGCACAGGAAAATCAAAAATGCGGTGGTGGTGGGGGCGGTCGGCCGAGCAGCAGCCGTCAGGATAGCAGGAAACAGCCGTCAGCCGTCAGGGTCGGGCCGTGGCTGTAGTAAGCAGCAGGGAGGTAGGGATGGCAATGCTGGTGCACTGATGCCGTGGACGAGGGGCCAAGGCGTCCAAATGATCCTGGGCGAGGTGATGGCCGGCCGGCACGGCTTCCAGCCTCCTCGCAGCCTCCGGGCGTCCTCGCAGCCTCCGGGCGTCCTCGCAGCCTCCGGGCGTCCTCGCAGCTGCGGCTGCTTGTCTCGTGACTCCTCCCACGCTCACCAGGACCGGTTGCAGAGTGAGTGGAATCGTAATCTACCTTTCACAGTGAGTAGTAGGGGGTGGCAATCTCTGGGGATCCTTGCAGTGGGCAGCAGAAGGGAATGTAGTTCTCCGCGCGCCAGTCTGTCCGTCGTGAAAGCAATCTCGTGCAGGTTCCTGCCTGCCACCCAGCGTGTCAGCCATTGGAGTTGGCTTGCATAATAATAACTTCGTAAGTCTGGCACTCCTAGGCCACCCTGTCTGGTATTCAACTGTAGCTTCTTAACCGCATGCGCGCTAGCGGTTTTCCCGCTGCGCGCTGCGTTTTTAAAAAACCCGCGTTACGTGATGAGCTCAGCTCGTCATCAGCGTAGGGCAGGTTACGCCCATGACGAGCTGAGCTCGTCATCAGCCCCGAAGGGGTTAAGGCTTATCTGGCGTCTTCCCGAACCCCATATGAGGGTGACCAATAATGTGTTCAGCGAGGCAAAGATTTGCTGTGGGAGTAGAACCGGTAAGTTTACAAAATAGTACAGTATCCGGGGAAGTAGGACCATCTTTGAAATCGTCACCCTTCCCATGACAGACAGGGGTAGGGATGTCCAGAAGTTCACACTGCCTCTAAGACCATTGATTGCCCTCCGTACGTTACCCTCAATCTGGTCCTCCTGACCTCGATATACATTGATGCCCAGGTATTTAAATGTGTTCGGTGCTATTTGGATCTCATAGGTACCAAACTGTATAGGGGAAGGTCGTTGTCCTTCCCGGAAGTAAAAGCCCAGGGACTTCGCCGGGTTTATGGCCAAGCCGGAGAAACTCTCAAAGCGTTCAAAAATAGTTGCTAAGTGTGAGTGATCTCCCTGCAGATCTTGGAGGAACACTAAGATATCGTCGGCATATATGGAGAGCAAATTATAGGTTCCTCCGACTAATATGCCCGCCTCCGCCGCCCTAGCTCTGAGCGCGATCGCCAAAGGCTCAAGTGTGAGCATGAACAGTAACGGCGACAGCGGGCATCCCTGCCGGGTGCCCCTATGGGCGTCATAGCTGGCCGAGGTATACCTGCCCATACGTGCTCTAGCTGTTGGGTTCGTATACAGCAAACGGATCCACTTTACCAGGGCATCCGGGAAGCCGAAGCGTCGCAGGGCTTCAAACATAAAGTCCCATGTCAGGGAGTCAAATGCTTGCCGGAGGTCCAGGGCAATGCAGCCGGCGTGTGGTAGATCCTGTGGCGTGGCCGACATAAGGGCGTGGAGTCGTCTTGTGTTCTGGGAGGTGCTCCTCTCTGGGAGAAAGCCACATTGGTCTGTATGGATCAAGCCTGGGAGATGGGCTTGTATACGGAGGGCGATAGCTTTGCTAAGGATTTTGTATTCCGTGGGGAGCATGGAGAGGGGTCTATAGTCACTGACATCGAGGATGTCCCTGCCGGGTTTCGGGATAGAGATTACCAAAGCCTGCATGGTCGTGGCAGGTAAATGACCGACTTCGTATGCAGTTTTGTATATTTTCTCTAGGACGGGTGCTAGCAAGTCAGAGTAAGTTTGATAAAATTCCCCAGGCAGTCCGTCCATGCCAGGGGTCTTGCCCCGGTTGAGTGTGTGGATAGCTATTTTTATTTCCTGCTGTGTTATGGGACTGGCTAGGGAAGCCTGTACCTCCCGGCTCAGGGTAGGGATCGTTAGTTCCCTTAGAAATTCCATCATATCATCCCCAGCGCCCTCGGGAGGGGGGGCATATAGCCGTTCCAGATGAACCCTAAACACAGTGTTAATTTCCAGTTGAGTGTTTACCTCCCTGCCTGTCACATCCCGGATGCTCGTAATGACGGGGATATCAGGAGTGTCCCGGATCAGCCGCGCTAGTAGGGCCCCGGATCTATCCGCTTCCGCCTGCTGGCATCTCAGATAGTCTCCATAATCTATAACCCTCAAGGTTTCCAGGAGTTCTGCATGTTCAATATTACATGATTGTAAATCTCCTTTGCGCCCAGGGTCTATTCCGGCCGCCGTCTCTAGCTCCCTCAGGCGGTTCTCCACATCGCAGAGTTTTGCATGGATTTCTTGTCGGGCCCCCACCAATCTGCCAATCGACTCTCCCCGTATCACAGCCTTCATAGCGTCCCACACTATCAGGTTCGAAGACGTAGAGTCCCAGTTTTCCTTGAAATAAATATTTAACGTGTCAGAAAGGTGTGTGCGGAATGGACCATCGTCTAATAGTAAAGGGTTGAGCCTCCAGGTGGGCACTGGTGAGGGTATCTTTCCCCAGTGTATGTCAAGTGTTAGAGGCCTGTGGTCCGAGAATGTTTTAGCGAGGTAGTCTGAGGACGTACATTTGGCCGTTAAGGAGTTAGTACAAATAAATCTGTCTAGGCGGGTGTGTAGGTTATGCATTGGGGAGTAGTATGAATACTCCTTATGTAGTGGGTGTAATGTACGCCATACATCTGTCAGTCCCCAGCCCTGAAGCCACGTCCCAAACGAGTCAGACATTTTGTGTACTCCTGTCGCCTGGAGGGGAGGGTGCGATCTGTCCAGGTCTACATTCAGTATCATGTTCCAATCACCCCCCAATATCCAAGAGACGTCTACCCAGTCCGTCAGGGCCCGTCCCACAGCTGCAAGGAACCTGTCCTGATCAAAGTTCGGGGCGTAGATACTACCCAAAACTACCATTGTACCGTCGAGTGTGCCCTTCACCAGGATATAACGTCCTTGGTCATCCACCCTCCTCTCTAGTTCCATGAAAGGGGTACCATATCTCACCCAAATTGTGGCCCCTCTGGAGAAGGCGGAGTACGTTGTGGAGAATACAGTACCTCTCCATCTCTTCCGTAATGTGTGTATCTCGGACTGTGTTAGGTGGGATTCCTGTAGGAATACTATGTGCGCCTGGCGGCAAATCAAAAAGGCGTGTATTCTGTGACGTTTTTGTACTGCTCCTAACCCACGCACATTCCAGGTAACCAGCCTGTATTTCCCTTTCATGTCAGCCATACCCAAATACAGGTGTCATAATTTGTATCTGTTCATGGTGCAACGTGTATATTATCTGCGCTAACCAGGAGACGGTTCCCACCCCTTCCCAAACACTAACTCTAGAGGCGCAGCTCCGGAACTGTGCAGTGCCGAACAATAAAATGCAAAACGTAACCAAACAATCTACGGTGCATATGCTTTTGGGGGGTCGGCTAAGCATGGGTCGTGTCCTGAGAGCCATACTAGTCTGTGCTGCCGGCTCAACGGTACCGCAGGGAGAGTTATTATACCATCTATCATTACCAGTAGCCTTTGCAGTTTTGGGGGGGGGGGCCATGTTCCTGTCCCCACCATATTATGCCTCTGTGCATCACAAGAGTGTGGGGTGTGAAGACCAACATCTGCTGTCAGTATACAACAAACATAACTTAGGTACATCTAGCCTCATCATACCAATATTTCAACGTGAACATTAATCCCTCTGTGGGTCCCCCCACCCCCTCTGGGCTCCGGCTGTGTAATCATTATACAAGAGAAAGGATATCCTAATGTCTTGAAATCTCAGGTCTCTTCCAGTTCCGGAGTTATTACTGGCCATTGTCTAGGAGTTCATCCGCCGCTCTAGGTGTTATTGTCAAGAACAATACCATACTGTGTTCCGAGTCCGAATGCACTGTGCTGTCTTCAGTGTCCGTATTGATTGTCCCATGTTCCTCTCTAAAAGAGCTCACCAGTACGATTGCATCTTCTTGTCCTTTCTTCTGTTGAGAGGCATCAGGTTTACGCCGGCGTGGTTCCATATTCCGTACACTGGACTTGTCCCCGGTGCAATCTGATCCATCCTTGGATCCGTTGACCGATGAGCCATGGGTCGGTTCCGGGTTTTCCTCGATGTCCACCACTTCCAACCATTCCTCTACGTCCGTGGGGCTCTCAAAGAAGTGGGTTTTATTGTCATGAATCACCTTGAGGCGGGCAGGAAATAACAGGGCGTAGCGGAGTTTGGCTCTCTGTAGTCTCTTTTTAACCTCATAGTAGGAGGACCTCTGTTTCTGTACCAGGTTGGTATAGTCGGGGTACAATGAGATACGTTTGTTTTCATACTCGATGAGGGATTTTATTCGGGCCTGTCAGGGCAGCACGTCCCTGTCGCGATTTAGGATTTTGACAATCAGCGGCCGAGGTGGTTGCCCCGGTCTCGGTTGGCCAGTGGGGATCCTGTGTGCTCTCTCCACACAAAAGAATGGAGACAGGCCTTCCGTGGCTACGTTGTCTCGAAACCACTGCTCCATGAATTCCGTCGCATGGGTCCCCTAACTGCGTTCCAGAAGTCCAATGACGCGAATATTATTACGTCTATTGCGGCCTTCGGCATCCTCCACCCGTTCCATAAGAGATTTTACTTGGTGTTGAATTTGTTGGATGGAGTCAGTGTGTTCCGCCATCGTCGGGGTGAGGTCCCGTCAGCGTTGCCCCTTGCTCCTTAACTTTGTCTACCAGTTTGTCGTGGTCGGCTTTCAACAGTGAGAGATTAGTGGTAAGGGTGCCCATCTGTGTCTCCATCGCGTTCCTGGAGTCCCTGATTTCCTTGAGTATCAGATCCAATTTGTCTATTTGCTGTTCATCCGAAAGGGTAGAGTTCAGTGTCAGTGGTGTGGATCTTCCCGGGCCTGTCTCCAGAGAGGGTCCCGCAGCCATCCCCTCCTTGCCTTCCACAGCTTTCATGCTCTTCCGGACCATAGTTCTTGTCTGTGTGCGCACACAGTGTCCCGGACTATGATGCAGGGCGGGCGCCCATCTCTTCCTATGCCACTTCCACTCGAGGCCGCGTCACAGCATTGCTTTTCCTCAAGTCTTTTCGGCGGGTAAACAGCCCCTCGGCAGGGGTCCAGTCAGGCCTCCCCTCTTCGCGAGCTTGCAGGCCGCACTCACCACCCTCCACCACAAACAGGGGAGACCAGGTACCAGCTCGAGGGGGCGCGTAGCCAACCTTCATCGACTCCTCAGCCCAGGTCGAGCGGGCATGCGTCTCCCGCCCAGGGCGGCAATGGCGATCCTCTTCGCGCCCGGGCCCGTCACGGAGGCCTGTTCATGTGTCCCCGCTAGGTGTGGCTTCGGGCCTCCTTACCTCCGCACCCCTGGCGTGGCGACACTCAGGGCTAGCGGCCTCTATTTCGACATTCGCCCAGGGTAGTGGCAGTATCTTTCTCTGCGCCCCTGCCCCCCACTCAGGTCGTCTGCGCTCGTCCAGCTACCCCGTCTCAGCCTCGAGTTCCAGCAGGGTCAGTGGGGGAGGAAGGGAGGGAGGGAAGGCAGAGGGGGCCAGGTCCTTTCCCCCCACCGCGTCTCCGTACCTCTCGCACCCGCTGCCACTCCACTGGGTCTCCGGTCCTGGACGCAGGCGCTACGCGGCCCTGGGGCCTCCCTCCGTCGGCTCTCACCTCGTCAGGCCAGATCGTCTTCCGGAGCGTCCGCTCTGAGGTTAGTAAGATCTCGTCGCTGGACTGCAGGATGGGGCCTTCTTGCACACCCCCGTCTCCAATTGCAGCGTGGGGACAGGTTAGTCGAGGTCCCGGCCTGCAGCGTGGGGCTAGGCCTCAGGTGCCTCCTCTCCGTCCGTCCCATAATCCCGACTCCTGAGGCCCTCAAACTTTCACTGAGTCGACCGGAGCACCACAGCAACAGATGCCCACCGTTATCAGTGCAGGGCAACCCCTTATCATGGCAATCAGGGTGTCTCTTCTCCCGGCGGCACCGGAGCTCTAGCAGACTCCGTCCGCCATGTTGGCCTGCTAGCCACGCCCCCCTGTAGGCCCCCCTTTATTCCTCCTGGGAGGGTACAAAGAGTTCAGAGGAGGTCCAGGTCCTCCACAGTTAATTCAACCTTTTCTGTCACTTCAATAGGGACATCACCACCGACTCAAACATGAGAGAGCCAACCTCCGGATTAAGAAAGATCAGTTGGCCCTAGAGAAGGAGTCTCTAGAATGTCAGAGAGCTAGTAAGAAGTTGGGATTAGAATCCAATGGTGGCAGCACTAATGAACCCAGAGAACACTCTTATGACTCTAGGAACCTGAGCAGGATAGTCCTTCCTTATCAGGAAGGTGGTGATATCTATAAGTGGATCACTGCTCTAGAGAGGGCCTTTAAGGTTCAGAAAGTCCCTCAGGGGCAGTGGCAGCTGTCCCAGTCGTGAAGAGTGCACTCATCGATGGGTTTGGGTTAACCACTGAGCAATACAGGGTTAAGTTTAGCGACACACAGAAAGCGCACACTCAAGACTGGGTAGATTTTATTGACGGTGCTATTAAGTCTCTGGCAGGTGTGGTTAATGGGAGTAAGGTACATGATGATGAATGACTTTACAATTTACTGCTGAGGGAGCACATTCTTAATAACTGTCAGGATCAACAACTGCACGAGTACCTGGTGGACCCAAATCTGACGTCTACCCAAGAATTGGGAAAGAAGGCAGATTTTTGGATTTGCACCAGGGTAATACAAAAGTCTCATGATGGTAGTGACCAGAAGAAGCAAGATTCTTCTAAGTCCCAAGACAAAGGTGGGAAGAAATCTAAAATAATAAAGTGGCTTCTGAACGTGCCCAAAAATCTTCATTTGGGGGTGGGTCCCCCTCCTCTGCATCCTCTGGCAAGAAACCTTGGTGCTTCTTATGTAATAAAAATTTCCATAGGTTAAAAGATTCCAATTGCAAGTCTAGAACCACTACTATTGATATTCTTAAATCCCCTAGTGCCCTTAGCAGTACCACTGCTGGTAGTACTGTACGCAAGAATATAGTTAGTCTAACTGTGGGTACTGAAGTGGGTTCTGGCCAAGTCAGAACACGTCACTCAGGTTGTCTTAGTCTGTGTTGGTGGCATGGATCATGCCTCTTTTGTTGTAAATCCCACGAGCTTGAGGAAATACAGACAACAGCCTCTTGTCAATGGTCAGGAAGCTGAAGCTTACAGGTACACAGGATGTACCTATGGTGATATAGACATGTGTGTTTCCTTGACAGGTTCTTCTTGGTCAGATTTACCAAGTAACCATTGCTAACAATGTTAGGGCAGATCATCCCATGGCAGTTGTTAATCTCAGCTGGGGAGTGGTAACGGGCCCTTAAAGAGTTGTAGTATCCTCCGACCTGCCTATAGAATGTCTCCTGGGCAATGTTTTAGACATTTCAGCATGGTCTGAAGTGGAGTTTAGGACCCATGCCGAAATTCTGAGAATTTCTGCAAGTGCCTTTGCTGTCATTGGGCTCAGGTCAAACAGTTAGACACTGAAGGAGCCCTGGATCCTGAAAAAATGGACCAGCCAGCTTCCAAAAGAAACAGCAGGCAGGGTAAAGATGCATCCTCCTCACAGACTTCCAGCGAGGATCAGCCTCCCAAGGGAGATGATCTCAGTAAGTTTGAAGGACCTACCCCAGAGGAGCTCGAGCCTGATATGGTAGAGCTACTGGGAGCAGTGGATCTTCCAGGAAAGAGTTGGGTCTGGAGCAGAAGGCCTGGCCCTCTCTTGAAAAACTAAGACAACAAGCTACTGCTGAGGAAGCAGGAATTGTCAGTGGGTCCTATAGGACGTACTGGAAAGATGGCTTCTGTATTCTGAGAGTATAGACCCCAAGCCTGGTGCCAACAGGAGGTTGGTCATACCTCAGAAATTCAGGGGGTTCCTATTGACCATAGCACACAACATTAATCTTGCAGGATGTCTTGGGCAAAGTAATACTTTGGACAGATTTGTTCCTCACTTTCACTGGTCTCACATGTCTGAAGATATCAAGGAGTTTTGTCGCTCCTGTGTAGCATACCAAGCCAGTGGGCAGTCAATTGGCATAAAAAGAAAACCTTAATCTCACTACCTGTGGTTAGAGTCTCCTTGAGAGGGTAATGATAGGCATTGTAGATCCCTTAAACCCCTCCCCCCCCCCAAGAGCGTCTGGACATAGTTGTATCCTATTGATGGTGAACCATGCCACTAGATATCCAGAGGCCATTCCCTTGCAGTGGCTAGGGCCCTCCTGGGAATCTTTTCCAGAGTTGGGTTTCCTAAGGAGATTGTGTCAGACTGAGGTACACACTTCGGGGCCGATTCCGATTCGGGAAAAACCACTCAGAATAGCCCTACGGAGCGTTTTTCCCATACGAATCGTACCCTGCAATCTCCCCCGTACATACGATGTAGTATGATTCGTACCAGGAGCAGGACTCCGTACGAATCGTACAAAGACCGTACGACTCTAATCTCCGTACGATTCTCCCTCGAAACCCGCTGTACGTGACATCCATACGGTTCGAAGCAGGTTTCCCCGACCCAGCAAGTATGATTTGTGTCGGGTACGCACCGTACAACGCATTTTTTTACGGGAGCCCAAAACGTCCGGAGAAGCAGAGTATGCCTCGAAACAGGTACGGAACGCCCCCCCCCCCCCCGGTACGGTGTGTACACCCCATGTCTATGGTTCGTTGTACCCCTGCGATCATGGGGTGTACGTACCGTACCCCACGATCATGGGGTATACGCACCGTACCCCATGATCGCAGGGTGTACGGTGCGTACACCCTGCGATCATGGGGTACAATGCATATACCCCATGATCGCATCGGTACGCACCATACCCCTGCGATCATGGGGTGTACGCACCGTACCCCACGATCATGGGGTGTAAGCACCGTACCCCATGATCGCAGGTTGTACGGTGCGTACACCCTGAAATCATGGGGTACAGTGCAAACACCCCATGATCGCAGGGGTACGCACCGTACCCCTGCGATCAAGGGGTATGCGCACCTACGGTGTGTATGTGATTATGTGGTTGTCCGTACGAATCGCCCTTACCTGACGTGAAACATACGAATCGCGTCCTCATACCCCAGACCGGATCATACTCGTCGGGTCATACGGCATGTTTACGAATCGTACGGTTCACTGTGTGGGTCAGTGTCGTACGGTTTCAGCCTTGCAATTTGTACGGTTTGACGAGATACGGATCGTACTACGCGATTCGGATGGACATATACGATTCGTACGGAGAGGGCTACGGATACGATTCAGACGGGCTACGGATACGATTCGGACGGACGCTTTTTTCCCCGAATCGGAATCGGCCCCTTCATGTCCGGCGACATCAGAGATATGTGGGAAGAGTAAGATGTTAACTATAAGTTCACCACACCCTCCCATCCACAGGGCAATGGGCTTGTTGAAACGTTCAGTAAGACCCTCAAAGGAATGATCATGGGACTCCCAAAAATACTGAGAAGGAAATTGGATGTCTTACTACCTTGCCTTCTCTTTACCTACCGGGAGGTTCCTCAGAAGGGGGTGGGCTCCAGCACATTTTAACTTCTTTTTGAACATCCAGTTAGGGGCCCATTGTGTCTTGTTAAGAAGGATAGGAGCAATGTCTCAAACCTCCTAAACAGGACTTAGTAGATTATACACTAAGCCTGTGTTCTCCAATGGCTTAGTACATGAAGAAGGCCAGCAAAAACCTTGAGGGCAACCAGGAGCTTCAGAAAGCTTGACATGACCAAAAGGCTGTACTGACTGTTTACCAGTCAGCACAAAAAGTGTGGGTGTTGGAGCCTGTTGCCCAGCAGCTTTCCTGGACAAGTGAAGTGGCGCCCATACCATACCTGAAAAGAAGGGTGAGGTAACCTACTGACCTAGGTGCTCCAAGAAGTCCCCACTGGGTACTTCATGTGAACTGCCTGAAACATTTTGTTGACAGGGCTCACATGGGCTTCTTCTTGGCTACTGATGAGGGACAGGAGGAAGAGAGTGACCCTCTCCCTGATCTCCTTTCACACAATCCTGTTGATAGATCAGTTGAAGGAGTAGTCTTGGCGGACAGCCTCACTGTTCAACAGAAAGCTGATTGCAGACAAGTTCTCGGTCAGTTTTCTGGAATCTTTTTTTTACACCCAGTCAGACCACTTGGTGTACCCATGAAGTGGACAAATGTGACAGTCTGCCTGTGAAGACTAAAACTTACAGACAGCCTGACCTTGTCAGAGATAGCATCAGGACAGAGGTCCAAAAGATGCTGGAGTTGGGGGTCATTGAGTCTTCGGATAGCCCTTGGGCTAGTCTTGTAGTCCTTGTGCCAAATCCTCGCACCCAGAATGGTAAGAGAGAGGTGTGGTTTCATGTAGAATACAGGGGCCTCAACATAGTCACTAGGACTGATGACCATAAATTCCAAGGGCAGATGAACTGATTGATACTCTGACCTCTGCCAAGTATCTCAGAACATTTGACCTAACTGCTGGCTACTGGCAAATCAGACTCTCTGAGGATGCCAGACCAAAAACCGCATTTTCAACTCCTAGTGGACATTATCAATTTATTGTGATGCCTTTTGGTTTGCAGAATGCACCTGCCACATTTCAGAGACTGGGGAACAACGTCTTAGTCGGTCTGGAAGCCTATAGTACAGCATATCTAGATGATAGAGCTGTCTTAGCTCCACCTGAGAGGATCACCCGGTCCATCTCAGAAATGGTTGTGCCGCCCTGCAGAAGGCAGGCCTCACTATCGAAGGCACAATGTGCCAGATAGGGCAGAGTAAGGTTGTGTCCTTGGGCCACTTTGTAGGTCGAGGCCAAGTTCAACCATTGGAGGGCGAATTCCGACCATCATAGACTGGATTGCTCCCACTACCCAGAATCAGGTCAGAGCTTTCTTGGGCCTGACTGGGTACTACAGGTTGTTTGTTTAGGGCTATGAATCCATAGTGATATCCCTTAATGATCTCCCCTCCAAAAGAATGCCTGAGAAAGTTCAGTGGACAGTTATCTGTCAGAAGGCAGTTGCTGACCTGAAGCAAGCCATGAGCTCTGCTCCAATTCTGAAAAGTCCTGATTACTCCAAAACCTTCATTGTCCAGACATATGCTTCTGAGACAGGGGTAGGTACAGTATTGTCACAACTTAATGCAGCTGACAAGGATCAACCAGTAGCTTTTATAAGCAGATGTTTGACCCTCAGGGAGAAGCGTTGGTCATTTATTGAGAGGGAGGCCTTTGCTGCTGTCTGGGCCTTGAAGAAGTTGAAGCCATACCTCATGGAACTCACTTAATTGTTCAGACAGCCCATAAGCCCCTCTTATGGCTTAAATAAATGAAGGGTGATAATTCCAAACTTTTGAAGTGGTCTATTTCCCTATAGGGGAAGGAATTTTCAGTGGAACATAGGTGTGGGAGTAACCATGCCAATGCAGATGGACTCCAGATATTTCCACATAGAAAATAAAGACTCAACTGGGCAAGGTTAGTCTCATCTCCTTACTTTTGGATGTGGCGGGTTGTGCAGGAAAGTAGGATGTGCTTTCATAGCCCCCCCCCCCCACTTTTTGCTCGCTGTCAGTGTATTTTTGATCTAGTCTGCTTGGATCCTGCTAATCAGGACACAAGCGACTGTGCCTTTACCCATAAATTGACATGGTAACTACTTTGATACCTCCACAATTGGCTACTTGTGTACCCCTGCAAGTCCCTAGTATATGGCACTAAGCTACCCAGGGCATAGATACACCAGGGGTCTCTCATGGGCTGCAGCATGTATTGTGCCACCCATGGGAGTCCACTTAAACTGCGACTATAGGCCTGCCAGTGTAGCCTGTGCGTGTTGGTGCTTGCACCTCTAACGACTGATATACGTTTCCTTATATATGATGTCACCCCTATGGCAGGCTCTTCAGTTTAGAGGTCAGGGTGCTTGGTTATAAGTGTGAGGGTGCCCCTGCTTGAGCAGGACACCCCTACAAACCCCGTAGTCAATTTTTCAGGCGTTGTAAGTGTGGTCAGTCATTTTTAGACATAAAGTGGACATCAGCCATTACAAGAAGTCTAACTATATAGTTGCTACAGCGAACCCGGTCATGTTTGGTATCAAATGTGTTGGAATCGGTGCACAGTCTAAATATCCACTTTTATATATCGACCTACAAAAATATCGAGTTGGAAATATCAAAGGTATAGAATATCGAGGTCAAGAATATCGTTGGACAGAATATCGGCCCTAAGGTAATTAATATAGTTTTTTTTATATCGATGTAAGTAATATCGAAGTTAGTAATATCGATATTTGTATTATTGTTATGTATTTTATTATGTATGTGTAATGTGTTTTTGTTAAGTATTTTAATATTTTTTAATTATATGTGTACTATTTTTATATATGAATGTTATTTTTAAGTACATTTTATTTTTTAGTACCGGAGCAGGTTGTGAGTGTATAGGGGAATAGGGTGGGAAGTAATTTAAATATACTAAATTAATTATTAATTTTTTGGAATTATAAATTAATTTTAATTACTTTTTGTTTTTATTTCTGTAGCGGGTTGTGGGTTTATAGGGGAATTGGGTGGGAATTAATGTAATTGTAATTAATTAATGATTTATATTTATTTATTGGTATGGATAATTATTTTATTTATAATTAATTATTAATTGGCAATTTATTATTTTAATTGATAATTAATTTTCTTAATTGATAAATAATGTTTTTAATTGTTAATTAAATTTTTTAATTGGTAATTAATGTTTTTAATTGGTAATTCTTTTTTAAATTGGTAAATAATTATGTTAATTGGCAATTAATATTTTAATTGGTAATTAATTTTTATAAGTTGGAAATTATTTTTAATTAATTGGTAATAAATGTTTAATGAAAAGTATTTGTCATGACAAATACTTTTATTGTTTAATAATTTTTAATTGTGAATTAATATTAAATCGTTATTTTTTTGTAATGAAAAATATTTTACTGTTTAAAATTTATTATTTGGTGACTAATATTTATTAATTACTATTTATTGGCATTTATTGTTAATTTATTGTTAATTAATGTTTCAATTGTAATTGCTTTTAATAATTATTAATTGTTTGTAAATGAAGTAGATTTATTAAAAAATGTAATTATTCATTATTTTAAATACAAAAATTATTTATAAGTATGTTATATTTAAATTCTAGGCTATCCAACGTTTTTCTTACTGTTTCACTCCCTGGAGTTGGAATAGTAGTTTTTACCCGTATGCTATGCAACACTTTCCGTACTGTAGCACTCTTTGGAGTTAGAATAGTAATTTTTACCCCTACGTTATCCAATGCTTTCCCTACTGTTACACCCTCTGGAGTTGGAATAATAATTTTTACCCCTACGCTATCCAACGCTTTCCCTACTGTTCCACCCTCTGGAGTTGGAATAGTAATTTTTACATACATAACAAAATAGGAGATTATAGGTCAATTTACCAAACCTAATACATATGCTCAGAGGGAAAGTCTATCAGACTCAGATAATTTGATTAGCACCAGGCTTATTAATAGATTCCATCAGCCCACCACTCTGGTGGAGCATCGTCATCTGGGAAATATAGGAGTAAAGTCTGTGTCGCCAAAACTGCCCAAAGGCTAACTGTTCTGACACTCGATCTTTTTTTCTCCTGATAGACTCAGCCAAAGTGCTCTCAAACTGTGTGAGTGCTGGTGGTGTGCAGTGCAAAGTGAACGTGAAAACTAAAAATGACTATAAGGGCGAAAAATATGTTTATTCAGGATCGTCCAAATGTCATGTTTAAAAACAACCTGATAATATGGAAAAAAATGACTATCTTATGGCAATAGATGAGGTCAACATGTTTCAGCCGTAAGGGTAACAATGACCGGCTTTCGTCAGGACCTAAACAAGGTGGTATGCTACTGCAATATTAAAAATGTGTGTATAACATAATTCAATGGAATATTTAATGAAAATAAGTACACCTGTGGTCATAAACCACTCTACCAGATCTAATATGATCTGTGATAGACAGTAGGTAAGTATGTAGTCTTCTTTTCCTAAAAAGTGAAAAAATAAATTATGCTGATAGATGAACAAAACAACCCTCTGAGCAAAAGTAAACAGTTCAATGCTAGTCTATGAATTAATAGACAGCTAAGCCCTAAAAGTGGCTAATAAATTGATTGTCTTTCATGGAGGTTATAGTACTCACCCAGCTTTCTGTGGGAGTATGCCTCACCTCACCCGGCAACTGCTCGGTAAATGAGGCCCCGCTCTATTTATAAGTGAAACAAGGAAACACAAATGAGAGACCCAGAATGTGATCCCCTGTTACACAATTTTTATCAAATACAATAAACCTAAATCAAAAATCTAATCTTCAGTAATCCACCATTGGACCGAGTGGCTGGCAGAACTACCCTGTGGTGAGGATATGTAGTGAATTTCATACAGAAGGTCTAGAATTGAATAACATTCATATAGCCTTAAATCCAAGGGCTATTCTCAAGACATCCTGCATTATAGTTCTATGACATAACCATCGCCTACAGACTATAAAAGATGGGCATAATTTTGAAGATGACAATCATGGACCTTAGTCTCAGTAAACATGCCTCCCTGATGAACTAGAGAAGCCTGTCTACACTTCTATATTTCATAAACAGTATAGAAATGCATAGGAAAGTAAGAGGAAGACATATCCTAAGAATTATTAGGTAAAGCCCTGGCGCTCTTTCTGAAGGGATAAAGTCTAAGTCAGGGACACTGCCTAACTCCTTACCTGTCCGTCAGTACCTCCAGTCGAACTCCAAGCCGAAGGGGAGGTACCTGATGCCAGGCAGGAGTGTCTTTTTATACCATCGTCGCTGATTGGTGATATCTCTAATGGCTCTCTTAATTGGGACCTCATTAGGTCATTAAAACGTATCGCCATCGCGACGAACAGATCTTCGGTAGCGCGCACCCTCACACATTAGAACGGGTATTTTAGTCCGCAGGCTCACGTCTGTCATGTACTCTTGGGCAGGCTTCAAGGCCAAACCGCATGCACGAATTGTAGTAAAAGGTATCGCCATCGCGGAAAACATATCTTCAGTAGCGAGCACGCTCACATGTTGGGACGAGTATTTAGTGCGCAGGCTCACGTCTGTCATGTACTCTTGGGCAGGCTTCGAGGCCAAAGCACATGCGCGAATTGTAGTGACCCGTTGTGTACGCATGCACGTAGATCTAATACGAGCTGTATCACAAGTAGAGACAGCACGAGACATTATTGTAACGGAGGAGGCCCTCGTGGTTTATCGAGGGTGACAGACCACCGGGGGTCTCGTTTCTTTGCAAAGCTCCTTATGGTTCATGATGTTTCAAGGATTGTTCCTCCTTATTATGTAACAAATTGATAACTCTCATCAGGGATGAACCTATTCTACCTTTTCATGCATCCCTATGATTAAAGTATATTAAAGGTCAACTCGGATTTGATCAGAAAAAGGGCTAATATTTTTCAGCATGTCCTCATGAAATTAGGGGCATAGCTGGAAGGAATAGAGTTGAAACATTAGTCAAAAAAACGTGACAAGGTAACAAGCATATTTACAGCCTTTGCAAATCAAATTCGCTAAGGGAAAGAAATGCATAAAGGCAGATCAGTATAGAATATACTGTTACAGGTGTTATCAACTTTACACAAACAGTATATTTGCAACTCAGTATGGATTATACTTTTAGAGATGTTGTTGACTTTGCGCAAACAGTATAATAGCTGGTTATTGTGAGTAATAAGCTACCAACCATAAACAACCTTGATCACACTGATTGCCTAGCACATGTATGTATTTGCACAATTTAAGTAAAGAAGAATTTGAAGACATAGTTGTACACAATTGAGCCACAGCGTAGGTGTCAGCTAGATATCCAGGATTACTGTATCTAAGTGTTTTAATCACTGAAATGATACACCGTAGGTCTAAAAAATGTGAGGCTCCCTTTTCTGACTATATCTAGGATGTGTACTGGCAGTGAAAGCCTGAACATTGTTGGTTGGTATGTATACCCAAATCACAATGAGACCTATGGGATACTATCATTAAGGCCGTCAATGTCGCATTTTAGTATGAAAATAGTAATTTTTACCTCTATGCTATCCAACGCTTTCCCTACTGTTACACCCTCTGGAGTTGGAATAGTAATTTTTACCCCTGCGCTATCCAATGCTTTCCCTACTGTTGCCCCCTCTGGAGTTGGAATAGTAATTTTTACCTCTACGCTATCCAACGCTTTTCCTACTGTTACACCCTCTGAATTTGGAATAATAATTTTTACCCCTACGCTATCAAACACTTTCCCTTCTGTTCCACCATCTGTAGTTGGAATAGTAATTTTTACCCCTACGCTATGCAACGCTTTCCCTACTGTTACACCCTCTGGAGTTGGGATAGTAATTTCTACCCCTACGCTATCCAACGCTTTCCCTACTGTTGCCCCCTGTGGAGTTGGAATAGTAATTTTTAGACCTACGCTACCTAACGCTTTCCTTACTGTTGCACCCTCTGGAGTTGGGATAGTAATTTTTACCCCTACGCGATGCAATGTTTTCCCTACTGTGCCCCCTCTGGAGTTGGAATAGTAATTTTTACCTCTACGCTATCCACCGCTTTCCCTACTGTAGCACCATTTGGAGTTGGAATAGTAATTTGTACACCTACGCTACCCAACGCTTTCCTTACTGTTGCACCCTCTGGAGTTGGAATAGTAATTTTTACCCCTACCCTATCCAAAGCTTTCTCTACTGTTGCCCCTTCTGGAGTTGGAATAGTAATTTTTACCCCTACGCTATCCAAGGCTTTCCCTACTGTAGCACCCAATGTTATCATCACTCTAGTTTTTTTGGGACTTTGAATAGTACTTTTCTTTATTGAGCTATTTAATATTTTTATGTATGAAATATAATTATTTACTTTTTATTTATGTTATTGTTTTATGTTTAGATGTATTTGTAATTCATATTTTTTAATAATTTATGAGATAGTTAAATAATTATTAAAACTTATAAATTAAGTATATATTATATATTTTATGTATTATGTTTAATGTTATATTATTGTATATGTATTATTTATTAATTTTAAACATTATTAAATATTTGTAATTATGTTTATTTGGTTTATAATTATTATTTACTTTATTTTACACTTTTTTTAATTACAAAAACCCCCGATATTTTTAATTACGAAATTTTTAACATCTATATATTTTTTTCGATATTTTTGTACTTACCATGTTGTATATAGGATGTCGATATTCTTGCCTTCGAAATGACAGCGTTGATTTTTCTGTAGGTCGATATTTTCTCCATCGATATTCTGTCAGTGATTTGTTGGAATCATAGCCAGGCTCCAGTTCCAGTGTTGGAAGCATGAACCCCATGACCTAGGGGGCTCCCTAGGGCACCCTCCTGTACTCCCAGTAACAGCCTTTCAGGGTCTGCAAGCAAGCTAGTGTTGCTGCCGACCACAGACACGAATCTGACCTCCTGCTGCTGAGCTGAGCTCGAGCAGGGGAAGGTAGAATAATAGGTTTCCTGTCACAGGTAGGTGTGACCACCTCCCAGACAGGAGTCACTCCCCTGCATCTGCAGGCACCACAACGAAGCTGACCGATCTGCTACTCCTGTCATCCTAGGGACCTCCAGAGGCTCAGTAACACAGGTGGTTGTTCAGCAACTACCTCGAGGTCTGACCTGTCCTCTCTGCAGTTTTGAGGTCATTATCCCTTGTCTGAACCGCTGGGACCAAACCACTGTGCACCATGTTGACTTGCCATTGCCAAGGCATGTTGGCTATGTACTCCAGAGAGCCTCACGCTACAAGACACTCCCGCCTCCAGCATCCCTTACCTCAAAGATCAGCATCCTCACTGCATCCTCTGCACCATGGGACTCCATTTTTGGTGAGCTGTTCGAGGTCCTCTTGAGCCTCCTGTGTCTTTGGCCTGTGGGTCCTCCTGAGGGTCTTCTCTTGCTTCAGTGGGCTACCCTGATTGCTCGGTCTGCTTTGATTCTTCTGCTGTTGGTGTGCCACTTGGACTTTGCGGGTCCCAACATTGCTCCTTTTTCGTTTTCCACGCCAGTTGTGGCTACCAAGACTTGTTGGTGCTTCCTCCGGACACCGACCCTCTAGTCACCGACATCCAACATGGGACACCTTGTGCACGGCTCCTGGTCTTCCTCAGCCTCACCTGGTCATCACAGCTGCAGCATCAAGGTCACCCTTGACTCTTCAGAACCTCCAGACATCTTTGGGCATTGTGTCTCCAAGCCTCCTGGTCCAAGTGCCATAGATTCTGTCCCATATGCTTGCAGGTTCGTCACTTCTAGAATGCTCCCTTGGATTCCAACAGACTCCTTCAAAGTCTTCTCCATAGACATCTTCTTCAAAGTTGTCTATTGTTGTCTACGGCAGGTTTCAACATCTGAAAGAGACTATCAGTTATAGATTCCTAACCTTAGAATTACCCCCAGGTGTTAGACTGGACCAGAGATAATTTTTCTTCAGCAGTACCCCTGCGCATCGGTAGGTGGCGTTGGTTGACTCCACGTTCATTGTTGGCGTAGTGATTGCCGGAATAACGTTGCGATATCTAATAAGACGCCACCCCTGCACACTGACGTCAGTTCTTTCTTTTTCCACGGCAGCTAAATCTGGAGAGAGCTGTACTCTTAGTCATTTTTTGACTAGTGTTTTTTTACTTTTTGTCAAAATCTTATTTGAGGCGTTCGAATCCTGGTGTACGGAGGGATGTCACATCAGCGGACCGGCTGCAAGCATTGTAACTCTTGTCACAAGCTGATGTCAGTCACGGATCTGCACCTCGTGTGCCTTTGGTGCCTGGAGCGCGGCCACAACCCGGAGTCATGCTCTGACTGTCAGGCCATGACCCCGAAGTCTTTGTGGGAGCGGTCCCGAAAGCTTCTGGAGGCCTGGCAGTCAGCTCCGTGCCGCTAGAGGTTCTAGTCAATAGGGAGGTCATTGGACCGGTCGCAGAGTCACCATCATCACTCTTCATCCAAGTCTTTGTCTTCGGGTAAGTCGAAGCACAAAATAAAGGCTTTCTACGGTGGCAGTCAAGACTAAGCTCCTGACTGAGGTGCTTCTGTGTGGGACACAGTTACTCAGGTGCTCCCACAGTGCCGGGAGGAGGCCTGGGTCACACTCTCCCATGTAGTTGCAGAGGGGAGAGATGCAGTGAAGTTTGCCAAACGCTGTGGGCTGGGCACCGCCGACTCGCTGGATAAAACGATTTCTACGTCCATAGCCCTAAGTGGCTATACTTAGCTGAGATCCACTGGATTTTGTCGGGATGCCCAATTGACTCTTTTCAACATCCCTTTGATGGCCGTCATCTGTTTGGCGACAAGGTGGACCATGCGCTTGAGCGCTTCAAGGATTCTAGAGCTACGGCCAGATTCTTGGGCCTCACTGCCACCTCTCGTTCTGTACAGTCTGCCTTTCACCCCTGGTAGCTATGGAAGGGTGGAAGGGGTGCCCCACCACATTCCACCCAGGGCCACAGGCCTGCGCAAGCCACCCAGCCTCTATGCGGCCGAGGACGTGGGACCCAATGCCGTGGGTCTGAGGGCCACCAAGCGGGCCAGTCCACCAGTGCCCCCTCTGCAGCAGCCTCTAAGCCTTCCTAGTCCGACATTTCAGGGCCACCAGATACCAGTGGGCCACAGGATCCGCCATCACCTCCCCCACTGGGACAACATCACGTCGGACAGGTGGCTTTTGCATATGGTGCGAACGGGCTACTCCCTCCCCTTTGCAACTACCCCTTCCTTTATGCCACCAACAGTCCATCGCATGTTTGAGCATCACTTGGCCCTTCTCTGTCAGGAAGTTGCGGCTCTCTTGGCCAAGGGAGCTATCAAGCGATTCCCTGTTCCAGAAGTTGGTCGTGGTTGTTACTCCCACTATTTCCTGATGCCCAAGAAGGACAAAGGCCTGCATCCTATCCTGGATCTCAGGGATGTCAACCACTTTCTTCGGAAGGACAAGTTCTATATGTTGACATTAGCTCAGGTCCTGTCTGCCCTCGACAGTGGAACATGGATGGTAGCGTTGGACGTGCAAAATGCTTATTTCCACATCCCTGTCCTGCCAGCCCACAGGCGTTACCTGCGGTTCACTGTAGGCCACGAGCATTTTCAGTTTACAGTGCTCCACTTGGGCCTTACCAGCGTCCCTCGGGTGTTCATGAAAGTGATGGCGGTGGTCGCAGCTCATCTGCGCAGATCAGGGGTTCCAGTCATCCCCTATCTTGACGACTGGTTGTTGAAGGCGGGCTCGCCCTTGGCTGTTGTCTCCTACCTCCAGACTACGGGGGACCTCCTTCACTCTCTGGGGTTTTCTATCAACGTGCCAAGGTCACACCTGATTCCCTCTCAGAAGCTCCTTTTCGTTGGAGCACTTCTTGATACAGCACAGTATTGGGCTTATCCTCCCGAGCAGCGAGTCCGGGATATTTGGGCTATGATACCGATGTTTCAGCCTCTATCCTGGGTTTCAGTCAGGATGACCCTGAGGCTGCTGGGTCCCATAGCCTCCCGAATGCTGCTGGTGGATCATGCCAGGTGGCATATGGGGGCTCTGCAGTGAGACATGAAGTTCCAGTGGGTGCAACATCTGGGGAACCTTTCTTATGTCGTCCAGATCTCGGAGGGCACTGATCACCAATTGCAGTGGTGGCTTACGAACCAGGATTAGGTCAATGGCAGATCCCTCTCCCTTCTCCAACCAGACCTCACGGTGTTAACAGTTGCATCACTCCTCGGATGGAGCGGCCACATGGGAGAGGCAGAGATCAGAGGCCTTCTGGATCTCTGGTCGATCTATCTTGCACTGAAAGCATTCCTTCTTTCTCTCAAGGGGAGAGTAGTGCAGATGTTCACAGAGAACACCACCGCCATGTGGTACTGCAACAAGCAGGGCAGCGTGGGGTCGTGGACACTATGGGCCAGATTTAGGACACCAAATACCGGTCGGTAACGGCCGATTTCGGCAGTTACCGACCGGTATTTGGTTTTTGAGATGTAGGGGGCCCAAATTTTAACGAATCGGTAAATTTACCGATTCGGTAAAATACCGAATCGATAAATTTACCGAATCAGTAAATCTAGATGTAAGTGGCACTTAAAATAGTGCCACAGGCCCTTAAGAATTCGTTATTTACCATGAAATACAATTTCATGGTAAATAAAGAATTCCTGTGTACATGCACATCTGTGCATGTACACCTGTGCCATGTGGCACACATACATGCCCTAAGGGCATGTATGTGTGTCACATGGCACACAAGCCAGAATCAGTAGTGCAACAGGGTGTCAAAGTGACACCCTGTCCCCCTTGACAATTCGGTAATTTTACCGAACCGGTATTTACGGATTCGGTAATTGACATTGATTCCTATGGGCCTCAAGGCCCATAGGAATCAATGGCAATTACTACCAATTCGGTATTTTTTACAGAATTTTTACCTACATTGGATTTACCGATTCATAAATACCGAATCGGTAAAATTCAGTATTTATGAATCGGTGAATCCAATTTACCTACATCTAGCCCCAAGTCAAGAGGCTCTCAGCCTCTGGATGTGGCTTGAACATCAAGGCATGTCCCTAGTGGTTCAACACCTGGCAGGTTCCCTGAGCACCAAGGCGGACGAGCTCAGCCGCCGGTGCATGATGGATCACGAATGGCGTCTTCACTCAAAGGTGGCGCTAGGTCTCTTTCTGCAGTGGGTAGAGCCTTGGTTAGATCTGTTCGCCACCAATGAGAACGTGCAATGTCAGTAGTTCTGAACGTTGGAATTTCCAAAGTGGCCCTCACTCTGCTCGTAACGAGTGCAATTGCAGTCTTCTATACGCCTTTCTGCCTACACCACTTCTGCCCAGAGTGCTGAAGAAGATCAAGTGCAACTGGGCCCCACTCCTTCTTTTGGCTCCGGATTGTCTGGTATCCCAAGCTCTTGAATATGGGCAATGATCCTCTGATCAGCCTGCCTCTCCTGCCTCTTCAGGACTATCTTCTGTTGCCAGCAGCAGGGGACGATCCTCCACCCGAACCTTTCCAGCCTCCACCTCCTTGCATGGAGGTTGAGCGTCGACAGCTTTGTTTTCTTCTTTAAAAAAAAATCTTTTTATTAACCCGTAGGCCGCTGCCACGATTTCGCGGCAGTGCGGCCGTTTTAAAAAACAGGCGGGGCTGCGTCGGCCGTTGAACATGCGCAGCACCAGCCAGGTAGTGCTCCGAACGTTCAATGGCCGACGGCAGCACTTAACGGGTTAATGAAAATAATGCAACGTTTACGTCATAACCATCATGAGTGTAGTAATTGCTTTTCCTAGCATATACATACATTGGTGAGATTAATTATATGCAACAATGATTGACATTTCAGTACTGAATTTTCTGTACATTAGGCGAGACAGGAGGGGAGGGTACAGAAGTCGGAACACAGATGTTACCTCTACACACTTTCCATTCGCCCCATATTTGTAACAACTTTTTCAGACAGCCCCTGCCCTCATATACAGTCTTCTCCCTCATCAGGCACCAATCCATATCTGTTTTCCAAGTATCCACAGTTGGTATCCCCACAGCACTCCACATTCTGGCAATATTTTGTTTGACGACCATCAGGCCCAATCTCACCCATGTTTTTCTTTACTGCTCAGGTCTGTGGGTTCAGGCATATTTTAATGTCAAGATGTATTCGTAACCCCAGAACTTCCTTCACACTAAGTTGTACTCCCCTCCGGGGGGTGTGGCCAAGCGGAGCTGCAAAATGGCCACCTAGACAAGGGGCTCTGCCGGACGAGCATACTATCCTCAAGAAATCCTGCTTCAAACCACCCATCCTGCTGATGCTGGGCTGAATATGCGCTCCCAACGCTAAGCTGCAAATAAATACCTGCTTTTTGTGGTGCAAATCGCTGCTGGGAGACCGGGACTGCCGCTGATGACTGACGGCCTGGCTGGAGGTAGAGAGAGGCTGAGCGGAGCGCCGTGGAAGGGCCGGACCTGAGCGGCTTCAGGGATTGCGGAGGTCCGCCTCCGGCCTGCTTGTGGAGCCCAACGAAGTAAATATCCGGCGCCTGGCGGGACTTTCACGTGAGAGGGGAAGACGGTGTGGGCGCTCATCATTGCCCCCGGGGCACTGTCGGCTCCTGTCGTGGCTGCTACACTCCTGCTGAGATAAGGCCAGCAGTGGGCGGGGAGCGGACCGGAGTGCTACGCCGCTGCGGCTGCGTGTGAGGGCGGCATCTCTTTACCGTGACTGCTGCGCCGATCTGATCACTGCGGAGCTCCCCAGCGATGGCTAGCAACGTTGATCCTCCCTGGGGGCAGTATCATAAAAGGAGGCGGCTGGCGGGTCGCCGTCGGCTGCGTGTGGGCCGACCGCCCTCACAGCGGTGGTGGACGCAGGCTGCTGCGCTCTCCTGCTCGCCCCTGCATAGTTAAACACGAACGGGCGGAGCTGATGATCCGGGGACCCGCCACACAACAAAAATGGCGGATGTAGACGGCTTCGCTCCCGGCTCCCGCGAAGTGGCATGACTGCAGACTGGCTGTGATCACGCCTGGAGTGCTATATCTGTCTGCATAACCCTGCTGAAATTGAGGAGATCTGGGGTTCATGCATGTACAGTTTGCATACCAAATATTCAAGCACTGGAGCCAGAACCTGCTGTGCCTACCACATTAGCCTCTCTGTCCATCTTGACTGCTGTAACAATAGTGGTAAACATCCTACAGTACTGCACTGACATCCAGCCACTTCTATTCTTTCACGTAGTTACTTTACACACCACAAATGGTATTGCTGCAAAGCAGGTCAACAATGGGGAAAGGCGACAATAAGCAGCCAAAGCTTACTTTTGACAAGCGTTCCACTCGCACTGAGGAAGGTGATACCATTTCACAAACAGTGGTGCCGGAGACACAGCTGGAGCACGACCAGGACGACAATGTAAAAACAATGCTGCGCAAAGTGAGAGGTTACCTGAAAGAAATTGACGCCAAAATTGACTCTCTTGCAGTCAGAATGGACCATGTCTTGCGTAAAGTTGACAAACACAAGGCGCAATTGACGAAGCTGGAAAAATGAGTTTCAGACACTGACGATCAGCAAGCCGCAACACACAACAATCTCCTGCAGATGGACAAGGTTCTGGAGGTTATAAAGGCACGGAATGAAGACCTCAAAGCCCGGTCACGGAGAAATAACGTTTGAATAACGGATGTGCCGGAGTCCACGGACATATCAAATATGGAGAAATACGTTGATAGTATGTTCGGGACGGACCTCTCAGCTATGTTCCTGATAGAACGGGCCCATCGTACCCTGGGACCCCGGCCCCCACCGGGTGCCCCCCCCCCGAGACCCATTTTGGCCCGCCTACTTAATTACAGGGACCGGGACACTGTTCTACGATTAGTGCGAAAACGTGGCGAACTATATATATATTTTTTTTTGCAGAGTTTTATATACCGCGAACTAGACCCCAACCAAATCAGGTATCAGAGCGCTTTACATATCACCAGTTACGTTACATGGGGACACACATTCATTTTAGGCACTGGGAGATTAAGTGATTTGCCCAGAATCACAGGAGGTTTTTGGCGTCGTTACCGAGACTCGAACCCAGATCCCCAGATCCCCAGGTCCGAGGTCGAGCGCCCTAGCCGTTAGGCCAACTCCTCTCCCCGCAGAACAATGTCATCACCTTGTATCCCGATTTCACGCAGGTGGTTCAAGCTGCAAGAAGGGTGTTTCTACCGGCCAAAATATTCTTGCAGAAGGCAGGACTTAAATATGCCATTCTGTTTCCCGCAAAGCTTTGTGTTCAGGCAAACGGCAAATCCCTCTTTTTCACAGAAGCTAGTGTTGCGATGAAATACGCTAAGCAGCAGTCAAGACAACAAAGGGACCAAAAGCAGGACACAGACACACAGGCATGGAGCCAGCTAAGTGGTAATGACTAATGCCTTTATCTCATCATAGTTTTATGTACGGCAGTGCCTTACTCCCTTTAAAAATATGAGAGGCCCTATCTAATATGTTGTGTTAGTCCAGCTGAATATTGGCAGGAAAAGTATTTTGGTAGTGGTTCATGACGCTTGGCCACACTGTTACTTTGAGACGGGGACGTAAGCCCGCAACCTCACGCCCCTCTGGGATGATACCCTTGTTTATCTAAATCTGGAACTGTTAGAATCGGGGGTGGATAGTTCGGAAACTCAACTTGATTGGGGGATTGGAGTGGGAGGCGAGAGGGAAGGGACTTTTTGTAATTGTTTGTAGTTCATTACAATGTGCTTCATTTTTTAGTTCTGTACCACTTACAACTGGGCATGGCATACACCCTTCAAGAGGCCTACTGATACACTGGGAAACGCCACGAACCATGAAGACATAGTTTATAACAAGGGATAAACACTCTTTGGCACATTTATGTCTGCTCTAACATGTCTAACATGGAATGTGCACGGTCTATATGACCATAGAAGGGCACAATACAATCCCATCTTTCGGGACATTCGGCTGTGATATGTCTCCTCCAGGAGACGCACCTGAAGGCAACTACCTGTAATAGGCTGCGGTCTAACAGATGGAGTGAAATATTTACATCATGCTACTTTAAATACTCCTGTGGAGTGGCGACTTTAATTAAAAGAGGTACCCCATGGACAACCCAGAAAGTAGTTAGTGATACAGAGGGACGGTATGTGCTGGTGTTGGGAATGCTTTTCCATAGGCAGGTTCTAATTGCTAATGTTTATGGGCCAAACCTGGACGATCCCTCCTTCTATCAGAAGCTGTGGCAGGCCATACAGTCCATTGAAGACGCAGGGTTGCTCTGGGGAGGGGACTTTAACACTGTAATGTCCACTGGAAATGACCGGGTGGGAGCTTCACAAAAAAAAAAGAAGTGTACTCCCCTCCAGTATTTTCCGACATGTTTACACTCCCACAGTATATGAGGAAACGTACCCTCTTGACCACACTGCCGCCAGCACCCCGGATCTTCCCTGTTACCCATCTTGACCAGTGTCAGCCCTGTCACATATATCCTGTGGAGTATCTTTAATTGTATCAGTCTTAGTCTGGCGGAAATCACCCACCTCCCTGGGAGAGGCCATTACCTCTTGCCATTCATCTTTGTCTAATTCGGAAATGTCTCTCTCCCAGTACCTGCGGATTTTTGCCAGGGGTCAGGAGCATGCCCACGACCCCAAGTTGTGCTCCGACTGCCGAACCATGAATCCAAAATCTTTGCAGGAGCGGTCCTGAAAGCTTCTCGAGGCCTGGCATTCGGTTCCATATCGCTCGAGGTCCTGGCCGTGTAGGAGGTTGAGGAACCGGTTGCGGACCCAGCATCATTCCTCTTACAAGTCTTCACACTCGGTCAGCTAAGTCAAAACAAAAGAAGAAGTCGAAGAAGCATCGTCGCTCTTTAACTTCTCCCTGTCCATCGGCCGATGCAATGAGGGATGAGGGTGGTGCCCCTCCTGCAGCTCAGCGTGCGGAGTCCGGATGGTCAACTTTGGGCTTTCCCCCCTTTCCGGGACCTGGAACGACCCCTGCCCAGCTTCGTCAATTCTGCAAAGCGATGCACGCCATCTTTGGGCAGCCCGACTCCGCCGGCGCGGCTTTGGGCCACGCGGACCCGGCTGGTGGCCCTGGGCCTTCGACACCGGCGCCTCCGGCCTCGGCACCTCAGGGTCCCCTTAGATCCAAGCCTGGATTCGGATCAGCGCCAGTCAACCTTGTGACCCCTCCCCGGGCCGATTCTACCGGCACCAGGTCCGCAGCAGATGTCAACCCTGGCCTCCACCTGAATGTAGACAGGGAGCCGGACCGGTGTCGACCAACGCCATATCTGGCGCCGACGGGTACTTTGAGACCAGATTGGCAGCCAGACGAGGGTGAGTAGGACTGGAAGGGGTCTGGAGACCCTCTAACTGACCAGTTAGGTTATGAACCAGACTGAAGAGAGGAACTGGGGGAAGCCAATGGTCTGGAAACCTCACCAGACCTTGGCATGTTGTCTCCGCCTCCCGTGGCTTCGGAGGAGGGAGCGTCTTATGCAGTGGGTATGCCATGAGCACTTTCAGTTTACCGTGCTCCCCTTTGGCCTTACCTGTGCATCTCGGGTGATCACGAAAGTAATGACGGTGGTCGCAGCTCATCTGCGCAGATCAGGGGTTCCAGTCTTCCCCTATCTTTTTGTTTAAATCTTTTTATTAACAGTTTTGCACATATTTCAATATAACATACAGTCAGAGCAGCGCTCATACATCATTTGGAAAAATAAATAAAGGTGATTGCCAACAGCACGATGCACACCGCCCAACATTAACAGGAAAGACAGATGTGTATATTATGGTGAGCACATCCAATCATGAGTAAATATCCCTAGACAGGGCGGAGCAGTGCTGGTAAGTCACACCACCGGGTGGCATGCAAACGATTTAGGCATAGTGCAGTTTGAACCCGACTAGGGACATAGCGTACAACTAAAGGAGGACAACATAAGCCAAGGAAGGGAAAGGAAAGTCGCTTGAGACCTGCTTCCACATCTAATGTAGCCGGGGAGCCAAAGCTGTCAGGGACTAGTGGTAATGAAGTTCTGGATCTGAGGGGCTATGTCAGCTTGGGTGTCAGTACTACTCATCACTCATGCCTGCTGGGGGTGTACACTGATTCCCGACCCCAGGTGACATGTTCAGGTCCCTTGTGCGAGTGATCATTTCCTGGAGCTTGGAAACCATTGTGTCCCACTGAGGCGCTAGGGGAAATTTACGAACGCCAAGTAGGTCCTCTCTTCACAGTGCCACTCCCTCCAACCTAGCCCAATTAAGCAGGGATCGGCGCCAAGCAACCGGGTGAGGCGACAGAGGGGACTTCCATTGCCTGGTGATCAATCGTTTGCCCGGTATTAGGCCCAGGTCTAGAAATCGTGCGGCGGTTCTTTGGCTTTTGTTTCTGCTAAAGAGGTGCAGTACATGGGCTTCCCAATTAGGGGGAATGGCTTGGGTGGTGCAAGTTGCTAGAGTGATTGTCACATTGTTCTAGTAGTCCGTGAAGACCGGACAACACCAGAACATGTGGAGAATGTCGGCATCTAATTACTGGCAATGGGGACAAGCCATGTCTGTGCAAAGGAAGTATCTATTGATTTGAGCTGGAGTAAGGTAAGCCCCATGCAGTACAAAGAATTGGATTGGTTTGAACCGTTGATTATGGGACTACAGCCCATTCTCTATCTGTAAATGCCCTTTCCAGGGCCCCCTCCCAATGATGTTGAAGCAGAGTTAGGTCCACCACCGTGTGTTGCGGGAGGGAAGATGCGAACCAGCGTGTGAGGTGCCCTCCTGTCCCCATCACATGGAGGTATTGCAAAGTGTGGTGCCTCAGAGGTGTCTGAGTGAGTGTACCCCATTTTTTCCATAAAGAGGCAATGATTGTTCTATGCAGTAGAAAATGCCTAGGATGCAGGTTCCCCTCCGCTATGAGTTTCTGGTATGGGATGAGAGTGCCATCTTGGAAAAGGTCTCCCATGTCCTGTGTTCCCTCCGAGGTCCAGTGATGTAACTTAGTCAATGTCGTGTAGGTGTTCCCTCATGGGTTTCCCAGCAATGGGATAGCAGTTGCATATGGGATGGTGGGGATGGTGGTTCTAGTAAGAAGAAGACACCTATGGCAGTCTTCCACTATCTTTGTCAGGCTCTGCTTTCTGACCTCTTCGGAGCTGTGCTGAATTACCTATAACCTCCCCTATGAATCGCCTCAGAGTCCGAAGTATATAACACAGACTACTAAGTAAGTCCAACCGGGGAGGGAAAGGAAGGGGACAGCGGGGAGGGAGATCTGCAATGACAAATGAAAGGTATTTAGAAACACCCACCGTACCTTCCACTGCTATCCCACTTGCCTGTGCCCCTTAAAGCCAACACTTCAAACAAGCCCCCCACATAGCTGAAAAGGAAAATACAATTGACTATTCCATAGGAGACTAGAAGGCACCAGAGATTCTACCCAGCTGTAGGAGAGGAACAGAAAGGCATACAATGAGATCATGCAATCCAATGAGAGCTATGTTATAATCAATGAGGTCCACCACACATACCAAAGTTATGAACGAATGCACTTCAATGCGTTAGATTAAATCTCTTTGAATAGCCCCTCATGTGTCTCCTGTTTTGGGGATATAAAAGACAAACAACGATGTGTAAGGAAATCCAAAGAACAAATGAGCAGAATGAGTTACAGGATCGTCAACACTGTCTGCTGGTGCGGATGTGCGTTATTGTACGAGTGTTCTGAACACACCCATAGCCCTTAGCACATTTAACCGCTGACCAAGAAATACGCCTGTGTATGTGATCGTTAGGATGCAAGCGCTGTAGTTCCCCGGCAACACCAAAGTTAACGGCACTTTGGTAAACGGGGTAAAGTTTTGCAAGAACAAACCATCCGGTCCGCTGTTAAGCTAGTTCACTCTCAGCCGAGAGGAGAATTGTCTGATCAGAGCACCACACAGGAAATGTGGCCCGCAGCTCCGATAACAAGAAAGTTACCAACTAAATACCAACAAGGTGTCAAGGCTCCGCGGGGGTAAGACCCTCTATCTTACCGCATCTTCAGGCATACCAACCGACTGCAAGGTACTTTAAACGAATAATCGGCACTGCCGATTCCGTGTAAGGCTCTTTTACTTCCGGGGATGTGCGCGCAGCGCGCGTCACCTGCGTGACGTGCCGCCTAGCATGATGGGTATTGTAGTTCTGTGCCTTTCCGATGCCCTTTACTGCGCACTATCCGAATTGACGCACTATACTCGTGCGAGTCTTGACAGTACATCCCCCTTCACAAAGGGCGAGGACCGGCAGCAGGTTTGGCCGGATACAAACGATGGAACTTGGCAACCAGCCCGGGAGCATGCACAGCCCTAGCAGGCTCCCAGGAATTTTCTTCCGGCCCATATCCCTTCCAGGAAATCAGATAACGCAAACGACCCCTCACCCATTTGGAATCAATTATACTCTGCACTTCATACTCCTGGTCATGCTGCACCCAAATAGGCAGGGGTACACGGCGACCCGGGCACCGAGAGGGTTTAAGGAGAGACACATGGAAAACTGGGTGTATCCTGAAGTGCGCCGGAAGGCGCAGCTGAACAGCCACAGGGTTTATATGCCTCACAACCCTATAGGGCCCAATAAACCGGTGATTGAACACACTATACCTCTTGAATTTGATGTATTTGGGGGATAACCACACCAAATCCCCCTTCTGGTACACAGGGTTGGGCCTACCGTGTTTATCAGCCTGCACCTTGTAACGGGCCTTGGCTCGCAGCAGGTTCTTGCGTGTAGCAAGGAGCACCTTGCGGACACGCAACAATCTCTCCCTGACGTCTGGCAGCTTGGTATTCGTGTTTGGCAACAACATAGGGTTAAACCGGGGATGATGCCCATATGTACTAAAGAAAGGTGTGTGCATAGTGGATGAATGTTGAGTACTGTTGTAGGCAATTTCCGCTACCCACAACCAATCTACCCAAGAATCGGAGTTGTTCTGCATGTAACAACGGAGATATTGTTTCAGGGTCTGGTTCAGCCTCTCTGTCTGACCATCTGTTTGTGGGTGGAAACTGGTTGACAAGGATGTTGCAATCTGAAGTTCTGAACACCAAGTTTTCCAAAATCTAGCGGTGAATTGGTCCCCCCTATCTGACACTATATCCCTCAGGAGCCCGTGCAACCTAACAATGTTCACAAGAAGAAGGTGAGCCAGAGTGCCTGCTGTGGGAACCTGATTACAAGCTATGAAGTGCCCCATTTTAGTTAAGTAATCGACCACTACCACTATAACTCTTTTCCCATGGTCTTTTGGGAGGCCTACAATGAAATCCACTGAGAACCTGTCCCATGGGTGATCTGGCGTGGGCAAGGGTTGTAACAACCCCTGAGGTTGTTGTTGATCGCTTTTCATTTGATTGCACTTCGTGCATTCTTTCACCCATTTCTGAATATCCTGTCTGATGGAAGGCCACCAGAATTGTCTCACTGCCTTCTCTAGAGTTTTCATATATCCCATGTGCCCTGCACAGGGAACGTCGTGACACCAGGAAAACACAGTTTTGCGCAAAACGTACGTAGGGACGAGGACTTGCGTTCCTCTCAAAGGTAATCCTTGTTTTACAATCCATTCAGGGTGATGCCTAATCCAGGTCCTCCATACACAGGGTTGTACTCCATTCCTCACACCCATCAGAAAATCTCGGGTTCTGGTAACACAGATGACCTTATAAGGGTCTAGAATGGCCCTAACCGGTTTTGTGGTGTGTAGGGTTGGGTTTTCTTGTCTTGTTAGGGCGTCCGCTTTCCTGTTATGAGTACCGGGTCTGAAGGTAACAATAAACCGGAACTCCTCAAAAAACAACATCCAGCGTAGTTGTCTTGGGGAAGTTGTCATGCAGCCCGCATGAACTGTAGATTTCTATGGTCAGAATATACTGTGACCTGGTGTTTCGCTCCCAACAACCAATGCCTCCACTCCAAGAAAGCGTCTCGAATGGCTAGCAGCTCCTTCTCTGCGATGGTATAGTTGTACTCGGCTGGACTGAGTTTCTTGGACATGTATGCGATGGGAAGTAACAGGCCGGACGTTTCTTCTCTCTGTGATAATACCGCACCCAGTGCGGCTTCGGACGCATCTGCCTCCACTACGAAAGGAAGTTCAGGATTTGCGTAGATCAATACTGGTGCCGTGGAAAAAGAGGCTTTCAACCGGTCAAAAGCTTCCTGTGCTTCCCTGTCCCATACAAAAGGTTTGTTTTTTCTCGTGAGTCTGGTCAGAGGAGTCACCATACCAGAAAATCCATGAATGAAGCGCCTGTAAAAGTTGGCGAACCCCAACAGGCTCTGGATATCCTTGACGTTACAGGGACGTGGCCACTCTTTTATCGCCTGGACCTTACGTTCCGCCATCACTTGTCCTGAGGGGGTGAGCATCACTCCAAGGAACTCCACCGTTGTCATATGGAATTCGCACTTGGTAATTTTACAGTATAAGCGGTGCTTCAGTAATGCACGTAGCACCGAACTCACGTGTTTCACATGTTCTTCAATTGAGTTAGAATAGACAAGAATATCGTCAATATATACGACAACATGGTGATCCAGAAACTCCCTCAATACATTGTTTAAGAAGAATTGAAATGCAGCCGGGGCATTACATAAGCCGAAGGGCATCACCAAGTACTCGTAAAGCCCGTACCGCGTCTTGAATGCTGTCTTCCATTCATCACCTTGACGTATACGTACAAGGTGATATGCGTCTCGTAGGTCCAGCTTGGTATACACTTTAGCCGCTCGTACCTGTTCTAACAGAACAGGGATCAAAGGTAAAGGGTATTGATTCTTTATTGTGATCGTATTCAACGCCCTGTAATCGATGCAAAATAATTACAAAAAGGGGGTGGTGATGGACAGAGTATCTGAGTTAATCAGAACACTCCTACCCAGTCAACAGATCAGGGCTTGATCCATCACCGTTTTTTAGCTCACTGCACCATCTCAGTTCAGAACCTGGCTATATGCAAATTAGTCTGTCCCTGGCCCAGTGCATCATGGGAACAGGGCAGACCAAACTACCAAGCCAATTCTTCACTGGAAAGGAAACAAGCTTCCGGGGACCGGTTTCTGGCATTACAGCCGTCTTCGGCCCGGCTTGCTTGAATCCTGATGGTGCAATGAGCAAGGGACTCATGTCTGAGCATACCCTTCCACACTCATGGTGGCCAAAATAATTACAAAAAGGGGGTGGTGATGGACAGAGTATCTGAGTTAATCAGAACACTCCTACCCAGTCAACAGATCAGGGCTTGATCCATCACCGTTTTTTAGCTCACTGCACCATCCCAGTTCAGAACCTGGCTATATGCAAATTAGTCTGTCCCTGGCCCAGTGCATCATGGGAACAGGGCAGACCAAACTACCTAGCCAATTCTTCACTGGAAAGGAAACAAGCTTCCGGGGACCGGTTTCTGGCATTACAGCCGTCTTCGGCCCGGCTTGCTTGAATCCTGATGGTGCAATGAGCAAGGGACTCATGTCTGAGCACACCCTTCCACACTCATGGTGGCCAAAATAATTACAAAAAGGGGGTGGTGATGGACAGAGTATCTGAGTTAATCAGAACACTCCTACCCAGTCAACAGATCAGGGCTTGATCCATCACCGTTTTTTAGCTCACTGCACCATCCCAGTTCAGAACCTGGCTATATGCAAATTAGTCTGTCCCTGGCCCAGTGCATGATGGGAACAGGGCAGACCAAACTACCAAGCCAATTCTTCACTGGAAAGGAAACAAGCTTCCGGGGACCGGTTTCTGGCATTACAGCCGTCTTCGGCCCGGCTTGCTTGAATCCTGATGGTGCAATGAGCAAGGGACTCATGTCTGAGCACACCCTTCCACACTCATGGTGGCCAAAATAATTACAAAAAGGGGGTGGTGATGGACAGAGTATCTGAGTTAATCAGAACACTCCTACCCAGTCAACAGATCAGGGCTTGATCCATCGCCGTTTTTTAGCTCACTGCACCATCCCAGTTCAGAACCTGGCTATATGCAAATTAGTCTGTCCCTGGCCCAGTGCATCATGGGAACAGGGCAGACCAAACTACCAAGCCAATTCTTCACTGGAAAGGAAACAAGCTTCCGGGGACCGGTTTCTGGCATTACAGCCGTCTTCGGCCCGGCTTGCTTGAATCCTGATGGTGCAACGAGCAAGGGACTCATGTCTGAGCATACCCTCCCACACTCATGGTGGCCAAAATAATTACAAAAAGGGGGTGGTGATGGACAGAGTATCTGAGTTAATCAGAACACTCCTACCCAGTCAACAGATCAGGGCTTGATCCATCACCGTTTTTTAGCTCACTGCACCATCCCAGTTCAGAACCTGGCTATATGCATATTAGTCTGTCCCTGGCCCAGTGCATCATGGGAACAGGGCAGACCAAACTACCAAGCCAATTCTTCACTGGAAAGGAAACAAGCTTCCGGGGACCGGTTTCTGGCATTACAGCCGTCTTCGGCCCGGCTTGCTTGAATCCTGATGGTGCAATGAGCAAGGGACTCATGTCTGAGCATACCCTTCCACACTCATGGTGGCCAAAATAATTACAAAAAGGGGGTGGTGATGGACAGAGTATCTGAGTTAATCAGAACACTCCTACCCAGTCAACAGATCAGGGCTTGATCCATCACCGTTTTTTAGCTCACTGCACCATCCCAGTTCAGAACCTGGCTATATGCAAATTAGTCTGTCCCTGGCCCAGTGCATCATGGGAACAGGGCAGACCAAACTACCAAGCCAATTCTTCACTGGAAAGGAAACAAGCTTCCGGAGACCGGTTTCTGGCATTACAGCCGTCTTCGGCCCGGCTTGCTTGAATCCTGATGGTGCAATGAGCAAGGGACTCATGTCTGAGCATACCCTTCCACACTCATGGTGGCCAAAATAATTACAAAAAGGGGGTGCTGATGGACAGAGTATCTGAGTTAATCAGAACACTCCTACCCAGTCAACAGATCAGGGCTTGATCCATCACCGTTTTTTAGCTCACTGCACCATCCCAGTTCAGAACCTGGCTATATGCAAATTAGTCTGTCCCTGGCCCAGTGCATCATGGGAACAGGGCAGACCAAACTACCAAGCCAATTCTTCACTGGAAAGGAAACAAGCTTCCGGGGACCGGTTTCTGGCATTACAGCCGTCTTCGGCCCGGCTTGCTTGAATCCTGATGGTGCAATGAGCAAGGGACTCATGTCTGAGCATACCCTTCCACACTCATGGTGGCCAAAATAATTACAAAAAGGGGGTGGTGATGGACAGAGTATCTGAGTTAATCAGAACACTCCTACCCAGTCAACAGATCAGGGCTTGATCCATCACCGTTTTTTAGCTCACTGCACCATCCCAGTTCAGAACCTGGCTATATGCAAATTAGTCTGTCCCTGGCCCAGTGCATCATGGGAACAGGGCAGACCAAACTACCAAGCCAATTCTTCACTGGAAAGGAAACAAGCTTCCGGGGACCGGTTTCTGGCATTACAGCCGTCTTCGGCCCGGCTTGCTTGAATCCTGATGGTGCAATGACCAAGGGACTCATGTCTGAGCATACCCTTCCACACTCATGGTGGCCAAAATAATTACAAAAAGGGGGTGGTGATGGACAGAGTATCTGAGTTAATCAGAACACTCCTACCCAGTCAACAGATCAGGGCTTGATCCATCACCGTTTTTTAGCTCACTGCACCATCCCAGTTCAGAACCTGGCTATATGCAAATTAGTCTGTCCCTGGCCCAGTGCATCATGGGAACAGGGCAGACCAAACTACCAAGCCAATTCTTCACTGGAAAGGAAACAAGCTTCCGGGGACCGGTTTCTGGCATTACAGCCGTCTTCGGCCCGGCTTGCTTGAATCCTGATGGTGCAATGAGCAAGGGACTCATGTCTGAGCATACCCTTCCACACTCATGGTGGCCAAAATAATTACAAAAAGGGGGTGGTGATGGACAGAGTATCTGAGTTAATCAGAACACTCCTACCCAGTCAACAGATCAGGGCTTGATCCATCACCGTTTTTTAGCTCACTGCACCATCCCAGTTCAGAACCTGGCTATATGCAAATTAGTCTGTCCCTGGCCCAGTGCATCATGGGAACAGGGCAGACCAAACTACCAAGCCAATTCTTCACTGGAAAGGAAACAAGCTTCCGGGGACCGGTTTCTGGCATTACAGCCGTCTTCGGCCCGGCTTGCTTGAATCCTGATGGTGCAATGACCAAGGGACTCATGTCTGAGCATACCCTTCCACACTCATGGTGGCCAAAATAATTACAAAAAGGGGGTGGTGATGGACAGAGTATCTGAGTTAATCAGAACACTCCTACCCAGTCAACAGATCAGGGCTTGATCCATCACCGTTTTTTAGCTCACTGCACCATCCCAGTTCAGAACCTGGCTATATGCAAATTAGTCTGTCCCTGGCCCAGTGCATCATGGGAACAGGGCAGACCAAACTACCAAGCCAATTCTTCACTGGAAAGGAAACAAGCTTCCGGGGACCGGTTTCTGGCATTACAGCCGTCTTCGGCCCGGCTTGCTTGAATCCTGATGGTGCAATGAGCAAGGGACTCATGTCTGAGCATACCCTTCCACACTCATGGTGGCCAAAATAATTACAAAAAGGGGGTGGTGATGGACAGAGTATCTGAGTTAATCAGAACACTCCTACCCAGTCAACAGATCAGGGCTTGATCCATCACCGTTTTTTAGCTCACTGCACCATCCCAGTTCAGAACCTGGCTATATGCAAATTAGTCTGTCCCTGGCCCAGTGCATCATGGGAACAGGGCAGACCAAACTACCAAGCCAATTCTTCACTGGAAAGGAAACAAGCTTCCGGGGACCGGTTTCTGGCATTACAGCCGTCTTCGGCCCGGCTTGCTTGAATCCTGATGGTGCAACGAGCAAGGGACTCATGTCTGAGCATACCCTTCCACACTCATGGTGGCCAAAATAATTACAAAAAGGGGGTGGTGATGGACAGAGTATCTGAGTTAATCAGAACACTCCTACCCAGTCAACAGATCAGGGCTTGATCCATCACCGTTTTTTAGCTCACTGCACCATCCCAGTTCAGAACCTGGCTATATGCAAATTAGTCTGTCCCTGGCCCAGTGCATCATGGGAACAGGGCAGACCAAACTACCAAGCCAATTCTTCACTGGAAAGGAAACAAGCTTCCGGGGACCGGTTTCTGGCATTACAGCCGTCTTCGGCCCGGCTTGCTTGAATCCTGATGGTGCAATGAGCAAGGGACTCATGTCTGAGCATACCCTTCCACACTCATGGTGGCCAAAATAATTACAAAAAGGGGGTGGTGATGGACAGAGTATCTGAGTTAATCAGAACACTCCTACCCAGTCAACAGATCAGGGCTTGATCCATCACCGTTTTTTAGCTCACTGCACCATCCCAGTTCAGAACCTGGCTATATGCAAATTAGTCTGTCCCTGGCCCAGTGCATCATGGGAACAGGGCAGACCAAACTACCAAGCCAATTCTTCACTGGAAAGGAAACAAGCTTCCGGGGACCGGTTTCTGGCATTACAGCCGTCTTCGGCCCGGCTTGCTTGAATCCTGATGGTGCAATGAGCAAGGGACTCATGTCTGAGCATACCCTTCCACACTCATGGTGGCCAAAATAATTACAAAAAGGGGGTGGTGATGGACAGAGTATCTGAGTTAATCAGAACACTCCTACCCAGTCAACAGATCAGGGCTTGATCCATAACCTTTTCTTAGCTCACTGCACCATCCCAGTTCAGAACCTGGCTATATGCAAATTAGTCTGTCCCTGGCCCAGTGCATCATGGGAACAGGGCAGACCAAACTACCAAGCCAATTCTTCACTGGAAAGGAAACAAGCTTCCGGGGACCGGTTTCTGGCATTACAGCCGTCTTCGGCCCGGCTTGCTTGAATCCTGATGGTGCAATGAGCAAGGGACTCATGTCTGAGCATACCCTTCCACACTCATGGTGGCCAAAATAATTACAAAAAGGGGGTGGTGATGGACAGAGTATCTGAGTTAATCAGAACACTCCTACCCAGTCAGCAGATCAGGGCTTGATCCATCACCGTTTTTTAGCTCACTGCACCATCCCAGTTCAGAACCTGGCTATATGCAAATTAGTCTGTCCCTGGCCCAGTGCATCATGGGAACAGGGCAGACCAAACTACCAAGCCAATTCTTCACTGGAAAGGAAACAAGCTTCCGGGGACCGGTTTCTGGCATTACAGCCGTCTTCGGCCCGGCTTGCTTGAATCCTGATGGTGCAATGAGCAAGGGACTCATGTCTGAGCATACCCTTCCACACTCATGGTGGCCAAAATAATTACAAAAAGGGGGTGGTGATGGAAAGAGTATCTGAGTTAATCAGAACACTCCTACCCAGTCAACAGATCAGGGCTTGATCCATCACCGTTTTTTAGCTCACTGCACCATCCCAGTTCAGAACCTGGCTATATGCAAATTAGTCTGTCCCTGGCCCAGTGCATCATGGGAACAGGGCAGACCAAACTACCAAGCCAATTCTTCACTGGAAAGGAAACAAGCTTCCGGGGACCGGTTTCTGGCATTACAGCCGTCTTCGGCCCGGCTTGCTTGAATCCTGATGGTGCAATGAGCAAGGGACTCATGTCTGAGCATACCCTTCCACACTCATGGTGGCCAAAATAATTACAAAAAGGGGGTGGTGATGGACAGAGTATCTGAGTTAATCAGAACACTCCTACCCAGTCAACAGATCAGGGCTTGATCCATCACCGTTTTTTAAGCTCACTGCACCATCCCAGTTCAGAACCTGGCTATATGCAAATTAGTCTGTCCCTGGCCCAGTGCATCATGGGAACAGGGCAGACCAAACTACCAAGCCAATTCTTCACTGGAAAGGAAACAAGCTTCCGGGGACCGGTTTCTGGCATTACAGCCGTCTTCGGCCCGGCTTGCTTGAATCCTGATGGTGCAATGAGCAAGGGACTCATGTCTGAGCATACCCTTCCACACTCATGGTGGCCAAAATAATTACAAAAAGGGGGTGGTGATGGACAGAGTATCTGAGTTAATCAGAACACTCCTACCCAGTCAACAGATCAGGGCTTGATCCATCACCGTTTTTTGGCTCACTGCACCATCCCAGTTCAGAACCTGGCTATATGCAAATTAGTCTGTCCCTGGCCCAGTGCATCATGGGAACAGGGCAGACCAAACTACCAAGCCAATTCTTCACTGGAAAGGAAACAAGCTTCCGGGGACCGGTTTCTGGCATTACAGCCGTCTTCGGCCCGGCTTGCTTGAATCCTGATGGTGCAATGAGCAAGGGACTCATGTCTGAGCATACCCTTCCACACTCATGGTGGCCAAAATAATTACAAAAAGGGGGTGGTGATGGACAGAGTATCTGAGTTAATCAGAACACTCCTACCCAGTCAACAGATCAGGGCTTGATCCATCACCGTTTTTTAGCTCACTGCACCATCCCAGTTCAGAACCTGGCTATATGCAAATTAGTCTGTCCCTGGCCCAGTGCATCATGGGAACAGGGCAGACCAAACTACCAAGCCAATTCTTCACTGGAAAGGAAACAAGCTTCCGGGGACCGGTTTCTGGCATTACAGCCGTCTTTGGCCCGGCTTGCTTGAATCCTGATGGTGCAATGAGCAAGGGACTCATGTCTGAGCATACCCTTCCACACTCATGGTGGCCAAAATAATTACAAAAAGGGGGTGGTGATGGACAGAGTATCTGAGTTAATCAGAACACTCCTACCCAGTCAACAGATCAGGGCTTGATCCATCACCGTTTTTTAGCTCACTGCACCATCCCAGTTCAGAACCTGGCTATATGCAAATTAGTCTGTCCCTGGCCCAGTGCATCATGGGAACAGGGCAGACCAAACTACCAAGCCAATTCTTCACTGGAAAGGAAACAAGCTTCCGGGGACCGGTTTCTGGCATTACAGCCGTCTTCGGCCCGGCTTGCTTGAATCCTGATGGTGCAATGAGCAAGGGACTCATGTCTGAGCATACCCTTCCACACTCATGGTGGCCAAAATAATTACAAAAAGGGGGAGGTGATGGACAGAGTATCTGAGTTAATCAGAACACTCCTACCCAGTCAACAGATCAGGGCTTGATCCATCACCGTTTTTTAGCTCACTGCACCATCCCAGTTCAGAACCTGGCTATATGCAAATTAGTCTGTCCCTGGCCCAGTGCATCATGGGAACAGGGCAGACCAAACTACCAAGCCAATTCTTCACTGGAAAGGAAACAAGCTTCCGGGGACCGGTTTCTGGCATTACAGCCGTCTTCGGCCCGGCTTGCTTGAATCCTGATGGTGCAACGAGCAAGGGACTCATGTCTGAGCATACCCTTCCACACTCATGGTGGCCAAAATAATTACAAAAAGGGGGTGGTGATGGACAGAGTATCTGAGTTAATCAGAACACTCCTACCCAGTCAACAGATCAGGGCTTGATCCATCACCGTTTTTTAGCTCACTGCACCATCCCAGTTCAGAACCTGGCTATATGCAAATTAGTCTGTCCCTGGCCCAGTGCATCATGGGAACAGGGCAGACCAAACTACCAAGCCAATTCTTCACTGGAAAGGAAACAAGCTTCCGGGGACCGGTTTCTGGCATTACAGCCGTCTTCGGCCCGGCTTGCTTGAATCCTGATGGTGCAATGAGCAAGGGACTCATGTCTGAGCATACCCTTCCACACTCATGGTGGCCAAAATAATTACAAAAAGGGGGTGGTGATGGACAGAGCATCTGAGTTAATCAGAACACTCCTACCCAGTCAACAGATCAGGGCTTGATCCATCACCGTTTTTTAGCTCACTGCACCATCCCAGTTCAGAACCTGGCTATATGCAAATTAGTCTGTCCCTGGCCCAGTGCATCATGGGAACAGGGCAGACCAAACTACCAAGCCAATTCTTCACTGGAAAGGAAACAAGCTTCCGGGGACCGGTTTCTGGCATTACAGCCGTCTTCGGCCCGGCTTGCTTGAATCCTGATGGTGCAACGAGCAAGGGACTCATGTCTGAGCATACCCTTCCACACTCATGGTGGCCAAAATAATTACAAAAAGGGGGTGGTGATGGACAGAGTATCTGAGTTAATCAGAACACTCCTACCCAGTCAACAGATCAGGGCTTGATCCATCACCGTTTTTTAGCTCACTGCACCATCCCAGTTCAGAACCTGGCTATATGCAAATTAGTCTGTCCCTGGCCCAGTGCATCATGGGAACAGGGCAGACCAAACTACCAAGCCAATTCTTCACTGGAAAGGAAACAAGCTTCCGGGGACCGGTTTCTGGCATTACAGCCGTCTTCGGCCCGGCTTGCTTGAATCCTGATGGTGCAATGAGCAAGGGACTCATGTCTGAGCATACCCTTCCACACTCATGGTGGCCAAAATAATTACAAAAAGGGGGTGGTGATGGACAGAGTATCTGAGTTAATCAGAACACTCCTACCCAGTCAACAGATCAGGGCTTGATCCATCAGCGTTTTTTAGCTCACTGCACCATCCCAGTTCAGAACCTGGCTATATGCAAATTAGTCTGTCCCTGGCCCAGTGCATCATGGGAACAGGGCAGACCAAACTACCAAGCCAATTCTTCACTGGAAAGGAAACAAGCTTCCGGGGACCGGTTTCTGGCATTACAGCCATCTTCGGCCCGGCTTGCTTGAATCCTGATGGTGCAATGAGCAAGGGACTCATGTCTGAGCATACCCTTCCACACTCATGGTGGCCAAAATAATTACAAAAAGGGGGTGGTGATGGACAGAGTATCTGAGTTAATCAGAACACTCCTACCCAGTCAACAGATCAGGGCTTGATCCATCACCGTTTTTTAGCTCACTGCACCATCCCAGTTCAGAACCTGGCTATATGCAAATTAGTCTGTCCCTGGCCCAGTGCATCATGGGAACAGGGCAGACCAAACTACCAAGCCAATTCTGCACTGGAAAGGAAACAAGCTTCCGGGGACCGGTTTCTGGCATTACAGCCGTCTTCGGCCCGGCTTGCTTGAATCCTGATGGTGCAATGAGCAAGGGACTCATGTCTGAGCATACCCTTCCACACTCATGGTGGCCAAAATAATTACAAAAAGGGGGTGGTGATGGACAGAGTATCTGAGTTAATCAGAACACTCCTACCCAGTCAACAGATCAGGGCTTGATCCATCACCGTTTTTTAGCTCACTGCACCATCCCAGTTCAGAACCTGGCTATATGCAAATTAGTCTGTCCCTGGCCCAGTGCATCATGGGAACAGGGCAGACCAAACTACCAAGCCAATTCTTCACTGGAAAGGAAACAAGCTTCCGGGGACCGGTTTCTGGCATTACAGCCGTCTTCGGCCCGGCTTGCTTGAATCCTGATGGTGCAATGAGCAAGGGACTCATGTCTGAGCATACCCTTCCACACTCATGGTGGCCAAAATAATTACAAAAAGGGGGTGGTGATGGACAGAGTATCTGAGTTAATCAGAACACTCCTACCCAGTCAACAGATCAGGGCTTGATCCATCACCGTGTTTTAGCTCACTGCACCATCCCAGTTCAGAACCTGGCTATATGCAAATTAGTCTGTCCCTGGCCCAGTGCATCATGGGAACAGGGCAGACCAAACTACCAAGCCAATTCTTCACTGGAAAGGAAACAAGCTTCCGGGGACCAGTTTCTGGCATTACAGCCGTCTTCGGCCCGGCTTGCTTGAATCCTGATGGTGCAATGAGCAAGGGACTCATGTCTGAGCATACCCTTCCACACTCATGGTGGCCAAAATAATTACAAAAAGGGGGTGGTGATGGACAGAGTATCTGAGTTAATCAGAACACTCCTACCCAGTCAACAGATCAGGGCTTGATCCATCACCGTTTTTTAGCTCACTGCACCATCCCAGTTCAGAACCTGGCTATATGCAAATTAGTCTGTCCCTGGCCCAGTGCATCATGGGAACAGGGCAGACCAAACTACCAAGCCAATTCTTCACTGGAAAGGAAACAAGCTTCCGGGGACCGGTTTCTGGCATTACAGCCGTCTTTGGCCCGGCTTGCTTGAATCCTGATGGTGCAATGAGCAAGGGACTCATGTCTGAGCATACCCTTCCACACTCATGGTGGCCAAAATAATTACAAAAAGGGGGTGGTGATGGACAGAGTATCTGAGTTAATCAGAACACTCCTACCCAGTCAACAGATCAGGGCTTGATCCATCACCGTGTTTTAGCTCACTGCACCATCCCAGTTCAGAACCTGGCTATATGCAAATTAGTCTGTCCCTGGCCCAGTGCATCATGGGAACAGGGCAGACCAAACTACCAAGCCAATTCTTCACTGGAAAGGAAACAAGCTTCCGGGGACCGGTTTCTGGCATTACAGCCGTCTTCGGCCCGGCTTGCTTGAATCCTGATGGTGCAATGAGCAAGGGACTCATGTCTGAGCATACCCTTCCACACTCATGGTGGCCAAAATAATTACAAAAAGGGGGTGGTGATGGACAGAGTATCTGAGTTAATCAGAACACTCCTACCCAGTCAACAGATCAGGGCTTGATCCATCACCGTTTTTTAGCTCACTGCACCATCCCAGTTCAGAACCTGGCTATATGCAAATTAGTCTGTCCCTGGCCCAGTGCATCATGGGAACAGGGCAGACCAAACTACCAAGCCAATTCTTCACTGGAAAGGAAACAAGCTTCCGGGGACCGGTTTCTGGCATTACAGCCGTCTTCGGCCCGGCTTGCTTGAATCCTGATGGTGCAATGAGCAAGGGACTCATGTCTGAGCATACCCTTCCACACTCATGGTGGCCAAAATAATTACAAAAAGGGGGAGGTGATGGACAGAGTATCTGAGTTAATCAGAACACTCCTACCCAGTCAACAGATCAGGGCTTGATCCATCACCGTTTTTTAGCTCACTGCACCATCCCAGTTCAGAACCTGGCTATATGCAAATTAGTCTGTCCCTGGCCCAGTGCATCATGGGAACAGGGCAGACCAAACTACCAAGCCAATTCTTCACTGGAAAGGAAACAAGCTTCCGGGGACCGGTTTCTGGCATTACAGCCGTCTTCGGCCCGGCTTGCTTGAATCCTGATGGTGCAACGAGCAAGGGACTCATGTCTGAGCATACCCTTCCACACTCATGGTGGCCAAAATAATTACAAAAAGGGGGTGGTGATGGACAGAGTATCTGAGTTAATCAGAACACTCCTACCCAGTCAACAGATCAGGGCTTGATCCATCACCGTTTTTTAGCTCACTGCACCATCCCAGTTCAGAACCTGGCTATATGCAAATTAGTCTGTCCCTGGCCCAGTGCATCATGGGAACAGGGCAGACCAAACTACCAAGCCAATTCTTCACTGGAAAGGAAACAAGCTTCCGGGGACCGGTTTCTGGCATTACAGCCGTCTTCGGCCCGGCTTGCTTGAATCCTGATGGTGCAATGAGCAAGGGACTCATGTCTGAGCATACCCTTCCACACTCATGGTGGCCAAAATAATTACAAAAAGGGGGTGGTGATGGACAGAGTATCTGAGTTAATCAGAACACTCCTACCCAGTCAACAGATCAGGGCTTGATCCATCACCGTTTTTTAGCTCACTGCACCATCCCAGTTCAGAACCTGGCTATATGCAAATTAGTCTGTCCCTGGCCCAGTGCATCATGGGAACAGGGCAGACCAAACTACCAAGCCAATTCTTCACTGGAAAGGAAACAAGCTTCCGGGGACCGGTTTCTGGCATTACAGCCGTCTTCGGCCCGGCTTGCTTGAATCCTGATGGTGCAACGAGCAAGGGACTCATGTCTGAGCATACCCTTCCACACTCATGGTGGCCAAAATAATTACAAAAAGGGGGTGGTGATGGACAGAGTATCTGAGTTAATCAGAACACTCCTACCCAGTCAACAGATCAGGGCTTGATCCATCACCGTTTTTTAGCTCACTGCACCATCCCAGTTCAGAACCTGGCTATATGCAAATTAGTCTGTCCCTGGCCCAGTGCATCATGGGAACAGGGCAGACCAAACTACCAAGCCAATTCTTCACTGGAAAGGAAACAAGCTTCCGGGGACCGGTTTCTGGCATTACAGCCGTCTTCGGCCCGGCTTGCTTGAATCCTGATGGTGCAATGAGCAAGGGACTCATGTCTGAGCATACCCTTCCACACTCATGGTGGCCAAAATAATTACAAAAAGGGGGTGGTGATGGACAGAGTATCTGAGTTAATCAGAACACTCCTACCCAGTCAACAGATCAGGGCTTGATCCATCAGCGTTTTTTAGCTCACTGCACCATCCCAGTTCAGAACCTGGCTATATGCAAATTAGTCTGTCCCTGGCCCAGTGCATCATGGGAACAGGGCAGACCAAACTACCAAGCCAATTCTTCACTGGAAAGGAAACAAGCTTCCGGGGACCGGTTTCTGGCATTACAGCCATCTTCGGCCCGGCTTGCTTGAATCCTGATGGTGCAATGAGCAAGGGACTCATGTCTGAGCATACCCTTCCACACTCATGGTGGCCAAAATAATTACAAAAAGGGGGTGGTGATGGACAGAGTATCTGAGTTAATCAGAACACTCCTACCCAGTCAACAGATCAGGGCTTGATCCATCACCGTTTTTTAGCTCACTGCACCATCCCAGTTCAGAACCTGGCTATATGCAAATTAGTCTGTCCCTGGCCCAGTGCATCATGGGAACAGGGCAGACCAAACTACCAAGCCAATTCTGCACTGGAAAGGAAACAAGCTTCCGGGGACCGGTTTCTGGCATTACAGCCGTCTTCGGCCCGGCTTGCTTGAATCCTGATGGTGCAATGAGCAAGGGACTCATGTCTGAGCATACCCTTCCACACTCATGGTGGCCAAAATAATTACAAAAAGGGGGTGGTGATGGACAGAGTATCTGAGTTAATCAGAACACTCCTACCCAGTCAACAGATCAGGGCTTGATCCATCACCGTTTTTTAGCTCACTGCACCATCCCAGTTCAGAACCTGGCTATATGCAAATTAGTCTGTCCCTGGCCCAGTGCATCATGGGAACAGGGCAGACCAAACTACCAAGCCAATTCTTCACTGGAAAGGAAACAAGCTTCCGGGGACCGGTTTCTGGCATTACAGCCGTCTTCGGCCCGGCTTGCTTGAATCCTGATGGTGCAATGAGCAAGGGACTCATGTCTGAGCATACCCTTCCACACTCATGGTGGCCAAAATAATTACAAAAAGGGGGTGGTGATGGACAGAGTATCTGAGTTAATCAGAACACTCCTACCCAGTCAACAGATCAGGGCTTGATCCATCACCGTTTTTTAGCTCACTGCACCATCCCAGTTCAGAACCTGGCTATATGCAAATTAGTCTGTCCCTGGCCCAGTGCATCATGGGAACAGGGCAGACCAAACTACCAAGCCAATTCTGCACTGGAAAGGAAACAAGCTTCCGGGGACCGGTTTCTGGCATTACAGCCGTCTTCGGCCCGGCTTGCTTGAATCCTGATGGTGCAATGAGCAAGGGACTCATGTCTGAGCATACCCTTCCACACTCATGGTGGCCAAAATAATTACAAAAAGGGGGTGGTGATGGACAGAGTATCTGAGTTAATCAGAACACTCCTACCCAGTCAACAGATCAGGGCTTGATCCATCACCGTTTTTTAGCTCACTGCACCATCCCAGTTCAGAACCTGGCTATATGCAAATTAGTCTGTCCCTGGCCCAGTGCATCATGGGAACAGGGCAGACCAAACTACCAAGCCAATTCTGCACTGGAAAGGAAACAAGCTTCCGGGGACCGGTTTCTGGCATTACAGCCGTCTTCGGCCCGGCTTGCTTGAATCCTGATGGTGCAATGAGCAAGGGACTCATGTCTGAGCATACCCTTCCACACTCATGGTGGCCAAAATAATTACAAAAAGGGGGTGGTGATGGACAGAGTATCTGAGTTAATCAGAACACTCCTACCCAGTCAACAGATCAGGGCTTGATCCATCACCGTTTTTTAGCTCACTGCACCATCCCAGTTCAGAACCTGGCTATATGCAAATTAGTCTGTCCCTGGCCCAGTGCATCATGGGAACAGGGCAGACCAAACTACCAAGCCAATTCTTCACTGGAAAGGAAACAAGCTTCCGGGGACCAGTTTCTGGCATTACAGCCGTCTTCGGCCCGGCTTGCTTGAATCCTGATGGTGCAATGAGCAAGGGACTCATGTCTGAGCATACCCTTCCACACTCATGGTGGCCAAAATAATTACAAAAAGGGGGTGGTGATGGACAGAGTATCTGAGTTAATCAGAACACTCCTACCCAGTCAACAGATCAGGGCTTGATCCATCACCGTTTTTTAGCTCACTGCACCATCCCAGTTCAGAACCTGGCTATATGCAAATTAGTCTGTCCCTGGCCCAGTGCATCATGGGAACAGGGCAGACCAAACTACCAAGCCAATTCTTCACTGGAAAGGAAACAAGCTTCCGGGGACCGGTTTCTGGCATTACAGCCGTCTTTGGCCCGGCTTGCTTGAATCCTGATGGTGCAATGAGCAAGGGACTCATGTCTGAGCATACCCTTCCACACTCATGGTGGCCAAAATAATTACAAAAAGGGGGTGGTGATGGACAGAGTATCTGAGTTAATCAGAACACTCCTACCCAGTCAACAGATCAGGGCTTGATCCATCACCGTGTTTTAGCTCACTGCACCATCCCAGTTCAGAACCTGGCTATATGCAAATTAGTCTGTCCCTGGCCCAGTGCATCATGGGAACAGGGCAGACCAAACTACCAAGCCAATTCTTCACTGGAAAGGAAACAAGCTTCCGGGGACCGGTTTCTGGCATTACAGCCGTCTTCGGCCCGGCTTGCTTGAATCCTGATGGTGCAATGAGCAAGGGACTCATGTCTGAGCATACCCTTCCACACTCATGGTGGCCAAAATAATTACAAAAAGGGGGTGGTGATGGACAGAGTATCTGAGTTAATCAGAACACTCCTACCCAGTCAACAGATCAGGGCTTGATCCATCACCGTTTTTTAGCTCACTGCACCATCCCAGTTCAGAACCTGGCTATATGCAAATTAGTCTGTCCCTGGCCCAGTGCATCATGGGAACAGGGCAGACCAAACTACCAAGCCAATTCTTCACTTGAAAGGAAACAAGCTTCCGGGGACCGGTTTCTGGCATTACAGCCGTCTTCGGCCCGGCTTGCTTGAATCCTGATGGTGCAACGAGCAAGGGACTCATGTCTGAGCATACCCTTCCACACTCATGGTGGCCAAAATAATTACAAAAAGGGGGTGGTGATGGACAGAGTATCTGAGTTAATCAGAACACTCCTACCCAGTCAACAGATCAGGGCTTGATCCATCACCGTTTTTTAGCTCACTGCACCATCCCAGTTCAGAACCTGGCTATATGCAAATTAGTCTGTCCCTGGCCCAGTGCATCATGGGAACAGGGCAGACCAAACTACCAAGCCAATTCTTCACTGGAAAGGAAACAAGCTTCCGGGGACCGGTTTCTGGCATTACAGCCGTCTTCGGCCCGGCTTGCTTGAATCCTGATGGTGCAATGAGCAAGGGACTCATGTCTGAGCATACCCTTCCACACTCATGGTGGCCAAAATAATTACAAAAAGGGGGTGGTGATGGACAGAGTATCTGAGTTAATCAGAACACTCCTACCCAGTCAACAGATCAGGGCTTGATCCATCACCGTTTTTTAGCTCACTGCACCATCCCAGTTCAGAACCTGGCTATATGCAAATTAGTCTGTCCCTGGCCCAGTGCATCATGGGAACAGGGCAGACCAAACTACCAAGCCAATTCTTCACTGGAAAGGAAACAAGCTTCCGGGGACCGGTTTCTGGCATTACAGCCGTCTTCGGCCCGGCTTGCTTGAATCCTGATGGTGCAACGAGCAAGGGACTCATGTCTGAGCATACCCTTCCACACTCATGGTGGCCAAAATAATTACAAAAAGGGGGTGGTGATGGACAGAGTATCTGAGTTAATCAGAACACTCCTACCCAGTCAACAGATCAGGGCTTGATCCATCACCGTTTTTTAGCTCGCTGCACCATCCCAGTTCAGAACCTGGCTATATGCAAATTAGTCTGTCCCTGGCCCAGTGCATCATGGGAACAGGGCAGACCAAACTACCAAGCCAATTCTTCACTGGAAAGGAAACAAGCTTCCGGGGACCGGTTTCTGGCATTACAGCCGTCTTCGGCCCGGCTTGCTTGAATCCTGATGGTGCAATGAGCAAGGGACTCATGTCTGAGCATACCCTTCCACACTCATGGTGGCCAAAATAATTACAAAAAGGGGGTGGTGATGGACAGAGTATCTGAGTTAATCAGAACACTCCTACCCAGTCAACAGATCAGGGCTTGATCCATCACCGTTTTTTAGCTCACTGCACCATCCCAGTTCAGAACCTGGCTATATGCAAATTAGTCTGTCCCTGGCCCAGTGCATCATGGGAACAGGGCAGACCAAACTACCAAGCCAATTCTTCACTGGAAAGGAAACAAGCTTCCGGGGACCGGTTTCTGGCATTACAGCCGTCTTCGGCCCGGCTTGCTTGAATCCTGATGGTACAACGAGCAAGGGACTCATGTCTGAGCATACCCTTCCACACTCATGGTGGCCAAAATAATTACAAAAAGGGGGTGGTGATGGACAGAGTATCTGAGTTAATCAGAACACTCCTACCCAGTCAACAGATCAGGGCTTGATCCATCACCGTTTTTTAGCTCGCTGCACCATCCCAGTTCAGAACCTGGCTATATGCAAATTAGTCTGTCCCTGGCCCAGTGCATCATGGGAACAGGGCAGACCAAACTACCAAGCCAATTCTTCACTGGAAAGGAAACAAGCTTCCGGGGACCGGTTTCTGGCATTACAGCCGTCTTCGGCCCGGCTTGCTTGAATCCTGATGGTGCAATGAGCAAGGGACTCATGTCTGAGCATACCCTTCCACACTCATGGTGGCCAAAATAATTACAAAAAGGGGGTGGTGATGGACAGAGTATCTGAGTTAATCAGAACACTCCTACCCAGTCAACAGATCAGGGCTTGATCCATCACCGTTTTTTAGCTCACTGCACCATCCCAGTTCAGAACCTGGCTATATGCAAATTAGTCTGTCCCTGGCCCAGTGCATCATGGGAACAGGGCAGACCAAACTACCAAGCCAATTCTTCACTGGAAAGGAAACAAGCTTCCGGGGACCGGTTTCTGGCATTACAGCCGTCTTCAGCCCGGCTTGCTTGAATCCTGATGGTGCAATGAGCAAGGGACTCATGTCTGAGCATACCCTTCCACACTCATGGTGGCCAAAATAATTACAAAAAGGGGGTGGTGATGGACAGAGTATCTGAGTTAATCAGAACACTCCTACCCAGTCAACAGATCAGGGCTTGATCCATCACCGTTTTTTAGCTCACTGCACCATCCCAGTTCAGAACCTGGCTATATGCAAATTAGTCTGTCCCTGGCCCAGTGCATCATGGGAGCAGGGCAGACCAAACTACCAAGCCAATTCTTCACTGGAAAGGAAACAAGCTTCCGGGGACCGGTTTCTGGCATTACAGCCGTCTTCGGCCCGGCTTGCTTGAATCCTGATGGTGCAATGAGCAAGGGACTCATGTCTGAGCATACCCTTCCACACTCATGGTGGCCAAAATAATTACAAAAAGGGGGTGGTGATGGACAGAGTATCTGAGTTAATCAGAACACTCCTACCCAGTCAACAGATCAGGGCTTGATCCATCACCGTTTTTTAGCTCACTGCACCATCCCAGTTCAGAACCTGGCTATATGCAAATTAGTCTGTCCCTGGCCCAGTGCATCATGGGAACAGGGCAGACCAAACTACCAAGCCAATTCTTCACTGGAAAGGAAACAAGCTTCCGGGGACCGGTTTCTGGTATTACAGCCGTCTTCGGCCCGGCTTGCTTGAATCCTGATGGTGCAATGAGCAAGGGACTCATGTCTGAGCATACCCTTCCACACTCATGGTGGCCAAAATAATTACAAAAAGGGGGTGGTGATGGACAGAGTATCTGAGTTAATCAGAACACTCCTACCCAGTCAACAGATCAGGGCTTGATCCATCACCGTTTTTTAGCTCACTGCACCATCCCAGTTCAGAACCTGGCTATATGCAAATTAGTCTGTCCCTGGCCCAGTGCATCATGAGAACAGGGCAGACCAAACTACCAAGCCAATTCTTCACTGGAAAGGAAACAAGCTTCCGGGGACCGGTTTCTGGCATTACAGCCGTCTTCGGCCCGGCTTGCTTGAATCCTGATGGTGCAATGAGCATGGGACTCATGTCTGAGCATACCCTTCCACACTCATGGTGGCCAAAATAATTACAAAAAGGGGGTGGTGATGGACAGAGTATCTGAGTTAATCAGAACACTCCTACCCAGTCAACAGATCAGGGCTTGATCCATCACCGTTTTTTAGCTCACTGCACCATCCCAGTTCAGAACCTGGCTATATGCAAATTAGTCTGTCCCTGGCCCAGTGCATCATGGGAACAGGGCAGACCAAACTACCAAGCCAATTCTTCACTGGAAAGGAAACAAGCTTCCGGGGACCGGTTTCTGGCATTACAGCCGTCTTCGGCCCAGCTTGCTTGAATCCTGATGGTGCAATGAGCAAGGGACTCATGTCTGAGCATACCCTTCCACACTCATGGTGGCCAAAATAATTACAAAAAGGGGGTGGTGATGGACAGAGTATCTGAGTTAATCAGAACACTCCTACCCAGTCAACAGATCAGGGCTTGATCCATCACCGTTTTTTAGCTCACTGCACCATCCCAGTTCAGAACCTGGCTATATGCAAATTAGTCTGTCCCTGGCCCAGTGCATCATGGGAACAGGGCAGACCAAACTACCAAGCCAATTCTTCACTGGAAAGGAAACAAGCTTCCGGGGACCGGTTTCTGGCATTACAGCCGTCTTCGGCCCGGCTTGCTTGAATCCTGATGGTGCAATGAGCAAGGGACTCATGTCTGAGCATACCCTTCCACACTCATGGTGGCCAAAATAATTACAAAAAGGGGGTGGTGATGGACAGAGTATCTGAGTTAATCAGAACACTCCTACCCAGTCAACAGATCAGGGCTTGATCCATCACCGTTTTTTAGCTCACTGCACCATCCCAGTTCAGAACCTGGCTATATGCAAATTAGTCTGTCCCTGGCCCAGTGCATCATGGGAACAGGGCAGACCAAACTACCGAGCCAATTCTTCACTGGAAAGGAAACAAGCTTCCGGGGACCGGTTTCTGGCATTACAGCCGTCTTCGGCCCGGCTTGCTTGAATCCTGATGGTGCAATGAGCAAGGGACTCATGTCTGAGCATACCCTTCCACACTCATGGTGGCCAAAATAATTACAAAAAGGGGGTGGTGATGGACAGAGTATCTGAGTTAATCAGAACACTCCTACCCAGTCAACAGATCAGGGCTTGATCCATCACCGTTTTTTAGCTCACTGCACCATCCCAGTTCAGAACCTGGCTATATGCAAATTAGTCTGTCCCTGGCCCAGTGCATCATGGGAACAGGGCAGACCAAACTACCAAGCCAATTCTTCACTGGAAAGGAAACAAGCTTCCGGGGACCAGTTTCTGGCATTACAGCCGTCTTCGGCCCGGCTTGCTTGAATCCTGATGGTGCAATGAGCAAGGGACTCATGTCTGAGCATACCTTTCCACACTCATGGTGGCCAAAATAATTACAAAAAGGGGGTGGTGATGGACAGAGTATCTGAGTTAATCAGAACACTCCTACCCAGTCAACAGATCAGGGCTTGATCCATCACCGTTTTTTAGCTCACTGCACCATCCCAGTTCAGAACCTGGCTATATGCAAATTAGTCTGTCCCTGGCCCAGTGCATCATGGGAACAGGGCAGACCAAACTACCAAGCCAATTCTTCACTGGAAAGGAAACAAGCTTCCGGGGACCGGTTTCTGGCATTACAGCCGTCTTCGGCCCGGCTTGCTTGAATCCTGAAGGTGCAATGAGCAAGGGACTCATGTCTGAGCATACCCTTCCACACTCATGGTGGCCAAAATAATTACAAAAAGGGGGTGGTGATGGACAGAGTATCTGAGTTAATCAGAACACTTCTACCCAGTCAACAGATCAGGGCTTGATCCATCACTGTTTTTTAGCTCACTGCACCATCCCAGTTCAGAACCTGGCTATATGCAAATTAGTCTGTCCCTGGCCCAGTGCATCATGGGAACAGGGCAGACCAAACTACCAAGCCAATTCTTCACTGGAAAGGAAACAAGCTTCCGGGGACCGGTTTCTGGCATTACAGCCGTCTTCGGCCCGGCTTGCTTGAATCCTGAAGGGATCGTGGAAGGGTATACTCTGATGGATGCTGATGGTGCTCATTGCACCATCAGGATTCAAGCAAGCCGGGCCGAAGACGGCTGAAATGCCAGAAACCGGTCCCCGGAAGCTTGTTTCCTTCCCAGTGTAAGAATTGGCTTTTGTAGTCTGGTCTGCCCTGTTGCCATGATGCACTGGGCCAGGGACAGACTAATTTGCATACAGCCAGGTTCTGAAACTGGGATGGTGCAATGAGCTAAAAAACGGTGTTGGATCTAGCCCTGATCTCTTGACTGGGTGAGAGTATTCTGCTTAATTTAGAGACTCTGTCCATCACCACCCCTTGTTGTAAATTATTTTGTCCACCCTAAGCGTGGAAGGGTATACTCAGATGTGAGTCCCTTGCTCATTGCACCATCAGGATTCAAGCAAGCCGGGCCGAAGACGGCTGAAATGCCAGAAACCGGTCCCCGGAAGCTTGTTTCCTTCCCAGTGTAAGAATTGGCTTTTGTAGTCTGGTCTGCCCTGTTCCCATGATGCACTGGGCCAGGGACAGACTAATTTGCATACAGCCAGGTTCTGAAACTGGGATGGTGCAATGAGCTAAAAAACGGTGTTGGATCTAGCCCTGATCTCTTGACTGGGTGAGAGTATTCTGCTTAATTCAGAGACTCTGTCCATCACCACCCCTTGTTGTAAATTATTTTGTCCACCCTAAGCGTGGAAGGGTATACTCAGATGTGAGTCCCTTGCTCATTGCACCATCAGGATTCAAGCAAGCCGGGCCGAAGACGGCTGAAATGCCAGAAACCGGTCCCCGGAAGCTTGTTTCCTTCCCAGTGTAAGAATTGGCTTTTGTAGTCTGGTCTGCCCTGTTCCCATGATGCACTGGGCCAGGGACAGACTAATTTGCATACAGCCAGGTTCTGAAACTGGGATGGTGCAATGAGCTAAAAAACGGTGTTGGATCTAGCCCTGATCTCTTGACTGGGTGAGAGTATTCTGCTTAATTCAGAGACTCTGTCCATCACCACCCCTTGTTGTAAATTATTTTGTCCACCCTAAGCGTGGAAGGGTATACTCAGATGTGAGTCCCTTGCTCATTGCACCATCAGGATTCAAGCAAGCCGGGCCGAAGACGGCTGAAATGCCAGAAACCGGTCCCCGGAAGCTTGTTTCCTTCCCAGTGTAAGAATTTGCTTTTGTAGTCTGGTCTGCCCTGTTCCCATGATGCACTGGGCCAGGGACAGACTAATTTGCATACAGCCAGGTTCTGAAACTGGGATGGTGCAATGAGCTAAAAAACGGTGTTGGATCTAGCCCTGATCTCTTGACTGGGTGAGAGTATTCTGCTTAATTCAGAGACTCTGTCCATCACCACCCCTTGTTGTAAATTATTTTGTCCACCCTAAGCGTGGAAGGGTATACTCAGATGTGAGTCCCTTGCTCATTGCACCATCAGGATTCAAGCAAGCCGGGCCGAAGACGGCTGAAATGCCAGAAACCGGTCCCCGGAAGCTTGTTTCCTTCCCAGTGTAAGAATTGGCTTTTGTAGTCTGGTCTGCCCTGTTCCCATGATGCACTGGGCCAGGGACAGACTAATTTGCATACAGCCAGGTTCTGAAACTGGGATGGTGCAATGAGCTAAAAAACGGTGTTGGATCTAGCCCTGATCTCTTGACTGGGTGAGAGTATTCTGCTTAATTCAGAGACTCTGTCCATCACCACCCCTTGTTGTAAATTATTTTGTCCACCCTAAGCGTGGAAGGGTATACTCAGATGTGAGTCCCTTGCTCATTGCACCATCAGGATTCAAGCAAGCTGGGCCGAAGACGGCTGAAATGCCAGAAACCGGTCCCCGGAAGCTTGTTTCCTTCCCAGTGTAAGAATTGGCTTTTGTAGTCTGGTCTGCCCTGTTCCCATGATGCACTGGCCCAGGGACAGACTAATTTGCATACAGCCAGGTTCTGAAACTGGGATGGTGCAATGAGCTAAAAAACGGTGTTGGATCTAGCCCTGATCTCTTGACTGGGTGAGAGTATTCTGCTTAATTCAGAGACTCTGTCCATCACCACCCCTTGTTGTAAATTATTTTGTCCACCCTAAGCGTGGAAGGGTATACTCAGATGTGAGTCCCTTGCTCATTGCACCATCAGGATTCAAGCAAGCCGGGCCGAAGACGGCTGAAATGCCAGAAACCGGTCCCCGGAAGCTTGTTTCCTTCCCAGTGTAAGAATTGGCTTTTGTAGTCTGGTCTGCCCTGTTCCCATGATGCACTGGGACAGGGACAGACTAATTTGCATACAGCCAGGTTCTGAAACTGGGATGGTGCAATGAGCTAAAAAACGGTGTTGGATCTAGCCCTGATCTCTTGACTGGGTGAGAGTATTCTGCTTAATTCAGAGACTCTGTCCATCACCACCCCTTGTTGTAAATTTTTTTTTTTTTTTCTGTAATCGATGCAGCATCTTTTCTCTCCGTTAGCTTTCGGGATAAAAACAATGGTGATGCCGCGGGAGACCTAGAGGGACGTATATAACCGATGGCGAGGTACTTGTCTAAATAGGCTTGTAAGGTCTCATTCTCGGGTAACGTGAGAGCGTAAATCCGACCGTTGGGTATCTCTGCCCCCGGCAGTAGGTCTATTCAGCAATCATATGCCCTGTGAGGAGGGAGTACCTCTGCTTCCTTATCGCTGAACACCACTTCAAATGCCTTATAACACGAAGGAAGAGACACCTCTTTTTCTGCAGCTGTGGCAATCCTCTGTATTAAGGCCAATGTCTGTGAAGGGTTAGGCAACCCAAAGAGGCAATGTTCGAGGCAATAGGGTGATTGGAACTGCACCATTTTGGTAGACCATTGAATAAAGGGATCGTGCTTTTGCAACCAAGGGAGCCCCAAAATAATCCCATATTGGGGTGCTTGGATTATGTTGAACACCATTTGCTCATGATGGGTTCCGTTGTAGGAGAGGTCGTATTCCGGAGTGTGATACCTAATGGGCCCAGCCTCCAGCTCCTTCCCGTCGACTGCATATACGGTTTCTGGATGTGTTTTGGCAACCAGACGCACTTCCAGTCATTGGGCTTCTGCGTAGTCCATGAAACAGCAGGTAACCCCCGAATCCACCATTGAACGAATACTTTTGTCCTCGGAATCAATCACCAGTGTCATACCAAGAAACAGATGATTCCCTTCCTGGTCAGTGCCTGGCGTTATGGAAGGGATGATGTTCTTGCTTGATGGTTCCCCTTCGTTCACCTTCAAGCTTTGGAGTTTTCCGACTCTTTACCGGCAACTCCTGCTGCGGTTTGTCCTACCCTAAACCTGCCGGGTTTGGGTTTCACTGGGCATTCCCTTAGGAAGTGCCCCTTCTTGCCGCAATACAAGCATAATCCTTGTTTACGGCGGTAGTCTCTTTCGCTTGCTGTCAAAGAAGCCCGTACGGCGCCTATCTCCATTGGTTCGGGCACTGCGGAGGATTTTTCCCCAAGGCTCGTTTGTTCGTAGGGTGCAACCAACCGGTCTTTCTTCTTGTGGTCACCCTTCCGTTCCTTCATCCTGTGGTCTAAGCATAAAGTGCGTTCGATAAGCGCAGTACAAGTGCGGGGCTGGGGGTCAATTTGCGCCAACACGTCTTTCATCTCTTCGTTTAGCCCTTGATAGAATAAAGCCGTTTGTTTGGCTTCTGGCCAATCCGTTTCCGCCACCTACCGACGAAAACTGTTCAGATAAGTTACCAAATCCGAGTCACCCTGTTTGATCTTCAGCAATTCCCTGTCTGCAGTGAATGTTTCAGCCCTTCTGTCGAAGGTCTTCTCGAATTCCGCGCGGAAATCATCCCACGCATAAAGGAGAGGGTCATCTCTTCTAACCACAGGAACAGCCCATAGTGCGGCTTTGCCCCCCAGGTATGAAATAAGGAAGGCTACCCTGGCTTGATTGGTGCCAAACATTTTTGGTTTACACATGAAGTGCAACAGTACTTGCGTCATGAATACCTGTACTTTTTTTTTGTACCCATAAAACCGTTCAGGAGGAGCCAATGGTATCTGTGAGGGCATTTCTACCACTACTGAGGTAGAGGGAGCATGACTACCACCCACCGTAGCTGGGACACCAGGCAACCCGTCCATTTGGGCTTTCAGTTGAGCAGTTTCAGCTCGAGAGGCTGCCACTTCTCTGTTAGATGCTGCTAGCTCAACCTGAACCTGAGCTAATGCCGCCAGTACGTCGTCTAGGGTTGCCATTGCAGAGGTCAGCACAGCCAAGAAGTGGATAAAATTCTTGGGCCGATTATTCTGTCAGGCTCTGCTTTCTGGCCTCTTCGGAGCTGTGCTGAATTACCTATAACCTCCCCTATGAACCGCCTCAGAGTCCAAAGTATATAACACAGACTACTAAGTAAGTCTAACCGGGGAGGGAAAGGAAGGGGACAGCGGGGAGGGAGATCTGCAATGACAAATGACAGGTATTCAGAAACACCCCCGTACCTTCCACTGCTATCCCACTCGCCTGTGCCCCTTAAAGCCAACACTTCAAACAAGCCCCCCACATAGCTGAAAATGAAAATACAATTGACTATTCCATAGGAGACTAGAAGGCACCAGAGATTCTACCCAGCTGTAGGAGAGGAACAGAAAGGCATACAATGAGATCATGCAATCCAATGAGAGCTATGTTATAATCAATGAGGTCCACCACACATACCAAAGTTATGAACAAATGCACTTCAATGGGTTAGATTAAATCTCTTTGAATAGCCCCTCATGTGTCTCCTGTTTTGAGGATATAAAAGATAAACAACGATGTGTAAGGTAATCCAAAGAACAAATGAGCAGACTGGGTAACACGATCGTCAACACTGTCTGCTGGTGCGGGTGTGCGTTATTGTACGAGTGTTCTGAACACACCCATAGCCCTTAGCACATTTAACCGCTGACCAAGAAATACGCCTGCGTATGTGATCGTTAGGATGCAAGGGCTGTAGTTCCCCGGCAACACCAAAGTTAACGGCACTTTGGCAAACGGGGTAAAGTTTTGCAAGAACAAACCATCCGGTCCGCTGTTAAGCTAGTTCACTCTCAGCTGAGAGGAGAATTGCCTGATCAGAGCACAACACAGGAAATGTGGCCCGCAGCTCCGATAACAAGAAAGTTACCAACTAAATACCAACAAGGTGTCAAGGCTCCGTGGGGGTAAGACCCTCTATCTTACCGCATCTTCAGGCATACCAACCGACTGCAAGGTACTTGGAACGAATAATCGGCACCGCCGATTCCGTGTAAAGCTCTTTTACTTCCGAAGATGTGCGCGCAACGCGCGTCACCTGCGTGACATGCCGCCTAGCATGATGGGTATTTTAGTTCTATGCCTTCCGATGCCCTTTACTACGCACTATCTGAATCGACGCACTATACTCGTGCGAGTCTTGACAATCTTGATGACTAGCTGTTGAAGGCGGGCTCGCCCCAGGCTGTCGTCTCCCACCTCCAGACTACGGCCGACCTCCTACATTTGCTAGGATTGTCCATTAACGTGCTGACGTCACACGTGACTCCCTCTCAGAAGCTCCTATTCATCGGAGCGGTTCTGGACACAACGCAGTTTCGGGTCTATCCAGCGAGTCAGGGATATTCGGGCAATGATTCCGATCTTTCAGCCTCTATCCTGGGTTTTGGTCAGGATGACCCTCAGGCTACTGGGCCTGATGGCCACCTGCATCCTGCTGGTGGACCATGCCAGATGGCATATGCGGGCTCTGCAGTGGGACCTGAAGTTCCAGTGGGCACAACATCAGGGGAAACTGTCCGATTGTGTCCAGACCTCGGAGGGCACTGCACACCAATTGCAGGATTGGGTAGACAATAGATCCCTCTCCCTTCTCCAACCAGAGTTCCCAGTGGTGACCGATGCATCACTTCTAGGGTGGGGTGGCCACATGGGGAAGGCGGAGATCAGAGGCCTCTGGTCTCCAGCTGAGTACGGGCTCCACATCAACCTTCTGGAGCTTCGGGCGATTCATCATGCACTCAAAGCATTCCTTCCCTCTGTCCGTGGAAGAGTAGTGCAGGTATTCACGGACACCACCGCCATGTGGTACTGCAACAAACAAGGCAGGGTGGGGTTGTGAACCCTATGTCAGGAGGTCCTCCGCCTCTGGACATGGCTGGAACATCAGGGCATATCATTGGTGGTTCAATACCTGGCAGGTTCCCTGAACACCAGGGCAGACAAACTCAGCTGCAGGTGCATGATGGATCACGAATGACGTCTTCACTCGGAGGTGGTGCAAGGTCTCTTTCGACAGAGGGAAGAGCCTTGGTTAGATCTATTCGCCACCAAAGAGAACATGCAATGTCAGCAATTCTGCACATTTCAATTTCCAAGGCGGCACTCGCTAGGGGACGTTTTTGTCGCAAGTGGAGTAGCGTTCTTCTATAAGCCTTTCTGCCTATATCACTTCAGCCCAGAGTGCTGAAGAAGATCAAGTACGACCGGGCCCAAGTCATTCTTGTGGCGCCTGATTGGGCACGAAGAGTCTGGTATCCCGAGCTGCTCAACATGGCCATTGATCCTCCGATCAGACTGCCCCTTCGGGAGGATCTTCCTTCGCAGCAGCAGGAAACGGTACTCCACCCAAAGTTGTCCAGCCTCCACCTCTTAGCGTGGAGATGGAGCAGCGGCAGTTGATGTTGTTTGACCTGCCTCCCTAAGTAAGTGATGTTATCTTGGCAGCCAGGCGTCCCTCCACTAAGACGGTATACGCCTGCAGATTGAACACATTTGTGGCATGGTGCACAGCAAAGGCTGTGGATCCCCTTTCCGCCCCTCCTTCTGAGGTTCTCTTGTCCCTCCTTTGTTTGGCCCAGCAGGTTTCTGCTCTGGGTAGGCTTCCTGATCATCATTCTCTTTTCAAGTCCCCTGTTGTAAATCGTTTCCTTAAGGGCATTACTCATCTTTTTCCTCCTGTTCCCTTCGTATTGGCCCAGTGGGACTTGAACTTGGTTCTTACATATCTCATGTGCGCTCCCTTTGAGCCACTACATAACTGTCCTCTCAGACTTCAAACTTTTTTAAAACTGCCTTTCTGGTGGCCATCACCTCTGCGCTCAGGGTGAGCGACAAGCTCTTTCTTCCAAGCCTCCCTTAAGGGCTGTTCATCCGGGCAAGGTTGTCCTTAGAACTAGACCTGACTTTCTTCCCAAGGTGGTTACTTCTTTCCACATTGGCAAACCATCAACTTGCCCACCTTTATTCTGCTTCTGCATCCTTCAAAAGAGGAAGAGAGGCTCAGACCCATGGGGTTTGTATTGCTGGGGTATCTATTCTAAGGTAAAGAATCTATAACTAACTGTTTCAGATGAACAAGTTATTTACCTTTGGTAACGATATATCTGTAAAAAACATAGGTTAGTTATAGATTTCTTACCGCCCCACCCATCCGTCCCGTTCTGCGAACTGACTTCTAGGGTTAAGCACTTCCTTTAAGGGCCCTAGTTTTGTGCACCAGGGCTCACTGTCTTGCATGGCTCTGCTCTTCTGGCGTGGAAAGTTGTGTACAGAACTGACGTCAGAGCGCGAGGGCGGCGTCTATGGAGCTACCGCGACGACATCCCGGCAACCACGACGCCAACGACGAACGTGGAGTCGACTAACACCACCTTCCGACGTGCAGGGTTACTGCTCATGAAAAACTTACCAGATCCAGTCGGAGGCCTGGGGATAATTCTAAGGTAAGGAATCTATAACCTATGTTTCTTACAGATATATCGTTACCAAAGGTAAGTAACTTGTTTTTTAGGGATAAGGACCCCCTTCTGACAAAATTTTCTAGAAACTGGTACTCCTCATCATCAACATAAATCGACAACCATAAATGCCTCTGTTAGACCTGGCATCTTTTGGTATGTTTCCCCTGTTTTATTCCTTTCTGACCTCCTAGTTTTGACTCTGTTTTTGCTGGTTTAGTGTCTTTGCACATTTTCTCACTGCGGTTCAATGTTAAAGTGCAAGTGCTCCTATTGTAAATTGTATTATGAATTGAAGTTTCCATGATTTACATGTTTGACTTACTAGTAAATACCTAGTAAAGTGCACTGAGGGTGCCATGGCATGTAAATCACATGTTGCAGATGGGCCTGCAGTACTGATTGTGCCACTCACCCAAGCAGCCCTGAAAAAGGTCATCAGACCTACCACTGCAATGTCTGCATGCAGTTTGTTACTGCCATGTCCACCTTGCAAGTTCACCCACCTGCCAGGCCCTAATCTTCACTTTTCTTACATGTAAGTCACCTCTAAGGTAGGCCCAAGGTACTCCTTTGGGCAGGGTGTCATGTATATTAAAGGTAGGACATGTACTTGTGTGTGTGACATGTCCTGGTGGTGAGTTACAGTGTGTTGCAGTGACTGTCTGGCTTTAGAGTGACAGGGGCTGGGGATGTGCATTCTCATCAGACAGCCACGGGGGGTCAGGGTGTGTCCTGTCTTTCCTGGATGAGTCAGGGCTGGGCTGAATAGACCTGGGCTGTATTTATGGTAGTGGGAGGAGAATTCCTTCCACCTGAATTGGCCTGGTCTGCCTTGGACAATGCTGGCTCCACCTCCTGCCAGGAAGCTGGACCAGAGGAGAGGATGGAACTGGTTTGGGCTGGGTACAGGCACTCCCTGCCAAAAAGCACAAAGAGAAACAGGGTATAAATATTGGGACGCTGACCCTAGAACTTTAGAATTCGCTGGAATCAAGGAGCCTGCCAAGAGGAAGAGCTGGGAGAACTGCCAAGAGGAGTACTGGCCCTTTGCTGTGTTGTTGCTTTGTTGGGTTGGCCTGCAGTTGCTGCTTCTGCCTTGGGCAGTGAACGGACTGGACTGAACTTTCTTTACTAGTTGCTGATTATCTCCAAGGGCTTGAAGTAGAGCTTGCCTCCTGTCCTCAAGTCTCAGGGATCGCAAAGGCTTAAACGACCTCTGGGTACCCCCTTTGAAACTGTGGTTTCAGTTGCCACAGAGGAGGGAAAGCAACCAACTCTGTCACGACTCTGTCCCTGGCTCCGTGTCCTGAAGGCACTGCAGAGGGCACTGTTGCGTCTCGCACCGCAACCCTGGTCTCACTGATGATGACTGCTGCCGCTGAGCTGCTGCTTGCACCATGACCTTTGGGCTCCCCACGCCTCGCTTCACTTCGCCGCCCTGGTCTTACCGACGCCGTTGCTGACTTCGACAACCATGACCGCATCGTGGCTTGAGGGCACTGCTCGTAAGGCTTACGGCACACCACCCGTCCCACACCTCAGTCCAGACCGACTGACGCCAGCTCCCCGCAACCTGTACTGTCACATGTACCGTGATCTGTTAGCAGTGCAATGAGCACTGCTTTTACTCCACAACGCAGCCTGGATCTTACCAATGGCGCTGGATGACAGTCACCGAGCCGCTGCCTGCACCACGACTTGAGGGCACCGCACGTCGCACGCTCCACTTCATACCCTAACCGCGACGGTGGCCACAACCGGCCAGAACCTGTTATCGGCAGCAAAAAAAAGGGTACTGTTTATGAGTCCGCGGACACCCCGACCGACGCGGTCAGACGGAACTGTTGGATTCTGTTGTTCTCAGCACCACCGTAGCACTGGATGGAGTTACCAACTTCAAAGAACTGCATTTTTAAGGTTATTCTTGCAATGTGCATATTTTTAAGTACTGTATGTTGGATTTTTATCATTTTGGTCTTGTTTTGAATATATGAAGTATTGGATATTTTTCTAAACTGGTGTGGTGTCCTTTTGTAGTTTGTTCTCTGTATTACTGTTGGTTATCTGACAATTCTTTATACACTGCCTCTGAAACAACCCTGACTGCTTGTGCCAAGCTACCAAGGGGGTCAGCAGGGGCTATTTCAATAGTGTATCCCTCTTACCCTAACTAGAAGGAAGGGTCTCTACTTGGACAAAGGTGCAAACCATTGCTAACTAGAGACCTTCATTTCTATCCGCCTCCAATTACCACAGCAAATAATTTTTTCTGTGATGAAATGATAGGAAACAATGTTTAGCAAACCAAAGGTCATTGATTGTAGGGGTGTAGCCGAAGGTGTAGCTAAAAACAAAGGGCGTCATATATGAGGAATTGGCGTAGGGCAGCGCCACAAGTCTTCTTGCTGCGCTGCCCTATGCCAATGTAAAAGGGCAGGAATGCACTATATTCATGAAATATGGTGCATTCCAGTCCTTTTCCCTTGTATTGGCGCACAAAATGCTGCCTAGCACCAATATAGGCAAGATTGTTTTTGTATGGCAAAGGGCACGTTCCTTCACCAAAACAATCCAGAGGGGCGTTTTCCTATTCATATGTGAGCTGCAGAATGCAGCACACATGGAAAGATGAAAAAACGAGGAGAAATAAAAACATTTCTTCTTGTTACGCCTCCACTTGGAAGGCGTTTTTTGGAGCTGCCCCAGGTTTTAGTTGATTTTGTAAATATGGGGCAGCATCAAAATCCATGGGAACCCCACTCAAAGCCCATGGAACACCTCCTTGACGTAGAGTATGAGGCCATGCAGGGTGACTTTGCACTGCCTCATAGGTATGGATGAGATGCTTGCGCCACCGGAGCATCAAAAAAAGTGAGGCTCTGGCGATGAAAACCTCTCATAAATGAGCCCAAATATTCTGTATGTTTTTAGGTCTTTCACCATCAGGTATCTACATATAAAATAATGTGCAGCGTAAATGAAAAATAAATTAAAAAAAAGTTATTGCTCATTGGGAAATGCACTGTAGCCCATTATGAAACCTCTGTTAGTAAATGCACTGCAGAGGTCTGTGTGTAACCAGAGAACCACATAATTAAATATTGATTGGTGCAGTGAAGAATAGTGATGTGTATTTTTAGTGCTAAGTCACAGCCTGTGACAGAAAGCACTGCAAATATGTAAGTAAATCTTTTATACTTGCATTACACACAGGGTAAGATAGAATGCTGCAAAGCATCCAAATAGTTTAACGATAAAATGGTGCTTTCAAAATGTAGATTTTAATAATACCAGAGCGTATGTAGTGCAATTTTCTTTTTACATAACTGTCCCTTCAACACCTCTTTAGGGTCACTTAGGACTGTCTAAATGCTGTTAAAATTAAAAGGAAGAATTTCCCAGCCCAGTTGTTAACTCTTTGCACTTCCACTCGAAACAACTAATCTTTGTCATCACAAAGAACCAGAACTGCTCCCAAGCAATCTTTACACTTGCAGATTAACTGATAAGGCACATTTGCCTTTCATTCAGGCAAGCTGCTGATAACGATCTAAATTAGCCATCCCAGGAAAGCTGTCCTTTTGCACGGACAAGTGAAGCTGGGGAATCTGCAACCCCCTTCCAAGGACTCCACGACCCCCCTGGGGGTCGCGCCCCCACACAGATTGAAGACCTGTGCGCTAGGGCAATGTATAAAGTAATGATCCTTTCTTTATTTTAATGACTATGAGCCCGATTGGGGACGGACCTTTACTTTGGTGTATATATATAAGTAAAACAAGTATTTGCAATGCAATAGGTCTAGCATTTGCGTGAGTTTGAGCCATTCGTTTTGTAAATTATATTGTTTTTTACTTATATTTTTTGTTTGGAGTGGAGAGGATGCATGTTGGTTGTAGTGGAATTATGTAGTTCAAATAGGAATAGTTAGTTGTGAAATTGTGTGGGGTGGAATTGTCTGGCATGTAGTGTATTTGTGTAGTGAAATTATGTGGTATGGTGAATAGATAGGGGTGAGGGTTGTATATTATAGATAGAAAGTAAGATTGAAAGGAATAGGTAGTTTGAGTCTGAAGTGGTGATGAGTGAAGTCTAGATAGAGTAAAAGAAAGAGTATGCAGGGGAGAGAAGGTTATAGACGCATAAAGAGGTTGCATTTGTGTAGGTACAAGACAGCGAATAAAATCGAGGCGAGTGTGTGTTTGCGGTTTAGATTTTTTGAAAAGTTATGGTAAATAAACTGTGCTGAAAGACCTGACGTGAACCAATATGAGAAATGTTGGTTCAGCGTGTGCTTGTGCAGTGGAATTATGTGGTTAGTAATTACGTGGTAATAAGTGTAGTGAACTTATGTGTAGCGATGTTGTATGGAATGGCATGTATTGAGTGGAAGTATGTGGCGTGGTGTCAAATTATGTGAAGTGGTGTCGAATTTTATTACATGATGTTGAATTGTGTGGTGTGAATTGGATGTATGTGGTGTGTAGTGGAATTATGTATTGTGGAGTGGAATGTTGTTCAGTGAAGTGGAAATGTGTGGAGTTGAATTGTGTTGCATAGACTTGTGTGCCACTGAGTGGAATTATGTTTCATAGTGTGAAGTGTATTTATGTGGATTGTTGCTATGCTGCATGGAGCAGATTTATGTGGAGTGGGATAATGTGCTCTTGGGTGGAGTGTAATTATGTTGTGTGGTATTGAATTGTGTGGCGTTGAATTGGTGTGGCATTGTGTGGAATTATGTGGCATGTTGTGGAGTTGAATTTTGTTAAGTGTAATTATGTGTTTTAAGGATTTTTTATGTAGGTTGGAGTGGAATTATGTGCAGTGGAAGTATCTGGAGTTGAATTGTGTTGTGTGGAGTGTAATGAAATTATGTGGCATGGAGTAGTATTAAGTGAAGTGGGATTCTGTGGCATAGAGCTGAGTGGAAATGTGTGAAGTTGTATTTGTTGTGTTGTGAATATGTGGTATGTAGTGGAGTGATGTGAAGTTGACTGGGGCGGCCGGCATGGCTTGCAGGTGGGAGGGTGGGGTCGTTGGGGAACCGCAAAGGAGGTCGCGCATGGATAAATAAAAAAAAATAATTAGAAATCAACTTATCTTGTCACCGACCAGGTTCCTCATCTCTGCTCCTGCTCTCCTTGAGCACATTGAGGAACAGGAAGCATTTCCCTCTAACAAATCACCGCTGCAGTGCAGCATTTTGATTGGTGAGCACCCAGGCTCCCCATACCAATTACAACGCTGCAGCAGCATTGGGATTGGTTTTGCGCGTCCTGGTTTGACGCTCAACCAGGGAATGGGGGTATGTGCTTTTTCTCCATGGAGGCTACAATGCAGTCTGCATGGAGAACGGAACAGTGCGCATGACTGGTTTGGCCGGCTCGAGAGAAACACAAAGAGTGTGGGAGGAATTTCAGACAAACTGGCTGTACAGAATATCAGGTAAGTGAAGCAGTATTCCTTAAACACAAGGAAAAGGTGGGGCGCTGACTGGCTCCCTTGGGGAAAATGGAGCGGAGCAGCCGCGTTTACATACCAGACAAGTATGGATTTCAAATGCGGTGTGTAGCACTGACCGGCTCCGATGAGGAATGGAGCGGAGCAGCTGCTTGCATGAATTCCGACAAAAGCAAGAAAAAAAAGAAATGGCGTGGTGTGCAGGCCGGCTCCTGGTGAGGTAGAGAGCTGAGCTGCGACACACACGCGGTAAGAGAGAGAGACGAACGGATATGGCGGGGCGCGCTGGCCGGCTCCAGTGAGGAAAGGAGCGGAGCAGCGTTGCCTACGCCGACAAGCTGGGGGAAGGAAAGAAGCGGCGTTGCACGCTGGCCGGCTCCGAAGAGGTTATGGAGCGGGACAGCGTCGCCAACACCGATAAGCGTGGGGGAGGATGGAAAAGCGTGGCATGCTGGCTGCTCCAGAGGGAGTCGAGAGCAGAGCAGCAACACTCACGTAAGCACCAGGAGACCACGGACAAACAGCAGGACTCAAAGCAAAACTTCAACAGTGCTTGAGGTTCGTATCTCACGTAGGAGACGAAGGCAACAAAAAGTAAACACTACCACCGGAAACAGGAACAAGGAGGGGGCGTGGTCACGGTCAGGAACAGTAAGCCAAGCATCGGCTTACAGGGGAGACGGTCTTTGAAGTGAGTTAGGGAACGTCACCAAACCACCACCTCAGTGAACTAATTACTTCACAGCTCATGCATTAAGGCTCTGACCTTCAGGTGTCTTGCCTGCACTGCCTACAGCCTGAACCCTAACAGAAGAGTGGGGGGTCGTATACCTGAGGAGGCAGGGGGGAAATAACAAAAACAAAAAAAGGCAGCAAGGGAAGGGAAAGATAAAGCCGGCATAATATAAATGCAAAAAAAGCTGTCTAAACATGATGTTGCCGTACTAATACGCAAGCAGAGGGAAAGGAATATAAAAAGAGTCCGTGGGAACAAACATATATTTTAAAAACCTAATATTACATGTAACGGGGGCGATCGCCTGGGAGTGTCTAAAACGCCAATTGGCGGGCCAAATTTAGCATATCCACAAAATAAAAGCGGGCATTTAAGAAGGGCACTAACAACAGCGCATAGAAAAGATGAGAGGTTCTTGCACTTCATATACCAGCTACACCATGCCTCACAGAGCAGCACATGCTCAACCTAAAAATGGCGCTATGGCATTGATAAAGGCGTGAAGCCGAAATGCGCTAGTCTTTGTTGAAGAAATAAAGGAAATGAGTGGTAAAGTCATGCGTGATAAATTAAAGCTGTGTGGTATAGGATGTTTCCCGTTGGGGTTGCCCGTCCAAATGTTTAAAGAATGTGGGTGTAATGAATGGAAACTGGAACATGATGGAATGCTTTGAATGGAAGAATGTAATGAATATGAAGCTCTAATTTATGATAATATGGCTGAACATTGTAGACAACACTGAAAAATATAAAAAGACTATGTAATTGATTGAGGGCTGTGCAAGTATGAATATTGGCACGTTTCCTGGAAAATGTTAGAACACTATTCTTAACGTTTATGGCTGTGTAATGTGTTGGCATATGATGTAAAAATCAATAAAAAGGGAAAAAAACATTTATGATGGATACATCTACCTTCAGATTTCTCACATTTTGAATATCCCAATGTGCCAGCTTTCCACAGAATCTTTTCTTGACAGTTCTCCCACGTTGACGACAACGTCACAATGCCCATGGCTCCGCACACAGCTCAGAGTGTTGTCCTTGGAGCCATAAGAAGCCCTCATCAGCATGCTGACGTCAGTTCCCTTTTTTCCGCACCTTCGATGTGTAAATGTTTTTTGATAGGCTCTCCTTAGAGTTAGGAGTCTTTTTGAAAAAAAAACAGGAAATTACAATGTTATTGCAGGGGAAAATGTATCCATTGAGGAAATCTGGGTTGAAGCCATGCAGGAAAAAATGAAAATGGTCGTCGACTGCCCCACAAGCTGGGCACCTCCATTTACTCAAAATAACGCTAGCGGTAATGTACCAAGCCTAAATCTTACGTACAATGACCTAGTAAACTGAGAGTCAATCTCACCAATAACTTTTTCTAACTTTGGTTCGTATTCGTTGTTTAAGAGGAACTCAGCCACTCTGCCACGGCTTGTGGACAGGAGAAATTTCGACCGAAGCGGAGAAATAGGTAACAGTCTCCGAGTGTTGCCAGAGATCCGGCAATCCCAATGCATTGAAGGACCCTTTTACATGCTTCAACCAAAGCAATACAGCAGTACTCTTCGGTAAGCCAAGGATTTCTTTCAGGCTAGTTCTTTAGCGATACAGCTTGGGGGACGCCCATAGCCAAAGCCAGTAGATTCAAGATTCTTTATTTCCTGCATAGTTACTTAAAACCATTGCAATACAATACATAAAATCCTAAAAATAAGTTAACAAATCCATCAATGTTTGTGTCCTGTTAAAACAAAATTTTAAAAACCCCTTGTTGGGAACTTCTTTACCGATATAAGGTCCAAATTAATTGTAGGTATTATGTGGAACTTTGAGTGTCTTCTGCTATGAATACAGATGCGTGTTTTAGTCCCGCCATGGAATTCTTTGCAGACCTTCGTAATTGTTTTGGGCCAATTATCTTCGATTGTTGTGAGGGTTGACCCTTAGCTTCAGGTAGTGTGTTCATATTTTTGTCTAATTAACGGTGTGTCCTTTTTGGCATTGTCAGCCCGAGCCTTATTCAGTTTCCGCTAACTTGGGCATTCTTTGTTTGGCCAGCATAAGGAATTTGACCAGTCTGCAATTTAGTTGTGTATTTCCTGGATTAAAACATGCTAACACAGCTTGTCTCCTTGTCCTGATGCCTTCCAGTCTAAAGGGTTCTTTGAGAAGCTGATTACGTGCTTGGCGCAGGTCCTTGCATAAGCAGATGAAGTGTAGTATGTCCCCTCGTTCGGTGTTGCACAACTCATGTGCTAGCGTTCTTTGCCATGGTGGAAGGTGCTAACTGCAAGGAAGGATTCCCATCCTGTGCCTCAAAAAGTTCATTTTTATAGACTTCGAATAACCCTGGTTGAAATACAATTGTGGAGCCAGAGTTTTATAGGAGTTAAGGGTCATCCAGGCATGCAATCTGATTGAGAAGGTTGCTTTGTCTTCCACCAATGAAATTTGTTTTAGGGATTTCCAGACCAGTTTCTTGAAATTAGAATAGCCGATTTGTGCGTTCCAAAGTTCTATGAGTTGGGTGGATTCTAGAGCTAGGTGTAAGTAGCTTCTGGCTTGGGAAAGCTCTCTGTGTTGTATGTCCTGCCAGAGCAGATAATTTAACGTATTTGTAGTGGCACTTCTAATCCTGTGCATGCAGATAATGTATGCACCATGCCTGTCTAGATCTTGCCGTAAGAGACCTAACTCCAACCCTATTTGAGCAGGTGATGTGTAGGATGGAAGGCTGAACAAGATTCTGTAGGCCTTGACCTGTGTGCTGTCCAATTCTTTTGCATCTCTTCTCGCATTGCCTCGCACCGTAGGTAATTGAGGGGAGTAATTTGGCCCGGACAACTTTCAAAAGCGAAGTCAGGGTAGGCCCCATCAGTTTGCTTGCCAGATTTTTCATTGTTATAGCAATCAGCAGACCTTTCCTTCTAGCTTCCTCTTTATGATGCCTGAATGTCCCGTCTTTGTCAAATGTCACTCCAAGATACTTATAATCATGAACTGAAGTAAGTTTTGTGCCACCGAGGAACCAGCTTTTTTGGAGGTTCTTTTTATGGTTTATTGACATTGTCCGTGTCTTGCTCAAGTTTAATTTTAGGTTGTTTACTGAGGCGTAGTTCTGCATCGCCATCAGTAGACGCTGAAGACCAAGGTACGTGTGACTGAACAAAACTACGTCGTCGGCATACATGAGATTTGACAGTGTTTGCCCTCCAATCCTTGGAGAGTTGGAATTGCAGGCATTGAGCGCTTTTGGAAGGTCAGCCATAAACAGGTTAAACAGGGTTGGGGCAAGCACCAGCCCTGTTTCAGACCCTTTGTTGTGGGCACCTTTGCTGAGATGTGTGTGCCACCACCTAATTTCACCTGCACCCAGGTATCCGTGTGCAGACGTTTTAGCATGTTTAAAGTGTGCTGAGGTATGCCCCATTGTGCCAAATTTCCCCACAATCTGCCACTATCGACGTTCTCAAAGGCAGTGCTAAAGTCAATATAACATAAATGAAGAGGTATTTTTGAGGTTTTGGCTGCATCGATTATTAGCGAGATTCTGAGGATATTTGTGGATGTACTTGCAATTTTGCGGAAACCGGTCTGGTTCATATGTATTATTAAATTTGTGTCTGCCCAGTTTGTCAGTTCCTCTAGTACAGTGCCTGAGAAGTATTTGGCTTTGTTGTCTATTAGAGCTATTAGGCGATAGTTATGGGCCTCAGCTTTGTCACCTTTTTTGTGGATTGGGGCTATGGTTGAACCTTTCCATGATTCAGTTATTCTATTTAACCTCCTAACGTCCCAGAATAAAGGATACAGGATATCCACCCAATCCTCGCTCTTAGCTTTAAACAGGGCTGGTGGAATTCCGTTCGGACCCGGGGCCCCTTCCTTCCTCCCTTTGGCTATCAGCTTCTTGATTGCGAGGGGCTGAGAGCATTTGTCCAAGATGAGAGGGCTGTTTACTTTGAGCGACTGCTCCTTCTCTCTCATCCCTGCTGTACTTGCTCCATCTTGGTCTCCAGCTGTCCTGCTCTCCGCCATTAGAGTTCCAGCTCTATCGGTCTGATTATTGAAGTGAATGGTGAGAAAACGTACCCAGTTTTCTTCCGAAAGGTGTGATCCAATACCCGTATGGTGTGGGTGAGTGATCCTATTCACCGTCTTCCAGAAGCGAGCACTGTTGTTACTATTTGTGTCGTGTAACAGTCTAGCCCAAAAGATGTTCTCAAAGTTGCTATTTATGTACCATTTCACACTTTTTAATTTTGCCATTTGTTTATTCAAGGATGCTCGTACAGTGGCGTTCTCTGGAGATCTTCTCAGCCTTCGGAGTGTTGCGTTTATTGATTTTTTGGGGTGTTTCAGTTGCTGTCTCTGTACATTCGAGATTTTATTCTTCTGCCATGCTTTCTGAGAGTTGTTTATTGTTTCTGCGTGTTGATCTAGAAGCTTGTCCGTGTACTACGCACAATGGCCGATTTTGTCTTCTTGGCTGAATATTGGCGAATTAAAGAGTTGAATTGCTGTTTCGGCGTGAGAGTTTGTGTTATTTGTTGTACATTTTATCCTTCTTAGGTTGGACATGGAGATGCGCCCCAGAATTACATCTGTGCTGATAGGACTTGCTGCGGTCGATGTTATTTTAAATTATTGTGGGCGGTGGTCGCTATCTCCCTTATCCCCCATTCTGTACTCAAGTATATATGGGAAGAGAGCAAGGCTTACAAAGGTATAGTCCAGTATGGTGCTTGCTGTGAGAGAGTAGTAGGAGTCCACTGGTGGTGTATAATCCGCAAATCTTCCATTTAAAGGTCGCAGATTTAGATGTTCTAGTTCTGCAAGTAGGCAACTGTGCAGTGCTTCTTCTTTCTCTTTGGTGGATAACTTTGTGCAGTGATGTTATGGGTTCCATTTTGTATAGCTACTTCCTCACCTTGAGATGAACCTGTAAGGTAGTGGTTTAGGTCCCCTGTCAAAATGAAGTGCGGATTTTCCATCACTGCAGCGAGCTTTGCTACTTGATTTGCGAGTTCAATTGAGTCTTTCACTTTCCGTTTGGGGTGAACGTATGAGTTGATTAGGCGCACTTCCAATTTTTCGACCTCTATAAGGATTGATATTTTAACTGCCAATATAACATTTGATGCTGACTCGATGAGAGTATACTTGTTGAGGAGATATAGATTGCCAACCCGCCTGAGCAGTGGCCGAATCTGCCCGTCTTTTTTGCTGGAATCGCAAAGCAAATGTAGCCCTCGATATGCTAGGGAACCAAAAGCCAAGTTTCCTGTAGGAAGAATATATCAAAATTAGTGATGTATTGCCGGAACTCTGGATCCTCAATTTTTGATGCTAAGCAGTTTATATTCCATGAGCATAATCTAAGAAGGGGTTCCGTTTTTCTACGTTGGTTTTGGTCTAGCTCATCGCATCAGTGCTCCTCTGAGCGTAGAGTAATGGTTTGCGTTATTAATTCCTTAAACAAACCTTGGGTTGTCGGAGCAGCTGCCTGTGGTGCCGTTTTTTGTTGATTCCCGTCCATATTGGTGCTCAGAGGGCGGGATCTGCCCCGTGCTCCTCTGAGTACACAGTTTAGGTGTACTTGATGCTGGGCTTCCGTTGCTTAGTAGTGGCGATGGGTTGGCTGGTTGTAGGAAAGGAGCGATTTCTATGCCCCAGCTCTGAAATATGCCCTGTTCGGCCAAGATTGCCTCTGCTGTTTCGCTTTGAGTCCAGGTTGTTTTTGTAGCCTCTAGACACAGAGGGTTAGTAGAGTGTATACATTCTAAAGAGAGTAGGTCTGTTAACCTTATGCCAGTAAGATTTGGTATTGACCCTGTTAATCTCAGGATGTTGCCTCGGTTCAGTATGTCCTGAGGTCCCTTGGAGGTATAAAGAGGGTAAAATACCAAAACCTCGGCTGTCTGGTGTTTTCTTGAATTTGCTGGCCGCAATGAATTTGCTGTGCGTGGCAGTTCTGATTCAAGTGTGCTGGCAGTGGTTTCTTTAGACTGTGTTTCCAATTTGATGCTTGGTGGTTCAGCCTGGGGGATTCTAGGGGTATGCTTATCTTTGCTTGGCGAGGGGGGAGGATTGTTTTGTGGTTTGTCCTTCGTGCTGTGCCTCTCTGACCTGAAGCCTCCAGATGGATCTTCCATTGGGCTGTATAAAAGGCCCTTTGGCTTCTTCTAGATGTGACTCCAGGTTTGACCCTACTAGCCTGACTGACGACCCCCAGGTATCTCGAGTAAGCTCATTGTTTGAGGTCAAGTTGGTCTTGATGTTTTTTTGGTTTGCGTTAAAAATCTTTTGGGGTTTTGCAATACACACTTCTTCTCTGGGTTCAAAGGAGGGCACTAAGTTTATGGGTTGAGCCCTTGATTCTCCCCTCGAGACTTGTGATTGTAATTGCTGTTTGTTGTGGCCACTGTCCATAGTTGTTGGTTGACGAATGATGGTGGAAACTTGTTTTCCCTCTTCTGTGTGTTCCTTGCAAGCCCTATGTGTGGAACTTTGGACATTGGCTTCTCCCATTTCTCCATGTGCCCCAGGTACACATGCCTGGAGTGCGGCCTTTTCTTGGTTTCTGCTGTGATTGGGGGTATTTATATCCAGTTAGGATTGTTCGGCTATGCTTATATCAGCTGTGTTACTCCCACGTTTGTCGGCCTGGTCTGAGAATATGGGAAAATAAGCTGTTGCACTTGGGGGGCGGTTTTTGGTTGCGCCCCTTCCTTCTCAGTTGGTGGCGTTGCTTTGAATTAGGTTTAGGAGAGCCACCATGGCTGGGGCTACCCTTTCCCCCAGTGCCCACCTTAGCATATCCGCTGTGCATATTGCTAGTTGAATGGACATTGGATGGTCCCTCTGGGGTGCTGGGATCGCCCTGGCGTTTTGTTGTTTTCCCTGCTGTTACACTTTTGATATCCTTGACCAGGCTGCTTAGAATTGAGGGCAAAGTTGATAATTTATCGATGACCTAATTGCAATTGCATCTGAGTTGGGAATTGGATTGTGCTCTGGTTATTAATCCGTTCAAGTTTCCCAATTTTTCATCGATGCCAGCAGTAAAAGCTGCCAGTGTATTCAATAAGGTTCATTGGATTTCCATTTTCTCAGATTGAAATTGTAGTGTGTTAACAGCCAGTTGTACTGTATTTAGCAGTGACGCCCAAACCCTGGCGTTTTGATTATTAGTTTGTGCAGGCTTTCCTGCGCCCATTTTAGGTTGGTCTGTGGGGAGTTTATTCTCAGATGGTTCTGTGGTGGTGACCAGACTTTGTTCCTGTTCCTGGTCCTTATCTTTTTCATGCTTCGGTGAATAGGTTGCGAGCAGGTCTTCCCATTCTTGCGTGGTCAGATAGGACATTGACGCCCTCCCATCTTCTGTCTGATTTAGATCCTGTGGCCATGCTCCAACTTCAGTTCCTCCAAATTGTTCAGGTAAGCATCCTTTGTCAAGGGGTGGCGTAGTTGCGATTGATTTTAATTTTATGCTTGAGGAGTCCATTCTTTTGATGGGAGTACTGTGATTGCTGGACTCGATATTGTTTCTGGGAGTATCGTTGGTTACTTTGACTTGCTCAGAATCCACTCCCCTTGTTGCTCCTTTAGTGTAACTCTCAGCCTTTTTTTTGTTAGAACCCCCGTCCTCTTCCCTAGCATCTAGTTTTGCTAGACATGTTGGGGTCGCATAAAGCTTTTGTTCCACAGTGGGGACCTCTTGAGGGCTGGTCTGATGGCTAATTTTTTTGGGGGAAGATCTTAAATCTCCAGGCGTGCCTGCCAGAGGGGCAATTTCGGGCTCTTGTGACCGTTGGGGCTGAGGCGTGATTCGGATTTGGTGTATTGGTTGGACACGGGCCCCTTCTGCTTTGCTTTGATCTTTAAGAGCTGGGCTTTGAGTGGAGGATTGGGGCTGCAAGGGTAGCAGTGGCGATTGCAGACCTTTTAGGGTTGCGATGTTTGAGAGGAAGGCTGACCCTGGATACCTAAGAAAACTGAATTTTGTGTAGATCTTGGGTTGACTGGAGATTATAGCCCTGCTGTGTTCTGGCCGTATTACAGTCTAACGCTGTTGATGGTCCAGCAAAACTAGTGATGGTTCTGCACTTTGCACATCCCCATGATTTTTTCTTTTGCCTTTTCTGCCCTTTGATTTGGGTGACAGAGCTTCTCTTGTTCTACCAGGCCGCATGTTTTGCCTATGTGCAGTGGGTCGCGAATCGCTGGCTGCTTTGGCAAATTATCTCCTGTGCTGCTACTTGCTGCTCACCAGCTTGCGGGGTCACACCGGTCTTTCAGGTCTCCTGCTAACTCAGGACTGGGCTGGACTTGACCAGTCTTTGATATCTTTGGTATTTTTTTTGTTGTTTTGCGGTCTTTGTTGTCTTTATAGCCTTAGCTCTCTTTAGCTATTCTTTTGCAGGTTAATATTTCCAATTCGCTTTGTACTATTTGGTGCAGGTACTAAAAGTGCCGGTGAAGTGGAGTTGCTGCCACTATCGTTGTGCCTGATTGACTCTGGTCGAGGTGGCAAAATGAAGGTGAAGGGGTCGCTAAAAGGGCCCCGCGGTGAAGGTTTAGAGCTATTGCACACTCTGTGCTCTTTGCTCTTTGCCCTCTGCTTCCTGCAAAAGGTAAAGATCCGAAGTATCCGGAGTATCCCTGGTATTCCTGGTGTCACAGGCTGTGGGGGGTTAGTGCGGGGATGCCGGTGCAAATGCTAGAAGGTGGGAGGAGGTAAAAGAAGCTGAGACTGGCCTAATGTCAAGGAAATAGGGAAAACACCCAAAGAAAGCGGCAAGCGACCAGTGATTAGCTGGGCGCAGGAGTATGAGATTGGCGGGTAGTGGCCCCCCTCCGCCTGTCTCCAGGCTCAATCCGCTATGTAGTGCTGTGTGGCGCTGTGTAGTGCTGTGTAGCACTATAGGCACTATAGGCCTGTTGCCTGTTACTGGACCCTCCAAAATCTTCTATCGGTCTCCAGTGTCCTACCGCTCCATGCCTGGCCGAGCCTGTCCAAACCCCGCCTCGCTCCTCCGCTGGAAGTGCCGCTAGCCTGTATTGTCACTGTATTGACATGCAGTCTTGCCTCACCTGTTCTGCCAAGCACCCGCCAGTCCCTTCAGCAGGATGACGTGCTCTGGGTGGAAACAGCGAAGCCAGAAGACGTGGACGCCGTCAGCCGTGGGCTCGAAGTTTCAGGCTGCTCAATCTAAGGCAGCTCTGGACTACCGCTGCTGCCTGGAGAGCCGCGGACCGCTGACCACGGACCGCAGCCTTTCACGGGCACTTTAATCTCCCGATCCCGGTGCCGCTGAGCTGAGCCCGTCCAGGAGCCGAGACCAGCAGGGGCAGGAACCGGGGGGGCTGGAGGAGCAGCTTCGGCTCGGGCTTCGGCTCTGGCGTTCGAGGAGTCTGTTGCTCCAACTGCAAAACCCGGACTGGACTGCTGAAAAAGCGTTAGAAACACTGTGATCCGTTAGAAACACTGACACTGGATCAGTCGAGGCAACAGCCGAAGCCAGTACAAGATTGGGTTCAGCTGAACTTGGGCAATAATTGGTTGAAATATATCCAGGTCCACTCTGAAGAAGTATTTCTACAAATATAGGAAAAGAGGCGCATATAGGTCCAGCATACAGGCACCAAATAATACAACGTAGCAACAAGGGAGTATGCAGTTCCTATGGTGAGGGAGGAAAATGACAAGTCGGAGGCTGGGTTGGTCAACACTCCTCTTCTGAAGTAGAGTGTGGGTGTCTCCCTATATGGGAAGTGGGGCCCTCACACACCTGATTGGGTCGTCAGGCCGGCACTGCAATGCCTGATGGGCACCTTATGAGGAGCTCTTTGTCGGAAATCTTTTTCCCAAGCCGTATAAGTGAAGTTGGGTTTTGGGGGCCTGGTGGTCTAGATGTGTGAAGATGTGTGAGAAAATAAAATGAGGCGAGTTGGTGCTCCAAAATGAGTTTAATCTGCGAGCGCACTTGTCTCAACTACAAACATCAGGGAAGTCACCACCGATTATAATGATCAGAGGTGTCTAGGTTTGCATAGTTGTGGTCAACATGTTTCTCGCCTAGTGTGTAAATAATCACTTGGCCATTCGTCAGGATCTGCCATGCCTGATGGGCACCCTATGAGGAGCTCTTTGTCGGAGATCTTTTTCCCAAGCGTATTGGTGAAGTGGGGTTGGGGGGCCTGGTGGTCTAGCTGTGTGAAGATTTGTGGGAAAATAAAATGAGGCGAGATGGTGCTCCAAAATGAGTTTAATCTGCGAGTGCACTTGTCTCAACTATAAACATCAGGAAGTCACCACCGATTATAATGATCAGAGGTGTCTAGGTTTGCATAGTTGTGGTCAACATGTTTCTCGCCTAGTGTGTAAATAATCACTTGGCCATTCGTCAGGACCTATAGTAATGCACTATCTACACAGTGGTTGGTTATAGAAATGAACTGGACCATTATCAATGCAGAAGAGATTAAATCTGTCAAACAGGGCTTCCAAACCCTTTGTGGTTTTTGACACAGAAGGGATGTCATCCGCAAAGAGCTGTGCAGGGATAGAAGGGGGATGGGAGCACACTGCTTCACCTCCCGGCACAGTTCACGAACCCTTAGCATTATAGTAAATGCAGTTCACTTTAAATGCTTACTTGAGTTTTTGATGAAGTGTTTCACCAACATTGGTGCAGGTTTCTGCATTGAATCTCTAGACATGTGTTTCTGGATATTATCCTTGATCATTAGAGAAAAAAAAGGAAATTCGTCTGGGGTTGCTGAGAAAGTTGCCACAACCCTCTCAGATCTCAGTACCTCTCACTGGTGCACAGGTGCATTTCCAAAAGCTCGGCAGCTCAATGGCTCAAGCTTCACCACCCAGCACAGTTCACCCCGTAGCACATGTGTATCTAGATATTATCCTTCATCTGTAGAGTTGTGTGCTCCCATCCCCCTTCTGTATGAAAAGGCCAATAGTTTGCTGGATCAGATTTCAAGCCTTTCTGGTGAACAGGAACTATTTCGGCACTCCTCCATGAGTGAGGAATTGGCATGCTAGCCAAGATGACGGTAAAAACTATATTTATATATGGCACCAAACATTAGCCTCAGATTTGCACATGTCCCTAGGAATCTTATCTGAGACTTTGGCCTTGTAGGCTTTCGTCTCACAGATAGCTCGATGTGTATCCTCAAGAATGAAGACAGTAAGGGATTACGTTAAGGTCCTATAAAATCAGCTGATTGAAAGTTTAAGTCTGCAGTCAGCTTCTCCCAATCGGTTTTGTCAGGGCCAGCATTAGGGGAACTCGCTACACCATAGAGAGATTGAAAGTGGGGAACCTAGTCCTTGAATAGAACATATTAAATTAGTTTGACCTCCATAGCTAAGTATCTTCCAAAAAGATACCTGGTTCTTGTTCTGAATAGCATCTACTATGTTCCCCCCCAAATAGAAGAATCCCAGGAAATCTCAGCGTGTTTTATAATCTCTTTGTATCTAGCCCTAGCTACTTGCATTTGGGTTTTAAAACCATTTATAATGGTTTTAATCAAAGCAGATTTAGCTACTCTGCATTCCCTATCGTACCAGCAAATGTTAGCTCTTGGTCGAGAATTGCATCTGAAAATAGATTTAGTCAACCAGTTTTACCTCATTGTCACAAAACAATTATCAGGTAAATTCATAATAGTTGGCAATGAGAGATCTGGTTCACTTAATGCAGTTAAACAAAGGTTTAAGCTATGGAATAGTTGGCCAAGAGTGGTATTAGCAAAATTGGTAAACCATATTACATTCCTCCTGTTGTAGCTGGTGGTCAGGTCCCCAGTGGGCAGACCAAAGCCGGAAGCAGTAGAGCCTAGGCTACCCTGAAGGGATAGGAGCAAAGGGAAATGGTCGCTTTCATACCTATCCTGGAGCTCTATGTCAACGAGAGCTGGCCATGAGTAGAGATCTAGGAAAAAGTAATCAATATTACTCCTTTTCTCTCCGCTTCTAAATGTGGGTTTCCTAGTTATGTCTGATGGGGTACAGCATGACAGAGAAAGGTCGATCATTTATTGTACATGTTAGAAATGGGGATCTCTGTTTGACCATTGACCACAACCAGTGATTACTGGCAAAGACTATACTCATCCTGTAACATAAATCATGTCATGTACAGTATCACATATATTCTGCGCCAACCTCATAAGCCTAAACATAGTAGACCATAACTTCCTAAACATAACTTGCATTAGTAAATAAACTTACTAACATAAACCATAGTAGGGAATAACTCATACCTAAACCACAGTAGGGAATAAACCAAAATATAGCACAGTAGATAAAACCTCATAATCATAAAATCCCATCTAGAAACATAAATCAGGGTGCATAAAACATACCATATAAATTACATTTCCTAGCACCTATATAAATCACATTAGGACCTGGTGCCCTATACATCTAACAGTCCCCTTGGCCAACTGGCCATCTCTAAATGGGGCTCAAATGCCCTAGGTCCGAAAGTCAGGATGCGCTGCCAATGCAGCAGGAGCCTGGGGTGCCCAATTGCGCAAACCTAAACGTTGCAGTTGGCACTAAGTGCTGCGCAGCTGTGAATGGGATGGGGTGAAGGAGTGAGTCTCACGCCTAACTTCAACACCTCCCCCCGAAGGAAAGAAAGACCTAAATGTTGCAGCTGCTCACTACTTGCTGCGCAGCTGGGAATTTTTAATGAGGCATGGGCTCTCAATGGCCCTTAAAACAGATGAGCCCCCTTTGTTGGAGCCACACGGGGCTCTAAAAGTAATTAATGCAAAGGGCTGGAGCCACACAGGGCTCGGTAAATAAATAATGCCAACGTTTGAGCCACACGGGGCTCGGTAATAAGATCATGCCCCCCTCTTGTTGGAGCAATCTAGGCTCTAAGAAAATAACCATGCCCAAGACGTGGCGGCTGCCCTCTAGCTATCGGGGCAGTTGGAAACCAAAATACGGGCACAGCACCACCGTGCCTTCTGGCCTCTACGGGGCTTTGAAATAACTTGCCCCAAGTTGGAGCGGCCCTCTGGCAGGCGGGGCCGCTTGAGACATGTCCGACACTGTGCCTCGATCAGGCACCACCAATAACGCACAAGGAGCCCCCCAGCCACTTTAACTCACTGGGTTTCTCTCTTTCTGGCGGGGACTCCTCCTCACGGCGGCAGCACTCGCGGGGCTTCCTTGGACTCCTGGGAGCCCCGCCTGCACTCTTCACCCGGGCCCCCTCCTGGGACCCGGGGATTCTTCACTTTGGCCGCTACTGCGGGGCTCTCCCTTCAGCATGGGAGCCCTGCATCAACTCGCCAATCCAGCCTCTTCCGCTTCCGTCCGCTGGCCTGGCCCACAACCAGGCAAACCGCGGCGGCGATTAAATGCACATAAGAACACGGGGTGGGCACCCGCAAAGCTCACCTTGAATGCGGGGTGGATACCCGCTCGTAAATAAAAAAATAAGCGTGGTGGGCTCCCGCCGCTATAATTATAAAAATAAGCGACATAAGGGCAGTTTGGGCAACCCAAGTGCTGGTAATTTCTGGGGAATCCCTAATTAAAGCAACCACGGCATCCCAGCAGGGTGGGCACCCGCAAGACCGGTGTAACGGGGGAATCGCCATGGTGGGCGTTTCCTCCCAAAAGGGGGGGGCTGCAGCTCAGCACTGCTCAGCCCTCAGGCTCTCCCTCTCCTGGGGAAGAAGCAAATCAAAAGCGCACCCAGTGCGCTGAAAGGTTGCCTAAAGTCCTGGAATAAAAATAAGGGAGAAGGATCCCAAAATAAAAGGGCTCCCAGGTCCAGGGGCAAGGCAAGGCCCAGAAAGGCAAGCCCTCCTGGCACACTCCCCCCCCTGGGCCCCAGCAGCAGCACGCCCCTGGCAGATTCGAGTCCAAGCACAAGAACATATATTTATACTACTAAATCCTTTGTCTAAAAGTGTGGGCCATGGAAAAACCAGATACAACTGGTTCAGGGGAGCTTTGGAAAACTTTGTTTTGCTCAGCTCCTCTCTCCTTTGTCAGGTGGGGGCTCAGGGATCAGACGCACCACAGGGGAGGGAAGGCACAGTCCTATTCAGGTCCCAGGTGCAACTCCTCCCTCCCATCGACATGCAGATCTCCCTATTCACCACTGGGCTGACTCATCCTGGCTCCTGAGCCATTCACATCATCCAGCACCTGTCACTCGCAATCCAGACATGAAATTCACATCATGCAGGCGGACACACAGCACACAGAAATGCCAACTTCTAAAAGTGGCATTTCTAAAATAACCACAATAAATCTGCGCACAATATTGCGCAGCATTTATTCACATGAGTTCGCACATACTAAACTTGACTCTGCACTCCCCTCATACCAGGAATTACCATGGACACACATAGCCCCCATGCATTCCTATGGGAGGGCAGGCCAATCTCACCATACTCACTCAGAGAGCGCATGCACTTTACACTGGGCCACAGTGCTAATGTGCACAGAGGCCTAAAATCACTACCACTGTGTCAGAGCTTAAGGCAAAAGGTTTAGGGGTGAACCTGCCAAAAAGGGCCAAGTCCAACAGTACAGCTTTAGAATTATTTTTTATAAATGGGCCTAGTTGCTGGGGAATACTTCATTGCTGGTCTTCCTCACCCGCTGTGTCCCTAATTAAAGTTGATGGCTCACCTGTGACTATAATTACCGTAGTTCTGCTGGCCGTTACTAAAGATTATCTTAACTGTCCTATAATCACTGACTCCACAGTTTGTGATTTTATCTACTACAGAACATTTTATAAGAAAATTTCTTTGCCATTCCATGATCGGAATTCTAACCCTAAAATGTTGTGGGAGTTGAAATGTTATTGTTTTGCCTCACAACCTCATGAGGCGCTGACCCATGTAGCTAGGTCCCCGGAGGGTCTGCCTGTGACTGATCCAAGTGCCGGAATATGGAAAACTTTGAAGCCATTCCTCTCATATGGCACTAGGTCCCAGGTATCTTGAAAAATAATCATATCTAACTTGTCAATGTAGTCCCCCTGAGTCCTCAAAGGACAGTTTAGCTCTAAGGCCCACTATGTTCCACGTCAATTATTGCTAGATTAGTGGACCCCAAGGGACCGGCAGCAGCCTTGTCACCTTTAGGAGATGTTTTTGCTAGTGGAATACTAGCAGAATGGGCAGAAGCATAACTTTCACCCTCGTCTAACCTGATTACCCTGCCACTAACAGAAATCTCACAAATTGCCCATTTAAGTGTCCAAGCTGATTAGTTGCACGCTTCATTGGAAGCGATCCAGCGTAGGTCATCTTTCTTCGATAGTTAGCACCCTAGGGAAGGTGAAGGTTGTTTGTCACTTGAACCACTGATTGTGACACAGAGGATATGCTTTTCTGGATGTGATAGAGGGATGGCTTAGACCGCTGGGCGAGACACAGAAGGTATACATAGGCTCTGGGTGTGAATTAGAGCCACCATCTTGATCTTAATTTTTTTGTCTAATGGAGTTTTCTTTGTGCTATCTGATTCTTAACATTCGTAGTATCTGAAAGGAGTGAGAGGTGTTTTTTTTACCTTGCCTGCTGGACATGACTCAGTTTGTATGCATAACCACTGGATGTGACATAGTGTGTAATTTGGGCGTTAGGGAAACATTTGGACCTTGGAGAGTAAGATACTGGTGCAACCTTGTGCTTGGCCAAGGAGGGCATGTAGTTGTTGAGTTGCTCCTTCTTCGCCATGTAAATTCTTGCAATCTTTGTCCCCGAGCTGTTATTGACAGACTATGGGGATAACTTAGTTCCATATACCTCACAGAGCCTCCCTTCATCATTGAGCGGTTTGTGGTAGGAACAGGATAAGGATGTTTGACAAAGGCATCATTTTTTTGTTCTATGTCATTTTTCTTTTTACATCTGTTTTCATTGTGGTTTTTAATTGATGCCGTTTTTTGATGTTGAGGTGCTGGTAAAGCATTGCAACTGTGTTGTGTTTAATGTTATGTACAGTTAATGTTTTTATGTGTGTATACAATTGTAGCTGGTCCTCTGCTAAAGATCCAATTCATAATGGTTTGAATTAACCATTGCACTTTCTTACAAGCTGTTAGTTTTCACATGTGTTGTTTTTTGTACTAAGTTGTCCATGCATCTTTGCCCTAAGCTGATCTCACTGTAAAGTAATTATTGCCGGCATATCCCTGTGTACATATTTTCCCTACAATCGGAGTAGTATTTAATTTTATTTAAAGGACTTGTTATGTCATAAGTGAACCAGCCTTAACCAGTTCTTAACCCATCAAGGAGCTTCCTTTAAGCCACATGCAAACTAGGTTCCGCACGCAAGCTAAATAGCTAGATACATTGTGCTGCGAGTGGCATGCACACACTTAGGGCCTGATTACGAGTTTAGCGGTGCAAGAGAAGACTGCCATGCTGGCGGCCTGCTCCTACACCACCAAACCTGTGGTTGGGCCTTTTGCCATGATTTTCATGGAGGAGGAACCGCCATGAAAATCATGGCGTGGAGGAAACTTGTAATATGCTTGGTGGGACCACGGCGGTCCCGCCAACCATATTGCGCCAACACCAGGGAATGACAGTTCCTTGGCGACGTCCCCAATGCAATGACGTTCTGATCTCCCTACTCGTAATGGGGGGTCTGAGTGGCAATGGCTGAACCGCCACCACTGCGCCTCTGCAAGACTGGCGGTCCTCGTAATCTGGCCAAAAGAAGAATGCTTTCCCCTGACCAGAGGGCGAGAACGCACAGCATAATCGAACAAACAAGGACGCACATTCAGACCAAATAGGTAGGCCAGAAAAGGACTAAAAGAGAGGCATCGTTAGAACTATGGGCCATCTTCAAGGTGGCTTGACCTATAATTCTGTCACAGAATCTGCAAGCAAGATGTCCGCACCTCCCCAACACACACCAGCACGGAAGTACTCTCTCTGATGCCAGCCACTTCACTGGGCAGCGAGCAGGTAGATTGAGGACTGGAAGATTGTCTTGACAATCTAAGCCACACCTCAGTTTGGTGCTAGAATCCTTCTACATTCGACCCTCCATCCATCACATGTGACCCATCTAGCCCCAGTGGCACAGAGAGCATGCACCTCAACCTGTCCCATAGAACACTCCCAGGAGACCGGGAGGATCATAGCGGTACTGGATAGTGGCACCACCAGTGGGGGGGAAGGTCCCAGACCACCTCCCCAGGTCTGACATCAAGGGTAGAGCAGCTGGGTACTCTCCCCCAGGGTGTGCTCAGGCAGCGGTAGAAATAACGGGACATGAGCAGATCTAGAGGACACATTCCTACCAAGGAGAACCGCCAACAGCACCTAGCAAAGGAGGCATTCTAGGGGGAATTGGGGGAGAGGCGCAGGATGAGAATGGAGAGAGAAAGAGCTGTGGTCTGGGAAGCACAGAGGGAGAGCAGGGCAACGTACTCTCCCCCAGAGGAGAGCCGAGCTAGGCTCGGTGTTCCACGTGAAGAGGAACCCAAATGAGAAGGAAGGCCCCTATTAGTAACGGAATGCCACCTGATTGTCAGCATAGGAGGGTGGCCAACCGGGAAATAAGAGACCAGATTAGCCTAGCCCAAACTCAACTAAGACAATGGAAAAGCAAAATGGCACCTCTGCACTTTCACAAGGAGAACAGCAATGAGGACGTCTGCCGCTCCCCTCAAATGTACCGATCAAACAGACTGACCCCTGGAGAGACGTTGTTGAGAGAAGAATGTGTGGTCTTTGCATGAACTTTCTGCCACCTGCTAGCCCGCTTGACCGAAAGAAAAGGCCCCTAGGGCCCTTGCGAAATACTCAGGCTGGAGAAGGGATCCTTTGAACCAGATGACATGACCATCACAGAAGAATGCATCCGGCAGGCAGGGGACGCTCCCAAATGGAACTTCCCCTACATGCTGGAATGCCTGAGAAGATGGGAACGCTATGTTGGAGAAAAGCCATCACAATGGACCCAAGCCAAAGTATATGTTACAAAAAGGCACGTCAGGGCCCATCTATGTGTCATGGGCTCAGATGGACAAGTAAGGGCTCAAGACCAAACTGCCCTATTGATGGATGATTCTCGTGTTTTGAGAAAAAGCCAGGGATAAACCTAACAATAGGCGACGTCAAGAGTCTACTCAGCAGCCTCATCAGAGAGCAGACTAACACAGTGTTTTCCATGGCCCACATCCCAGCCGTCACGCTGACCAATACCGAGTATGACGGGCCACATTTAATTAATTTAGACATCAGATATGGATGGCTCTGAGGGAAATGTTGCTTTACTGCCCAGATATAGGAGGATTGATGGCTGAAAGCATGAAGCCTGGGGAAACTGTGACCAGCTTTCCAGACAAACGAGGGACCGATGTGGACAGGGGACAGGACAGCCACCGACCGACACGGGCCCCCAGTTTGCATTCTTCTACAACATCCTCAAAAAGAGACTTCCACAGCAGGGAGGGGTGACTGTATGGGAAGGCAATCTACATGTAAAGTGAGCCATAAATCGGCAATACGACACCTCTACTTTGTACCGACTTCAAAAAACTCACCACAACAATGAAGGCAAGTGACACAGCTTTATGAAAAGCTCAGGCCTTTACTTGCGTTCAGGGAAAGCTCAGGGCTGCCATATGTCCTGTCAAATCAGGAATCTGTGCTAAAATGGGCCATTGTGGCTGCCTTCAGGGCCTAGACCCCACTCTGCTGCTGGTCCCCCAATACACGTTTGGTTCGCCATGCACAGGGGGGAGGGCAGTCTGACACTGGAGGTGGGCAGTCCCTGGCCACTGCATAGAAGCTCCCAGATCCCCTCAGCCAAGTCACTAGGGGTTGCCCCAGATGAAAAGGACCCTATTCTAAAACATTTTTAGGCGTTCAGCTAGTGGAGGCCCCTTTCAGTTCCAAAATGAGGAAACACTTCAGTGTGAGAAGCCAGAATTTCCGCACAAGCGTGATGTTTGATGTTCCATTAAACTCCATAGTCCATGTACTAATATACAACAAATATGCAGCAAGTCTGTAGGGAAGTTCACCAGGGCAAGCAGCTATCCCAGTTCCATACCCACAGCCGATATGTCCCAGCAGTGCACCTTATCGTAAGCAATGCTTTCAAAACATCCAAGGCTGCTGATTGGCTCATGTCCCTCCAAAACAGCGAAAGTAGCGTGTCACCAGGAAAGAAATAACTGATTTCCACTTGGGGTGGCAGACCCAAAGCATCCTGGATCCGAGGGAGAGAAGGGCGCTGTGAGGGTAAAGGGTTCTGTAGATGACCATCGCAGCCCCAACACAAGTGGCACATATACACTCAAAACTGCACCCAACTTGTCAAATCAAATAGCACATGGCCTCACAAACCTCATCCAAGGGAGCAACAGGCCTGATCCCAATCATTGCTACATCCGAATCCCTCTGGGGCCACAGAGAAGCTTTGCAACTTCCTCTGGTATGCCACAATGGAAACAGCATTACATGATAACTTAAGGTAAACACCCAATGACCTGCAGTGTCGTGTTTTGGCAGCTCCTGAGTTAGCGTTTAGCACAGCTACACGGTCTTTTCTGTTAACTTGACCAAAATGAACGGGGGCCATTTTGAATCCCTCTGACTTCCGTTTCCTATGAACACGCTGCCTCGTGGTCAGTATGCCCTTTCGTCCTTTCTCGATACCCATGGTCACTAGTCTGCTCGGCAACAGGCTATTTTTAGTACTGGTCAAGCGCACATGCGCATTACGCACCAATTGGTCACTCTTTAGGAATGTTCACACTAACTGACCAGTGCTGTTGAAACTCCTCCCACACGTTGGCTGTGTTCCAAAAATGACCTTATATGTACCTAAAATGTGTAACTTGTAACCGCCTATCTTTTTATTACTATTAAACTGTATAAAAGAGGTCGCGCACCAATGTTCGGTGTGCTACTTCTTACATTGCCGAAGGGTGCTGTAGGAATGTATCACCACCCCATGGGGTCTTAATAAACTTGTCTTTTACCTTTTCCAGTGTCCGTGCCAACTTCTATACTAAGGCGTCCGAGAATTTAGCAGAGTGGGTAGGCCTGATTTGAACCCAACACCACAATTGGCGACCACGAAGGGACTCATCGGCGACTCGGATGCCCGAAGGAGAGGTCGTGACGAAGGTTAGGAAACTCGCCATGGACGCGATCGCTGCCATTGAGTGACCCGAGTCTCGGCACCCACGGTGTGTTTTCCCTTCCTTCCGATCTGACCTTCCAGGTGGCGCCGGTCCTCGACTGAGATTCTGATCTTGGATTGTCGTGATGTGCCGTTTTGGCTGATTTGACCACAGAACTTGGCAGTTGGACTTTGGGCGTTTGAAGATATTTGGTAAGCTTTTAAGTGGTGAGGTAGTCTACTGACACTTACTGTGGCTTTTTGAAACTTTGAATTTGAATTTGTTAGCTAACGTTTTGAATCTTTGAATTTGAATTTGAATATGTGAAGTGCACCTCACATAGGCAGGCATGTAGGGATATTTCTCTGATTTATTTGATTTGAACAGTGCACCGTGTTAGGTGGCATTTTTGTAGTATCACGTTTTTGTGGTACTTTTTGAAACATGCCTGTTTTTAGCACACTCCGTAGGATGTGCTGTTCTGAAAACGGTACCAATTATCGATTAAGTGCAAAACAGCCGGCTCCCCCAGAGGGGACTCCAAATCGTGACATGTATGTAAAATTCGGTATTCCACCAATAATGTATAGTACATTATGGCATAAGTATACTAAAACTGATCGTGAATTACAGTGGCCACTATATGGGTCGTTTGACCTTCGAAAGGTACAGTATGTAGAACAGTGTTTGTTTCAGCGAAGGTCTAGACAAGATATGTTTGATTGTGTGCGTATGTGGGAGAAAGAGGTGCGTGAACGAGCGAAGCGTGAGGAAGCCTTGGCGGAGAAAGTGCAGCGGAAGGCTGCACATGACAAAGCTTTACAGCTACAGGAGAAGGAATTACAGGAAAAGAAAGAGAGGGAGAGACGAGAACGCAATTTACAGGTCAATGGTCAATTCCCTATCAGGCGTCCTCTTTATCCAGTCCTTACTAATGAAACGGATGATTTTTCATTACTAGATCGGTGTCCGCCTCCGTATGTCGTACCTACGGCTCCGAACGAGGACTCGGACGAGGATAGTGATCGAACACAGCGTACCAGGTTACATGCGGAACGAGCTGCGGAATTACGTTCATTTGCACGAAAATTAAATATTAATACTGTTACTGTTTCTGACGTTACTGAACAAATGGAACAGTGGCCTGATAAGGAACGACTGTATTTTTTAGATCATTTTGGAGATGAAGTTGTTGAGCGGTATAGAAAATATTCTCTCGAGTTAGAACCAAAGGAGATATCCAAGGGTTGTGAGAATTTTCGTAAAGGTCTTTTTGTTCTTTCAGATGCGGACGACTTCTTCAAACGTTTGATTGAACTGCGTAATGAGGCGACACGACTACGGGAGTTGGAAAAGTCGAAGAATTCGTCTACGTCTGGAGCGACGGGGATATCCAAAGAATGCCCTATCTTTGAAACAGATAAGATCGCTGCGATTAATGTTAGACCTATGCGAGAAGCTGCGCCTTTATATGTCCCTCATAAAGGGGATGGCACAGATGATGATAAGAGATCAAAAGACGCGAAAGGGTATTTTGTATATAACTGGGTTTATACGCCTTGGAATAGAGCAGATGTTATGGCACTGAAGAATGCGTTACCTGATCCCCGTAAAAATCCTGCGGCTTTCTATGAAAATGTTGAAAGTGCAATTTCTTCGTGTATCATGACGTTAGTTGATATTGATCTATTTTTTGGGTTAATATTGCCCCCTGACATGTGGAGAGCGATTCGTAGGTTTGATGACCTCACGACTCTCGGGGCCACTTGGAAAGATCTTGTTCAGGCTGATTTAGATAGAGAACCAGCATGTAAGCCGTGTCAATTAATATTAGACCTTCCAGGGGCCATACTAACAAAACTAAAGACTCTTGCTCCCGCTAAAAAGATTGATTGGACTATATTAGCCTCTTGTAAGCAGAAAGCGGATGAATCAGTTTCCGATTTTTTCTCTCGCTTCGAGGAAGCGTTCCATGATTACAGTGGTCAATTATTGACAGAAGATACTGGCAGGCATTTATTTGTTGATAAGTATGTGGCTAATCTCCTACCGGAGATTGCGAAACGATTGAAAACGAGTGAAAGTTCATGGACCACAGCGACCCCAGTTTCTTTATTGACTATGGCTCAATATTATGAAAGACAGGAATTGGAGGCGAAAGAAAGTAGTGAAAAGAAGGCGAAGGAATTGAAAACGAAGGTAATGTTAGCTCAGGTTCAGGCTACGAGAGGGAACACTAGAGGGGGACGAGGATCGTACAGTAATGCTCCTCCCCCTCGTTCTGACATTTCTGTGAATCAATGTGCATACTGCAAACAGTTTGGGCATTGGATTGCAGACTGTCCGGTGTTTCGAGAGCAGCGTAATTTGAGGGGGCGAGGAAGTGGAAGGTCTAGAAGTTATTATGGAGGGTCAAGAGGAGGTTATGGCACGAATGATCGTGGGGGATATGGAGCGAGGGGTCGTGGTCAGTCAGATTATAATACGTTTGATAATCGCAATCAATATCAGATAAATGAGGGTGGTCCTGCTGAACTACGGGATGAGCATTACGCATAGGATTGCGTAGGATGGGGTGTGGAATCGGTTGAGGTACCAGTTGATCAGAGGGGTCCATACATAGAAGCACATGTTCTGGGTTCCACTGATCAATTTCTGGTCGATACAGGAGCTACTCGTAGCGCTTTGTCCAAATACTTGGTTCCAAGGGCTCCCCTGTCTGGCGAGGTAATTACAGCAATAGGGTTCGATGGAACACCTACTTCTAGCCCATTGTCTCAACCAGTTGCATTTCATGTCGATAAATTTGCTGCCCCTTGTCCCTTTTTGTTGTCTCCAAATACACCAGATAATATTATTGGACTCGATATGTTAAAACACTTTCGAGCTACTATTCGCTGTGCCCCAGAAGGAGTGCGAGTTGTGTTGAATGAGAATTACCCAGACTTTGAGCGAGTGTGTTTTCTCCATGAATCTGAAGTATTGGCCTCCTTACCGAAAACGTTGTGGGCCACTTCTGACACGGATGTAGGGCGAATGATAATTCCTCCAGTGCGTATTACTGTAAAGGAGGGAGTATCTCTGCCACGTGTCCCGCAATATAAGATTTCTAGAGAAGGTGAACTTGCTTTAATACACATTGTAAATGATTTGATTTCGGCAGGAGTAGTCGAGCAAGTTCCTTACAATGTTTGCAATAGTCCAATTTTACCGATCCTTAAGAGAGATACAGATGCTAAGGTTTACCGTTTCATTATTGATTTGAGGGAAATAAACAAGATAGTAGTGCCTCAGTACCCGGTGGTGTCTGACATCACCACATTGCTTACGTTGGTTCCACCGACGGCAACTACTTTTACAGTCATTGATTTGAAGAATGCCTTCTTTTCGATCCCTGTGCATCCTGACAGTCGATATCTATTCGGCTTTACATTAAATAATAAATCGTACAGATTCTGTCGAGTTCCTCAAGGCTATACTGAAAGTCCTAGCATTTATAGTCAAGCATTAAAAAGACAGCTTGATTCCTTTGACTTACAAGAGGGAGTGGTTCTCATTCAATATGTAGACGATATCTTACTTGCTGCAGACACGCCAGAACAATGTGAGAAGAGTACCTTTTCCTTGCTTTCCTTCCTGGCTAAACATAATCATAAAGTTTCGAAGAAAAAGCTACAATATTGTAGACCAAAGGTGACCTACCTCGGTCATCTTTTGTCTAAGGAGGGCCGTGCATTGACACCAGATCGAATTCAAGCAATTCTAGATACTCCAGTCCCTCGCACTCAGAAAGATGTTCGCGCCTTTATAGGTTTGACGTCTTTTTGTAGGCAATGGATATTGGGTTTTTCGCATATCGTTAAGCCATTGTTGGCATTGTTGTCTAAAGATACACTGATTTCCATTGAATGGACGGATGAATGTCAGAATGCTTTTGAGCAATTGAGACAAGCTCTTTGTTCTGCACCAGTGTTGGGTACACCTGATTACACGAAGATCTTTACATTATATGTACACGAGAAGGATGGGTGCGCATTGTCAATGTTAGTGCAGACACACGGAGACAAACAAAGGCCTTGTGCATACTTCTCGGCGGTACTCGACCCTGTGGCTCGAGGATTGCCTGGATGTTTTCGAGCAGTTGCAGCAACAGCAGTAGCGATACGACAAAGTGAGGGAATAGTTTTGTCACACAAATTGTTGGTGCTAGTTCCCCATGCAGTAGATGCGTTACTGAATCAAACGAAAACACAGCATCTAACTAGTGCCCGTCTGACAGGATATGAGCTAACGTTGTTGGCGCCGCACATCACACTAAAACGATGTGCAACATTAAATCCTGCTACTTTATTGCCGGATCCTGTTGCTGAGACCCAGAAGGAAGAACAACATGATTGTGTTTTTCTGACTGAGGAACAGACAAAGGGTCGTATCGATTTACAGGATACGCCATTTCCAGATGTAGATGGGGAACTGTGGGTTGATGGGTCATGTGTGAGGTTACCAGATGGTACGACTTCCGCAGCTTATGCGATCACGACACTTAAGACTGTGATAGAAGCAGCACGGATACCCAAAAAATCGGCTCAAGCGGCTGAGTTGATAGCCTTAACGAAGGCATGTGAGTTAAGTGCTGGACTATGTGTGAACATTTACACGGATAGTCGTTACGCTTTTGGAGTAGTGCATGATTTTGGCCTACTTTGGAAGGAACGAGGATTCCTGACTTCACACGGAGTACACATCATGCATGGAGAATTAGTACGCGATCTCCTGAATGCACTGTTATGCCCAAAGAAAGTTGCAATAGTCAAGTGCAGCGCACATAAAAAGGTGACGGACAAAATAGGACAGGGCAATGCTTTTGCAGACCGCATTGCGAGAGAGACCGCTATGCTGAAAAATAATTTCCCCATGTATGTGGTGAAGTCACAAGCTGAGCGGTGGCATGATGCTAGAGAAGAAATACTCGATATACAGAAGTCAGCATCAGAGGCAGAACTTGTGAAATGGGCCATCGAGGGAGTACTGGATGATGAGGGTTGCTGGCGTAGTAAAGATATGGAGAGATGGAAACTACCCATGGCCTATTTACAAACAATGGTGCAAATGACACATGGACTGGCACACATTGGAGCTCTCGCAATTACTAAATTGCTTACACGAGTTTGGGAAAATGCTGACATTGCTAGCACGGCTAAGAGAGTAGTGCAGACCTGTCTGATATGTTTGCAGCACAATCCTGGACAAGGGACTCATACTCCTAAAGGTGGGTTTGTTCCACCTACTGCACCATTCGAAGTATTGCAAATGGATTACATCCAGCTGGAACGCTGTAATAATCTCAAGTATGTCCTAGTGGTGGTGTGTGCCTTCAGCAAATGGATTGAGGCTTACCCTACGAAAGACAATACAGCATTGACAACAGCTAAGGTGCTACTCAAGGAGTACTTCCCGCGATACGGTGTTTGTAAACTTATGTGGAGTGATAACGGCCCTCATTTCATTGGGAAAGTGGTGGAGTACGTCCTGAAAGGATTGGGAATAAAACAAAGATTCCATGCTGTCTTTCATCCGCAATCAGCAGGTTTAGTAGAGAGATACAATGCAACTCTGAAGCTGAAGCTAGCAAAGATAGTGGCATCGACATCTCTGAAATGGCCGGACGCTTTGCCTCTGGCATTGCTGTCCATTCGATCAGTGCCCCATTCTCGGTCTGGCCTCACACCCTATGAAGTGGTGTTTGGAAGGCCTATGAATATCTGGGGAGTTCCAAAACCTCGTTTGATACATGATATGCCTTGTATAATGATGAACGATTATCTGGCACGATTAACAAATGATTTGCTTTCTATTCATCAACAGGTTCGAGAGGCGCTCCCTGATAATTCTGCTGGTGAGGCTCACGATCTCCGCCCTGGGGACCACGTGATGGTCAAAGTCTTTGAGCGATCCAGCAGTTTGGAACCGAGATGGCATGGCCCTGAGCAAGTGCTGCTGGCTACGCGAACTGCCGTGAGAGTCACCAATAAGAAACGGTGGATACATTCAACGCACTGCCGACGTGTCTCTCCGGATCTGGTGAGCCCTGTGGTGCTATCTGACTACAGAAAGATTTTGGATACAGAAAAGAGCCCAGCTGTCACGCCTGATGAATTGGAGGGAGCCTTCCCGGACCACGTTGTTTCTGATAAAGTGAAATATAATCTACGCCCCAGGAAATAAGATTTCTCTTGTGCTCTTTTTGAAACTGGTTGGTGACCGCTCTGAGGTTTGTGAAACGGAAGCCGGGAATATCAAGGGGGGGGGATCAGTTCTGCCCAGTGTAGCGACACCCGTCTTGAATCCCGGAGAACAAATCAACGGCAGCCTCGGTTCAGAACCATCGTTTTATTTTTCCCGCGTAGTGTTGTTTTTGAAGAAGTATTGTTTTATGAACTATGGCCTCTCCTTTGACACGAAAGAGGAGAATTCTTGGTGCTGTTTTGTTTGTTTTGACTGTAGTGGTGATCGCAGTATTAGCTTGGACTATAGAACTGTTGTTTCCTGTACGAGAACATTTACTGCCCACCACTCCAAGCCCGTCTGAACATTTTCATTTCACTCTGCCTTTTCATGAAGAAAGACATAGACAGACTTATTTGAACAACAGCTTTATTAAGATTCTGCATCATACTCATAATATGACCAATACGTCCAATTGTTGGGTGTGTGGAATGTTGCCCGGACATCAGAAGAAAGGAGGAACACCACTCATTCCTCTCCCGTTTTCTCATAATGGTTCTTGTCATGCTTGGTACACTCTTCTTTTTACTCTGCGATGGCCAACGAAAGGTGGACTACTTTTTCGATTGAATAAAATATGCTATAACGATAAAGATGGCTATCCACACGCTGAAGGAACTAAATTCGAATGGGAAGAATATCGTCCGGACAATGTTTCTACACCTCGTGTATATACGAATCAAAGACTTATAAATGTGACGAGCATGCATATAATAACCGTTATCGATACAAAAGCAGATTTGTGTATTAGAAATAAAGGTACAATCCCTGTAGGCCGCAGTGAATGTAATATTACGCTTACCTTTGATACACCGACTGGAATTGCATTTGTAGCTTCACATAACACATATTTCATTTGTGGAAATAAGGGATACCATCGTCTACCATTGGGATGGTTGGGAACGTGTTATATAGCGTTTGTATTACCACCTGTGTTTATTGCTCCTCCCATGTATCACAATGATTATGTTTTGTACCATGATTTCATATTGAAGAATTACAAATTACCAGAATTGTAGCGCTCCAGAATCGAATGGTTCTAGATGTGATACTAGCTGATAGGGGTGGAGCATGCCGTGTCATCGGAAGTAGTTGTTGCGTGTACGTACCAGATAACTCACCTTCTGTATATGATTCAATTACAAAATTACATAAGATAGCTGCTGAGATCCACCCAGAAAATGGAACATGGACCTTTTCTGGTTGGTTCTGGACCCTGCTTAGTACTTGGGGTTGGAAATTATTAACGATTCTCTGTGTTTTTATTGGAGTACTATTCTTCCTTTGTCTATGTATTCAATGTGGCCCTACATTATGTTCTGTATGTATCACAGCCTGTATTCCGTCCAAACGAGCTATTGTTAAGCAAGAGAAACTGATCAATGATGAAGTATTGAAAATAATGGCTATTAACATTGAGGATGAACATTCTGACTATGTCCACTATGAGGTAGCTTTTGCTAAACGCTAAAAGGGCCGTCTGTCGTGTTTTGGCAGCTCCTGAGTTAGCGTTTAGCACAGCTACACGGTCTTTTCTGTTAACTTGACCAAAATGAACGGGGGCCATTTTGAATCCCTCTGACTTCCGTTTCCTATGAACACGCTGCCTCGTGGTCAGTATGCCCTTTCGTCCTTTCTCGATACCCATGGTCACTAGTCTGCTCGGCAACAGGCTATTTTTAGTACTGGTCAAGCGCAAATGCGCATTACGCACCAATTGGTCACTCTTTAGGAATGTTCACACTAACTGACCAGTGCTGTTGAAACTCCTCCCACACGTTGGCTGTGTTCCAAAAATGACCTTATATGTACCTAAAATGTGTAACTTGTAACCGCCTATCTTTTTATTACTATTAAACTGTATAAAAGAGGTCGCGCACCAATGTTCGGTGTGCTACTTCTTACATTGCCGAAGGGTGCTGTAGGAATGTATCACCACCCCATGGGGTCTTAATAAACTTGTCTTTTACCTTTTCCAGTGTCCGTGCCAACTTCTATACTAAGGCGTCCGAGAATTTAGCAGAGTGGGTAGGCCTGATTTGAACCCAACACCACAGCAGGAAGAACCCAAAAGTAGCCCAAACCTGAAGGTTCCAGAAAAAGGACATGGTCCAAGAACCCAACTCCATTAGGGAAAAACCTTGTTACACGCCACGTGCAGGGACCAGAGGGGCATACACGTGTCCTAAGGACGTTGCAGTTACCCATAACCCACACATTGCAACACATCCCCTTCCTTGCATGGCGCATTGTTCATATGTAGCTCAAAAGGTACCATCCACACCAATAAGCCTACACGCACATGTTAGGGAAAGTAGGGTATTAGAGGGCTGACAACGCCCATAAAACAACAGTTAGGTAAAAAGAGTAATCTTTCCCCACGAAGATCACCCTACTAAAAGACTCCCCTTTGTCATGACAAGGGGGAGGATCAAATGACCCACAAAAATAAAACTCATGTGCTCCGTGACTAAATGTTCACCATCTCCTAAAATGGTTCCCAGCTGAGGCCACCTTCCAGTGCCCACTAAAAATGTTGCGTGAAATGAATGTACAGAATATGCCCCTAAAAGGACAGGCACATGAATTTCTGAGACTGAAGAGTAATGTATGATTTTCTTCAAGCTAACCTACAACCCACAGCTCTTATCCAAAAGGTCTTCAGTCAAGCCCTACATGCACCACCTTTAAGGCGGTTTATCACCTCTTCAGGAGCAACCTCCGAAGTCCCAACGAGGCCCAAGGGTTCAAGCCAGACAATTTTATGTGGGAAATGTTTTTATAACAGACTCTTTACACTCTGCCAAGTAAAGACACCCCAGATGTCAGAAAACCACTGGCGACCCCTCCAGACATCATCCCAAGACTTCCAATGTTCCAAAAGTTATGAATTATTGCACTTTTGTATATCATCTGCTTAACATGGGTGCATCCATCTGTAGCCTAGTCCTATGGAGCCTACCTCAACATTTCTACTGCGCTTGCGTATGGACCTCTCTCAAAACACACACATTTACACTAAATCAAACACTTGTATTCTTCACCCACTACACAGCACATTCCTACACAACAGATGGTACCAGCACATGACCGCTGTGGGCACCCAGACGTTGGCTAGGTCATGCTTTGTCTGCTCGCTTATACTCCACACTGGAGGCACAGACAGACTTTACTTATCACAAGAATAGCCCCTGAAAAAGCAAAATGTCTCATTCACCTGTACCTATGTAGGATTAGGGCCAAGATACAACCTAGTAGAGTAGAACCCCATAGAGTAGTAGTAAACATCACCCATTATGAAACCAACCCCACAGCACAACACCTTTTTTCTAAGCCTAGCGACATTCAAACAGAGCTATACAGGATGAGTAGGTGGGGCACTATAAGGGAGGTCACTGTTTGGCCCCAAGATTTTGCAGAGAAGATATTCATGGAGGTAGCAAGGCTACCGCACAAGTGCACAAATACGTCCACTCCCTCCTCTGTCTGTGGCCCCAGGGTGGCCATTAGCGTAGCTTAACTGAGTCAGTATTCTTTAATAACAAATGGACCCCAGGCATGGAGTTCGAGTGCAGGGCCATTCACCTTGATGATGCAAGGGAAAATGAATCTAGAAGGGAAGGGTTGAATGACAGCCTAGATACCCCATGTCAAGAATGAATTCAGGGACACTGAGCTAGGTAGATGTGTTTGGAAGGGAATAGGCAATCCTTAATTTTATGGAAATTACACTGTATTCTGTGTGTTTCAGAGGCAAAGGAACGATACTGCTTGGCACAAATTACAATTGTGAAGCAATACTGCATGTACCAGATCTTCAGTGGGGCAACTCCGTGTTGATGGATACGTATTGGCAGTGTGGTGAGTTTGCCTATACCCAGCTCGTCCCCGGAGGGCGAGGCATCTGCACCCTGGTTACCATACATACCCTAACCCTCGTCATCCCTGGAGAGGATCCAGTTCCAACATCCACTTTAAGAAGATAACAACTCTATTGCATCAGATTTGAGGAAAAAAGAACTGCTGATTACTGTGGCTGAGCTGAGTACAAGGACATTCCGGAAGAATTCATACTGTTTTCTGACACACAAGTAAACACGGTAGGGGACATACCATTCTCCACCATACAAACAAAGGAGAACACCCGCTGGTTGCAAATGACCAGGTGGGAAATGCTGAAGATGATCAATGACACTCAGCTCGGCCAAAAGGATATCAAGGAAGAACTAAGAACCATCCACCTTATGGTGATGCAATATCGGTATGTGTTGGACTTGTTGGCCACATTGGAGGGTGGAGTGTGTGCCAAGATTGGTGCGTCCTTCTCTATCTTTATTCCTGCAAAATACTAGGACAGTGAGACTTTAGCTATTTCCATCCAAGCATTGCATCGTCTACAAGCTGACATGAAGAAGAAAGGAGGTGCCCCTGGGCAGAACTGGTTTATGGATTTGTTTTCCTGGTTCTCCCAACGGGTGTCCAGACTCTGCCTGACATTGTTTCCCATTTTTCTTTTAGTGCTATTTTTGTGTGATTTCCTGCTGTAGAAACGCAGCCCTCAAATTAGGTAGAATGCAAGTCACTAGATAATTAGTAATAGACACATCAGAAACATAGTAAACCTAGAATAATGTGACTGTCGTGAAGCCTTGGGTAAATGATGTAGTTGAAAATTCAACTAGAAGGTGGACTGTTCAATTTTGAAAATATGATGTTGATGTGCTCCATGATATATGTATGTATAATAACGAACTTGCATCTCCATTGTTAAATTCACCCAACATGACTACCCACTCAACCCCAAGTCAGAAATACCTGGTGATGCAGGCCCTGGACGTAGGCTTGGAGCAACTGATTGACAATTCACATTTGAGGTGATATGTAACCCTTACACAAACGTGCAAACAGGAAAGTCTAGACCGATCCCACAGATAGTCAGCAACAGCAGTGACACCAAAATGATCTCAGGAGATTGGCCCCAATAAAGCAGATTGGGCCAGAGGAGCACACACTCCTAAAAATACCATTAGGTCAAATGCAACACTAAGGAACACACAGCCAATCAGAACACAGCATGCACGCTACAAGCAGTGAGCATGCACTCCCCCTGCTGGACATCTAGACCGGTACCTACTTGCCCCACATTGTGTCCGTGCAAGGTCGAGACCCGCCAGCACATCTTTTAAACAACCAGGTTTGTTGCCTTGTTACTTGGCCCAGATTTCCATCCCCAAAGGAAAATACAAATGATTTTATGATGCCTCATGTAATGTATAAAATGAAGGCCGAAACCCATGTGCTTTCAGACAGTCTTAAGGCCCCGACTCTGTTGCTTGTGCTCCCGGGCCGCGGCGTTTAATTGAACCAACAATTCCTGTTTTGCCAAACTACTCTTGTCTTTTATATTTTACTGTAAATTCATATTCGAGCAACAACATCACACACATCATTTCTAACATGGACGGCGCCTAAGACGGCACTTGGAGCTGACCGATACCAACTACCTGCGTGTAAGGGGACTGATCAGAAACATTTCTGGATCTAGTCTGACACTCGGGATACTTCTAAGGTAAGGATTCTGTGGCTAAATAGTCTCTACCATTTAAGGTGTTACAGAAGGTGAGAAACTTGTTATTCTGATGGATAACATATCCAACCTCAGATTCCTCACTGACCTACCACCTACCCATTCTGTGGAGGGGCCACTTTTGACTATATAAATGGATCCCAAATTAGAGATTTGCATACTGGTACCATTTGTTTTTTTCCAATACTTTATTATGTTTTTTTTTTTAATATATATTTTTATTGAGTATAACACAAGAGTAAAAATTTACATATCGGGGCGTGGCTTGGCGGGCGGAGATGGCGGTCGCAGCTTTGTAGAGCTCCCGCCGGCCCGGACACAAATTGTTCATTTATCCTGGACCCCGAGCCCGCAGTTTGTACCACGTGAGTGGCATCGGTTCCGGGGAGTATTCTGACCCCTCCGGTGCGCTGGTCCGGCGGCTCCATCTATCCCGGGGTCTGGTGGCGCCGGCGGCGGAGAGCGGCCTGGTCACTGGCAGTGAATCCGGGACCTCGATTTTCGGGACGCCGAGCGGCGGTCGGTGCCGGACTGCCGGAGATCGCTTCAACTGGGTAGGTCCCGGCCCGACTTTGCAGCTCCAGTGACCTACGAGGTGTGGAGGCGCCCTATAAACGAGTGCTGTGCCTGGGAGACCTTTCACGGACGTTACGGTGTGGTGGAGGCCTACACCGCCCTTGTGAGACCGGGGCCTCGAGTTTCGCGTCATTGGGACTGGCCTGGCCTGGAGGCAGTAATCTTCACTCTGCACCCCCGGGACGCCTGTGGTGGCGCTTGGCTGGGGCCCGAGGCTCCCTGTGCCCACAGTCGTAGGCCTGCTCCTGGAGACTGGCTGTGGATTGCTGCGGGGGTGTTCGCCCTGATCTCGGGTGGACGGTCCGGCTGGGCGGAGGTCTCCGGCGCCGGGGCCACAGACGACAGTCCGGTGAGTGACAACGTTGGGACTATAAGTAGCAATGACCAGGGGCGGTGGAGGAGGTCCGCCCAAACAAGGACCTATAGACAAATTCACGGGGCCCAGTGGTGGAGCAGGGGCGCCCAGCAGTGGCAGCGGGACAGGGCCGGACAATGGGGCGATCTTGGCGGCCATCACCCAGTCCCGGGACATGCTTGATGCCAAGATTGGGGCCGTGGGTGCGGACGTTACGCTGCTGCGCCAGGATCTCCGCAATGCGGTGGAGCGTATTACTGTGACCGAATCTCGCATCACGGTGACGGAGACCGACATTGGCGCGCTGAAGCAGAGGCTGGCGGAGGTGGAGCGCACCCAGAAGACTCTCGCTACCCGGGTGGAGGATGCCGAAGGGCGCGCAAGGAGGAACAACCTACGCTTTATAGGTTTTCCGGAAAGGTGTGAGAAAGACGACATGGTGCAGTTTTTGACTCAATGGCTGGGGGACTGGCTCCCAGAGGGGACACTGTCCACTTGTTTCGTGATTGAAAGGGCACACAGGGCCTTGACACAGCGGCCGCCGGAAGGTGAGCGCCCCCGGCCTGTAATTGCAAGACTCTTGAACTACCATGACCGCGATGTCATTTTGCGAGAGGCAAGGAAAAAGGGTTCGCTCTCCTATGAAAATCACACAATTATGATCTTTCCGGATTATACGAAGCTGGTACAGCAGCAGAGACAGTCCTTTGTGGCCGCTAAAGCTAAGTTGCGGGGTCTGAAACTCCAGTATTCTCTCCTGTACCCGGCCCGCCTACGGGTGGTGCACCAGTCCCGGACACATTTCTTCGATTCACCCGAGGAGGTCTTTCGGTGGACGGACGAGGCGGTAAGGATCAGGCCGCATCCCCAGCCGGGGCTGAATTCGGGAGGGTCGAGAGGATCATCGCCAGAGCGGACGAACCGCCCGAACCGGAAGGGGGGACACCGGAGGTCCAGATCACGTAAACGGTCGGCCTCCGTTAGTGCGACACAGACCGGTGGCACTATGGACTCTGAGCACTCAGATGCTGGCAGCTGAACTCTGGGGGGGCCCGGACCTTAATCCTGTCTGGTACTGTGTGACCCTGCTCTGTATCTGATCGGCTACTAGGGACCTGGTGATGCCAGACTTTCTACGCATGTAAGAATATGGGGCTATCTGTGGGAATGCTGTGGGGCTCGGGAGGCGACTTCTAAGGGCCTTAGACCCTCACGAGCTGTGGGTGTGGGAGGGGGGTGAGTGAGTGATGGCCGGGGTGTTGGGATCCATTGGTATGGTGAGCCCTAGGTCCTCGGTTCTGGACCCGGGTCTCTCCATGCCGCGACAGATACTTCAGTGTTCTATGAGGTATTGTGGTGGGGGGAGCGGGGATGGGGGAAGGGTTGGTTTGTTGTTGTTTGGGGCTGGGGGGGTGGGACCGCACGTGTATATTGACGATGGACCTTATGATTGGTGGGGAGTGCTGGGGTGGCGCGGAGGGCCTAACGGAGGTGAATATCTAGATGATGGCTGATCCAACTACTCTGCTTCCTCATAAGGCCATTCGAGTTGTAACATGGAACGTGAGGGGGATGCTCGATAAAATCAAACGTGGAGCAGTGTTGCGCTGGGGGAAGAGGGAAGCGGTGGATGTGCTGCTGCTCCAAGAAACTCATATGCTGGGCTCTAGGGTCCTTAGCCTCCAGAGATTTGGCTTCCAGCAGGTTTATCATGCCGGCTTTGCGAGGGGGTCGAGGGGGGTGGCTGTCTTAGTTCATCGCAGGGTGGCGTACGTTCATGAGAGGCAGTGGATTGACCCCCAGGGCCGCTTTGTTTTCATCAAGGGACAGATGGGTACCGAACCGGTGATTTTTGGTAGTGTATATGCCCCTCCCCCTATGCAGTGGGCCTTGTCGGAGAGACTCTTTGCTGTGTGGGATGACATGCCGGATGTGTTGACGGTGGTAGGGGGCGATTGGAATGATGTTATGGATGTGGGCTCAGACCGTCTGCGACGTGCGCCTGTGGCAGTGGATCCCTCCTCCTCTCCCCCACATACTAAACTGCGTGCAACTGCGGACAGCCTGGGCTGGGTTGATGTGTGGCGCCATTTTCACCCTGCTGCGAGTGGGTTTACGTATGTATCGGCGGTGCATGGTTCCTTCTCGAGACTGGACTACATCTTTATGCCTGGTGCCTGTTTGAGTCGTGTGAGAGACGCTGCCATCCTGCCCAGGGGTCTGTCGGATCACTCCCCAGTAGTGGCCACCATAGACCTTCTCACGCACCGACAACCGTTTCGTTGGCGGATGTCTTCGTGGCATCTGCAACACCCTGAATACGTACATCACTTGCGCGAAGCGATCGATAATTATTGGCGCGATAATCCGGAAGGGGATGTTGGCGCGGTAACGGTGTGGGAGGCATTGAAGCCCACAATACGGGGTGTTGATATCGCCTGGTGTGCAGCCGCCCGACGAAAGCGCCGGGAGGCCATTACGGCCGCTGCGGCCCGAGTAGAGATCTTGGAGCGGCGTGGCTGGGAGGGTGGAGATGAGACTGCGGTACGGCAGCTCTTGCAGGCGCAGCAATCCTATGCCTCGGTCTTGCATGATGAAGCCAGACAGGCGTGGCTCGCCACGCGTAGCAGGGTTTATCAGTGGGGGGACAAGTCCTGCACAATGCTCCACCGGCTGTGTCAGGCCACCTTCCAGCCTCTCACGCTGCCGGGCCTCACGGCGGAGGATGGCTCGGTGGTGACAGATCCGGCCCGCCTCGCGGCTAGCTTTGCCCATTACTTTGAGACACAATACGCCCCCCAGGACTCCCTGGCATTGGAGGAGCTTTCCGCTTATCTCGATGACCTGCTGCCACTGGCCGTCTCCGACGCCACTAGAACTGCGCTCGAGGTCCCGCTCACGGCCGAGGAACTCGGGGACGCACTGGGGCAACTCAATACCGGGAAGGCGCCGGGCCCGAGTGGTTACCCATGTGAATTCTACAATAAGTTCCACCTTCAACTAGGGCCCCAGTACAGACGCGCGCTTGAGGCAGCACGGGCGGTGGGGGAGATGCCGCCGGATTGGCGCCATGCCGAGATCGTGGTATTTCTAAAACCCGGCAGGGCCCCAGACAGGCACGACTCATATCGACCCATTTCGCTGCTGAATGTAGAGGCCAAGGTCTTGGCTAAGGCCTTGGCAAACCGCCTGCTGCCCCATATTACCGCCTTGGTCCACCCTGATCAGGCCGGGTTCATGCCTCGTAGGGCAACCCGCCACAATATCCGACGGGCGCAGGCGGCGATAGATGCCATGGGGGCTCGGGATGAACAGGCAGCGCTTCTATTGGCGGATGTTGACAGGGCCTTTGACTCAGTGAGTTGGGCCTACCTGTTTACGCTCTTGCCCCGCCTAAACCTCGGCCCGGTGTTCCTGTCGTATTTGAAACTACTGAGTGGGGTGGGGACCTGGTGGATAGAATTGCATTATATGCAGACGATATTCTCTTTTTCATTACCGACCTGCAGCGCTCGGGTCCCCGGGTACTGGAGGTCATGCGCATCTTTGGCGAGATCTCCGGCCTTCGGCTCAACCTTCGCAAGTCCACTCTATGGGTGCTGGGTAGCGGAGTTGTGGTAGACCCCTGGGCTGCAGGACTACGAGTTGCGACGGATGGGCTGAAATACCTTGGCGTCTATCTCTCGGAATCACGCACCATAGCGTGGGATCGTGGCGTCCTACCGGTTTGGGAACGGGTCCAAGCCGATGTCAAGACTTGGTCCAGAATGCCCCTCACTATCTTTGGGAGGTCGGCCATCTTCAAAATGGTGGCGCTTCCTCGACTGCTATACCAGCTACAAAACTTCCCCTACCCTATCGGTCTGCAATGGTTTCGCCAAGTCAACTCGACGCTGGGTCGCTTTTTGTGGGCCGGTGGGGCGGCCAGGGTGGCGTTGAAAAACGTGCTTCCTGTCCACCTATTGCGGGGGCCTGGCCACCTCTGATCTCCTCTCGTACTACCAGGCTTCCCAACTACTTGTTCTTAATGAGTGGTGGTATAGTGACAGGGGGGATCCGGCGTATGCATTGGAGCGGTCGCTCATGGGCGATCACACGCTGCACACCATTTTATACTCAGCTCGTCTGCGTCGTGCACTGCCGTCGGTTACCAGAGTGGTCTTTGCGGTGTGGAGACAGACCCTCCATCGCATGGGCTGGTGGGGCAAACTGACGGCTGAGACGCCGCTCTGGCATAATGGCCAGCTCCCGGAGCTCGCGGCCCTGGCAGGCTTTGAGGGCTGGGAGACGATAGGTATCTCGCTACTGGGCCAGGTCATGTCCGGCACTACCCTCAAATCATTTGAGGAACTGCGTGCGGAGTTCCAAATGCCTCAGTCTCAGTTTTTCCGTTATTTGCAACTGCGCCATGCCCTCACCCCGAGTATTGCTAACCTGGACTCCCTGCCTGAGTTCAGTCCTGTCGAGGCGAAGGTCTTCATGGGAGACCTGGGAGATAGGAAGGTATCCCGGATATACCAGACACTAGTTATCCATTGCTCCTCTACCCTACACTCTCTTCGGGCTGCTTGGGAGGTGGACGTGGGACCCCTAGACGAAGACGATTGGAGAGAAGCACTAGAATCCCCTCGTGGGGCCGCCATTGCTATACGGCTCCGGCTCATCCAATTTAAGTACTTGCACCGGGCCTACTACACCCGCGAGCGACTGTGGAGAGCTGGGCTGATTGCGTCCCCAGAATGTCTGCGTTGCGGGATGGTGCCTGGATCCCTGTTGCATACAGTGTGGTTGTGTGGCAGATTGTCTGGCTTTTGGAGAGGCGTATGGGGCTGTCTATCTGAAGTCCTGGGCTGGGACCTTCCCCGCACCCATCGGTTGGGGTTGCTGCATATTATGGAGGGTATTGGCGGGAACGTCTACAAGCGACATTTGCTGCTTTTGGGGCTTGTTGTGGCCAAGCGAGACCTAGCACAGGCGTGGAAGAGTGTGAGGGCCCCTCCCCTGTCGGCGTGGAAGGCGGGCCTGGACTATTTCATGGGCCTTGAGAGGCCGATCTTTGAGGCGAGGGGCTGCCCTCGCAAACACTACAAAATTTGGAAGCGGTGGGCCGAATACCGGGGCCTGTCTCTGGATCCCCCCGTGGAGCGAGAAGACGACGTCTGATTGAATGGATGTACTAGGCCTGACTCTGTGACACTCATGTAGCACTACACCTATGCCCTTAATCCGCTGCTGTATGTACACGTGCATGGGGGGTGGGGTGGGGGGGAGTTGTGGGGAGTTGGGGGGGACGGGGGTTGTGGGGTCGGGTGGGTTCGGGGGTTTATTAATGACGAGCTTATTTTCAATGCATACTTGAATATTTGCTACTTAACTGATATACTGTACCTGTAATGTTGGTGGTGACCCCCGATTGGTGGGGTGCCGCTCTCTTATTGCCTACTTGCTCAATAAAATTGGTTTTGAATTTTTTTTTACATATCGGGTGTCATTTGGTGGAACATATTACAGCAGTGAACGGGCAAATGAGTTGAGGAAGTACACTACAATTATAGGCATCTGAAAAATATCAATACCAGCTTAGAGCTGGGGCAAAACAATACAATACAGACAACCGTAGGCAAACATTATCAGAACCCGCCCACCAAGGATACAGGATATGAAGATTGGACACTCGACACCCGGATATGAGGAACAAAAGGCTCAGGAGAATATGCCACATCTCTTGTGAAGAAGGGAAAAGGGAAATAGAAAGGTCATAGAACAAAATAAAGGAAAAATAAAAAAAACACAACCCCCCACCCTGCACCCCTGCAGATGGCTACGACCTAACCCACTAGCAGCGTGCCTGTCGCCCCCTAAACTACACCCCAAGGAAGGGAAAAGATGGAGGAGGAGATGTATTACAAAACGATACGGGCTCCCGGACTCCCCTCCCCTACCGTGGTATTAAGCGAGTTATAGCAGACTAATAAGCAAACCAATAGGGGAGGCACCGACAAAGAAAAGACCGTCCCGCCCAGCCCCGGCACCACAGGGGCAGCAAATCCCTTTACGAACATAGCCGTCACACCGAACCCAGACTATCAGAATTCCATCTGGCCCTCACTCCCACAGATACAACCCAGCAGAGCCAAAAGAAAGGCACTGTACCAAATTCAAACAGTCAAATTCAGCCCTGGCCCTTACGATCCATTGCACAAACCCCATCCATGAGGACCAATATAGTAGCAAAAGAGTCAAAGCGTTGTTGAAAAAGGAGATCAATATAGCCTGAAAGGGTCAAAAAGGTTAAGTCTCGAAGTCTATCAGATACACGAAAGTCAATCCAAAAAGTATTAGTGGAGGTCTTCAGAAGAGAAGGAAGAAATGAGTCCTGTGCGGGCGATAACTTTGCCGATCTTGCTAGTTGTTCAGGGGTTCCGGTAACGTACCGCAGTAGTTGTGCGGATACAATTGGCACCAGTTCCTGATTATATTCGGGGTCCTCCTCTCGAGGTAGATCAAGCTTCGCGGGGGTCACCGTATGTTGCAGGTCTGACACAAGGCTGGAGTCCGGTCTCAAACAAACAGTCTCAATGCTTGCAGTCAAATTGTGGAGAGCAGCCTCCATTTGCAGGCGAAGAGCCCCGATGGCGGCCATTACGGTCCCCAGGGTCGGTCCACACATCGTCCGATCCATATCCGCGTGAACGATAACAAAGCAGATCTTCAACCCCGGAGGCCGGCTACTCCGGGGAAACCAACAGGCGCGGAGTGGACGGAGGCGACTGGCGACTCACAGGCTTGGCACTCTTTACACCGCTGCCGAGAGCGGGGGCCCCACCCGCGGACCCAGAGGGCTGCAGCAGGGTCCCGGGACCTGGCCCCCACCCATCGTGGCAACCACGTCTCATCGCCGTTCGGCTAGTATTCGCCGGGACCAAAGACCACCACCAGGATCGAGAATATGTTCCACTCCGATGAGACCGGACTCCGCCGGGTACCCGCGGCCGATGTTGTTCAACTGAAACCCGGCTGGGTCAGTACTCGAGGCCCCGGCTCACACACTGGAGTAGGCCAGAAAATGAAAGACGGTGTAACTTCGTCAAGAAAAGCGATAAAAACTCCGGGATTGCCCCCCTGGGATCAGCAACGATTCAGCCACACGGGAGTCTGGCGGGAGGTCAGGATAAAGTTCAGGATAAGTCCGCCAGCGACGGAGGTCGACGGAGCCGGAAGCTTATGCGGCCATCTTGGTTGCTTGCGTAGCTCCTCCCCCATGTTTTAAAAAAAAAAAAAATGTACAAACAGTACATAAGATTACAAATCTGTTGACACAAATGTATGACAGTAATAGCATTGATCGCATATGGCAATGATTAAAGTGAATGGGGGAAGAGAGGATAGTTCGGGGTCTTTAGGGTGAATGGGATGTTGGTTGATTCTCTAACTCTGTAAAGTCTTGGTCCTAAGAGCCATACTTTCTGTTGTGGAAGTTTTCCCTCATCAGCCCAGGCACATGGCAGCCACATGGCAGCCATCGTCAAGCTCCCGATCTTAGTCTTCATATATATGTCTTAAATGGCGGACATATATATTCAAATTTGACCATTTTATTAATGATTACTTCTGTCAATTTGCTCGCTTCTGTTTTTTCAATGCTGAGCTAGCATTATCCTGCCCACTAATAGAAATTGGGTGAGTAGGTGAACATAGGGAATAATCTGTCCTTGCCATGGTGGCCCAATACAATGATCATAGATTATATTTGTCCATTGGAAGAGTGACTTCTGTGATATCTTTTATTAGACCCAGGAGAGCTTGCCTGTATGACTGAGCAAGTGGGCAGGACCACCAGCATTTATTGGATTTTCCAAACATGGCCCCTAACCTGACCAGGGTGAAGTGCCGTCTGGTACGGACCTTCTAAACTCTCTCTTTGTATTTTAGTGACAATGGAACACAGTGCCACCTTAACCCAAATTTTCTCCCAATTATTTTCATACACAATTGGTGTACATGGTCTATGTTTAGGTTTAGGGCCTTGTGGAGGTGTGAGATTGCTCAAGGGCTGGTCAGATATTGCCTCAAGCTCTTCCTGTGGTGGGGGGCCTCATCAAGGCCTACCAGTGCTTGGGGTTCGCCCTTCTCTGCACAGAGTCCTCAGAACATAGAATAGAAGTTGGCACAGAAACTGGAATAGAAAATACAAGATTTATTAAACCTCATGAGGTGGAACTACATTCACACAGCACCTTTCGGTAATGTATGAAGTAGCACACTGAATGGAAGGAGATTGGTCCATTTATACCCACACAGGGGCTCAAATGAAGGCGGTACAAGTACAAAATGCTGGCTTTAGGTACATATATGGTCATACAGAAAATGCACAGTCAACAAGTGGGAGGAGCTAACAGTGGCTGTTTTTGGCAAACACATCCTGACAGTTACATTCTAGTGGCAGCTGCAAAGACAGCTGCAAGATCAACTGAGCATGTGCGAAGGTGGAAGATGCTAAATATATCTGGTCTCTAGGCAGATTTCAAGAGCAGTTAACAGAAAGGTAGGACAGAGCACATGACGAGCACATGGTAGCACATGGCAAACAAAATGGCTGACAGAAATACAAAATGGATTCCACAAAAACGGATAATATAGTCTCTAAATACAGGATGGCTTCTGCTAATGCTAACCTAATCGCTGCCAAATTACAACAGACCACCCTTTTAGCATTAGCTGAAGACATTTTTTTATCTGGGGTAATCTAGATATGCATCCTGTACATTGATGCTCATAATCTTAATGATCTCTTTATTTAGCATTTGTTGTGCTTTCATTTCTGCAATATTTCTCTTGGCAGGTGTACAAGCAGTGATGCACATGGAGCAAAGCATAGGACCACTTTGTATACAAGTACAGCATGTAAATAATATCGCCAACAGTATACATAAAATAGTCAGCAGTTTCCAGCCTCAAGTAGCAAATAGTGTCCAGAACCAGGTCGAAAAAGTCCATGTACCAGTCTCTGGGTGAATCTCTGCAGCAATCTTATGCAGTTTTGATATTGCGTCGTAAACTGAAGGTGAGTGTCCCGGAATGAAGACACAACAGCTGCTGCCAATGATGCGGCATGCACCACCTCGATCAGCCAAAATCACATCAAGCACCATTCTGTTTTGGAGTGCTACCATCCTTGCAATTTGCAGTTCCTCTGTAATGTTCCCAAGTGCCATTGCTGTCTGATGGGTAACAGCTTCCACAACACGAGTCAATCGCCTTATCTTCCTGCTGTTCAATGCAGCACCCACCAAGAAGAACAATCCTAAGTTAAAATCGACGTATTGTTGTAGAGCAGTGTCAGTTTGATCGACTTTGTCCATACTTATTGTTCTCTTATTTTGGTTCCTAGAGATATCGTTATAAAGTTTATAGTCTCTGTGATAAGATGCAGGTGCCAGAAACACAGGGGGCAATAGAAAGGATACATAGCAAATCCCTGACCACCCTACAGGTAGTTGATAATATCCCTTATTGCCACACACAAAGTAAGTATTATGCGAGGCTGTAAAACTGCTATTATTGGCACCTTCAATAGTCAGTACCACTGTACACTCACTCCTTCCTACTGGAATTCTCCCAACACTACTAATACACAAATCTGCTTTAGCTCTAGTAACAGAAATCCCAAATAGTCCATTGGTCTGAATTGCTCTCATATTCGTGAAGGCACATGGTATCGAAATATTGTCAGGTTGATACTCTTCCCATTTCCATTTAGTCCCTTTAGCTTGAGGATAGGATAACCATCTGTATCTTGATACCATACTTTATTCAGACGAAAGTAAATCCCACCTACTGAAGGCTTTCCGGAAGTAAACAAAAGTGCATACCAAGCTTGACATGAACCATTATGGGAAAACGGCAGAGGAATAAAAGGTGTTTCTCATTTCTTTTGATGTGCAGGTATCATCCCACACACCCAACAGTTGGTGGTATTCGTGGCATTATGTGTATGATGCAACATTTGAATAAAAGTGTTGTTTAAGTAGGATTGTCGATGCTTCTGCTCATGGTATGGAAGCGTGAACAGGGCTCAACAAATCCACTCGCCCGCTCGCATTTACGAGGGAGAATGGATGAGGACGAGCTATTTTTAGGTCCTACTCGCCCTTTCTGACGAGTAGGAAATCAAACTAACTTTTGTCTTCCGTCTTTAAAAACAGAGCAAAAGTGACAAGATAACACAATTTAAAGGCATTTTTATTGCTCACAAAGGAAATGAGCAATAAACATGCCTTTAAATCTTGTTATCTTGTCACTTTTGCTCCGTTTTCAGAGACGGAGGTCAAGTGGGTTGGAGTCAGGTCGAGGGGATTTTCCATGGTACTAGACCTGCAGGACTAGTACCATTTTTCGGATTTGTCGAGCCCTGGTGAAGTAATGATGTTCCACTGGCGCTGTAGTAGTGGCAACAAAAAGCTGTCGAGCAGGAGCCACTTTCTCAACAAACCAGGTTATTATTGCCATAACCAACAGAGCAACAACAAATCCTACAGCACAAATGATTCTTTTGTTATGCATTTTAGCAACAGTGATAATTGATCTTTCTACAAACTCGTTGAAACAATCGTTGGAGCTCTTATCCCTGGGCAGCCGTTGATTTCTTCACCACGGGCCAAGACGGGTGTCACTACACTACGCAGGACTGATCCTTGCCACATTGGCGTTCCGTTTCACTAACCCAGGGCGGTAGCTCAACCAGTCTTTTATCAACACTGCAGATTCTTTCGTCGGTCTCAGGGTGGTATCGTGAGGCTCCCGGAATCGTGTGGTCCGGGAAGTCTTCCGCAGATTCGTCAGGTGAGATAGCTTGATCTTTCTCTGTCTCCAGAATCTCTCGATGGTCGGTCAACACAGCAGGTTCCACCAAGGCAGGCGACACACATTTGCGGTGTGTGCTATGGACCCAGTTCTTCTTGTTCGTCACTCGAACTGCTGTCCTTGTCGCAAGGAGCACTTGCTCTGGTCCTCGCCGCCTCGGCTCCAAGCTGTTCGATATGTCGAAGACCTTGACCATCAAGTGGTTGCCAGGACAGAGTTCATGGGCCTCACCTGTAGATCTGTCAGGAAGAGCTTCTTGAACCTGTTGATGAATAGAGATCAAACTGTCGGTTAACTGTGCCAAATAATCATTCATCAGAACACATGGAACATCATGTATGGGGCGTGGCTTAGGAACTCCCCAAATGTTCATTGGTCTCCCAAAGACCACTTCATATGGGGTAAGGCCAGATCATGAATATGGCACCGATCTTATGGACAACAAAGCCAAGGGTAGCGTACGTTGCGCCATTCAAACAAATTCAAATAGAGAAAAATCTCCTCATTACCTGCCTATATAAATTTCAATTCATATATACCTTACAAACAAATACCAATATTTCCTTCAAATCAAAAGCCACAGTAAGTGTTACTAAACTACCTTACCAATCCAAGGCATCAAAAACAAACAGCAAGTGCCGCAGAACGACTCTTACCAATCAAATGGTGTCAGGTTTCAACTGCCAAGTTCTCAAATCGACCAAATGGTCACTGCACGGCGAATCAACAGAAAAGATCTCAGTCGAGGACCAGCACCACCTGGATGGTCAGATCAGAAAGAAAGGAAAAACGCCGTGGTTGCCAAGACTCGGGACTCCTCAGGCAGCGATTGCCTCCAAAGCGAGATTCCAATCCTTCGTCTCGCCCACTCCTTCGGGCATCCGAGTCGCCGATGAGCCCCACGTTGGAAGCGCCAATTTGTGGTGGTGGGCCTCAGCAAGGCCTACCAGTGCTAGGGGTTCTCCCTTCTCTGCATAGAATAGAAGTTGGCACAGAAACTGGAATAGAAAATACAAGATTTATTAAACCTCATGAGATGGAACTACATTCACACAGCACCCTTCGCTTCGGTAATGTATGAAGTACCACACTGAATGGAAGGAGCTTGGTCATTTTATACCCACACAGGGGCTCAAATGAAGGCGGTGCGTGTACAAAATGCTGGTTTTAGGTTCATATATGGTCATACAGAAAATGCACAGTCAACAATTGGGAGGAGCTAACAGTGGCTGTTTTTGGCAAACACATCCTGACAGTTACATTCTAATGACAGCTGCAAGATCAACTGAGCATGTGCGAAGGTGGAAGATGCTAAATATATCTCGTCTCTAGGCAGATTTCAAGAGCAGTTAACAGAAAGGTAGATAGGAGCACATGGCGAGCACATGGTAGCACATGGCAAACAAAATGGCTGACAGAAATACAAAATGGATTCCACAAAAACGGACAAGATAGTCTCTAAATACAGGATGTCTTCTGCTAATACTAAGCTAATCGCTGCCAAATTACAACATTCCTCTACCTGAAACCGCTTACTGGAACACTCATGTTAGCTCAAATCTATTGGCTGTTTGGTAGGACAGGGACACTTCACATTGATCCCAGGGCTGGAGCCTGCCTTTGTTGAAAAAAAAATGGAGCTTAAGTGACATTGCTCTTTCCGTACCTATGTAGAAATAAGAAGTCTTTTTGAAATTCGGATTAGGCAGAGTAAGAGAGGATGGGAAATGAGGTAAGCTTCTCTGTATGCATCCGATCTTCCCATTGCACCACCACCATGAGCATAGGGTAGGAGATTGCATTTGTGTGGCATCTATAGCATGGGTGAAGTTAAAGTAGGCTCTGTAGTGGTATTGTTGAGAGTATTCTCTCTATTTATAGCCAAGGAATTTGTTTCTGTGGCTACAATCATTAGTTTGCCAGACTGAGTGGCTCGCAAATACCTAGGTATGTGAGAAAGGCCTTGGGCTCCTTTGGTTTGGCTCTTAAAAAGAGTGGCCCTCGCCATCCTAGGAGTCTTGTCCCCCCCAACAATTTTTAAGAGTCGAGTCTCGGTGTATTTCAAGGATTGATTTGGGACATGTAGTGGGAGAGAGCCAATGTAAAAAATCATGGGAGAATGATCTTCTTGATGCCATTGATTCTGGCTATCAATGATAGGTCATTTTACTCCTTGAATTCAAATATTTAGAAAGAGTATCCACCAAGGGGGCTACCAGCAATTGTAAAGAGTGCATCAGTGAGTTGATAGCCATATACCAAGGAGTGTAGGGGGCCCACTGTGTATTCAAAGCTTGAAGACTTGAGGCTGAACCTTGCTCTCTGTTGTGGGTTGGCCACATACATTTCTATGATTTGCTGTAGTTAATGCTAAATCCCAATATCCAAGAGAAGGCTTCTAGTTCCGTTTTGTAGTGTGGTTATGGACTTGGTTGCTTTGGTTAGGAAGTATAGGACATCATCGGCAAATAGCACCTCCTTATACGTCCTGCACTTTACTAGCATGCTGTTAAAAGGAGGGTTATCTATCATTTGTTTGAATGAGAGGTTCCATTGGCAGGACGAATATAAACAATGATAGGTTACAACCTTACTGTGTTTTTTTTAGTCAGCCGAATGTGTTGTGAAAATTCCCCATTGATTTTAATACAAGCTTTTGGATTCACGTAGTTTGCCATGAAAACAGAGGTCATGGTTGACCCTTTGGAGTTCTGGGAGAGGACCTTACGGATATATCCTCAGTCCACTTTATTAAAGGCCTTTTTAACATCTAGCGAGAGAAAGATCTTCAGTGTTTTTTTCTTTTTGTGTCCATGTAAAACAGGTTTAGCTCTAGTCACATGTTATCATGGGCATTTTATCTCTTAGTGAACCTGTATTAAAGGGTGCGATCACGTCCAGCCGTATAACATCATATCTAGCGACCAAGACCTTAGTAAATATTTTTACTTCATTATTTAAATGGGCTATTGGGTGATAGGAGCCACCGGCCACGGGATCTTTCCCCAGTTTTCGAAAAATAGTGATGACAGCTTCCAGCCTAGTGCTACATTCATGAAGTTCTTCCATAAAATTGAATACCTTCACCAGTTAAGTTTGCAAAGCTGTATAAAATGACATGTATAAACCGTCAGGGCACAGTCAAGTCAAGTCAAGTCAAGTCATAACATTTATATAGCGCACTACATACCCAGAGGGTTTCAAGGCGCTTAGGAAGGGGAGGAGGATTATTTGTCAAATATCCACGTTTTAAGCTGCTTTCTGAACGCTAGGTGATTCTGGGTGAGGCGAAGGTAAGCGGGGAGTGAGTTCCATGTTTTGGCAGCCAGGTATGAGAAGGATCTGCCTCCCATGGTGGTCTTGTTGATGCGAGGTACAGTGGCGAAGGCTTGGCTGGAAGAGCGAAGTTGTCGGGAGGGGGTGTAAAAGGACAGTCGAGAGTTGAGGCAATCTGGTCCGATGTCGTAGAGTGATTTGTGTGCGTGGGTAAGCAGTCGGAAAGTAATCCTCTTATTGACGGGTAGCCAGTGGAGGTCTTTAAGGTGACCAGAGATGTGTTCGTTGCGTGGGATGTCTAATATGAGCCTGGCTGAGGCGTTTTGGATTCGTTGTAGTTTCTTCTGGAGTTTAGCGGTGGTACCTGCGTAGAGGGTGTTTCCGTAGTCCAGTCGGCTCGTGACTAGAGCGTGGGTGACTGTTTTCCTTGTATCGGAGGGGATCCAGCGAAATGTTTTTCTGAGCATGCGAAGAATGTTAAAGCAGGAAGAGGATACGGCGCTGACTTGTTTGTTCATTGAGAGTGAAGAATCCAGGATGACGCCAAGGTTCCGTGCGTGGTCTGTCGGGATGGGTGCATTTCCGAGGGCTTCCGGCCACCAGGAGTCGTCCCATGCAGAGGGGGATTTACCTAAGATGAGGACTTCTGTTTTGTCTGAGTTCAGTTTCAGACGGCTTTGTTTCATCCATTCGGCGACTTCTTTCATTCCTTCGTGTAGGTTAGTTTTGGCGGTGCTGGGGTCCTTGGTGAGAGATAGGATCAGTTGAGTGTCATCCGCGTAAGAGATGATGTTGAGGTTGTGTTGGCGGGCGATGGCCGCGAGGGGGCTCATGTATACGTTGAAGAGGGTGGGACTGAGTGAGGATCCTTGTGGTACGCCGCAGATGACTTCGGTGGCCTCGGACTTGAAAGGTGGGAGGCGGACTCTCTGGGTTCTTCCGGTGAGGAACGAAGTGATCCATTCCAGTGCCTTTCCTTGGATTCCGATGTTTCTGAGGCGTTGTAAAAGGGTGCTGTGGCAGACTGTGTCGAAGGCTGCAGAGAGGTCGAGGAGGATGAGGGCGACTGTGTCTCCATTGTCCAGCAGAGTTCGAATGTCGTCTGTTGCTGCGATGAGGGCGGTCTCAGTGCTGTGTTTGGCTCGGAAGCCAGATTGTGAGGGGTCGAGGGATTTGTTGGCTTCAAGGAGGGCGGCGAGTTGGTTGTTGACGGCTTTCTCGATGACTTTGGCCGGGAATGGAAGAAGCGAGATGGGGCGGTAGTTTTTGAGTTCGGTGGGGTCTGCTGTTGGTTTTTTCAGAAGGGCGGTGAGTTCAGCGTGTTTCCAGTCTTCTGGGAAGGTAGCGGAGTTGAAGGAGCAGTTGATGACGTCTCGGAGGTGCGGAGCTATGACGGAGTCTGCTTTGTTGAAGATGTGGTGAGGGCATGGGTCTGTGGGGGATCCAGAGTGGATGGAGTTCATCAGGCGGATGGTGTCCTCAGTGGAGATTGGCTTCCAGGCGTTAAGGGTGTTAACAGGGGGAAGATGGTCAGCTGATGGTAGGGTGGGTTGGCTTCCGGGTTGGTTGACAAAGCTGTTGTGGATGTCAGCAATCTTGTTGTGGAAAAAAGAGGCTAGGGAATCGCAGAGGGTTTGAGAGGGGGTGATGTCGTTGGAGTTGGCCGAGGGGTTGGAAAATTCCTTGACGATGTTGAAAAGTTCCTTGCTGTTGTGGGCGTTGTTGTCAAGTCGATCTTTGAATGCTGTTTTCTTGGCTTTTCGGATCAGTTGGTGGTGAGTACGGATGGCGCTTTTGAAGGCGTCCTTGTTGCTGGTGGATGGGTCTTTTTTCCAGGCCTTTTCAAGGGAGCGGCATAGTTTCTTGGACTTCTTGAGGTCGTCGTTGAACCATGCGGCCTTCTTGATGCCAAGTTTGTGTTGACGTTTTTTCAGTGGTGCTAAGGTGTCGGCGGTGTTGGATAACCAAAGGGTGAGGTTGGAGGCGGCTTCGTTGGCGTTAGAAGAGAGGGCTGGGGAGGTTTGAAGGAGCGATGTGGAGATCTGTTCTGTGGTGATTTTGTTCCAGTTTCTTTGTAGAGTTGGTTGGAGGTGGATGATGGGTTTCGGCTTGTTGTAGGTGAAGTGAACGCAGCTGTGGTCAGTCCAGAGGAGATCCGTAGTGTGGCTGAAGGAGACATGGTTGCTGGAGGTGAAGATGGGGTCGAGAGTGTGACCTGCGATGTGGGTGGGGGAAGTGACCAGTTGTTTAAGTCCGAGGTTGTCGAGGTTGTCTAAGAGGGTGGCGGTGTTGCGGTCGTTGATCTTTTCAAGGTGAAAGTTGAGGTCTCCCAGAAGGATGTAGTCTTTGGAGGGGAGCGCGTGTGGGGTGATGAAGTCCGTGATGTCTTCACTGAATTTTGCGCGTGGTCCTGGTGGTCTGTAGAGGAGGGTGCCTCTGAGTGTGGTCTTGGGGTCGATGTGGATCTGGAAGTGAAGGTGTTCGGAGTTGGCGAGGTTGGCATCAGAGCTGGTTGAGATGCGGATTGTTTTCTTATGGACGATAGCGATTCCACCTCCTGTATGGTCGGTGCGGTCCTTGCGTGTGATCTTATAGTCATCAGGGATGGCGATGGCGATGTCAGGGGCGGAGGAAGCGTTCATCCATGTTTCCGTTAGGAAGGCGACGTCAGGAGAGATGGTGTCAAGTAGGTTCCAAAGGTCAATGGCGTGCCTGTGGATCGAGCGGGTGTTGAGAAGGATGCATTCTAGGTGGTTGGGGTCGGGAATCTGTGTTGTGGTCGTAGCGGAGTTGGTGACGGTGCTGCTGAATTTGCAGGAGTAGCAGGAGAAAGGTCCATGGGTGCGTCCAGGAGCGGCTTGGACGCAGGTGGGGGCGCGGCCGGGGTTAAGGGCTAGGAGGGTGGCGGCATCGTAGGTAATGCGGGGGGGGGTGGGCGGCGAGAGGGGCAGGGGGTCTGGCGCTGGGCGCGGTCCAGGCGCGGACGGGCGTAGACGGGCTTACCTTTGGCGCACCTTCGGCGCGGATTGGGCGCGGTCGCTGCGCGTGAACGCTGCGCGCGGGAACTACTGTCATATAAGGAAGAGGAGGGGGGAGGGGCGAGGGCGACTCAGCTGGGAGGCGGGGCGGGCTGACCACGAGAGCAACAACAAACAAAATGGAGGAGGGGGGAGCACAACAGAGCGCCTGGGAACAAACGCGCTAATACAGCAGCTGAAAAAGTACACTTTAAAGCCAATGCGCGTTATATGCAAAGCGGCAGCCAGGCAGATCAATAAGAGGCACACAGGAGGCAAATGTCACAGAAGCGCTGCAGTAACGATACCAGTACACGCCAGGGGGCACTGGGAGCGACCACTCCGGCCAAAGCGAAGAGCGAGTCACAGTACTTTCTTACGTGGCATCTGCTAATGCCACTAATTTTGGTGTTATGGGAGTGCCATTTAAGCTTCAGGTACGTACGTAGAACCAGAAGCCTTGACATTGAGAGATACAGGCTATAAAGACTCTGGTCTGTAGGTGTACAAATTCCCACCCCAGTGTTCAATACCATTTTGTAAGCTAGCCTACTTTTGTGGAAGAATTCAGTGTTAAAGTGGGTTTTATGTACTATTGATTGAAAGATGTAGGGCCCCATGCATCAAACAAAAAAACGGTCGCAAACAGGCAGATTTTTGCATTTGGGATGCTATACGCAGATGACATTGTCCTCTACATGACCAGACCCTACCACTCAATAGCGCAGGCGCTTCACCTTTTCTAACTGTTTGGTAGCTATTCCGGCTACACGATCAACTGGGCCAAATCTCTGATTCATCCCCTCTCGGGCCCTCCTCCACGGATCCCGATGATCTGCTCTGCCTCAATAGCGATAGATGAATTCAAATACCTGGGGGTGTTTATCACCAGGGACAGGGCGGAGTTCTTCACCAACAATCTTGAGCCCCACCTGGTATGGCTAGCATCGGACATGACCCACTGGAGTTCCTTGCCTCGCTCCCTAAGGGGACGTCCCACGCTATTTAAGATGCTGACATTGCCATGACTCCTATATATCCTACAAAACACCATACCCGGTCCCAGACGGGGTGTTCAGGCGTATTTCCCAGGCTTTGCGAACACTGCTCTGGGAGGGTGGGAACCTGAGGATACTGTTGCGAAAGCTCACGCGAGGGGTGTACTATGGGGGGCTGGCCCTCCCGGACGTCCAATTGTATTATTGGGCTTCCCAGCTGTAAGTGGTCAATGACTGGGTATACGCGACAGGTTCGGAACCAGCTTACAGAGTGGATAGGTACGTCATGCCGAGAGGCAACTGCGAGCCGCTTCTATATTCACGAAGGCAGCGCAGGGATCTACCTTCGCACACGGGGGTCGTGCTTCAGTGCTGGCGGGATGCCAATACATTTCTGGGGTGGGCAGGCACCTTAACAGGTAGGACCCCACTTTGGCTCGGAGACCAGCTAACGGATGTGACAAGACTAACAGGCTTCAAGGGATGGAAATTAATTGGGATTGACTACCTGGGCGATGTATGGAAAGGGAATGGCCCTAGATCCTTTGACTACCTTAAAAAAGAGTACCAACTACATGACTCCCAACACTATCACTATCTGCGCCTTACACATGCCCTGCGCTCTCACATACACACAGACACTTCGATCCCAGAATATTCTCCCATGGAAGACAGGCTCCTCCTCGACCCCATTCTCGAAAACCCACATCCACTATCTATCGCAAGCTCATAAATAACATGCCTGACCCATTGGTGTCCCTGCAGGAGAGATCGGAGGGAGACATTGGAGACCTGGAAGACGAGGACTGGCAGGACGCCCTACAAAGCCCCGCGAAATTGCAATCCGGACTAGGTTCCGCTTCGTACAATTAAAAATTCTGCATCGGGTGTTTTACCCGCGAACACACCTGTTCTCTAGGGGCAAGAGCCTATCCCCCCTGTGTGTGAGGGGATGTCAGGGAGAAGGGACATTCTACCATATTCTATGGGAATGCCTGAACATCGTGCCCTTCTGGACCAAAGTAGCACACACAATGGCAACCGGTGAAGCCCAGGTGGCTTTTACTTATGATTAAAGGACCCACAGACTGGTCCAGGTATAATGAGATTTAGTTTGCAATGCCAGCAGGGGTGGCAAACGCAATGCAGAAGAGGGATCAAGATTTTCATTGTGTCTTTTCAATGGTTGACATAAATGTTGAGCAGTAGCACCTTGTGTCAAGATGATTAAGTATGCCTCTTCAGATACTCTAAAGAAGGGTAGTCTTGCCAAGGACCGGTACCTACTGGCCTGCTCCCAGGCTTCTTTGATGCCCCTCATCTGTAGAAAGCGACGCATAAATTAGTCAGGGCTTCAGTGGTCGTAGGAGGCGTTTGCCGCAGCAATTCCCATTTGGTGTTAAGTGATGCAGGAGGCTCTGGCTAGTGGGACTTATTGCCAAAGTACTCTCAGGGCCAAGAAAGTTCAAGGGGTCTAAACTCCCATAACGCTTTGAGAGAATATTTTAAACCAGGCCACCTTTTCATGCAGATCAATCATCCCCATCCTCTTCAATTGCTCTCCTCCACACCAAGTCAGTTTCAGCTCTCTTCCAGTGGTGCAGAGGACCATTGCGAGAAGGTCCAATCGCTTTCTTAGTGGGGGATTATTGTCCATCATAACCCTGCTGCTGCTCATGCCTCTCCCAAGTAGCTACCACCAAGATCTATCCAGGTGAGCTTGGTGTAGGGGATGGGCCACTGAACTGTGGTGCAGTCCCCATCGCCGGCCACCAGCACTCCATCACTTCTCTGGCGGAAAAAAAGTTAATGCAGGGCTGTATACACCGCTGTGCAGCAGTGCAGAAGCACTGTCCTCAAAATTTATGGATCCAGTATGGCACCTGGGGAATGCTTTAAAGATTAGGATGCTGCAGTTAGATAGAGTATTCACCTGAAGGAGCTTTTCCCAAAGTAAGTATGTTACCTGGGTCTCAGCTTCATTTTTCATTCCCATCATTTCCTCCTAGGTGTGTTAGCCAAACAAGGAGGAACCAGAAAATGGAAATTAGAGTTTTTAATTCTGCATCAGCTTTCATGGAGGCAAGGCGCAACCAAGAGGAACAGCGCATGGTGATCCTATGATAGTAACATGCAGCTGCCAGTTCTGATAAATCAATGTCTGTACTGATGACTTGCCTCAAGACTAGAGGTCCTTGACCCAATTCCTCAAAATCTGGTCTGCAATGTCTTGGCAATTCCTCTAATAGGGTTTTAGGTTAAGCAGACCTTCACAATTATCATGGCTTAAAAGAGCAGTCGAGCAGTCGCTATAGAGGTTTCAGCGCTGTTGCTATTCTGCTGTCCTCCTTCTTGCATGTCACATTCATCCTCTTGCTGTCCCTTTTGAATGTTGCAGATGTTTCAGGTGCAGAAAAGCATGTCTCATCCAAATGATGATAGAATCCGGCTTGCATCTGAAGAAGTCACTGTCCTTTTGTGGTCACTTGTACAATTTTTATAAGTGGGGTGTTGCTGCTCTCCAGGTCTGAGCAGTGCCTTTTTCTATGCCAACTAAAATAGGCCCAGCATTAGTGGTAGCGGAAGTCTGTGAGAGGCTGCGGGTTGAGAGGTCTCAACAGTCACCTATACTGATGCCTGGAGAGTCTCCAGAGAGTTCTTAAGTTGCAGCGCTCCTCCAGCCAAAATATCATGGAAGTGTATAACATGAAATCTTGTCCATATCACCCGAGAAGGTGTTAGCGGGCGAGTGGGGGATTATTGTCCATCATAACCCTGCTGCTGCTCATGCCTCTCCCAAGTAGCTACCACCAAGATCTATCCAGGTGAGCTTGGTGTAGGGGATGGGCCACTGAACTGTGGTGCAGTCCCCATCGCCGGCCACCAGCACTCCATCACTTCTCTGGCGGAAAAAAAGTTAATGCAGGGCTGTATACACCGCTTTGCAGCAGTGCAGAAGCACTGTCCTCAAAATTTATGGATCCAGTATGGCACCTGGGGAATGCTTTAAAGATTAGGATGCTGCAGTTAGATAGAGTATTCACCTGAAGGAGCTTTTCCCAAAGTAAGTATGTTACCTGGGTCTCAGCTTCATTTTTCATTCCCATCATTTCCTCCTAGGTGTGTTAGCCAAACAAGGAGGAACCAGAAAATGGAAATTAGAGTTTTTAATTCTGCATCAGCTTTCATGGAGGCAAGGCGCAACCAAGAGGAACAGCGCATGGTGATCCTATGATAGTAACATGCAGCTGCCAGTTCTGATAAATCAATGTCTGTACTGATGACTTGCCTCAAGACTAGAGGTCCTTGACCCAATTCCTCAAAATCTGGTCTGCAATGTCTTGGCAATTCCTCTAATAGGGTTTTAGGTTAAGCAGACCTTCACAATTATCATGGCTTAAAAGAGCAGTCGAGCAGTCGCTATAGAGGTTTCAGCACTGTTGCTATTCTGCTGTCCTCCTTCTTGCATGTCACATTCATCCTCTTGCTGTCCCTTTTGAATGTTGCAGATGTTTCAGGTGCAGAAAAGCATGTCTCATCCAAATGATGATAGAATCCGGCTTGCATCTGAAGAAGTCACTGTCCTTTTGTGGTCACTTGTACAATTTTTATAAGTGGGGTGTTGCTGCTCTCCAGGTCTGAGCAGTGCCTTTTTCTATGCCAACTAAAATAGGCCCAGCATTAGTGGTAGCGGAAGTCTGTGAGAGGCTGCGGGTTGAGAGGTCTCAACAGTCACCTATACTGATGCCTGGAGAGTCTCCAGAGAGTTCTTAAGTTGCAGCGCTCCTCCAGCCAAAATATCATGGAAGTGTATAACATGAAATCTTGTCCATATCACCCGAGAAGGTGTTAGCGGGCGAGAGGGGGACCTGGCTATGCTTGCTTGGTGTGTACAGTAAATTCAGACTCCTCCGTAGGGAAGGATGTACTTGAAAATCAATGTTAAAACCAGTAGAGTGTCTAAGAGTTCCAAGGTGATGGAGTGTTGCACTACCCAAGTGTTCACAAGTTAATAATGAAGCTCAATCAGTTCCTTAGTTGAAAAAGAAGCTTTATTCAAATGAATCCAAATGCATGAGTATAAAACAACAGCCAACACGTTTCGTTCAATAGAGAACTTCGTCAGGGCAAATGTATCTGTAGGATGGATATCACGCTATATCGGTGAATCAAAAAGTTCCTGGAGTTGTCTTTTAAAAAAATCACAGGGGCCACCTTGATAAGGGCCAGAGACCGATTGCTTAGTGGAGATCGTAGCGTAACGGCACCGGAAGCTGAGACTGTCTAAGAGTTGCCTCTTCCTCTTGGGAGGCAGCAAGCTTTAACTATAAAAAAAAATTTGGAGACGGATATAGGTTAAGAGATTGAGTCTCAGAGCATTTTCCACAGATCCTCTGATGGAATCATGAATCAAGGAGATCTGAGAAGTTCAATGATATGTCAAGGTTAACCCATTCTAGGTAGTGAAGTTACTTCAGGAGATAGGCTTGACAATGAAAGCATTATGTTTATTTGTGCGATGTTGAGCGCGTCCTGACTGTGATAATACTAAAGGTGAGTGATGTGGAGTGTCAAACAGATCGACACCAGGTGTGAAGCTAATGTCATCATAGAGCTCTTTGACTTGAAGAACTTGCCTGACTGTGGGGGGCGGAGCTTGCCTGGCTCCATGATCGAGCTCCACCGGCCACCGACACAATCCGGCAGGAATTTAGCACTTTGATAATTGCATTTCTTGACGGGGACACTGATCGGATGTAGCCTACTGCCTGGTGCCTCAGTTGCTGTGCTGAGACAGGGATTTTGCTCGATACATGCAGAGTTTACCGCTGAGAGGCCTCGCGCCAACGTGTGGCCTGGTAGCATAACCGGCGTGAGTAGCGTCTCCTGCTGCCTGGAGCCAGCGCATCTCTGGCGTGGAGTTTACCGGAGGTGGTGCACTGCCGATCGGGAGTCCCTGCCTGGGGCTCTCACACTTATTTGGGTTGCGGCAGAGGGGCGTGCTGGAGGCTCGCGCACGCAAGGTGAGCTCCGGCACACATTTGTCTGGGATTGGCGGGTCGGCCCAACACTTGATACTAGAGTCGGATCTTCAAGTGCATCGCCATCTTGTACTTGCACCGCACAACGAAGGGTCCCTGACTTTTGATAACTGCAATTTTTTCTCCTCTACGTACCCTCAGTGCAGGGAGGCTCCCTCACTGGCGCTGCCTAGGTGCGGACCCCCTACCGAGACCTGCTTTACCCACCGGCTCTGCCATCCTGCAACCTCCTGCTTCACAGACGGGGCGCGAAGATAATACTCGAGGCGCCCACGCTGCTGGTAGCCTTATATTCTAGTAGGTGGCTCCTTCTGTCATTTATCCTGGTGCGCCCTCTTCCTAGCTCGAAACACCTGTGGGGTGGTGTGCACTATCACTATCCCATTGAGGAACGCGGCCTGGTTTTTGGGACACTTGTGTACATAGGCCTGGGGCTGAGGGCTCCGAGATGGGCAAGCCAGACAAAACGCAGCCGAAGATCAATTTTGAACAGCTTAAGCCCAGGTGCTGTAAAGATCCCCAGATTCTACGACGTCGGAGCCTGAAAATCCTGCAGAGGATCCTATCGGGGACAATAAACAGACAATAGTGTCAATACAGCAGGGCTTGTCGGTGATTGACGCCAAGATTGATACCTTGGCCTGTAGAATAGACAGAATGTCCGAACGGAGTTGACAAGCACTCAGAGCATTTCGATATGGCAGAGCGGCGTATCGCAGAAACTGAGGAAGCCCAAACTGACTCCAACACCACCCAGAAGCGTATGGAAAATGCCCTGGTTGCCTTACAGACAGAGCTGAAGATTTAGAAGCCAGATCGAGGCGTAGTAATCTGCGAATCACAGGCCTGGCAGAATCCATTGTGACGGGCAATATGGAGTCCTTTGTTGAAAAACTGCTTACATCTCTGCTGGGCGCTGACATCTTCTCTCCTGTGTTTGTTTGAAGAGAGCGCACCGCTAGCTGGATCCTCGGCCTCCGCCTGGTGCCCCTCCGAGGCCTATTATCACCAAACTTTTGAACTACCAAGACAGAGATGCTGCGTTACGGAGGGCGAGAGATCTGGGCAATCTGCAGTATGAGGGATCCTCTATCTCATTGTTTCTGGACTTCACTATTAAAGTCCAAGAGGCCAGGAGACAATTCACACCTCTGAAGTGCAAACTACGTTACCAGAACATTGAGTAGGCTATGTTATACCTGGCACGTCTCAGGGTGCTCTTTGATGGAAAAGCCAGGATTATTTCAGACCCACAGTCCCTTCAGAAAGCTCTCAAAGCCTGGGACAAAGTTCGTAGGCGGGGGAAGGGTCAAAATGAAAGCACCCATGTAGATAATGCGACTGGCAGCCTAGTTGATAATGATTGATGAGGAAATGGAACAGCTGGTCCCGCTCATATCTCTCCTTGTCCTATGCTCCTATTGTTATTGTATTATGATGAGTACTCATCTGTTTTTTTTTGCTAAGAATTTTCCTGTTTCATTGGGCTGTTTAATAAGTGGGTTTATTCCTTAGAAATAGCATAGTGGGATGTTATTTATTCATGGCGTGGACTGTTGAGTATGGGGTTGACTGAATGGCGCTCTGGTGCTGGTATGCCATATGATTCAGGAACTGTTTATGTCTGCTAGTAGTTATTATACTCTTGCAATGGAAGCTCTCTAATTGCTGATTGGTGGCAAGGCGGGGTGGTGGACTAGCGTGGTTTTGCTGGGCAACATCCACCCCAATGCGTTACACGCTGTTTCCTTTAACATTTAAGGGGGTTTGTAGTTGTATAAGTGAGGTATTTTTTCAGTTATATATTGGGTTTTTTGTACTTGGCAGGGTTGCTGTCCACCTTTGCTTAGTTGGGGAGAGCAAGGCGTGGGAGTGGGGAGGGGTTGGGCTTTTTCTGTTACACATTTTTAGGCAGATCACATGCGTTATTGTGTCCATGCTGACCGGGGTCACATACAAGATATCCCAGGGCAGTAACATCAGTTTCACGAATTTCTGGCATGGCAGGACATCACACAAGGTAAAGTCATATTAAGTGTCTGAGCCTTATGACATGCAACATCAGGGGCCTCATTGATCACAGGAAGATGTGCAAAATCCTAGCGTACTTGAAGCGGAAGGAGGTCGACATTGCCTTGCTTCAGGAGACGCACCTGCGCCCTGGATGTGCTTGGCTCATAGGTAATAGATCAATAGGCCAATTCCATGCTGCTGGTTTCACTTCACACTCCAGGGGTGTGTTGACATGGGTTAATCCCAAATCTGGGCTCCAACTAGAACGCTGTTAGACTGACCTAGCTGGTAGATATGTAATTTCCAGGTGTTATGGCAAGGAGCTGAATTTTCTCATTATTAATTTTCTCATTATTAATTCCTATGGCCCCAATTATGATGGCCCACAGTTGTATCAGTCCATATTCGCACTTCTCAGGGACCGAGACCCATTGCCGAAGTTTTGGTGAGGTGATTGTAATTGTGTTTTAGATCCCGGTGGTTGATCGCTCGAAAGGCGTCCCTAGGCCCCTGTCTGCCTCTGCCATGGCCATTATTGACATTGCCTTACAGCTGCAACTAGTGGATGTGTGGAGGGCTTGATCTTGCGAGAGAGGTGTGTTCGCACATTATTTGTCGCACCACAATATTCACACATGCATAGACTACTGGCTCATTTCACAGGCGCTCATGGCTAAAGTTCAGGACTGTTCAGTCCTGGCCTGCTCTTTTTCGGACCATTTGCCCATTTTACTAGTGTTTAATGTACCCTCGAGAGGTCCTCCCCCTTTTTTGTGGAGATGTCTGCCTTATTCACTGCTGGATGCAGTTTTTAAATCCTAGCTCACTGATGCTATCACAGAATTTTTCAATGTTAACGTTGGTTCAGTAGACTCCTTTGCCACGGTTTGGGAGTCGTTTAAAGTCTTTATACGGGGCATTGCTATCAGCAAGCACGGAGGTGTTCTTCATTCTATTAGAGGCAGGCTTGCTCTATTAGAATCCCAAATGACCACATTTCAGGCTGAGATAGTTGTTAGTAATGATCCTTGGGTACGGGAGCAGCTGAAAACCACACTTGAAGAGTACCATAAACAGGCCAATAGCGACGTCAAACATTTGGGAAAATATGCTACGGCTAGATTCTACGGAGAGGCTGACAGGCCGGGCTTATTACTAGCGGCACTAGCCCGCCGTAGATCAGCGACTGGGGCATTGCTGAGCTGGTGAACGAGGAGGGCTCCATCCTGACAGAACAGGTGGATATTAACAATAGTTTCTGTAGATACTATCGTAAGCTATATAGCTCTAAGGTGGCCCCTAGTGATGATAGTATATTGGATTATCTTGGATACATCAAGCTCCTGTGGCTGACACATTGGCACAGTGAATTCCTAATGCGCCCTATTGAGACTATGGAGATAAAACTGGCACTCAACTCTATGCGGGAGGGCAGTGCCCCTGGGCAGGACAGGTCGACGGTGTATTTTTACAAAGCTTTTAGTGATATCTTGATTTCCCCAGCCTGAGTACCCTGTTTCACGAGATGGAAGTAGATGGGGTCATGCCCCCTTCTATGCGTGAGGCCCTGATAATTACGTTATTGAAACCGGATAAAGACCCCCAAAAATGCTCTTCTTATCGGCCCCTTTCGTTACTTAATGTGGATACAAAAATATTTGCTAAAATATTGGCTAATCGTCTATCTCCATTATTGCCCCAGCTGATCGGCCCTGAGCAGAGCGGATTTATTCCGGGCCACACACTATCATACAATCTTAGGACCGTGTTTGGCACCCTTCAGCATGTTCGACCAGAGGTAAAGGCAGCTGCGGTCTTCTTAGATGCAGAGAAGGCCTTCGACTCCATCGAATGGAAGTTTATGCTTGCCGTTTTGAGACGCATGGGTATCAATTGGTATCGGTGCTTTATAACTCACCAGTTGCACAGGTGCACACCACCGACATGGTCTCCACTTCGGTCCACATATCGCCGGGCACTCACCAAGGATGCTCCTTATCCTGGGTATTGTACGCGGTGGCCGCTGAGCTCTTGCTGCAGGCATTGCGGGAGTATCATGGACACAGAGGGCTTTGCTTCCCCAAATACAACTTGTTTCGGCATATGCGGATGACATGCTCTTATACATCCGTGACTCGGATGTATCCCTTACCCCGGTAATTCGAGAAGTGTTGCACTTTGAGGGTCTCTCGGGCCTTAAGTTTAATTGGGACAAATCCATAATTTTTCCGCTAACACCAGCTACAGCTCCGACTCCTCTCGACTTCCCCCTCCAGTGGTCATGTCGTCCGGTTGCTCAGACGTGAGTCCCTTGCTCAATTTGCCACTGGATTCAAGCAAGCCTGGCTGAAGACGGCTGAAATGCCAGAAACCGGTCCTAGGAAGCTTGTTTCCGGTCCAGGGAAGGCATGGTTTGGCAGTTTGGGCTGGACTATTCCTGTGAGGCACAGGGTCAGACTGATTTGCATATGGCCATGTCTGAACTGGGGTGGCAGAGTGGGCTAAAGAACGGTGATGGATTAAACCCAGATCTGTTGACTGGGTGTGGGTGTTTGATTGGTTCAGATGCTCCGTCCGTCACCACCCCCTTTTGTACCGCTTTGTTCGCCATAAGTTGGCAGGGTATGCTCAGACATGAGTCCCTTGCTCACTTTGCCACTGGATTCAAGCAAGCCTTGCTGAAGACGTCTGAAATGCCAGAAACCGGTCTTAGGAAGCTTGTTTCTGGTCCAGGGAAGGCATGGCTTGGCAGTTTGGGCTGGACTGTTCCCATGAGGCACAGGGTCAGACTGATTTGCATATGTATATGTCTGAACTGGGGTGGCAGAGTGCGCTAAAGAGCGGTGATGGATTAAACCCAGATCTGTTGACTGGGTGTGAGTGTTTGATTGGTTCAGATGCTCCGTCCATCACCACCACCCCCTTTTGTACCGCGGGTCTCAATTATACTCGCCTCTCTTGAGGGTAGTGTGGTGTTGGTGGTTCACTCTTAGCTCCTGTAGTGTAGTTCCTATATTCCCAATAGGCTCTGCGCATTGGAATAATATAAACAGCAGTGTAGACGTAGGACTGAGGCCGACTAGGTCTCTACTGACTATATTAGACTTAATTAGTTTTGCCAGCTGGCTCAGAGGTCACTAGAAACATTCTCGAATAAACAAGGAGGAGTTTAACTTCCCTTGATAGACAAGAAGGGATTAGCTTCTGACAACCATACAACATGACAACTTTGCTCCCTCAGAATAAGAGTGTATCTCTAGAGTCGTGTGAAAACAATAGACAGCTATTTCGCTCAGTCAATCGTGCATGCTTAGTTTCACCAGAGTGCAGAGAAATAGAGAGACGGGCGTTTTCAATAAAAGGTGTTATTTATTGAGCAGTCTTCTTTCTCATGCAAGAGAAATGAATTACCATAATTGCAATACTTATCATGAAGTAAAGTGCGTACAGTAAAAGGAGTATTATAAAATAATACTGTAAAAGCATTGATATGGTTTCTTAGCCATATGATACTTTAAAATAGATCAAATATATACATACATAAATACATTGACTAACGTACTCAACTGGTGCTTCTAAATACGCCTACCCCGGTGTACCTGACCTAAGCCTAATACGTGGGAAGGAGTAAGTAAGTAGCAGTTTAAGTTAAGTTGGTTTTGCCAAGAATCTGAGTCAAGAATTCTCTTTAAGGATTTAGTCAGCTCCGTACCTGGGTAATAGAAAGCAGGAGGTCTGGTATCTCTCTCTCAGGACTCGAAATCCCAGCAACCCGCAAGGGCGGCTTAAAACACCGGAGCTGGATTTTCTCGGCTGGAGAAAAAGACAGCATCTCTCTCAGTGCGTCAAAGGGGAGGGGCGGCGTCCGTGGGCTCTCGCATCAGCTGGGCTCTCGGGCAAGTAGATAGCCGCTCTGCTCCAAACCACCGTGTGTTTGCTTAAGGCAACGTTGGTATATTTATACCTGAAAGGTGCCGGGTTTGACGTAAGGTTGGACATAAGACGTCAATAAAGATGTCACTAAGAACTGGCCGTTCTTTCAGTGCTCACAGGAGTTCTAGGACAAATCAAAACAGAAGCGTGGGGATTTCCCAGGTTGCTGGAGGTTTGCTTTGTTTAAAGAACGCGTTGTACTCTCTAGGAGTCTGGGGAAGTAGCCTTGCTTAATTTGGACTGCATGGGCTACGACTAAATATTGATATGATTCTTATGCCTTTATAAGGATATTATTTATTGAAGCCATACAAGGGCCTAAATTAGGAATATTGAATTAGGGTCCTAGATAGAAATACAACACCCACTCCACGATCTAATGTCCCTCATTACTAAAACTAAGCAATAGTAAACATATAATGGTGCATGTGTTTTCCAACCCACCCCAGAATACATAATTCGCATTTGAAATGGTATATGTTAAATACACGAAAATGAGTATTGGTACTGTACGCTTTTCAAGCAGTGGTATCATTCAGTTAAAAATGCATATATATATCAGCTGAATGAATTGCGAAAATTACACATGAAATGTCTCTTAATGCAGAAGAGAAGGTCGAGACCATTCCATCACATAATAATACAAATGCTGTACATGTGCTAGAGGCTGAGGTAAAATATTGTCTCTAGAGTTCCTAAATTAGAAGCTCTGTTCTCTAAGAATAGTTCTACTTTAAGCAGAGTACATGTGCCAGAAAAGGGTAAATATTTTGGAAGTGAAAAAAAATAATTTCGTTTTCGGGGGGAAAAAAATAGTTCCAAATGTTTTCAGTAGCTTTTGTTTATCAAAGCTGAAGGCCGAATTCAGAGTTCATGGAACGCTGTGTGCTTGTTGCTTACAAAGTTATTCTTTCTGTTCAGGGGAGAACATCATTTCAGACAGACTCGCAAAAAATTGGTCCACGACATCAGGTGAAAGTTCGACCAAGTTTGAAAATGCCGAAACAGTGCATGTGTGAGAATGATTGCTATCATCAATCTCAGGATCAGCAATGCTCACAGAAGGTTGTACCTGTGTGATGCTGCTCTCATCTCGTACTCCACTGCCACATACTCGTAGTGGTGAAGTTTCAACGAATGCCGTCATCAGAATGGGTAGCCGCTGGGGACAACACGATGCATGAGCCGTTACAGGACCTAGCAAGGTATCTGTATCCATTGGTACTGCTGATGGTAGTGCAAGACAGACGTCCAACACGCATTCTTCTCCGCATAGCATACATCGAAGCACAGGTAAGATGCAATTTTGCCAGATAGGTCTGAATGAAAGAAACCAGTTCATATTCAGATCTCTTAGCTGAGCTAATCCGAGGACTTTAGTTATCCTGACATTGATGATTGCTATCATCAATGTCAGGATCAGCAATGCTCACAGAAGGTTGTACCTGTGTGATGCTGCTCTCATCTCGTACTCCACTGCCACATACTCGTAGTGGTGAAGTTTCAACGAATGCCGTCATCAGAATGGGTAGCCGCTGGGGACAACACGATGCATGAGCCGTTACAGGACCTAGCAAGGTATCTGTATCCATTGGTACTGCTGATGGTAGTGCAAGACAGACGTCCAACACGCATTCTTCTCCGCATAGCATACATCGAAGCACAGGTAAGATGCAATTTTGCCAGATAGGTCTGAATGAAAGAAACCAGTTCATATTCAGATCTCTTAGCTGAGCTAATCCGAGGACTTTAGTTATGCGGTCCCGATAGCTTATAGCTAGGATCGTTTCTTCCATCGTTGCTGGAGTCTTGTCTGCGACTTGGCTTGCCATATCGGAGCAGAAGGATCAAAAATAAAATTCCTGCCATGAGTCCCAAAAGTAGAGGTAGGCCGCCAAAGACAGAATGGACAAAATTGGGAAAAATGCCCAGAACTGTTTCGAAGGGTGTTAACAGTCCCGAAAAAACTGTCTTAAATACGTGTGCGATGCCACTGGTATCTGACATGTTTAAGATTTGGCTTAGCATTTCTACGAAATGCACGGGGCAATTTGTTGATAAAAGGGTATGTATCTCTGCCGTTGTCCTTGCAACTTGCAGATCATACGTTTCTTTGGACGAGGTCAAAGGCACAGTTGTCTGTAAAAGAATATACTTCATTCTGCTTAAAGTATCAATTCGAATAGAAGAGATATTCAAATAAGGCCATATTGCCGCCTCCAGGTCTGGAGTGCTGTTTGGATACAATACTTGCATACAGCAAGTTACCATGAAACTAACGCTCACGAGATAGGCTTTCCCTGGCACCATGCCACAACAGCGGTGGTCATTTATTAGAATATAGCTCCCGTTAGAAAGCTCTCTAAAGAATGGCTCTATCTGTGTTGCAGGTGACATGAAATGTTATTCGAAGACCCTTCGCAGGCCCCATGCAAGTTAATACCTTGACACAGAAGTGTACCGCTTAGTGATCGTTTACAGTTTTTACCACTAAGAAATACATTCTTTTTCTTTTCACTGTAACATGTGTGTGTATAAGGTAATTTCCATGTTGACTTGATGTACCCTTTACCCAACCTTTCATACTGGCCCGCTGGTATATACTCTTGGCAATATTTAAATTGGAAAGTTGTTATCGGGATTGTAATTATTCCGTGTATTATCCATTCAATGACCGGTCTTTCTGACATTGTCAATGGTAATCTCTCAAGTTTTTCAATGCTCAGAATCGTATAGTCTGCTCCTTTTTGTGCCAAACTGATTTGTTTATCAGTAAGGTTAAAGATAGAGAATAATGACGTTGTGTTGATTAAACGCCATGGTACGTAGCCTGAACGCAGATTTTGCAACATCCAGCCAAGCTGTACAATAGAACGTATTTGGGACTGACCATGTTGTAACATTAGTAAGTCCTGCTCTATTATATCAATAGCAGATGATACAATACTGTCCAGTGAATATATTCTGGAGGAAAGAGTCGTTAACCCATTGTCCACAACAGAAAGTGATTTTTCCAAATTAATACGATCAATTTCTCGTATTTTTTCTGCTGTTTCAATTTGCATTACTTTCCAAGCTTCGTTGTACGCAGCGTATATACCGGCCGCTATGAAACGTTCAAGAATATTAATTGTTCTGGGATCATGCAGGCTCTAAATAATGCTTCTAAACCTTGGACCTGCCATTCTTTTGTATCCCAGATGGTTTTTGTTTCAATGTTGTTTTTCCAGAAATCAAAACCAAATGTAATAATTTTTTCATAAAATGTTTCAGAATAGATCAATTTAGTATTTGTCAGCATTGTTTTCATTCCTGTCTTATTTAACATTTTAAAATAAAACGTTTCTGCATCACTTGTGTTAAACCCTGAGAAGTATGGGAATTTCTCATAAAACGTTTTTGAGCTGCTTTTAGGCGGTGTTGCACAATGTTCCCATTGGTTATAATTAACAACATTTCTAGGCTGTGCAGATTTATGCAAATAGTGATGTCCAAAGTGATTATAGCAGTACATTTCTTCATAATTTGATGAACTCTGTAAATAATCATGTTCTGTAAATTTTGCTGACATTACTAAATCTGACATCATATTATTTATATTTTCAAAGTCCCAATCATCAGAGAAAGTACTTGGTGTTACAAAGTCACTTAATGAAACCTTGAACTGATGTGGATATTTCAAGAGCTCAATCGGGCCAAGAATGTCAAATTCAGTTCTGTCCCATGCTACCCTACCGGGTATTTGATTGGCTGTGACGTTCACTGATGATAGTTCTCTTTTCTCGATGTGAGATTACTTGTGAGGCTTTAGGACCAAGTTTAGTTTAGTTTAGGGCATTTGTAAAGCGCCTGGTGACGCCAGAAGGCGTGTCCCCGCGCTATGATAAGTGAGCAGTTTGCCATCCCCCCCTCCCTCAGGAGTTATCTACTAAAAAGGTGAGTTTTCAGTTTTTTTCTGAACTGGACCTCTGATGGTTCAAGACGCAGGTCTGGAGGCAGGACGTTCCAGCATTTGGGAGCAAGATATCTAAAAGATCTCCCCCCCATCCGTGCCTTCCTAACCCTGGGAACCACCAGTAGTCCCATCTGAGAGGACCGTAGATTGCGGGTAGGCTCATAGTGAGACACCAGACTCTGGAGCGGCACAGGGGCTTTGCCGCTCAGAATACGGTGGCACGTTGAGAGGGCCTTAAACTCAACTCTCTTCTCCATCGGGAGCCAATGGAGGGCTTGGAGAGCAGGTTTGGAAGGTGACCTCCTCGGGAGTCTAAGCACGAGCCGTGCTGCGGCATTTTGAAGCACCTGCAGGCGGCCCATGACCCTGCCTGAAGCCCCCAGATAGAGCAGATTCCCATAGTCTAAGCGCGAGGTGACCAGGGCGTGCACCAGCGTCCTACGAGCCGAGATGGGAAGCAGATCTAAAACCTTCCTCAAAGCTCTCAGGACACCGAAACACACCCCCGTCACCCGGCCGACCTGCGGGCCAAAGGCAAGGTCCTTGTCAAGCCATATGCCAAGTTTCCTGGCCTCCAGACTGGGAGTGGGGACCTCACCCAAGCAGGGTGGCCACCACGCAGGCGACCACGCAGAAGGCCCGCCCCCCACCACGAGCACCTCGGTCTTGCTACCGTTTAACTTTAAACAGTTTGCGGACATCCAGGCTGCGAGATCTTGCATGCAGTTCCTGAAGATGTCCGCCGCAAGGCCGGGGGCACGAGACAGGGAGACGACCAACTGCGTGTCGTCGGCGTAAGACACCAGGTGGAGACCGTGGCCCTCTGCGATGGCTGCTAGAGGGGAGACGTAGATATTGAATAAGGTTGGGCTCAGGGACGAACCCTGCGGTACGCCCTGGCCCAACTCGATCTCCCTCGAGTAGCATTCTCCCATCCTGACTTGGAAACACCTGTCAGACAGGAAGGACTTGATCCAACCAAGTGCAGCGCCTATAACCCCACCTTCACTCAGACACTGTAGCAAGATGGTATGTGCTACAGTGTCGAATGCTGCACTTAGGTCAAGTAGGATCAGAGCCATAGTCTGGCCTTCATCCACACCCTGTCGGAGTGCCTCCACCGCCGCGAGAAGTTGATGTTCTGACTTGCTGTGTCCATTGTACTGTATTTTCCTTCAATGAATTTTCCCAAACAAAGAACCATGATGAGCCAAAGCAGGAGGAAAAGTACACCTAACACAATCCAAAATTCAATCCATGGAGAAATCAGATAGGTTTCTTTGAATTGATGAAAGAGTTCTGTTATTTTTTCTTTGAAAGTTTTTGTTTCTGGCGTTTCTTCAGGTTCGCTTGGATCCTCAGAAAAGTCATCGAAATTGATGAAGTAGCCAGATGCAGTTCTGTCAATTATTGGAATTGCTTCCGGATTTTCATTTGCTTTTGGATTTTTCTTTGTTTCACTACCATAGTCTTAGGCTACATCGTTGTAGACTGGTGTTTCTTGACGAACTGTTGCAATTTGGGTTTCAAGAGGCATAAGTTCCATGGCTTTGTTGCATAGTCCTTTTTTATTCACTGCAGGTTTATCGAATGTGATTAGTCTCTCAGTTTGAACCTCTTGTATTGTAGCAAATTTTGGTACTCCGCTATTTCTTGGGAGTCCACTGGGCCTACTACTTATTATTGGCCACATGATTGTGGTTTTACCAGGTCGATGGATACAACTCGGTTCTCCTTTTTACCAGCAAGGGGTGGTAGTACAACTGATCTTGTTCCGCTGACAGCTAAGACAAGTACTGCTTTTCTGTAAGAAGACCCAAATTCCTACCTTACCGCGATCTTCTCTCTGACCAGATCCCCAATCTTTGGAATCCAGACAGGTCTTGCTGGGACAGGTGGTTTTTCTTCAGTGGCTGTTGGCTGTTGCTTTAACTTTATGTTGCTCAGGTTTCGTCTTGTTTCATTTAAGTCCTGTAAAACAGCCAAACGGTCTTTGATATCAAAGCATATTTCTTCTATCACTGAAGTGTGACTATCAAGGTCCTGAATGTGCATTCTAGTACCGAACAATAGTTCGTACGAACTGAGACCTTTTAGAGAATTTCTTGGCAGATTATTAAGACTATGTTGGACACTTGTTAAATGTTGGACCCACCCATCACCCGAACCTAATACCCTCGCCGTTATAGATTGCTTTATGTCCCGTTTTTTTCTTTCCACTACCGCATTTCCCTCAGGATGGAAGGGACAAGAGTACCGCAATGCAATGCCCATGCTGGTCATGGCCTCCTTATAAGCCCGAGAGCTAAAAGCAGGACCCTGGTCAGAATGTAGCTTGCCAATTGCGTATGTGCCGATAAAGACTCGCAAATCTTTTATAACAGTTCTGGCGTCAGCCGAGCGCTGGTGTCTACATTTTAAGTTAATCTAGTCTTAAACATATATGGGACGCATTTCTCCTACTGGATATTTGCGTATAGATAGCCTTATGCTTTCTAAAAGAAGGGTGCTGGCATTACTCCGGTCGGTTCGCGACTGCGATCTCTGTTGCAGTTTTGACAGCCCATTGCAAATTTGTAAGGTTGCAGGCTCATCCCCGGCCACCAGTATTCTGATCGTAATTCTTTCTGAGATTCCTTGATCTCTCGGTGCCTTAGACCCAATCCCATGTGTGCATCTGCTATTAAAAAGACTCTCCTGTTCGTGTTTGGAATTACTCTATCCCCCACTCCAGGGATTTGAGCAAAAGGAACGGAGTTTGCATCAATTATGTATGTATTACTGAGTGGATAGTTCAGAGGTAATGCTGCATAGTCGCCTTTTAAAGACGCTTTTACCGCCAGCAGAGTTTCTCCGTCTATGTATTTTTCTGAACGCTTCTTTGTGGCTACGGAAGCCGGTTGAGCTGCTTCCGCTGTGGCTCTGTGAGCCAATGAATTCCCCGCAACGTGAACGCCATCACGTTGATGACTCAGTGTATGTATCATGTGAGTCTTTTGTAGTTCTTTCTGCAAAAGAACTACCTGTTCCCAAAGCTTTTTATGCTTTATTGTGGCACCTGTGTCATCTTTGTAATCGTTTTGAACCCAGTTCTGCAAGTCATTGTTGTAAGATTTGACGCAGTAATGCGAATCGCACACTATTAGTGTGGGGAATTCGCGATCGGCATTTTCACGCACCATCTTTAAAGATATTACTTCAGCTCGCTGAGTTGAACAGTTTCTGAGTGATTCAGTTTTGGTAATTAATTGTCTGAATTTACCAAAGCGCCAGCGACCTTTAACAATCGCGCACGCTGCGTTGTAAGATTTTTTCTCTACATCATAGTGTTGTGCAAATCGGTCCATGTAGATTACACATGTGTATTATTCAAGACGCAGAATTTCTATTGGCAGAGGATATTCTTCTTCATATTCTAGATCTTCTAGTTTTTTCATTTTCTGGTCAAAATAGTATTTCACGTCTTCTGCAGCAAGATGTATCCATTTTGGATCTAATGCCACATCAGTCAAATTGCGTGGGCTTGTTAATGCCTCAAGGGCTGATTCTGCTGTTAAAACAGTTAATCTTCTGCCTTGGGCTTGGGCTCTTTCTTTTGCTACAGCAGTTTGAACCGCTATTAGAATTTTTCAGTAGAACTGAATTTAATTTCAGCTTGTGTGTACAAGTGTGATTTGTACGCTATTGGTACCGTTTCTCCCTCATTAGAGGTCAGGTACGTGAATCCGCATCTTCCTGGGATGACTCGGATTACAAGGTTGCATATGTTTTCGCGAGTTTGTAATTTTGTTTTAGCTAAAGTGTCTGTTTGCAATGATCTTAAAATTTCTGTGTGTTTCTGAGTCCAATGGATTGGTTTGAAATCAGGTTTTATTAATTCATGGAGAGGTTTAACCCTCTCTGCATAATTTAGAATGTATGTTCTGCCGAAATTCAGGAAACCTAGTATTGATTGTAAGTTCTTCAGCGTTTTAGGTGCTTGGAGTACAGCACACTTCTCTAAGAAGTTGTCTGCTAGGCTTTTGCCTTCACTTGATAATTCATATCCTAGAAATAGGACAGTTAGATGGGCAATTCGTGACTTTTTAAAGTTGAATTTGTAACCCTCAGCTGCGAAACCAAGTATTATGGTGTTCACTCTTTTCAAGTGAGTCTCCAGGTCATCATCTGTTAGATAGATGTCATCGATAATGCTTCATCATCATATATTCGTAGTAACTCTGTTACTCTTGCTGAGAATAATCCTGGGCTATTCTTCAATCCCTGTGGGAGTCGACAGAAGTGTTTTTGCGACCCCATTATTGAGAAAGCGGTCAAATTCCTGCTTTCAGGTGCAATGTTTTGACAAAAGAATCCATTAGAGATGTCTAATGTCGTTTTGTATTTTTTGCGCACGATGTTATTCATTAGTGCTGCACTGTGTGAGTTTTGTACTGCAAATGTTTTGCAACAGGAGTTTAAGTGTCTGTAGTCCAAAACTAGAGGATATGAATCGTCTGGTTTGAAGACAGGAAACAAAGGATTGTTCATTTGTGAGGTGCATGTTTCAATCACCCCCTGATATTCAAGTTGTTCCAAGATCTGCCTGACTTGTTTTTTAGCTTCTTGCTTAACAGGATACTGCCTTTGTGCAGTGGGTTGACTTTTTAACTGGATTTTGTGAGGAGGAGAGTCATCATCCCATCCTACATGATTTTTATATAATGCAGGAGCTTGGGCCACTGCCCATTTTCTTGTATATATGGATTTTTTATGAGTTGAAATATGATTTGAGAAGGCAGGCATAATCATTTCTTCGCCATGAGGGCACTCCCTGACAAACTCTGGTGGCCAGTCTTTCTCAGCTAACAGGATGTCATAGCCTTTCGAAAGGTTATCCCAAAAGAGACCCCTTACTTTCCTAGTCTTGTCCCCCTCACTTTCCTAGTCTTGTCCCCCTCTATACGTAATGTTATTTCGTATATTTTATGAGGTTTGCTAACTCTGGTATCTGCAGTTTCCACTTGAATGTATTCATTCGTGTCCACTGTCTCCAGAAGATTCATCAAGATCTTGCGAGCTATTGTCACTTCTGCTGCGCTGTCTAGCATTGTCTGGGCCCACTCTCCATTTTTCAGTTGTGTCCTTAGTATCCTCGGCATGTTTAATTATTTTAATACTGGCTACCTTCTTTCTTGGAAATTGTTTCCCACCCAAACTATCTCTACCTAGTTCTTCATAGTATTTTTATATGATTCTGGCAAGTTCAAAACGTTGTTCTGCTATATCTGTTTCTTTCAATTTCTGGCAGATCGCCACAGATGCTGCTTCTCCTTTTCTGTTGGCTAATAATATAGCCGAGACCTGCTTGAAGTCTTTCAGTAATTTCATACCCAAAGTTAAAGCAGGTTCTGGACCGTATTCATTTTGAATCTGTCTTAGCACATCTAGTATAACCGCCATGGACAGAACACCATGTCTTTTTGTGTAAATGGAAGCAAAGACTGTGCCCCAAGTGTCACAGTCCTCCACATGTGGTGCAATTCCCATTGGAAGACAGATAGTCAGAATTCTGTGTTTCTCAGTGGTCGTAGTATCTGGAAATACTGCCTCTATTTGAGTGATTTTTTTGTGCTAACCAGAATGGAATTTGTTCCCGTTTTGCGGGTGTTTTACCAAGACATGATTGTATGTTCTGTGGTGTTATTTTGTTTGTGTTCCCCTGATGAGGGGTCAGTTGTGGAATGTTAATAGCTGGTTGGACTGTTGAAGTCCGCATTACATATTGGACTAATTGTCTGTGTATTTTAATTAGTAGTTTTAGCTGAGCTAAAAGTTCCCGGTCTGACATTTTATCAATGTCTGGATGTGGTGTGTAGCTGGCTAGAACCGGCCACGTTGCTCCTGGTCTACCTAGTGGACCGAGCCTGGTGATGGGATTTTGATGTTTTAGGGCGCCTTTAAACCAGAGCAGGTGCTCCCGGTAATTTAGTGGGATTTCAACCTCCTCGAAAGGAGTGTATTCATCCGGAGGTTCCTCTATTTTGTAATAGAGGAATTCTTTTGTTACAGCGTTTGCTGCTGGAAAGTGTATCCATGAATAGAATACTGTAGTGTAGCTCCTATTTTCCCAATAGGCTCTGCGCATTGGAATAGTACCTACAGCAGTAAAGGCCTAGGCCAGACGTTAACTAGGTCTACTACTGTCGATACTAGACTTAATTTTTGGGTTTGCCAGCTAAGCTCAGAGTTCGCTAGAAACTTTCTCGAATGTTCAAGGAAGGATTAACTTCCCTGATTAGACAAGAAGGGATTTAGTTTCTGACAACCATAGAACATGACAACTTTGCTCTCCCCTAATCAAGAGTCAATCTCGAGAGTCGTGTGAGCACAAGGCAATTATTTTACTCAGTCAGTACGTGCATTCTTAGTCTCATCAGAATGTAGAGAAAAGGAAGAGACGGGCGTGTTCAATAAAAGATGTTATTTATTGATCAGTCTCTTTTCTCGTACAAGAGAAATGGATCGATATTATTGCAATACTTATAGTTAAGTAAAGTGCATACATTAGAAGCAATAGTATAAAATAATACTGTAAAAACATTGATATGGTTTCTGAGCCATATGATGTTTAAAATGATTAAAATATATTTACATACACATATACATTTGACTAAACGTACTCAACTGGTGTTTCTAAATACGCCTACCCCGTGTACCTGACCTAAGTCTAATGCGTGGGCGGGAATAGAAAGTTACAGTTTTAAGTTAAGTTTGTTTTTGCCAAGTGAATAACTAAAGAATTCTCTGTGAGGGGTTATTCAGTTCTGTACCTGGAATTTAGGATGAATGAGGAATGGTATCTCTTTCTCTGCTCTCGATATTCCAGGCTGCCTGCGAGGGCTACCCGGAAGCGCCGGTGCTGGGTCTCTCGGTTTGAGATAGCAGCGCGTCTCTCAGCGCGTCAGGAAGGCGGGTCTGCTGCCAGCGGGGTCTGCTTCTGCTCTCGGCTTCGGCAAGTATGGCTGCTCCGTCTTGTCACCACGCGTGTCTTTGCATAGGGCAAGGTCGGCAATATTTATACCTTAAAGGTGCCGGGATTGACGTAAGGATGGACATAGGTTATTCAATAAAGATGTCATACGACTTGCTCGTTAGCACATTCTTTACTAAAGTTCTCTGTGAAATCAAAACAATGGCCGCACGGATTATCCAGGTTGTCATAGGTTTGATTTGTTATGAGAACGTCGTATGCCTTATCAGGGGCTGGAGGAATGTCGCTTGTCTAATTAGATCTCAAGCGTTATGACCTAATCAGATAACACGTTCCTGTGCCGTAGTGTGACTGCGTCAGATAACGGTATCTGCATCATGGGGGATTTCTTGCCTCATGGGCTGACTGTTAGTTAACTAGCTAGTTAGTTTAACCAGAATAGGGTCAGGAGTAGGGGGATCGATTCAGAACCTATAGAAATACACGACACCCACTCCACGCTAACTATGGTCATATCTACTAATCTATGCATAGTATAACATAGTACAACATACTATAGAGTATAGTGTATACCTTACCACCCCAAAATACATAAATGCATTTTGAAATTTTCAAATATACTGAAAAATTGCAGTCATATATATTGTATGCACTTAAGCTATGAATTAAATGCAAAATTAAACACGCATTGTTATGCATTATTGCTTTTTGGTATATGAGAAATACACATGAAATGGCTCTTAATATAGCTATACAGAAAGGAAGGTCGAGACCATTTCATCACATAATAAAATATTTGTGAACATACCAGCGGGCAGCTAAAGTCTATATAAAGTATCTAAAATAGAAATCTTAGTTCTCTAGGAATAGTTTCTTACTTTAAGCAGAAGATCAGTGTCCCGGGGAAAAAATATATAGAAAAATATTTTAAGGGTTTGCTGAAAAAAGTTGCTGTCCGTGAACTGGATTGTAATTGTTCATGTGACTTTATTTTTAAAGTTGAAGGCCGAATTCAGGGAACGCCGTGTGCGAGTTTACTCAAAAGTCTCTATTTCTGTTCCGGAGAGAACATCATATCATTCAGGCTTTCGAAAAAACTGTCAACAGCTTCATGGGAAAGTTCCACTAAGTCGGAAATAGGGGTAACCATGCATTCGTGCGCATGATTGTCTCCATTGACATTCTGATTTGCATTGCTGACAGAAGGTCGTACCTGTTCGATGCTGCTTTTATCTCGAACTTCACTACCCTTCAATCGTAGTGGTGAAGATTCCAGGAATGCCGTCATCAGAATTGGCAGCCTTTGAGGGCAGCACAGTGCGTGAACCTTGGTAGGAACCAACAGTGTATCTGCATCCACCGGCGCATCCGATTGTAGCGTCAGACAGGTGTCTAACACGCATTCTTCTCCGCATAGCAGACACCTTAGTACAGGTAAAACACACCTTTGCCACATTGGTCGAAATGATAGAAACCAAGTCATGTTTAGGTCTCTAAGCCGGGAGAGTCCCAGGATTTTTGATATCCGGTCCCGGTATCCAATGGCTAGGATCGTATCTTCCATTGTCGCGAGAGTTTGATCTGTGACATGGGTTGCCATAACGGAAAATAAGGACTAGGAATAGGATTCCTGCAATTAGTCCCAGGATCAGGGGAAGTGCGCCAAAAATCGAATGGACGAAATCTGGAAAAATACCCAGTATGGCTTTGAATGGTGTTAATGCCATCGAAAATACTGTCTTAAATACCTTTGAGACCCCAGTGGTATCAGAAATATTTAAGATTTCGCTCAGGATTTCCGCGAAATGTACGGGGGAATTAGTTGATAATAATGTATGTATCTCTGCAGTCGTCCTTGCGACTTGTAGATCATACGTTTCTTTAGATGACGTGAGCCTTGTAGGCGTCTGAAGAAGCACTGTTTTCATTCTGCTTAAAGTATCTATTCGAATAGAAGTAATTTTCAAACCGGGCCATGCCCTTGCCTCCCTGTCTGGAAAGGAGCTGGGGAACAAAGAACGTCCACAGCACTTGACCTTCGCCGTCGTAGTGACGAGATAAGGAGTCCCGGGCATAAGACTACAACATCTGCGGTCTACAATAAGAATGTAACTCCCATTATAGAGTCTTTGAAAGAATGGTTCTATTTCACTTGCAGGTGCGCCTTGCTGGTGACATGAAAGGTTGTATGAATTCCCTTCACAGGCTCCGTGCAAACTAATACCGTTACACAGAAGCGTGCCGCTTAGTGACATAGCACAATTGTTGCCACTAAGAAACACTTTCTGTCCTTTGTTACTGACACATGCATGTGAATAGGGCAGGTTCCAAGTTGTTTTAAGGTACCCCTTTCCCAATTTCTCGTACATGCCAGCCTGTATATATTTTTGGCAGTATTGAAACCTGAAGGTTGAGATTGGAATATTTATGATTCCGTGGATTATCCATTCACTGACAGGTCGTTCTGACATTGTCATTGGTAATCTTTCTAGTTTTTCAATGCTCAAGATTGTATAATCAGCACCCTTCTGCGCCATACCGATTTGTCTATCAGTAAGGTTAAAGAGTTGGAATAGTGACGTTGTGTTGATTAAACGCCAAGGCACATAGCCTGAACGCAGATTTTGTAACGTCCAGCCAAGCTGTACAATGGAACGCAATTGTGACTGTCCATGTTGTAATAACAGTAAGTCTTGCGATAATATATCGATTGCTGAAGACACAATGCTGTCCAATGAAAAAATTCTGGAGGACAGAGTCATTAACCCATTGTCCACTACAGAAAGTGATTTTTCCAAATTAATACGGTCAATTTCCCGTATTCTTTCTGCTGTTTCAATTTGAGTAACCTTCCAGGCCTCATTGTATGCTGCATATACAGAGGCTGCTATGAAACGCTTTTGACGCTGTTTGCGTGGTCCCAGTATGAAATCACGCAAGTCAGCACCATCAGTAAGTAAAGTTAGGTGTTGCTTAACTTCAGGCAGTGTGGAAGTTTGTAGCCATTGAAGGCATAATTTGCCCACACTGTAGGTTGTTATTATCCCTGGGTGATGTCTTTGGGGATATCTAGGGTCTGGCCTGGTCATTTTGAAACCCTGTGTTTTATTCAGGAATCTATCTTGACAGTTATTTGTATCTGTGGGCCAGATCAACCATTGTTTCCAATCAGGATGTGTTCTGTTTTGGTTAAGTATATGGTTTATGTCTATTTCTTCATCTGTTTCAGAGCTATTGCTAAACATTGTTGGCTTTGGAATAGACAGGTTATTTAAATCTTTGATTTTGGCTAAGCCAAGACAGGTGGTTTGTTGAACAGTGTCATTTAAAAATATCATTTGTTCTGGGATCATGCAGGCTCTAAACAAAGCTTCTAAACCCTGTACTTGCCATTCTTTTGTACCCCAAACACTTTTCAAATCAACATTTTTGTCCCAATAATCAAATCCAAAAGTATTCATTTTTTCAAAGAACGAATCAGAATAAATCAATTTTGTGTTGGTTATCATGGTTTTCATCCCTGTCTTGTTTGACAATTTGTAATAAAATGTTTCAGCATTACTAGTGTTAAAACCTTGAAAGTATGAATATTTGTCATAAACGGTTCTAGAGCTCCCTTTTGGAGGTGTAGCACAATGTTCCCATTGATTATAATTTAAAACATTTCTTGGTTGTGCAGATTTATGCAAAAAACTGTTACCATAATGGTTATAGCAATACATACTATCATAATTTGTAGAACCTTGCAAATAATCATGTTTTGTAAATTTAGCAGACATTACTAAGTCAGACATCATATTGTTTATACTTTCAAAGTCCCAATCATCAGCAAATGAGTTTGGTTTTGCAAAATCACTCAAGGAGATCTTGATTTGGTGTGGATATTTCAGGATCTCGACCGGACCATAAATTTCATAGTCAGTGTTGTCCCAGGCTACCCCACCAGGTATTGGAATTGCTGTGAAGTTGGCTGAAGAAAGTTCTGAAGAAAGTTCTCGTTTCTCGACGTGTGAAGATGTGTGTGGTTTGAGGACCAAGTTGATGTTCTGACTTGCTGTGTCCATTTTAGCATATTTTCCCTCAATGAAGCGTCCCAAGGTAAATACCATGATGAGCCAAAGTATGAGGATAAATGCACCAAAACCCACCCAAAATTCAATCCATGGAGTAACCAGATATGTTTCTTTCAGTTGTTTCAAAAGTTCCTTAGCTTTGTCTTTAAAGGATTTTGATGATGGCTGTGTCTTTTGTTCGCTGAAACCTTCAGAGGAATCATCGAAGTTGATGAAGTAACCAGATGCAGTTCTGTCAATTGTTCCAATTGGTTCAGGATTTTTGTTTCTTGCATTTTCACTTGGAACTTCATTGTAGATTGGTGTGTCTCTGCTAAATGTCTTTATTTGGGTTTTCAGAGGTCTGAGTTCTATTGCATTGTTGCATAGTCCTTGTTGTTCTTCTTTAGGCGTTTCGAATGTGATGAGCCTCTTTGTTAGGACCTCTGTACTGGTAGCAAACCTTGGTGTTCTGCTACTTATTGGGAGTCCACTTGGCCTACTGTTTGTTATCGGCCACATGTTGTGGTTTTACCAGGTCGATGGATACAACTCGGTTCTCCTTTTTTCCAGCAAGTGGCGGTAGTACAACTGATCTTGTCCCGTTGACAGACAAGACAGGAACTGCTTTTCTGTAAGAAGGCCCAAATTCCTTCTTTACCGCGATCTTCTCCCTGACTAGATCCCCGACTTTTGGAATCCAGACAGGTCTTGCTGGGACAGGTGGTGAATCTTCAGTGGTCGTTGGCTGTTGTTTCAACTGTATGTTGCTCAGGTCTTTTCTTGTTTTGTTTAAGTCCTGCAAAATAGCCAAACGGTCTTTGACATCAAAGGTTTTTTCTATTACCACTGAAGTCTGACTATCAAGGTCAGAGATCAACATCCTAGTTCCGAATAATAATTCGTACGGACTGAATCCCTTCAGAGAATTTCTTGGCAAGTTATTTAGACTACGTTGGACACTTATTAGATGTTTGACCCACCCAGCTCCCGAACCTAATATCCTTTCTATTATAGATTGCTTTCTGCCTTGGTTTTTTCTTTACACCGTCCCATACCCTCAGGAAGGAAGTGAGAAGATTCCCGCTGGGCTGTGCTCATTTGGCCATGTTTCCCCCCCAGGCTGGTATGCCTGAGTGAAAGAAATGGTCGAACGTAGCATGCTCTTAGCGTATATGCCATTTAGACTCGCAAATCTTGTATAATAGTCCGGACGTCAGCCGAGTGCTGGTGATCTACATTATAAGTGGAAACTAGCCTGTATATGTTAATCGCAAGCCATTCTTTTTGCTGGTAATATTATCTGCCTTGATACGACGAGGTATTAAACTGCTTCTCTCCCCACTGCGATCTCTGTTGCAGTTTGGGCATTTTTTTACAAACATGGTGTAGTGCAGGCTCATGCCTGGCCACCAGTACCGTGATTGTAATTCTTCCAGAGAATCTTTTAATTTAAGGTGTCTGTGACCCTCGCCCATGTGTGCGTCTGCGATTAACAAGTTTCTCCTGTCCATGTTTGGAATCACTCTATCCCCCACTCCAGGGATTCGAGCAAAAGGGACGGAGTTTGCATCGATTATGTATGTATAATTGAGTGGATAGTTGATCGGTAACGCTGAGCAGTCGCCTTTTGATGACGTTTTCACCGCCAGCAATGTTTCACCGTCAATGTATTTTAATGTACGCTTTTTTCGATCTACGGGAGCCGGTTTAGTGGCTGCCGCTGCGGCTGCTTCAGCCAATGAATTCCCTACAACGTGAACGCCATCATGTTGATGACTCAGTGAGTGAGTCACGTGAGTCTTTGGTAGTTCTTTTTTCAAAAGAGCTACTTGTTCCCAGAGCAGTCTCTGCTTTATTGGTGCATCTGTGTCATCTTTGTAACCGTTCTGAATCCATGTCTGCAAATCGCTGTTATATGATTTGACGCAGTAATATGAATCTGACACTATAAGTGTCGGGAATTCGCGATCCGCATTATCTAGCGCCATTTTCAAAGCTAATATTTCAGTTTGTTGTTCTGAATTGGTTTCTACTGAGTGTGTCTTTGTTAATAGAGGTTTTAGTTTACCTCCGCGCCACACTTCTTTTGTAATCTCACATGTGTTGTTGTATGCTTGTTCTCCCCAAACGGAGGGTTGAGCATGTCCGTCTGTATAGATTACACAGGCGTAATGTCGTAGAGGAAGAATGTCGATTGGCAGAGGATACGTCTTTTCATATTTTAGATTTTTTAATTCTTCTAGTTAATTAGAAAATTGTCAACCAGGCTATACTTGATAATTCATATCCTACGTATAAGACTGTCAGATGGGCAATTCTGGACTTTTTAAAGTTGAATTTGTAACCCTCTGCAGCGAAACCAAGTATTATGGTGTTCACCCTTTTCAAGTGAGTCTCCAAGTCATCATCTGTTAAGTAAATGTCATCGACATAAGATAATGCTTCATCATCATATAGTTGTAGTAATTCTGTTACTCTCGCTGAGAATACCCCCGGGCTGTTCTTGTACCCCTGGGCTAACCGACAGAATTGTTTTTGAGTGCCATTTACTGAGAAAGCTGTTAAATATCTGCTCTCTGGTGCTATGTTTTGACAAAAGAATCCATTGGAGATGTCCAAGGTTGTTTTGTATTTTTTGCGCACTATGTTATTCATTAGTGCAGCACTGTGTGAGTTTTGCACTGCAAAGGTTTTGCAACATGTGTTAAGGTGTCGGTAATCCAAAACTAGACGATATGAGTTGTCTGGTTTGGCGACCGGAAACAAAGGATTGTTCATTTGTGAGGTGCAAGTTTCAATAACCCCCTGGTATTCTAGCTGATCTAGTATTTCATTTACTTGTTTTTTAGCTTCTTGCTTAATTGGGTACTGCCTTTGTGCAGTTGGTTGTGATTTTAACTGGACTTTGTGAGGAGGAGAATCCTCATCCCATCCTACATGATTTTTATATAAAGCAGGTGCTAAGACCACTGCCCACTTTCTAGCAAGTGTATATTTTTTATGAATCGGTATTTGATTCGAGAAGGCAGGCATAATTACTTCTTCGCCATGAGGGCACTCCCTGACAAACTCTGGTGGCCAGTCTTTTTCAGCTAGAAGGATGTCATAGCCTTTGGAGAGGTTATCCCAAAATAGTCCCCTAATTTTCCTAGTCTTATCTCCCTCTATACGTAATGTTATCTCGTATATTTTGTGGGGCTTGCTAACTCTGGTATCTGCAGTTTCCACTTGAAGGTATTCATTCGTGTCCACTGTCTCCAGATGATTCATAAGGACTTTGCGAGCTATGCTCACCTCTGCTGCGCTGTCTAGCATTGTCTGAGCCCACTCTCCGTTTTTCAGTTGTGTCCTCAGTATTCTCGGCATTGTTAACTACCTTGATACTGGCTACCTTCTTTTTTGGAAATTGTGATTTCTTTTTCAGTTGAGCAGGTTCCTTGTCTTTGGACTTGGCGTGCTCTTCTGATCGTCCTCTTCTTTCCGATTTCTGCGAGGAATTCTGAAAAGATTGAGAGGGACGTGTATCAATGTCTTGATATCTATCAGGTTTTTTAATATTATCCCTATTTCTAAGGTTATATCTATTCCCAGAGGGGTCACTCTGGGGTGACCTTTGTCTCGGGTTTGGAGATTTCTCTCTTCGCCTAGGAGACCTTCCTCTGGACTGGAATTTCTTTTCTTTAGGATTGGATTGTTTATTTCCATCCCAGTTCTTTTTTGGTGAATTATTATTATTATTAAAAAACATTTTTTCTGGACTTGTAGTCAGTTGCGGTTTTACTGGTATTCCACCTAGACTATCTCTGCCTAGTTCTTCATAGGATTTTTCTATGATTCTGGCAATTTCAGCTGGTTGGTCTGCTATATCTGTCTCTTTTAACCTCTGGCGGATCGCCACGTTTGCTGCTTCACCCTTTATGTTGGCTAGTAATATAGCCGAAACCTGTTTGAAGTCTTTTAGTAATTTCATACCAAGAGTTAAAGCAGGTTCTGGACCGTATTCATCTTGAATTTGTTTTAGCACATCTGGTATTACCGAAATGGATGGAACACCGTGCGTTTTTGTGTAGATGGAAGCAAAGACTGTACCCCAAGTGTCACAGTCCTCAATGTGTGGTGCGATTCCCATTGGGAGACATATGGTCAGAATCCTGTGTTTTTCCAGCGGGGTGGTGTCAGGAAACACCGCCTCTATTTGGGTAATTTTCTGTGCCAACCAGAATGGTATCTGTTCCCGTTTAGCTGGAACTTTACCTAGGCAGGATTGGATGTTCTGTGGTGTAATTTTATTTGTGTTCCCCTGGTGAGGGGTCAGCTGTGGAAGTTTAATCGCTGGCTGAATTGTTGAAGTCCGCATTACATACTGAACTAATTGTCTGTGAATTTTTAGTAGTTGTTTTAGCTGTATTAACAGCTCTGCTGCAGGCATTCTTTCGATGTCTGGATGTGGTGTGTATCCGGCTAAGACCGGCCACGTTGCTCCTGGTCTTCCTAAAGGACCGAGCCTTGTAATGTGATTGTTATGTATTAGGGCGCCATCAAATAAGAGCAAATGCTCTTGGAATTTGAGTGGTACTTCCACCTCCTCGAAAGGAGTGTACGTTTCAGGAGGTTCCTCTACTTTGTAATAGTGGAAGTACTTTGTTACAGCATTTGCTGCTGGAAAATGTATCCATGTATAGTATACCTCTGTCTGCCGATATTCGTGTGCCTCAATTACGAATATGACTGTGCCACCTCTAGGTGTCAGTCCATTTTCTATAAGTTTTAAGGTTATAGATCTCCTTTTAATGACCGGAATGAGTATTATATCCGCGTCTGCTGCTTGCATGGTAGCATCAGCATCTGCTATTTCAGTAGCTAATCTAATTGCCTCTCTTTCTCCATCACTGTCTCCCATTTTACTGACAGGATGGTATTATTTTTATTTGCAGATCAGGTTTCTTATGGAAACAGAGATTAGATGCACAATATTCTGGAACACTGTTTATCCTTCAACGTTGACTAGACCAAGAACCATACATAGGAGTTCCCTCCTGCGAGGTTTTGGAGGATATAATAACCTTTCACCCACTCTAGACGTCTTTGGAGTATTTGGGAAAAGGGGTCTGAGTGAGAAAGCACGACTGAGTTACTCTAAATGTCTTACGTTAGTTTTATCGCCCTTTCCAAACGCGTTGGGCGCCATGTAGTGTAGCTCCTATTTTCCCAATAGGCTCTGCGCATTGGAATAGTACCTACAGCAGTAAAGGCCTAGGCCAGACGTTAACTAGGTCTACTACTGTCGATACTAGACTTAATTTTTGGGTTTGCCAGCTAAGCTCAGAGTTCGCTAGAAACTTTCTCGAATGTTCAAGGAAGGATTAACTTCCCTGATTAGACAAGAAGGGATTTAGTTTCTGACAACCATAGAACATGACAACTTTGCTCTCCCCTAATCAAGAGTCAATCTCGAGAGTCGTGTGAGCACAAGGCAATTATTTTACTCAGTCAGTACGTGCATTCTTAGTCTCATCAGAATGTAGAGAAAAGGAAGAGACGGGCGTGTTCAATAAAAGATGTTATTTATTGATCAGTCTCTTTTCTCGTACAAGAGAAATGGATCGATATTATTGCAATACTTATAGTTAAGTAAAGTGCATACATTAGAAGCAATAGTATAAAATAATACTGTAAAAACATTGATATGGTTTCTGAGCCATATGATGTTTAAAATGATTAAAATATATTTACATACACATATACATTTGACTAAACGTACTCAACTGGTGTTTCTAAATACGCCTACCCCGTGTACCTGACCTAAGTCTAATGCGTGGGCGGGAATAGAAAGTTACAGTTTTAAGTTAAGTTTGTTTTTGCCAAGTGAATAACTAAAGAATTCTCTGTGAGGGGTTATTCAGTTCTGTACCTGGAATTTAGGATGAATGAGGAATGGTATCTCTTTCTCTGCTCTCGATATTCCAGGCTGCCTGCGAGGGCTACCCGGAAGCGCCGGTGCTGGGTCTCTCGGTTTGAGATAGCAGCGCGTCTCTCAGCGCGTCAGGAAGGCGGGGCTGCTGCCAGCGGGGTCTGCTTCTGCTCTCGGCTTCGGCAAGTATGGCTGCTCCGTCTTGTCACCACGCGTGTCTTTGCATAGGGCAAGGTCGGCAATATTTATACCTTAAAGGTGCCGGGATTGACGTAAGGATGGACATAGGTACGTCAATAAAGATGTCATACGACTTGCTCGTTAGCACATTCTTTACTAAAGTTCTCTGTGAAATCAAAACAATGGCCGCACGGATTATCCAGGTTGTCATAGGTTTGATTTGTTATGAGAACGTCGTATGCCTTATCAGGGGCTGGAGGAATGTCGCTTGTCTAATTAGATCTCAAGCGTTATGACCTAATCAGATAACACGTTCCTGTGCCGTAGTGTGACTGCGTCAGATAACGGTATCTGCATCATGGGGGATTTCTTGCCTCATGGGCTGACTGTTAGTTAACTAGCTAGTTAGTTTAACCAGAATAGGGTCAGGAATAGGGGGATCGATTCAGAACCTATAGAAATACACGACAATACCTCTGTCTGCCGATATTCATGGGCCTCTACCACGAATATGACTGTACCACCTCGTGATGTCAGTCCGTTTTCTATAAGTTTAATAGTTATAGTTCTTCTTATATTGACCGTAATGAGTATAGCATTCGGGTCATTTTCTTGGAGACTTGTGTCATCCGCTAGGAGTTGAGCTGTTATTCTACCTGCCTCCCTTTCGTCTTCACTTTCCGTCATTTTTACTAACAGAATGCTTCTTGTTGCAGAGCAAGTTTCAAGGAAACAAAGATTAGGTGCACAATATTTTGGAACACTGTATCCTTCAACGTTGACTAAACCAAAAACTATACATAGGAATCTCTTCCTACTAAGTTCCGGTGGATTTTAACCTTTTACCCACTCCAGACGTCTATTAATTGATTTAATTTAATTTAATTGGGTTTATATAGCGCTAGGAATCGACTCCCGGAGGAGTATCTCCACGCTTCGACCGCTGGGGAACCCGTCCTGGCTCACCCTGAGAGATGGTCCCTGATGGGTATCTCTAAGGTGCGACCAAGCATCCCCGGCGGTCTGGGGGGGCCGTTGTGAAGATGAGGTAAGCTGATGCCCAGAGTTGCCGAGTGTGGTTTCTGACTAGAGTAGGCACCGAGGCGAGAATTATCGAGTCCGCTGACCCTGGTCCACGACCCTGCCGCGTCGGGAATCGAACCCTGGTCCCGGGCCGTTCTCTGCTTACGGGTCTGCCGCCTCTAACCAGTGAGCCACACTTCTCCACTTCTATTGGAGTTTTTACGGGAAAAGGGTCTGTGTGAAAAAGCACGACTGAGTTACTCTAACGTCTTGCGTTAGATTTATCGCCTTACCAAACGTTGGGCGCCATGTAGTGTAGTTCCGATATTCCTAATAGGCTCTGCGCATTGGAATAATATAAACAGCAGTGTAGACGTAGGACTGAGGTCGACTAGGTCTCTACTGACTATATTAGACTTAATTAGTTTTGCCAGCTAGCTCAGAGGTCACTAGAAACTTTCTCGAATAAACAAGGAGGAGTTTAACTTCCCTGGATAGACAAGAAGGGATTAGCTTCTGACAACCATATAACATGACAACTTTGCTCCCTCAGAATAAGAGTGTATCTCTAGAGTCGTGTGAAAGCAATAGACAGCTATTTCGCTCAGTCAATCGTGCATACTTAGTTTCACCAGAGTGCAGAGAAATAGAGAGACGGGCGTTTTCAATAAAAGGTGTTATTTATTGAGCAGTCTTCTTTCTCATGCAAGAGAAATGAATTACCATAATTGCAATACTTATCATGAAGTAAAGTGCGTACAGTAAAAGGAGTATTATAAAATAATACTGTAAAAGCATTGATATGGTTTCTTAGCCATATGATACTTTAAAATAGATAAAATATATACATACATAAATACATTGACTAACGTACTCAACTGGTGCTTCTAAATACGCCTACCCCGGTGTACCTGACCTAAGCCTAATACTTGGGAAGGAGTAAGTATGTAGCAGTTTAAGTTAAGTTGGTTTTGCCAAGAATCTGAGTCAAGAATTCTCTTTAAGGGTTTAGTCAGCTCCGTACCTGGGTAATAGAAAGCAGGAGGTCTGGTATCTCTCTCTCAGGACTCGATATCCCAGCAACCCGTAAGGGCGGCTGAAAACACCGGAGCTGGATTTTCTCGGCTGGAGAAAAAGACAGCGTCTCTCTCAGTGCGTCAAAGGGGAGGGGCGGCGTCCGTGGGATCTCGCATCTGCTGGGCTCTCAGGCAAGTAGATAGCCGCTCTGCTCCAAACCACCGTGTGTTTGCTTAAGGCAACGTTGGCATATTTATACCTGAAAGGTGCCGGGTTTGACGTAAGGTTGGACATAAGACATCAGATGTCACTGAGAACTGGCCGTTCTTTCAGTGCTCACAGGAGTTCTAGGACAAATCAAAACAGAAGCGTGGGGATTTCCTAGGTTGCTGGAGGTTTGCTTTGTTTAAAGAACGCGTTGTACTCTCTAGGAGTCTGGGGAAGTAGCCTTGCTTAATTTGGACTGCATGGGCTATGACTAAATATGGATATGATTCTTATGCCTGTATAAGGATATTATTTATTATAGCCATACAAGGGCATAAATTAGGAATATTGAATTAGGGTCCTAGATAGAAATACAACACTCCAAGCGGGGAGCTCTTAGCTCACTGCACAGCCTTAATATTCACAATACGGGAGATCTGTTTAGAAATAGTAGGCTGCACTCCTGGGAGGAGATGATAGCTGGCTTAACAAGACCCTCTACACTAACGCACTTTTATTTCTTTAGGGCTCATCACGCTCTGCGAGCTGTACTGTGTGATCAGCCCTTGGACACCCCAGAGCTCCCGGCCCTATCCATACTATTGCGCTCAACGTCACCTGTTAAGCTAGTTTTTCACCTAAATGCCTCGTCACAACTTGCTAGGACCACGTCATGCACTAAGGCGCGACTAGCATGGCAGGCTGACATCGGGATTCTGCTCACAGATGCTATATGGTATCATTGCTGTGAGGCTACTCGTAAGGTTTCCCTGAATTGCCGCCATAGGTTGGCCCATTTTAAATTCTTACACAGAGTTCATTACACTCCACTACGATTATGTCGATATGGGCTCTGTGATACAGACTGCTGTGAGAGATGTGACATGCCAGGAGCAGTTTTTTTCCATGTAGCCTGGCAGTGCCCTCCAGTAGAGGTATTCTGGACAAATATTTTTAAGGCATTAAACGATATTGTAGGATTGTCTCTTACCGCTGATATTGACGTCATTAGTGCCTATTGAGAATTACATTAGTGAGTTCCGATTTCAGTGTGTTCTTTTTTCCTGCCTCTTTGGCCTCCTCTTTATACTTTTTTTGCGCGTTGTTGGGTTTGTAGGGAGTGTTGCAGAGTAAAATGAATGTTCTCTGAAGGCCTTGTTGGTCTTTTGATTCTTTTGCCTTCAGGTCTCTCAATTTTCTATAAAGACTGATGCCTTCCATGCCTTTCAGGTTTCTTTTGGACAAGCTAAAACAGACCTCACATACTTTCACAGAACGAGAAGTTAGTAAACAAACAACACTTTCTAGATGTGGGTCTGTGGCAGCTGTCTTACTTATACAGGATGGGAACTTCAGAAAGAGGGAAAGCAAGCAAGTTCAAGGATTATTTGAAGGAATTATTCAAATCTTTTCTGGAGACTATTGCAATTGTAAAATAGAAAACCTGGAATATCTGGTTTTAGTTTGCAACAAAAGCATAGAGTGACATCTGATTATTCATTTTTTAGATGTGAGTCAAAATTGCACATGGCTTCCTTCAAGCAATGCCCAGCATTAGGGAAAGATTGTAATAAACGTTGTGATTTGGGCCATTTTGTGAGGATTTGTAGAGGCATGAAGAATATGAAAGTTAATTCCGTTGTAGAGGTGCTAAGATCGCTATAATTTCGAAACAAAGTTTTTGTGAATATGGCCTGATGCAAGATCCTTTACCTCTGTCTGCTATACCTGGGAGCTATATTGGTGTTGAAATTGATTTAGAGGGATATTTTGAACATTCAATACAATTAAAAGAGCGTGTTGTTGTGGGGAAACAGTATGTAGTGGTTGCAGGAACTGATATTTTAGATTGTCACCATCAATGTTATTTGGAGCTTCAACTAAGACCTGGTTGTTATCTCAAGTTCTGTGTGTGAGTGAGATTGCAGGTCTTCATGTGAGTAGGGAAGGTATGTGGATCAACATGAGGACATTTTCAAAGAAGTACTTGAAAGGGTGAGGAATTTCGAGCTTTTCATTAAAATGAAGGATGGGAGTTTGCCTGTGAAGCACAACTTATGTAGTGCTCCTTTAAGCATTAGGAAGGAGTTGACTGAACTTCTATAGAATTTGTGTTGCAAGCGTTTGTTTAAGCAGATTGATTCCTCTTTGTGGGTATCTCCATTTTTTGTAGGTTGGAAAAAAATAGTGAACTAATGTGTGTAGATCTGAGGAGTTTAAGCAAAGCCATATGGATAGAAGGTCATCTGCTTCAGAAAATTGATGACTTGATAATGTCCTTGAGTTAGACTTCTGTTTTTGGAAAACTTGATGTGTGTTGTAAAGAATCAAGTTGGCCCACGGCTTTTGCTACTCTTGATAGTGTTTTTCACTTTTATAGAGTACAATTCGGATTGGCAGCAGCTCCTTTTCAAAGGGTGATGGAGGATGTTATGAGTGAAATCTCTGGTGTATCTTTTTTCCAGGATGATGATTTGGTTCATGGGAAGGTGTCATGGGTTCTGCTTAGCTACATGATGTCTAATGAAAATGGCATTATGTACGATTCATTGCTTCAAGCTCACTTGGTGTTATATTCATTGTTGTCATTCATTATTTGGTTTGCAATTGCCAATGCTTGTTTCTCATGCACTGACTTAGCAATTGCCAATGCTTATTCATGTAATGACTAAGCACAGTGTGTAACTGTTCCCAACAGTTTAATTAAATCAAGACACATGCAGCCAGCCTTTCAACTGTCGCAGTTAGAAACAGCCAACTCCTCCTTAGCCTAATGGTCAATGTGCCCCCATGTAAAGTAATGCAAACATCTGTGTGACGGGGCGGGGGTGTCCATCCGAAGGACGAAATCATGTACTGGACTGATGGTCAGCCACCCCCCTCTCACCCGCTTATCTCCCCTCTCCTCAACAGCATTCTCAGGAGGAATGGCATCATCAGGAAAACGAACCCATATGGCATGGCGAGGATGTAAATAAACACGGTTCCTTTAAGTGGGGATTCCAGCCCGGCGAGGCTCCTCCCCTGGCAGCCCCGTCAAAAGTGGGCGAAACGAGGAAGACGACGGACGGCGTATCCCCGGAGGAAGAAGACGGCGAAGGAGAACAACGAAGAAGAAGGAAGCTGAGCATCCAGGAAGAAGACGTGACGGGTCGAGTCCGGGACTACCCAGGCGATACCACCAAGCCAGTAGGCCAACGCTCCCACGAGGCGCCCCGCCACGCTCCCGTGGAGGAGTGTGGCTCAATCAGGTACAGAGCAAAGTAGCGGGTTGGGTGGGACGTCGAAGCCACCCTGCCGAGCTAGAACCCGAGTGTAATTAAGTGTAAATCGTGTATAGTCTTCAATACCCCTCCCTATTCATGAGCACTTCTGAGCACAAGGACCATACCTGTATATATCACTTAAACACTTGGTTTCCTTCACCCCCTGGCCCCACGTAATACAAGAACCCCGGACGTTCTATTAATACCCTCCATCTGTGTCTCTTTCTTTTCCGGCTGTAGATTTGAGCGGAGGAACCTGGCTGCCATCCGTGTGTTCCCATATTCCACTCTGGATCCCCTCAAGAATACCAAGACGGACCCTGCTGTCTTTGCCAGAGAGAGACTGACGAGCCGGAGGCGAAAATCCTATACAAAAATAAAGCCTTCTCTTAAATCCTTATTCAAAGCCTCTGACTCAATTCCTCCCACCCCTTCCGCCCCGTTACAATGTGCCATCTAATTTGGTTTTATAATTGCTCCTTCTCAACCTGTGGCTCAACTGACTGGAACACAAGTGTACGTCTCTGTCAATTTAAAGCTGCACTTTGCTTCTATTTTATGCTTGGCTTTGTTGTTCCAGACTTCTCACCCACTCCAGCTAAGCAGTGCTCTCTTTAGCATTTCTGAAATTCCCTTTAGCTCCTGGAAATGAAGAGCATGACAAGAAGCAAGAAGGTGAACTCCCTTTTTCATTTAATTTATTTCTAGTTCTTCTGAAATCTGCAAAAGGCCAGGTAAATAGCAATTCTATGTAACAGCACCACCTTCAGGAAAGACTTTGAAGTTCAGATATAATAATGCTTAAAGACAATTGTGACAAACTACAAACTATTTCAATGGACTCTATGCAGTGCATCATTATTCAGTAGAGAAAGACCTATTTCTCTTTAAAAAGACTAGAGACTCACACTGCCAAGAACTGTTCTAATATGATTTTCACTGGAGCCATCTGTGAAGCAATTTCAGTATGTAATCAAGTTGATGGTTGTTTGTGCACAGTAAGCAGCTGTTATAAGAAGGATAACAGTTATTATCTAAAAGTGATCATTTATTTTATTCTTAGGGACAGAAAGAAGTCCAAAAAGAGACATTTCAATATAAGAGTCAACTAAAGGTTTTAGTGTATGTAATGCTGTCATACACACTGATTATTCACAAATAATTCTTGACATCACAGTACGTTAATGAGATATTCTCTTATTGCAGACACTCATGCCACTGCATGTGAATTGTTTAATGCTGTCCAGAAATCCCGGTGTTACTTCCTGTTTAAAACTCAGAATCCAGCACATCAGAAAGTTCTATATCCTGTCTTGACCTCAGAGTCCAGTACTCCAGACTTCACATCACTGGAAGACAGTATTTCTGTCTCTTTCTCTCTCTCCCAAACCCCTTTCCCCTTGGGAACTCGCGTTGTAGCAGTGTTTCAATTAATTGCTGCCATGCCAGGTCTCGGCGGGATCCCGGGAATAACATTGTCCTATCGGAACATCCTGGAACTCAGGTGAGTAGCTCACAACAGAAGGATGAGACTGAGCACAGCCTTAGCTTGGGTTTGTTGTTGAAGGTAATGGCTGGAAGAAGTTTGACTTTGAGGAAGAAGAAATGTGTTTTTGGAGTGAAAGAAGTTGAATAATTGGTACATGTGGTGTCATGCAAGGGATTCACATCTAGACCAGGATTGTCGAAAGCCCTTGTTGAAGTAGCTAAACTTAAAGATAGATATAAGGTTTACTCTTTTATGGGTTATGTGAATTCTATGCAAATGTTTTTCAAGAATTGTTTTACCTTTGCCGAGCCATTGTTATTTTGTTATGTTGTTTGGAAATTAATGCTAAGTGTTTTTGGGGTTTTAATCAGCAAGGAGCTTTTACTGCTATTAAGAGAAAGATTAGTAATGTACTTTTGCTGATTTCTTTTGAACCAGGAAAAAATATGTGTAGCACTGTGGATGCTAATTGGAAAAGCAGAAGATACGAAACACTTGCCAGTGCTGAGAGCCCTATTTACAACTTCTTATTTAAAGAAATAGCTAACATGTACATAATCATGAAAACTTGCTTTATGAATTGCAACACATCATTTTAATTGCTTCTTTTTCAAAAAATATATATTTAAATATTTACCATTTTCTTTGTTTCATGCATGGAAATACAAACAAAATAATATGCATTTATATACAACAGTCCACAATACAAATGAATATATACAACAAATGACACACGCTCATGAATCCAAACACTCTTGGCCAAACATTCATTCCTCTAATCACACATACTGATCCCGGTGTCAAAACACCTAATCAAAAAGCCAGCAATGACTCTGATTTTTTGGCAATTTAAAGTTCTTTGTACAGTTCAAACGGAAGAGAAGGCACTCCTCGTGCTGTTTCCGAATATTATTTTGATTTTAGTGTTTTTTCAAAGTTTTTTTGACCCGGGACCGGGTCGACGCGTTTCAAACCCCGTAATTGCCAGGGTTCTCCTCAGGACCAATCACAACTAAAAAGAAAGAAAGCATTTTTTAAGAATTCTGATCTGAAAAAAGAGAGACGTGCCCCCCTACTGTCTACATACTGACTTCCCTCAGCCTACCTCAATTCCTGGGTCGCAGCTCCATACCAAACAGGTCAAACAATTGTAATCCAACGCAGAAGGGGGAGAGGAGCTGAAGCAAGAGACACATATATACACTGTTTTAGGGACACAAGACGTATACATCGCATTGATTCCCCATCATCACGCTCCTTGCATACACTTTGACTGGGCTTACCCGTAAATTCGTGGGCTGGTTGCTCATGTGTAACAACCTTGTCTCAATCGTGAGGCCAGACTCAGTTGCGCTGTGAATTAATTAAACGCTGTTGGGAAAAGGGGGAGAAAAGCGCATGTTACCGCCCATGTTTGATTTGTATTTGCGGTAAGGATTCTAGGCACAAATCTGTTCTTGGCGTACATACCATTAATGTGTAAGGGCAGTCCCCGCTGCAAACTCCATCTGGCTCCTACTCCCTGAGTCACCTGAATGTTTGGAGTAGAAGGGAACTTTACTTCCTGTAGGCGCGGCTTCGCCGGTTTGAATTGTGGGAGTTGTAGTCTTGGGCATTCAGTGTTTGCTACGAGATAGTGCTTAATGAAAAAACATGATTGGAATATTTATGAGTTCACTTTGTAAATTTCAGAAATCTCATTTAGTCCTTTAACTGCTGTATTAAATTTCATTATTAACAGCGCTTCTCTTTTATTAAGGCGTGCGTCGAGGTCCCCTCCTCTTGGATCCTTCTCGATTTTCGATAAAACTGTCCACTTTAACTTAGTTTTGTCGTGGTTCTTTGCCAACCAATGGTTTACTAACGGGGCATTTTCAACTTCTCGACGAATTCGTGATTTATGCTGCGTGATCCGTTGTCTCACCTCCTGAGTTGTTTTCCCTATGTATAACATAGGGCAGGGACAGACTATAGCATACACTACATTCCTTGTCTTACAATTAGTAAAGATTTCATGTTTCCAATTGATGTTGTCAAAAGAAAAGACTGTATTTTCTATAGTTTCTTCACAGCAAATACAGGTACCACATTTGTGGTGTCCTGAAGTTGGCGGGAACCCAAACAGGCTTCTCAGCGTGGGTGCTTTTTCGATTGGCAGGGCCGCTCTCACAATGTGGTTTGCCACAATTTTCTCCTTTTTATACGCGAATAAAGGCAGTGATGCGAAGTCCTCATGTAAATCTTTGAGTAAATGCCAGTTTGATGTTATGAGTTTTCTGTGTTGATTTGCCGCTGGGCAAAAAGTGGAGACACATACCAGTCTTTTAAGGTCAGATTTTTCTTTCCTCTCCATTAACGTTTCTCGTGGAGTCCACCAGGCTCTTTTAAGAGAGTTTTTTAAAAGCTTTTTCGGGTATCCTCTTAGGAGAAGCCTATCCTTAAGTTGGTTTGCGTGTTCAAAGTAATCCTCTTTTTTTGAACAATTCCTACGGATTCTAAGGAATTGTCCCAAAGGTAGATTTTGTCTAAGACTCCGGGGGTGATTACTTGAAAAGTGTAAGGCTTTATTTCGATCCTTCGTTGTACGGAATAGAGTGGTACATAGACCTCCCTCGTATGGTTCCACTTTGACATCCAAAAATGTAATGGATTTATTTGATGACGTGCAACTGAATTTGATGTCATTTGTTCGTGCATTCAGCCAATCCACAAAATTATTGAGATTCTCAAGTCCTCCAGTCCAGATAAGAAACACATCATCTATATATCTCATATAGTTGGAAATGCAATCACTGTAAGGATTATCGTTATACAGGAATTTTTGTTCATAAAGTCCCATGAACATAACTGCCAGTTCCGGGGCAAATGGACACCCCATCGCTACTCCCTTTATTTGATAGAAGAATTCAGAGTCAAAAGTAAAAAAGTTTTTTTGCAAAGCAAAAGTTGCCAATTCCAGAATAAACTCGGTGGGTACTCTCATTGGTCTATGTCTTGTTTCCAGGAAAAATGCCAATGTTTCAAGGGCCTGATCTTGGGGAATCTGGGTGTAAAGCGAGACAACGTCAAGCGTCACCAAAAGTTGTCTGTTGTGATCAGATTGTATTGTCGCTGTTTTTTGTAAAAATGCTGTGGTATCCTACAGATGTGCTGGAACTGTCTCAATGAAGGGTTTTAGAAAATAATCAATATATTTAGCCACTGGTTCGATCAAGGACTCGCAGCCCGAAACTATGGGGCGGCCGGGTGGGTTGGTTTCGTCTTTATGAATTTTGGGTAAAACATAAAAAACAGGGGTTCTGGGATTTTTATTTTGTAGGAAGGCAAATTCTTTCGGGCCTACAAAGCCTTGGTCGAAACCCTTTTGAATGATCCCAAAAAGTTGATTTTGTAGTTCATTGGTTGGATTTTTTCCAATGCGTCTGTAGCAAGTGGTGTCGTTTAATTGCCGGTGGACCTCTGTTTTATATTTATTGATATCCCAAACAACCACTGCTCCCCCTTTATTCGCTTGCTTCACGACCACTGTTTTATCATTTTTTAGAGTGAATAACGCCTCCTTTTCTGCTTTGGCAAGATTGTACTTAACATAGTTCTTCTTTTTTTCAAAAGCGGATATGCCAGAAAGTACAGTGCGTTCAAATGTGATGATTTCTTTCGGGATTTTTGATCCCGCAGGGCAAAACATTTATTTTTTCCTTAATCCAGTAACTTCCACTTGATGGTTCTCTGCAATATCCGTAAAAAACGTTTTTAACCGGATCTTTCAGCAAAACTCAAGTGTCTCTAATTTAATTTTTATGAAATCTGTGGGCCTCGATGGACCGAAACTAAGTCCTTTTGTCAATATCGATGTTTCTGCTACTGTTAGATTTCTTTCAGATAAATTAAAGATAGGTAACTGATTTAACTCTTGTAGAACTGGCGTCGAGTCCTCATTTCCCATGGTTGGATGGACCGTGTGCGTCCTCTCCCTCTCCGTTGGCCTCGTCCTAAAAAAGGCGTCTGATCTTGTTGCTGTAATTGATGTTGTTCTTGTTGGTTGCCCTGTCTATTCTGATAGGGTCTCATCGTAGTACCTGTTTCGCTGCCCGAGGAAGATGATGTATCAGAGAAAGTCAGAAATTTCCGGCGTGACCGGCCTTGGTTATCTTGTAAGAATCTCCGAGAGTCAGAGCGCAAGTAAAAATCTTTATTCAAATACGGGTAAACTGATTCCAAGGAAAAAAAATTCTTATCAAGATCAAATTATTGTTTTTTTGAGCAACTGTAAAATCTTTAAATTCACCAATCTCTTTTTCTACTTTTTCAAGTAGTACTTTGGCGTCCGTTATTAATTGGTTATCCCTTTAAAATCCCAGCCTTTACTCTAGACCGTGACCTGGATCTGTTTTCCTCCCTTGATGTAACAAAGCAGATCAAAACCTTGGTCCCCTTGAAAGCAGCTGGCCCGGATGGCCTACCAGGGGACATCCTCCGTGCTTACCCGGAAGAATGGGGGGCTCTTATCTCTGCACTCCTCAATGCAATCATGGGGGGAGGGCTTCTGCCTGACTCCTGGAGAGGTGCGGAGGTGGTCCCCATTTTTAAAAAGGGCAGTCGGGATTTACCCGGGAACTATAGGCCTATAAGCCTAATAGACTCCAGCCAGAAATTGGCCGGGAAAACCATCTTGGGGAGAATTACTCAATGGGTGGACGACAATCACATTCTGTCCGACATGCAGGCTGGGTTCCGTTCAGGTACAGGAACTATTGAACAGGCCTTTAGGCTTTTGTTGTTACACTGGAAGGTGGTGGTGCTGGGCAAAGGCAGTCTTTATCTGGCCTTTATTGACCTTAAGACTGCCTTTGACCTGGTACCAAGGGAGGAACTTTGGAGGGTGCTTCATCGTTTAGGGATGCCCCCGTACCTACTGAACCTCCTCATTAACCTGCACACCAACACCTATGCCCAGGTTAGATGGGGGCTGAATGGGGAAAAGACCGATAAAATCAGGGTCGAGAGGGGAGTAAGACAGGGCTGTGTCTTGGCCCCTACCTTATTCTCCCTCTATATTAACGGGGTGGTAGATCATCTACTGGGCGAACCATCAGACGCTCCCAGCTTGGGTGGAGTAAAAATTCCAACTCTGTTGTTCGCCGACGACACCCTCCTCATCTCCAAAACCCCCCAAGGTTTACAGTCTTTGCTGAACCGCTTCCAGGATTTCTGTACCACTAAAGGCCTTGTTATCAACATAGACAAGACCAAGTACCTAGTCATGCACCCACCCCGCAAACTTGGTCGCCCTCCAATTCTGAACTCCATACCTCTAGAAAGAGTGGCGGAATTTGATTATCTGGGGATCCGTTTGAATGACGCAATGAGCTGGACTGCCCACATCGATAAAATGACTCTGGCCCACAAAAGGGTGGGGGGCGCCCTTCTTAAGGAGTACAATAACTCCTCAAAACATTGTGTTGCACCCATACTGGGGATTTACAAAGCTCGTGCAGTCCCTGCTTCTCTTTATGGATCGGAACTGTGGGGCTTGGGCAAAGTCGACTCACTGAGTAAGGCCGAAAATAAATTTATCAAGGATCTTCTTGCTATTCCATCGAGCAGCCCGACCATCCCAATGCTCTTGGACACTGGCTGTAAAGCCATAAGGGACCAGGCTCGGCTTCGTCCCCTTCTGCTCTGGGCACGCTTGTGGAGGGTCCCGGAGCTACAATCGTATGCCAATGGGCTGGCAGAAGTAATGCATGCTGATGGTTGGAGTAGCATCAAATGGCTGAAGGACATAAAACATCTTTTAGGGGAATTGGGTTTGGCCTCTTGCTGGCATAGTCACTCCGCTCCACCAAAGAAGATTCTAAAAAAACTTTTCTGGGAGTGGGTTGACGTGAAGCGCTCTAGTAGCCAGCAGCATTGCAAAACCACCGCAGCTTTCCTGTTGTTCAAAGACGTTGTCTTGTATGAGCCATATATGGATATTATAACAGTTGCTATGGATAGGTCCTTGTTCATTAAATTTCGGCTTGGTACCTTGCCCTTGGCGGATCTCTGTTCAAGGTGGAATAAAGCCCAGCCCACCTCTCGCTTTTGTGCCTCTTGTCCGGACAAACCAGAGACGGTGCCACACTTCCTTTTTGAATGCCCGGACTATGGTCGTCCCAGATCACGTTGGCTTGGCCCCATTTGCAGAGAACTGGGGACTCGTCAGCACTCTGTTGCCCTTCGGATTCTTTTAACTAACACAGCCCCTCCTATTGTTTGTGCTGTTGCAAAATTTTTAAAATGGGCTTGGTTGATAAGACTTAGAAGACTGTCTATAACAATTTAATTCTTTTTTATCTAATTTATTGCTGACATATCGTGTTTTAATTATCATTCCACTTGTACAGTCTTACTTATTTCGACATGCTGTTTTTATCTTTTTGTACTGCTTTTATGATATGTGCATATCGAAATAAAGCATCAATCAATCAATCAATCAATCAATTGGTTATCTTTAATTTCTCTTTCCAAACTTGCGATTTCCTCCAATTCCTTGAACGAGGTCCTGTGTGCTGTCTCAATAGTTAGGACCATAAGATCTCTACTACATTTTGTTTCTATCCCGCTAAAACCTTTTTTGTATTCTGGGTCGTCCGTAAAGACCACAGGGATGTTGCGGATTTGGAGTCCTGTCGGGATGGTGCCTGATCGCAAATGTTGTAGTAGAAAATGACCATGTAGGTCTGTCCTTATTTGTTTTTTACGTAGTCGAATAAGTTTCTCTGACTCGTTTTGAGTGTTTGCCGTAAGACTAAGGGTTGCAGACGCAAACACCGGGGGGTCTCTTATCAAATTTTGGATATGCTCCTCACTATACGCAAGCATGTCTTTCTCAGCCATACCACAACTAGACAGACGTATAAAAAACTGACTTCACACCAAAGAAGAATAACAGATTTAGACAGACACCATTAATACCACACACCCTATTCCCAAAGTGGGACAACTATTCAACCTATGGTTACACCCTGTGGCAGCTAATCCTCTGCCCAACAGGACCTCGCGGGTACCAAACCCGCTCCAAAGTAAGACAACTGAAAGGGTCTTGACTCAAAACTCAGCAAGGCTGAGCCAATTTAAACTGAAGAAACGAAACACTTGCCAGAGTGCTGAGAGCCCTATTTACAACTTCTTTCAAAGTTGTGATTGGTCCTGAGGAGAACCCTGGCAATTACGGGGTTTGAAACGCGTCGACCCGGTCCCGGGTCAAAAAAACTTTGAAAAAACACTAAAATCAAAATAATATTCGGAAACAGCACGAGGAGTGCCTTCTCTTCCGTTTGAACTGTACAAAGAACTTCAAATTGCCAAAAAATCTGAGTAATTGCTGGCTTTTTGATTAGGTGTTTTGACACCGGGATCAGTATGTGTGATTAGAGGAATGAATGTTTGGCCAAGAGTGTTTGGATTCATGAGCGTGTGTCATTTGTTGTATATGTTCATTTGTATTGTGGACTGTTGTATATAAATGCATATTATTTTGTTTGTATTTCCATGCATGAAACAAAGAAAATGGTAAATATTTAAATATATATTTTTTGAAAAAGAAGCAATTAAAATGATGTGTTGCAATTCATAAAGCAAGTTTTCATGATTATGTACATGTTAGCTATTTCTTTAAATAAGAAGTTGTAAATAGGGCTCTCAGCACTGGCAATTGGAAAAGCAGAGCCTAGGCAGGGCAATAAGGCTTAGTGCTAAAGAGGCATAAGGCAACAAGTAATAATGGTACTGTATACAAAAAAGCACGAAAACTGTCAGATGTTTACGTGGTTTATTATATAGAAAATATATTTTTATACTTTTTATGGTTTTTTCTCTAAATATAGAGTATATAAATATATATACATGAAATATGTTTGGGATAACAACTGATGATGTAAGGTTCTAAATGCTTCACAATTTCCAATTGATATTACCGTTCATTCAAGGGAAATAACATCATCAACGAATATGCAATCCATATTACAAGTGCATGTGTCAATTCACAATTTTAGTGTATGGATTATAGACATGTAATTGTTTCTAAAACAATTTTGATTACTCTTTTATTACACAATGCAATACAATATATATTGAGAGAACTGGCGGTATAATAAAACGACGCGTGTTTCGGCGAAGCCTTCTTTAGGGTTCCATCTCAGTAAATACTGTAAAAAAAGACAAATACAACAGAACCTATGTGAAATGGCAATTGCCAAAGCATCTAAAAATGGTTAAGTAGATGAGGATACAGCGAATAAGGAAGGGAAGAAAGAGACAGCTTAAGTCCACCAGTCATATGTCTGATGACAAGACCACTGCGTAACAAAAATAAGGAAAAATATATAGGAAAAGATAAGAAAAAAGACAAAAGGCCTACTCTTCAAGAACTAATTGAAGGATGTAGACACCTAATAAGTGTGCAGGAAAATAATATGATTATCTAAATTAAACGTGAACATAAAAAAAAATGAAAAGGAAGAAAAAATGTATCCTGGTGATAGGAAATCCTAAAAAAATTCAAAATTCAGACAAATTACCTATATGGGTGGTAGGGAGCCTTAATGTGTCTTATAAAGTAAGCATGGTCGAGTTCCTAATTCATAAAAGATTCGATGCCCTGTGAAAATACATAAAACCAACAGTTAAAAACTATGTTCTACACATCTAGGGTTCTGTAAAGTATAACAGAGACTGAGGAAGCATATGTTCGATATACCTTATGTGGTATAGAAATGCTGCATAATTATTGTAGATATCAAGTTTCTGCTTGACAAAAATTGTGTAGGTCGCTGTACAAAGCAGTCCTCACGAGAATCAGTGGACTCACAAGAGAGCGTTGAGACACTCGAACTATCTATGAAGGAATAATTAGAAAGATTATACAGTAAGCGTGCAGAGACACGCTTCCATGTGCGTGGTAATATATTTATGATGAGCTATAGCAAACTTGGATGGCAGGGAACAGTTATCATCCGGTGCTGTGAAATCGTAGGGTATTGGCGATTTGAATAAATGCTTGACTGAAGAGGAATTCAGGAGTACGATCCTTATCTATGAAGAAGCATGTAGGACACCTTACTTAATAAAGTGTTCAGCGCGCTTGTTAATAATACTGAGAACATATGACGAATATTGTCAAGGATGTCTGCATAAATATTAATATGTCTCCGGACCTTATGCATTAAGGCATAAGAGATAGAAGTTCCTAAGCGTAACGCGTTATGCCTGTCTATGAATTAATGTATAATTAAAAAGGTGGGCGTCTATAACTACAGACATTTGTCGGGCGGTTACCGATGGTTAAGAAATATGAAATGCACCTTAAATCTTAAGATTAAACTGATGAAAAGCTACGTGTGTGGAACTCATCTATTGTCTGCAGCCAAAGCGTATAGCAGCAACCGGGCAGCGTGCCGAGGGAAGACGCCATTGGTGCAAGGATCCTTGAAGGCGGAAGAGGGAGGGTGTGAATGATAGGGAGCTGCAGCAATAGAGTGTCATTGCGGCGAATGCCGCTTTGCGTGATGAATAGTTGTGGGGGCCATATTGGGTGTAATAAAAATCGGCAAAAGGCATAGCGCAGAACGGTATTGCTGACTTCAATGGGTAAGATACAGCCATTAGGAATACAACTTGTATGAGTGCTGATTATATAGTACGGCGCAAAGCAAAAAAGATTGTCAAAGTCTGAAATTAAATATAACAGGATGGACGTAAAACACCGGGGCATACGCCACCCCTAGGCCTCATCCGCTATCTGTACCCGGCATTCCATGAGCACCCCCTCAGTTATATTCAGCAATTCTTTATAGGAAGACCTCCATAATGACAGGACACTCGACCAGTAACTACATGGATACTGATGCATTCTGAGATAAATACCATTAAATGTATTCTATGAGAATGATATTTGATACACCATGTCACTGTCAATGCAAAATGTCAATAACAATATGTTACAAAAAAAAACAGGATAGGCGTAAATGTCATATACTAGAGCACTATACTGAATAGTGGTGCAACTGAAACATTAATAGATATCCAATTGACAAAAAGGAGATACAAGGAATTTTAAAGAAATCAATCTCAATGTAGATTGTCAAAAGGTCCATGGGCTTCATTGGACCTGGACATAGATATGATACATAATGAGAATCTGGTAAATGAGTCAAGACCGACAAATGACTCTAGGATCAGATAGAGGATTATATGCAAAATGAAGAGCAAAGGTAGGTGATAAAAAGTCAAGGGAATAGGAAGGACAAGAGTGTAAGGTGAATGCAACCCAAATACCAGATGGCAACGGAAAAGTGGGTTGCGAAATGTAACCCAAATGATGGACGTGGGGGCTAAATGTTTAGCCGATGAATTTTATGGCTTGTTGCCATGGAATCTCCATATTGAGCCCCAATTTGGCAGTGTCCAGAAGAAAAATCCAAAAGACTTCTCTGTGCTTTCTTGTGGCTTCATTGTCAAGACCTGGTTTATTACATATTTTTTCTGGTATAAACCGGCATATGTCCTCTGGGGTATGGTTGCTGTCTAGATAATCTTGAACTATAGGAGCTGTAGTTTTTCTGGTCCTCACTGCAGATCTATGTTCAGTGAGACGCCTACCCATAGTTCTTGAAGTCTCACCTATATAACCTAGATTGCAGGGACATAGTAGCAGATAGTTTATGTCTTTCGATTTGCAATTAGTCAGGCATGTAGATTTCATGACATCACTGTTGAATTGCAATAGAGCAATTTCGATGGCTTGAGGACATGATTTGCATTAATTGCACCGGAAATTACAGATAACCGGTCTAAGTGTGTCTACTGATGTTTGGATTTCTACAGAAGTGTGTTGCATTCTAGAGTGTACAACATGATCCTTCAGATTACTGTTGTGCCGATAGGTAAATAGCGGTTTAGGGAATTTCTCAGCAGACGCTCTGTTAATATTAGGAATTTGCCAACTTGAACAAACAGCTTGTCTTATCCTTTCGTTTAACATAGAGTGTCTAGTTCCAAAGACAGTAGAGTCATTGGTTTTGGTTGTGCTCTCTCTCAAGAGATGCTGTATATCGTAAAATCGTACTCTTTACATGGAGTCCCAAGCACCGGGACACTCTCCGAAGTAGCTGAGGGCGATATAAATGTTTTTAACATAACATAACATGAGTTTTTTAGGGTAGCCTCGAGACAGAACTTTCTCTGTCATGATGACAACTTTGGAGCAGAAATCTTTGATACATGTACAATTCCGTCGAAGACAGAGGAACTTCCCAAAGTGTAGGCTTTTTTTTGGGCAGGAGGATGAAAACTTGTATAATGAAGCAGCGTGTTACGTGCTGTAAGCTTAGTGTACAAGTCTACCCCTAAAGATCCTTCAACGTCTTTGATGATGATGTCTAGGAATTCGACATGGGTGTTACTGGACTTCCCAGTAAAACGGATGTTGCTGTCGCATAAATTGAGCCATTCAAGGAAATTGGCCAAATTATCTTGCGTGTCAGTCCATGCGAAGAATATGCAATCTATATAACGTGACCATTTATATAAGGACTCAGAAAATGGTGCTATTTCGTTATAGATGAATGTTTGTTTGAATTTGGCCATTTAAATGTTCGCTACCGGGGGGCACAAGAGGCCCCCATGCTGACACCTTTAGTCTGCTTGTAAAGGTTGCCATTGAATTCAAAGACATTATCTTCAAGTACTATTTGGAGGCACTCGAGGTTAAAAATCTTAGAGCATTGAATGTGTCTGTCCATCATGAACTAATTCACCGCTTCTAACGCTCCTTGTGTGGTGATGTTGCTATAAAGAGCTTCTATGTATAAAGTGACTAAGGTATGTGCATTGGCATAAAAGGTGGTGTTTTTAATATGATTTATGATGTCTCGAGTATCTTGGACATAAGATGGTGTTGTGGGAACATGTGGGCAGAGAATGGCATCAATGTATTTAGATATTGGTTCTGTGACAGAGCCAATGGTGGTGACAAATTGCCTGTATGGTGGGTCAGTTTAATTTTTGTGTATTTTAGGTACACCGTAAACGCTGACCATTTTTGGACTCTGTAAGTATGTCAGCTCTTTTTGACATATATCATTGCCTTTAAATCTAGACTGGGTCAAAGCTAGTATCTTTTTACTGATAGTTTTAGTGGGATCATGTGTGCTCCTTTGGTAGAACGCTGTATCAGCTAACATTTTTCCATGTTGGACACATAGGTGGAAGTATCGAGAACTACTATGTTTTCCCCTTGTCGCAATATTTGATAGTGAGGGAAGTGGTCGTTTTTAGTTCAATCATGGCTTGATGTTCTTCTTTGTTTAGATTGTATGGAGTTTCGGGACATGTTTAGTGGCAGAGATGATTTTTTTGGTATGCCACTTGCTCAAAGACAGCTATTTCTCGGGGTAATTGGTCCAGGGTTGGGGTGAATGATGATGCAAGAGTTAAGCCCGACCTATTATTGTGTGTATCTGTATTGTCCTCTTTAGAGAAAAAAGCTTTAAGGCGTACTTTGCGTAAAAAGGACATCAAATCAGTAACAAATTCAAATTTGTTCAGACTTGAATGGGGAACATATGAAAGGCCCTTGGCAAGTAGGGAATTTGTAGCTGGTGAAAGCTTAGATGTACTTAAATTGAAGATGGTGATCTGATTTATTGTCTCCAGTAATGTGCATGTCTCGTCACAAGATACTTGTCATGGTCCATCGGTTCATTTCCCCTGTATCTTGGCTTGTATTGGGGGTCGCCAATTGCCTCTCCGCACTGTGGATGCTAGCAATGTTGGTATTGGGGTGGTTTTGTTGCAGGAATATGTGATTCAGGAAAATATGATTGTGGTTGCCTCACATGCCCTAAAGCCACAAGAGAGATTGTATTATGCGATAGAACCTGAGATTTTGCTCTGCACTGGGTTGTGGATAAATGTAAACCCTATGTTTGGGTAACTCATTCTGTGAACTCATTTTATCATAGGAACGGATCACAAGCAATTAATTCCTATTTGAAATGGTTCTAATGTCAATACCAGCAAGGCCACAGCTAGCTTGATTAGGCCTCATTCTAAGTTTATGGAACAACATTTTGAAGAGGTTTATATTCCTGGTGGGAAAAATAAAAAGGCAGACAGTTTCCCACTTCTTCCTATTTCTCAGGAATCTGGTGGAGGTATGTTTGTTGAGGCTGAGTATATAGGGGAGGAGGCTGAATGTTTGGTTGCCAATATTTGTTGGTCTAAAAAGGGATGTAGCTAAACAAGAAGGGGGGGATGCTTTGCATTAAAATGTACGTTTGAAAAAAGTTTGAAAAATGTATTACTGCTTGATGGCTGAGAGGAAAAAAACTCCCTTTTTGTGTTATAAACCGTTTGCAAAATTCAGGATGAGTCATCTGTAGAGGATGAGTTTATTTTCCGCAGAGAATTTTTGTTTCTGCCCATTATATCAGTGATTAGTTGTTAGCTCTCATTCATGAGGGGCATTTGGGTATGACTTTGAACAAGAAATTACTAAGAATCCAATACTGGTGTCCTGAAATGAAGATAGATGTAAAAATGTGGGCATCCAATGTAGCAATTGTTTGCAAAATGACATGGGTCTTAAGACAAGAGTACAACCTTTGATCGAAGTAGATGGCCCAAAGAGTGTGTGGGAAAGAATTGCCATAGATTTCTTTGGAACTTTTCATTATCTTCCTGGACAGCAGAAATATGCAATTGTTTTGTGGGGTTTTGTCTCTAAATGGGTGGCGGTCAGATTTATAGCAGAAATACTGACAAAGAGTGTTATAACTTTTCTTACTGACGCTTTTGTCAGAGAAGGGTTTTCCTTCTAAGTTAGCTTTGGAGAATGGAGTGTAGTTTATTTCTAAGGACACAATGGAATTTTTGATTGATGCTGGTATTAAACACAAAGTGCCTGATTCACAAAGGTAAACTGAGACAAAAGTCGAACTTTACGACTTTCGGTATTCACAAAGGGCATTTACCGGTTAGAATTTTGTCTCAGATAAACTTAAGCTTTGGTCTCAAGTGTAACTTTTTGGTCTCAGTTGAACTTAAGACCAAAACTTAAGTATAACTGAGTCAAAAAACGAACGTTACTACTCGTAAATGCCCTTTGTGAATTCTGAAAGTCGCAAAGTTAGGCTTTCGCCTCAGTTTACCATTGTGAATTTGGCCCAAACATTGTAGTTTGTATCACCCACAGGCTAATGGACTTGTTAAGAAGTGAATACGGTGGTTGTTGAGTGTGAGAGAGGAGCATCCTTGAGATGGATAGATTTTTGAAAATGCGATGAGATCAATGCTTTGGGCACACCATAACACTCCTAACTAAGAAACGGATCTCAATACTTTTTGTGCATTGACGGGTAGGAAAAACTCTGACGTTTTTTAGGTCAGAATGGGTGTGTAGGTCTGGAATTGTTGCTGGTGATACGTCTCATATAAGTACTGTAATTCATTTTTCACTAGAAAAACTTTGTGCAAGACGAAGTCAGAGTAAAATTAGGTTTGATTCTATTAAATGTGCCAAAAAGTTGATGAGGGTCAAGTGAAGTTACACAAAGTGGTTGTGGAGAAGGGTTGAGTGAGGTTCAGTCAACCATACATGGTCCAAAAAGTGAGTGAGAATTCTAGAGCTGTGAGATTGGAACATGGTCAGTGATGAAATTGTAGTAGGATTGTAAAGGTGAGTTGGGAGTTACACACGCAAAAACATTGTTGAGTTTTGAAAACCATGACTCTAAAGGTAAGCTGTATGGTGAAGTTATTGATGAATGTTCTTCTGGTGCTGGGTTGACTCATTCAGGATTGTTGAGTTAAGGAAGGTCATTCAGTGAAAAGTCCATACCAGCCAAGTTTAAGGATTATGTAGTGTATTACATTTATGTGATGCTATAGTTTTATCGATGTAGAAGTTTTTTTTATTGTAGTTTTAAGTTTAGTATGTTTTATATTTTTTATGTTTTTTGTAGATTATATTTATATTTATGTGGGGTTGCTGCTGGAAAGAGGGGAGGTGTGTTGTATTTGTGTTCTACTTATGAGCATTGTACTATAGGTGAGCTCGAGAAAGCGGGAGAGCATAAGACGGTTGATGATTGGGAGTGGTTAGAAGGGTTGTGTTGGTCGCTGTCCCCTTTTGGGTTTCTGACTTACCTGCTTTAGAATATATTTTCAATTGATTAATTCAACTGTATTTTGGAGCTTTTTTACACCTCCCACTCATCATCCTCACTCACCATCTGACATTTCCTTCTCTGCCAAGCCTTCTAAGAGTATCAGCCTCTACTTTTGCCCATCATTTATTATCACTGAGCCATAATCCTAGGCTCGGTGCAGTAGTCACATTCCATACCATGGCTAACTGTCTCTTCAGTAGCACCGGTATCATGTCCACAACCTGGCAAACATACTTAGCTTCTGTTGACCTAGTTCATTGCCTCAGCAGCCACACTAATGGAGCCATTCCCTATATAAGAAGGCCTCCGAAGATCTACCACAAAATTATAGACCTCTGGCTCTGTTAAATGCAGAACGTAAATTCTTTTCATAGATTCTATTTGCTGTGCTTATAGCATGTCAAGTACTTTGTGGTCAAAGCGAACAACTATGGTGAAAGAGGCAACCATGCCTTGTGCCGCCTTGGCCATGCCATGCATCCGGCTCCACTACACCAGTTTTATTCTGAGCTGTGGGATTTTGTGTACAGCAGCTGTATCCACTTAACTATTTTTATATCCAAAGCCCATGACTTAGCACTACTCCAAGATGTCCCTGATCAATTGAATCAAAAGTCTTCTCCATATCTGTGGCAGCCACTGCTGCCCACTGCAACTGTGGAGGAATACTGTTATTAGCATTGATTTTTTGAGTAGTGTTTCTGCTTGGTTTAAGCCCACTCTGACCAGAGTGAACCAGGCATGGAAGAATTCAAAGTAATGTTTAACGGTGCCAGCGGGATGTATGACTCTGCAACCAGGGGGTTGTGAAATGCTTTCATCAACATCACTATGTTGGCCTTCCTAGTCGCAGGCGAGAACTCACCGCTCTTAAATGCAGCTGTATATTTGACTTTTAACTGTTGGTCAACTGCACCTGGGAAACTTTGTAAGATTCTGGTGTCTGACCTTTCATTGTCCAGTTTTTTCCTGAATTCCATTTGCGAAATGGCTATCTGCACTTTTTCTAGTTATACCTGTATCTGAAGGATTTCTACCTGCTCCTGTGTCATCCTATGCAGCCCTGCGTCACATATGTATTGCGTCACCGCTTTTATATTTAGGTTCGCCAGCGCCATGTACAGCTCCTTGAAAATTCCAGCAAAGTATTGACTATTATCGCTCTGTATTTCATTATTTGGCCAACATGGCATCTCATGGCCATGCTATTGGAGCACTTGGTGACTGAGTGGACTGGTCAGGCCAAGCGATCACCCATTTTATTGACTTCTGTGTGCCTCATGGCTGTGTACTCCCTGTGATCGAAAAGGCAGAGTCTTCACACACTTATTTGTAAGTATGTGTACTGATTATGAATGTTTGGGTATCCAATGGCTATATAAGCGGTTTGTGTTCTTTTATAATTATCATATTCTCTCTTCTTGGTGTTCCCCTTTTTTAGGTTACGCATGTTAATCGTTTTGATATGAATAACAAATTTAGAATGCATGTTTGTGTGCTTTCATTGCAGAGTGATGATCCCGTCTGATTGAATCTATTTCAGTATTTTATCTTTGTTTCAGTCTCTGTTCTAAAATACTTGTTAGTGAGTTGTGAATAAAGTTTCATTGAGGTTGATAATTTAATTTTTTGTTTATTATTATAATTCAAAGAGCACGGTTTCTCAGAACCAAAACAATTAAAAGGGCATCAGGTCTGTTTCTGCTAATTGTTTAAAAGATTCATCAATGACTGGATAATGTTATATAAGTTAAGAACATTGGGCCTGATTACAAAGCTCAACTTACACTTTTGTATAAGTTTACGATTGTTTACAATTCACAAAGGTATTTTACTAGTAGTATCTTTACAACTGTGGAGTCTCCACACATGAAAAGCTAGACAGTCCTATCTTATGTGTTGAGGCATCGCAGTCATCAAGATATAACTAGTAAAATAAGTTTGTGAATAGCAAACAATGGTAAACTCACACAAAAGTCTAGGTTTACATTTGTGAATCAGGCCTAAAGTTTGAAAAGGTAGAGAGAAAGACACTTCATGCCAGAAGATTAAGATGATACAGGCCATACCAAATGTATGTAAGAATACGCCATATTTAAAACTCAAAATAGTCTTGTTTTGGTGCTGAGTTTAGCTTAGTAATCCAAAAATAGGAAGGTGGGGTTGATATAAGGTTAACCAAACCGACAAACTATCCCCCTGTAAAAAAACGATTTTTCCAAGAAATCACTCACTCATCAATTATAACAACACATCCAATCTAACCCAATACCTCTGGAGTTTGAAAAAATATATAAGGCTTTAATATTATTCTTTATGAATTCATACGTTAGAATCTCTTATACATTCAAACATAAATACACCAACATAACGTATACTACACAGTAGGAAGAATTTTCAGTAGGGTCCAATTCGTCTTTTACCATAGAACCACTCCAACTACTTATGTTACTGGATCTCTGTGGGTACGTTCAGTAACATATACATATCATCCATGTACTGTTGGTCGTGCTTTCTAATTCCATTGATGCGTTTTGGTTGCCCAACATGTATACCCCACCGTCTTCAGGACTAATAAATATATATCTCCTCCCCAAACAATATCTGAAGTATCCCCAGGCTTTTGGTCTGTATCTACCATGCAACGAACTGTGTGGGCCCAAAATGTTTTGTAAGTCACTTCGATCAGTGGGCCTTCACATCGGTATAGTACCTGTGGGATTGGAAGCGTGGAATGCCTCAACTCTTCAGCAACATTATCAGCTCAATCGTGGTATTAAAGTTATATCAAAATAAACAGCCATTGTGTTGCAGTATTGTTCACATTACTCGTAAACGTTGAAATTACTGTTCTGTTTGTCTATAATAATTACTACACGTATTCTATGCACTAGGATAGGATTTTGATTTTAAAATAAACATGTAAAATATATCTGTTCTTTCATGGTGTGCTTGAGTGTGCCTTTCTAACATGTTTGGATTAGGATAATTATTGCCGTAATGTGTCTCCATCGGAGGGTCAGCGGAAGTAGATTGTTGTACGATATAGTTTCCACAAAATGCTTTGCTTTATGAGTCTTCATGCTGAGCAACAGTGTCAAAAACAGCATTTTCATACAGGTGAGGAGCGAATAGATTAGTGAGAAATAAGATCATTCTAGGCTTAGTCGGTTGAATGTGGTAATGCAACTTGTTCGGAAGCACTGGCTTTGTTTTTTCACTGAATTATTTTAACATTTGTCGTGCTTTGTTTTATTTTTATTATTTTTATTATGTATTATTATTATCGTTATTACTATTAATAATAAAAATAATAGAAACTGAAGTAACTGCCAATTTAGAAAACAATGGGATCCTGCGCCTTTCGTCTTCTTTAAAGTGGCATATTTCCCCTTCATGAAGCAGCTGCCTGTCTGGCTCTATCATCTTCAGTTTTGTCATTTATGTAATTACCACACTATTGACATTATCGAAAAATTGTATTGGTCCTTTTTTAAGTGAAAAAACACACTATGATCTATCAATGCTACCTCCAGCCAAACAAGTAGAATATTATCATGGTGGAAAACTAAGAATACATGAAGTTAGCTGTCTACAGAAGTGTGATTGCAGTTTTGGAGGTACAGATTATAGAATCTTTCACTGTAACTCCAAAAATAGAATGGTACCATTCACATCTTATATGATAACGTGTAGGTAAACTTTGATACATGAATGCCTTCAAACCCTACATTTGGAAGTGATGATTTATAGCTCTTATTGTATTTCACAGAGGATATTTCACGACCCAAAGGCAGCCTTACCATATTGAACCACTTACAATTACAGAAGGTGCAGCACATGCCGTGTACAAGTATGAGAGCCTTGAAAGTACCGCCAAAATCTGCGGAGTAACAAATGATACATGGCTAAGAGTGCCATCTGAAACCTTTCGTCTCTGGACTGAAATACAAGTAAGTCCTCATTATCAAATGTAATGAGATTTGATTTTGACTTTTGTTATTGTGAAGGATAGCGATAAAATAAGTACTCATATGACAAGATGACCTCATGCTCAAGATTATCGAGTTTGAGAACATCACCTCCTAGCAACTAGGGGTGGGGATCCCTCTGTGGCTCTCTTCCTTTTATGGGGCGCCACCTCGAGCTGCTGATAAATAGCGTCCCTTGCAGCCTGGGGTTTATTTATTTACTTGTGAATGGCGATCAGTGCGCACCGCTTACTCATGTCATCACAGCTGAGAGTGAATGTAAAAGGAGACTTACAGCTCCTTCTGCTTCTACAGTTTGCAGTGCTCTAGTACACATTCTGTACATGAGTACCAAATACAGTGTGTGAGTTACTGTTGGGAAAACAAACTGTTCACGTTCGAGTGATACCTCTACCAAGTGAATCCCTGCTCTGGGATGACAGTAAGAGGATGATTGAAGTGCGTGGATCCACATACTAGATCACGGGGCATTTTTATGGAGAGCAAAACACCATGACAAAAGGCATACCTCCCCAATCACCCAGGCAGTATAATTTGTTCTACCCCCTGGGGTGCAGATTGATTGTTTACACCCAGTTTGCCCACTCTGGGGGTGCAAAAAGCCCATTAGACACCCGGATTTACTCATAAAACATAAACGGTGTGCCAAAACATAAACGGTGTGCCGTGGCAGCACTGACTGTCCTCGTACTGCACTTCCACCCCTGAACTCCTTATAGTCTTTCTACTCCCATAGAGAGAGATTGGAAGGGTTTAATACAATGTGGACATTCGAGGGGTCAGAAAGGTCATTAGACATCAGGGCCCAGATTTACTAAGACAACTTGCTGCGCTTTGTCAAATGGAGAGAGCAGGAATGCGGAAGTTTTACTTATATATAGCACTGTGAATGGGCAAAGAACACTGAGGCATGGAGGACGTATAAACCGAAGATTTATTGAGAGGCTCTTGCTTCAGAGATATAACAACACTCTTTCTTCCTCCCGTCTTTCCTTCAGGGGGGTGATGCACAGGACCTCGTCGTCCTCCATCAATCCGAGTTCACGGGGTATGTAAGAAAACTAAAAAAAAGGAGGTAGGTATAAGATAAGTGGCCTGACTTATGGTTTGAGTTTAAGGAAGGGGAGTGGGGGGAATCACACCAACACCTTATTCCATCACCATGTGCTGGTGAGAACATCAATGTGCACACGTAGCGGGGGGCGCTAGAGGGCGCACTGCGGAATGGCTGACTAGACAGTCCGCTCCGCCGGACGGTCGCGAACCTAGCGGCCTTTGACCCCTTAAAACCCCTGCTAACGCTGATATAAACCGAGAATTAGACATCGGAGCTCGGGTCCCACGTCGACATGGCAAGTAGGTGACTCCAAATGGGCTGCTTGTATGAGATCTGACCCGAATGTCGAGGAGCCGACCGCGGCGATCCAAAATGGCCGCTCGAGAAGATCGGAAGATCTGCGCTAAAGTGGCACGCAGGTGAATTGGGGCTGTGTGCTGACCCGGCGCCGAAAGGATTAAGGGCGCTGACCTTCATACGAGGCTGCGAGACAAGCGGGGACCGCAGATGGGAGCGGAGGCGCTGTGCTTTGCCGTGCGTTCCACCAGATGCAAGATGGCGGCGCCCTTGGAACGCAAATGACCGGCGGCAACGGACGATCGAGACAGGCACAGTAATGCTTCCCCTTATCACCTGGAGATTGCGAGGGGCTCTGGAGGCGTGAAAGAACGGAGGGCTTCATGCCCCTGCGGCTGACTGTGCTGCGCGGCGGACCCCTGGACGGCGATCAGATGGCGGACACCACGAGGTGAGCGAGGAGGGCAGTGACTCACACGGGGCAAAGGGAAAGCAAGCTGCAAGAAATGCCCTAAGCCGTGCCGCAAACACACGAAATCGAGCTCTGAGGAGCACATCAGCCCCGCTAGACCAAGTGTGCCTCTATCTCCAGCGAGGGGGTGAGGAGGTGCAGGGTTCTGTTCCTGCTGTGCCCCATATGGTCCCCAAACAGCGACACCCAATGAGATTATAAAGCGCCAAACCAGCAGAAACCCGACAATACCCACACCTGCGTCTATCAGCCGATGACTACGCGTACAGCAAGGTGGGGGGCCGCAACAGCGACACACCATGCTAGCTCCACGGTCTGTGCGACGAAGACTAGCAGCCCTGGGACGACTGGGCATGGTTCGCCACAGCCACGCACCGAAATGGGGAAACCAGACAGGCAACAGACCAAGCTCCAGTTTGAAACTCGGAAACAGGGCAAAAATACCGTGACGGACCCAGAGGCGAATAGTGGCCAAGAGCTGTCGGAAGGCACGGGCATGGAGGCGGTACTGCGGGCGATCCAACAGAGCCTACAGGAGATGAACGGTAAACTGGACAACGTGGTGCAGAGGGTGGACAATATGGCGGCGAAAATTGAAAAACATGATGAACGCATTGTGGAAGCCGAGCAGCGACTCTCAGCAGTAGAGGATGGCCAAAGAACCACGTCGAAGACCTGCAGTGGCCTAGAGAAAACGGTGGAGAGCCTACGAGCCAGGGTGGAGGACCAGGAAGCCAGGTCCAGGCGCAATAACGTCCGGATTTTGGGCCTGCCAGAATCCACAAACACAGGGAAGATGGAGACCTATATCGAGGCACTGATGAGGGAGATCTTTGGCTCCGACAAACTGTCCACGGTGTTCCTGGTGGAACGTGCTCATCGTTCGCTGGCACCCGTCCCAAAGCCGGGCGCTGCCCCACGCATGGTCATTGCTCGCATGCTCAATTACAGGGATAGAGACACAATCTTAAGACTGGCCAGAGAACTAGGCAAGATCACTCATCAGGGAAACACTCTGGAGTTCTATCCCGATCACACCGTGGCGGTGCAACTGGCTCGGAAGGAATTCGCCCCGGTGAAAAAGAAGCTGAGGGAGCTGGGTCTGGAATACGCCATGTTATATCCAGCGAAACTCAAAATCACAAATGGCGGGAAACCGGTCATACTCCAGACGGTGAAGGCGGCACAGGAGTATATTAAACAGCAAGGAAAGCGAAGGAAATCTCAGGAACGGAATGAACCAACGAGCGATGTGGAATGAGTGAATCTGTTTGATGCGGGACTAAACTGAGCTACGAGACTCGCACGACGGACGCAAACTGGCAGAGGCTGCAACCGACTGTGGGAACTGCTGCGTGGCACGGCTACTGCGGTCACGTTAAACGATGGCTTGACGAGGCTCTTACGAACTTACTGTGAGTACGGACCTTGCTAATGATAAGCCGCCGCAGAGACAATCAAGATGTGAGTATCGGATGTGCAGACAATGTGGTGGGGCGATATATAGGCCAGCTGATGGGAGAGTTGGGCCAAATGCCCCTAGCAGACACTTTGCCTGGACCCGTCATCGTGCAGCTTCTCTAGCATGGGAAACACTGTCCATAGAATAGCTCCACATATCCGATGACCTAAGACACTGTATAGTGGTGGACATGAGAAGTGTGGCTCAATGGTTAGAGCGGCAGACCCTGATGCAGAGGTCTAGCCCGGGACCAGGGTTCAATTCCCCGCCTCGGCGGGTCTTGGGCTCAAAAATTCCACGGACTTGATAATTCTCGCCTCGGTGCCTATTCCAATCATGGAGTCCCACTCTGCAACTCTGGGCAATAGCTTGCTTAATCTCCACAACGGCCCCCACAACGCTAAGGATGCCTGGCCTCCACCTTGGGGGTGCCCAGGAGTGGACACCTCACAGGGAAAGCCAGGATGGGTTCCACAGCGGTATTCGTACAAGCGCCTTGAGACCCTTGCGGGTGAGTAGTGCGCTATACAAGTATCAATTTACATTACAATTTACATGAGGGACTGTCTTTGCGTCATCTCAACGCTACAAGTTACTTTAAGGGGGTTGGGGGGTTGGAGGAGATTACACGTATGTTACATAGTGATAAGTACGCAAGCGTCTGTCCACATTCACCATGTAGATGGAGATGTGTGAACCTGGTGACACCCCCCTGAGGGTGTGCCCCGAGTCATGTTTGCTACCTAAGTTAAAGGTTGTTCAGGGATGGCTTTGGCAACGTTTGGGTGCTAAAGTGGGTGGGGGGAGGGCAGGGAAGTTAGGAACTAGTCAACTACAACCTCTGTGTCTGAGAAGCATGGCGAACTCCTTAGTTGTATGTTATCAGGTGAAAAATGCTTTCATTCTACGTGTACCACTGTCGCTGTCAGCTGTGCTACAATCTGTCACCACGCACGCACACTGCAGGAAGCAGGCGCAATGCCTGACGTGTATACTAATCATCCACACACATGCTCATGACACGTAATAGTACGCTGAAATTTCTCACCTGGAATGTGCGGGGGCTGGGCAACCCGAAAAAGATTAGGCGATTGTTTGCATATTTGGACCGCTTAAATGTTAACATTGTTTTCTTACAGGAAACACACTTGACACGCGACGGCACATCCACACTAGGTGCTAAATGGGCGGAATCTGTAACCAACTCTAACTACTCATCTTACTCTAGGGGGGTGAGCATCTTAATACGTAAGGGGACAAACTTTGAGATTACGGGCATACACAGGGACACGGATGGGAGGAGCGTTGTTGTAGCAGGCACGATTAGGAGGCAGAGGCTACTGTTGGTGAACGCATATGGCCCCAACGTAGATGACCCGGGGTTTTTCGGTAAGGTGTGGCACAACATCGCAGACCTACAGACGAATCACGTAATTTGGGGGGATGACTTCAATGTTACACTGCGCGACACTTTAGATAGGGCAACACACACTTTGGAACAGCATGGGAATGCCAGGACGATGCTGCAGGACGCCATGGAAGACCTACACATGGTAGATTTGTGGAGGGTGCGAAACCCAGGGGTGACAACAGCAACACACATTAACGCGGCGAACAACAGTTGGTCCAGGCTAGACTACTGGCTGGGTACACAAGAGGTACTTACTTGGGTTGTAGATATAACACACCTACCACGTACACTGTCAGACCACAACCCGGTGATGCTGGAGGTTCTTATCCCACAATATGACCCACCACCCTTCACTTGGCGCTTCAATGCAGCTGCGTTGCGAGATCCTGTGTACGCTACCACCATACATAAGGCGATAGTATATTACTTTGACCTGAACGGCCCGACAACTGAGAACCAGGGTTTACTGTGGGAGGCCTTTAAGGCCACGATTAGGGGAGTCTGTATCAGTACAACCTCAGGCATCCTCAAGGACATCCGATGGCAACTGAACACACGAGAGACAGCCATTCAAGCGCTGGAACAGACACACACCCAGACGGGAGACACTAAAATACTGGGGGACATTCAAACACTGCTGACGGAGCATGCACAATTTGCAACAGACGAGCTTACATATGTGACTAAGCGGGCTACTGCTAGGCGTTATGGCGAGGGGGGCAGGCCGGGCAGGGAACTGGCAGCTAAAATATGCTCAGGCAAAACTCCACAGAATGTAGCGTCAATTTGTATTGACACCGGAGAGGTGGTTACGGACGTCAAAGGGATACTGAAGGAATTTATGAACTCGTATGGCACACTTTATACGGCGCGCCCGTCACCATCACAAGCTGATTTACTGAAATATATGGAGGATATAGAAATAGCGTGGCTAGCTGATGGGCATAGAAAATACTTAGAGCGCCCTATAACAGTAGAGGAAGTTACAGACACCATAAGACGTCTACCTAATAACAAGGCGCCAGGGCCAGATGGCTTCGTAACTGAATTTTATAAAACGTATGATGACTTACTCGCCCCACACTTGGTGCAACTATATGGGGAGGCACATGAAGCCCAGACGCTACCGGCGTCTTTGAGGGAAGCCTTGCTCATCGCATTGCTAAAACCGGGAAAAGAGGAAGATAAATGTGATTCGTACCGCCCCCTTTCGCTATTAAATGTAGATACCAAAATTATTGCTAGTCTGCTGGCGGATAGGCTGAAACCACTTATGCCGTTGTTATTAAGACCTGATCAATCCGGATTCATCCCTGACAGGGCCACCACACATAACACCCGCACTTTGTTCGCATTAGCACACTACTTGGCCCCGGAGACGAAGGCTGTGGCAGTGTTGCTAGACGCTGCTAAGGCGTTTGACACTATTGGTTGGCCATTTATCCACGCAGTACTGGTGCGTATGGGATTTCCGCAGATCTTCATGGGTTGGATATCGATGCTATACACGAATTTAACAGCACGCATCAGAGTGAATAGGTACATCTCGGAACCCATTCAAATATGCAGGGGTACCCGGCAAGGGTGCCCACTTTCACCGATGCTCTTCGCGTTAATCTTGGAGCCATTGGCCTGTAAAATCCGACAACACCATCACTGCTCGGCGCTTCAAATGCCCTCCCGGCCAATACACATCTCGCTATATGCGGATGACATGGTGTTGTATGTTAAGAATCCTGAGCAGCACTTGAATCCGCTTCTAAGAGAATACATAAAATTTGGTCAACAATCCGGATTGCAGATAAATTGGAATAAATCCCTTGTCCTAACACTGACGGACAGCACACGACCGACACAGTTGGACTACCCGCTGGAATGGCAGGAGGAACCAACAAAATATTTAGGCATATGGTTTCACAGAGATCCTGAATTGGTCATTCAGACAAATTACGGGCGAACCATAGCGTCCCTTGAGGACAAAATTAAAAGGTGGAACAGACTTCCTCTATCCTTGGCGGACAGGGCAGCGATCATCAAAATGGTACTTCTGCCGAAGTTCCTGTATTTATTTAACAATATTCCGATAAAACCTCCAGCTGCAGTATTCCGTAGCATCAACACGCTGGTACTTAGTTTGCTTTGGGCGGGGAAACAGGCGAGGATGGAACTGCGCACCATGACACTGCCGTATGCTAGGGGGGGTTTCAAGGTTCCAGACTTCTACTTATATTACTTGTGCGCTCAGGCGCAATTTGCACACTTCTGGTACCACGACATACCCTTCATGACACATGTGGCTGTGGAAGCGGGCGACGCTGACCCGATCCCGCTCACCAGCATAATGACGCATAAACACCCTAGGTTACACGACCACGACATCAATCCGGTCAACACCACCACGGAGGCATGGAGACTGATGGGGAAAGCAGCGGATAGCCTTCCACTATATGCACCCACGCTTCCACTAGAGCATCACCCGGCCATTTCGGTAACACAGGAGCAGGTTGGCATGGATCTGTTTAAGCGGGTTGGCATAGATACACTGGGGGACTTGTATATAGATGGTGAATTCCAGACTCTGGACAAGTTACAATACATCAGCAACCCGTCCCCACTTTTCAGATTTAACTACTACAGGCTACAGAGGGCACTCCAGGAACACTACCCTACACACCCTGTAGAGCCGAAAACACTTGAACCCCTACGACTGCTCCTCACTACGCCCACAGCATCTCACCTAGTATCCAAACTATATGCAAGTATACAGGAGGCGGTGGGGGGCACTACACACAAGGCCAGGGACAAATGGAGCGCGGGGCTGTTGGAACCTCTAACCGACGAAGAATGGGATTCCTCCTGCATGCTTACTGGCATGTTGACACCAAACGGTACCTTGAAAATCATTCATTATAAGTATTTACACCAGGTGTACCATACGCCTCAGCGACTGTATAAATATGGCTTGAGGGAAGATTCACAATGTTGCAGGTGTAAACAAGAGGATGCGGACTTCATGCATCTAGCATGGCACTGTCGCAAAGTGGCGGGATACTGGGAACAGGTCATGCACATTTTGAATGAAATGCTCGGAGTTTCCATGCAGTGTGAGGCTAAAGTCTGTCTGTTAGGTATTGTCCCGCAGCTTAGAGCCTTGAAACGAAAATTTTGCGCTGTGGCACTTCTGCTAGCCAAGAGAAGGGTGTCTCTCCACTGGAACAGCAAGAGAGCCCCGGAGGTAAAGCACTGGATTGAGGATGTGGTCTATTGTCGAGACACGCTCAACACATACGAGGAGGAGTTGCCAGTCAGATCTAGGCCAAAAGACTATTGGGGGTACCTGCGTGCCTATTTACTAGAACATGGTACGTCAGAATCAGAAGCAGACACCGAGTAATGTATACATCTGAGGGTGGGGACGTGGAGTGAAAGATTGTATAATATTGGTACTGAGGAGGGAGGATGCTGTGATGCAGAGTGTTTGTAGTAAGAGGAGAATTACAAGTTGGGTAGTATATTGTTATGTTTAAATTCCGTTATACAGAAAATGTGAAACTGTAAGAATACTGACGAATTGTGAGCGAGTGAAGCACTGACGTCAATCTGTGGACTATCAGATAACACGCCGCCGGTCCGCTGGATGTCGGCTGATGGGCTGTGTATAACAACCACCAATTTTCTCTGAGGTGGGCACCTGTAGCCGGCCCCACGCGGTTGTAGGCGAATACAATGTACGTTTTTCTTTATGTGATGAAAAGTGCAATAAACATCTTACACCAAAAAAAAATACAAAAAAAAATGTGCACACGTAGCCATTAAATGATCCTGAGGTATGTTAGCATTATAAGCCTCCCCCGCCTTGGCTATCGGTATTGCTGCGGCTGAGGACCCCCTCCCGAACCAACCCCAGATGCGCTCTAGTACCTTTGATAGCCAAGCTCCTCCAGGAGCGTGGCGGGCTTGTACGTGGTACCGGATAGGGTCCGGCTCCCGTGCCTTGGCTTCCTGGCGTCGCAGTCCTCAAGCCGGATTCGAAGTCCTTTGTCCTGCATTACCAAGAGTCTCTTCGTCACTCTCTAGGGGGATGTAGTGCCCTTCGTCCTCGACTTTCCTCCTTGGCTCCTCGTGCCGCTGGATTCTCTGGCTTCTCTCTCCTTCGCTTGAATTACCCAGGTTTCCGGTTATGAGGACCTCCTCTTCGAGGTTGTAGACCTCCATTGGTGCATGTGACAGGGAAGTGTGGTGAATTAAAGGGGCTGGTACCTCCTTCGGCACACTGCCCCATGGGAGACTGTAAAAAAACATACAGGAGACACATAAGGGGGCAAAGTGTTGTCGTTCTCCTCTTCCTCTGGGTCCAGTACGGCCACATTGTGACAGGCTCATTCCTCCTCTCTCTCTGCACTGGTGCAGTATGTGCTGCCTAGTGCCAATGCCGGCACCCTTGTGCCACGGTGCAAGGTTCCCTGCGTTACAAATAGGATTATTTTTGTGCACAAAGGGATACCTTCCTGCACAAAAACAATCCTCAGAAGCATTTCCTTCCATATAAGCGCGCTGCAGAATGATGCACACATAGAAAGGGGACATATCAGGAAGAAATAAAGCTATTTCTCCTCATTACGGCTTAATTTTGATGTATGCCAATGTAGTACATCTGTGAATGCACCAAACTCCATGGGTGGATTAATGGAAATACCCACTCTCCACCCATGAAGCACATTCCCAACATACAGTAACGCTTGGCAGTGACTTGTATTACTCAAGATTTACACAAGGTGGCTTTGAGTGGTTTAGTAATCTGACTTAGGGGCTTGTGTTGCCTTACCCCTTACATGATGCAGTAGTGACGTAACGCCTTAATACATTTGGGCCCAGGTATAGATGTCTGAAAAGTGAATGCATTGAAGGTCTGGCCTGTTCTGGCATGGCCAACCATCTCCAGTATACTCATTTTGTCTCCAGGGCAAATTGTGGTCTTTACCATAATCTGCCTACCTCTGAAGGCAGAGAGTCCAGTGAACACTAGGGTTTTGTTTATAGCATAGAAACCACATTAGAGACTAACCTGTCCTGAAATGGGTTGAACCCCATCCCTGGCTCCAAAACTGTATTTTTGTCTCCCTTGGGGAAAATTAGGAGCTTTACCCAGAATCTGTTCACTGCAATGGCAGAATGCCCACTGGATACCAGGAATGAAAAAGTGACATCTGATTGCACCGACTGACCCCCCCTTGGCTAATACAGCCTTTCTGCCACATTAAAATGTGCAGATTGTGGGGTTAAACCCTTAATCCTCTTCCCTCAGGGCCCTCCAGGACATTGCGTTACAGGATTAGCTAATGAAAAAGTGATTGCAGTGGGGGGCTGGCCAGTCCTTGTATCTAACTGTCCACCCAACTCCTTTGGGATGGTTTGAAGGGGGATGCCCTACAAACAAAACTACCATGGCAAAACGGTATCCTCTTAGTTTTAAGAGGAATAGGTGCAGTACTCGCTCTCTCTGAGTGTCTGTTGACATCCATGGAGCCCTAAACATCCTCGGAATTTCTGATGGGAAAGAAGGGTGGTGTGGCTGATTTATCTCTCTGAATGGTCACCTCAAATGTTTTACCCTCTTGGTTCTCTTTTTGCAGAATTATTTTTGTTGGCCTTAGAGCTCTGAGCACTTTACCACTGCTGACTAGTGCTAAAGTCTACATGTGCTTTTCCCCTAAACATGGTATTATTGGTGTATACACAGTTAGCATATTTAACTTATTTGTAAGTACCCAGTAAAGTTGTGAACCATATAGCCAGTGCCTGCAAGTTAAATGCTACTAGTGGGCCTGCTTCAGAAAAGGGGGTGGTGATGAACAGAGTGTCTGAATTAAGCAGACCACTCTTACCCAGTCCAAAGATCAGGGCTTGATCCATCACCGTTATTTAGCTCACTGCCCCATCCCAGCTCAGAACCTGGTTATATGCAAATTAGGCTGTCCCTGGCCCAGTGCATCATGGGAACAGGGCAGACCAAACTACCAAGCCAATTCTTCACCAGAAAGGAGACAAGCTTCCGGGGACCGGTTTCTGCCATTTCAGGCGCCGTCGGCCCGGCTTGCTTGAATCCTGATGGAGCAGTGAGCAAGGGACTCATGTCTGAGTATACCCTTCCACGCTTATGGTGGACAAAATGATTCAGAAAAGGGGGTGGTGATGAACAGAGTGTCTGAATTAAGCAGACCACTCTTACCCAATCCAAAGATCAGGGCTTGATCCATCACCGTTATTTAGCTCACTGCCCCATCCCAGCTCAGAACCTGGCTATATGCAAATTAGTCTGTCCCTGGCCCAGTGCATCATGGGAACAGGGCAGACCAAACTACCAAGCCAATTCTTCACCAGAAAGGAGACAAACTTCCGGGGACCGGTTTCTGCCATTTCAGGCGTCGTCGGCCCGGCTTGCTTGAATCCTGATGGAGCAGTGAGCAAGGGACTCATGTCTGAGTATACCCTTCCACGCTTATGGTGGACAAAATGATTCAGAAAAGGGGGTGGTGATGAACAGAGTGTCTGAATTAAGCAGACCACTCTTACCCAGTCCAAAGATCAGGGCTTGATCCATCACCGTTATTTAGCTCACTGCCCCATCCCAGCTCAGAACCTGGCTATATGCAAATTAGTCTGTCCCTGGCCCAGTGCATCATGGGAACAGGGCAGACCAAACTACCAAGCCAATTCTTCACCAGAAAGGAGACAAGCTTCCGGGGACCGGTTTCTGCCATTTCAGGCGTCGTCGGCCCGGCTTGCTTAAATCCTGATGGAGCAGTGAGCAAGGGACTCATGTCTGAGTATACCCTTCCACGCTTATGGTGGACAAAATGATTCAGAAAAGGGGGTGGTGATGAACAGAGTGTCTGAATTAAGCAGACCACTCTTACCCAGTCCAAAGATCAGGGCTTGATCCATCACCGTTATTTAGCTCACTGCCCCATCCCAGCTCAGAACCTGGCTATATGCAAATTAGTCTGTCCCTGGCCCAGTGCATCATGGGAACAGGGCAGACCAAACTACCAAGCCAATTCTTCACCAGAAACGAGACAAACTTCCGGGGACCGGTTTCTGCCATTTCAGGCGTCGTCGGCCCGGCTTGCTTGAATCCTGATGGAGCAGTGAGCAAGGGACTCATGTCTGAGTATACCCTTCCACGCTTATGGTGGACAAAATGATTCAGAAAAGGGGGTGGTGATGAACAGAGTGTCTGAATTAAGCAGACCACTCTTACCCAGTCCAAAGATCAGGGCTTGATCCATCACCGTTATTTAGCTCACTGCCCCATCCCAGCTCAGAACCTGGCTATATGCAAATTAGTCTGTCCCTGGCCCAGTGCATCATGGGAACAGGGCAGACCAAACTACCAAGCCAATTCTTCACCAGAAAGGAGACAAGCTTCCGGGGACCGGTTTCTGCCATTTCAGGCGTCGTCGGCCCGGCTTGCTTGAATCCTGATGGAGCAGTGAGCAAGGGACTCATGTCTGAGTATACCCTTCCACGCTTATGGTGGACAAAATGATTCAGAAAAGGGGGTGGTGATGAACAGAGTGTCTGAATTAAGCAGACCACTCTTACCCAGTCCAAAGATCAGGGCTTGATCCATCACCGTTATTTAGCTCACTGCCCCATCCCAGCTCAGAACCTGGCTATATGCAAATTAGTCCGTCCCTGGCCCAGTGCATCATGGGAACAGGGCAGACCAAACTACCAAGCCAATTCTTCACCAGAAAGGAGACAAGCTTCCGGGGACCGGTTTCTGCCATTTCAGGCGTCGTCGGCCCGGCTTGCTTGAATCCTGATGGAGCAGTGAGCAAGGGACTCATGTCTGAGTATACCCTTCCACGCTTATGGTGGACAAAATGATTCAGAAAAGGGGGTGGTGATGAACAGAGTGTCTGAATTAAGCAGACCACTCTTACCCAGTCCAAAGATCAGGGCTTGATCCATCACCGTTATTTAGCTCACTGCCCCATCCCAGCTCAGAACCTGGCTATATGCAAATTAGTCTGTCCCTGGCCCAGTGCATCATGGGAACAGGGCAGACCAAACTACCAAGCCAATTCTTCACCAGAAAGGAGACAAGCTTCCGGGGACCGGTTTCTGCCATTTCAGGCGTCGTCGGCCCGGCTTGCTTGAATCCTGATGGAGCAGTGAGCAAGGGACTCATGTCTGAGTATACCCTTCCACGCTTATGGTGGACAAAATGATTCAGAAAAGGGGGTGGTGATGAACAGAGTGTCTGAATTAAGCAGACCACTCTTACCCAGTCCAAAGATCAGGGCTTGATCCATCACCGTTATTTAGCTCACTGCCCCATCCCAGCTCAGAACCTGGCTATATGCAAATTAGTCTGTCCCTGGCCCAGTGCATCATGGGAACAGGGCAGACCAAACTACCAAGCCAATTCTTCACCAGAAAGGAGACAAGCTTCCGGGGACCGGTTTCTGCCATTTCAGGCGTCGTCGGCCCGGCTTGCTTGAATCCTGATGGAGCAGTGAGCAAGGGACTCATGTCTGAGTATACCCTTCCACGCTTATGGTGGACAAAATGATTCAGAAAAGGGGGTGGTGATGAACAGAGTGTCTGAATTAAGCAGACCACTCTTACCCAGTCCAAAGATCAGGGCTTGATCCATCACCGTTATTTAGCTCACTGCCCCATCCCAGCTCAGAACCTGGCTATATGCAAATTAGTCTGTCCCTGGCCCAGTGCATCATGGGAACAGGGCAGACCAAACTACCAAGCCAATTCTTCACCAGAAAGGAGACAAGCTTCCGGGGACCGGTTTCTGCCATTTCAGGCGTCGTCGGCCCGGCTTGCTTGAATCCTGATGGAGCAGTGAGCAAGGGACTCATGTCTGAGTATACCCTTCCACGCTTATGGTGGACAAAATGATTCAGAAAAGGGGGTGGTGATGAACAGAGTGTCTGAATTAAGCAGACCACTCTTACCCAGTCCAAAGATCAGGGCTTGATCCATCACCGTTATTTAGCTCACTGCCCCATCCTAGCTCAGAACCTGGCTATATGCAAATTAGTCTGTCCCTGGCCCAGTGCATCATGGGAACAGGGCAGACCAAACTACCAAGCCAATTCTTCACCAGAAAGGAGACAAGCTTCCGGGGACCGGTTTCTGCCATTTCAGGCATCGTCGGCCCGGCTTGCTTGAATCCTGATGGAGCAGTGAGCAAGGGACTCCCAGAGGGCTACAAGATTGTCCGGAGGGACCGAAACGCCAACCAGATGGGAGGAGGCATCGCCATCATCCACAGAAGCACCATCCGTCTCACGACCAGCACCGACAACACCCTGACCAGCGCCGAACACCTGCATTTCCAGATCCACACCAACCCGAACACCACCCTCAGAGGCACCCTGATCTACCGACCCCCTGGACCACGCACGCAATTCAGCGAGGACATCGCCGACTTCGTCAGCCCGCATGCCCTCCCCTCCGATGACTACATCCTCCTGGGAGACCTCAACTTCCATCTGGAGAACAACAACGACCGCAACACCAGCACCCTGCTCGACAACCTCGCCAACCTGGGACTCAAGCAACTGGTGTCCACCCCCACCCACCGCGCCGGACACACACTCGACGCCGTCTTCTCATCCAGCACAGACATCGACTTCAGCCACGCCACAGAGCTTCAATGGACGGACCACAGCTGCGTCCACTTCACCTTCAAGAGAACGACGACCCACCAACACCAGCGACAGGCCGCCCGCAGAAGCTGGAACAAGATCACAGCAGACCAGCTCGCCACCTCCCTGAGCCAGCACCCTCCTGCCAGCTCAGCGAACCCCAGCCAGGCCGCCGACAACCTCACGAAGTGGATCAGCAACTGCGCGGACGAACTCGCCCCTCTGAGGACCCCGCCTAGCAGACACGGCAGCAAGAAGGCCCCATGGTTCACCGACGAACTCAAGAGCTCCAAGAAGAACTGCCGAGCCCTCGAGAAAGTCTGGAAAAGGGAACCGACACCGGACAACAGGACCTCCTACAAACTTGCCACCCGGAAACACCACCAGCTGATCCGCGCCGCCAAGAAAACAGCATTCAAGGACCGGCTGGACAACAACGCACACAACTGCAAGGAACTCTTCAACATCGTGAAAGAGCTTTCCAACCCCAGCGCAGGAAACAACGACATCACCCCATCGCAAGACCTCTGCAACTCCCTCGCTTCATACTTCCACAACAAGATCACGGACATATACAGCAGCTTCAACAACCAACCAACGCTCACCAGGACCGAACAACCACCCCCCACCACCACCCTCCACGCCTGGACCCCGATCAGCACCGAAGACACCATCCGCACGATGAACTCCATCCACTCCGGATCACCGACCGACCCCTGCCCTCACCACGTCTTCAACAAGGCCGACGCTGTCATCGCACCCCACCTGCGAGACATCATCAACACATCCTTCGACACCACCATCTTCCCTGAGAGCTGGAAACACGCCGAACTCAGCGCCCTACTCAAGAAACCAACAGCGGACCCCACCGACCTCAAGAACTACCGCCCCATCTCGCTTCTCCCGTTTCCAGCCAAAGTCATCGAGAAGACCGTCAACAAGCAGATGGCCGCCTTCCTCGAGACAAACGGATCCCTCGACCCCTCACAGTCCGGCTTCCGAGCCAATCACAGCACCGAGACCGCCCTCATCGCCGCCACCGATGACATCCGAGCCCTGATGGACAATGGAGAAACAGCGGCCCTCATCCTCCTAGACCTCTCCGCGGCATTCGACACTGTCTGCCACCGCACCCTAGTGCAGCGCCTCAGCGACGTCGGAATTCAGGAGAAGGCACTGGAATGGATCATCTCCTTCCTCGACGGAAGAACACAGAGAGTCCGCCTGCCACCGTACAAGTCAGAGGCCTCCGAAGTCATCTGCGGCGTCCCCCAAGGATCATCTCTGAGCCCCACCCTCTTCAACGTCTACATGAGCCCCCTTGCGGCCATCGTACGCAAACACAACCTCAGCATAATCTCCTACGCCGACGACACCCAGCTGATCCTCTCCCTGACCAACGACCCCGCCGCCGCCAGAGCAAACCTGCACGAAGGGATGAAAGAGGTAGCCGAGTGGATGACGACCAGCCGCCTGAAACTGAACTCAGACAAGACGGAGGTCCTCATCCTGGGCTCTTCACCCTCCGCCTGGGACGACTCCTGGTGGCCACCCGCCCTGGGCACCGCACCCAAACCGACAGACCACGCACGCAACCTAGGCTTCATCCTGGACCCCTCCCTCTCCATGACCAGACAAGTCAACGCCGTCTCCTCGTCGTGCTTCAACATCCTGCGCATGCTACGAAAGATCTTCTGGTGGATCCCCACCGAGACCAGGAAGACCGTCACCCAGGCCCTCGTCACCAGCCGTCTGGACTACGGCAACGCCCTATACGCCGGTACCACCGCCAAGCTCCAGAAGAGACTCCAGCGGATCCAGAACGCCTCAGCCAGACTCATCCTCGACATCCCACGAACCAGCCACATCTCCGGACATCTGAGAGACCTTCACCGGCTCCCCGTCAACAAAAGAATCACCTTCCGCCTCCTCACCCACGCACACAAAGCCATACACGACCGAGGCCCGAGCTACCTCAACAGCCGAGTCAACTTCTACGCTCCCAAACGCCACCTCCGATCAGCCAACCACGCCCTCGCCGCCGTCCCCCGCATCCGAAGAGCGACTACAGGAGGAAGGTCCTTCTCCTACCTGGCCGCCAAGACCTGGAACTCCCTCCCGACCGACCTGCGCCTGACCCAAGACCACCTCTCCTTCAGGAAGAAGCTGAAGACCTGGCTGTTCGAGCAGTAGCGGCACCCCCCCCCCCCAGCGCCTTGAGACCCTACGGGTATGTAGCGCGCTTTATAAGTGTCACTGATTGATTGATTGACTCATGTCTGAGTATACCCTTCCACGCTTATGGTGGACAAAATGATTCAGAAAAGGGGGTGGTGATGAACAGAGTGTCTGAATTAAGCAGACCACTCTTACCCAGTCCAAAGATCAGGGCTTGATCCATCACCGTTATTTAGCTCACTGCCCCATCCCAGCTCAGAACCTGGCTATATGCAAATTAGTCTGTCCCTGGCCCAGTGCATCATGGGAACAGGGCAGACCAAACTACCAAGCCAATTCTTCACCAGAAAGGAGACAAGCTTCCGGGGACCGGTTTCTGCCATTTCAGGCGTCGTCGGCCCGGCTTGCTTGAATCCTGATGGAGCAGTGAGCAAGGGACTCATGTCTGAGTATACCCTTCCACGCTTATGGTGGACAAAATGATTCAGAAAAGGGGGTGGTGATGAACAGAGTGTCTGAATTAAGCAGACCACTCTTACCCAGTCCAAAGATCAGGGCTTGATCCATCACCGTTATTTAGCTCACTGCCCCATCCCAGCTCAGAACCTGGCTATATGCAAATTAGTCTGTCCCTGGCCCAGTGCATCATGGGAACAGGGCAGACCAAACTACCAAGCCAATTCTTCACCAGAAAGGAGACAAACTTCCGGGGACCGGTTTCTGCCATTTCAGGCGTCGTCGGCCCGGCTTGCTTGAATCCTGATGGAGCAGTGAGCAAGGGACTCATGTCTGAGTATACCCTTCCACGCTTATGGTGGACAAAATGATTCAGAAAAGGGGGTGGTGATGAACAGAGTGTCTGAATTAAGCAGACCACTCTTACCCAGTCCAAAGATCAGGGCTTGATCCATCACCGTTATTTAGCTCACTGCCCCATCCTAGCTCAGAACCTGGCTATATGCAAATTAGTCTGTCCCTGGCCCAGTGCATCATGGGAACAGGGCAGACCAAACTACCAAGCCAATTCTTCACCAGAAAGGAAACAAGCTTCCGGGGACCGGTTTCTGCCATTTCAGGCGTCGTCGGCCCGGCTTGCTTGAATCCTGATGGAGCAGTGAGCAAGGGACTCATGTCTGAGTATACCCTTCCACGCTTATGGTGGACAAAATGATTCAGAAAAGGGGGTGGTGATGAACAGAGTGTCTGAATTAAGCAGACCACTCTTACCCAGTCCAAAGATCAGGGCTTGATCCATCACCGTTATTTAGCTCACTGCCCCATCCCAGCTCAGAACCTGGCTATATGCAAATTAGTCTGTCCCTGGCCCAGTGCATCATGGGAACAGGGCAGACCAAACTACCAAGCCAATTCTTCACCAGAAAGGAGACAAGCTTCCGGGGACCGGTTTCTGCCATTTCAGGCGTCGTCGGCCCGGCTTGCTTGAATCCTGATGGAGCAGTGAGCAAGGGACTCATGTCTGAGTATACCCTTCCACGCTTATGGTGGACAAAATGATTCAGAAAAGGGGGTGGTGATGAACAGAGTGTCTGAATTAAGCAGACCACTCTTACCCAGTCCAAAGATCAGGGCTTGATCCATCACCGTTATTTAGCTCACTGCCCCATCCCAGCTCAGAACCTGGCTATATGCAAATTAGTCTGTCCCTGGCCCAGTGCATCATGGGAACAGGGCAGACCAAACTACCAAGCCAATTCTTCACCAGAAAGGAGACAAGCTTCCGGGGACCGGTTTCTGCCATTTCAGGCATCGTCGGCCCGGCTTGCTTGAATCCTGATGGAGCAGTGAGCAAGGGACTCATGTCTGAGTATACCCTTCCACGCTTATGGTGGACAAAATGATTCAGAAAAGGGGGTGGTGATGAACAGAGTGTCTGAATTAAGCAGACCACTCTTACCCAGTCCAAAGATCAGGGCTTGATCCATCACCGTTATTTAGCTCACTGCCCCATCCCAGCTCAGAACCTGGCTATATGCAAATTAGTCTGTCCCTGGCCCAGTGCATCATGGGAACAGGGCAGACCAAACTACCAAGCCAATTCTTCACCAGAAAGGAGACAAGCTTCCGGGGACCGGTTTCTGCCATTTCAGGCGTCGTCGGCCCGGCTTGCTTGAATCCTGATGGAGCAGTGAGCAAGGGACTCATGTCTGAGTATACCCTTCCACGCTTATGGTGGACAAAATGATTCAGAAAAGGGGGTGGTGATGAACAGAGTGTCTGAATTAAGCAGACCACTCTTACCCAGTCCAAAGATCAGGGCTTGATCCATCACCGTTATTTAGCTCACTGCCCCATCCCAGCTCAGAACCTGGCTATATGCAAATTAGTCTGTCCCTGGCCCAGTGCATCATGGGAACAGGGCAGACCAAACTACCAAGCCAATTCTTCACCAGAAAGGAGACAAGCTTCCGGGGACCGGTTTCTGCCATTTCAGGCGTCGTCGGCCCGGCTTGCTTGAATCCTGATGGAGCAGTGAGCAAGGGACTCATGTCTGAGTATACCCTTCCACGCTTATGGTGGACAAAATGATTCAGAAAAGGGGGTGGTGATGAACAGAGTGTCTGAATTAAGCAGACCACTCTTACCCAGTCCAAAGATCAGGGCTTGATCCATCACCGTTATTTAGCTCACTGCCCCATCCTAGCTCAGAACCTGGCTATATGCAAATTAGTCTGTCCCTGGCCCAGTGCATCATGGGAACAGGGCAGACCAAACTACCAAGCCAATTCTTCACCAGAAAGGAGACAAGCTTCCGGGGACCGGTTTCTGCCATTTCAGGCATCGTCGGCCCGGCTTGCTTGAATCCTGATGGAGCAGTGAGCAAGGGACTCCCAGAGGGCTACAAGATTGTCCGGAGGGACCGAAACGCCAACCAGATGGGAGGAGGCATCGCCATCATCCACAGAAGCACCATCCGTCTCACGACCAGCACCGACAACACCCTGACCAGCGCCGAACACCTGCATTTCCAGATCCACACCAACCCGAACACCACCATCAGAGGCACCCTGATCTACCGACCCCCTGGACCACGCACGCAATTCAGCGAGGACATCGCCGACTTCGTCAGCCCGCATGCCCTCCCCTCCGATGACTACATCCTTCTGGGAGACCTCAACTTCCATCTGGAGAACAACAACGACCGCAACACCAGCACCCTGCTCGACAACCTCGCCAACCTGGGACTCAAGCAACTGGTGTCCACCCCCACCCACCGCGCCGGACACACACTCGACGCCGTCTTCTCATCCAGCACAGACATCGACTTCAGCCACGCCACAGAGCTTCAATGGACGGACCACAGCTGCGTCCACTTCACCTTCAAGAGAACGACGACCCACCAACACCAGCGACAGGCCGCCCGCAGAAGCTGGAACAAGATCACAGCAGACCAGCTCGCCACCTCCCTGAGCCAGCACCCTCCTGCCAGCTCAGCGAACCCCAGCCAGGCCGCCGACAACCTCACGAAGTGGATCAGCAACTGCGCGGACGAACTCGCCCCTCTGAGGACCCCGCCTAGCAGACACGGCAGCAAGAAGGCCCCATGGTTCACCGACGAACTCAAGAGCTCCAAGAAGAACTGCCGAGCCCTCGAGAAAGTCTGGAAAAGGGAACCGACACCGGACAACAGGACCTCCTACAAACTTGCCACCCGGAAACACCACCAGCTGATCCGCGCCGCCAAGAAAACAGCATTCAAGGACCGGCTGGACAACAACGCACACAACTGCAAGGAACTCTTCAACATCGTGAAAGAGCTTTCCAACCCCAGCGCAGGAAACAACTACATCACCCCATCGCAAGACCTCTGCAACTCCCTCGCTTCATACTTCCACAACAAGATCACGGACATATACAGCAGCTTCAACAACCAACCAACGCTCACCAGGACCGAACAACCACCCCCCACCACCACCCTCCACGCCTGGACCCCGATCAGCACCGAAGACACCATCCGCACGATGAACTCCATCCACTCCGGATCACCGACCGACCCCTGCCCTCACCACGTCTTCAACAAGGCCGACGCTGTCATCGCACCCCACCTGCGAGACATCATCAACACATCCTTCGACACCACCATCTTCCCTGAGAGCTGGAAACACGCCGAACTCAGCGCCCTACTCAAGAAACCAACAGCGGACCCCACCGACCTCAAGAACTACCGCCCCATCTCGCTTCTCCCGTTTCCAGCCAAAGTCATCGAGAAGACCGTCAACAAGCAGATGGCCGCCTTCCTCGAGACAAACGGATCCCTCGACCCCTCACAGTCCGGCTTCCGAGCCAATCACAGCACCGAGACCGCCCTCATCGCCGCCACCGATGACATCCGAGCCCTGATGGACAATGGAGAAACAGCGGCCCTCATCCTCCTAGACCTCTCCGCGGCATTCGACACTGTCTGCCACCGCACCCTAGTGCAGCGCCTCAGCGACGTCGGAATTCAGGAGAAGGCACTGGAATGGATCATCTCCTTCCTCGACGGAAGAACACAGAGAGTCCGCCTGCCACCGTACAAGTCAGAGGCCTCCGAAGTCATCTGCGGCGTCCCCCAAGGATCATCTCTGAGCCCCACCCTCTTCAACGTCTACATGAGCCCCCTTGCGGCCATCGTACGCAAACACAACCTCAGCATAATCTCCTATGCCGACGACACCCAGCTGATCCTCTCCCTGACCAACGACCCCGCCGCCGCCAGAGCCAACCTGCACGAAGGGATGAAAGAGGTAGCCGAGTGGATGACGACCAGCCGCCTGAAACTGAACTCAGACAAGACGGAGGTCCTCATCCTGGGCTCTTCACCCTCCGCCTGGGACGACTCCTGGTGGCCACCCGCCCTGGGCACCGCACCCAAACCGACAGACCACGCACGCAACCTAGGCTTCATCCTGGACCCCTCCCTCTCCATGACCAGACAAGTCAACGCCGTCTCCTCGTCGTGCTTCAACATCCTGCGCATGCTACGAAAGATCTTCTGGTGGATCCCCACCGAGACCAGGAAGACCGTCACCCAGGCCCTCGTCACCAGCCGTCTGGACTACGGCAACGCCCTATACGCCGGTACCACCGCCAAGCTCCAGAAGAGACTCCAGCGGATCCAGAACGCCTCAGCCAGACTCATCCTCGACATCCCACGAACCAGCCACATCTCCGGACATCTGAGAGACCTTCACCGGCTCCCCGTCAACAAAAGAATCACCTTCCGCCTCCTCACCCACGCACACAAAGCCATACACGACCGAGGCCCGAGCTACCTCAACAGCCGAGTCAACTTCTACGCTCCCAAACGCCACCTCCGATCAGCCAACCACGCCCTCGCTGCCGTCCCCCGCATCCGAAGAGCGACTACAGGAGGAAGGTCCTTCTCCTACCTGGCCGCCAAGACCTGGAACTCCCTCCCGACCGACCTGCGCCTGACCCAAGACCACCTCTCCTTCAGGAAGAAGCTGAAGACCTGGCTGTTCGAGCAGTAGCGGCACCCCCCCCCCCCAGCGCCTTGAGACCCTACGGGTATGTAGCGCGCTTTATAAGTGTCACTGATTGATTGATTGACTCATGTCTGAGTATACCCTTCCACGCTTATGGTGGACAAAATGATTCAGAAAAGGGGGTGGTGATGAACAGAGTGTCTGAATTAAGCAGACCACTCTTACCCAGTCCAAAGATCAGGGCTTGATCCATCACCGTTATTTAGCTCACTGCCCCATCCCAGCTCAGAACCTGGCTATATGCAAATTAGTCTGTCCCTGGCCCAGTGCATCATGGGAACAGGGCAGACCAAACTACCAAGCCAATTCTTCACCAGAAAGGAGACAAGCTTCCGGGGACCGGTTTCTGCCATTTCAGGCGTCGTCGGCCCGGCTTGCTTGAATCCTGATGGAGCAGTGAGCAAGGGACTCATGTCTGAGTATACCCTTCCACGCTTATGGTGGACAAAATGATTCAGAAAAGGGGGTGGTGATGAACAGAGTGTCTGAATTAAGCAGACCACTCTTACCCAGTCCAAAGATCAGGGCTTGATCCATCACCGTTATTTAGCTCACTGCCCCATCCCAGCTCAGAACCTGGCTATATGCAAATTAGTCTGTCCCTGGCCCAGTGCATCATGGGAACAGGGCAGACCAAACTACCAAGCCAATTCTTCACCAGAAAGGAGACAAACTTCCGGGGACCGGTTTCTGCCATTTCAGGCGTCGTCGGCCCGGCTTGCTTGAATCCTGATGGAGCAGTGAGCAAGGGACTCATGTCTGAGTATACCCTTCCACGCTTATGGTGGACAAAATGATTCAGAAAAGGGGGTGGTGATGAACAGAGTGTCTGAATTAAGCAGACCACTCTTACCCAGTCCAAAGATCAGGGCTTGATCCATCACCGTTATTTAGCTCACTGCCCCATCCTAGCTCAGAACCTGGCTATATGCAAATTAGTCTGTCCCTGGCCCAGTGCATCATGGGAACAGGGCAGACCAAACTACCAAGCCAATTCTTCACCAGAAAGGAAACAAGCTTCCGGGGACCGGTTTCTGCCATTTCAGGCGTCGTCGGCCCGGCTTGCTTGAATCCTGATGGAGCAGTGAGCAAGGGACTCATGTCTGAGTATACCCTTCCACGCTTATGGTGGACAAAATGATTCAGAAAAGGGGGTGGTGATGAACAGAGTGTCTGAATTAAGCAGACCACTCTTACCCAGTCCAAAGATCAGGGCTTGATCCATCACCGTTATTTAGCTCACTGCCCCATCCCAGCTCAGAACCTGGCTATATGCAAATTAGTCTGTCCCTGGCCCAGTGCATCATGGGAACAGGGCAGACCAAACTACCAAGCCAATTCTTCACCAGAAAGGAGACAAGCTTCCGGGGACCGGTTTCTGCCATTTCAGGCGTCGTCGGCCCGGCTTGCTTGAATCCTGATGGAGCAGTGAGCAAGGGACTCATGTCTGAGTATACCCTTCCACGCTTATGGTGGACAAAATGATTCAGAAAAGGGGGTGGTGATGAACAGAGTGTCTGAATTAAGCAGACCACTCTTACCCAGTCCAAAGATCAGGGCTTGATCCATCACCATTATTTAGCTCACTGCCCCATCCCAGCTCAGAACCTGGCTATATGCAAATTAGTCTGTCCCTGGCCCAGTGCATCATGGGAACAGGGCAGACCAAACTACCAAGCCAATTCTTCACCAGAAAGGAGACAAGCTTCCGGGGACCGGTTTCTGCCATTTCAGGCATCGTCGGCCCGGCTTGCTTGAATCCTGATGGAGCAGTGAGCAAGGGACTCATGTCTGAGTATACCCTTCCACGCTTATGGTGGACAAAATGATTCAGAAAAGGGGGTGGTGATGAACAGAGTGTCTGAATTAAGCAGACCACTCTTACCCAGTCCAAAGATCAGGGCTTGATCCATCACCGTTATTTAGCTCACTGCCCCATCCCAGCTCAGAACCTGGCTATATGCAAATTAGTCTGTCCCTGGCCCAGTGCATCATGGGAACAGGGCAGACCAAACTACCAAGCCAATTCTTCACCAGAAAGGAGACAAGCTTCCGGGGACCGGTTTCTGCCATTTCAGGCGTCGTCGGCCCGGCTTGCTTGAATCCTGATGGAGCAGTGAGCAAGGGACTCATGTCTGAGTATACCCTTCCACGCTTATGGTGGACAAAATGATTCAGAAAAGGGGGTGGTGATGAACAGAGTGTCTGAATTAAGCAGACCACTCTTACCCAGTCCAAAGATCAGGGCTTGATCCATCACCGTTATTTAGCTCACTGCCCCATCCCAGCTCAGAACCTGGCTATATGCAAATTAGTCTGTCCCTGGCCCAGTGCATCATGGGAACAGGGCAGACCAAACTACCAAGCCAATTCTTCACCAGAAAGGAGACAAACTTCCGGGGACCGGTTTCTGCCATTTCAGGCGTCGTCGGCCCGGCTTGCTTGAATCCTGATGGAGCAGTGAGCAAGGGACTCATGTCTGAGTATACCCTTCCACGCTTATGGTGGACAAAATGATTCAGAAAAGGGGGTGGTGATGAACAGAGTGTCTGAATTAAGCAGACCACTCTTACCCAGTCCAAAGATCAGGGCTTGATCCATCACCGTTATTTAGCTCACTGCCCCATCCTAGCTCAGAACCTGGCTATATGCAAATTAGTCTGTCCCTGGCCCAGTGCATCATGGGAACAGGGCAGACCAAACTACCAAGCCAATTCTTCACCAGAAAGGAAACAAGCTTCCGGGGACCGGTTTCTGCCATTTCAGGCGTCGTCGGCCCGGCTTGCTTGAATCCTGATGGAGCAGTGAGCAAGGGACTCATGTCTGAGTATACCCTTCCACGCTTATGGTGGACAAAATGATACAGAAAAGGGGGTGGTGATGAACAGAGTGTCTGAATTAAGCAGACCACTCTTACCCAGTCCAAAGATCAGGGCTTGATCCATCACCGTTATTTAGCTCACTGCCCCATCCCAGCTCAGAACCTGGCTATATGCAAATTAGTCTGTCCCTGGCCCAGTGCATCATGGGAACAGGGCAGACCAAACTACCAAGCCAATTCTTCACCAGAAAGGAGACAAGCTTCCGGGGACCGGTTTCTGCCATTTCAGGCGTCGTCGGCCCGGCTTGCTTGAATCCTGATGGAGCAGTGAGCAAGGGACTCATGTCTGAGTATACCCTTCCACGCTTATGGTGGACAAAATGATTCAGAAAAGGGGGTGGTGATGAACAGAGTGTCTGAATTAAGCAGACCACTCTTACCCAGTCCAAAGATCAGGGCTTGATCCATCACCGTTATTTAGCTCACTGCCCCATCCCAGCTCAGAACCTGGCTATATGCAAATTAGTCTGTCCCTGGCCCAGTGCATCATGGGAACAGGGCAGACCAAACTACCAAGCCAATTCTTCACCAGAAAGGAGACAAGCTTCCGGGGACCGGTTTCTGCCATTTCAGGCATCGTCGGCCCGGCTTGCTTGAATCCTGATGGAGCAGTGAGCAAGGGACTCATGTCTGAGTATACCCTTCCACGCTTATGGTGGACAAAATGATTCAGAAAAGGGGGTGGTGATGAACAGAGTGTCTGAATTAAGCAGACCACTCTTACCCAGTCCAAAGATCAGGGCTTGATCCATCACCGTTATTTAGCTCACTGCCCCATCCCAGCTCAGAACCTGGCTATATGCAAATTAGTCTGTCCCTGGCCCAGTGCATCATGGGAACAGGGCAGACCAAACTACCAAGCCAATTCTTCACCAGAAAGGAGACAAGCTTCCGGGGACCGGTTTCTGCCATTTCAGGCGTCGTCGGCCCGGCTTGCTTGAATCCTGATGGAGCAGTGAGCAAGGGACTCATGTCTGAGTATACCCTTCCACGCTTATGGTGGACAAAATGATTCAGAAAAGGGGGTGGTGATGAACAGAGTGTCTGAATTAAGCAGACCACTCTTACCCAGTCCAAAGATCAGGGCTTGATCCATCACCGTTATTTAGCTCACTGCCCCATCCCAGCTCAGAACCTGGCTATATGCAAATTAGTCTGTCCCTGGCCCAGTGCATCATGGGAACAGGGCAGACCAAACTACCAAGCCAATTCCTCACCAGAAAGGAGACAAGCTTCCGGGGACCGGTTTCTGCCATTTCAGGCATCGTCGGCCCGGCTTGCTTGAATCCTGATGGAGCAGTGAGCAAGGGACTCATGTCTGAGTATACCCTTCCACGCTTATGGTGGACAAAATGATTCAGAAAAGGGGGTGGTGATGAACAGAGTGTCTGAATTAAGCAGACCACTCTTACCCAGTCCAAAGATCAGGGCTTGATCCATCACCGTTATTTAGCTCACTGCCCCATCCCAGCTCAGAACCTGGCTATATGCAAATTAGTCTGTCCCTGGCCCAGTGCATCATGGGAACAGGGCAGACCAAACTACCAAGCCAATTCTTCACCAGAAAGGAGACAAGCTTCCGGGGACCGGTTTCTGCCATTTCAGGCGTCGTCGGCCCGGCTTGCTTGAATCCTGATGGAGCAGTGAGCAAGGGACTCATGTCTGAGTATACCCTTCCACGCTTATGGTGGACAAAATGATTCAGAAAAGGGGGTGGTGATGAACAGAGTGTCTGAATTAAGCAGACCACTCTTACCCAGTCCAAAGATCAGGGCTTGATCCATCACCGTTATTTAGCTCACTGCCCCATCCCAGCTCAGAACCTGGCTATATGCAAATTAGTCTGTCCCTGGCCCAGTGCATCATGGGAACAGGGCAGACCAAACTACCAAGCCAATTCTTCACCAGAAAGGAGACAAGCTTCCGGGGACCGGTTTCTGCCATTTCAGGCGTCGTCGGCCCGGCTTGCTTGAATCCTGATGGAGCAGTGAGCAAGGGACTCATGTCTGAGTATACCCTTCCACGCTTATGGTGGACAAAATGATTCAGAAAAGGGGGTGGTGATGAACAGAGTGTCTGAATTAAGCAGACCACTCTTACCCAGTCCAAAGATCAGGGCTTGATCCATCACCGTTATTTAGCTCACTGCCCCATCCTAGCTCAGAACCTGGCTATATGCAAATTAGTCTGTCCCTGGCCCAGTGCATCATGGGAACAGGGCAGACCAAACTACCAAGCCAATTCTTCACCAGAAAGGAGACAAGCTTCCGGGGACCGGTTTCTGCCATTTCAGGCATCGTCGGCCCGGCTTGCTTGAATCCTGATGGAGCAGTGAGCAAGGGACTCATGTCTGAGTATACCCTTCCACGCTTATGGTGGACAAAATGATTCAGAAAAGGGGGTGGTGATGAACAGAGTGTCTGAATTAAGCAGACCACTCTTACCCAGTCCAAAGATCAGGGCTTGATCCATCACCGTTATTTAGCTCACTGCCCCATCCCAGCTCAGAACCTGGCTATATGCAAATTAGTCTGTCCCTGGCCCAGTGCATCATGGGAACAGGGCAGACCAAACTACCAAGCCAATTCTTCACCAGAAAGGAGACAAGCTTCCGGGGACCGGTTTCTGCCATTTCAGGCGTCGTCGGCCCGGCTTGCTTGAATCCTGATGGAGCAGTGAGCAAGGGACTCATGTCTGAGTATACCCTTCCACGCTTATGGTGGACAAAATGATTCAGAAAAGGGGGTGGTGATGAACAGAGTGTCTGAATTAAGCAGACCACTCTTACCCAGTCCAAAGATCAGGGCTTGATCCATCACCGTTATTTAGCTCACTGCCCCATCCCAGCTCAGAACCTGGCTATATGCAAATTAGTCTGTCCCTGGCCCAGTGCATCATGGGAACCTTCACAAGTAGCCTTTCAAACCTGTTTATCCTGCCCCTATAGCCCTGGGTGTGCAGTTTACTGCTACTTCGACTTCCCATTGAAAACCATTTGCCAAGTCGTAAACCCCCTTTTATTACACATAAGTCTCCCCTGAGATAGGACCTGGGTAACCCTTAGGGCAAGGTGCTGTGTAAGTAAAAGGTAGGACATGTACTATTAAGTTTTTCATGTCCTGATATTGACAATCACCCATATTAGTTTTTCACTACTGTGAGGCATATTCCTCTCATAGGTTAACAATGGGGATTCCTTAATACCCTTTTAAGCTGTAATTCCTGATTAGAAAGGAGTTGCTGTTTCATGTTTTAGAACATTCGGATGATAATGATAAATCCTCTTTACTGGTTAGGTTGGATTTAACATTATTATTTTAGAAATGCCACTTTTAGAAAATGGGCATTTCTCTGTTCTTACCGTTCTGTGTGCCTGCAGCCTGTCTCCAATACACGTCTGTAGTGGGAGACAGCTTCACTTAGTGCATTCTCTCTAGAAAGACACAAACAGGGGAAGATTTTGTGTGACTGAGTTCTCAGCTGCATTCTGATGGCCCTTCTTGGGCGGGGGGGGGAGTTAAGAACTGACTAAGTAGTGGTTGGCTCCACACAAAGGGCGGCTAACCCCCTACTGATAGTCTGGAGCCAGAGCTGGGAAGAACGGGCTTCTGTGTTCTTTAAAGAACCTTCTTTGAAGTCACCCCCAGTTCAAAGGCACAACTGGGTTTAAGTACTGGATCGCTGACCCCAAGAAGGTAGTACGCCACTAGACCTGTGAAGGACTCTGCCAGGAAGAAGCACTGCTATACGGCTACAAGGACTCTGCTGGACTCCTGCTCTGGAAGAACTATTCCATACTTCTGCTGAAGACGAGACTGATAAGCAGCCCATAATATGGAGATGTAGCTGAAGCTGAATTCTCACAAGACGAGGAACAACACTTACAGATCGGCGACAAGGAAAAAGGTGATGCTCTACTAGAAGGAGGCACCACGACTTACAATGTGCACTATGTCGCATCCTGTAGGAAGCTGGCTCTGTATATACTATAGAAAAGTAAGGTATAGTGTGCAGAGAGTCCATGGAGTCTCCAGACATATAGCAGAGGCTAAATTAGGTAAGTACTAACAGCTCTCTTTGTGGTAGTGTGGGTGAGCAGTTGAGCTTATCCAGAGGGTGTGTTAAGCATTTATTGTATTCACTCAATGAAGACTGATGCACACACTCAGAGACTGAATCCAGACCAATTAGGTAGGTAGAAAAAAGGTATACTTGTATTTTATTTCGAGAACCAAGCAGGACTTAGTACAGGCAGGTAGAATAGGCTTGTAATTGTAACATGTTAGTATTGATTTAAAATGTTGTTTACATTACACAGTGCATACTTTTAGAATACTTTTCAGTTACTTTTAGATTACTTTGAGTACTGGGGTGTAATGCCTAGATACCACACCTAAGGGTCTCACAATGCAAGGTAAGTTTGAGTTTTCTTGGTTTGAGGTACAGTTTCTGTTCTATTCTAAAAACAATAGTTCAACACTTAGAACATTTTAGGCCCAGAATCTCGTAACATGGGTTCCTATTGGAACAAATGGTTATTTGATTTGCATTTTAGGCCCATACACTCATAACATGGGTTCCTATTGGAACAAATGGTTATTGGTTTGAGAGAAACGCCTTACAAGTGGGAATTTTGGGGGTTTGGACCAAGGTTACCCAAGCTCTAGGTAGGCACTCGATTTGTACCACTAGCAACACTGGGGTGGCTGGATGCAGAGTGCTGGAACCCAATGTAGTCATTGGGGCTAGGAGGGCCTTCTGTTAGGGACTACTTAGAGCAGGCCACACAGGTGTGGGAGCAAAGCTCCCGAGGAAAGGTCTGCACTGCAGCGCCAATGACCAGCACAAGAGCTGCACTACCAGCAGCACTGGGGTGTCCGGGTGCAGAGTGCCAAGGAGACGTCAAGGGACCCTGTGCTTCTCAATAGCGACCCTCGGTTTGGCAAAGTTGCTGCAGGCTCGGGCAGGGAGACTTCATGAAGGCAACCACCGGCTGGAGAGGTAAGTTGGGATCTTAGGGGATGCCTGGACACCGTTGCTTGGGCCAAACAAGGCCGTGCAGAGTCGGATGCAGAGGTGTCTTTTGGCGTCGGGTTCTTACCAGCTCCCATCACAGTCGGGTGAACCCTTCAAGTTGAGGCTGCAGGTGTCGTCTTGGAGCCTAAGGGAGGTCGGAGATCACCAGATCCAAGGTCACTATCGCTGGAGAGGCCTCCTCGTGGTGCTGGGCCACTCAAACTCTGGCCATGGGCTTCAGGTACAGAGTAGTGTAAAATCGCTGAGTCTCCGGATTCTGGTCTTGGAGTCTGTGTTGAGCAAATCCAGTGCTCACAGGAGACAGAACCTCTAAGGAGAGTGCAGAGCAGGTCCTCTGGGGATCTGCTGGACGCAGCAGTTTCTTCACTGTAGGCAGGCCGTAGTTGGAGCAGCCGATAGAGCTGGGCCCAAAGCAGTAGGGATCCTCTTCTTCCTGGGTCAGCATGGCTCTTCTGTCCTTCTTCTTTCTTCCTGGAATCTGAGGAGGCAAGGTTCAGGGTTGCCCCTAAATACTACATTTAGGGGCGTTAAAGGGATGTGCAGGATGGAACCAATGGGTTCCTTCCTTTGGGTGGGTACACCCCCTATTATTCCACCCTTTAGAGGGAGGGACATGAGCCTCTCCCTAATTGGCTGAGTCCCCACATCTTCAAGATTCAAGGGACTGAGCTGTGGGCTTCACCTTATCTCCCCCACCTGAAGGGTGGTTTTGGCAAAGGTTGGCCACACCTCTCTTCCTAGCTTGGTTTTCCAGCCGATTCTCCTGCCCAAAATGGGGACCAGAACCTGTGGGAGCAAGTTGCTGAGGGGCAGCAAAAGGCAGAGAATTCTTCCAAAGACAAGTAGGCCTTTAAAGCTTCCTCTTCATGGACCCAGCCCATCCTGGGGGACAAGGCGTGACACCTCCACCCCGGATGTGCTTTGTTTCAGGACCTAGAGGGGAGAGGCTCTCTACGCAGCTGTCCAGAAACCTGTCTGTTGGTGACAAATGGCGGGTAGCCATTCATGAACCACACTAGGGCTGGTCTGTTTTCACAGGACATCCCAGTTTTTAGTAAAGCCATTGTGGAGTTTGAACTTTAGAAAAGGCATTATGGAGTATGAACTATGGCTTTACTGCACTTACAATGTCTAAGAATAGACTTAGACACTGTAGGGGTAAGGGCTCATGCTACTATAACCTCACCTGAGAGCTAATGCACTCTGCTAGAGGAGTGACTTACCTAGGCCTCAGGCAGTGGGTTGCAGGCATGGCACACAGGGATCAGTGCCATGTCGACTCTTTACTTTTCTCTGCACCAAAACATGCAGCGTGCAAAGGCAGGGTGTGGGTGTTAGGGTACAGGGCCTCAGAGGGTGAAACAATAAGTGATGCAGCCCTTGGAGGCCTTCACTAGTCACAGTGCACTTGGTACCCATGGTACCTCTTACAAGAGGCTTCCCTGTGGTCAGATATATGCCATTTGTGGATACAAAGGGGACAGACTTAGGAAAGAACACAAGACCTGGGAATCTGATTGGCAGGGACCCAGGGCACATCAAATCAGGCAAAAAATACCATACCTAGATGTACTGGTACATCTAGAGGAGAGCAGGCTGGAAACAGCAGTGTATCATAAACCAACTGATAGGAATAATACCGTATTATATAGTAGCTTTCATCCTAAGGCTTTATTACGCAATGTACCATATTCACAATTTCTACGCATTAAACGCATTGCTTCAAATGAGCAGTCATTCAAATCAGAAATAACGAGACAAAGGCAACGATTTTTATCGCTTGGATATCCTGGTGAAATTGTACAAACTGCTGAAAACAGAATGCTACCTTTATCGAGACGAGAATGAATTCACAACAAACCAAAACTAACCAGAGACAGGTTGGTGTTTGTGTCGAAATACTCGGTGCAATCTCAACAAATCAAAAAAATAGTGAATACTCGATGGGAACTCTTACAACAGGAAGATGATTTTCAAGGAATATTTTCCAGTAAACCCTTTTTTGCGTGCACTAGAAGTAAGAATTTACAAGAGCTGGTCACTCATAGCAAGAAAGAGAAACCTAAACAACACTTGAACCCAGGTATGAAAAAGTGTTTCAATTGCACGCATTGCAATAATGTTACAGAAGGAACATTTATGTTACATCCCCAAACTGGTAAGAAAATCAAACTTAGACAGCAGACTGATTGTAATTCGTCTTATGTCATTTACAGCATCAAATGCCCTTGTGGTAAACTTTACATAGGTAAAACAGAACGGAAAGTTAAAATACGCATAACGGAACATAAAAGCAGAATTCGAAACAAAACTATTACATCCAGTTTGGTCACCCATTGGATAGAAATGAAACATACCATTCCTCAACTAAGATTCCAGGTGCTAGAGCAGATACAAACTTTGCCTGACCGAGACAACGGAAAATGGTTGTCTCAAAGAGAAATATGGTGGATCGATTTCCTTGAAACCATGATACCGAAAGGTCTCAATGACAAATTAGATATGATCTGTTTTCTTTAATCAAGCATCCTTCACAACATAAGAATTTTTTAAGTGATCATGTAAAGCGAACATATTACCATTCTAGCATCGTCCATTAGTGTTCACCATCATAGTTAGCAAGTGAAGCAGACAGAAGCAGTGTACAATATCATCATGAGTTTGATTTGAGGAATAAAATGTGTGGATATATTGGTACTACCAGTTACAGTATAAAATCATACACACCATATTGGACTTTTTTGATGCACAGCAACTTTGTCATTTCATAGAAATAGAGGTACTGCAACAAGTTACATAAACTTTCTCCTTTTTTCACTTTGTAGTTCCTATATTTCTTTTTTTAAGAAGTCTTTGGTTTTATTTCATTTTATCTTTTCTTTTATTATTTTGGGTCACAGTTTTTCCACGAGAATTGTTAGTAAAGACACACAAAGGAGTTGTCTGATATAGTTTTTTCTGGATCCATTTAAAGATGGCCGCCGGTGTTTTGAAGGAACACCAGTCTGTTGTTTATGTTGACCTATTTGGAGAGGTTTGTCATCGGAAGCCAACAGTAGGAGTCCGCTGTTCATGTTGACTACTGCACATTTATACGCCCGTCATTGGTAGCTAGGTTTATCCGGCAACTTTCAAACACGAGGAGTTTCGAAACATGAGAATCCGCATTTCGAGGTGCGTAAGTTTAGTGGATAGGCGGTATGGGACAGAGGGAGTAGTTCTGGCTTACGTAGTTTCCTGAGTGTCTTTTTCATGTTGTTGTAGCCGAGTGAGAGTTAAATGATCGTCGTCGGAGGGTGGTCTCGATAAGCAGTTTCTAAACGCGAGGAGTGATTACAACGTGGGAGCTCTGAGTCTGAGGTACGAGGGTTCAATGAAGGGGCTACATGTAACAGAGAAAGTTACTCTATTTGATGCAGCGTTCTGAGTGTGTTTTTGTTATTTCAGGTGCTAGCAAGTTTGTTCGCGCAACCGTCTTTTCATTGAAGGAGTTTAACACATGGGGGAAATACAACAGAACCCAGGTACTTACTAAAATTCCATTATATCTATTCAGGGCACTCATTGTGTGCCACGGTATGCATGAGAAATATGCATATGTTTCGTAGAGGACGTTGTTTGGTCTTAGCTTTTTTCAAAAAGTCAGAGGGCAGGAACAATGAGTGATAATGAGGATAATTTGTTCCAACATCATGTAGATTGAAGTATAAGCAGCGTTTGGCTACAAGCCTTAGAAGAAGAAAATAGTGGTAATTTACTTATACTACATCCTTTCTGATCACTGGTTTCCACGGACTTGAACTCGCTGAAGCGGTCTTGATTGAAAGTTATTGGTCAGCAGCATCAACTGACACATGTCATTGTAAGCTTATGTTTATTCATTCTTTTCATTTGCTCTTTTTTTCACCCTTTCCCTTTTTTACTATTCACTTCACATTCTGCACAAACACCAGAGGGGTAATGGAGAATGTCACTAAGTTTGTATTTATCGACAGTGATTTGTTCTGCAATGTTTATGTGCTGAATGTCGGTTAAAATAGATGTTTTCGCATGTTTATTTTCACAGTACCCCTGACGAAGGGATCATTCCCGAAATGCATTGGGATTGGAAGAAATTTTAACCTCATTTACAATATTCTTTGTACAAATTATGGTTTTTGTTTAGACAGGAAATTATATGTCTAGTTTAGGACATTGAAAAATAGCAAATGATTGTTGATTTATAATATGTGTAAATAGAGTTTACAAAAGATGAACAAGTCTATTAAATACACTGAATGAAAATTAAATAAGAAAGTAGCAAATACAAGTATTTGATGAGTTAATTAAGACAGACGGAGTTCTGCCACAAGCTGTGCGGGTAAGGTCGGGTGACGCTGGTCACCAGAGTGTGTTGGTTTACACAGGGATCAGTGCCATGTCAACTCTTTACTTTTCCTCTTCACCAAAACATGCAGCGTGCAAAGGCAGGGTGTGGGTGTTAGAGTACAGGGCCTCAGAGGGTGAAACAATAAGTGATGCAGCCCTTAGAGGCCTTCCCTAGTCACAGTGCCCTTGGTACCCATGGTACCTCTTACAAGGGGCTTCCCTGTGGCCAGAGATATGCCATTTGTGGATACAAAGAGGACAGACTTAGGAAAGAACACAAGGCCTGGGAATCTGATTGGCAGGGACCCAGGGCACATCAAATCAGGCAAAAAATACCATACCTAGAAGTGTGGGGGTGACCATGCAAAAGGGCACTTTCCTATACCTCAAATGATTCCACCAACACGAAGAGGGCCAGGAATCAGCCATGTCAGTAGTGATGCCATCAGAAGGGCTGACTGCTTCAGGGTGAGGCCCTGGATGTAGACAATGCTAAGGGCTGTGCGTACCCAAAACCCCTCATCATCTTCCACACAAAAAAGACAACTACACAGTCCTTCCAATGTCACCTAGGTGCAGCATAACCTCCCTGTTCTGGTCAACATTGAGAATGCTCGATGGAACCAAGACAGGACAAGACTACACTCAATCCCAATCGGGCCACTCGGACAGGCATAGAAACGACACACCACTGTGCTCGATCCTGGCAAAGCCATTGGCCCCTACGCAGTCCATGGCACCAATCAAGACCCCAACACCTAGTTTCCCTTTGGCACGAACAAAGCCATCGGAGCCGACCAAGCATACGATGTTGACGCAAACCTCCTTGGAACCAAAACACACATCAACTCCAAAAATGGTCTTGAAGCAGGGCCACACTTTGACTCTGAAGAAAGTAAAAGCATCGACAGCTTCAACATCGACCTCCTACGCCCAGTGCGAGTTTACGAAAAAACACACAGAGACACGGTGCCGAAGAAAGCGAAGACTCTAGCAACTTCTGAGTTAGAGGGAAACATTTTTGAAACCTGCATGAACTCATGCACAAAAAACACCCTATTGCAGAGGAATACTTGACTGAGATGGCTCATAAAAGGAAGAGACTGAACCCTCACAATCTCTCCTAAAGAGGAAATGAATGAAGCATAAACCACAAGCCTTATGCTAATTGACTTTACTCTATCTATGAAGACTTTTTCACCATCTTCCACACTGTCAGCAGGGGCAGACACAGCGTTTCGCACATGACACAGACTCACAAGAAGTGACATAGTATTGCCAGACCCCCCTTGCATTGAATGCCCAATACCTGCAAAAGCATCACCTTTGGATGATACTTCCTTATAATGTAGTGTCATTCAGCTTACAGCTGAATGTCACAAGGTACACAAATGCAAAACAGGGAGGAAAAAACATACTTCCTTGTACAGACACTTTTCAAGACAATGCTCTGAGTGCAATACCTACCAATGATAGGGTCCATGATGGAAGTGTCCACTGAGATCTTTGAAGACCTGGTCAAGACTAGTGTCCTTACACCATATATTGAAACGAAGTACAAACCTTACCCTCCTGACCCACTTTTTATCAGGGTCATCCAACAGCTAATTCCTTAGCGGTAACAACAGCAAGGAAAAGAGAAGATTCTCAAATTACGAGAGGCTCGCCTCCTCCAGATAAAAGAATTAAAAGCATTGATGTAGCAGGGAAAAGGATGGCAGTTGGATATACCAATCATTGGCACAGAGGTACCTCAGTAGGACTACTATCTAGGAAAAACAGGGCTTCCTTCAACTATATGTAAGACCAAATACATCTCCCAGAACAACACAGAAAAAAGGGGGAGGATCTGGTCACAGAGGATAGAGAAATCTCCAATGCAACCATACATTGGGCCTTAGACAGTGCTGACACATCTGCAAGAGCAATACATTACCCTATACTTCTACCCGAACATGCCAGGCTAGGCATATCTTTGTTCAAGCCAGACGTGCAACAATACCTGCCCAATGTTTTGTTTGATGGAGAACATTTATTGGGCCCAGAGGCTGACTCCCAACTAGAAAATATTTTTTAAAAACACAGAGACCGAAAAATGAATGGGAGCATTGTAGTCTAGTACGGCCCTCCAGCAGTCCTTTCAGAGGTATCAGGGCAGAGGGCCTTCCAAAACTGCCACCTCTGACACCCAAACATATCACAAATACCAGCAATATCACCAGCAATCTGGCAAGAGCTTTTCTAGAGGAGGTTTTAAACAGTGGGGTAGAGGTCGAGGAACTCCCCCAAACCTGGGACACTTGACTTTAGGAATCCAGCACTGACCTTGCTGAGCTTGTTCTAATGCGAAAGGAAACAGGTAGTGGCCCTGAGAGATTTTATCTCGGAACCCTTCTCCCTTCCTTGTGGGCAGCCTCAGGGGTCCTATCTTAGCCCCACGCTTTTCAATATTTATGTTAGCCCTTTGGTCAATCTTAGCCGCAGTTTTGGCTTGCAGTATTTTCTTATGCTGCAGACACACAAATTGTAATGTTAATATCATCTAATGTTGAAGAGTAGGCAAAAAAAATTGTAGTTGCATGTCTCACTTTGCAAACTGGATGCAAAGCAACTGCCTGAAGCTAAATTCAGATACAACTGAGGTCTTGCTTTTGGAGAATCATTCCACCTTCTGGAATTCTTTATGGTGGTCATCCAACCTTTGCTCCCTTCCGTCACTTGCTTCTCTGAGGATTTTTGGGTCAATCATTTCTCCAAGGTGTATAACGGGCAAGAAAATGTATATTCCCAATCACCCATAACTCCTCCAGCTCACCATAATAGGATAGAGTTGCAGGTTACCCTAGATGAAGTGCTCAGAGCCCTTAGTCGTAGCCTAGGTGGTAAGGCCCCAGGTCCAAATGGAGTGCTTGTCGACCTATTTAAATCTATCATGTTACAAGTTATAACTTCTAGTGTTAGGACATCGATACCAAAAACCTGGGTAGAATCTATTATCATTCCAATTTTTTAGAAGGGGGACTGCCATGACCGGGGGTGTTAAAGGCCGATCTCTTTACTTGATTCAATGATAAAGGTGGCAGGACGTGTGGTTCCGGAACGTCTGCAAGACTGGGCAGAAGACTAACAGGTAATTTTTGACTTACAGTATGGCTTTCGAGAAGGCCTCGGCACTTTAGAGCAAAGTTTAAATTTATCTATCTTTATGCGTAAATATATACGAGCAAAAAAGGGTTGTTTGTACCTAGCGTTCGTGGCCCTTACCGCAACCTTCGATTCTGTGAAGCATGGAAGATTGTGGGAGATCCTAGTAGATTTAGGGGTTGATTCAAATATAGCCCTTTTGCAATGTTTGTACAGGGGAGCCTCTGCCAGTGTTCGCTATGGCCAGGGTGGGGAACGTACTGGTTAATTCCTCATCAGGAGAGGGGTCAGGCAGGACTGTGTCCTGGCCCCCTTCCTTTTTAAACTATATATCAACTGAATGTATGACTAAATTACGACTTCCTAAACCACGACTTTATGTACCACGAAAGCTGAACAACTAGCTATGTTAAACCACTACTGTATTTTACAACGACTTCCTAATCCACGAAAAAAAAACACTTCCTGACTGGCCATTAGATGGCACTATTGTATTAACAATACTTTTTCAAAATATTTTTACATTGCTCATTATCCATTTTATTTTTAATTTATTCAGTATATATTTCAATTTATTGTTATATGTTCTAAAACCTGACAAACTATAAATGATTGTAATTTTTCAAAATGTATTATTATGCTTAAAAATTTAAATGTTTGGAAAAGGCAACATTATCAATATCGATTAAGCTTATTTTTGATAATTTCATATTTCATTATTTTAAATATTGTTTTACAAAATGTTGACTCTGATTTAATTATTTTACAAAAGATTAAAATAAATAATAATTAAATCAATTCAATCTAAAATTTTAATCACCTACCTGACAACATCGATGGGGAGGAGGGGAGACTTGTGGTGTTTGGTTCCCCCAACCTATTACCATGTTGGCATTATGAAGGCTGGTTGCTTCCCAACCTTCCTCTGAGCCCGTCATCCTGATATCTTTATTCAAGTGTCTTGTTGGGGGACGTGCATAGCCTAATTAAAGAAGATTTGAGCGCTATCTCGTCAAAATCTGAGGCATGTAGAATCACGCACCATAGTGTGCCCTGAACAAATAACAGAGTGTGCCAGCTGGGAACACATCAATTACCCAGGAACCAATTTAACTATTTATTTAATATTTTGAGGAGGCGTCTCACTGTGATCTAGCCCCTGAGAAACCTTTGCGACCAATAGGAAACAGGATTAATTGTGCACATTGATGGCTCTATCACTCCTCAATGCTGATTGGATATGTTCCGAGCTAAGATTATTTGAGTAAACATCTCCCAGAACAATGGTGTTCACTTGTTTTTGTGAGTCTACAGGGGTGGGGGTGGAGATGAGTGACATGAGCAGTCCGGGTTCTGAGATTAATGTCGGGGGAAGAGAGTGACGTGCAGACAATGGGGGCGGAGAGAAAAGTCGTGGTTTAGAACTTCGTTGTTCGGAATTTGTCGTGGTTCGGACATCGTTGTTCATGTAAGTCGGAATTAGTACTTCGTTGTTAAGGATGTTTCCCATATCAACTGCCTCGGCAAAGTATTGCTGAATGAGGGTATAGACTTCCCGCAAATTGGAGGGCGACCTATTCCAGCCCTCCTCTATGTGGACGACGTGGTCCTAATGGCGCGTACACAAAATGGTCTGCAAAGGGCCCTGGATACATTTAATGACTTTATGAAGGACCTAGTTTTAAGCATTAATGTCTCTAAGACATTCATTATGAGATGCGGTAAAGGGTTTCGGAGGGTGAGGGAAATTTTCCTGAATGGAAATAAGTTAGCCTCTACCAGGAATTTTACCTACCTCGGTATCTTAGTAAATCAGAATGATACCTGGGCTCAGATGATAAACGCAAAAAAACTTGTGTTTACCAGAACAACGACAGCCCTTGCCACCTTTGCCAAGAAACTAGGGAGGAAGCCGCCAGTGGAACTTTTGAAAATATATAAAGCAAAGTGCATTACAGCCACAATGTATGGGGCAAGAGTGTGGGGTTTTGTTAACACTCAGCTATTACAGCTGGTGGAGAATTCTTTTTTGCAATATATTTTGTCAGCTCCCCCATGCACGTCCTCCTATATATGTCACAAGGAGTTGGGCCTCCCTTTTATTTCAGATCTTATCAAAATGGAACTAGTGCTTTTATATATGTAAACAAAAATACCCAGGCATGCACAAACGTTACTAGCAAGTACACATGCAGATAAAATTATCTACAAGAACATTAGGCAACTGCTTTCTCCAATAAAATTGGTTTTAATTTCTTTCAGGTATTCATAAAAATTCATACGATAAAAATGTATTACAATGTTCAGGGGAAATGCAAACTCCATTGTAAATATACATGATTTGTCATGGTTAAAATTTCATTAGACACTATAAAAATTGATGGTTTCCTGTCGACGCGTTTCGACACGTGAGTTGTGTCTTCTTCAGGACTGTACCATCGATATTCTGTAAAATGATAATTATGAACATTTTTACTTTACAGTTCTTTTCGTAATGAAGCAGTTAACAATCATTTGTTACATGTTAGTTGTACCGCTAGTCAATCTTTCATACATATTGATGTACCGCATTGGTGCTCTAAAACTCTGTAGTGAACCCATTAAATGTATCTATTATCTCTATAAACATTAGCATCCTTGAGATAGAACATAAACATGCTTCAAAGGCTATTCACAATGTCAACATTTGTTATATAACATCATTAAGATAGAGCATAAACATGCTTCATAGTTCTTCACATTGTCAACATTTGTCATGTTAAATCCGGATTTTCTAGTTATTCGATGGAAACTGAATGACAAGCTTTTGTCAGAACGAGCTGGCATGAGTGTATACTGTGCTGTACATATATTTATAATTCATACAAAACAGAAAAAAGGAATTGCCCATTAAGAAATAACATATAGGTCTGCACAGTCATGGATGGAATTCTACCGACTGTGCAGAGTAAAACGCTACCATCACCCAGGTATGCAATCGGTGCATTGCCATGCTGGAAAGACTATCCAGAATAGCATTGCATGGTGTGCGCACTGATCCATTGGTGGGTATGTGCTAAAGGGAATGAATCCTGCATGTATATCTAGGCCTGAATATGTAGGGTTGTTCAAACGTATTGATATTAGCCTATCCCTATTCCTATTTGGGAGACAAAACACTACAGAGGTATATCAAGGTGACTTGTCTTTCCCCTCTATGCAGTAGCCGCTTTTTAATTTACTATTCATACTCACACATTCAAGTGTCTCACCTTCTAGTGTAATTTACTATTCATACTCACACATTCAAGTGTCTCACCTTCTAGTGTAATTTACTATTCATACTCACACATTCAAGTGTCTCACCTTCTAGTGTAATTTACTAGTGCTTTTATGGCATAGCATTTGGACCAAGGAGCAGAGTAAGTTGAATAGAGAGATTTTAAAGGATAGCATGAGCTTGGAGGGGGCCGCTAAGATTCCTTGGATTAAATATACATGTAACTTTATGAAGGATATAGGTCATCCAGAATACTTTGCGGAACCCTCTACTATGTTGTCAGTATCGAGAAAGACCCTAAAGCTAAAAGGCCTTCAATTATTGAGTTCAATACGACTGGCAGATGAAGTGTTGAAACGTAGTGTAAGGATGCATCAACTAACTCTCACCTGTTTGGGGATGGAGCCTTACTTGTTATTCGCTCCTAAAACTTTTGATAGGATGCTTCTAACGAGATTTAGACTGGGTGTCATTCATAGATTACTGTCAATACCAACTATGAATGACTGGACCCAAAATTTTACTCCCTGCCTGTGTGATAACCATTCTATGCAGTCTACGATTCATCTAGTTTTATTCTGTAAATTCTATACAGAGTTGAGGAGACTGTGGTTACTTCCGCTTTTAAAATCTTTGGGCGTAAAGCAATGCCGCCCAGCTTTTATGAAGTTGCAATTTTTGGAAGATGAACATACTGCGTGGAGGGTGGTTATGTTTTTAAAAAAGTTGCTTCAGCAGAGGAAAAGTATGGTATTTGATGTGTAAAGTAAAGGCATTGTCCCTCCGGATGGCGCCGATTTTACTCTTGTTGTGTAAATACATTTTAACCTGTTAAATTTATAATGACATTTTTATGTTTGTTTGTATTGTGCTTTCATGATTGGTATAACAACAATCGAATAAAGCTGTAATGACTTGACTTAACTTGCTCAAAAAGCTAAAAATGTGGGAGTCATGTTTGACATCAAACTATGCTTCTCAGAGCAAATAAACCGAATGACTTCTTGCTTTTTCCTTGTCAAAACTTTAAAGAAGATATTTCTGTTCATTCCTTTGGAACTGCAAAAGACAGTTATGTGCTGCTTGTTATCTCAATGATTTGTATTTGGGCACTCATAAGTATCTGGTGGAAAAACTTCAATCTTCAAGTTCAATCTCTGCAAAAAGCAGTCGCCTGACAGGTTTTGAAAATTCCTAGGTTTGCTCTTATTTCTTAATCTTTGGAATAGGATCAATTTCAATAAAATTATGTCTGGTACATAATGCTCTTCACCGGACTGGACCAGAATATTTTCAGAAGATTTTTTCCTGGTACTTTCCTACCCAGACTCTCAGATCTAGTTCAGCCAGAATCATAGCTGTCCCCAGAATAGGCAAAGCTAGATGGGGTGGCAGGCCTTTTTCCTTCTGTGCTAGTAAACTGAGGAACTCTCTGCCTCTAGCATTGCGTTTCCAATCCAATCTGCTGCAGTTTAGGAAGCACCTAAAAACGTTTCTTTTTGTTGAGTCACACAGTTACTTTTAGTGACATGCTGAGTCCTTTTGGGGACGAACCGCTGACACCTTTGGTAAGTATGCAATTTACAAAATAAAATTACAATTACTAGAGCTTATAGTGATTCAGATGGCTCTGAAAGCATTTCGCCCCATTATAACCGGGAAGATTGTACTTCTCCAGACTGATAATATGACAGAAATGTATTTCATCCAGAAACAAGGCGGAAGGCACTCAACACAGTTGTCTCAATTAGCACAAATCATTTGGCACTGGGTTATTTGCCATCACATCCACATCCTTGCGAAATATCTTCCAGTATTGAACAATACAGTAGTGGACCTACTAAGCAGAATGCAGCAACAAATCCACCAGTGTGAAGTCCACCCCCAAGTCCTCTTCAGTTACTTCCGTCATTGGGGACCGCCAGATGTAGACCTATTCGCCACAGTAGAAAACGCAAAATACACAAACTTCGCCTCCAGGTACCAGCATCCACAATCCATGGGCAATGCTCTATGAATTAACTGTTAGGGAATATTTGGATGCTCTTTTCCATCTCTCACAGTCATTCCAAAGATAGTTTGGAAACTTGGACAAACAAGTCTCAAGAGGATTCTCATAACTCCAACCTGGGAATGTCAGCCCTGGTTCACAACGCTATTAGAGTTGTCCCTTGTACCTCACTAGAAGCTTCCCAACATACCAGATCTTCTCGCTCACAGGAAAGGCAGAGTCAGGTATCCAAACCCCAAACAACTCAACCTTGCATTCTGGCTCCTGTAGTCTTAGAGTTTGGATACTTGCAATTGCTTCCAGAATGTATAAACATTCTAAACAGGGCAAACGTCGAATCACAAGAGCCTGTTATGCAGGTAAGTGGAAACGTTTTTTTCACTATTGGATAGCCCAGGAAATATCCCCACTTCCACCCACGGTACAACAGATTATATGTAAGGCTCCCGTTTTTCCTTTTAAGCAGATTTTTACATATAAATACAGACGGAAAACTATTTTTCCTTTGTCTGTATTTATAACTTAGAAAATGGAAAATACTGACAAACAGTGCGTTGCAGCCTCACTCCCGCGGTGGGTTACCTCACCACGCTCCTCTTACTAATCTACACAACTTAGGCCTCTTTAAGAAAACTGCTAAGGTAGAAGCACAAAGCAGCAGGTGGTAGTAGGTGTTGCATGTTAAAGGGGTGGGGGACGATGTAAGATAGCAAGCACTTGACCTTTAAAGTAGCACTGTGTTCATTCTAGTAATGTCTTATAGTCGATCACGAGGTGTTAATGGGTGCATTAGGAGGCTGGCTCACTGATAGAAATGTAGGCATCATCTAGAGGGGCCTGCTGGGGTCAGCATTAATAAGGTAGCTTGTGAATACAATCAGTTGCGGCAAGGCAGAGAGGGCTGTTAGCAGGTAGTGGTGTGCTCGACAGCAGGTGGCAGGCTTTGAGGAATTACAAAATTAACAAACTGCCAGTGTACAAACTTTATGGACACCCTGTTTAAAGACAACACAAAATGTTTTCTTTACACGTGGATTGCCTCTGTTTTTGTGCAATTAGCCATCTCCATCTAGAGGTGTGGATCGCAGTCTCTTTCCTTTATTGATGTTGCCCTTGCAAAAGTAATTTCCCAGGCTTCATGCGTTCTTCATTCATTTTCTAATCTTACTCATTACTGCTGCGCTTGCTCTCTGCATCACAAAGGGATAGAACAGGTTGCAGGTAACTTTCAGGAGAGATTTTGTACCACAGTGCGTGTTTGATGCCATCAGATTAACAACTATTTCAAACATTGCCAAAAGAGAGGCTACATTCAACATCACTCCCTCTTGGAATGTGCTGTTTAACGATACCTGCTTAATCTGCCTCAGACGTCAGTACAATAAATGCACACTTTTTGATTAAAATAGAATATTCTGTCTTCCAGTGTTTTCAATTTTGTTTGGGAACCTTCTAACTGCGTGCAGTCGTTACAATCTCTCCATAGCCCCTGTCGCATAAATGTGAAAAAATACTAGCTGCAGCATTGTCATTTGCTTGCGACAAAAATAAATGTTAATAAATACAGAAAAAATGACCGAAAAATAAATATGAATAAATACAGACGGAAATGGTAAAAAAATAAAACTGGGAACCCTAATTATATGCTATCTACTACATCTCTAAAAGGCACATCTAGCTTAAACTTCCATATGATTGCATCTTGCAGCAATTGCTTATCTCCAAAACCGCCAGCATCAGGCACTTCTTTGTATACCATTCATCAAAGCTTTTATGGAAGGGTTGAAAAGAATAATTCCACCACGTACATCACTAGTACTTTCCTGGAAGTTAAATGTCGATCTTACACGGCTAATGTCCACAAATTTTTTACATCTGCATTTGTGTCCTCTGCAGTTCCTCTCCTGCCAGGTAGCTTTCCTTGTTGCTATATTTTCTGTGAGAAGAGTTAGTGAAATTCATGCTCAAATCACAGGGTAGCCTTTTTTTCAAGTTTTACAGGATAAGGTTTGTCTTCGTACAACTCTAAAAATCCTCCCAAAGGTCATCTCTCCTTTCCACTTAAACCAAACACTTGATTTACCATTGTTCTTTCCTAACCCAGAGATTTTTACAGAGAGGGCTCTTCATACACTTGATGTTAAAAGAGCACTAATGTATTATATAGAAAGGATTAAGGGCCATATGTAGTAAAGCAATTACCCATAGACACAGAATGTGTAAAATCCTTTGATACATCTGGCCCTAAATCTTTTCGAGAGACAGCTTTTTGTACCTTTCTCAAATCCAGGCAAAGGTAACACCATCTCTAAAGCAGGAATTGCAAGATTGTGTACCTAAATTTAAATGTGTTATATAAAGGCAAAAAGATCTGTACCAATCATTCCAAGATCCCACTCTACAAGAAAGATATGTGCCTTGATGGCTTTCTTAGGAAACATACTCTTAATAGCCATTTGTAAGGAGGCTACTTGCTCAAATCCACACACTTTCACAAAACATTATTGTGTGGCTCTTCATGTCAAACAATAGGCTCTAGTAGGACAAACAGTCTTAGAACATTATTTCTTTTACACCATCTAATGCCTAGAGCCACCGTGAGAGGAATAATGCTTTACAGTCTATGCTTAGCATGTGTGTGTGCAGCCAACACATGCTACAAATGTAGTATGTTACTGTGAGGAGGAGCCCGCATTCACCCCCGTGGCCGATCCTCACCGGGACTCTTGGGACGCATTGCCGGCTGTTACGGCGGCTGTCACACCAGATGCACCAGATAGGCAAGGGTTAATTAACCCAACCTACTCTTCCCTGCAGGAACGCTCAGGGAAGAGCCACGACCAATGGGAGGAGTCCTGGGGAGGTAGAAAGGCGGATCTGGCGGATGAGGGGGGAGTATCCGGAAGACGCCAGAAGCAAGGAGGACGGAGCACGGAGACCAGATGAAAGGAACATGAAGACTCTTCAACAGGAGATGGCTGGCCTTGACGAGGACCAACACGAGACCAACACCAAACCTGAAGAGGACGAGGACGACGTCCCCGCAGAGGTCGAGGCTTGGTCAGAAGATTGGTGGACGCCCCCGGAGGACGCCTGTATGCCGCAGTAACTCCGGAGAGTTACGGCTTCCGCGAGACGTGGATCGGGCAGGGGGGTTGGGGGAGGGAGAGATAGTTGCTGGGGACACGGGGCACAGGGATTTACCTTGATTTTCTTTTGTGTGTTTTGGGAAGGAAAGCGTGCACACCCCTGAACACTTTCCGCCTTGGCTTCCTCGCTTCACCGACCCAGGGGTAGAGCGATTACCTCAATACTTAAACTCGTGGCCTGAAGTAAGGGACGAGTTTGCCCTTCTATGCTCAGTTTTCCCCTTAATTTGAGCACACCCTAGTCCCATCCTCTACCTCCTGTATTACCCTTAGTCAGAGTGCACCCAGTGTTCTCTACCAACTTGGTGATGGTACTCTTGTCCAGCTATAAGACTCCTTGACAGCATTACTTACCGCCTTTGTCTCTTTTCCTCCTACGGTACCCGTTGAACATCATCACCGCCCATCTGGAGAAGAAGACACCGACAGAGCTCTCAAGCAACACCCGAAATCCACGAAGTTTTCACCTGTGTTTACCTTTTGTGTTTGCATTGTGTTTTGAATAAATACACCAACATAGATTCACGCATAAGACCTCCTAGCTTCTTTTTCCGCCCGTCCCTCTCACAGTTACTTACCCTGTAACGGTCTACTCGTAGAGTGTAGTGCTGAAGATACACATGTGTCCTCCTACCTCCTCAACAGGTATAACATGGTGTCAAATGTACACATATGAATTATTACGTATACAAAACATCATGATACACGCATGTTCCACACCAAATTCTTTTTTTATTTGTTTTTATTGGTTTTTATAATTTTGTAAAAGTTGTATAAACTAAACAAATTAAAAACAGTCTGTATACATTTTTGTTATCCTCTGATACAGGTGTTCAATACAGTGTAGCATGGTTGTTAACAGTTTACAATTATATGTATAAGAAAAAGGTTACAGCTCAGCCATAAGTTAAGATAATACATAATGCAATATATTGCGAAGGAGAAAAAAACAAAGATAAATGGGGGGGGGGGGGAACAGAAGGATAAATTAGGTAACGAGGTCTGACAGAGAGCAGACACTGCTTGTGTGCGGACGCAAGTGTCGGCGGAGGAGAGCTGCGGTAGCCCTGAGAGCGAGAGCGAGAGCCTGCAAGCACCGGCACACACACCCGGTGCTGAAGCGATAAAAGACCGCGTGTGGCCCCTTGTGCCCCCCTTGCAGGTACCGCGAGTGGCGGCCGGGTGAGGTGGTTGCCGCGAGTGTTGCGAGTGGCGGCAGGGTGAGGTGGTTTGCCGCGAATGCTGCGAGTGGCGGCCGGGTGAGGCGGTTTGCCGCGAGTGCTGCAGTGAGCCACGGACTGTCTCCAGCAGCGAGAGTAACGGGCACCCTCCAGCAGTGGTGGCCGGGCGATACTATTCAGCAGTCGGCACCCGTTAGTCTGGACCTGGGAGCCTCCTTCCGCCAGCTCAACAGCTCCAGCTCCTGTTGCTTGATCCTCGAGCCGCCTGACTTTCTCTGTTCTGGCCAGATTTTCCTCTGTGGCCCCGGTACTCCACGTGCGGTCAAAGCTGATTCCTGCTCACTTTGTTTGGAGCTCCATGGTAGGGGCAATTTGAACTGTGAACTGTGATTAGCGGCCATAACTGTGAATAGCGGCCAGAGCCGCTTTTTGATTGTCTCAAGGCCAGATTTGTTTTTTTTTTCAATTGCCTCGCGGGCGCAGCAGCCTGAACCTTGTTGCGACCTGCGACCGTCTACCTCTACCTCCCTGCACCGCTACCAGAGCTATCTGCTTCCTGACGGCTGCTGCTCAAAGCCGATCGCCGCCATATCTCCGCCACGCAGTGGCGAGTTAGACGGGCTCTCTGCAGAGCAGACAGGCTTGGAGGTAAGCCGACGAGAGTGGCTGTTGTGACTGTGTGTGGTGGGGAGGGGGGAAAAGTCACACCCTTGCAAGGCACATGCTACAGGGAATGGAGCAAATAACAGTATTATATTCTGCAACTGTGCACTGCGGAGCGGGGAAAGGAGTTCTGAGTTTCACTGTTACTGAAAAACCGGGGGAGGACTTGATAACCAGCAGGGAAGAGTGAGTCAATAATTGCAAAAAAGGGGCAAACCTCTCAACTAACTGGAACTGATTGTGTCACAAACCATCAAGCTGTTATCTTACTGACTGTAGGGGACAGAAAGCCAGGATCTAAAAGGGCACCATGAGGTCAGGCCGTATTCGTGGCAATGTAACAGCTAAACGAGAGTCAAAAAAACGTAAACGAAAAACCAACATGTTGGAGGACGCAAGGGATGAGACTTCAGAAGAAGCTGGACAGGCAAACATGAAAAAAGTACTCTCATTGAAATAGAAAAACTAGCAGACAGAAACTCCTCTGTACTTGAAATGATTGGGCAACTATCACAACTGGAATCTAGCAACAAACCAACAATGAGGCAGTTTTCATACCAACCGAAAAGTTTTACGAAATTTAGCTTCTTAAAAAATGTGGGGGACGCCCTACTTTCAAATACAAAAGAGGTGCAAGGACTTCAATCACCTCTTCAACCTTTTCAAATAAAACAATCGTCATCGACCACAAAAGAGCGGACTACAACTGACAAAGGGGAAAGTCCAGACCAAAAAAGAGCCAACAACAGAGCAGTCAAAAGCTCTCTACAAACAACTTCAACCCCGCAATCCAATCAAACATGGATGACTTTTGAAAATATAGACAATACACAAATAGGTGAAGTCGAAATCATCCTAATTCACAGGCAACATGAAACTAACAAAGGGGCTGACGACTCACAAAAAAGAAAACAGGATAACCTTGAAAACAGCTTGGATCGGATCAGTGTCAATGGATCAAGTAAAAACAAAAACAGATTAGGTAACTGTGCAATAGCAATGACATCAAAAACGCACAGCCAAATAAGCTTGCTGGAAAAATCTCTGCTGATGTGTACTAACCCCAACCAAGAAAGGAACGGGGAAACACAGGAAAAAACAAGCAACTCAATTCTAATTGACGCAACATTAAATTCCCTATTAGAGTCATCTACTGGGGGGGGGATCCAAAGATAGGATCCTGGGACCAAACCTATCTGGGAAACTAGAATAAACAGAAATAGCCTCATACCTTGGAATGGAAGGATTAAACCTAACTGGGAAAACAGAAGGGACAGAAATCGTCACAGACCCCGGAACGGAGGACTGTGAAGGTATTATGGCTGCTTACAATGATGATAAAAGTGGGAGCGGGCTCAACTTCAAAATAAATGATAAAATATGTGAACACAAACAGGACTCACATGATGGAGGAAAAACAATTGAAATTCGAGATGAAACATCAAATCCTGTTAGTAAGGAGGAAATACAAAAAAACGCTACCCAGGATGCAGCATGGCAGTGCCTGCTAAAAACAGTCCAACTATTGGTAGAAGCCCTCCACTACCAGTCAGATAAGATGGACACTCAATTGACGCTCTTAGACACATTGGCGGTCTTTGTGGTCGCGATTGATGGGAAACTGGGAACACTAAACACATGACTACAAAACAAACATGATCAGGCTCAAAACAAGAGCCTGGGTTGTGGATGCGGCCCGATTATCGATAAACTTGCCACACTTCCATCAATGCTGAGTGACTTATGCACTTTAATAAAACCATCATCACAAGAAAAAGAGAGTCACCAGTGTAATGGACAAATATCTGGGGAAATAGACACGGACCCTCCAGAAACCCGTACTATGAACAAAACAGACCAAATACAAATTACAGCACCCCCCGCAACCACCGACAATGTCCACACTGAGATACCGGAGAATCAGATCCACAAGAACCGGAAAGGAGTGGCCAATGAAACCAGAATAGCGAACGACAAACTGCCTGTAGTTCAACTAAATGAGAGGGTTGACAACCATTTAAACGCAAAGCAAAGGCGGGCAAACAAACGCAAAGGCAGAAATCAAAAAATAATTCTAGATAGAGCGGGATTCAGCCACCTCTTTGGGTCAAGGCCCCAGTCCAATCAAAGTGGACCTAACAACATCAATATTGACGATGAAGAAGGAAAGAGCTCTAAAGACATCGACGACACAGAAGGAAGAGAAGATCCTCACCAAGAAATAACTAATATACCGTCTCCACCAAGTCTGGAAAATAGTACAAAGCAACAATATTCAGCTCGAAGTGAGCGAGTCGGCTTAATCATCAACTCCACAAGGAATCCTAATGAAAACAGTGGAATATTGCATGGGAGTGAAAGCGCCCTGCACTCTCTAACCAAAACAATGCGGAGAGTCATGGAAGAGTTTGATGGCAACACACCGGCACTAAGTAGACAAACAGCTATATCTACGCATATAAGGGCAACTCCAAGTACGGACACTAAGGAACGTACAAGTGGTGGGGGATCAGAACCATCCATCCTCGGACAAAGGGACGGGAACCAAACAACAAACATAGGAGGGCAACAGAACTCACACCTTGAAGGGAACATCAGGGTGGAACCTTCCATACACCAAGCACTAACGAGAGAAGTGCAAGAACAGGGATTAGGACATGGAGGAAACTCTGAATATAAAAAGAACAGGAAGTTGGAAGATAATAGAGACACAACAGCAAATATTGTATGGTTTATCCCTGACTACATCTCGAAAGGAAGGCATGACATACTGAATAGAGGGAACATCCTACGGCTGTTATCTCATATTCCTTCTCTGGCAAGCGTGACTACTCACGATCTAGTTTCCATCGAATTTATGGCAGAATTAGGCTCGAAGGTGGAAAAAAACAAAGGCAACATAGGCCGCTGCTTCAGTTACACAGAACATACTGGCCGAGAGCCAAACCTTTAAGAACACGGGAATCTCAACTGCCCCCTTTACAAAACCAAGATACCCCGACCTTCTAATCCCTTCAGGAAGAGTAGGAGCGCAGAACTGCGGTAATAGATCTGGAATGTCGGTACTCCGAGGCGCAATAGGGAAAACCGGACTAAGAATTACAGAAGATCTGGAAGCAAGGGGACATGCCTCAGATGGCGCAACAACAGGTCCATTTGACCTAAGATGGATCGCCAGAACAATTAATAATCAAGCAAAATGACCAACAACGAATCCCCGCACACCGAGCGGACAAAACAACTACAGAATATGCTCATGGAATGACAATGGCCTTGCTTCCAAAATGAATAATCAAGAATTTGTCAGCTACATAAGATCGTTCGATATTATGACCTTTCAAGAGACCTGGCAAGAAGAACCTCCGCATCTGCTTGGCTTTCGACGTTTCTTTACAAGCGCGGTGAGAGTTGCAAAATACGATCATCTTCAAGGGGGCCTTGTGACTTATGTTTCGGTGACCTGTGTCCACGAGATCAAGGAACGTGGACCGCCCACTCCCAACTTAGTGATTCTAAATCTTCTTACTGCGGAACAAGGCAAGAGGGGCGCAAATGTAATCTTAATCAACGCTTACGTTCATCCAAAAAGGAAAGCTAAGGTAATAAAAGAAATAGGTAATTTCCTAGAGGAAACCTTAATTAAAACATTGACTATGGACGTCGTGCTCACTGGCGATTTTAATCTTAATTTGATGGGGAATACAACAGACGACGAGAATCACCTACAAAATATAGCCTGGAATATACCACATCAAGCTACCTCAGAAACAACTAAATATACTAAATTAGATAAGCAGGCATTAGAGAACCTTGAGTCCTATAACATTAGAGTCCTAAATGGAAGACTCCTTGGAGACCCACCACCAGCATGCACGTTTCATTCATCAAGGTTTAGCAAAATCTTTGATTATACGTTCATGTCACTATCTCTCTTTCACTATGCCTCCTCTTTCCAAATAGGGGAAAAGACCGACAGTGATCATTGCCCTCAGGAAATCACATTGAACATCTACAAGCCTAAATTTGAGCAGTCTCTGCTCCCTTCTGACTCAGTTTATACTGTCAATTATAAAAGGATAACATTTTTTGCAGCTAATGAGAAAAGCTTGCATGATATGGCAAAACTGCATTTTGAGGGAAGAATCGGAGATAATGAAGTTGAGAAATGGGAGTGTTTTACAACAAAAATGGCAGGTTATTCCATAACACCGAAACTCCAAACAGGACGGACTGGAAAAAATATGACCCCGTTTACAAAGAAACACCAAGTAAAGATTAAACACACAAAGAAATGTATCTACCAAATAATGCGCCAACTTAGGTACTCCCCAAGAGACACGGTGAAACATGACCGCCTAAGGACACTGAAGGCTTCCTTGAAAAAAAACAAAGTGGGAAGCTAACAAAGAAATGGAGGACAGCTTATGGGCAAAACTACATACTGACATAAAAAATAATGATGGGGCAAAATTTTGGAAATCAATCAACTCCTTTCTAAATCCTGTTCATGATGGAGTATCCTCCAACATTAGCGAAGCAGCATGGGCAATATATCTCCAAGATCACTTCACACAACTAAGGGCCTCCGATTTTGGGATAGGAAATGAGGATAACAAATCAACAACAGCGCGTGAAACTCTTTATACACAAGAAGGTGGCAATACAATCACGAATACAGGAGACGCAAACCTACAAAATACAATCGTGCACCAAATCAAAAAGGGAAGGGGCGCCAGGCCCGAACGGCATTCCGCCCATTCTTTATAAACGGAGTGAAAGGGACTGGGCTGGAGCACAAGAGCCACTATTCAAGGAAATAATGCAGTTTAACATATTACCTGCCTCCTGGAAGGGCTCGATTATTTCCCCAATATACAAATCAGGGATAAATCACGACCAAGTAGCTACAGACTGATCGCCCTCATGGACAACGAGGCCAAGTACTTTGCCGGGATCCTCTTGGAAGAGTTGAAGGCCTGGGCTGCAGAAAATCCCTTAATCCCTGCAAATCAAACAGGCTTTGCCAAAACTGTTGGGACAACAACGAACATTTTGACAATGGGCTTGTTAATTGATAAAGCCAAAACCAACAAAATGCCAATTCACCTCTGCTTTATCGATTATAAGGCAGCCTTCAACCATATTAACTGGAATCTCCTGTGGTCCAAATTGAATAAATGGGGGATCCCGAGACCCTTGCTAGACCTACTGATTAACATGCATAGTGACACATGGATACAGGTGAAACTTGGTGATGGATCTCTTTTGTCCAGACGCATCTCAACCTACAAGGGCCTAAAACAGGGATGCGTTTTGGCTCCAACCCTTTTTAACTTGTTCCTAGGAGATCTACCCCGACTCTAAATAATTGTAATTCCCATGCACTGAAACTAGGAGGCCAAATACTACCATAATTACTATATGCGGACGACATAGTGTTAATCAGTCAAACAAAAATAGGACTGCAAAATCTTGTGGATGCAACTCGGTTGTACTCAGATGGTAACCAACTGACGATAAATGTACAGAAGACACAAACTATGTCAATTAATAAAAAAGGGAAAACAAACTATGGCTGGTTTTGGAACAAAAACCGCATCGAAGACACAACAGTGTATAAGTACCTGGGAGTCAAAATCGACAACAGCGGCCAGTTTTCAATTCAGAAAGCAAGCATTAGAGGAAAAGGCATTGCGATATCGACTTCTCCCAAAAAACTAAATAGCAAACTTGTTAGTCCATCTCTTCTGCCTCTGGCACAAGTTATAAGAGCTAAACTGCTGCCCACGATCACTTATGGGAGTGAAGTACAGAGAGGAAGGGATGCGGCGACTCTAGACAGAACTGTGGCAGCGGCATATAGAACTATATTCAGTTTGCCAAAACAAACCTCTCCGGCCCAACTTAGGCTGGAATTTGGAGTACAGAAACAGTCCCTGGCAAGACAAGGCGCATATGTAATTACTTGGGATAATATACGGAAGGCAAACAAAGGAACCCTAAATAGCTACTTATGGGAAGAATTAGAATTGAATCCGGCATCGCCAGCCGCCAGATATTTGTAAAACAGCCTAGTGAATCTGGGGTTACAAGAGCTGTGGAACACCCCTACTAATCATACTACGATTAAAAAATTAGTAAAGAAAACAATAAAACACCTCTCATGGATTGAAGACAAAGCGTGTGTTGCAAAGAGGTCACATGGGTGGATTATCCTGAACTCCTATTCTAAGCAAGGCCAGCAGAGTTATCTTGACCTCGGGTACACACGTTATATAAAACTGAAGTTCCTCAAATACAGACTGGGCACGTTACCTTGCGCACGCCATCTCCCAAAGTGGCTAAGGGTCAACGGGGGTACCCTCTGTCGTTTATGCGGTATGGCGCCGGAAGATATGGAACATCTGCTGTGCTCCTGTGAGAAGTTGTTGGTGGAACGGAAACAGTTGTTGAAACATAATTTTATCCAGAGTGGAATACGCTCACGAAGACAGGCAGTTCTTGCCTGCTTTGCACCCAATGACCCACAGTTTAACTGCAGTCTGGTGAAGTACTTGATGAAGGTTGAAACAAAGATGCAGAAAACTGACCCTCCGTCATGCTTTCAGAGGTTACTAATCAAAGCAGAATCCCTTACTGGCAGCCTATAAAGATTGACACTAAGGATAACGGAAATAAAGAGAACACTGGAATTTGTTACCTCGCATAAACTACAGAGGACATTTAGAACAACATGAATATTATTTTTACTCTTACTAGCTGTTCCGCGCCCTTGCTCGAGCGCTTCGCGTGTGGGTAGGTTGACAGCCAGGGTCTGCACTGCAAACAGGGTACCTTCCCTATTGTGCTGCCCCACGGGAACAGACTGCGAGGCCCATTAGGGACTTCTAGTAGGGTTATCCCTTCACTGCAGAACCTCCCGGTATGCCCCTTTACAGACCCTGAGAGGTTGTATCGCTTCTTTTTCATTTTTCACTTACATATCATTCACTGTGTAGTACTTATTGTTGTAGGTCCTGAAGAATTGCACTATTAAGCAAGAAACATGTCGACCTTATCAGAGGGTTGAGTTAGTTCCCCTGTGCCAACTACAGCATCTATCTCCCCTCCCACCTTTTTAACCAAGGGAATCAGTCACACCAATAAAAATCTTTGTGAACTGACTCACCTTTTTTAAATTCACACTAACCACTAGACTACACCCCTATTTTCTCCCCCTCACATGCACTCAACCGTTGGCTTGAACTAAAGATCTCCGACAAAGAGCGCCCTTGTGGCGCCCGACAGGCATTGCAGCGCCAGCCTGTCGAGGAGCAAGAGGCCAATGATGAAGCATGACATCTAGCTCGCTGGGTGTGTGAGGCCTCTGAGTTCTAACAAGGGAGCTCCTGCTCCCTGACTCTACCCTCTTTAGGGTACACACTCCCTGTTCTTCTCCCTTCCCCCCCTCTTTTAGCGCCCCTGGGGAACTTTGTACTTTTTTGTGCTACAGCCTATAAAGATTGACACTAAGGATAACGGAAATAAAGAGAACACTGGAATTTGTTACCTCGCATAAACTACAGAGGACATTTAGAACAACATGAATATTATTTTTACTCTTACTACATATATTAATTTTTCACGAACTTTTGTTAGGATTTTTAAATTTAGACTACATATTTTATGTGAAAGTAATTTTATTCAACTGATGAAAAATGTATTGTGTGCATCTTAGTGTTTTTAAGGATGAATTGCAATGGTTTTAATTAACTATGCTAATAAACTATTACGTACTTACTTACTTAGGTAACGAGGTCTCAACCAGCTCATACATATGGAATTATGTTTAACAGTAGTACACTCTATTAGTCTAACTTGCATGAGTTTAAAAGGAAAGGGTATAACTTCAGAGCATTAAAGAACTGCTGACTTAGTGACGGATTTTAGAATAGGTATAAACATTGTCATCTGCGTGGTCACAGTAAGAGTTAAGATTTCAAGGAGTAGTAATAATTAAGTATGCTGCATCCATGCACTAATGTGTCTGGGTGGGTGTTATCAGTGGGACAGTGTCGTCATTAGCGTGTACTGCCATGTCAAGTGTTGCGTCCTGATCCTGCTCTGCTGCACGAAAATCTAATAATATTGCGTCCCATGCTGGCGCTAATAGTTGCTTACGTATCCCTATCGCATCTTTGCAATGAAGTGCAAAACCCTCTCCCTGTGATCCCAACATAACAGAGAGCGATGCCAGGCCCTGGCCACTGGAGGCTCAGGAGACTTCCAACGGCATGTAAGGAACCGTTTAGCTACTATGAGGCCTAGGTCAATGTATCTTGATGTTACTTTGTGTCTCTTATACCTATGATAAAGACCCAGGATACACACCTTCCAATTCCAGTCTAGTGCCCGCTCTGTGCACAATGCCAGTCTCCTAATAACTTCGTCCCAGTATGGCTGTATAGCAGTGCAGGACCACAGCACATGTAAAAGATCGGCCCCCAATTCGTTACATCTGGCACACTTGGCATCTGTAGGATTAAACATTCTATTGATTTTCGCAGGTGTAAGGTAAGCTCTGTGGAGTATATAGTACTGGATGAGCCTAAAGCATGCTTTATGGGGAATTTGCATGGGGCTTTCAAGTATGTGGCTCCATTCATGGTCTGTGACCTGCAATTGGAGGTTCGCATCCCAATGGGCACGCAAAGAAAGCAGTGGGGGCCCTGCGTGGGCTCTTAGTGATTCCGCAAACCATTTGGTGACATGGTTACCAGTTTCAAGTTCATGTGGATATTGTATAGTAAGATGCGTATCTGGCTCCTTAAGTGCGCTTCCCCACTGTGTGGTGAGCGTGCGAGTCACCACGGCATGCAGTAGGAACTGACCGCGTGGTAGGCCAGTACTTTCAGCCAGGTCTTCTAAGAGGATAAGCTGCCCATCATTAAATAACTTTCCCGCAGTTAGTATGCTCACTTACTCCCATTGCATGAGCTCCGCGTTAGATACCGCTCGTTGCCTTTTAGGGGTACCTAGTATAGAAAGAGAGGGCACATATGGTACCAAGTGGCGTGTCAGGCGAAGGCAGCGGCGATAGCATTGATAAGCTATCTTCAGCGATAATTGCATAGGCGGGCTCCCTTTCCTGTTAGGGTGAAAAAGTGCCACTATTTGAGGCTGAGTATTGCGGGTGCCTGTGTTGCCATGTCTCCAAGGTTGTGGGCACTGAGCCAGAATGCCACCCATTGAATTTATGCTGCTAAGTAGTAGTCTTCCATATTGGGTAGTGACAGGCCTCCCTGCGTGGTTGACAGGTACATTTTAACCATTGCTACCCTGCTACGTGAATCATGCTAGATAAAGTGCTGTATATCGGACTCCAAATCCTTGAACATAGGAGGTAGAAGATAAAGTGGCAAGTTAGTGAAATGATAGAGTAATCGTGGCAATACCACCATTATTATTAAAGCGAATCGCCCCATAACTGCTAGGGGTAAGGTTTGCCAGAAGGACATTTGTTCCCATACTGCTGTGATGGCACGTGTCAGATTGCCTTCCAGGAGGTCCTGTTGCTCGCGGTATATATATATGGACTCCGGGATATCGGAACGCTATCATTTGCCAGTGCACTGGCTTACCATTAATAACTAAACGTGGTCCTGTACAGACTCCACGAAGGAAGAGGCATAATTTATCCCAATTCACTTATGCATGTTCCACACCAATAACTGTCTTCGATAACTCCATCCTCACTTGCCAACATGGCATTGGAAAAAATAAACAATCTAACATTGGAGCTGGTGGACATGCACATTCTCTTGAAGAGGAGGAGATACGACTTAACGTCCGCAATATAAAGTCTTCTTTGAGAAAAACAAGTAGTAAAGTCCGAACCCAACACTAGATGGCAGTAGTGTGCATAGCATGTAAATCTACAGCACAACATGCTATGTATAGATGCTTACATGGTAAGTAACATACTCCTTATAGATTTTCTGAAGTTAAACACAATGGAGAACTGGAAAGACAAGAAATTAAATGTTCCTTTTATGTTTGGACTGTTTTACCTGCAAGTATTGATTATTATTCCTCCTGGGCCATGAAGCACTATACCATAGCCTTGAAATAAGTTAATTAACACATCTATATATATATATATATCAGCTTTATTCTGTTCACTTTACCTTTGACTTCCTAAATATCAGCTGTAGAGTCTTCAACTGATCCAAAACATGGCTGCAAGACGCTGACAGGGTCCCTCTTATTGGTCTGATTTCACAACACCTTAGCCAATTGCACTGGCTGTCAATTAATAATTGTATTACGTTAAAATGTCTCTGCAGTTGCCATAATGTCACGTATGGCCTAAGTCTTGAATTCATGTGCAATTTAATTATCCTTTATAAATCAACTCATCTTTTCACAGAAGCTGCTTGTCTTCTTGTTACCCCTGGAGCAGGCTTCTCCAAGGAGTAGCTCGTGAGCTACTTGTAGCTCTCCAGCTACCTGTAAGTAGCTGTCCTATGTGCAGCCCAGCATACTGAGTTAGAAACTTTTGCTTGGGTGAAGTTATATATGTATTCCTAATTGAAACATACACTGTCAGAAAATATAAGCAGATGTTTAGAGAAAAATGGTTGCATTTCCGAAATGTATTTATAGCTGATATTTAAGGGCTAAATAGTGTGGTTTTGGGGGCTTATTCTGATATTACCTTGGGGCCAGTGGCATTACAGCTATGGCTTTTTATGTGTTACCTGTGTAAAGGCATTCCAAATCGACAAAGCTGTTTTAGATTTTTGACAAAATAGTGGTTCAGCACCCAATTTCAAAATTTGGTAATGAAGCGTAATAAGACATATGTCTTTTGTACATTATTTTCAACCTCAAACAATATTCATAGCTATTATCGTTAAGTCACAACAAACGCATATGAAGATGGTTTCTTCTTTCAGTAAGTCTTCATTCATCTTTTTTCTTTAAAATCACTTCAATTGAACAGTAGCCACCGCATTTCGTCTGACAGGGACTTCTTCAGGGCTCAGTTCATACATTAGCATCATTTGTCCGTCTGAGTCCGGCGAATTTTAAAAATTGTGTGTCATATGTCAGATTCAGATTCAAAATGCTTTATTCGGTATATATAAGTATATGACCATATAGCAACAAAACATCAGAACATAAAATAATACATATACAAAATATATATTCAACCCATGGGTATCAACATCAATTCCTAAAGCTTTGAATGCAAATACATCATAAAGTGCAAATTTGCAATAAAGTGACACATGCTAACAATTGATAAAATGTATGTGCAAAATGTGCTTTCAGAAAGTGCATTAATCTTCTTTTAGTTTATGTACAAGGCTAGCAATAATAAAGTGCATAGAACATGGAACGCAGGTTCAAAAGATTAAAATCCTAAATCGCTGTTACAACAATGCACCCAGAATAAAATAGACTTAAAACATAGATCTAAAATTTCATAGTATCGCTAGTGCAAATGCATAATAAGGTGCAATTTTATCTTTATGAAATATGTGTAAAATTTGCAATAAAGTGACACGTGCTAGTGATTAATAGAAATATGTGCAAGATTAGCGTTCAGGAGGTGCAATTGTCATCTTCCAATTAATGTGCAAAGCTAGCAAGGATAAAATACATGGGAATTGGAACACTGGGTAGAAAAAAAAAAGATACAGGTTCACTGTTGCGATAATGCGCCCGGAATCAAATAAACTTAAAACGCAAAGCTAAAATTCATACTATAACCTATGCATTAGACACATAATATATATACACAGTGGTTATTGTTGACTATCCCTATTATATTTATATATACGGCTTTTAATTCAGTTTGTTCATAGAATCATTGATTTCCGTACAGATATACATTTTAAAATATATGTTGCTATGCAGAAACATATATCTGGACTCTGCAGGTTAAACATTACCTGCATGGCTGTCTTAGTGCATCGTAATTTATTAGATAAAAAGATGGGTTTTAAATAAAATTTCCTCATTGGAGTATAAAATTTACAAAACAACATAAAATGACAGCTACTCTGTTTAGATGTCCCGTCGCAAGGACAGGGGGAAGTGCTATGCTGGTTATCAGAGGGAATGCCACTACATGATGTACAATGCCCAGGCGAAAGCGAGTCAGCAAAAAACGGTGTGAGCTTTTCGTAACTGATGTTAAATATGATTGAAAGCCTTCGCTAACGCTATACTCTTGGTAAAAGGTAAAAGTTTTTTGTTTTGAGCATTCAATAGATCTAATATTTTCCAAATGTTTTAGGAAGGATACTGCAAGCTCTTTTTTTGATATACAGGCCACCGATTCAGGTTCATGAAAACCCTCAATTTCATAAAGTGTTTTATACCAATATTTGATATGGCCAAGCCATGGTATACGTGAACAGTGGTCGAGCCTTCAACAGTCAGTTATCACATCCTGGGTAAATTTGGTTTCTGTTTTTGACCAAATTGATCGCCATAGGGCCAATGGGCGCAAGGATGTTAAGTCCTTGACATGTTTTAGGCCCACTTCCCTATGGATTATTACAGAAGAAGCCGAAGCCGGGGCACATAGCAAACGTTTCAGAAATGAGTTCTCTTCCATCTGAATTAGGTTGCCACTTTGGATATTGTAACCCCAGACGCCAGCCCCGTATAAGGCTGATGACAGACACCTTGAAATATAGATCGACACCATCTCCTTTATTCTCCGTCCCCCTAGTTTAGCAGCAAATCTAAAAATACTACTTGTGTTCCTAACCATTTTAAAACGTACACTTTCCTGTTCGCTGCCCCACTTTCCATCCCCTGAAAATGTAATGCCAAGGTAACAGAACCTTTTGACGATTTCTAATTGATCCCCCTCTAAAAAAAAGGTCTTGTTTTTCCTAATCTTCTTCCCACAGGACATTATGAATGTTTTTCCTTTATTTATTATAAAATTCCTGCTATTTATGAAGGTCTGAAATTTATTAATAAGGCATTGCAGACCATTTTGGGTACGGGACAGGAGGACAGCGTCGTCTGCGTGCAACAATATCAGGATAGGGTTGCTGTTAATAGTAGGTGCATCGTCTGGGATTAATCTGAGGGTTTGGTCAAACTGGTTTATATATAAAGAAAATACAAGGGGTGCCAAAACACATCCTTGCCGAATACCTCTATTGATCTTAAAAAAGGGGGTACATTCACCAGCTGGACCAAATCTAACTTTACTAGATACAATGAGCTCGAGGTTTACGCACTGCTCCATCGTTCCCAGCCCACTTCTGAATCCGTACTGCACTGGGGATAAGATGTCATTGTCTTCAACCCAAGTTTCTAATCTCTCTAAGAGAACTCTACTGAGAACCTTAATTGACGAGTCCAGAGGGGAGATGGTACGATAATTGCATGCCTCTGACCTCGAGCCTTTCTTAAATAGGGGAACAATGATCGACTGACCCCATGTCAGTGGTAACCTGTTTTCGACAGCAGCATTGAATAAACGTGTCAGAATGGGTGCCCATAGGTCCATTACGTGCTTGTAGAGGTCCACATGTACCCCGTCGGGGCCCGGGGCTTTACCGCCCTTGCTTTTTCTGAGTCCCTCTTGTACCTCATCCAAGCTGATATTTAACTGAATTCTCTGCCATTTCGATTAATTTTCTTTAAATATGTCTAAAATTAACCCATCTGAATAAAAAATCTTAGAAAAATGGACTATCCAGGCGCTACAACTTACATGGGAGGTTAGTTCGGGAATATTTTCATTTTAAAAAAAAGGGCAATTAACTGTTTCCCAGAACAACTTGTGATTTTTGGTAGATGCCGCCATATCCAGGTTAGACCATGCCTCGTCTTGTAGCTCCTTTTTTCGCCTAGCTAGCGAGGTCTTATAGTTGTGGCGCTCTGCCCTGATTTTTATTATATCTTTGGGCTTGGCATCTAGGGACATTTTTAGTTTAGTTAATGCCAAGGCACAGTTTTTATCAAACCAGACCACCTTAGTTTTTCTTGTCCTCCGGCTCCTAGCAGTCAATAACCCCTCAATTACCACATTTATTTTTATAAAATTAATGATAAGACTAGCAGGAGTCACCACAATACCTAAACAGTAGTTTATTTCTACAGCACATTTATAGTGAACATCCATTAGAAGTTGGTCGGGGTTCGTGTTAGCCCATTTTATTCTCATGCAATTCGGTCTTTCAGCTGAAATCCCTTGAATATATCTCCCATCCGAATTGGTTTTACACCCCCAGCCGTATAGTGTGAGTGAGATGCTGTTATGGTCACTCACAGTTTGTTCAACCACCCATAAATTAGAGTAGGCCGAGCCACCGGACACGAGGACATGATCGACGTTGGAATGAGCATCCCTTCCTTTAAATGATGGACATTCCTTATTATCGCTGTTTTTTTGTGCAATCCATCAACTCCAAATCCATTTTCGCGACTAAGTTGTTTAAAGCATACGGTATGAGGGAAATGATTATATGGAGTGCCGACACTACTGTCTTGCTCACCTAGATGACCACAGATCCCCTTTTGTGCATGTTTACAGGCTTGTATATTAAAATCGCCTGCCCACACGATGACTGGTGGGTCTCTAGATTGTAATAAGGTTCCTTCTATTTCCCTCCCTATGTCTTGTATTATCGATTCCCGGTTAGCTCCCAGCATATTATTGTAGAAATTTGTTATAACCAGGTCCCTACCTTTTCCATGTTCTAAACGCAATATCTGTGCGTACGGGGCAACCTCAGAACAACTCCCAAATTTAAACTCAGTAAGCTTGGTTGATACCAAGATTAAAAGCCCGCCCTTTGCCCTACCTGCTACGGATGTTACTGCAGCTATATGATATGATATATACCCCTCCACATGAATTTGATCTCTAATCCATGTCTCTTGGAGACAAATAATGTCATACCCTTGGTTAATAAAGTTCTTCCAGAATGGGGTGGTAAGTTTTCCGGCAATTCCGGCAATATTCCAAGTGGTGATGTTAAGACCCACATCGTTAGTATTATTTGGAATAATGTGGGGTTGGACTATTACTGAGCTATCTATTAAGCAAACATCTGTAGCTGGAATTATGTCATGTTGGACTGTCATTACAGATGAATGCATGCCACCTCTCACAGCTTCTTCCTCACTATCCATGGCCTCTTTAGTTAATTCAGCCACCTCGAGGTCAATACCAAATGTAGACAAAGACTCCTTGGGAGGTGCTAAACGTCCTCGAAAGGCCTTTCCCATACTATCATTTATTCCGATATCTACATGTGAGAATTCAGGTTGCTCGCTAAGTCAATCTATCTCGTCTAACGAGTCAAATACCTGAAATCTATTGTAGATAGTAATTGGGAAGTTATCTCTGAACATAGGTGAGGTAGTGAAGTTATGGGCTATGTTGTGGTAGTTAACTCTGGGGTGATCAATCATTCGTACTTTATGTTGCTTGCCTGACTGGCCCCTATAAAAAGAATCTAGCGGGAGTAGAGTGGTATTATATTCCCAATTAGAGGGCAATGGCGCATTTAAAATTGACTCCCTGGCCCATTCTGGTGTTCTGAAATTGATAACGAAACAATCGGCGTCAATTTCCTTATTACTGGGGCCTATCCAGCCCACTCTCTGAACCATTACTATCTGGTTCGCCCCATGCATGGGAAAACTAAAGTTTCTAGAGAGCCAGTGTGATGTCTTGTTTTTAAGCGTTGCTTGATTTTTAAATTGGGTGGGCTTTAATTTTGGTATGTTAGCAAGGATTGCTACATAGGCACTGCTTTCAGGGGGTAGATTTATAACCGCAGGAATGATGTTATATATTTTTTGCATAGGCCTTGACGTTCTTGAGTTAATAGGTTCTGGGCTGACTTTTTTGAGCTTTTCTGCAGTGACTGATTGCCCCGTAGTTACAGTACGGCCATTAGGTGCTGCATTTTCCAGGGTAATGACTGGTCTATTTGGTGTGGTATGATTTTTAACTCTCAGTCCACCAATAGCCGGTTTGTTTGGGGGGTTGTCCTTTGCGGCAATTTCCTGGGCTGGCTGGCTGTATTCATATTTTCAAGCATATCTCAATGGGCTATACCTAGCTTTTCTAGGTTCCCTACCTTGTCTACTAAAACCTTTAATCTTTCCACTATTGGTAAGGTAAGTGACTTAATTAACTGCTCGAGTTGAGTCATAAGGTCAGCTACAATTAGGGATGCTGTTTCCTGTTGGGTAGTGCACCTCTCTTCATCGGGCTGCAAGTCAGAACTATTTGGTGTCTTACTCTTGTCGCCCTTTTGTTTTAAGAAAAGGGGTAATATTTTCTTCTGTCTACCCCTTGGTTTCCCCCGAAATGTATGTGCAATCAACTATTTTCTATTGGGTGCAAGTTTACCTTTAGAGCCTCTGCCACCTGTATTTTGAGTGGTATTCACATTATCTATCTTATCTACTAAATTAGTATTGACATTACTGCATTCATTCAACCTCCCCAGATCATCAGATACATTGATTAAAATAGGGGACTCCTCCTCTGTTCGCATATTGGGAGTTACTGACAATCTGTTTTCTCGACATGAAAAGTCAATGGGGGGTGATTGTTGTGCTATACTAACGCAGTTATGATCTTTCCCTGGAAAGTCTGCATATGATTCCATTAGGATAGAGTCCTGAGAATACGCTGTAGTTACAGATGTATTTACATGAGTATTCCCATCATGGGTGGATAGATTTGACAGACACAAGCTTGTTGGTAGTGACATCCGTCTTTCAGTACTTTCTATTGCTGTAACAACGACCCCAATAGTTTTTTGTAGCATTCTATCTATCGCCGTCAAGCTTTGTAATGGGGTGATAGCTAGTTCTTTTTTCCTTGATGTTGAGCGTGTTGACATAGGGGTATTTACACCCATTTTAGACTTTGTCGCCAATAATATAGGTGTAGTACAATCAGCTATGTGTAATTTGATGTTGATCAATACAGTTTACCTGGTGGAGAATGTCCCGAATGATGGAACCAAGAGTAGTGGCCCTGCCCTGCCTCCTCCTGCCCCGGACGGCCACAGACGGCCCGCCCTCTGCCCGGGCTCCGCCCCCCGGCGCGTCCCTCGGGCGTCTTCGCGGGACGAGATAGCACGCTGATCTTTAAGCGCCTCCTGGCGCAGGATGATGGCAACAGTGGCGGCGTCCTGGGTTGGGGCTGCTGGGAAACATAGTCTTGCCCAGCGGAGCAAAGCCCAGCCAGACAGGAGAGCAGTGGGAGTAGGTCACTCGACGGAGCGAAGCCCGGCCGCTACACCCAACAAGTAAGGTAAGCCTCAAACGCCTCAGCGGAGCAAAGCCCGGCCGGCGTGAGACCCTCTCAGAGCAGCACAGGGTCCTTGAGAGCACGCTGATCTTTAAGCGCCTCCTGGCGCAGGATGATGGCAACAGTGGCGGCGTCCTTGGTTGGGGCTGCTGGGAAACGTAGTCCTGCCCAGCGGAGCAAAGCCCCGGCCAGACAGGAGAGCAGTGGGAGTAGGTCGCTCGGCGGAGCGAAGCCCGGCCAAGCCCGGCCGGCGTGAGACCCTCTCAGAGCAGCACAGGGTCCTCGAGAGCACGCTGATCTTTAAGCACCTCCTGGCGCAGGATGATGGCAACAGCGGCGGCGTCCTGGGTTGGGGCTAGTGCGAAACGTAGTCCTGCTCAGCGGAGCAAAGCCCGGCCAGACAGGAGAGCAGTGGGAGTAGGTCGCTCGGCGGAGCGAAGCCCGGCCGCTACACCCAACAAGTAAGGTAAGCCTCAAACGCCTCAGCGGAGCAAAGCCCGGCCAGCGTGAGACCCTCTCAGTGATATGTCATAGTTTGGAGTACATTTGCTCCTTCAGTGTAACCGCATGGCGTCTGCTTCAAATGGACTTAACGATAATAGCTATGAATAATGTTTGAAATTGAAAATTATGTACAATAGACATGTCTTATCTCGCTTCATTACCAAATTTTGAAATTGGGTGCTGAACCACTATTTTGTCAGTTTATCTTGGAAATTAATTTCCATTCAGGAGTGTAGAAGGGTTGCACTCCGGGTTCGTTGCACCACTGAGATTAATCTTACCGTTTCAACATTGTGTTGGCGAGTTGAGGACGTCAGTGCCTTGACCCTATGTTTTTGTAAGCTTTTTTTACAATCTTGTTCACAACCCTGCCCTATGCACGGAGTCGATCGCTACTGGTAATTGTTGTGAGGTTATTTCACGCTTCTCTTCTTTCTTCACCCCTTTCCTGCTGTTTAGCCTAGTGATGTGTGGAATGTGATGACTGCATAGAATGTTGGGTGCATGGGGTTAGGCAGTTGGTGTCAGCAGGCTGAGCAGTAAGGATATACTGCTCTTGGTGGGGCATACTTCATAGCCTTTTTACCATCTTGGCTCTATCTAAGCTTCCTGTAACTTACCTACAAATAAAGTTACTACTTGGAATCAACTACCTGACTTCTTGAAGATTCTTACTTTGTAACAGTAATCTTGCATAGGGTGGGCACTAACATAAGTTTGCCTACAACACTATTTAAAAATAGTAGCTCAGGATGATTTTCATTTAACATAGGTAGCTCCTATTACACAAAAGGATGGAGACTCCTGCCCTAAAGTTTGCCAGTGCAGAACTGGTGGACGGCAATTCTCTTGTGGCGACGATATTGCCTGGAACACTCTTCCTTTCCATAAATGCCTCACTTCTCACTGTTTAGCTTACAGGAAAACGCTTAAAACTTTTTTCTTTGCAAACTAATACTTTGGTTCTAAGTACTGCTGTATTTAGCACCAGTATGCCATTGGGTAGTTGTGTGCTTAATAAACCTGACTTGACATCCTTGCATATCATGTAGTTTTTTTTGTCATCTGATTGTGTTTTTTTTTTTTCAGAAACAAGATTTTCTTAAAGCCAAGAAGTACGTTGAGTTCCTGATGGTGACTGATACGTCCCTTGTGAGTATCTAGGTGTATAGTATGAAATATAACACATTAGTAATACATTACATGCGATACGATTGTCTGGGGACTTTGCTGCTTTCAGGTTCATGTGCAAAATTCAGCCTCCCATAATTGTCCTTGCCCAAGGTGGGCAAAAGTTGCCTAGCAAACAAGACTCAATATATAGTAAGTATTATGTATATGTTAGGGAAAGGCCACTGCCACGAAATGCAAAATAAAAGCCTAAATGATGTGAATATGACTGTGCATTTATATATAATGATTTGCACTGAAAAAACACAGTTAAAAAAGTTCTGTTTGAGTTAAAGGCTCAAAAGTCAAAACAACCAAAATTCTACAGTTACGTTTAGCAACTCCAACACGGTTGACTGCCATACTTATGTCAAGTTACTTGTTTTTTGTATCTGTGCTATTCCCAAATATGTGTCATGTTCATGGCATTCTCTTTTTATCTGTGTTATTTTCAGTAAATCTCACTTTTTCCCCATATCTTGTGCTTATTTTACAGCCCATGCGCAGCATGTGTTGGGCTGGCCTGTGGGCAGACCCTACACCAAACCAGCCATGGCTGCCCAACCCCCACCGTGAATAGCCTTCGGCCATGGGATGAGCTTGTTGGGTGCAGGCCTTGGCTTGCGGCCAGGTCCAGCTTCCACTCTGCTGAGGACGCTACGAACTGGAGGCTGAGCAAATGGCCTGTAGCAATGCCCTATACTATATCATCTACCTTCCTAGCAAAGCCAGACACTTATTTTCATGTTTGGCTTTGCTTAGATTTTAGGTCAAGCCTAGCGGCAGCGCACATTCGCTGTTTGCTTTGCAAGACTGCTGTAGTAGAGTATGGGAGAGAAGCAGTGCCCACTCTCGACCGATATTTTTCATTGGCTTTTGTTATTGGCTTTCGTAAATGCTGCTTTCGGATTCGTTAATAGGCTGGTTAGTTCATCTTTAGTACGACCTTATCTTCATTTGGAACCTCCCATGCATACTGGCCCCTTTACTTGGTTATTACATGGTACATGTACTTTTTTATTTATTGAATTTTTTTATGTTAGGCACGACAGCGTGCTTTGCTTACATTCAGCGGGACATGCCCACTTTCACTTTCGAAGCAGATGGGACAATGGGGGCCGCTTGTTGGTAATGCCATAAGTCTCGCATTTAAATGCGAGACCTATAGCATTGCCAATATCTTTTCCTTGTGTTGTGCTATATAGTACTGTAAAATAAGTCAAAGCTTAGCTAATTTCTTCTATTCAATGATATTCCCCTTTTGAAGCTGCCCAGTACAAGGGAACTTTTACTGGATAGCCAAGTTCTCAGCAACACTTCCAGTTAAAGCATGATCAATGCGTATTAAACGTAAAACTTTGGACCCGTGCACTGGTTCTTAAAAAAATATTATTTATGTTTAGGTGCTAACCAGACGTGGGATTTGAGGATTGTATTTGTTTACCATCATCCATAAACTCCGACTGAACAATACCAAATCACATGTTCCACTGTGCAAGTCTAGATAATCCTACAACAACCCCTGACTCGCAGTTGAGCTGGAAAATTCAAGAGTAGTCTGGAGTGGCAAGTGTAGTGCCAGGAGCAGGACCTGTGGTGCTCAACTGGCCAAGAACTATCTTTACCAGTATTGGTGTGAGTTGAATAATGTGTATTTCACAAAAGTGCAGCGTTGGAATCGGTTGGTGTGTAAGCATTTTGGGCAGGTGGCATACGCTAAGCGAGTGAAAAAGCAGAGGAGTTAGAGTAGTGTGGGATTAAATAGGTACTTCCTAAATTAGACTGTGGGGTCACAACATGATAATGACTAATAAACAAGGCTCCCTCATACAGAATAAGATAAGACCTACTAAGGATAGATAGAGTAGTGATAAAAGCAAAGTTTCAGGTAGGAAGAATGTATTTAGAGGGGAAACAAATGCAAGTGGAAGGCAAACAAGGGGGGGTCAGTAATGCAGTGCCCTCTCTACTGTCCTGATACCCCTCTTGCTTGAATTGTGTGTTCTAACTCTACCATACATTACCCTCAGACCCCGCCAACCTTTATTCCGCACTTAACACTCCCAGGATCTGGATTTCAACGTCTTGCCTGCAAGTCGAGGCGCATCCTGGAAGCCCAGAACTGGAAAGTGCAGCCTCAGGTACCGGCTGTTCCATGGCTGGGCTCCGCTCCAACTCATCCTGAGTTCTGGGGTCGGAGCCCAGGTGGAGCTCTGGGTCCAGTACAATGCAGGCCCATCATGGGGAAAGCAAAAAGGGAGTCACAGGGGAGGGTTAATGGTAGAAACTGGGACTAGTACTGCCAACTAAGAATCAAAGTCCTGCCTTGCGGATCAAACCAGCTCAGTGCTAGGTGGCCGAAGCCTTCTTTGTTTCACCGGATTTTTGCTGTCACTCCACGGCAATGACTCCAAGCGGTAGCCGCCCCTCCTCTTACTTTTCCTGAACGTCTGAAAGGGCCGCCATTGCCATTCAAACTGCCCAAATATCGCACCAATAGCAGCGTTCCAAATTGAGTGAGGTTAAAATAAAGCGCACACAAGAAGGCTTCTCCCCACATATCTGAAGGTATCGTGAAAGGTGGCAGGACCAATCCTGGACTTCTCGACCTCTAGCCATAGATGTATCATAGTTGTAATTCAGAGCTAGAACGCTAACTCGCTACATTGAAAGGAGGATAATTAGTCAGCCATGAAGTCATACATTTAGAAAAAAAAAGTCCCCGGTAGGGCTGGGAGCCTTGGAATTTTATGATAAAACCATAGGTTTGTGTTATGTGTTTTTCTGCCTGTTTAGTTTTATAAAGTGCCAATAATAAAGTCAAAGAGGCATTGGCAACGCCAAAGGTCAACAATGTGCAAGCTAATCCCTTTGTCGATGTTTTAGCCATGTTGCACAGTAGCATAGCTGTTGTGCAGCATATATACATGTTTTTTAAAGCGCTATGACACAGCTAGAGCATTTTAGGTCTTGCCAATGCAGCACTACACTCATTTTCCGTTCATCTTTTCAATTGGCTCCTGTTACTTTCCTTTTGAAATGGTTGCTTTTGATTTGTGAATAGGCTTAGTAGTCCCACTTAAGTACCGCCTTTTCGAATTTTGTAACCTCCCATGAGGACTGACCTTTTTACTTGTGTTGTTACTATGCAAGTTTTATTAACATTTTGTCTGTGGGCTCTATTTTCTCAAAGTAATTTCTCCTACAAGCTGTTGCAGGCAGGACACTCTCTCCCACAACCACCTTTTTTTAATATATATCAACGAGGCATGCCTTATGTTTCAGAGCTTTTAAGACACTAAAGAAGTGGCATGGCGCGAGGAGCCATCATGTACCTAAAACCTTTTTTTCCAGAACGCACACCTTGCTTTATTAGGTCGAGCCTGGGCGCCCATGTTTGTCATTGGCTTGTGTCATTTACCTTCGTAAATGATGGCTTCTGGTTAATTATTCAGCTTGTTAGTCCCTTCTTAGTTCTGCCTTATCTTCATTTGTAATCTCCCATGAGTACTGGCCCTTTTACTTCGGTTGATACACAGTACGTCTTCTTTAGTCTGTAACAGGTTTCAATTGGAAGACAATTTCAACAGGTGTATGCAATATGCATTACAGAACAAAGAAATAAGGAGTCACTGCAATTTTTGAAAAAAAGCGGGTATTATTCACCACTATAAGAGCAAGGCGGGTCTGTTGCAGAGTTATACAGTTAAACAGCACTGTACACATCAAATGGGGTGACAACCCGGTGGCACTTGGTGAGGGTGATATATACATGAATATATACAGTGAATAGTGATGGTAGTGCAAGTGCTGGGGTGAAACAGCGTGGTCGGCGCGTTGTGACAATAGGTGAAATATACAGAGTAATGGCTCCGAGGATCAAGTTGTAATCACTTAAAACAAGAATGAGTCAATTTTCAGGAGTACAAAACAAATAGTGCGCCATGAAATTAAGCTGTGTGGTCGACGGCGTTTCGATCCCCGTCAGTCGGGATCATCATCAGGACTGGGTTGTCGAGGGAACAGTGATGTCCGCCGAAGGCAAAGTCGTGCGGATGTAGGGGCTGATATGTGGGGTCCAATGCTGAATAGCGATTCAGAAGGCTTGAGGCAGCCGGGGGATACCGCGTCTGAGTGAATCAGGACGTAGGGGCGACTATCAGCGAAGGGCAGCTTCTGGCAATGAAGGCTCCCGGGAGCCTTCATTGCCAGAAGCTGCCCTTCGGGATAGTCGCCCCTACAAAATTACATTTTAACTAAATATTTAATTAGTTCAAATGAATTAAATGATACACATTTTTCTGTGATTCAAATTGCTAAAAATCCCAACTAAGATCAAAAATGTATATTTCTGTTGTAAAAACTATTTCAAATGTGTAAAGAATTAATGTAACTTATTTTAATAATATTCAAAAAATAATTAGTTTCATTCATTTTTTTATTACATTGATGAATATTTTTAAAAAATGTAAAGCAAGTTAATTAATTTTAACATCAGTTCCTGTTAGGTGTTATTTTAAGTCCTGGTCTCCATTATTTTCTATGAGAGGGTGTTGCGATATCCGTGGTTTGCCATGTGTGGTGCTGGACTTACTCCAGCTCTGAGCTGAAGTACATGTACTACTGTTTTCGATCCTTTTATGTTGGTTTTAGTAACTATAGAAGAGCAGTTTGTGAATACCGGTGAGCTTACTCTTTAGTGGATGGGTACATGTCTCTTCCTAAACTTCTTCCTGGACCTCCCATAATCCCTTCTTACACCACTCAAAAACCCTCCCCTTTTGTAGTTTTTTCCTGTTTTCCAGCAATGTCCCTCACACATTTAATACTGACATTTATGTATGTGGAGATCTCTGCAGTAGATCTAAAAATCTCAGCACTTAAAAGACAGGCAATGCTGAGGCATTGACCTCCTCAAGCAGGTTAGTAAATAGTATTTTGTAAGATATTAGTAGTACTACTAAACATACTACTAAATGCAGTTTGTGAATAGGCTCACAGTCCTACAATTTCAAAATGTGTCTGGAAGGACTACTGACTTTAAACGGCAAAGATATACATATGTGCTAAACCTTTAAAGCACACTCTGCCTCTTTTTTGAAAGTTGATAACTCAAACAACTTTACAGCAAACCAAAAAATCTGACTTTCTGAGTAAAGTTTTAGTCTCATACCAAATTATGGGAAAATACATTTCAGCTGTTAGAGCTAATCGTGAGAGACGAACTTCAGGTGGGAGCTAAACTGGAAACTCACTCATTTTCTCCCCCCACCATTCACTTTTTACCATGGATGGATCTTCATGAAACTTGCTATGTTTAAACATAGCTGACTGAGTTATTGGTTTGATCGTTTTCATGCACATCCGTTCACAGAGTCAATTTAGAAGCAAATAAAAAAATGGGTTTTCTATGGAAAATGTGACTCAAAAAATATAACAACACAGTGACTATATATATTTAGAACAAAAAAAGAGCATTATGATCAAAGTCTTTAGCGTTCTTTAATGCACGTCTCATATTAATCTGGAGGTTCATAAGTATGATAACTGGTAGAGTTTTCATCCATGTATTCTCCATATCAAATATAACAATAATATGCTCCAAGTTCAGTCTTTACAGTAGTTAGGTCCACAGGCAATACATGTTTTGTGGTCCTACCGCTTTCTCAAGGCTAAAATGTTCTTTTAATAATCTTCTAGTACATTTATTCTAAAGTTAGGTTGTCAATTGAGTATTCTATTCAGAAATCTAGTTACATCCTCATATGTCTTTAAAGAAGGTTATGTAACTTGAGATGTCATTTGATATGTCATCATTAATGCCATTCAACATGTCATGAGTGATGTAATGTGTGAGGATGTAAACAGTGCATGGAGGGGGCGCATGTTATAGTAAGCTCATTGAACTATAACCGGTGAATTTCATAGTTGTTTTGGTTTAAACATTATTTTAACTTTTTGTCAACACTTAACAATAGCATCACATTAATCCTTGTTTTTTCAGTTTTTGAGTCTGTATATATATAATGGTCCAGTGGAAGGCTAGGGGTAGCCGAAACGCGTAGGCCGTCTGTTTTTTTGATGCACGCTAAAACTTTGCACATGGTGTGTGAATAAAGTAAAAACCCTTACAACTTACCTGTTGCTGTGCCGTGACTTCAGCCGATGTACATGGGGTGGGAAGAAACGTACATATATATATATATATATATATATATATATATATATATATATATATATATATATATATATATATATATCCAAGCAAGACTCCTCCAACAGAAGAAGAAGAGACCACAAGTGGGGACGTTCTGGAAGCCTTTATTCGGAACACAAAACCACGGCAAATGCATTTCGGCATATTTTAAAGCCTTCCTCAGTGCCTAGAAGTGTTCACAGGGTGCGCGATGCAAGTCACGGTGTAAAATACCCAGCTGCACCCTGTGTGTGAGTAATAGCTCCGCCCCCTTGATGATGCAAATTGTGGCAAAAGGAATGTCGCCTACAAGTCCCAGAATGCCATCTTCAGGTAAGAAAATGTCCGGGAGAGAGGGGGACGGCATCACATAGTTCACCACCCTAGAAGTTATTGTGCCTCCCAAAATAGATGCTTCCTTGGGTCCCCAAAACCACATAAACCTCCAATCCTCCGGGCCAAGTGGAGGCAGGGGCATCGGGAACATTTTCCACATAGCCCGCCGCCCAGTTTCTCCCGAGATCGGTGGTGGGTTGTGGTACAAATCCAGTACCCTGGAACACAGCAGTCCGTCGAAACAGAAGCCAACAACACCACAGCCACTTTGTAATGCGGGGGTCTCTGAGCGTGGATGTTGGCGTCCACGCGAAAATATCCAAGCAAGACTCCTCCAACAGAAGAAGAAGAGACCACAAGTGGGGACGTTCTGGAAGCCTTTATTCGGAACACAAAACCACGGCAAATGCATTTCGGCATATTTTAAAGCCTTCCTCAGTGCCTAGAAGTGTTCACAGGGTGCGCGATGCAAGTCACGGTGTAAAATACCCAGCTGCACCCTGTGTGTGAGTAATAGCTCCGCCCCCTTGATGATGCAAATTGTGGCAAAAGGAATGTCGCCTACAAGTCCCAGAATGCCATCTTCAGGTAAGAAAATGTCCGGGAGAGAGGGGGACGGCATCACATAGTTCACCACCCTAGAAGTTATTGTGCCTCCCAAAATAGATGCTTCCTTGGGTCCCCAAAACCACATAAACCTCCAATCCTCCGGGCCAAGTGGAGGCAGGGGCATCGGGAAAATTTTCCACATAGCCCGCCGCCCAGTTTCTCCCGAGATCGGTGGTGGGTTGTGGTACAAATCCAGTACCCTGGAACACAGCAGTCCGTCGAAACCGAAGCCAACAACACCACAGCCACTTTGTAATGCGGGGGTCTCTGAGCGTGGATGTTGGCGTCCACGCGAAAATATCCAAGCAAGACTCCTCCAACAGAAGAAGAAGAGACCACAAGTGGGGACGTTCTGGAAGCCTTTATTCGGAACACAAAACCACGGCAAATGCATTTCGGCATATTTTAAAGCCTTCCTCAGTGCCTAGAAGTGTTCACAGGGTGCGCGATGCAAGTCACGGTGTAAAATACCCAGCTGCACCCTGTGTGTGAGTAATAGCTCCGCCCCCTTGATGATGCAAATTGTGGCAAAAGGAATGTCGCCTACAAGTCCCAGAATGCCATCTTCAGGTAAGAAAATGTCCGGGAGAGAGGGGGACGGCATCACATAGTTCACCACCCTAGAAGTTATTGTGCCTCCCAAAATAGATGCTTCCTTGGGTCCCCAAAACCACATAAACCTCCAATCCTCCGGGCCAAGTGGAGGCAGGGGCATCGGGAAAATTTTCCACATAGCCCGCCGCCCAGTTTCTCCCGAGATTGGTGGTGGGTTGTGGTACAAATCCAGTACCCTGGAACACAGCAGTCCGTCGAAACAGAAGCCAACAACACCACAGCCACTTTGTAATGCGGGGGTCTCTGAGCGTGGATGTTGGCGTCCACGCGAAAATATCCAAGCAAGACTCCTCCAACAGAAGAAGAAGAGACCACAAGTGGGGACGTTCTGGAAGCCTTTATTCGGAACACAAAACCACGGCAAATGCATTTCGGCATATTTTAAAGCCTTCCTCAGTGCCTAGAAGTGTTCACAGGGTGCGCGATGCAAGTCGCCAGTAGGTAGTTCTAGTTAGAACCTAGTTTCCATAGGAAAAGTGTTTTTTGTTTTGCCAATAACGTTGGTGCCGTTTGACGAATTTTCACGAACTTTTGAAAACTAATTGTTCATTCAGGTTAGCTGGGGTCTTTAAAGTTTGCGGGTGAGTCTTGAAGGGGGGCCAATAAAAAAGGGGGGAACCAAAACGTGTTTTCTCCATGTTAATTTCCATAGGCAATTTGAGACGCGGCTACAGCCCGAACTGCTGAACGGAATTACACCAAATTTAGCAAAAAGGTAGGTCTTGGTTCGGAAAGCATGCTTTTGTTAAGTGGTGTAAATCCGTTCAGTAGGCTTTGAGATATTTATAGATTTAGAGATACTGCTATTTGAGAATTGTGAGATCTGTTTGGCTGAGGCATTCCGAGCACAAGCTTGCCTGGGATTGACTGCCAACACTTCAAACTAGGAAGCCTTGGGAGCCATTTTGTGACTCGGTTTAGTAGAAGAGGGTAGAGTAGGGACAGTGTGACCTCGCTAGGGTGCTCGGGGGTGTCATAGGGAGTCGGGCGTAATGAAACATTTTTATATGTTTTCAGCAGGATTCGCATATGGTCTGGAAATCACGGCGGGAAAATGAAAAACGGAGCGCAGTGTGGAGTGCTTTGTTTAATTAAGCCCCCAGGTGGTCTAGTTCCTGGAAGCAATGTTTAGTTATGATGTGGGGCTTACTTCTGTGATGGGGACTGCCATTTCCTTGGAGCTCCTCCGGTCCGAGGAGCAGCATGTTTTTGGAGGTATATGTAAAATGTATGTGTGGAGGGGTGAAGATTTCCCACACTGTCCCGGGGGCACCACTTCTTTCGGCATTCATGAATTAAAATGCGGGGTCTGTTGCAGATTGGCAGCCTCTGGTAGTACAATTTTTGCTAGCTTTAAATTGGATGGAGGCGCATCGTCCAATTTTTCTTGAAAAGCTTTGCATGGCCCTAGGTATGGTCATGTCTGAGGGCCGGTTTCAACAATGAGCCATGGTGCCTACGCCATGAAATTGTAGTTTGCTATGGCAAGACGGGATCTATGCAGAGTTGTGGCTCTCATAGCAAGCTTTTGCTTCGCTTGATGGAAGCGAGAGGAGGAAATTTGCTCTCACTTTTATGAAGCGAAGCAGATTTGCTTTTGGGCAAAGGGAGCTTGCATGGAGCTGCTGGCTTTGTTCAAAAGGAATACTGGGTAACATTAACGGAAGGCTGCAGGTCACAAGTTCACCAAATTTCACCCCAACAGTTTGTGCAACATTGAATGCCACGTGTAGGTCGTAAGTTCACCATAGTTCATTCTAACAGTTTCTAGAACATTCAACAGTACGTGCAGGTCAGAAGTTGACTATTTTTTTAAGTTACAACAGTACCTTCCACATGCAAATGGTAGGTGTTGTTACGCTCCACACGTATGATCAGACAAATAGTTTTTCACAATAGTAATATTCACATTAGTTTACAGTACATAATGTTGTTTATCACCCAATCAATTTCTGAAAAAAAGCTTGTTTTCCAAGTTTGTGATGTTGCAAGGATTACTTGGTCTTGTGTGTAACGTATAGGGATGAATTAAGGTGTAATATCAGGTGGGGTAATGCACAAGAAATGTCTTTTTGCAGATTGAAGCTTGTGGGAAAATACTGGGGGGAAGGGGGGTTTTAACACAGACATGCTTTATTAACGTCAGTGAGATGAAAAAAATTAAATGTTTCCACACTTCGTGTATTGGTTTGTCACAGTTGTGAAGCACACGTGAATATAAGTTAAGGTATTGTGAAGCTTCCTGCTAGTGCTGTACCTGCGTATATCACAGGGGCGGCAGATCGAGAGACTGAGAATGATACATCCCTTGAGCCCCCCCTCGTCCCGGTCTGTAACGGTTTTTGTCCCAGGGTTTGTAAAAGGAAGGTAACGGTGGCCTGTGTGCGTTAACCGTCACTGGGCTGCTGGGGGCATCTGACCGGCAGACAGAAAGTCATCATCGATTTCTGTGCTATATTAAAAAGCAGCACACAGGCATATTATGAAGAAAGTGGCGGAGAGAGGCATAAGCGTTCTTGGCTCAATGTGTTTTTCCGCCACTTCGGAAATGCGAGGCTGCACTATATAAACAAGGATATGGTGGAGCCTTGTGTTTGCCACTGCAATGGCGCTAAGTTTCAGAACTTAGTGCCAACGTTAGCACTCTTGCACTAGAGTGTAAGGGTCTCTGCGAGCAGGGAGGTTTGTTTATGTAAAGGAAGGTGTCCTTTCCTGTGCATAAATAAACCTAAAATGCTAGTTTGTTATTTACATGTGTGCTGTTTCATACAGCACAGATGTAATTTACAAAACGGCATTTTGAATTTTTTTTTATTTATGTACAGGAAGGGACACCTTCCTGTACATAATCAAACCATGGCATTTTGCTTTTTGCATGTGTAGTGCACAAGGCAGAACACATGGAAAAAGCAAAAACAAGGAGAAATAAAGCATATCTCCTTGTTTCGCTAAATTAAGACCAGGGGTTTTCTGGTCTTAACTATGGCGTTGCCTCCTATTAACGCTGCCCTTATTAATAGGATGCAGCATCAAAATGAATGGGTGTTGAGGTGGATTGCCCCTCACAATACCCACTGGACGCCCCTTTCACGCAAAACAGAGCGTGAAAGGGAGCTTTTTTAACACGGCAGTGCTAAGCTATGTCAAGTGATTTAACTCTGCCTTATTAATAAGGTAAAGCCCCTATCACCACCACAACGTCAGTGAAAGTGACGTTCTTGTGGCGATAGGGGCTTGTTAATATGCCTCACAGTTGCAACTTACATATTGCTCCAATTTACATTGCTCGACGATTGGTGTTAACATTAATTTTGCTATGTCTATGCTTGAACATGTATTTACACACAAGTTATATATTGGAAGATGCGATAGCTATAAAACACAGTTATACATGTAGTTGTATGTTTCTTTTAAGTATGCTGCCACTACGAAAAGGCACAGGAGATGTATGCATTGTAATAGTAATATGGTAACTCCGTCAACTGTAACTTGAAAAGAGTTTCTGGTATGCATTTACTTAGGCTCAAGATTGTTAGTAGTTGGTGGTAGTGCACATGGGGCAGGCAAATAACGTTAAAAACATGGTGGGAAAGAAATTAACTGTCAGTAACATATGACACAGACATGATACATGTTTTAAAATGTATTTTAAAGTATATGGCGTAATTTACAGTATATGTGCCATAACAAAAAAGAAAGTGTATGATAGAAATATAATCGGTATAGTAGTGAATCGGTATCTGATAAAGGAAGATCTTATCAGAAAAGGAGAATAGAGAAAGGACCATCTTGAGTTACGTTTCTCTCTCAGCTAAAAATAACTATTATTAAAAAGTAGAACATCTCAGAAATGTGCTTGCAAAGTTAGAATGAATGAAATCCGGTGTTACTATAAAAATAGTCTGACAAGAGATAACAAGGGGGGAGTGGGATAATTTATAAAAAAAAGTGGTAGGCCTTGCGTTTTAGACTGATTAAATACTTGGTGTATAAATCGTGCAAAATGTAGTGGGAGATTTGCACAGAAGACTAAGTCAATGTCATTTTCTAATTTAGTCACCTGTTATTTGAAGGTCGGACGAGGTTATATGAGACCTGCTAGTTGTTCAAACAATAGCGTTTTCTGTTAGTGTTCTCTATTAATATATGTTTTCAAAGTAAGAATGGAATACCAGGCCAAACTATCTTCAAACACATGTGGGGGAGGAGAAAAGACAGTGGTGAAACGTGTTAGACGTTGTGAAAGAGTTGGTCTGTACGGGACGCCTGCTTGTAGGTCAGAGCACTTGCGGTTATTCGGAATAAGATCCTTTTTTTTCAAAAGCACACTGCACGTGGGATTAACAGCAGCTACTGGAGTTTGTTTAAAAAAAACTGTTTAAATTAAGAGCAGAAACTTAGAATTGCCGTTGAACAAAACAAAGTGTGGTTCTCTTTTACTAAAACGTACTTATCTTCATTTTGACAGGAAAATGCAAACACAAAGAATGCAATTCATGAATAAAAGTAGTTTCAAGGTAGTTAAATGTATAAACTGGGTAATGTTTAATGCAATCATGGAGGCTGTGGTATACAGAGATCAATCAATCAGACATTAGCAACAGAATTATGCAATCCCCTCGTTTTTATCTTTGCACTTAATTAATGATTGGAGGCAGTATGAACGCACTAATGGATTCCCTCAGGATCTCAAAGTATTTATTAGGGTTGTACTGTACTGCAACAGTGGTTTGCTCTCATCCTCTTCTTCCACCCATTGTTTGATTGTCATATCAAGGAGGGTACATGGTTTTCTCCCAAACAACTCGAATGGAGAAAACCAGGTAGACCTTTGTTCATGTGTTCTTATTGCAAATAACACGAAGGGTAACTGGCGGTCTCAGTCCCTCCCTGCCTTATCTATGGTTTTCCTTTGCATGGTTTTAATCATCTTGTTGTACCTCTCAACCAAACCATCCGTTTGGGAATGGTAAACGGACGTACATATCTGTTTAATACTCAAGAGGTAGCATATCTGCTTATGAGTCGTGAAACGAACAGGGTGTCCTGGTCTATTAGGAGCTCACGGAGAAAACCTACGTGGGAGAAAACGGAGACCATGGCCTGGGCTACCGCAGTGGTAGTCGTGCTGGTGAGGGGTATCACTTCCTGATACCTGGTGGCGTGGTCAACCAGAACCAATATGTACTAGTGTCCGCGGCTGGAGGGAAGCAGGGGTCCCACAACATCCATACCCACCCGCTGTAATGGTACGTCAATTATAGGCAGAAGCTGTAAGGGAACTCTGGGAAGTACAGGGTTGTTCACCAGCTGGCATCGGACACAAGCTGCTCAATACCGAGCTACTTCTTGATATACCCCGGGTCAATAAAACGTATTTAACACATATTTTAATGTGTGTTCCTTTCCATAATGGCCACCCCCTGTCTGGTTATGGGCAAGGTCCAACACGTGCTCTCGAAAGGCTTTTGGGACCAACAGTTGCTCCTTAGTCTGTCCAGACTCCCCGGACACCCTATGCAACAAACTCTTTTTTTCACACAAAAAAGGCCTACCTTATCTGGGTGATCCTCCTGAGCTTGGTCCCAGGCATGTTGTAGTGTCCCATCATCCCTCTGGGTAGCTCGAAAGCTCCAATTTGGTGTCTGCAGCTTGTCTGGAGAAACAAGTATAGGAGTAGACAGAACATCACAGGGCCTGCAATACAAAGACCGTTCTTCCCTCTTTTCCCTGTGTGTTTTCCTCAGTTTGGTAGATGGTCCTTCTATAGGTGTCTTTGGAAATGGAGCACTCCCCAGCCACCCCATTGCAGCTGAAGGGGAGGGATGACAAATACTCATGGAAAGGTCGGTCCCTAAGAGAATAATTTTAGGAAGTAAGGGTATAACCCCTACATTTCTTAAGAGGGGTTCTTCGTCTATGGTCAATAGAACCTCTGCTAAAGGGTATAACTTTTTTTCTCCATGTACCCAAGTGACCTGAATGTACTCCCTCCCAGGGTTCTGAACCTCCGGTATGAGCTCTCTGCTGATGACCGTATGATGGCATTCCGTATCGTTCTTTTGGAGAAGTGTGGCTCATGGGTTAGAAGCAGCAGACCCGGAAGCTGAGATCGGTCCTGGACCAGGGTTCAATTCCCCGCCTCGGCGGGGTCTTGGGCTAAAAATTCCACGGACTCGATAATTCTCGCCCCGGTGCCTCCTCGACTCACGGGTTCACACTCTGCGACTCTGGGCAATAGCTTGCTTAATCTCCACAACGGCCCCTCGCGGCGGGATGCCTGACTTTCACCTTGTGGATACCCTGCTATCTCACAGGGGAATACCAGGAAGGGTTCCCTAAGCAAGCGCCGGGAAACCCACTGCGGGTAGCTGTGCGCTATATAAGCTCAACTACATTTACACATTTACAACTGGGCTACCACCGGCTTCCCGTTTACTAGTATTTTTTTCTAATATCTCTGATGTAGTTCCCCTGCTATGTAAATACGTCCTATGGTATACCCCACTTCTATGGGTTCCTGGGGAGGGTTACGAGAAGGACATTGATGAGCTATAGCGGGATCAAAAATAGATTTCCCATACATAAGGTGCATCGGACCTATATTATGTTAGCATGATGCATCTATACGTACCCTCTTTTGCTAAAACTATATGTATATATTTTATATGCGTTTGCAGGGGGAAACGTTTATTCGGTCTTTGCGTATCTATTGCTTACAGAGTAGGCCAAGAACCATACAGACGCCATTTTCCACACCTATGCTCGAACACGGGCTGGGATCACGTGTTAGTCTCCAGCAGTTGTCAAGCCCCAGTTCATCTGAATTACTGGGAGCAGCTGAACGTAGGCTGTCTACTCGACTGTCCTGAGACTCAAGGTTGCATCTGACTTTGGATGCGATAAGCGCATTTCAGGAGGAGCTGTGCCTACACTCCCGGGCACCAAGACGAAAGGGAGTCACCCCTCCTGACCTTCCCAGTTATAAATAGTTAAGCTTTGAAATAATCATGTGTGCGATATTTGGTCCTTTCCTGGAGCTCGAGGGCCAACTGGTGTTTTTCCTTTTACAGTGATTATATGTGTTGAACTGAAAAGTATATAACCTCATATTTGACTGTGAGCCAATAGTCTTTTCCGCACACCTGATGGGTGAGGGTTGGAGAGGCTCCTCTATAGAGTTTTTTTTTTTTTTGCTTAATAAATGATTGAACTTTGTTCACTGCCAACAGACTGATTATTTGGGAATGGGATTGGGGCTATTGGTAGGTATAGCCCTTTATGTTATTGTTATGGTACTTCAGTTGCGACTCTGGTGGGACACCATGATAGGGTCGTCCTCCCCGTAACCGGGTAGAAAAGACAAAAAAGGGGAGCTCTGGTCGAGCGGGCGGACTGACCGAAAAACATTTTTGGGGACTTACTCCGTTCTCGCGATCAGAGTGCCCCAGCTGCTAGTGACCCTTCGCCGGAGTCCTACGGGCGTAACCCAGGAACTGACCCTGTTGGTCTTCAGGAGTTGGCAGTGGAGAATACGCCATTGAACCTGCGTGCACCAGGTGAGTGGATTATTTTTGATGTCTTTTGGAACGCACTGTTGAGCAGTGCTTTTGAAGCAGTTAACTGTGTAGGATTTGGTGGTCGGTGTACTACGGAGAATCTTGGGGGTCTGACGGGGCAGTATTGTGGCTGCACGGGTAGATGCTCCACGGACTTGTTTTGTGAACAATAGAGACGCCGATCGGACGCCCTGGTGAGGCTCGTGTGGTGGGCACCCGGCCGGACTGGTCTCGGAAAGGCCTGAAGCGATGGTAAGGAAGCGGGCTTAGTCACAAAAGTCCCAAGGGTGAACCAGGAAGACTGCAGGATGGTCTGTAGGACAGTCTGTGGTTATACCTGTCCAACGGTCTCTTGGTAGTCTTTGGGCTGCTTGATTTTAGTTTCTGTTGGTCTGGAATCTGAATTGATTGATTCTCCATGAACAGGAGTCAACGGGCTCTATTCTTTGTTTAGAAAGACACAAAAGAGACATGTCGTTTTGAATATCTTTGTATGTACATATATTATTGTTCTGTGTATGTTTAAATAAGAGTGAGGTCGAATAGGTTGTGAATGTTTGAACATGGCCATGTTTGGAAGTATGTTTTTTTATGATTGAATGAGAAATACGTGACAACAATCACTATGCCGTGTGTTAGCAAATTCAGTTGTTTTGGATGTTGTTGCCACCCTAATGATACGCGCTTGGCTGAAAGTCAACCTGCCCCGCCTGAGGGCAGCCCGAGTTATGATATGTATGTAAAGCATGGTATTACACCTCTCTTGTTTAATACACTATGGCATTAATATACTAAGGATAATGTAGAGTTGCAATGGCCTTTAACTGGGTCTTTTGATGAGAAAAAGATATATTTTCTGCAGGATTGTTTTCTAAATGTAGTCGACAGTCAATGATTGATTCCCTAAACCTATGGCAGAAGGAGGCAAACGTAGACATATACGGGAGGAGAAAGTCTGCAGAATGAAGGGAGGTCAGACAATTACGCAGAAAGCCATTGCTTATGATAAAGCTCAAACCGAACAGGGAATTGATTGTGCGGATAGGCAATTTAGATTGCAAGTAGATAAGACCTATGTGGCTAGGACTGAAGTGGAGGATGAGATGGAGGATTTATTGGATACTCGTCCCCCTCCACCTTATGCTCCACAACGTATATATCCCATTGTTCCCCCAGCTCCAGTACAGGTCCTTCAGCCTCTGCCCCTGTTGTTTCCTCTTCCCCTGTCTCTCCGGGAACGTCCTCTGTTTTATCTCAGTCTGTGTCTAAGACGGCTACCTTATGGTCTGTTACATTGCCATCTTCGGGTATGTCCACAGCAGTTTTGTCTCCCCCTACCCTTGCGTGGGCTTCCCATTCCGCGAGCATGACCCCATCCTTAGCTGTTTCAACTCCAGTTCGTGCTCCGGGGGATTTCGACACACGAAAGTTGTTTACTCATTCGACTGTAGGATTAAACGAGAAACAGATGATTGAAAATCAGTCATCCCAGTGGAAGTTACAGCCTATTTATACTATAACTGATATATGGAGCATGCTTCAAGACATTAAGCCTGTTATGCAGCAACATGCCCTGAAACATATGGCCACATGTCTTCTTACTTTATGGGAACAGTGTTTTGCAGGAGGGATGTCCCCCCCCCCCAAGTGATGTATGATTTTTCCGGACAGGGCTCATAAGTCTGAACTTAGACCAGAGGAAGTGTACAAAAATTTTGAGGTTTTATTAAGTTATCAAGGGCGGATGCACCAAAAATGTTCCTATTGGGACTCTCAGCACCCTATGCGAGAAGTCCATCCTATCTTTCATCCTGAAATACCGGAATTAAAGAATGATCAGGATGAGGTAACTAGACCTCGTGTAGAGGCACGAGTGCATGAACAATGGGTTTACATCCCATGGAAGAGGAGTGAAGTCCTCTCGCTAAAATCACAACTACCTGACTCCCGTAAGCATCCCATGGCTTTTTATAAAGAACTCACAGAAGCGGCTTCCTCAGCCGTTATGACCCTAGCTGACATAGAGCTATTTTTTGCATTGTAGTCCCTTTTGATGTATGGCGTCAGGTGCATGATCAGGACCATGTTCAGGAGTTAGGTGGAACATGGGAACAGATAAAAGATTGGGGTAATGAACGTAAGCCTGGTGATAAACCAAAACCCGAACTATTGGCGTTACCTGGACATATTATTACTTACATGCATTCCTTAATTCCGCCTCGTAAGGTGGATTGGGATAAATTTACAGCATGTAAGTAGAAGAAACACGAAAGCGTTTCCGATTTCTTCACTAGATTTGTAGGTATGTTCATTGATTTTAGTGGACAGGATTTATCATTGGAAGGCGGTATACGATTATTTGTTAATCGCTTTGTGATCAATTTGTTACCGGAAGTTTCTGCGCAGCTACAAGCCGGTGAAAGTACCTGGACCACGTCTACGCGCTCGGTAATATTGAGTATGGCCCAATATTATGAACATAGAGAAAATGAGAGTAAGGATAAGACGGAAAAGAAAACGAAAGAGCTTAAAACACGGGTGTTGTTACAACAAGTTGTTCGAGGACAAGGCAGAGAGAGAGGTGATGGAGGGTTCGTCACTAGGGGGGCGGGAACCGGACGAGGCGGAGGACCTGCTGTTGTTTTGGGGATAAACCAGTGCGCCTATTGTAAGGAGGAAGGCCACTGGCGATTTCAGTGTCCATTGTTTCTGGCTCAGAATGGGGCTATGAGAGGAAGAGGAAGAGGAAGAGGTTGAGGTGGTGTGGATCGCAGTGATATGTGACGAGAGGAGGCAACGCACGTCAGATCAGAAAAGAATGACTTCGATAATCCGAGAGGTAGGCAGTATTATAATGAGGACTGTGCAATGGATGCAACCAAAGGGTATGCCTATACATTGGACAGCCAAGGACAGAGTGGGGGCCAGGTGTCAGTACCCGTTGATCCGCAAGGTCCTTATATAAAGGCGCATTTGATGGGGACACCTGAATTTTTTTTAGTTGATATGGGTGTGATAAATAGTTCTATTTCTCGTTTTCTGGGCCCAGGGGCTGCTCTGTCTGGGCAAAATAATGTTCCGGTGGGATTCTCTGGAATTCCGGTGGTGAGCCCCATTTCCAAACCTATTCCGTTTACAATTGGTCCAGTAACGGTAGACTCCCCGTTTCTTTTGACTTCCCATAGTGGGGAAAATTTATTGGGCTTGGATTTGTTGAAGAAATTACATGCAAACATTCATTGTTCACCTGATGGTGTTTATTTGACTATCAATCCCCTTGGCAAGCATACTTTGCAGTGTTTCACCAAAAATGAACCCCTCCCTCCCGCGTTTGCTGCTATCCCAGCGACGCTGTGGGCCACCGAAGACACAGATGTAGGATTATTAAGGATTCCACCCGTTTCTATTACTTTGAAGCAAAAAGCTCGACTTCCACGTATACCTCAGTACAAAATTTCTCTGGCGGGTGAGAAAGCTTTGGTCTCCATCATACAAAATTTGATCAAAAAGGGGATGGTGGAAGAGACAGCTGCTAATATATGCAACAGCCCCATTTTACCAATCTTAAAGAAGGCCCCTGTTGGAAGTGATCCTGGCTATGTTTATACTTATCGTTTTGTGATTGATTTGCGTGAAATTAATAAAATAGTGGTGCCTCAATACCCAGTGGTTTCTGATATCACTACTATTCTCACTGTGATTCCTCCCACTGCTAAATATTTCTCTGTGATCAATTTAAAGAATGCTTTCTTTAGCATTCCGATACATCCTGATAGCCGCCATATTTTCGGCTTCTCATTATCTGGTCGCAGCTTCCGGTTTTGTCGCGCTCCCCAGGGGTACACGGAGAGTCCTAGTATTTATAGTCAAGCTTTGAAGACATTGTTGGATGATTTGTACCTGCCCCCTTGTAATGTGCTTTTGCAATATGCTGATGATCTGTTAGTGGCCTCTGATACTGAGGAGGGTTGTAAGGAAGCCACTGTACAATTATTGTCTCATTTGGTGGCTAATGGCAATAAAGTATCTCTTTCTAAATTCCAATATTGTCGACAGGAGATGAGCTACCTAGGTCATCTACTGTCGAAAGAGGGAGGGAGATTAACCCCTGAGCGTGTGACTATCATTTTTAATATGTCTGTACCTCGTACTCAGCGTGATGTTCGTGCATTTCTCGGCATAACTTCTTACTGTCGCCAATGGATCCTTAATTTTTCCCTTCTCACTCAGGGCCCGATGTAGGTCACCAAATACCGGTCGGTAACGGCCGAATTCGGCCATTACCGACCGGTATTTGGTGATTGAGATGTAGGAGGCAATATTTTGCACAATCTGTAAATTTACCGAATCGGTAAATTTACCGATTCTGTAAAATACCGAATCGGTAATTTTACCGATTCGGTAAATTCCAGATGTAGGTAGCACTGTTTACAGTGCTACAGGCCTTTCAGATTCGGTATTTTACCACCCAATCCAATTGGGTGTTAAAATACCGAATCCAGGTGTGCATGCACATGTGTGCATGCACACCTATGCCATGTGACAGACAGACATGCCCTTAGGGCATGTCTGTGTGCCACATGGCACACATGCCTGTATTCGGGGTGCTAGAGGGTGTCAAAGTGACACCCTCTGCACCCTTGCTGCAATCGGTATTTACCGAATCGGTAAATACCGATTCGGTAATGCCCATTGATTCCTATGGGCTTCAATGCCCATAGGAATCAATGGGCATTACCGAATCGGTATTTACCGAATCGGTAAATACCGAATCTCAACGATTCGGTATTTACCGATTCTAAAAGACCTACATCCCCCCTCCATTTTACCACTTCTTAAATACTGAATCGGTATGATTCGGTATTTAAGAAGTGGAAAAATAAATTACCTACATCGGGCCCTCAACCTCTCCTGTATTTAACCACTAAAGATGTGCATGAACCTTTAACCTGGACTGATGCTTGCCAAAATGCTTTTGACTTTTTGAAATCTGCGCTTTGCTCTGCACCCGTTCTTGGCACCCCTGACTACCAAAATCCTTTTGTGCTTTATGTACACGAGGTGGACGGTTGCTCGCTTTCTGTGTTAACACAAGGATTTGGTGGTAAGCAGAGACCTTGTGCCTATTTCTCGGCGGTGTTGGATAACGTCGTCAGAGCACTCCCTCGCTGTTTAAGTGCTACTGCTGCGGTCGCAGTGGCTATTCGACAGGGGGAAGGATTTGTTCTGAACACTGATCTCACAGTGATGGTACCGCACGCCGTGGATACATTATTCAACAAAATGAAGACCCAAAACCTTATGAGTGCGCGTCTTACAGGGTACAAATTGACTTTGTTTGCTCCCCACATTACGATTACACGATGTGCCACTCTGAACCCTGCTACGTTACTACCCCTCCCTTTGAACGAAAGGAACAATGATGTTCATGATTGTATATTTTGGACGGGGGAAGAGACGATGGGACGGGTAGACCTGACAGACAATCCTCTATCTGATGCTCAAGGGGAGTTGTATGTCGATGGCTCTTGTTTCAAATTACCAGATGGCACGACAACTGCTGCATATGCGATAACTACTCTTCACACTGTAGTTGAAGCTTCTCGAGTACCCTATCAATCAGCACAGGCAGCTGAGTTAGTGGCATTGCTTCGGGCCTGTGAGCTAAGTGAAGGATTGAGAGTAAATATTTACACAGATAGCCAGTACGCCTTCGGGGTGGCTCATAGTTTTGGCCGGCTTTGGGCCGAAAGAGGTTTTCCCACTTCTTATGGTCAGCGAATACAGCATGGCCTCTTGATTTTGCGATTACTTTCAGCATTAACGTTACAAGAGATGGTGGCTGTAGTTAAATGCAGTGCACACAAGGCAGTGGTTGATGTAATAGGTGATAGTAATGCCTTTGCTGATCAAGTAGCTAAGGAAACTGCAAAATCCAAATTATTCTCAATGTTTGTGACTAGCTCTGCTAGGTGGGTCGCTGAAACAGAGCTGTTTCAAACACCATGGAGAGTGTCTGAGAAATACAGAAAGAAGCTCCCCCTATTGAGCTGGCTCACTGGAAAGAGAAAGTGGGGAAATTAGATGCAGAAGATTGTTGGATTGATTTGACAGAAAAACAGCGATGGTTGTTGCCTAATGCATTAGTGAATGCAGTGGTGACAATGGCACATGGTTCAGCTCATATTGGGGCAAAGGGTATTTGTGCATTATTAGATCCTGTATTGTACAATCCCAATATTCCAAGGACCGCTGCGCATTTGGTGCAATATTGCATGGTTTGCCTATGACCTAATTCTGGGGGCAGGGAGCCTGTTCTGAGTGGAAACTTTGCACCACCATCGTTGCCTTTTGAGGTGCTCCAAATGGATTATATCCAGCCGGAGCGCGTAAATAATTTGAAGTATGTCCTAGTCGTGGTGTGCGCTTTCAGTAAATGGGTGGAAGCCTACCTGACCAAAAATACTGCTTTGGCCACGGCAAAGCGTTGGTAAAGGAATACTTCCCACGCTATGGATTGCCTTGGGTGATCTGGAGTGATAACGGGGGACACTTTAATGCAGAATTCATCAGGCACATTTGTAATGGACTACAGATTGAACAGAAATTCAATGAAGCTTGACACCCCCAGTCCGCAGGGTTGGTCGAGAAGTATAATGGGATACTGAAGCTCAAATTGGCAAAAATTCAAGAAAGTACCGGATTGAAGTGGCCAGATGCTCTACCTCTGGCATTAATGTCAATACGGGTTACCCCACATTCTCGTTCTGGCTTATCTCCATATGAGGTCATTTTTGGGCACCCTGCTAATGTTTGGGTCGTCCCGAGACCCAGAACATTTCGTGATGTAGAGTATCCTATGTTGACAGACTATCTGTATGCTTTGACTAAAGATCTCCGGTCCATTCATCAACAGGTCTCAGCAGTTTTGCAGCCACTGCCAGAGGGTCCCAGACATCGCTTGGAGCCAGGACAGTGGGTTCTGGTCTGTAATTATAAGCGAAAATCCAGCTTGGCTCCCAGTTGGTCTGAACAGTTTCAAGTCATGTTGGCCACGCGGACGGCGGTAAAGGTGAATGGCAAGCAACACTGGATCCATGTGTGACATCTGAAAAACTACCCCTCCCGCTTCCCTATGATCAGCGAATCCAGGAAGGGGTTCTGACCCAGGAAAGTGAGCGAGTTCCTGGTTTTGTCCCTTTTTTTTCTGACGCCCAGGTAATTGGAGAAGGGCAAGGAGAAGGTGTTGGAGGCTCAGAAGGGGCTCTGTCATCAGCACAGTGATTGCCCCAGATTCTGTTGCCCCTACAATCAAACGAGAGGCTCGCAGTACCCCTGTTTCACCGGATTTATCATCCTCTGTTTTGTTCTCTGGTCAAGAAGTGCCAGGCCATGCTCGATACAACCTGCGGCCCAGAAAACAATGCAGTACCCCAGGTGAATATGGTAGGAGGTAGGGAGAGACTTGAGTTATAGGGTACAGACCCGTTCCACGAATGTCTGTCAGATGCGCTTCTGGGGTACCGAGCGAGACACTGGACTGGACGCGCTGAGAGTCTTGAACATTTGTTTACTCTGTTCAGAAAGAAAGACTGAATTTCTTGGTTAAAGAGGCCCAGGTTGTGTTATCTTCAAGGGTTATGTGAGAACATAACTCCAACGTGAGAAGCTTACGTATTTATTATTTGTGATGAACGATAGGAGCCTGCCTGTGAGGCTCTAAACGGACACAGGAAAGAAGCACCCTCTAGCAGTTTGGTCTGCATCGCCTGAGTTTATTTTTGGACTTTTAGTGAGTATGTATCCCTTTGCTAATTTCGTTCCTGCAGAGGAACGTCCTTTTGTACCGAGTTATTTCCCTGCATATATGCCGGTCTTTTCTAGTTGGATCCAACAAGTTGAAATTGCATTTATAGTTATTATAGCAATATTACTAATCACATTGATGGGAGTATTCATCTATTTAGAATTTCACCACCCTATGCATACTATTTTAGGAACAACTGCCCCACCTCCGGAACATGTGTTTTATACTTTAGCCCCACATAAGGAAAGGCATCTTCAGACTTATGTGAAAAATGTATTTGTTGAAATGTTTTATCAAACACACAGTGCCACCAATACTACAAATTGTTGGGTTTGTGGTCTTTTACCATCTGTTATGCACAAGCACAACTTATTCATATCCCTTCCCTTGTCTCATCTGGGGAGTTGTGAGGCTTGCTTTAAATTACTTTCAAAGATGTATGTGCATTATACTGTGGACACTCAAAGGTTTTCGGAAAAGGATTATGAAATGATTTTAGCATATATTGAGGTTCATCAGGGATTCGACCCCGAGGGGAATAATGGAGAGGGAACCTTAGATCGGAATGCATGTATGAATATGTATACAACGCATGAAAATACCACTTGGTTGAAGAATTAGATTTTGGATTTTGTTGAGTTTAACTTCACTCAATATTTTTGACATTTTCAAGACTGTAATGTTACTGAAGACAGGGCTATTCCAGTGCTTATACTAAATAGTACCTCTGCGTTCTGTGTTCAGGGAGTAGGGTACATATCAGTAGGAGAATGCCGATGTAATTACACTAATCAGTTGCGTACTTTTAGCATCCCTCCATTGTTAACCCATCCTAATGTATATTTTATTTGTGGAGAAAATGCCTATACTTGGCTTCCACGAGGTTGGGCTGGACGTTGCTACCTGTCCACCCTGTACCCACCAGTCTATATTGCCCCTCCTAATTATCACAAGGATCACTGCTTAGATAAACGAAGTGTGTTTATAAGGAGGAATAAAAGGGAGATAGATACTACCGATATAGATCACAAAGATACTCCACTGCAGCATTTTACCGACATTATAAAATGAGTGTTTCCCGTTTGGAGCCCTATAATTACCAGAAAAGAAGTACAGCGTTTGTCCAGAGTAGTTGAAGGGGTAATTAACACTACTGCAGGAATATTGACTAATATAACCGTAGAGCTACAAGCAACCAGACTCGTTTTGCTTCGAAATCGTATGGTTTTAGACGTTATCTTGGCAGATTAAGGAGCATGCCGTGTGATCAGCAGTTCTTGCTGTGTTTATATTCCTGACTCTGCCCCCTCCGTTCATTTGGCTATCCAGAAGCTACATCGTTTAGCTTCCGAAATACATGTAGAGGCTGTTACATGGTTGGTTCTGGGGTCTGATGTCTTCTTGGGGATGGAACATTCTGATAGTGCTGGCATGTATAGCCGGTATCATATTCACGTTTCTTTTTCTGTTTTCTTGTGCCTCGGTTCTACCAAGGCACAAGATGGCTGCCAACACTTCCTGGTTTGGAGTGTTGACAGACAGTTTACAACCAATTAGCATGCAGCTCGTGCTCGTAATGGTACGCGAAAAGGCCACGGACAGTATGCGTACGGTACAACTTCGCATATATATCTATGATTTTACTTTTGATTTTCTCAGGAATTACTGAACAAATTTACACCATTTAACAAAAAGCACATTCTACGGACCAAACTCAACCTTTTTCCCAAATTTGGTGTAATTCCGTTCAGCAGTTCGGACTGTAGCCTTGTCTAACGGTCCTCATGGTAAATTGCATGGGGAAAACATATTTTGGGACCCCCCTTTTTTCTCGGCCTGCTTCACGAATCACCCCCAAACTTTCAGGGAAGGAGGGGAACTGAGAAGGTCATCTTCTTGGAGAATTTCACGAACATTTCTCAATCGGCGCTAAAGGTATTCCAAATAGAATGTTGTGGATTTCCTATGGAAACTAGGTCCTAACTTTAACTACCTACTGGCGACCGCCAGTAGGTAATACATACATATATATATATATATATATATATATATATATATATATATATATATATATATATATATATATATATGTATATATTATATATATATATATATATATATATATGTATTACCTACTGGCGGTCGCCAGTAGGTAGTTATAGTTAGGACCTAGCTACCATAGGAAATCCGCAACATTCTTTTGGGAATAACAAAGGGGGTCCCAAAACGTGTATTCCCCATGTTAATTTCCATAGGACGTTCTGACATGGCTACAGCCCGAACCGCTGAACGGAATTACGCCAAACTTTGCAAAATTGTAGGGACTGGTACGCAGATGTGCCTTTGCTATATTTGGTAAAAATTGCTGCAGTGTTTTTTTCTAAAATTAACTTCAAAAACACATATATATCTATAGCCGCGCGCCGAGCACTCACCGGTACACGTACCGGGGAGCGCACCCGGCGCGCTACGGGAGTGCGCGAGCGGAAAGCTGATTGGCTGTCGACATTCTAAACAGTCCGGAGAGTCAGCAATCTTGTGACTCGGTAGAATCGAGACACAAGAGGTGAAAATAAAAAGGAGGAAATGATTAAAAGGGGGCAGGGTATACACCCCCTGACCCCCTAGGTTTTCTGAGGGGGGCCTAGAAGGACCCTGAAGGGCAAAAAACCTTTTTTTTTTTTGCAATTTTCGCGGGGTAAACGCTGTGTGCGTTCCCATGTACGCTCACCGGTACGCGCACCCAGAGCGTACCACAGGGAAAAACATTGAAAAAAAATAGTGTAAAATAAGAATTTGGATTGCTTAGAGGTAGGGTAGCTCTAAAAAGAGCTGTTGTGTTATGTGGGTGATTTAAGTACCTACAAGTAGGTACCGATGCAGAGTCTAAATTTCACTTTAATACAATCACTTCGCTACTACCTCATAAATTAGAAATAAAAATTAATAATATGTCAACTAATTTTTAATTTGTAAATATTAATTTATTGTTCAGAATTGTCATATTTTAATAGAATTCGTATCATGTCCTCATCTGGAATTTCCTCTTCAAACATATGATAAGGAATCTCCTCATTATAAGTGTGCCATGATGATTGTTGGAATTCTATTGTATCCAAACATTCGATAAATTCTTCGTCAAGAGATTCATCAAAAAAATTATTTATGTCATCTACTCCTTGTGATAAAATGGTGCTGTCGATATCCGTGAAATTTTGAATTTCAATAAATGTAGTTGAAATTTCAAAAGAAATTTCCTTGGTCTCCTCCTTCCTAATTTCAAATTTCTTACTGTAAATTGCAGAAAAAAGTAATCACTTCCATTTATTGTTTTTAGTAATACATAATATAAAAGTAGCTTAATCAAGTATTTAGTTCTTTAAAATTAATTGGTAGTGTATAGTATCAGGCAGGAACTAGAAATATAAAGCACTGCATGTGATGAAGCCTATCTTAATCCATCATTCTAACAGAATGACTGTAAATAGCTAACAGAAAACATTTTCCAAATTATCTTAAAGTGTACAACATAGTTCCCCTTACAAATTAACAACTCACCTTTTTGAAAGTAGGAGAAGAGTTAGTACTGTGTAATTCAAACTCCAGAAATTGAGCAGCCAAAATTCCTCTCAAAAGTACCTCAGACAGGAGTATCACAAAATGGCTGTGTTTTCCTCTCATTTAAGATATATACATAACCAATCATACTTCATCACACACAAATTCAAAACGAAAATAACATTTTGATTGGTTGTAAATTTCAATACTTTCAAATGTGTTTTCTCCATGCAATTTTCCATAGGGCATTTAGACACTGCTACAGCCCGAACAGCTGAATGGAATTACACCAAACTTGGCAAAATGATATGCACTGGTACGTAGTAGGGCCTTTTTCATATTTGTTTAAAATTGCTCCAGTGGTTTTTATGAAAAGCAACTTCAAAAACACATATATATCTAGAGGCGCGCTCCGAGCGCTCACCGGTACGCGTACCGGGGAGCGCACCCGGCGCGCCACGGAAGTGCGCGAGCGGAAAGCTGATTGGCTCTCGGGTGCCTGACAACATTATAAATAGTCCGGAGAGTCCGCCATCTTGTGTCTCGGTAAAATCGAGACACCTGAGGTGAAAAAAAAAGTGGGAAATGATTAAAAGGGGGCAGGGTAGACACCCCCTGACCCCCTAGGTTTTTTGAGGGGGGCCCAGAAGGACCCTGAAGGGCAAAAAAACTATTTATTTATTTCTAAATTTTGGCGGGGCGAGCGCTGGGTGCGTTCCCATGTACGCTCTCGCGTACGCGCACCCTGAGCGCACCACGGGGAAAGATAGTGTAAAAAAATAGAGTAAAAAAATAATTTAGAGTGCTTAGAGGTAAGGTAGCTCTGAAAAGAGCTGTTGTGTTATGTGGGTGTTTTTTGTACCTACAAGTAGGTACCAATGCAGAGTCTCAAATTCAAGAGAAAGACTCTATTCCCCTCATCTGTAAAATGTACACCATGTCTCCTATAGATGCCTTGCATGTTGTAACGCAAGTTGTTGTGGTAAATGGAACCCATACCATAGTCTCTGAGGAAAGCAGAAACAGTTTTATTTACATGTTTCCTTGCTTTCTCAATATGTGGACAAAATTGGTTGGACCAGTTCAATTTTTGCCTTTGGCATATTTTAGAAAATACCAAGGCAGTTTTTGGAAAAAGTGACATCAATTGCCCAAAGATGTCCTTTAAAAGCATTTCCAAACCTACCCCAGTCAAAGTGCCCAGGTCATTTCCACCACAGTGCACAATTATGAGGTCAGGGTGTGGTAGATGCATAAAGGATTTTATTAATGGTATCAATTCGTGACTTCTTAATCCTCTGTGTCCAATCCACACAATGTCCACATTTGGTAAATCAAGGTTGTAAATACCTCTGTTACTTGCAAATTTTTCTCTCCAGAAGACATAGCTATGACCCACAAACCAGACTTTTGGCATCTTGAAGGTAGATGTGCTTGTATTCAGATGAGTTGTGGAAATGAAATGGCAGTTTCAAAGTAGGAATTATGAAAAAAAGTGGTTGAGATTCAGTGCACTTGAAAAACAAGAAATGTTTGGTGCTTTCTTAAAATTCACCACGGAAAATTAGGGTGCATGCTTTTTTTTTTTTAAAGAAGTCATTTTATTGGTTGAGAAAAAGTCATTTAAAGAAACATTGCACATGATTAGCTAGTACATTGAGAGGTCAAACACCCTTGCTGGATTCTTTTGCAACATAGTATGATGAACTTTTCAACTGTGTGCTGGGTTAGGAGGGAGTTACCATGATAACAGGGTGAATGAGCACTGGGGGGATGGGTGAATATTATGTGAGTTTCAAAGTGTTCAAATGTAGAACCAAATAAAATGTGCAGTTTGGTTTTGAATTTGTGTGGGAAGAATTTTGATTGGTTATGTACAAGAATATGGGTCTGAAATGAGAAATAATCTGTGCCATTATTCTGAGGCTCCAGTGACAGAAACATTATTCAGAGATTCTGCTTAAGAAAATCTGTTGTGTGTGACTGACACTGTTCTACATCTTTCAAAGCATTTTTAAAGGTGAGTAATGATTATTTTAATAAAGATAGACTGCTGTATGCACTATGGGGAAGATTAAGAAGCATATTGTGCTTCTTTATTCTTGCATTTTGTGTCATGTTTTTTTGTAATGCTGTTTAAAAATAGAATGGTGCATATTGGAAATGTATTTTGAAAATGAGTTAGGTTTCTGCTTTGTTTTTGTAGTGGCCATTTAAATGAGCTGTGCTTTGTGTCAAAAACGATTTACTATGGAAAATGTTTTCTGGTAAAAAGTCTGGCTTTTAAATTTTGGTCAAGGATCACACTGAGTGTTTGTTTGAAACAAGAGATTACATTTTCACATTTTTCAATAATGTCACCTGTGCCTTCTAACAGTTTGCCTCTCTTAGCTTAAAGGGTATTCTTTGCTTGTGTCTCACCTTACTCTGTGCCTGTGTGTTATCTGATATATGATTCATTTAATGAAGATACACTGCTGTATGCAGTATGGGGTAGATTAAGAAGCATATTGTGCTTCTTTATTCTTACATTGTGTGTCATGTTTTTTTGTAATGATGTTTAAAAATTGTATAGTGCATATTGGAAATGTATTTTGGAAATGAGTTAGATTTCTGCTTTGTTTTGTAGTGGTCATTGAAATGGGCTGTGCTTTGTGTCAAAAACTATTTACTATGGAAAATGTTTTCTGGTAAAAAGGCTGGCTTTTAAATTTTGGTCAAGAATCACATTGAGTGTCTATGTGAAATAAGGAATTATATGTTCACATTTTTCAATAATGTCACCTGTGCCTTCTAACAGTTTGCCCCTCTTAGCTTAAAAGGTACTCTGTGCCTGTGTCTCATGTCACTTTGCAAGAGCATAATCTCTCTTTTTCTGTGTGTCATTTCTCTCCTTGTGTGTGTGTCATGACGTGTCTCATGTGCCTAAGATCACACTGTGAGTCAAGCTTGATTTTAAATGGATCTGGGTGAATAATTTGCTTAGTTGATGAGTTTTAAAATATGGAAATACATGTATTCTTAAAGACAGTTAGGCTTTAGACATAACATTCATTTTTTATTTCAACGGCACACCCTGGATCTTCATTGCACAGCTTACAGCCTATTCGTAAAGTAAGAGGCCTAACAGACATGCTGCCTAAGATTTCTTACTAGTACATATGCTAAAGTCTAACTGACTTTAAGAAAATATGTATTTCCATATTTTTAAACACATCAACTAAGGAAATTATTCACCCAGATCCATTTAAAATCAAGCTTCACTCACAGTGTGATCTTAGGCACATGACCAGGATGTTACATGTAATGAGAAATGAATGTTATGTCTTGCTTATATATAGGTGGCCTGTTGTTTGCCAGTAGAGACAGTGAAATAATATGAGCAGAGACACACATACTGCTTGCAGAGACAGACATGGTACATTACATGTAACATCCTGGTCATGTGCCTAAGATCACACTGTGAGTCAAGCTTGATTTTAAATGGATCTGGGTGAATAATTTGCTTAGTTGATGAGTTTAAAAATCTTCAGCCTGAGACGAAGGGCAGGAGCCCGAAACGCGTCGGCGTTTGACTTTGATGAAATCCTGTGCTGCTGGCGGTGCTTTTACCTTGTTGCAGTCTCCATTAAAGATGCAGAAAACTTCACCCGTGTGGGCTCCATCTTTGAGGCAACTCTTGTGTGTGGATTTTTAGCGGCGAGCCCAGCCGCGATGAGAGCCCTGCCAGTGTTTTGGACCCAGGCGATTCCTATGAGGGGGTTGCTGTTGGGACGAGGTGCTGCAATGTGGACTGATTAAGCCAACACTGTGAACTACATCGTACAGTTGGCCACCCACTGGGGAATATTAATTATTTTACGGACTGAGCGCATGCCATACTCACTCGAGGAACACATCGCACTACAAGTACCATCAGGCTGCAGGAGCAGCCACGCCCAATCGGGCCGGTACGGCAGTATTTAGGTGCATTTTGATGGCGTGTGCTCAGGTGTTCAAGTCAGCCTGAGACGAAGGGCAGGAGCCCGAAACGCGTCGGCGTTTGACTTTGATGAAATCCTGTGCTGCTGGCGGTGCTTTTACCTTGTTGCAGTCTCCATTAAAGATGCAGAAAACTTCACCCGTGTGGGCTCCATCTTTGAGGCAACTCTTGTGTGTGGATTGTTAGCGGCGAGCCCAGCCGCGATGAGAGCCCTGCCAGTGTTTTGGACCCAGGCGATTCCTATGAGGGGGTTGCTGTTGGGACGAGGTGCTGCAATGTGGACTGATTAAGCCAACACTGTGAACTACATCGTACAGTTGGCCACCCACTGGGGAATATTAATTATTTTACGGACTGAGCGCATGCCATACTCACTCGAGGAACACATCGCACTACAAGTACCATCAGGCTGCAGGAGCAGCCACGCCCAATCGGGCCGGTACGGCAGTATTTAGGTGCATTTTAATGGCGTGTGCTCAGGTGTTCAAGTCAGCCTGAGACGAAGGGCAGGAGCCCGAAACGCGTCGGCGTTTGACTTTGATGAAATCCTGTGCTGCTGGCGGTGCTTTTACCTTGTTGCAGTCTCCATTAAAGATGCAGAAAACTTCACCCGTGTGGGCTCCATCTTTGAGGCAACTCTTGTGTGTGGATTTTTAGCGGCGAGCCCAGCCGCGATGAGAGCCCTGCCAGTGTTTTGGACCCAGGCGATTCCTATGAGGGGGTTGCTGTTGGGACGAGGTGCTGCAATGTGGACTGATTAAGCCAACACTGTGAACTACTTCGTACAGTTGGCCACCCACTGGGGAATATTAATTATTTTACGGACTGAGCGCATGCCATACTCACTCGAGGAACACATCGCACTACAAGTACCATCAGGCTGCAGGAGCAGCCACGCCCAATCGGGCCGGTACGGCAGTATTTAGGTGCATTTTTATGGCGTGTGCTCAGGTGTTCAAGTCAGCCTGAGACGAAGGCCAGGAGCCCGAAACGCGTCGGCGTTTGACTTTGATGAAATCCTGTGCTGCTGGCGGTGCTTTTACCTTGTTGCAGTCTCCATTAAAGATGCAGAAAACTTCACCCGTGTGGGCTCCATCTTTGAGGCAACTCTTGTGTGTGGATTTTTAGCGGCGAGCCCAGCCGCGATGAGAGCCCTGCCAGTGTTTTGGACCCAGGCGATTCCTATGAGGGGGTTGCTGTTGGGACGAGGTGCTGCAATGTGGACTGATTAAGCCAACACTGTGAACTACATCGTACAGTTGGCCACCCACTGGGGAATATTAATTATTTTACGGACTGAGCGCATGCCATACTCACTCGAGGAACACATCGCACTACAAGTACCATCAGGCTGCAGGAGCAGCCACGCCCAATCGGGCCGGTACGGCAGTATTTAGGTGCATTTTGATGGCGTGTGCTCAGGTGTTCAAGTCAGCCTTAGACGAAGGGCAGGAGCCCGAAACGCGTCGGCGTTTGACTTTGATGAAGTCCTGTGCTGCTGGCGGTGCTTTTACCTTGTTGCAGTCTCCATTAAAGATGCAGAAAACTTCACCCGTGTGGGCTCCATCTTTGAGGCAACTCTTGTGTGTGGATTTTTAGCGGCGAGCCCAGCCGCGATGAGAGCCCTGCCAGTGTTTTGGACCCAGGCGATTCCTATGAGGGGGTTGCTGTTGGGACGAGGTGCTGCAATGTGGACTGATTAAGCCAACACTGTGAACTACATCGTACAGTTGGCCACCCACTGGGGAATATTAATTATTTTACGGACTGAGCGCATGCCATACTCACTCGAGGAACACATCGCACTACAAGTACCATCAGGCTGCAGGAGCAGCCACGCCCAATCGGGCTGGTACGGCAGTATTTAGGTGCATTTTGATGGCGTGTGCTCAGGTGTTCAAGTCAGCCTGAGACGAAGGGCAGGAGCCCGAAACGCGTGGGCGTTTGACTTTGATGAAATCCTGTGCTGCTGGCGGTGCTTTTACCTTGTTGCAGTCTCCATTAAAGATGCAGAAAACTTCACCCGTGTGGGCTCCATCTTTGAGGCAACTCTTGTGTGTGGATTTTTAGCGGCGAGCCCAGCCGCGATGAGAGCCCTGCCAGTGTTTTGGACCCAGGCGATTCCTATGAGGGGGTTGCTGTTGGGACGAGGTGCTGCAATGTGGACTGATTAAGCCAACACTGTGAACTACATCGTACAGTTGGCCACCCACTGGGGAATATTAATTATTTTACGGACTGAGCGCATGCCATACTCACTCGAGGAACACATCGCACTACAAGTACCATCAGGCTGCAGGAGCAGCCACGCCCAATCGGGCCGGTACGGCAGTATTTAGGTGCATTTTGATGGCGTGTGCTCAGGTGTTCAAGTCAGCCTGAGACGAAGGGCAGGAGCCCGAAACGCGTCGGCGTTTGACTTTGATGAAATCCTGTGCTGCTGGCGGTGCTTTTACCTTGTTGCAGTCTCCATTAAAGATGCAGAAAACTTCACCCGTGTGGGCTCCATCTTTGAGGCAACTCTTGTGTGTGGATTTTTAGCGGCGAGCCCAGCCGCGATGAGAGCCCTGCCAGTGTTTTGGACCCAGGCGATTCCTATGAGGGGGTTGCTGTTGGGACGAGGTGCTGCAATGTGGACTGATTAAGCCAACACTGTGAACTACATCGTACAGTTGGCCACCCACTGGGGAATATTAATTATTTTACGGACTGAGCGCATGCCATACTCACTCGAGGAACACATCGCACTACAAGTACCATCAGGCTGCAGGAGCAGCCACGCCCAATCGGGCCGGTACGGCAGTATTTAGGTGCATTTTGATGGCGTGTGCTCAGGTGTTCAAGTCAGCCTGAGACGAAGGGCAGGAGCCCGAAACGCGTTGGCGTTTGACTTTGATGAAGTCCTGTGCTGCTGGCGGTGCTTTTACCTTGTTGCAGTCTCCATTAAAGATGCAGAAAACTTCACCCGTGTGGGCTCCATCTTTGAGGCAACTCTTGTGTGTGGATTTTTAGCGGCGAGCCCAGCCGCGATGAGAGCCCTGCCAGTGTTTTGGACCCAGGCGATTCCTATGAGGGGGTTGCTGTTGGGACGAGGTGCTGCAATGTGGACTGATTAAGCCAACACTGTGAACTACATCGTACAGTTGGCCACCCACTGGGGAATATTAATTATTTTACGGACTGAGCGCATGCCATACTCACTCGAGGAACACATCGCACTACAAGTACCATCAGGCTGCAGGAGCAGCCACGCCCAATCGGGCCGGTACGGCAGTATTTAGGTGCATTTTGATGGCGTGTGCTCAGGTGTTCAAGTCAGCCTGAGACGAAGGGCAGGAGCCCGAAACGCGTCGGCGTTTGACTTTGATGAAATCCTGTGCTGCTGGCGGTGCTTTTACCTTGTTGCAGTCTCCATTAAAGATGCAGAAAACTTCACCCGTGTGGGCTCCATCTTTGAGGCAACTCTTGTGTGTGGATATATATATATATATATATATATATATATATATATATATATATATTCACAGAAAAAACCATAGGTTATAGACCATATATAGTTAGGAATTAGCATTTACAAAACCTTGAAAATTCACTGAAAAAACCATAGGTTATAGACCATATATAGTTAGGAATTAGCATTTAGAAAACCTTATTTCACTCACACAAAACCATTGAAATTCCATATATAGTTAGTTGCACTAACTATATATCGCGCACCCGCAATCCACTGCTGATGATGTCACATATTACATCATTCATGACATGGTCAGTGACATCACTGATGACATCACTGATGACATCTCAAATGACATCACTGATGATATCTCTTTTGACATCAATGGTCACATCAATGATGATATCATTAATGTGACAATACAATGCATCTCCTCAACTTTAATATAACCTCTGTTACACCCAGTGTTAAATACAGAGTATAATTTTTGAAACCATTGACACACCAATACTAGTTACTACATACGCATTCACTGATTCCTACGTCTACACACACATTCACTCATTCACCCATACAATCATTCATACATACAATCACTCATCTTTACAACACTATCATATGCACTCATACACCTATACAGACACTCACACTCTGCCACTCATCCATGGAGTTACTCACACACCTAGTCAGTCCTGTAAAGAATCAATCACACTTCCATTTTCTAATCTACACAGTTAAACATAGAGTACCTTACATTTTCAAACATATACTAACACATACTTACTCTCTTATAGAATCACTGATACAAGTACACATTGATCTGCACAGAGTCACACACCTCCCAGCCAGCCATACACACACTCAGTCTCCCATACAAATACTTGTGCAACCAATCAATAACCCATATAGCTACTTATATAGCTACTGATCAACACATGCAGCAGCTTGCACAACAACAGACATACTGATGCACACTTTCAGACAGTTTAGTCACTAACCCGTGCATTTAGTAAGACGCATTTAATCACTCACTCATACAGTCAATCACGCACCTACTAAAACCTTCATTCAGACACTTATACATCCACTCATTCTTCAATATGTAAAACATATTTAAACTTTACAGAAACACATAATCACTGGATGTTGTCATCAGTGATGTCATCAGTGATGTCACTGACCATGTCATGAATGATGTAATATGTGACATCATCAGCAGTGGATTGCGGGTGCGCGATATATAGTTAGTGCAACTAACTATATATGGAATTTCAATGGTTTTGTGTGAGTGAAATAAGGTTTTCTAAATGCTAATTCCTAACTATATATGGTCTATAACCTATGGTTTTTTCAGTGAATTTTCAAGGTTTTGTAAATGCTAATTCCTAACTATATATGGTCTATAACCTATGGTTTTTTCTGTGAATTTCATTGTTTTTTTAACAGCTAATATCTGTAGCTGTAAAATGTATTCTTCTTTAAATCCAAAAATATATTTTATATGTTTATGAATAATTTTTTTTTAAAATATTTTTTTTTCTTCGTTCCCGCTTCGCGAATCGGGAAGCTTCCCGTTAGCTGACCTTGATGCCGCGAAATAGACCGCGAGCCGGTAAACGTTTCTTTACCGCAAGTGCCGCGTTAGAAAACAACATCGTGACGCCTCCCGTCCGCATGACGTTCCACGTTGTCGCGTGATACGTCATATGACGTGCTACGTTAGCGAACTGGTACGCGAAGCGAGTGCCAAAGCGCAGGTTTCTGGAAGCAAACCGGGAGGCCCTGCAAAGCGCTTAACGTAAACACAGCAAGTCATGTGACTTGGTAATAACACTTTTCATTGGTTCATTTCACTTTTGGTTTCCTAATGATGTAAGACTAGGTCATATAATCTAAAATGAACACTTTTGATTGGTTGAGAACTCTTGTTTTTCCCAAATGATGAAAATCCCTCCTTCTTTCCTCACTCTGACTTTCATCATTGTGAGAGAAAGACCCTTTGTGATCACTGAGCAATGGCTTCTTTAGTAGCTTCAGCTGGTGCTTCCCCACCACCTCCACCACATCCAAGGAAGAGTGGACCACCTGCTCAAGTTGTAATTCAACAAGAAGAAGAAGAAGAGGAACAGGAGGACGAGCACGAAGAGAGGCAGTTTTTGCCTGAGCAGCCCAAGACGTCTCACCGGAAAGAAAACTTCATTTGGCAATTTTTTAAAATTCCCAAAGGTCAGAAAAAAGTAAATGCAAGATACGTAACTTGCCTTATATGTCAAGATAGACTGTCCAGAGGGACCGACAAAAAATACAGTTTCGGAAACTACACAATGCATCGCCATATGACTAGGTGGCATCCTAACAACTACAGTGCTGCACAGTTTCGGAACGACCTAGATAATCTCCCTATTATGGCCAGAAGATCTGTTGTACCGGAAGTAACGGGACCAGAGGGCAGGGAGATGGTGCCAAATATACAAATGAGATTTGGTGAAGTAAAACACACCTGCGTATTTTGCGATGGATTCATTTCCTACGGAGAAAGAAGCATCACTCTGATCAACAGAGCTATTGACTATCATATGCAAGTTTGTCCGAAACGCCCAAAATAATAAATACTTCTTTTTTTTGTTTTGTTGCTCCTGTTGAGCCCTTTACAATGAATCGTTTTCATTGCCCCCTCCAAGAAAAACCCCAAAAAATATAAAACTGTTCCGAAAAATTCAAAAACATTAAAAAAATGTTCAGAAAAATAAAAAAAAAAGTTCTTTTCAGAACTACCTCCCCGTTATTAAAAAAATGGTACAATATTTGGAACTGTGCCAACCTCTATTTCTCTTAGTTCGCTTCCTAGTTCGCTCGCTGGTACGCGAACTGGAAGCGAACCAAAAACAGTAAGTATAAGGGAAGGAAACACACACTTATGTTAAAAGAAAGACAGCTATAGGGGAGTAAACTAGAGATACTATTACCCATAATCCACTACTGATGATGTCACATATTACATCATTCATGACATGCTCAGTGACATCATCAGCAGAGGATTGCGGGTTTTTTGGCAACATGCCTTATCCACGGTTTAATAACGCTGCCTTTTGCTTTATATAAGTTTTCAAATTGTATGAAATATATACCAATAGGTCTTTATGAACCTTTAGGTAGTGCTTTTGTTCATGAGGTCTGGTCGCTTCCATACACATACAGATGTTTCAAAGATGATCAAGAAGTTTATCTGAATGGAGAGGAATGCACTGAGACGCCAGATCATTCACTAATGTGTAGGCACATACAGTTACACGATTCATGCAACAAACACCGACCAAATATGGCTTGCGTGTTGCAAGGCACGCCAGTTCCTGCTATCATCCCCACGTTCAAGTTGTTGGAAAATGGTAGTTATTTGATGCTCAATAATGAAGATTGTTCTGAGTTAATTAAAAGTATTCCTTTTATCGTAACAGTAAGTGAACGGGTTATTTGCTGCAGAAATGTTCTATTTCCTCCCACACATGAACATAGGGAGTTTTCAATCTGGCCACAAATACCAACCTTGGGACACGTTTCAACGGCATGACAAGAATAAGAGCTCTTTTGTCTCAGAGAGAGGTGGCCTTGAGTTCGGCCCGTGAAACTTTCGTACTTCACATAGCGAACACCCGTACACAGGTTTGCCTTTCAATTTCAGCAACATGTTTCCGACTATCTTTAACGCATCCTCCACAAAATCCCTGGCACACTTTTTTAAAGTTGTTACCAGTGGTCTCGTGACTTCATTTGAGAAAATCTTTGGAGTCATCCCTGCTCCCTTTCATTCCATTTTCTCCACTCTGGTTCGTGGATTGCATTTTTACTTGCATTACCAGCGGACGCTCTTGTGCTTTTTTACATTTTTAAATATGGATGTCCCTCCTATGCAACCTCCGACCCTGCAGCTGCTGACACTGTTCCGCAATCGCATGCTAGAATATTATGGCACAATGCCGTTGGCGATATTAAGCACGGCATATGGATTATCTTTTCGGTTCTCCTACTTCACCTGTGTCCAGCCTGTATTTCACTGCCTGACCTGTGATTTCGATTGGGCCATTGATTTGTGTCTCTGCGGACCGGTTTCTCCTGACGTCGACTTTAATCAGCTGATGACTCCTATCATTACTCACGAGTTGATTTGTCCTGGCGAAAGGATTATGGCTGTGGCATTGATGCATGGACTACTTGGTCCCTGGAATTTACTGGCGGCAGCACAGTCTTTCTTGGAACACAGCTTTCTTGAAAACCCACCGAGCTGTCCTCTGATGGTGATAGAGGATCCGGTGCTGGGAGAGCACGTATGTTCTTTTCCGCTTTTAAATTGGATGGGTGAACTGTTTTCGGATGAAGACGGTGACTTCCTGTTGGAGGCTGTTGCAGCTTATTTTGCATACACAGTTATGTCATAGACCTTTTTCATGTTTCATATGCTGAGTACTAGCATTTCATTGACAATTCATTGACTTAATTGTCAAGTTTTTATTATTTACCTTGCCTATTGGCTTAAGACTCGATAAAGTACTTGGCTGTTTTATTTTTCTTTAGCATTGAATTTTCCTAGTTTTTAATGCTTTACCTTGCGGACCGTCCACATATAAACTTGCAATCTGCTCTCATGAGATGGCACTTCTATTATCTTATTCAGTTCGTTTCCGGATCATGAGGAGGTGTCATCTAGGTCCTGGATATCTTTACACCGTGTTAAGTTAGCATGGGCTCATTACCGGTTTAAACGCCATTTTTCCTTTTTTGCAACTTCTGCACACGACATTTAGTTGTTGCTTTAGCTTTCCACCTAGTAGTTCATCGTGGTTTACATGAGAATAATATGTTATTGGTCTACTATCTGCTTTACTTGTTAAACTATATCTGTACAGCGAGTGCTAAAGTTTCAAGAACAACACGATACAGAATTGTTATGAGGTCTGATCTCCACGACTTCATACTCATAACATAAGTGCAACTTCTGCCAATTCTGGGCATGAGGCGGGTTTTATATTGCTTTGCCGAACACACATACACAACAGTTGATGCGGTTCACATGAAGAGAGAGATGGTGTATGCTGATGTGATTCCTTCAAATCTAAGACACTAAAGTATGGGCACGCCCTAAACCAACACAAAGAGACCTTCTTAGCAAATAATATAATATGTGTATTAGGGAGGGTGAGATATAAGCAGCCGCGGGCCGTGGAGGGAGTTACGGTGAGGCAGGGAGGCGGGGAGGGGGAGAAGCAGGGTGGAGCCCTCTCTACCTTGCCCCTCCCCCTCCCCGCCTCCCTGCCCCACCGTAACTCCCTCCACGGCCCGCGGCTGCTTATAAGTGTTGCTAACTCTTATTCATTTACAGCATGTTAACATACTGTCACCATTCGCTTTTTATGTACTAGTAACTATGCTGGTAATTTTGCTACTGATAATATGTGTACTTGTATTCTCCACCCTGCTTCTCCCCCTCCCCGCCTCCCTGCCTCACCGTAACTCCCTCCACGGCCCGCGGCTGCTTATAAGTGTTGCTAACTCTTATTCATTTACAGCATGTTAACATACTATCACCATTCACTTTTTATGTACTAGTAACTATGCTGGTAATTTTGCTACTGATAATATGTGTACTTTTATTATCTAAGGTACTACGCCTGAGAAGACGGCATTAGTAAATAAACATTTCAAATACACATGTGTTCTTCTTAACTCCATGTTCTGGTTTCTAAGAAATATATAACGACCGACTGTTCATGAGTTCCACGTATCCTGAGGTACTATAAGTTCATATTATGGATTGTCTAAACATTGAGAGTTTGTTATATCCAATGTGACACTGTACCTAGCTTGCTAAATAGTTTTTGATTACTAACGTGAGTTTTGGGACACCCTAATTCGCCGAGGTTCCAATCCTCTGTCCACAGTTCTGTGTGAGAACAGAAACCCTGCGACAGGGGCACCCCCGACCCTTGCTGGACCTTCATCACACTTGCGATACAACTCCAGCAATGCGCCACCTTTACGGCACAGATACATCACGCATCTGTGCTGTTTTTGCCCCGTGATGCGCCGCATTGTAAATGCAGCACACCATAGGTGACGGAACAGCGGCACAGAATGACTAACACATCCCTGGTGATGCGCCAGTCATCATAAATCTATCCCTATGCTTCTTATCTTGTTAGAGATGAACCGCCATATGTATCATCAAAGTTATTTGCATTTCCTAAATAGCGAACTTTAAGGAATAAATAGCGATTCTTTACCATTCCTAGTTTGCGATGAGCTATTTGCTAATTAGCCGAATGTAGCCCAATGAAGCCCAATGTAGCCCAATGTAGCCCAAAGATGGCCGCCAGACACACAAAAAAACAAATGTAGCCCAAATATCAGCCAGATGTAGCCCAACTATAGCCCAGTGACAGAATGACCAATCAGCTTCGCAAACCTCCGTTACGCGAAGCGGAGCGCTGTTACAGATATATATCTTTTTTTGAACGTTAATTTCTCAAAATCCACTGGAGCACATATATTGAGACCTAGCAAAGGCACATCGGGCTACCAGTCCCTAATATTTTGCCAAGTTTCGTGCAAATCCATTCAGCCGTTCAATTATTATTTTTATTATTTTTTTTTGCCCCGCGGGGCCCTTTTAAAACCTCCACATCAAACCTAGGGGGTCAGCGAGGATCTACTATGCCCCCTTATAGTTATTTCCCCCTTTGTTTTGACCTCCTCTTGTCTCTCGATCCTACCGAGAGACAAGATGGCGGCCGCTACGGACTGTTTGGAATGTTGACAGACGCCGGAGAACCAATCAGCTTCGCTTCACAAAGCTCCGTTGCGCGAAAAGTCCGCGAACCAGAGCGCTAACCGGTCCGCTGTTACAGATATATATCTTTTTTTAAACGTTAATTTCTCAAAATCCACTGGAGCACATATATTGAGACCTACAAAAGGCACATCGGGCTACCAGTCCCTACAATTTTGCCAAGTTTCGTGCAAATCCATTCAGCCGTTCGGGCTAAAAGTGAGGCCAACCGCCCTATGGAAAACTCAATGTTAAAAACACGTTTTGGGACCCCCCTTTTTTCTCGGCCCCCACTGGACGAACCCCCCCCAAATTTTCAAGGGCTGCTCAGAAACAAAATGTGCCATTTTCCTGAAAATTTCAGCCAATTCCGTCCACAAACGCCAAAGTTATTAGACATAGATTTTTCAAAAAACCCATAGAGAAAAAATCCTAACTATATATACCTACTGGCGACCGCCAGTAGGTAATATATATATGCAACAATCCTGTTCGGGCAATGAAAGCCAGAATTCCTTCAGGTGCGGACCTCACGCCAACCTCAATATTGCGATGCAGCCATACCAAAGAAGATCCAAATTCTCAGATGTATAGCAGAATAGAGTTATTTAATTTTTTTGTTGAAAGTAAAGGACAAATGTCCATCCGACGACACGTTTCACTCCTCAAGTATGTATTGTGGGGTGATTACATATGTTATTTAGAGCAATGCTCATTCACACATACACTACCATATTGCAAAGATCAACTACTAGTTTATTAACAGTAGTGTTAAATTGACAGTAGAAAATCACTGCTTATTGCCTCACAGACTGTACGATACAATTACGGAACACATGAAAACAGCCCTCCTTGTAGCCACAACACCTCTTGAATGTGGTTTTACTTCAGTGCACACATCTAACCCATACCTTTTCTTTTTAACTCCATTATGCATGAAAAATTGTATTGTATAAACTGAATATGCAGATATGGAGAATGTAATATGCCATTTATTATCATTGTTTGAGGTGGTAAGGGGCATTGTGACCCTGAACTGATTCTGATAAACCTTTTTTTTACATAGCACTTCATCCGTTTTCAAGTCCTTTATAATTCACCCAATTTTATTTATTTTCCACTGAACTTCAATGTTGCATGCATAGAGCATATTCCCCCTGTTGGAAGCTTACAGCAGCACCAAATATGTCATAACAGCATTATAAGAAACACTCCTTACCCAGCTATTCTTGCCTGAGTATTATAAGAAAAACTCCTAGTCCAGCTATTGTTGCCTAGACCCTATCTTCCCTACATACCTGACGCCCGGAAGCCCCAGTTCAAAATTAGGTCTCATGGAGTCAAATAGCCATTGTGTCATATTTTCTCTGAAGGGCAGCTTTGTTGATTTGCTTACTTCTTCCCATCATTCCTGTCTTTGATGACCAGAACCCTCAGGCTCGACACCACAGGTCCCTGTTGTTGAAATGCTAGTTCCCAAATTGGCCTCATAGTTTCATGAAGATGTTGTCCCTGTTTTGGATTCCTAAAGTAGCTTCTCCATTGCCTTCAGGGACCACATTCATACCCACCATGCATTTTTATTAGGTGGGGATTGTTATGCCTACATCTCTAACAATTCCTCTTTTCCCTCTATGGCTCTATGTAATATAAGGTAACCCATTTTGGTGTATATAGGTATGTTTATTCTGATGGGGCTAGCGATGAAGCCCAAGGGGCTTTTTTTTTCTTACTTCAAGTTGAAGTACCTAGTGATGCATTTTGGAGTATCTAACGCTTTTACTCCTTTGTCAGCCAGCATTCCTGTTTTAAGTCTTCAAATCATTTTAACTGCTTTCCGCGAACCATGTCTTTACGGGCAAGTATACCACAACCTTCCACTTCCTAAAGATCTCCAGCTGTAACCCTGGTGTAAAATCTTTGCCCGCCTACATTGGTGTCAAGGATTAGGGATATGAAAGCAACCTTTTATTCCTCTGCAGAATCCCATCACTGTGTGGAGTAGCAACCACCTTTTCATGATCCCATTGTGTTGCTTCTTGGGAACCCTAGAGACCCCATAAAGATTTAAAAGTCTGGCATTCGCCTTTCCTTCTTGGTCTTCTCTTGCAACCATTCTGCAAAACATGGAGTTGTGCTGCTTTGTTGTAGTCCATGTTATGTTGAATGTCCAGGCACTCAACCTTGGGTGCTAGTATTCTTTGTACTTTCCCCATTCTTCACTTCCCCCTCTCATATACGTCCTTCTATCAGTTGCTGAAGTGGTAAAAGATGTGAGTCCGCTGCACAGAGCGATAATGCTATATCTACACACATATGCATCTGTGACAGAATATAAACTACAGAAATAATGAGGTACAAAAATGTCATTGTAGAAATATTGGGAAAATAATATAGTTATTCTGTATATTGAAAAGACATTACCACAACAGAATATTGAGAATGTATATTTACTATAAAAATAATGTCTTAAAAAAATAGAAAAACATATACATCGAAAACAATAATATAAAAACATACAAAAATAACAGCACATTAAAACCAATGAAGCAAGCAACAAAAACAAAAATATTGGCCACTAAAATATTGTGAAAGTATATATGAGAAATAAATATATATATATATTAGAACACGATATAGCCAAATAAATATATATTATATGCACATAAATAAAGAAACCAAAAAACGTAATTAGCATCCACTGTACAAGGTAACACAAAAGCCTGAAATAAACATCAATAAAATTCACACGAAAAACATTGAATATAAAAAAAAATCTTAATCACAAAATGCTATACAAATTAAAAAGAAATGTGCCACAAACAGCTGCACATGAAGTTACCACTGTTGGAGAATGCCACTGCGCCTGTCAAAAGCGGCATACTAACAGACTGCACCAAATTCAATAAAATGGCTCCATCAACTGCAAAGTAAGTATTTAAAAAATAATGTTACTTATAAATAAAATAACAAAATATTTTAAATGAATTAAAAAATAACAACAATAGAAAGAGGATGTATAAATATGCTTTCACATCTGCAAAATACAAATACCAAGGCTTAAAAAGGGCAAAGCTAACCATAAAAAAATACCAACGTAAAGAAAGAAAATTCTATGTGCAATAGACAACTGATATGTACGTGTAATCAGTGAAACAAATATATTATGTTATAAAAAAATACACCAAGCACATTTTTTTAATTAAAAAATAACTGTACAAATTCTACGAATTATAACAATAAGTGTAATACACTTGCAGCAAAGAAAATACTATTAATGAGTTGACTCATTGAAATGCACTAAATATTCCACTGCTTGCTACAACAATAGATACAAGGTAGAACAGTTAAGGGAGTCCATTCACCCTCAATTAACACTGAAAACAAATACATGTCTTATAGGATATAAGAAAAGCAGACTCTAGTTACCAAACACCTACAGCAACTATACGTACATACATTATTTTCCAAGTCCCTGAAGAAGCGACAACACAACTGGCAGCTATTTTAAACCTAAAAAAGACATACAAAAAGAGGGGGAGGTGGCATGGTAAACCCCTAGAGTCCCAAGAACATTTGAAGAAATAGCAGTCTTTAACATCATTCCATTAACAAGTGCTAAGTAAGATTTAAAAATGTCTAATAATGAAAACAACATAAATAGAATTATAGACTTTGCAGTAAATATTTACTTACAAACTCTAAAACAGTGCTGGGTGGTACATTTAACTCTTGTCCCTTACCACTCTTACAGATATTTACAATACATGGACAGTACTATAGCACAAATGTCCCATTAATTTATGCATTACTCCCAAGCAATTGGGCTTCTTTGTTACCAATTACTTTATTTAAAGTTTAATTTTTCTATTTTGAAATGTAGTTATGTATTAGATTGTTTTTAGAGCTGCAATAATGGGTCCTATTCCAACATCATGGCAAGAGGCCATAGTGGTCCCCGTATATAAAAAGGGAAAGAAGGAGGATCGGGCCTGTTGCAGGCCGATTTCCTTAATTGACTCCACGGCTAAGCTATTGGGGAGGGTAATTTTAGCATGCCTTGAAACCTGGGCAGACTCTAAAGGTATAATGTCTCCCATGCAATATGGAGTTCGAAGAGGAATGGGGACAAACAAACAATGCCTTAATTGGGCACTGATTATGGGCAAGTACACGAAGGCAAGGAAGGGATCTATCCACCTTGCCTTCATGGACTTGTCCTGCGCATTTGACACCGTTACTAGGTGCAAATTGTGGGGTATGATGGGAGATATGGGCTTTGAGGAGCCTTTGATCACCCTATTGCATAGGTTGCACGCAGGCACCACTGTAGCTATAAGATTTGGACCCAAGGGAGAAAGGACAGGGTTCATTGTTTCTACAGAGGTAGTTCGTCAAGGGTGCATATTGGCCCCATTCCTCTTCCTTTTGTACTCAAATGGCCTAGAATCAACCTTAAAAGAGCAGGAGCTAGACTTTCCTAGAATAGGGGGTAAGCCTATACCGTTGTTGTCATATGCGGACAACATGGTTTTTGTGGCTTTAACTGCCAATAGTCTTTAGAAGTCTTTGAGCACATTTACAAATGTTATGTTAGCTCTAGATTTAAAAGTTAATTTGACTAAATCTTATGTCATGGTCTGCGGACCAAGTCATACCAAATCTAGAAAGTTCATGGTAGAGGGAAAGACAATTGACAAAGTTTCAAATTTTAATTACTTAGGGAATGTTTTTAAAAATAAACTGACTAGGGAACACCTCATTATATCTAGGGTACAGATTACTAGCCATGCTGTGGAAGGTCTTTTCCGCTTTGCATGTAAGTTGGACCATAAGGCCGTAGCGGAATTAATACCCTTATATAAATCAAAATGCTGGTCTACTGCCACATATTGGGCGGAAGTATGAGGTCACCAAAAAAGTTTGAAACTCCAAACCCTAGAGAATAATTTTCTAAAAAGATTATTGATGATCCCAAAAAGCGCCCATATGGCATTCTGTCATTCTGAGGTATGGGTTGATTTTATTTCGGATCGTATAAACATCGCCCCATTGATACTCTGGGCGAAAGTCTGGCTGACGGAGGAGTTAAAGCTCACAAGAGAAATTATTAACCATTGCATGTTACTGGATAATGCCGAGGCTATTCCATGGCTTTGTTGTGTGAAAAGAACAGTTCATGAAATTGGCTTAAGGATTTTTTTTTACAACACTAACAGTATAGATATAAGCACAAAATTGATTATAAAAAACACATATCGCACTGAGCTTGATATTCAAAGCTGGCAAGCAAGGCGATTACCTCACACCGAGCAGACCTTTTTATAGCAGCAGTTTTACTTGTCTTTTACCATGACCGTACAATTTAGATTTCTGTTGACCAGATTTAGGCTTTGCACATTGCACTTTTTAGGTGCCTTTCCTAAACAGGCCGGATGGTGCAATAACCTTCCATCTTGCCTCTGTGACAACCTGTCCCAACAAAGCACCCTGCACTTTACCCTTTTTTGTGCACTCTACAAGGTCCCAAGAGGTCGGTTTCTTATACCACTCTTTAAAAGACATCAGACCATGTAATTTTCAGAAGAGTTTTAACTTTTTGTTATCTTTGTCTACTGAAGTAACTTGTATGGCTGTTTTAAATTTTATCAGGATGGCACTATCAATAAGGAAACAATACGAAATGTAATCAAATTCTGGCATCTCCTTTTAGGAATTGTTTTTTGAACCTGTCTGGAATATTTTAATATATCTGAGTTATATGGTTTTATTGGACTTTTATGTATATAAACTCTCCATGTGTGATTCATGTATGTTAAACTTTTATGGTTAACTTTAACCGAATAAAGTTAATCTTGACTTGACTTGATATTAGATTAATTTGTTAGATATCAGTTTTTTATTGTTTTTATTGACATGGTGTGCAAATGTTTGTACTCCAAATATAATACATCTTTTTGTACAGCAGCAACATTACCGAACTACTTTGTAAACATTGTTGCTTCATTTACTTGAGCCATTGCTTCATTTCTAACAGAGCTAAGTGACCAATAATTTAAGTTGTGCTCCCATTGGTTTTTCCTAATATGTATACAATATAGTACCCTTGCACTAAACGGACTGCACTTTTTTACATCTGCCTATGCGGTCCAACTTGTAAGAGCAATCTCCTTAGTGCAATTCTGCCCAGGTTTTATTCCACCTGCTTGAAGGCTTTTATCAATGTATTTGTTTTACAAATCAATGTTTTTAGCTGGCAGTCTAGCTGTTTTAACTGATGGATCCACCTTAACAGGAATACGAACGATGCACTTATAATGCATTAACGCTATGCTTTCAACAATGTATCCTTACAATATACACACTTGCACTTTTTTGTTTTGATCAAATTTGTTTTTATTGAGTTCAGCTGAGCAATACAATACAGCATTTGGACAACATAACTTTGCAAAGGATTTCCAATCTCGGACGCCGCGTATACCTCATATAGCTGAGCATTGGGCAAGGATGTCATGTGTCCATGTAGGCTCGTAAGGTGGAAACCTGAACAAACATTGCAAGCTAGAACCCTCGTACCTATACCTCCCTTGTGGCCCTCCCTAACCCCAACTGCTTCCCTTCCCTGATTCCCAACCTCCCCCCTCCCCTCGGTGTGTTCCAGCAAACCTTTGGTAAGCGCCTAAAGGGACCTGATCTAGACCTTGCGTTTCTCCTCTGCGGTCCTATTGTGGAATTCATCCGTTAATCTGAGGACTCTTAAGTATTTAGGGCATGTAAGCTCATTAAATTCTTGGGTCAGCAGGGAAATTATAGGCTGCCATATGTCCTTGAAAGTATCAGATGTTTGTGTGAGCGAAGCCTGTATTCTCTTCATCCCCATTATGTACCATAGTCTATGTAGCCACCCTGTGTGCGTAGGTTTTCTCGACGTGCCCCATGGAGAGAGGATGTGTTGTGTTGCAGCTCCTAACACCAATCCCATCTGTTTCCCTTGAATGGATTTGAGTGGGAACATGAGTCTATTAGGGAGACCGAGGATTGCGTACGCCGGGAAGCGGGGGAGCTCTGTCTCAAAGTACTTATCAATGTCCCTAAGGACCCCCTCCCAGTATTCCTGCACCTCCGCGCATTCCCAAAGTATATGTATCATGGTCCCTGTGTGCCCGCATCCCCTCCAACATGTGGGGTCCCTCCGTGGGTTACCCTGATGTAGGCGTTCCAGTGTTAGGTGCCAGTAGTAGGCCACTTTCACCGCCGATTCTTTGCTGGCCGTTTTTCTAGCAGTGTGGTGTGCTCAATAAAAGATGTCTTGCCATTCTTTGTCTGAAAGCGTGCGTCCTAGTTCCTTCTCCCATCGTTTCTGACCCGCTGATCTCGTCGTGGGTGGGGTGGGAGTCAGCAGTTTGTATAATTCTGTGATGGCCCCTGAGTCCTTGGATTTAGTGAGAAGCCACCTCTCATATGGAGTGAGGGGACAGCCGACGAGGGGTGCAACGTCTTTGTGTGTGAGCTAAGCATGGGCTGAAAATTCGTTCCGCTCGCGGAATTTGCAGATTTTCCGCGATTTCTCGATCCGCGAATCTCGCGAAATTGCGGTAAAATCCGCGAATCAGTTGAAGCTAATTTTTTGTAACCTTTTACAAAAGGGTTACAAAGAAATTAACTTCAACTTGGGCACCTGCTGCTGTAAGCCTGTAAGTGCTTCCTGGCGCCTAGTTGCCTACTTGTAACTATTCTCTGACCCTGCTCTGACCCTTGAAGCAGGGTCAGAGAATAGTTACAAGTAGGCAATGAGGCCCCTGTCACGAAAATTAAACCTCAACAGGAAGCACTGACAGATATAAAAACAAGCATTTGCAATGCAACAGTTCTCGCATTAGGAAAGTTTTGAGCTATTGGTCTTGTAAATGAATTTTTTTTAATTTATGTGTTGGTTTTGAAAATAGCTAAATTAATAGCTTTGTCTTTTACAATGCCAATAGTTATAACTTTCGCAAATGTGACACCTATAGCATTTGTAATGCAACATGTTTTGTATTTACATGACTTAGATGTATTGATATTACAAATTACAATGGCTTTTAATTTTTTAAAATAATTAATACTTAAATAAAAGTGATTTTAATTTATAATGGCAATAGCTTAAACTTTTGTAAATAACTTTTGTGAAGATTATGTTCAGTGTATTTTATTGTGACGAAAATCCAAGAACAGAAGTGAAATATTAACATCTTTTTGTGACATTTGTAATAAAGCTTGAAACATTGAGAGAACATATTTGAACCAGTTGTTGTTGAATGGTTGCGCAGATTGATGCTGTGGTGGTGCTGTGGTGATGCTGAGTGCTGCTGTGGTGGTGCTGAGTGATACTGGGATGGTGCTGAGTGATGCTGGGATGGTGCTGAGTGATGCTGGGGTGGTGCTGAGTGGTGCTGTGGTGGTGCTTAGTGATGCTGTGGTGGTGCTGAGTGATGCTGTGGTGGTGCTGAGTGGTGCTGTGGTGGTGCTGAGTGATAATGTGGTGGTTCTGAGTGATGCTGTGGTGGTGCTGAGCGATGCTGTGGTGGTGCTGAGTGGTGCTGTGGTGGTGCTGAGTGATAATGTGGTGGTGCTGAGTGATGCTGTGGTGGTGCTGAGTGGTGCTGTGGTGGCACTGAGTGGTGCTGTGGTGGTGCTGAGTGGTGCTGTGGGGGTGCTGAGTGATGCTGTGGGGGTGCTGAGTGATGCTGTGGCGGGGCTGAGTGGTGCTGTGGTGGTGCTGAGTGATAATGTGGTGGTGCTGAGTGATAATGTGGTGGTGCTGAGTGATGCTGGGGTAGCGCTGAGTGATGATGTGGTGATGCAGAGGGCAGAAAGGCACAAAAAGCAGTCTAACAAAGGGCAGAAGGGCAGAAAAACAAGGTAAAAACAAGTCTAACAGAGGGCAGAAGGGCACAAAAAACCAGTCTAACAGAGGACAGAAGGGCAGAAAAACAAGGGAAAAACGAGTCTAACAGAGGGAAGAAGGGCACAAAAAACAAGTTTAACAGGGGGCAGAAAGGCACAAAAACGAGTCCAACAGAGGGCAGAAGGACATAAAAAACGAGTCTAACAGAGGGCAGAAGGGCACAAAAAGAAGGGAATAACAGAGGGCAGAAGGGCACAAAAAACGAGTCTAACAGAGGGCAGAAGGGCAGAAAAACAAGGGAAAAATTAGTCTAATAGAGGGCAGAAGGGCACAAAAAACGAGTCTAACAGGGGGCAGAAGGGCAGAAAAACAAGGGAAAAACGAGTCTAATAGAGGGCAGAAGGACAGAAAAACAAGGGAAAAACGAGTATGAGCTGAGTGATGCTGGGGTAGCGCTGAGTGATGATGTGGTGATGCAGAGGGCAGAAAGGCACAAAAAGCAGTCTAACAAAGGGTAGAAGGGCAGAAAAACAAGGGAAAAACGAGTCTAACAGAGGGCAGAAGGGCACAAAAAACGAGTCTAACAGAGGGCAGAAAGACAGAAAAACAAGGGAAAAATTAGTCTAACAGGGCAGAAGGGCACAAAAAACGCGTCTAACAGGGAGCAGAAGGGCAGAAAAACAAGGGAAAAACGAGTCTAACAGAGGGCAGAAGGGCACAAAAAACGAGTCTAACAGGGGGCAGAATGAATCCCGCCCTGCGTGTTTGTCCACGAAGATGCCACCTTTTTGTGCAATACCTCTACTCAACTGAAGTACTTTCTACTGTCTAATCAGTAAGTGCTACCTCGTTGGCTAAATGTATAGGGGCAGATTTACAATAACTAGCGCATCCACAGGGATGCGTCAGTTATTGTGCGCTGCAGCTCCGCCACCCATGGTGCGCCGCACTTACAATGCGGCGCACCATGTGGCAAAAACGGCACAGATGCGTCACGCATCTGTGCCGTAAAAGCAGTGCATTGCTGGAGCTGCGTCGCAAGCGCGACGCAGCTCCAGCAATGCTCTGGGGGGCCCTATCTCCCCAATGCTGCGTCAAGCCTTGCGCCTGCTTCAAGCAGGCGCAGGGTTTTCACGCAGCATTGGCCTAAAAGTTACTGAGTGAAATCTTGTAGATTTCACTCAGCCACTTTTAGGAGGCGTTCCTGCACAGGAACGCCCTCCCCTGCGCCGGAACGCCTCCTGATGGCGCAGGGCTTTACAACGTGACGCATCTCTCAGATGCGTCATGTTGTTAATACTCAGCACCATGGCGCATCTTTTGTGCTGCCGCTGCGTCACAAAAGTGACGCAACGGCGGCGCAAAAGAGGCGCAAGCGGCTTGTAAATCTGCCCCACAGTGCTTTTACTACACTGTAGCTGCGTAAAGGGCCAGAAGATGTGTCTCCAGTGACCATGTGTGCCTGTGCCTGTGTTACAGGCACACATGGTCACTGGAGACACATCTTCTGGCCCTTTACGCAGCTGCAGTGTAGTAAAAGCACTATACATTTACCCAATGAGGGAGCATTTACTGGATTAGCCAGTAAAAAGTACTCAAGGGCAATTCGCAAAAAAATCTGCGATTTCGCAGGAAAATTCGTGAATTTACGGATTTTTTTTGCGATTTCGCAGGGAAATCCGCAAATTCGAGGAACGCGAATTCGCAAATTTCGCCCATGCTTAGTGTGAGCCAGTGCCTAAGCTGAAAGTACTGAAAGCGATGTGGTTTGTCAATCGCATATGCGTCTTTTATCACGTCTAACGTCATAAAGCCCTGTAGGTCAAATAAATGTCCCGCGGAGCAGCATTTGATCTGCCGCCATTGGGGAAAGGAGCCCGGGGGCACCCCAGGTGGGAACGCCGTGTTATCTAGTAGGGGCGTCATCGGTGATGGGAAGGACGTTAGACCCCTTGGGACCGCCACCGCGTCCCATACCTGGAGGAGCGTCTTGGTGATGGGCGACTTTCGGAGGTAGGTCGGCCTGTCCGATCTCGCCAAAACGGGGACTCTCCAGAGTGGCATACCTGCCATTGCTCTGTCTTGAAAAAGCCAGAGCTTTTCGGAGAGAGGCCGGGACCATTCCAAGAGATAGCGCATCTGTGCTGCCTGAAAATAGCGCCGCAAGTCAGGCACCCCTAATCCGCCCTCGGCCGTCGCTCGGGTGACCAGGTCGCGCCGTAGCCGGGGGCGTTTATTGGCCCAGACGTACTGTAGCATGGTGTCCTGCAGCTTCTTGAGCATGCCCAAGGGAGGGGTGACTGGAATGGTCTGGAAAAGGTAGAGCACCTTCGGCAACAGGGACATCTTGACAGCGGCCACACGGCCCAACCACGAGAGCAGTTGTTGTCGCCATCTTGAAATATCCCCTTGAATGCGTGTCAGGAATTTGGAGTAATTTAGTTCACCCGTCTTGGCTGTCAAGGGCGTCAGTTCAATCCCCAGGTATGGCAGTGCTGTTTGTACAGCCAACCCCCCTATGTGGAGCGTTCCCCTGTTGGCTTGACGGGTGTTGCTGCCCAGGGGAAGGATAACGGACTTCCCTATGTTCATTTTGAAGCCCGATATCGCCCCGAACCTTTCCATCTCCGTCAGGAATGCCGGTATCGACACTCTGGGATTGTCCACAGCGACTAGGATGTCGTCCGCATATAGACTGATGGTCTGCTCTTCCCCTCCGAATTTGATGCCCGTGATGTCTCTGTTGTTTCTAACGTGTTGGGCGAAGGTTCTATATAGAGGGCGAACAACAGCGGCGAGAGCGGGCAGCCCTGCCGCGTGCCACGGCGAATGTTGAACGGCTTGGAACTTATCCCATTTACTTTGACCGTCGCCTGGGGCGACGCATAGCAGCTAGCTACCCAGGCTCGGAACCTGTCCCCAAGCCGAATCTCGCCAGAGCGTTATCCAGATACCTCTAGTCAACCCTGTCGAACGCTTTTTCGGTGTTGACCGACAGCAGGGCCGCATCTGAGGCATTGAAGTGTGCCTTGTCGATGACGTGCATCAGGCGTTTAGTATTGTCCGCACTCTGCCGGGTGGGCACAAAGCCCGCTTGGTCAGGTACTATTATACCAGGCAGACAGGGGCCCAGTTGCGCAGCCAAGATCCCCGTAAATAACTTCAAGTCCAGATTGAGGAGCGATATTGGCCTGTATGCCGCGCGTAGAGTCGGGTCCTTGCCCGGCTTCGGCAGGACGATAACGTCTGCCACCAACATCTCCCTTGGTATCGAGCCCGGCCTTGGAAGGAATTAAATAGTTTTGTCAGTATAGGCGCCAGGAGGGGGCAGAACGTTTTATAGAAGCCTGCGGAGAATCTGTCAGGCCCCGGCGCTTTTAGTGGTTTAAGTCTGGCAATCGCCGAAATCACCTCATCTAGGCGTATTGGGGCATCTAATGCTAGGGCGCTCGCTTCGTTGACTGCCGTGACGTCCATGGTCTCTAGGTACGTAGTCCCTGCTTCGTTATCCAACGCAGGGTCTGCCGCGTAAAGCTTGGCATAAAAGGCTCTAAATGCCTCCGCGATATGGTCGTCCTCCCGAACTTCTTCACCACTTTCTGCGCGGACGACGGGAATCTTGGAGCGGACAGCCTTTGCTTTTAGCTAACTGGCCAGTAGGCGGCCAGTCTTGTCCCCCCCTACATAGTACGTGTGGCGGAGGCGGAGTGCCGCGTATTCCACCCGGTCCAAGTCCAGGCTCGCGAGCTGCGCCCTGACCGCCTTCAGCTTGCGCCATATTCTAGGGGCCCCTATCCGGCAGTGAACCCTCTCCAGTTCTAACACCTGCTCCGCCAGTTCCTGGCGTCTTTCCTTCCGCTCTCTGTTGTCCGCTGCCGCGATCGCCATTATTTCTCCACGGAGAACCACCTGTAGCGCCCCCCAAAACTGTCGACAGGGCTACTTCCCCTGTGTCGTTTTGACTTAAGTAATCAGAAATACTCTGGGATAGTTGCTGTGTAACCCCCTTGCGGGAAAGTAGGTTTTCTCTAAGTCGCCATCTGCCCCTGTGTGCCTGTGTGCGTGGGACCATCAATGGCAGGACCACCGCGTCATGGTCTGACAGTGCCGCCGGGGTGAACTCTACATCCCGTACCATTGGGGTCATTTCTGTGGAACCAAGAAAGTGGTATATCCTGGCGTACGTGTGGTGCACATGGGAGTAGAAAGTGTACCTGGGGCAGTGTGATGTATCCCTCGCCATTCGTCTACCAGCCCCCTGTCGGTCAGCCATTGCTTCCCCGCCGTGGATAGAGCACCAGAGTCACCAAATCTCCGCCCGACCTGTCTACCACATTGTCCATGACCAGATTTATGTCCCCCCCTATTAGGATATGTCTTGTGTCACTGGCCAGTACTTCAGATAGCGCCCCCTTAAGAAAGGCCTCCTGTTTTGAGTTGGGTGCATAAATCGACCCCACTGTGAGTGTCAGATTACCAATCAAAATAGTGTGGGCCAGGAGTCTGCCTTTAATTTCTGCCGCCTTGCCTCCCACCCGCCCTTTGAAGTGTCTAGCTACGAAAAGGGCCACCCCTGCCTTCTTCTCGGTGGTGGAAGAGTAAAATTGGTGCGGGAAGGCCCTGGATTTCATGCGGTGCCAGTCTTTAGCTAATAGGTGTGTCTCTTGGAGAAGACATATATCCGCTCCCGAATGTTCCAGGAAGGAGAGGATCGCCCTCCTTTTAACTGGGTTGTTGAGCCAGGGTGAGAACCTGGAGAGCCTCGTCAGCCATAAGGTAGTGTGTGCCCTGCCCGCTTAAGCATTGGCCTAGCGCCGCCTCCTGGTCTCTTGCTTACCGCCTGATCAAACCGAACACACTGAGTCCCCTGTCCCCCACCCTCCCATCCCTCTCCCTTCCCCCGAACCCCAACCTTAAAACCCCAACTGGTGAACATTGTCCAAGGCCTATCTGACGACAGTCCAGGCCTGTGGTATAGTGTCTGGTGAAGGGAAAGCGAGTCAATGGCGGGCCCAAAGCCCCCCGTCCCGCCCCCCCACGGCAAAGCTGCGGCAAAGCAAACAAACACCCCCGCACATGTCCTCTCATGATCCGGCATTTGTGTCTTTGGAGACCTCTTGTATTGCCGCTGCGTGCTCGTGCGCCACGGTCTCGGGATCCAGTTTGAACCCTTTCTTGGGTGAGCGTCTGCCTCTCACCTTCTGCCATCCGTCTCGTGTTGGTTGCGGAGACTTTGACTGGGAAGGTCGCTGTTCGTCGTCGTCGTCCTGTGGGTCCCCCTCTTGGGGAATGCCTAGAACGGTGCATGTGTCTCTCAGGGATCTAAGCTGGTGGAGGGCTCCTTTCCATTTGAAAATCAGTCTGAAGGGATGTCCCCAGAAGTACGGGATCCCATTATCACGTAGGAAGGTGGTTGCCACTCTGAACGCCCGTCTCTTCTGCAGAGTGATCGTGGACAAGTCCTGGAATAGCTCTAGCGTGTGATTTGGCGCGCCGCCTTCAGGATGCGCTCCTTGAGGGGATAGTCAGGCAAAAAGGCCAGGATGTCCGGAGGGGGGGGCAGGCGTCCGGCGTGCTAGGCCCACTCGGTGGGCCCTATCGATTCGGATCTCAAAGTCTTCGCTCTCCCCTAGTACCTCACAGAACAGATCCTGCAGGTATGCCATGATGTTTCCCCCCACCGCTTTGGGCGGCACGTTGCGGACCCGTATATTGTTGCGCCTGGAGCGATTCTCCAAGTCCTCTGCGTGTGCTTGTAGGTCCGTTTGCTGTTCATGGAGCCTGATGATTTCTTGTTGCAGGAGTTCCACCTCCTCACTCCGGGCCTGCTCCGTGTTTTCTACTGCCGCCACTCGTTCCCCTATGTCGTCTATGTCGCGTCGCAACTCTTTATAGCCTCCCGCCATATCTTGCCTGAGGGTTTGAATATCCTCCCTGAGAGATGCGAATAGGATCTCCATGAATGATTTCGTCGCAGGGGCTTCCCCCTCGTCCTTGTCCCTGTCTTTCGGTTGGCTCAGTGGCGCTGGTTTGTCGGGGTTCCTCTCCCCTTTGGGCGTTCCTTTGGCCAACATTTTGGGGATGGTGCGCCCCCCTCTACGATTCGCGGAGGACATGCTTGGCTTCCGTCCCGTCTGGTAGCTTCTCTTATGTCAGCGAAGTCCCCTGGTGGGTCTTTTGAATATTGGCGGGCCTGGGATTGGAGCGGCAGACGGAGGCGGTGTGTTGGATTCGCGGTCTCGGGCCAGCCGTCTTTCCCTGTAGGCCTGCTGGTATGTCCCGGTATATGGGTGGTCGTCCCTCTCCGCGGGGGCTGCCGAGGGCTCGGCTGCCGCTTCTCTGATGTGTCCCCGTCACTCTAGCGGGGGTGCACCGCGGTGACTCGTGGGCCTTGTGGCCATCCCCCGATGCTACGGCCTTATGCCCTGGGTGAGGCCGCGGGGGCTCATGGTGAAAGTTGCCCTCCGGGCCGACCTGTGACCTCAGCCGCCTGATCCGGGCCGAGCCTGGCGAGGCCTCGTTATGCCGCTTCTGGGTGGTTCTCTCTCGGGGGGGCGATCCCAGGCCCCCAGGCCGAAGCTCCTCAGCGCCCCTCTCTTTTGCTCCGCACCACCGTGCAGCGGCCATATCCGCTCCCTCTGGCCGTATTCCACACTCCACGGGCCACACTGTCCTATCGCCGCTCGCCGGGGGCCCGTTGGGTGCCCCCCGAAGCTGCCCCCCCCAGTGCCTGGGCCGGCCCTCTGCAGCGCCGCTTTCCGTCCTCCACCGGAGCCCGCGGCAGTACTGGCCAGGCCGCTCAGGCCTGCAATTTCCACGGCGCCCTGCCGCCGTCTCGCGGCCCGGCCCTTGCTGGTAAGGCCCCGCGCCTTGCGGTTCCGGCTGTGGTGGGCCCGATCTACGCCGGGGGCTCGATTGCCCGCCCCCCGAGTCTCAGCCCTCGCGGGCTTCAACGGCCCACTCATCACCTCAATATCTTGGATTGGCAGCTGGCCTTGGCGGCCGCCACAGCCACCTCCGTGGAGGCCCAAGCCTGGGCCTTGGGTAATGCTTCCCGCCGTCAGGCGCCGCCATCAGCCCCGCCGGCCCGTCTGGGCAGTTGGCGGTCGATTCCTCCCGCTCGTCCTCCCGCACTTCTTCCGGCCAGTGGGGATTGCTGCGCCTTGGCTCCGCGCCTGGTAGGCAGCGGTGCGGGGACCAGCCAGCCGTCTCCGCTCCGCAGGCCGGCCTCGCTGTTCACCTCTCTGGCCGGGGGTTGCGGTTTCCGTCGTCTATGGAGCCGCTCTCTGGTCGCCGGCACTTGCGATCGCAGTCGAGGTTGCAACCGGAGTGCCGTACACAGCTTATGATCTCGGGAGCACTAATGGGGGTGAAAAAGATGCGTTTTTACGGAGACCTTGGGGGATAGGGACGAGGAGCCTCTGCCGGTTGCGTCCTCTCAGGCCGCCATCTTGGCCACGCCCCTGCACTTTTAAGTAATCTTCGTAGGGTTCCATTATGTGCGAGCCTCTTATTCAGCTTACTCACAACCCTACGTCCCAATTTTAACCGTTTGTTATGAAGTTGATATATTTTAATCTGTCTGTTAACTTTGTCTGCAGAATCAATTATGGCAATGTATGCGCAGTGAATCCACTGTTTTGTACTTGTTTGCACTATGATGGCCGTAATGACCGAATACATTTCTTTGACTCACATATAAAAATGAACACTTTTTTGTTATATCTTTAATAAAATATTTAAAAAATACACATAGACAAATGTTATATTAAACAGGAAATAGATTTTTACTTTTTGGTATTTTAAAAGTAATAATTATATTCTAATTTAAAGTATTTTTATAACGGTTGTGCACTCATGTTTACTATAATTACTATACATTTTATTCAATTCAACAATTCCCTACTCCAATCTGGGTTGAAGTTATAATATTTTATCAGAACTCCCCAAAATAAAATACTTTGCCTAGTGATAGTTGTTTTGACATTTGAACAGTAAATGTATATTCCCAAATAAATAAAGACTTCTCACAATGATAGTTGGGTGAATTTATAGTAAATCTGCAGTCTTCAAAATGAATACATTCCCGGTGGTGTTTGTTTTTTGAAGTTAAAATAATATACACACTCCCCAAAAGTAAGCACTTTTGTCAGTGGTGTTTGAGTTAAAGTTAGAATATTATTTCCGAACTCCACAAAATCAAATACTTTCCAAAATAGTGTATAGGCTCGAGAAAGTTGTCTTAAAGCTAGAATAATAAATGTGTACTCATGAAAATTAAACACTTTCCCAGTGGTTGTTAGGTTGAAATTAGAACAGTAAATCAGAACTCTTCAGAATCAAATACTTTCCTAGTTAAATTTGGGTTGGAGTTAAAATAATAAGTGTGAACTCTCCTAAATCAAATCAAGCTGTTCCTAAATGGTAGGTGTCTTGGGTATCAAATAGTTAAACCCCCCCCCCAAAAAAAAAACACTTCCCCAAAGGGTATTTGTTTCAAGGTAGTAGGTATAAAATTTGATGTTTAAGTGTCATTACATTTTTGATACTTAGGTTGCTCTTTCATAATCTACGTAAAATAGATTATTTGTTAAATGTATTTAAGATGTTTTAATTGATTATAAAATGAGGATTTAATACGTTATTTTTGTAAATAATATTTAGGACCTGATTACGAGTTTGACGGTGCGGGAGCAGATCTCCATGCCGGCAGCCCGCACCTCCAAACCTGTGTGTACACGGCCTGCCAAATTATGACTTTTTTTGTCACTGTGGGCGGTTCTTTGGCGGGCCCTATGAAATAGGCACCGTCATGGGAACATCGAAGAAAGAAGCTACATGGCATATACTGGTGCAGTCCATGGCGGGCAGGTATTGCAGTGCATGCACACAGGGGGGCACAACATGTGCCTCCTGCATGTACCCCGGGGCCCTGATGAACAGGGAGCCCTGTAGGGCCCCCTTTCTTTCCTCTCTGCAACAGTTTGCATGGAGTAGGTACCGCCATGAAAACAGTGGCAGAGATGAAACTCAAAAAGACCACGGTTGCGGCAGTGCAATGGTGGTTGGACCACCCTAGTTGTAATAGGGTGGCTGGACCAGCGATGCGTGTGTCACTGGACCATCACCACTGCACCACCACATGTCTGGTGAAGGTCTTCGAACTGCCAGACTCATAATCAGGCCCATAGTCATATATTAAACAATTTTTAAATCATTTACAGTACAGGCACATAAAATGTTCTAACATAAACAATAAAACTTCATATTAGAATTATTCATTTACAATGTTTTAAGTACAGATGGTAAATTTCACACTATGGGCCTGATTACAAGTTTGGCAGTCCGTCAGACCACTGAACCCGTGGTAGAGGTGCGGTGCAGTCGGGGACCACTGCACCAGTGGTCTGACCACCATATTATGAGTACAGTGGTCAGACTATGAGTGAACCACCGCTATTGCCAGGGATCTGCAATCCCTAGCACTAGTGCGGCAGTCTTGAAGCAGCAATATGCTTGGCAGACCCACTGCGGCACCGCCAAGCATATTGCAAGTTTCCTCACTGCAACCCTAACCACGACAGTGAGACCGTCGCAGTTAGGGTGGCGGTGAGGAAACAAAATGACCTCCTAGTGCCTCATGGCTCATGGGATGCATGCATGGGAGTATGTGCCTCCATGTGTGCACACATACCCAGTTCCTGCACAGCATGAAGGAACTTGCTTTGGTGTTCCCATTGCCGTGCCTTTTTGAACGGCACAGCTGTGAGGACACCAAAGGACCGCCCGCTCGACTACAAGGAAACTCGTAATCTGGCAGGCGGGCTGTGGCCCAGTTTGGCGGTGCAGGATCAGGGTAGTGATATGCCACCCCACTCCCGCACTGCCATTTTCGTAATCAGGCCCAATGTATTTACACAAACATTAAGGCCCTCATTACAATGGTGGTCGGAAGAGCATCTGACCGCCATTGCTGCGGGATGGAGACCGCCCAAAATGTATTCGGCAGCTCCTGTCATGATTTTGCCACGTCAGTTTCCTGGTGCACCTTGTCTGGCACCTGTTGACTGTTTTCTATTGTTTTTGCTAATGCTTGTTGTCATTTTGCCATTTGTCTGTGTCAAAGCTTGTTGCTGACTACGATGTTATCAGGGCCTATTGTCCCTTCTCAGCTCCAGTAGTTTACCAGTGAGCTGCAATCTGGAAGCTTCTTCCTGAGCCCTTTAAATAGGGGCCACACCCTGTTCTCATAGCTGGTTATTGAGAACCCGGAGCTTGAGCAGCAGCTGTTCCTGTTCTTGGGTTGGTGAAAGAAGATTCCGGTTGCAGCAAGGAGACTTCTGTTTTCTTTTCCCAGGTTGTAGATCCTCTCTCAGCTACAATCAGATAGGATTGTTCCTTTCTTAACCAACAGCATTGTGAAAGGCACTATGTGCTGTTTTTGTTATTTGCTGTTTTTGTTATTTTGCATTTTGAAAGAAAGTTGCATATCGCGCTGTAGCGCTCTTTGAGCATTTACATGTTTGGTAATTTTGGCACTTTGTACATCTCGCTGAAGCGCTCTTTGGTCATTTACATGTTGGTGATTTTGGCACTTTGTACATCGCTCTGAAGCGCTCTTTGGTCATTTACATCTTTGGTGATTTTGGCACTGTTGTTCATTACGCTGAAGCGGTCTTTGGTCATTTACATGCTTGGTGATTTTGGCAACTTGGCACATTGCGCTGAAGCGCTCTTTGGGCATTTACATATTGATGACTCTGACATTTTGGACACATCGTGCTGAAGCGCTCTTGGGGGGATTTGCATATCTGATGACTTTAGTATTGTGTCACATCGCGCTGAAGCGCTCTTTGAACATTTAAATATTTGGACTCTGATACATAGCGCTGAATCGCTCCCTTGGGCATTTGAATATTAGCATATGTAATGTGTTTTGTATTGCAAAAAGGTTGTTGGAAGTACCACTATGATATTTAACAGTGGTTAAAGCACATCCTTACGGAAACATTGTGTCTAAAGCCAAGTGGCTCTTTATATGAATGTGTGCTTCGTTATGAAACATTACATAGGAACAATGGTCCCAGTAAACAATACGTGAATACACAAAATTACAATCTAAACAGTTATTCAAACACACATTAGTATAATTTACTCTCAGTGTTATTTAATCACACTCGGCGTATATACTTTTATAGTATTGTTCAATTCTTTTCAAATGTGCCCCTGGAGCAGGAAGGGAAGTTTTTGAAGTGAGTATAAAAGATGGGTAGGGAGTGCAAATCACACACGTATATTATTTATACAGAACGGGCTGTGTGTTTCAATAACTGTTTTGATTGTTATTTTGGGTATTCACGTATTGTTTACTGGGACCATTGTTCCTATGTACTGTCTTATACCCAGGTCCCAGTGACGCATTTTGGGTATACCCTTTAAGGTAACTCTTAATGAAACATGGTTGTTTAGCCATACCATTGTATCCTTGAGAATTATAGGAACAGAAATTGCCACTGAAGCCTGAGAAGATGTACACAACGACTGTTCCATGCATAACCTGCTTTTGTTTTACAGGTGTGTTGTCATTGTTTAACCTATGTTAACCCCTTCCGTACTGCCGTCGGCCGTTGGCCGACGTGAGCACTACCTCCCCAGTGCTGCCGTCGGCCAACGGCCGACGCAGCCCTGCCCACCCTTTAGAACGCCCGCACCGCGGCGGAAAAACCGCTGCGGTTATGGCGTTAAATATAGTCAAAGAGTTTACTAATCACAAAAGGAAAAGTAATCATGGACAGCGTCTTGCTCCAGGTCTCCCTCCTCTCAGTACCCTCCCTAATCCCCCCCCCCATCTAGCGACTTTGATACTCAGTGCAGTTAAGCTTGAGTCAAGGCTCCTGGAAGGTGGGCTACTTAAGGGTACTGCTCCTGAACAGAATTTTACCAGTTCTGACAGCTCCACCTGCCATATTACGATCCAACCACTGTGAAGGTGGTGGGAAACATGCAATTTATTGTTGCGGTATGTGCTGCGACCTGATAAAGGGCCGCAGCACAAGCTGCAATAGTACAATGCATATCTACAAACATCCATGTACTGTGTGCCACGGACCATTTGGTGCCGGGCACACGGTGCATGGATGTTTGAGGAGACACCACATGTGCCCCCCTGGGCACATAGGGGAGGGCCATGGGGCCAATCTAGTGGCCCCCAAAGTCACTTTCTGACAGCCTTTTTATGGCATGGGACTGCCATAAAAATGACAGTGGGAAACTGACATCCTAATCCGCACAGCAGTGCCTCCGCGAGTATCATCTCCATTGTAGAGATTAGGCTCCGACCTCCGCCATGACGGGGTCCTTGAGCCTGTCAGAGGTGGCAGTCTTCCCCCCTGCCCTAGTTGCTCTGACTACCGGCATCAACATCTTGAAGTCAGACCGCTTTGTTTTCTAGATAGACGATAGTACTTATGTTATGTAGGATGTCTTTATATATTTTGTTTTTGAACTTGTGAATTGTTTGTTTTGAGGATGGGCTTTTCTAATTTGTTTGTGTAGGTAGATCCTGCTACTTAGAGCAAGCATTTTCAATGCAAAAGGTCTCGCCTTTGCGAGAGTTAGAGCTATTGGCGTTGTCTATGGTAATGTCTTTTACCTATGTGTTTTTGTTTGGAGCGTTGTGGATGGTTGTAGTGTGGAGTGGAATGGAATTATGTGGCTTGGATTTAAATTCTTAGTTGTTGAATTGTGTAGGGTGGTATGTTGTGGGATATAGTGTATTTGTGTAGTGGAATTTGGGGAATTTGTGGCATTGTGAATAGAAGGTGTGAGAAAATAGATAGAAAAGGAGATAGAGACGAAAAGGTAGTTTGTATGTGAAGTGGTTAATGAACTCCAGACAGAGGAGCAGAAAGAGTAGGTTAGAAAGAGAGAAATAAGTTGACGCAAAAGATACCCGCAGAAGAGGAGAGTGTGGGTTTGAGGGTCTGAAACCTTGAAATGGCTCAGGAAAGGGATTGTGCTCAAAGACCTCAAGTGAAGCCCATGAGAGAAGCGGGAAGAGTGCATGAATGACAAGAGAGGGGGTAGAGATGGTATGAGAGAGAGGGACAAGTGTGTGGGGCAGCCGGGGGGAGGCAAGATATGGACTAGTGCACAGCGCAATGAGGTACGGGAAGGCAGCATGTGTCAGCAGGTATTATAGAGAAGAGACATGGAGTGTGAGGGAGGGATGAGAGGGGCAGTGGGACTGCAAGATGAAAGGGTTAGTGGGAGTGTGAAGAAGAGATGAGAGGACTTGAAAAATCCACTCGACAGCTCACATACGCGATCTGAATTTAACGAGGGCAAGCTGTTTTAGGTCCTACTCGCCCTTTCTGGCGAGTAGGAGGACAAGCTAATGTCGCAGGGATTCCGTTCTCATACAGAACTGTGCATAGAGACTTGGAACCTCAGTGAATTAGGGTGTGCCAAAACTCAGCTTAGTACCCAAAATCCCCTACCAGACTAGCAACAGTGTCTCACTGGTTCTTACAAACTCCCAATGTTTAGACAAACCAGAACATGGACTTAGTACACCTCAGGTAACGTGGAACACATGAACACTCTTTCGCTATACAATCATTTCAATCCAGAACAAGGAGTAAATGAGGACGCGTGCACATTTGAAATGTTTATTTTCTAATGCAGTGTTCTCAAGCACAGTATCTTAGCTAATACAAGCAAACATATTATAAGAAACAAAATAATCAGTATAGTTACTAGTCCATAGAATACAAAGGGTGAAAGCATGTTAAAATGCTAGAGGGAAGAAGGGTACAAGACACCTAATTCTCACCAACCCTTGCTAGTATATTATATTATATCTAAGAAGGTCTCTTTGGGTTTTAGCAGGGCGGCCCCATACCTCAGATCCTAGTGGTAAGGGATCACATCATCTTCCACCAGCTCTCTGCATGCGAAGCACCATCAAGTGTGTGTTTATGCTCTGTGCAGTGCAATATAAAACGCGCCTAAAGCCAGAATTTGACCGCAGCTGCATGTATGTTATGTCTAGAACGTGCGACGATCAGACCTCACAACAACCACTATGTTGAGATATCCTTGAAGACCTCGGCATTCACTGTACAGACACAGCGCACTAAGCAAAGCTGATATCAGAGCAACAACATATTATTCTCGTGTGAAGCAAAACATTCTACTAGGCTCAAAGCTAAAGCAACAATTATGTGTCATGTGCAGAAGCAGCAGAAAGGTAAAATGGCGTTTAAACTCCTAATAAGCTCATGCTAACTTAACACAGTGTGTAGGCAAAGCATATCTATATGACACCCTCCTTTGATCCGAGCACAGATAAGATAAGATAAGATAAGGTAAGATAAGGGGCACATTTTTGAAATGCAGAGTTCAAGAACGATAGTCAATCCAAATTTTTGAGTAAGTGGAGAAAATTGTTTTTTTTCTTTATTCACCCAAAAAAATAAAATCTCATTATCATGACAGTTTAGTGTTTGCTGGAATCAAAGTCAATAGGTCTGGGGCTCAAAAAGATTTTCCTAGCTCCTAAAATAAATTAATAAAAAATGTTCAATGTCAATAAAGGCATCGACAGACCTCAGCCTAGCACCGAATATGCAAAATAAGCAGCAACAGCTTCCAAAAGGAAGTCACTGTTTGCATCCGAAAATAATTCAGCCATCCAATTCGATAGCGGGAAAGAACATACATGCTCTTCAATTACCGGAGCCTCTAGCAACATCAGAGGACAACTCGGTGGGTTCTCGATGAATCTGTGTGCCAAGAAGTCTTGCGCCGCTGCGAATATATTCCAACAACCCAGTATTCCATGCATTGCTGCAAAGGCCATAATCCCTCCGTCAAAACAAAGCAATTCATGAGCTGCTAAGGGACTCATGAGCTGGTTATAATCCACTTCAGGAGACACCACATTGCAGAGACACAAATCCAGGGCCCAGTCGAAATCGCAACTCAGGCAATGAATTACAGGCTGGACACATGTAAAATAGGAAAATCGAAACGATAATCCATACGCTGCACTTAAGGTGGCAAGCGGCAGCGCTCCATAGTATTCAAGCATCCTGTTGCGAAACAGTGCCAGCCGCGACAGCTTGTCTTGGAACACAGGATGTGCATCCATTTTGAATAAAACAAAACAGCAAAAGAACTCCTGCAGCCACACCAGTAAAACGGGAAATCCACCAAATAAGCTGGAAAAGATCGAATGGAAGAAAGCAGGAATTACCCCAAATTTATTTTGAAATGAAGTCACAAGCCCGCTGCTAACTACTTTAAAAAAGTGCACCAGCCCCGTTGTGGAGGATGCATTAAAGATTGTGTGAATCAGGTCAACGAAATGCAATGGTAGGTCAGTATTTAATAAAGCATGCACCTCTGTGCGCGTGTTAGCTACGTGAAGGACAAATGATTCACGAGCAGATGTGAGTGCAACTTCTTTTTGGGACAATAGAGCTCTTATGCGACTCATCTTATTGAACTCTGCTTTCAAGGTCGGAATCCTCGGCCAGATGGAAACATCCAGTTTCCCATGCGTGGGTGGCATCACATTTTTACAGCAAACCACACGCTCACTGATGGTAACGACATAAACGATGACTCTTATTAACCCACAGCAATCCTCATTGTTTAATAGTAAATAACTCCCATTTGCCAGTAATGTCAATGTGGGAACGATAGCGGGCACGGGGGTACCTTTCAAAACACAGGCTAAATTAGGCTCGTTTTGATTACAAGAGCCGTGTAATTGGATATATCTACACATTAATGAGTGATCCGGTTTTTCAGTGCATTCTTCACCTTTCAGATAAACTTCCTTGCACTCCCGAAGGCATCTACATGTAAAAGGAAGCGACCAGGCTTCATGGAGATAGGAGCTAACAAGAGGCTCGTACCTACCAATGGCAAAATACTTCATACAATTTTTAGATTCGAAAAGAGCAAACGGTAGAGTTATTATTCCGTGGATAAGCCACGTTGCAGTAGTGGCCTCTGCCACAGAAAATGGTAAAGATTCCAAACGTTCAATATGTAACATGGAGAAAGAAGCCTCCTTCATTGAAAGTAAACGTTGCTTATCAGTCAAATTAAACCGGGCAAATAGAGAAGAGGTATTCATGTAATGCCATGGAACTTTACCGGCCTTAAGTGTCTGCAGGGTGCAAGCAAACTGCATAACAGAACGCAATTGATTTTGACCATGGAATAACACCGACATTTTCATCTTGCACAATATCAACAACAGATGACACAATATTATCCAATGTGTAAATGTGTGAAGAAAGCGTGTTATTGCTATTATCTACCACTGCTAACACTTTTACTAAATTAGCCTGATCTATAGCCCTAAGGCGGGTAGCCGCCTCAATCTGGGATGTTTTCCACAGTTCGTTATAAACAGCATATATCCATCTTTTAGATCTACCTTTAGCCGGGCCTTTTATGAAATCATTCAGATCAACATCGTCAGTCAGTTTAGATAAATGCAGTTTAACTGCGCCAAAGTAGAATGTTTGAGCCAATTCTGACATAATTTGCCTACAGAATAGGTAGTTACAGAATGGTTACTTTCAAAACGGGGATCTACCCTGACCTATGTAAAGCCTTGAGCCAAACCCAGAAAACGATGTTGGCATGAGTCAGCACTTCTGTGCCAGAGCAACCAGCCATTGGGATCCAAACTGGATATGTTAAAGGACGAATTTAGAAACAGAGTTTGCAACTCTCTGATCGAAAATTTTGTAGTATTACCCCAACCTGAATATTCTTCCAAATCAGGGAAGGAAGAAGCATTTAATTTTTTAGAAGTAGCCAATCCAGAGCATGTTGTCTGTAAAATGGTGGAATTCAAAAACAACATATGATTCTGGATGAGACATGCACGGTGCAAAGCCTCAGTGCCTTGTACCTGCCAACTTTTAGAACTCCAAACAGATTTAAGGTCAACTGTTTCCTTCTATAACTTGTAGCCACCAACTGCTAACTGGTCTAGAAAGGACTTTGAGTACAATAATTTAGTATCGGAAAGTCTAACCCTGGACATGGACTTTTTTGTCATCTTAAAATAAAAAGACGTGGGATAGGACTGAATAAAATCAGTAAAATAAGTGTACTTTTTCAAAAAGGTACTCAAACTGCCTTGTATAGCAGCCGGACAATGTTCCCATTGTGTATAATTCACAGTACTCCTCATGGAATTAGTTTTATGCAGGTAGTGGTTACCAAAATGTTAGTAACAAAATAAATCACCATAATTAGCAGATTCTAAATACAAATCTTCAGCATCAAAGGCAGCATAATATTTCAAATCAGAAAACAATGCTTCTATGGCCTGAACATCCCAATCATCAGAACGTATGTTTTGTTTAACTACATCCCCCATGTTAACTCGAAGCACATTAGGGACAATGATAACCTCAGGGGGGCCATGGATTTGAAATTTAACAGCATCCCATACAATCCCATCCAGGACAGGCCAAGCAGTGATGTTAACAAAAACCAAGTCTCTCTTCAGTCTGTGTGCAGTATGAGAGGAGGAATGGGGTGCCAATGTTCCATTGAGATGTCGAATGCATGTTCACTCTTCGACATAGTGTTCATTGATGATTCGGAAAAAATAAAACACAAAAGCAATTGACATAAAAAGGTAAATCAAAAAAAGCACCAGCCAAATATATGTCCATGGGGGGGATCAAAAAATGTTTTTAAATAATCTTGCATAAACAGTAATACGCGAAGGCTTTGTTGATGTGTGTGAAACAGTGTCAAATGAAAATCTGGATTCTGTGGCCAAGCAAGTTTGTAAATCAGGCATTGATAAGTCAGTTGGGTAAGTATAGTCAGTGTCATCAAGTTGAGTACCAGGCAAGTTACTCAATAAAGGACTAGAAATTGCAGGCATCTTGAGGGCAACCTCAGGCTCAGGATTTAAAGCCGTGGCCAATACAGAATTTCTCACAATCGAAGGACATGAGACTGCCGGTGTCATACTAAGAAGAATCGGCCACTCTGTGTATCTTGACATTGTCAATGGAGATATACCTGTTTTCCTTACGACCAGGAAGTGGTGGTAAAATGACTGTTCTTGTGCCCTTCACTCCAAGCACTGGAACTGGAGCTCGATAAGAGGCACCAAATTCTTTCTTGTTTTCGATCTTCTCTTGAACCAATTCTCCAACTTGGGGTAGCCAGCCAACTACCGGGATCTGCAACGCATCATCCGAGGTGGACGGCAAATGTTCCTTTGCAAGACTGTCTCTCGTCTCTTTTAGATTCTGTAAAACATTGCAATGTTTATCTACGTCAAAGGAGGCAGCAACAGCCACCGAGTCTAGACCGTCAAGGTCCGGTACATACATCGTGATACCAAAGAGCATTTCGTATGGGGTCCGCCCACCCAGAGACCTTCTAGGGAGATTATTAAGAGCACGCTGCACGCCATTGAGGTGGGCCAGCCAGTTCCTGCCAGTGCCTATAACTCAAGCTGTCAATGATTGCTTTAAGTCACGGTTCATTTGTTCCACAACACTATTACACTCCGGTCTGTATGGAGACGAAAACTTGACTTGGACCCCCAACGAAGCCATGGCATCCTTATTCGCCTTAGAGGCGAAAGCAGGACCCTGATCCGAATGGAAGGTACCACAGGCAAAAATCCCTACAAAGACACGCAAATCTCTTATGACAGTCCGTGAATCAGCGCTGCGGTGAGGCCATACCCACACAAAGCGTGTGCATGAATCAACTGCTACTAAGATAAACTTATACGCAGTATCGGAAGAAAAAGGACCGCAGTGATCTAAATAAACACAACCAAGTGGTTTATTAGAAATGAACAACTGTGTTTGGGGCAGACGCGCAGCAGTTAAAGGCTTAATCTGCTGGCAAATTTCACATTGAAGGAAAATAATCACGCGTCTGTTTGTACAGTCCCTGCCACCAAAAACGCTGTTGTAACTGAGCCATAGTGGCTGAATTGCCTGCATGCGCAGACGCAGCTCCTTGATGGGCCGCTGTGATCAATATATTTCTGCGATCCGAGTTGGGAATCAATCTCTCCCCAACGTCAGGTATTTTCACATAAGGAACCTTATCGGGACTTAAGTGGTATGAATACTTCGAAGGGAACCCCTTAGGTTATTTACTTCCCCTCTGTCGCAGCAACAGCTGCCAAGATATCATCATCAATCTTACTTTTGGACCGTGTAACTGCTGCAACTAAATATGTCGATACTGCTGATTTTGCTGCCTCATCGGCAAGCGAATTGCAACAGCGTGGACTCCCACGCGCTGATGACCAAGAGTATGAATTACAAACACGAGTGGCAACTGCTCCTTAAGCTCAGCCACTCGGCCCAGATCATTTTATGTTTTTATTGTGCTACCCTTTGAATCACAAAAATCATTCTGAATCCAAAAGAAAAAGTTTTCATTGTAAGAATGGACACAGTAGTAAGAATCACTTACAATAAGAGTCGTCACGCTAGGATCAGTGTACTCCCATGCAAGCATCAGAGCACGAAGCTCTGCTAATTGTGTGGTGCAGTCCCCTAGAGTCTGCGTGTGCAGGACCCTGGACTTGAACTCATCGTTCACCATGGCACCTACCACAATGGCGCAAGCGGAAACGTATGCGTGTTTAGACCCATGCGCAACCTGCGCCGAACCATCAGTGTATATGATGCAATGGAAATCCTCCAAAGGCCGCATAGCCAAGGGTGCAGGATGAACAAATTCATATTGCAAAAACTCCTGCCACTGTAAGGAGGCATCAAAAATAAACGTGACATCCGGAGATGTCAATGATGCTAAACATTGTATCCACCGAGGGTGCAAAGCTTTAGAATTTGGTACACTGGCTTTCGTCACTGCTTCTAGTGCAGGAAACGGTGTAACAACCAACATGCGTTTTCCCTGTGACAGAGCACGTTCCTTAAGAATCGCCATCTGCACTGCTGTTAAAACTTTCTCCACAGTGGAAATACGCATTTCAGCCGAAGTGTACAAGTGTGACTTGTAGGCAATAGGTACTGTGTCTCCTTCCTTAAAAGTAAGGTAAGTGAAACCCACCGCCCAAGGGATGATTCTTATCACCAGGTTGGTGTGGTTATCACGAGTCAGTAAAAATTTAGATTCGAGCAGATCAGCCTGCAAAGATTGCAGAATGGCTGAGTGTTCTGGCAGCCAGCATGATTTGGTAAATGTAGGTTGTATCAAAGCATACAAAGGCTTGATACGCTGGGCATATTCAGGAATGTATGTCCTCCCGAAATTCAAAAATCCCAGCAAAGACATTTTTTCAGAGTTGTCAGAGCGCGCAGTTGTGCGCATTTCTCCAAGAAGTGAGGAGCCCATCCTAGGCCTTCATTGTTGAGCTCGTAGCCCAGGAACAACACTGTGTACTCTGCAATGTGTGACTTTGCAAAGTTGAATTTGTAGCCAAAGTCCGCAAAGCTACAAATTATGCGGTCAACTCGACACAGATGCTCCCAAAGTTCGTCGTCCATGAGATAAATATCATCCACATACGAACAAGCATCTGGGTCTACTCTCTCCAAGAGAGAGACTATGCGGGCAGCAAATACCCCAGGACTATTCTTATAGCCCATTGGTAAACATTTGAACTGTTTTTGTTCGCCGCCGCATGTAAAACTGGTCCATTGGGAATTTAGACCATCCAAATGGTGGGCATAGAAAACGTTGGATATGTCAAGCGTGGTTTTAAACCGCTTACGGACAAGACTATCCACTAAGGCAGAGCCGTGAGTAATCTGCACTGCACAGGTACGGCAATGCGAGTTCAAATGCCGGTAACCCAATACCAAACGATATGATCCGTCAGGCTTGGTCACAGTAAAAAGAGGGTTATTCATCGGTGACACACATGTTTCAATCACTCCTTGATATTCCAATTGTTCAAGGATTTCCGCAACGGAAGCCTTAGCTTCGCGTCTAATGGGATATTGAGGTTGAGGCTGTGACTTAGACTGCATAGGAATCTCGTGGTGTGGGGAAAATGTATCCCAACCACAGTGCGTACGGTACAGAGCCGGCGCAAGGGCTTTAGCCCACTCTTCTACAAAATCCAGCGCATGCTCCTTCGAGACTGTGTGCGCGAAACGAGGGAGGATTGCCTCCTCCCCTCTTGGAGCCTCAAGCACAAAAGGCGGGGGCCAGTCAGCCTCCGCTAACAAAATGTCATAGGTAGTCGTAAGATTTTCCCAAAATACCCCTTTTATGGTACATTGTATGTCACCTTCAATAAACAGGACTATTTCATAAAGTCTATCAGGGGGAGCTACTCTAGTGTCAGCTGTCTCCACAACAACATAACGGTCAGTCGCTGTCACCTTCAGTAGCGGACGCAGGGCCTCTCGCACTATGGTAATCTCTTCTGCTCTGTCCAGCAAGGTCAGAGCCCATGTCTGATTCCGAAGCTGCGTTCTCACTATCTGTGGAATATCTCGCTGTTAAAGCGGCGACTTTCTTTTTCTGAAACTGGGGTCTTTTTGGTGTAGAATCGTCCTGTTTGCCTTTACCGTCTTTCGGGCGGGGCTGGTCGCGTCCTTGCTGGCCACCCCGACCCCTACCGCCACCTCCACCACCAGTCGATGAGGCCGATGAGACCTGAAAAGAACGAGGAGGGCGTTGATCAGAAACCTGAAAACAATCAGGTGATTTTATCGTCGCGCAATCGCGCAAGTCATAAATACTTTCTGGGGGCACAGGCAATGGAGACGCAGGACGAGACTCCTGTTTCTGTTGTTATTGTTTACCCTGTGTTTGTTTTTTTGGCCAATTTTGTTTTTTGGTCTTGGCCTGTTCGCCAGTTTCAGACTTCTGCACTTCGGGTTGTTTTTTCTCTCTAGTAGAAAATGGCTTGAGACCCACACTATTGCGGCCCACGGTCTTATAAGCCGCCACAATAATTCTTGCTAACTGTTGTGGTTTGTCGACATCGGGAATAGCCTGCAAAGCATTGGACACCTGAAAGTTTACCGCATCTCCCTTGGCATTTGCAAGTATGAGATCGGAAACCACATCAAAGGAGCCACATAGGCACATACCTAATTCAACAGCAGCCTCAGGCCCATGCTCATCCTGAACACGTTTAAGGACCGTCGGAAGGACAGTCATAGACGGAGTGCCGTAGCACCTCGCATATACTGCCGCAAAGGTCTTTCCCCATGTCTCACAGTCACCAATCTCTGGGGTCAAGTCTTTTGGCATGCTAATTGTCAGAATCCTGTGTTTTTCATCAGGAGTCGTGTTAGGAAATACCGCTTCCAGCTGGTCAAACTTTTCGGCAAGCCAGAAAGGAAAATCATCCTTATCCTGGGGGCGCTTGCCCATCACAGCGTTGACCATTACAGGACTAAGCTTCATTCCGCCCTGTCCTGCAGGAAGCGCCGCACCACCTGGGGCCCCGCCCGGGAGATTACAGGTTATGTATTGCACTAACGACCTAATCACGCTAATTGCGACCACATGTAGTCGTCTTAAGTCAGCAACGTTACACACTCCATGCTGAGGATGAGGTATAAATCCAGCCAAAACAGGTCAAGTTGCGCTCGGAATGGACAAAGGACCTAACCTCGGAGCTGTCAAAGAGTGGGGTATGGGGCCATCAAACCAAACGCGGTGCTGCCGAGCATCAATAGGAACTTCCTGTGCCCTATTCGGAGCATATTCCTGCGGCACAGCAGTGGCAGTGTACGTGTCGAACACAGTAGTATTTGCATTCACAGCTGGGAAGGTCACCCACGAGTAAAAAACTTTGTACGGGTAAGCCCCCTCTGCACTCACCACCTATATTACGGCCATGCCATCCACGGGGACATTATAAGTCTGCAAATGATTGCACACCACAATGCGACTATGTTGCGGAATGTCCACCGTGGCCATAGTGACACAGAAAGAAAGAGGTACACAGAAAATTCTGTAGCACAACTGGGTAGTAATTCAAGGAAACCGTTTTGAAAGAATCAAGCTTGAAAAGACCTATGTAAATATAGGTAGGTTTGTCCGACACCAACCTTAACCGGAAACAATAGTGAAGGGGTTAAGGACTGAATATTGCACTACTCAAGTGTCATGTAATAAGACCACCAACGGTTGGGCGCCATTTCGCAGGGATTCCGTTCTCGTACAGAACTGTGCATAGAGACTTGAAACCTCAGTGAATTAGGGTGTCCCAAAACTCCCCTTAGTACCCAAAATCCCCTACCAGACTAGCAACAGTGTCTCATTGGTTCTTACAAACTCCCAATGTTTAGACAAACCAGAACATGGACTTAGAACACCTCAGGTAACGTGGAACAAATGAACACTCTTTTGCTATACAATCATTTCAATTCAGAACAAGGAGTAAATGAGGACGCGGATGAGGAGAGAACTTACCTGCATACCGGGTCCACAGCAGGACGACATAGCACTTCGCCGCCACCGCCAGGAGTCACTGGACGCTGAGACTCGCGCCGCCGCCCCGGGACTACAATTCCCGGCAGGCTCAGCGGCGGCGCGCTCCATAGACGTCCCACCAGCGCCAGGAGGCGCATTTAAACAGCGCTTTGCCCGGCAGGAGCGGAAGAGAACTTACCTGCATACCGGGGCCACAGCAGGACGACACAGCACTTCGCCGCCACCGCCAGGAGTGACCGGACGCCGAGACTTGCGCCGACGCCCCGGGACTACAATTCCCGGCAGGCTCAGCGGCGGCGCGCTCCATAGACGTCCCACCAGCGCCAGGAGGCGCATTTAAACAGCGCTTGGCCCCACGTCGCAAGACGCCCGCGGGACGAGCCGGGCGAAGCCCGAGCCAAGGGCGGGCCCGTTTAAGCCCGTTCAAGACAGGACAAGAACAGGACGGGCCACCCCACTAACACCTGGAGCTCTAGAATAACAAGGTTAGGGCTTCAATATATATCATTGGGCAGATATATTTGATTGTGCAGCAACACTAGCCTCCCACCAGTTGTAACCAAACATGGCTGCCACGCCCGAAGAGGGGACAGTCGGAAGGAAATCCACTGGGGGCGCACTAATGGGCACTTTAGATAACTTTCTGATTAGAGTGTCATCAGCCCTGGCAAAGGACATAGAGCTCACTGAGAAAAGGCTCTTCCTTGACATTGCCTTTGATAAAAGATCTTCCCTGGGCACCCTGGCGAGGAGCAGATCGCCACGGAGTCATCATGCTGACATAGAGGGGACGCTTCCGCCATCGGGAGTGGAGGCGAGATCCCTATCGCCCCAGCCAGTAATTATCCTTGATACATGCGAGGCCTCGCTTAATAGCAACAGTTCCGAAGGGAATGTAAACAGAGCCCCAACACCTAATATAAGAACACGCTCAGCATGCCACACAAAACAAGGAACGGCACGACAGACTGGGGGTGCACCGGCTAAAAGAAAGCGACCAGGGGCAGAACCACATACAGGGGGAAGGAAGGCAAAAAGCGCAAAAAACTCTGCTACTAAAGAGGACTCAGTGGTAATTCCACCACACAGACCTAAGCAGCCTGGTCCACATGGTAAAGATGGCCATAATATGAATCCGATATCTGAGGGGGTGGAACCTTACCCAGACTTGGGCCCTCAGTTTTGGAAAAAACTGGAGGGCACTATTAAGAAGATATGCCATCCAATACATGATCGCTTGGACTCAATAGTAAATAGACTGGTATGTCTTGAACTTTCACTCTCACAAGCCCAAAAGAAGGCAGGACTGAGGAACAGTATCACTGCTGCTCGCCCGATAACATCAACTGTGCATAATACAACTGATCTTAGCTCTAGTGGTACGATGATTGAGGGGGACAAAGCAAGCCAGCCTAGTAAAGGGGTGCCACCTGCTATCTCTCAGCCTCCGGTGCCGGCAGGGGATGGGACCATAGCACATACTAATAGATGCCCCCAGGCTAAGAATGTAACTAAAGCCTTACCCCCGGTTCCAAATAAAGTAAGGGCTGAGTCATCATTGGTAGGGAATAATGGAACAACTCAGGGCAATGGTAGAAGGAGGGAAGCTAGACAACAAAATCTGCCCCACCTATCCCCGGTATATGATGAGGGCCAACTACCTTACATTGATCTCCCTCCCCAATCAGCCCCTTTTGTAGTAGTGTTGGTTGGGGTCCCACCAGTTGCTCAGAGGAAGCAGGAATCCTATCTTGATCTCAAACATAAGTGTATTTTTTGGCTTAATAAGTTCCGCCCATTGCCAACCAATATGCGAGCTTAGATCATGGGTGTTAGAAGAGTCAATTGGATTGGAAGAAGATGTAAGACTGTTGCAGGGGACTGTATTATTATTAATTTTAGAAATTACAGATGTGTTAATCACATTTGTAATTGGCCTTATAACGATCATTCCCCTGGGATTCAGGCTCTTCCACTTGCTTACTTCTATGGCCCCCCAGTTCCCTCTGAGAGGGATATTTTTCAGCAGGGCAACACACCAAACTACTGCCCATTGGGGAATGTAAGGCTGTTCAACAGATTTGAGGCTCTTTCTGGGCTGGCAGATTGCGACTGACATCATGCATATCTAAGTCCCGCCTTATGTAGTACAGCAAAGAGGAATAGGGACGAGGGAGAACTGAACCTGAGCTTAAACTTAGTGCCTACTCAGAGGAACAGCGTAGTGAGGAAGGGCAATGCTGGTTATAATGTTGCAGCCATTGTTAATACTGTGGGGGAGGGCAATGCTGGTTATAATGCTACAGCCACTGCTAATACTGTGTTACACAATGAATCTTATTCCCTGGAATGCCAGAACATTGTATATTATAGGTCAAGTGATGATCCTACGGGGGGCGACTTGATTCCAGTTTCCAAAGAGCCAGTGTGCAACACCTCCTTCATCTCATGGAATGTGGCAGGAATAGGGACTAAATTCATTTAGCCTAATTGGCAGGAATTTATTGATTATTTTTACATATGGCTGTTCCAAGAGGTGTGGGCAACTGATGCTATATATAAAGTGGGATACTTGAATTTCTTTGTCCCAGCAGTCAAAAAAAGTCAGGGTCGCCCTATGGGGGGTCTGGTCATATGGGTTAAACAGAGTCTTAAATGTCATATTCAGCAGCTTCCTGTGACGAGTAGTGACATCTTAGTTATTAGACTTAGATTCCCAAATGACTTAGGAATTGATATTTATAATGTATATGCAAGGGCTTCCAGGTGTCAAGAAATCTGATGTGGTTACAAAGTTAGAAACATTGTTACAGGCTACTCCCCCCAACATACTGCCATTAATCGCGGGGGACTTTAATACTAGGTTTGAGCCCCTTGGTCTGGATGATACTTACTTAACAGAGGAGGAGGACCTCAGGTGGGGAATTCCACAACTGGGCATTAATCCTGTAATAAAATGGACAAAGGCCGCGATACAGATGAAGGGCCTCTGTATGGGGAATCAGCTAAGGCCTGCTAGTGGGCGCACATTGTCAGACAAAAGGGGAAAGGAAACTTTTCACAATGGTGTAAAGGCAAGTAATATTGATTATTTGCTTGTCCCGCTTAAGTTGTGGAGTACTCTCCTAGATATGGAGGTGGTTGCTCGTGCCGAGAGTGACCACAACCCTCTTTCGGCATCGTTTAATTTGGGACTTCATAAAAAGAATGAGGTTCCTGGAGGATCAATTTTGCCTGATTTGGTATTGTCAAACGATGAGCGCCACCTTAAGTGGTGCCAGGTTGTGGGGCATCAGGAAATTATTTCTGATATTAGTGAGGATCTGGAGGGAGCACTAGCAGCTATTGAGGAGGCCACTTTGTTTGGCCCTTCGCATCAACCCCTGATGGAGATTCATAATGGCCTGTTTGCTAAATTAAAAAAATATTTTTGCAAATCTAACTTTAGCAAACCTAATATAGGCGGCAGATCCCAGACTAGAAAATAAGAAAGCTGGTATAATGACCTCTGCCGCCAAGCTAAGGGAGAACTAGGCCTTGCTCTAAAGACAAAAGACCTAAGGAAAATAAAGCTGGCCCGCACAAATTATAGACAAACGCAATATGTAGCAAAAAAGGAATGGGAACATAACTGGTGGCAAGATCTCAAAACGGCATGTAAATCTAAAAAACCCAAATTATTTTGGAATATTTTTAAATGGGACAGGGGAGGGCATAGAGAGACCCCTCAAAATAACGTTGATCAAAGCTCATGGGTAGAGTATTTTAGCCCCCAATATGCTAGCAGTGTAGCTGATAGTAGCGAGGGGGTGGTTGTTCATGCCTTATATAAAGAAGCCACTTACACCTTAGGCGAAGTGGACAGGGCACTAGACCTAGTTAATGAGGGTCGTGCTACAGGCATGGACTGTGTGCCCGCAGACGTATTTCTGAATAACAGAGCCCGCTGGAGGATGTATATCCTGTATGTGGCAAATGCCATAGCACAAGGGATGGACGTACCCCAATCATGGAAATGTGCAGAGATAGTGCCAGTGTATAAAAAGGGGGATAAGTCGTCAGCAGCTAATTATAGACCGATAAGTCTGATCGACTCGATCCAAAAGATTGTGGGCTGACTTGTATTGGGCAAAATCCAGTCTTGGATGGATGATGATAACATTCTTAGTCACCTCCAGGCTGGCTTTCGCCCGAAAACAAGCACTATAGACCAGGTCTTTAGGTTTATCATGTTATACTGGCGTACGGTGATCTTGGACAAAGGCACCTTGTACGCGGTCTTTGTTGACCTAAGGGCATTTTCGACCTTGATCCGCGAAAATTCTTGTGGCAAGTCCTTGCAGGGCTGGGGATGGCGCCTGAATTGTTGAGCCTAATCGTCCGCCTGCATGAGGATACATTTGCCCGGGTTCGGTGGGGTCGTCAGGGAGAGGTAACGGAAACCTTCCCGGTTGAGCGAGGAGTGAGACAAGGTTGTGTCATGGCACTGACCTTGTTCTCGCTCTTCGTGAACGGGGTGGCTGAGTTCCTCTCCCTGATCCCGACTGATGCCCCGGCCATGTGTGATGAGCGGGTCCCGATCCTCATGTTCGCCGACGATACATTGATTATGTCAAAAACGCCAAGTGGGCTACAGCGCGCTCTAAAGCGCTTTGACATTTTTTGTCTGAAGAGAGGTCTTGAAATAAACACGGCAAAAACTAAGTTTATGGTCCTTAACGGCCGTATACCATCTGGGCCTGCTAAACCCTTCAGAGGAGCGATGTACATGAATGGCGCCCCGCTAGAGCGGGTTGACGCTTCACCTATCTGGGGGTCACACTCCAGAGAGATCTGGGGTGGACCAGCCAATTAGATATTGCAGTATTAAAACATCGCCAACAGGCTGGCATCCTTTTGAAAAAGTTCAGCTTATCAACAACAAAGCCCATTAGCCCACTATTGAAAATCTATAGGATGAAGGTGTTAAGCTCGACATTGTATGGTGCCGAGCTATGGGGTTTTCAGAATTTGAAACATTTGACGCTAGCAGAAAATGAATTTTTGCGCAAAGCAACTAGCGTCCCCATAAGTACTCCTCTAACACCTCTAATGTGGGATCTTGGTCAAAAAGCGGTCCAGGACCTTGCCTCTCTACTGCTTTTGCTGTACTGGCGACGACTGTGGACCACAGAGGAACTGCAACATTACACACAGGGTTTAAGGGAGATTATGACAAAAGATGGCTGTCAAAAAATCCACTGGCTGAAGTCCATTCGGTCCCTACTAATTAGGTTGGGACTGAGAGAGCTATGGGACGATCCGATAAATGCTGCATTCTCTTCCAAGAAACTTCTGAAAATAACCTATTGGGAGATGGTAAATGCAGAAGTATGTATAAGGGGTTTTTCCTCACACCTAACAGGCCGTTTCCTAGATTTTAAGGCCCAACCGAAACTGGAACTGTATTGGGATGCCATAGAGAAAAATCAGGATCGCAAACTCTATTTTCAATTTAGAGTAGGCTCCCTTCCAGTTAGGTCTTTTACAGCCAATTGGGTAGGGGAAAACGGTAAGGATAAATGCCCTAAGTGTGTTGAGGAACGAGAAACAATAAGTCATTTTCTCTTCTTTTGCCCCTTATATTCTGCACCTAGAGCCATGTGGGTTAAGCCTATCTGCAGAGTGATTGGCACACGCAGGTATGCAGAGGCCTTAAGAATTTTAAGTACTGACCCCTGCCCTTTAATTGCTACTGCTATGACTAAATTCCTGAAATGGGCTTGGATAATCCGTATGCGCCTTGTTGCGGAAGGGCTCTGATTATTGATGAATTACTATTGTAGACTGTGTGTAATTATGTGGGCCTACCAAACCTATGTAACCTATGTGCAATACCCCCTGTTCTGTTAAAAATGATGGATTTTGTTTTATGATTTTAGATTTTATGTATTTAAAATAATGGATATTCGGCAACTGTCTATAGTAGTTTAATTCACTCTTAGATATTTATTGAATTGTTTTTATTGGATTTTATACTGAAAAACTGTGGTTTTATGTATTTTTATGTACGCTTTTATGACTTAACTGTCAAATAAAGTATGAAATGAAAGAAAATGAGGACGCGTGCACATTTGAAATGTTTATTTTCTAATGCAGTGTTCTTAAGCGCAGTATCTTAGCTAATACATGCAAACATATTATAAAAAACAAAGTAATCAGCATAGTTACTAGTCCATAGAATACAAAGGGTGAAAGCATGTTAAAATGCTAGAGGGAAGAAGGCTACAAGACACCTAATTCTCACCCTCCCTTGCTAGTTTATTATATTAAATCTAAGAAGGTCTCTTTGGGTTTTAGCAGGGCGGCCCCATACCTCAGATCCTAGTGGTAAGGGATCACATCATCTTCCACCTTTCTCTGCATGCAAAGCACCATCAAGTGTGTGTGTATGCTCTGTGCAGTGCAATATAAAACACGCCTAAAGCCAGAATTTGTCCACAGCTGCATGTATGTTATGGCTAGAACGTGCGAGGATCAGACCTCACAACAACCACTGTGTTGAGATATCCTTGAAGGCCTCTGCACTCACTGTACAGACACAGCTCACTAAGCAAAGCTGATATCAGATCAACAACATATTATTCTCGTGTGAAGCAAAACATTCTACTAGGCTCAAAGCTAAAGCAACAATTATGTGTCGTGTGCAGAAGCAGCAGAAAGGTAAAATGGCGTTTAAACTCCTAATAAGCTCATGCTAACTTAGCAAAGTGTGTAGGCAAAGCATATCTATATGACACTAACTTTTGTCCTTTGTCTCTGAAAACAGAGCAAATGTGACAAGATAACAATATTTAAAGGCATTTTTATTGCTCACAAAGTTAATGAGCAATAAAGATGCATTTAAATCTTGTTACCTTGTCATATTTGCTCCGCTTTCAGAGACGGAGGTCAAGTAGGTTGCAATTAGGTCAAGGAGATTTTTCAAGGTACTAGATCTGCAGGACTAGTACCATTTTTGGGATTTTTCAAGCCCTGCAGTGGGTGTGTGTAGAGAGATGACAGGGTTTGCGTAAGTGTGACGGAGAGATGGGTTGTTTTGGAATAGTTTTTTGTTGAAATGTGTGGCGTGGAATTGTGTGGTGTGGAGTTGTATAGTGGAAATATGTGGCATGCTGTGCTGTAGAATTATGTGGATAGAAATGAAATTGTATTAAGTGTAACATAATTTTGTAGTACAGTTGTGCTGCACTGGTGCTTCGGTGGTGCTGAGTGATACTAAGGTGATGGTGTGCTTGTGTAGATGTGGTACTGAGTGATACTAAGGTAGTGCTCAGTGATGCTTTGGTGGTGCTTCAGTGGTGTTGTGCCCGTGCTCAGATGGTGGTGAGTGAATCTGAGTTGGTTCAGCACTGGTGCTGAGGTTATGTAATGGTGCTGAGGCAGTGTTGCACTAATGTTGAAGTTGTGCTACATTGGTGTGGAGTTGCTGCTGAGGTGGTACTGCGCTGGTACTGAGGTGGGGCTGTGCTGATGCTGTGATGGGGCTGTGTTGATGCTGAGTTAGTGGTGCACTGATACAAGGTGGTGCTGTGCTGAGATGGTGCTATGCTGATGCTGACTGGGTGCTGTGGTAGTGTTGTTTGTTGCTCAGGAAATGCTGCGCTGGTGCTGAGATGTTGCTGAGTGATGCTGTGGTGGCAGTGAGTGATGCTGTGCTGGTGTGCTGATGCTGAGGTGGTGCTGTACTGGTTGTGAGGTTGTGCTGTGCTGGTGCTGCAGTGGTCCTTGAGGTGGTGGTATTTTGGTGCTGAGGTGGCGCTGCGCTGGGGGTTAGTGATGCAGAGATGGTTTCTGTGCTGGTGCTGAGGTGGTGCTGAGGTGCTGCTGACTAATGCTTAGTGGTGCTGCTGAAGTGGTGCTGATCGATGCTGACTGGTGCTGAAGTGGTGCACTGCTGAGGATCAGGTGGTGCTGCGGTAGTGCTGAGCTGGTGCTGAGGAGGTGTTGAGCTGATGCACTGGAGCTGAGGTGGTACCAAGGTGCTGCTGAGTGATGCTCAGGTGGTTCTGCAGTGGTGCTAAAGTAGTGCTGATCGGCGCTGACTGGTGCTGAAAGGTGCTAAGGGTGAGTGCTAAGGCGGCGTTGCACTGATGCTCTGGTGCTGAGCTGGTGCGGGGCTGATGCTGCAGTGGTGCTCAGGTGGTCCTAAAGTGGTGCTGTGATGGTGCTGACTGATGCTAAGGTGGTGCTCAGGTGGAGCTGCACTGGTGCTGAGTTATACTGAGGTGGTACTTGTAAAGAACATGCTTAATATTCTATTATCCGATTGATCATTTGAAATCCAATGCACATGTCCACAAAAATTGGCCTTGACAGTCACATTTATTGCAACACAGGGACTTGTAGAGTTTTTATTCAGAGAAACAAATAATTTGGTTGGTACGAGACTCAAATGAGAGATGGATTGAGCAAAGAAACAGAACCGTTATTTTCATTAAGATTTTAGAGGTGGTTACTTTGACACTTTAACAGCAGGAGTCCCTTGAATAACTACCCTCAGTGTATGCAACCACTGAAAACATCTTTCACCCTGTCATCACCACCTTACCACTCAAAAACAAAGGGGCCTTTGATGCCCACATTCCAGTGATGAAAAGTGCCATTAACAATTTTACGAACCAAAAAGCTTCATACTGACACATGTATATCGTTACCAAATCATGTTCACAAGCACTGTGTGTTCAACAAGTATTTATAAACAATAAATATAAATGAAAAACATTTACATAGTGGTTATTCAGAAATTCTGCAGAGAATCCATCCCTTATGGACACCCATCATCCATGTAGTGTAACATAATGAGAAACTTTGAACACAGTGCAAAATTACAACAGTGGAGCATACACTTAAACATGTTTTGTAGACTGTATTGAAAAGAAACATTTAGGGGCTCATTACAATGGCGGAGAGCGCAGTCTATCCGCCATCTGGCTCCCATTTCCCCCCGCCACATTAGGATGGTGGGGGAATCGTGCCACAAAGAGCGCCCCCACGCTTCTGCCATAGGCAATTGTTGAGATTGCCTGGCAGAGCGGATCTGACCGGGGATATGGTGGTAGTTGAACCGCCATGGAAAGGCTGGCGGAGGCTGGCTTTGGTGACCTGGTTACGGGTCCCCTTGGGGGGGCAGTTGTGCACTGGGGAGACCCATGGTACCCTGCCCTACATTTCCATGCACAAGGTGGTAGGCACTGCGCCCTGCCTGCCATGTTGTGCAGGGAAATGCACAACATGGCCATTTAACATTGCGGCCGCTGCATTGTTAAATTGCCAGATGCAACCGCCGCAGCAACGGTCATATCATAATTAGGGGTGCGAGACCGCCGCATGACAGGCAGGCGGTCCCGATCCCGCTGCAGTGGCGGGCGGACTCAAGTCCTTCCGCCATCATAATCGCCCCTTAGGCAGGATATTTGGAAGTTCCATATGGTTCAGCACTTTATGTAACACCAAAAAAACTTCTAAAAAGTTGAACAGAAGTTATGTACTTACAAAACATGTAGTGTGAGGGTCCCCAAGCCAAAATGGCTGGGTCAATCCCATACAGGTAACTATAATCACATTTTTCTCTATCCTTTGTAACCTTCAAACAAATTCTGAAGATGACAGTAATCACTAAATCCTGAGACACACCCTTGAAACCCATCAAGACAAAGCAACTCTGCTCACGAATAGCACAAACTTACCGAAAAAAACGCATGGCAAAGTTACCTCGATCTTGCACTTTCATCGGAGCCTAAAGTGCTGTTTTTAAAACTACGTTTTGAACTTTTTGATACCAGAGAGGGAACATTGAAATGTAAGAGTGTAAAAACAGTTTGTCACTTTTGTTCCTCGCGCGGAAAGGGATTTTATTCTCTGCGTTTGCCTGGCGTTTATAACTAAAAGAAAACGTTGTTTTGACAGAAGAAAAATGAAAAGGCTGCATGTTGATTTGCAAGGGTGCTCTAAACACCCAATGCCAACCTTTTTGTAGGCAAACAGAGACTGCACTTCGGAGGTCTGCTCTGCATTTCAAGCATTCCTACGTGATCAGGGAAAAGAGGGGGGCTAGAAAGGAAGGGAGATGAGGTGACATAATGGGTCCGATATGGACAAGGCGGGGAATGCAGATGGGGAAAGGGATGTGGAGGAGGAGATGGCTGGTATAGAAGGGAGAGAAGACAAAAGGACAAATGGAGGGATGCAAACATGCACGCAAACCTAGAACACTAGGCCACCAGGATAGACACTCTGCAGAAAACACCTGCTAGCACAGTGCTCGCAAAAGGACTACAAATGAGAAGCACAGGAATTGCTTTTAAAAACATTGTCTATCTTTTTACAGAATTTTTAAAGCATCACGCAAACTCAGTGGGCTAGTGGCAGCTGAAACCTGAGTATAGTAAACAACCCTAACTCCACCCAGAGTGTTGTCAATGTCCTCCTGGATGTACCCTTTACTTTGACCTCTTGTTAACCTCCTTTAAGAAGCTGGCTGCTGGCAGCATGCAGGCCCTGGAATGGCATGCGAAAACCGAGCCTTCTCTCTAGCTCGCAACTTATGAGAAATGTTTACCCCTCTCCGTAAGAGGAACTCCAAACAGAGACGAATTTGATTGTGTTTAGTTTATAATTTATTTATTGGTAGTTTTTGTAGGAAGGTGGATATCTGACTATGGTTACCCCCAAACTTTTTGCCTGGTGTTTAGCTGGTTTTTGACATAGTTGGCCTGGGACCCTGCTATTCAGGGCCCCAGGCTAATTGCTCTCTCCTTAAAATGGACTCCATGTACCTTAGGTACATACCCAATTGGAACTGGTTCACCTTATTGGCCCCTGTAACAGTGTACCCAGGTACCCAGGCCATAGGTGCTTCCAAGGCCTGCCAGGGGCTGCAGCATGTATTGTGCCACCCCTGGCCTGGCCTCCATATTTGACACAACTGGCTGATCACTCAGCTGGGGTAAGTTGGTGTAACCACCCCTTACTTAGGTGTAGTATGCCTATACCTAACCTAAAATGGACACATATGTTCCTGTCAGCCACTCCTATGGAAGGCCTCATCAATCCTGGAGGCAGAGTGCTTGGAAATATGTGAGATGGTGCTCTGGCATGAGCTGAGCCTGTCTGCAGCTTTCGGAACCATGTCCTTTAGCTGTTTCATGATATTGCCATACCATATACTCTTAAGTGCATTATGAACCTCGCGGTTAAATGCTATCTTGGGTTTGGCTTTATCAAAACATGTCGAGTAAGGTGTCATACGAATTGGAATACTACCCCCTCGCCAGTTCTGGCGACGGGGGTAGCATTCCACCCTTCTAGAGGGACACGACATGTACCTAGCCTGAACCCCGGTTAAAGTTAAACAGAGCCTTAGCATCCCAAAATGGATGCTGCCACCACAGACACAAGTCTGACCTCCTGCTGCTGGGAGTCCTTCCAGCGAGGGCAGCTTGGATAAAGGGTTTCCTGCCTGGGGAGGTGCTAGCACCACTCCAGACATGATTTTGTGTATTGGTTAGGACAGGGCTGAATAGAATCAGACATGCCTGGGGCACAAAAGGTGTCCCTGTGCATAGGCCAGTTCAAACCGGTGCTGGGGCTTTCCAGCCCCAGTCCTGGCGCGAAACTGGACAAAGGAAAGGGGGTATAACCACCCCCCTTCCTGGTTCCACCCAGAGGAGGGACCTAGTAGGTGATCCGGCCCCCCAGATTCGAATAAGAGTGGGAGCTGTGTCCTGAGACTTCAGATCATCCTGAATCAACTTGAAATATAGAAGAAGACTGGACTTCGACATTCTGCTGCACAGAAGACGGAAGAGAATCTCCCTTGTGGCCAAGGAGTGACCACCCTGTGAATACAGGCACCAACCAGCAACTCGACGTCTGCTTTGCCGCCGCCTCCCGCCAGAGCCCGAGCCCAGAGCCTGACAAGGCCCAGACTCCCAGACTTCTCACTGCCCGATCCACAGTCCCTGCAAAGAAGGGCGCGGCATAATACAGGTATGAGCTCTGCATATCTCAAAAGCCTGCGCCCAATAAAACACAAAGATTGCTGTGTACTAATGCCCTCTCTTACCAGTGGCACTTTGTGCTGTAACTGCAATTTGAGCCTGTCTAACTTTCAGCCCCACCCTGACCCTTCACCCATCAAGTTAACACCTAAACTGCGAGCAACCCCAAAGACTCGTGAATTCTCCTTCTACAGTGTTAACTGCAGATCCTTACCACAGCACAAATTTGACATTTTTAATCTTTTAATGGACAACAAACCAAGCGCCCTCTTCCTAACAGAAACATGGCTGCATGACAGCGCTGGCCCTGACATAGCAACCGCACTTCCCCCTGACTATGCCATAGTCAGGAGAGACAGAGAAGGTCATATAGGAGGAGGAATCGCTATCATATTCAAGCGGGACATCACATGCACGCTTGAATCCGTCCCCATCCCTGACTGCGAAGCAGCTTCGTTTAAAATTTCCCTTAACCCTAATTTTTCGATCTCTGGCATCCTAATATACAGGCCCCCTGGATATGCCAACTCCTGGGCTGCAAATCTGATAAATTACATTACTCCCTTTCATCTTGCCTCAAAAAACTTCACTCTTCTGGGAGACCTAAATCTGCACTTGGACGATCCCCTAAATACGGCTTGCACTAACTTACTCGACGATCTAGCAGCTTAAATTTAACCCCAATTAACACTGGGGCTACCCACAAGGCGGGGCATCTGCTTGATCCCGTTTTCACAAACATTCCTCAACTCTCCTGGCTAGACACGACTCCGATTTGCTGGTCAGATCATTACCTTATTCATTTTTGTCTAAAATTACCAACATCTCCGATAACAAACACCATCCGGCCCTCATCTATGATAAGGAACTGGAAACTTCTAGATATGAAGGAACTTAATCGTACTCTAGAAAGGCAGCTTCCAGGTCCAGTCACTGACATAGAAAATATTGCTCTGGCCACTCACTCCTGGCTAGAAAACGCCGTCGAAAGATGTCTTCCCCTATCCCAAGTAAAAAGTAATACCCACCGCCCCCCGGCTCCTTGGTTTAACGATTCCCTGAAAACCATTAAATCTAAATGCAAAACCCTCGAAAGAAATTGGCGGAAAGACTACGCTCATGATAAAAAAATCACGTACCACAAAGCCAGAAACGAATACCACTCAGCCTGTAACAAAGCCTGTGCCCTTCATGTGGCCAAAACCATCAATACTGCGCCAAACAAAGCGAAAATGCTATTCAACACGGTAAAGAACCTCGCAGGGGAAAAAACGGCCGCATCGGCTCGCCCTTTAGAGAAAAAACAATGCCAAGATCTTGCCTCCTTTTTTAATGAGAAAATTGAGAATATCATCTCTGGCATTAGGAGTAATCTCCCTACCCGTGACCCTTGTGAATCAACTCCCTCCTGGCCAAATGACATTAACATCATTGAATCTTGGCCTCCTTTTACCATAGAATCACTTGTTTCCACCCTAAAAACTGTTAAATCAGGTTCCCCTCGTGATCCGGTACCCGCTTCTGTTCTTAAAAATCTGGACGTTCCTGCCCTGTCAATCATTGCTGAAACTTTAAATTCTTCCCTTCAGCTCGCCGAAGTACCCTCAATATGGAAACACGCCATGGTCAGCCCACTTTTAAAAAAAAACACTGCAAATCCGGAGCTCCCCTCAAATTACCGGCCGATCTCACTCCTCCCTATTTTTTCAAAATTGTTGGAAAGACATATTCACTCTGCCCTCACCCTCTTCACCGAAGAAAACTGTCTTCTCCATCCATCTCAATCTGGGTTTAGGGCCGGCTTCTCTACTGAAACTGCCCTACTAGGAGTTACCGAAAACATCAGGAAACTCCTAGACGATGGTCAGACAGTCGCACTCATTTTACTAGACTTGAGTGCGGCTTTCGACACCATCTCCCACTCCAAACTCCTGGCCACCCTGGGGAGAAATGGCATCAGGAGGGATGCACTAAAATGGATTGAGTCCTTCTTGTCACAGAGAACCTTCCAAATTACATCCTCAATAGCCTGCTCCGATACAATGAGCGCCCCCCATGGAGTACCACAGGGCTCCATCCTAAGCCCTCTGTTTTTCAATCTCTACCTCCGGCCCTTGGCTGATCTAGCTGATGTATCTGGCCTCACCCTCATGACATACGCTGATGATTCTCAAATCATCTTCTCCCTGTCAGAAGCAAACCCACTTATCCCATCTTGTCTCAAACAAGGTCTCCAAAACATCTTCAGCTGGATGTCCGCACACCAGCTGAAACTCAATGGAGACAAGACCGAGGTCCTCCTTCTGGGGAAAAACAAAGACCTCTGGAACGCATCTCACTGGCCCTCCGAGCTCGGTTCCATCCCCACTCCCGCTACTCAAGTTAGAAATCTGGGAGTCATCATCGACAACACCTTGTCCATGAATCAGCAGGCAAACAGAGTGGTTGGCCTCTGCTTCACCATCCTGAAATGGTTAAGGAAGATCCTTTGGATGTTGCCCCTTGACACCCAAAAGTCCGTAGTCAATGCACTTATTACATCTAGGATTGACTACGGCAACATTCTCTATCTAGGCTCCAACAAAGCTGTCATTAACCGACTACAAGTGGTCCAGAACTCAGCGGCTAGGCTACTCTGTAATATCCCAAAAACCTCCAGTGTGTCCAGCCACCTAAAAGACCTACATTGGCTCAGGGTGGAAAGCCGCATCAGGTTCAAAGCCCTGAGCTATATGTTTAGGATCAAATCTGGTACCGCCCCTAAATATCTCCAAACCCTCGCCACTCCCTACACCCCGGCTAGAGCACTACGTTCTCAAAATGCTGCAAACTTTTCCACCCCAAAGTTCAGACTTGCAAGAATGGGAGGAAGATCTTTCGCTGTCATGGGGCCCACACTCTGGAACAAACTCCCCCCCCCCATATCCGTAAAGAAGACAGGTATAACATCTTCAGAAAACAGCTAAAGACCTGGCTCTTCCAGAAATAATCCACCGTCATTTACCACCCTCCTAAAAATTGCTTCAATTCTGTCATCGGCGCCGGGAAACCCTTGTTGGGTAGCTGCGCGCCATACAAATGCAAAAAATAAATAAATAAATAAATAAGGGACCCGTGGAGGCACCGAGAGACGTGGGACCGGACATCTTGGAAGACCCCCGAAACGCTGACTGCGCAGCATCAGAGGCACCCTCGACGCTGTGCTTTGGGGTTTGAGAAGCCCTAACCTCGAGCAGCCCTTGCACCAAAGATCAGCCCCCCAGCATCTCCACGATCTGCGTGGGGCCCTTTTGCACCGTGCCACTCGATGCGCCATCCCGGCCACTTGCCACGTGGCTAGCGGCCATCTTGGCGACGAAACCTACAACTTTTACTGCGGGTCTGGTTGCTCCAGACTTGCCCTTGCTCCTGTAAAAAGGAGTACCTGCTCTGACCTTGCTGGTCCGAGTAACAAGCCTTTTTCGATTCCTGCGTGGCTTGCACTAGCCAAGGCCTGTTTGCTTCAATCAAGTTGCCGACACCGCCAACAGCGAGAAGCCTGCGTGGGACAGCTCGTGACCGACTCCTGGATGTCTTCGACCCCTCGTGTCCACGTGGCTGCAGAGAGAAGCTACACCTCGACGCCTGTTTGCACTCGACATCGCCTGGTTCCACTCTGGTTCCACGGTAGTCACTGGCTAGTGACTTTGAACATTGTCCCCTCTGCTTTCAGGTCTTCACCTCTTCAGATCCACCCTTGGATCCACCGGAACTCTTCACATCGAGTCGCCTGCAGCATCTTCAGCTCCAAGCACCATCGACCTGCGTGACGAAACCCGACACTACTTCGACCCTATGCACCCGCTTCCTGTGGGTGAGGTAACTCAGCTCCGCCGGTGTTCCCACACTGGTACACACCTCTAGGGCCTGTATCTAAAGTTTCAGCTTTCTAGGTCACTCAGAAGGTTCCTTTTTAACTAACTTTGTAACTTTTACGCACCATTGACATTGCATTGGTAAAGCGTGCACTTTCCGCACTGCACCCGAGTCCTGCGGGCCTTTCCCGACTTCTTCACTGCTAGTCCCGAACAGCTCCAGCGATTCCCCAGGCCCTAGGCCTCTTCACTTTCCCCATAGTGGTTCTTATACCACTATTTTAGTATATGGTTTAGGTGGCCCCTAGGGCTCATCCATATTGTGCAACTTTTGTGTATTTAAACTGTGTTTTGTTTTAACGCATTTGCTTCTGTGCTCATAAAGAGTATCAGGGATATTTGTAGTAATAAATCTATATATATTTTCAATATATATCTGTGTGGTGTCCTTTCATTTGGTATTCAAGGGATTGTGTATGGTAAAACAGCTTGCTTCACATGCCTTTACAGAGTTTAGCCTAGGACTGCTTAGTCCATGCTACCCCTAGGATAGCTTGTCTATAAGGTTGACTTTACAACCTGCACCATAAGGGTTGCTTGACATGGTACAAGGTGATCACTAGAACTAGTGAGCATCATATACCAGGCCAACTTCTCACATTGGTGAGCAGCGGATTGGGATTTGAGCTTGCTGTTGTTTTACCATTACAATCTTTGAAAATATCATTTGAAAGATCATACAGGTACCTGATAGGTACACTAAAACAAGACTAGATATACTTAAGTTCTACTGAACTTAGTTGTTGTAGAGGATAGGGAGTAGCACACCCTGACTACAACTACTAGATAGGTTTTGTAGGAAAACACCAGTGTAGGTAGATTGCAACACATCCACCACACTAGAGCAATGTCTGGAGCAGAGGGATCCAATGGAACCACCTCTGTTGAGAGTGACCCTCCAGGGGCACCATCCAAATTTGCTACCTTTCCATTTAAGGAACTGAGGCAACTGTGTTCCGTGAGAGGAATCAAAACAGGTCCTTCTCCTACAGCAGGACACCTCAGAGAGCTATTAGACCAGTCTGAAGCTCTAAAGAACTCCAAACCAGGTACCTCAGGGACTGGTGAGGAAGTTTCTCCTTCTGAAGATGATAGCCCTGATGCCCCTACCCCTGTCATCCAGATAGATGAGGAAGACCAGACCCCTGGGAATTCTCAGCCTGAGGAAGAAGAGGGATAGGAGGTAGAAGAAAGTGATTCTGATGATGATAGAGATAGCCAGGTGTTAGTCAGCAGGCTTAACCAGGCTAACTTAAGCTAATTTGGGACTGAAGGTGGTTCCAACCCATTCAGACCCCCAAATGGACTTAACCAGGAGCATAGGAGGAGGAGGAATCACTCAGGTGAGTCCAATACTTCCCATATTTCTAAAGGTTCTCATGGTAACTCCAGAAGGGAGTTCACTAGCCCTCAGAGAAGGGAACATGAGGCCAAAATGAGAGAGGCTGAACTTAGGATCCAGAGACAAGAATTAGAAGTTGCCCTGGCCAAAGAGAAACTTGCTAGAGCAAGGCAGCCTAGAGAGAGTGGATTAGATTCCACTGGTGGCAGCACTATCCATAAGGATAAAGACAGGTCCTATGACAATAGAAACCTGAGTAAGATTGTGCCCCCCTACAAAGTTGGGGATGATATCCACAAATGGATGACTGCACTTGAGAGAGCTTGCAAAGTACAGCAGGTCCCTCAGGAGCAGTGGGCAGCAATCTTGTGGCTCTCCTTTGAAGGTAGAGGCAGAGACAGACTCCTCACAGTTAGTGATGGGGATTCTAGAAACTACCAGGTCCTGAAGAGTGCTCTGATTGATGGGTTAGGCTTAACCACTGAACAGTACAGGTTAATGTTCAGAGACACCCAGAAGACACAGACTCAGGACTGGTCTGAATTTGTTGAATGTGCCACTAAGGCTCTGGAGGGCTGGTTGCTGGGAAGTAAGGTTACTGACTATACAGGATTGTATAATTTAATTATGAGAGAGCAAATCTTAAGTAATTGTCAAAATCAGCTTCTACATCAGCACCTGGTTGACTCTGATCTGACCTCCCCTCAAGAATTGGGTAGGAGGGCAGACAAATGGGTCAGAACCAGGATCAGGCCTAAGAACCAGGGTGGTGACCAAAAGAAAGAGACTACCAAGCCTCAAGAGAAGGGTGGGGATAAAAGTAAGGAAAAGACTTCCCCAGGGCCCCAAAACTCCAAGGATGGGGGTGGGTCCCAAGACACTTCTTCAACCCAGAAAAAGCCTTATTGTCATGTCTGTAAACAGGTTGGGCATTACAAAACAGACAGCTGTTGTCCCAAGAATGGCAATAAAGAGAATATACCTCTAAAGCCAGCTCCAACACCTCCTGTTACTGTCAGCAGTAATCCCCCAGGAAGTGGGAGCACACCCAGGAATCTGGGTGGGTTTACTTTTGGAGGACAGGTGGATTCTGGCCTAACCAGGTCCCCTACCTCAGATACTCTTGTCTATGAGACTGGCATGGGGTTTGCCAATTTCACTGCTTGCCCAAACACTTTGAGCAAGTATAGACAGGAGCCCCTCATCAATGGCTTGAAAGTTGAGGCCTTCAGAGACACAGGGGCTAGCATCACCATGTTGGCTGAATGTCTAGTCCCCTCAAGGCAACTTTTACCTGATGCCACATATCAGGTGACAAACATTGATGGAATAGAAACCAATCACCCCATGGCAGTAGTAAATCTTAGCTGGGAAGGTGTCACTGGCCCAAAGAGAGTGGCAGTGTCATCAAACTTGCCTGTAGATTATCTACTGGGGAATGATTTAGAAATCTCAGCCTTGGCTGAGGTGGAACAACAAACCCATTCTAGAATGGTAAATCTCCATGGAAAGGTTAGTGGGGCTGTAATGGCTACAGCCCCAATCCAAGATGTCCTTCCTGAAAAGGTTGGGAGGGCTGAGCAAACCTCAGCCCCATCTTTAGCTAACTTCCCTCCTTAAAAGATTAGCAGGGCTGTGATGGTAACAGCCCATACCCAAACTGAGTCTCCTCCTGAAAAGGTTGGTGGGGCTGTGATGGCCACAGCCCAAACTCAAAGTGATACATGTGTTGTGAAGCCTGAAAGGATGGATCACTCCACACAAACAGAGAGCATTGAGGAGGAAGAGAAATCTCCCTCCCACCAGACTTTAGGAAAGGATCAGCCTCCTCAGGGAACTGATCTTACCCCTGATGAAGGAACTGTCCCAGAGGTTGTTAGGCCTGGCCTGACAGGGCCTCTGATGACAGTGGACCCTTCTCAGGTGGGACCCAGTCTGGAGCAGGTATCCTGCCCCTCTCTACCTTGCCTTACTCAGCCCAGGGCTGCAGAGGACAAGAAGGACAGTGAGCCCCAAAGGGCCCCCTGTCAAATAAAGCACCCCCATCAACAGATTAGGGGCACCGAAACTAGTAGCCCTAGTGAGGTGAAAACTTTAAAAACTCCTGAGGGAGCCCCCTTAAAAGTAGTTAGGGACCTCCCACAGATGGATTCTGTTGGGCACAGCCAAACCTGGGACCCCAAGGCCCCAAACCTGACCTGTCCCCCCAGTAAGCCAACAAGAGGGACCCAGCCTCCAGCTTTAGGTAGCCAGAGGTTGACCCTGAGAGCACAGTGCAACTCAGTCAAAGAAAGAAAGGCACACATGGTGGAGAGTGATTGGAGGAAGCTGAGTCCTACAGAGGAATCTCACTTCAGTACTCCATCCCAACACCAGCCTTTAACTTTGCAAAGACACACCACAGGTAGAGATTCCCTACGGTGGAGACCCTCAGATACCCTTAGGGTGAGGGATTGCTTAGTGGACCATGAGACAGGGGGTAACCAAGCCAGAGCTGGTACGTCCTTATATGGCCACTTAGGCAATATAGGCTTACCTGGTCAAGGATAGCCTTATCTCCTTTCGTTTGGGGGGGGGGGTTATGTAGGAAGGTGGATATCTGACTATGGTTACCCCCAAACTTTTTGCCTGGTGTTTAGCTGGTTTTGACATAGTTGGCCTGGGACCCTGCTATTCAGGGCCCCAGGCTAATTGCTCTCTCCTTAAAATGGACTCCATGTACCTTAGGTACATACCCAATTGGAACTGGTTCACCTTATTGGCCCCTGTAACAGTGTACCCAGGTACCCAGGGCATAGGTGCTTCCAAGGCCTGCCAGGGGCTGCAGCATGTATTGTGCCACCCCTGGGCCTGGCCTCCATATTTGACACAACTGGCTGATCACTCAGCTGGGGTAAGTCGGTGTAACCACCCCTTACTTAGGTGTAGTATGCCTATACCTAACCTAAAATGGACACATATGTTCCTGTCAGCCACTCCTATGGAAGGCCTCATCAATCCTGGAGGCAGAGTGCTTGGAAATATGTGAGATGGTGCTCTGGCATGAGCTGAGCCTGTCTGCAGCTTTCGGAACCATGTCCTTTAGCTGTTTCATGATATTGCCATACCATATACTCTTAAGTGCATTATGAACCTCGCGGTTAAATGCTATCTTGGGTTTGGCTTTATCAAAACATGTCGAGTAAGGTGTCATACGAATTGGAATACTACCCCCTCGCCAGTTCTGGCGACGGGGGTAGCATTCCACCCTTCTAGAGGGACATGACATGTACCTAGCCTGAACCCCGGTTAAAGTTAAACAGAGCCTTAGCATCCCAAAATGGATGCTGCCACCACAGACACAAGTCTGACCTCCTGCTGCTGGGAGTCCTTCCAGCGAGGGCAGCTTGGACAAAGGGTTTCCTGCTTGGGGAGGTGCTAGCACCACTCCAGACAGGATTTTGTGTATTGGGTAGGACAGGGCTGAATAGAATCAGACATGCCTGGGGCACACAAGGTGTCCCTGTGCATAGGCCAGTTCAAACCGGTGCTGGGGCTTTCCAGCCCCAGTCCTGGCGCGAAACTGGACAAAGGAAAGGGGGTGTAACCACCCCCCTTCCTGGTTCCACCCAGAGGAGGGACCTAGTAGGTGATCCGGCCCCCCAGATTCGAATAAGAGTGGGAGCTGTGTCCTGAGACTTCAGATCATCCTGAATCAACTTGAAATATAGAAGAAGACTGGACTTCGACATTCTGCTGCACAGAAGACGGAAGAGAATCTCCCTTGTGGCCAAGGAGTGACCACCCTGTGAATACAGGCACCAACCAGCAACTCGACGTCTGCTTTGCCGCCGCCTCCCGCCCGAGCCCAGAGCCTGACAAGGCCCAGACTCCTAGACTTCTCACCGCCCGATCCACAGTCCCTGCAAAGAAGGGACCCATGGAGGCACCGAGAGACGTGGGACCGGACATCTTGGAAGACCCCCGAAACGCTGACTGCGCAGCATCAGAGGCACCCTCGACGCTGTGCTTTGGGGTTTGAGAAGCCCTAACCTCGAGCAGCCCTTGCACCAAAGATCAGCCCCCCAGCATCTCCACGATCTGCGTGGGGCCCTTTTGCACCGTGCCACTCGACGCGCCATCCCGGCCACTTGCCACATGGCTAGCGGCCATCTTGGCGACGAAACCTACAACTTTTACTGCGGGTCTGGTTGCTCCAGACTTGCCCTTGCTCCTGTAAAAAGGAGTACCTGCTCTGACCTTGCTGGTCCGAGTAACAAGCCTTTTTCGATTCCTGCGTGGCTTGCACTAGCCAAGGCCTGTTTGCTTCAATCAAGTTGCCGACACCGCCAACAGCGAGAAGCCTGCGTGGGACAGCTCCTGACCGACTCCGGGACGTCTTCGACCCCTCGTGTCCACGTGGCTGCAGAGAGAAGCTACACCTCGACGCCTGTTTGCACCCGACATCGCCTGGTTCCACTCTGGTTCCACGGTAGTCACTGGCTAGTGACTTTGAACATTGTCCCCTCTGCTTTCAGGTCTTCACCTCTTCAGATCCACCCTTGGATCCACCGGAACTCTTCACATCGAGTCGCCTGCAGCATCTTCAGCTCCAAGCACCATCGACCTGCGTGACGAAACCCGACACTACTTCGACCCTATGCACCCGCTTCCTGTGGGTGAGGTAACTCAGCTCCGCCGGTGTTCCCACACTGGTACACACCTCTAGGGCCTGTGTCTAAAGTTTCAGCTTTCTAGGTCACTCGGAAGGTTCCTTTTTAACTAACTTTGTAACTTTTACGCACCATTGACATTGCATTGGTAAAGCGTGCACTTTCCGCACTGCACCCGAGTCCTGCGGGCCTTTCCCGACTTCTTCACTGCTAGTCCCGAACAGCTCCAGCGATTCCCCAGGCCCTAGGCCTCTTCACTTTCCCCATAGTGGTTCTTATACCACTATTTTAGTATATGGTTTAGGTGGCCCCTAGGGCTCATCCATATTGTGCAACTTTTGTGTATTTAAACTGTGTTTTGTTTTAACGCATTTGCTTCTGTGCTCATAAAGAGTATCAGGGATATTTGTAGTAATACATCTATATATATTTTCAATATATATCTGTGTGGTGTCCTTTCATTTGGTATTCAAGGGATTGTGTATGGTAAAACAGCTTGCTTCACATGCCTTTACAGAGTTTAGCCTAAGACTGCTTAGTCCATGCTACCCCTAGGATAGCTTGTCTATAAGGTTGACTTTACAACCTGCACCATAAGGGTTGCTTGACATGGTACAAGGTGATCACTAGAACTAGTGAGCATCATATACCAGGCCAACTTCTCACAATTTTAATCTAACAATAGGTGTTGCCTTTCTTTTTATGAGTCTAGGGCCTGAGTCCATAGAATAAACTACAGCGTGGGAAGAGAGGACCTCAGCCCTCTGAACCCTACACCCTGCACAGACCTGGGGGACACTTGTACAAATACCCATCTTCAATATAGCACTTATGGCACCGGGCGAGCGCTTTTGTTGGTCTCTTGCATTGTCCCGCCAGACAGTCATCAATGTCTGCTAAATATGTACGTGAAATAAAGCTGAAAAGGGACATGACAGAAACCTGTGTGAATGAGTCTGCATTGACCGCCTGGGAGGTGCTTGGTGGCTGCCTTGTGAGTTGTGGGCTGTGCGGGGGGAGGGAAGGAGGGGCTGAAGAAGAAAACACAATAATACATAATTTCAGAGCCATTTATCTGTATAAAAGCCGCAGCTTCAGCTACAGATAAGTTTATGCTACTGAAGAATCGGGTGCAACACTGTGTGTCCTTTTCTTGAAGAGCAGAACCAAATACACATGCAGAAAGCAGAACCGCTTCTGTAAGCTGCACGACAAAAATAAAAGGGCTCCCACATGAAAAAGTATTTATTCCTGAGCATCCACAGGAGAAAATGAACTGTCCAATTAACTCCACAGCTTACTAGCAAACAGTAAACAAGCCAGCCTGGGTAGCTGCCTTCGGTGACAAAACAATGTCAGCCACATGGCAGGAACTGGGAGAGATGAATGCTGCAATAAAATGTAAGCAGCTACAGGCCTGTGCACCCACAGTGTAACATGAGGTGGGAAAAATAATAAAATAGTCCCCTCATAAACAGATGAACACACTAAAGTTTAATGATATTGTAGTTAGTTCCTGCTCCTTGGAGGAAAAAGGAGGGACAAAGAGGCAGGACTGGCCACCAGCAAGCAAAGACTGATAGACCTAGCAACATTGGCGTGGGTCTCCCTTTCATTTTTCCTGTTGCCTCATGTGTTTTTGCTGGTGTTAGATGCTTTGGGCACTGTGCCACTGCTGTCCAGTGCCACAGTGCAAGTGCTCCCTACTGTAAATTGATGTATGGATTAGTGATTCCATGCTTGGCTTGTTTGGTTTACTTGTCAGACCCTAGTACAGTGCACTGAGTGTGCCCGGGGCTTGTAAATCCAAATGCTGCTGGTGGGCTTGCAGCACTGGTTTTTCCACCCACAGAAGCAGCCTTGTAAAATGTGTCTAATGTCTTCCAATGCAGGGCCTGCCTGCAGTCTGGTACTGTCATGCTGACTGGGCAAGTGCACCCACTTGCCAGTTCCTAAACCTTCCCTTTTCTTCATATCAGACACCCCTATGGTTGGCCCAAGGGCAGGGTGAATTGTAAGTATAAGGTAGGACATGCCCGGGTGTCTGAGGCATGTCCTAATAGTGAATTACAGCCGTTTTCGTTTTTCACTATTGCCAGGCTACCTGTTCTCCATAGGCCAGAATGGGCAGTTAGATTATTACATCTTATAATCCTAACTGACTCAGGGAACACTGTAGAAATTCGAGTTTAGTATTCCTGGACTCAGAATGATATAATACATCTTTTAGTGAAGTTGGTTTTAGCATTCTGTGTTTGAAAATACCACTTTTAGAAAGTAGGTATTTTCTTGTCTAACTATCCAAAGCCTGCCTCTGCTAGGTTGTGTATTCATTGTCTGGAGTTTGAGTGACAGGGCAGGAGGATTCCAAGAGACAGAATGAGTCAGCCCAGTGGTGAATAGAGAGATCTGCATCTAGATGGGCCGGAGGAGTTGCACCTGGGACCTGAATAGGGCTGTGCCTGCCTTCCACAATGCTGGCTCCCCCTCCTGTGGTGCGGCTGATGTCTCTGGCCTGCAATATGAAAGAAGAGAAGGAATGATGTCAACAAAGTGCTCCAGGGCTGCGCTTTCCCTCCACAATGCTGGCTCCACCTCCCGTGGGGCGTCTGATTTTTCTGCCCTGCACTGTGAAAGGAAAGAAGGAGCCTTGTAAACAGAGTGCTCCAGAACTGGTTTGGACTGGCCAAAGGCCCTCAGAGGACAAAGGATTTTGGCGTATAAATATTGGGACCCTGATCCCAAGAAATCAGATCACTTTTGGACTACAAGAAGTAACCTCTGCTGAGGAGAGGAACCTGAAGAAACTGAGGAGAGACTATTCCTAAGTAGAAGTGCTGCTTAGGGGATTGGCCTGCAGTGGTTGCCTGACTGCCAAAGAGAGGAGAAAGAACTTTGTGTGCTTTACTTTCAACTTGTGAAGGGTCTCCAAGGGCTTGGAAAAGAGCTTTCCTCCTGCTCAAGTCTCAGGGACAACAGACTTCAACCCCCAGCTCCCCAGAGTTATTTGGAAGTGCCTGCTGCTGTTTTGGGCCTTCTGAGGGACTGCGTGTCACAAGGAGCTGGAAGCGCGACTTAACGAGGAAGAAGTGTGTCGCTGTTGCTGCCGTCACAACTCTGAAGGAGGGTGTTGCCGCTGTAGCTATCGTATTGTGCCGCATGCGTCCCGCAACAAAGAGGAAGCGTGTCGCCGTTGCTGCTGCTGCCGTCGCAACTCCAAGGGAGGGTGTCGCCGCTGTAGCTGTCATATTGCACCACATCAGGAGAAGAGTCTAGCAACGAGGGAGAAGCGTGTCGCCGTCGCTGTTGCCTCTGTCGCATCGTGGATGTCTGCGCTGTATCTGTCGTATTGCATCGCATCGAGAAAAGCACCTCGCATCCCCGGAGAAACGCGCCGCCGTCGGAGCTGCTGCCGTTGCATCTTGGATGTCGCCGCAGTAATTGTCGCATTGTGAGTAAGCCTCTCGCAACGTCGGAGAAGAGTGCAGCAGCGAGGCTGTTGCCGTCGCATCGCTGAACAAGGGTGTCGCCGCTGCAGCTGACGCATCGAACCGAGACTCCCCGCATCCTCGGAGAAGCATGCCACATTTGGAAGATCTTCACGTTTTTATTTCTTTGCACCGGAACTTTGCCGCATTTCCATCGCTGCAACATTACTTGCTGTGGAAGCACAACGCATCGTATGGTACATTGACGCAAAGTGTTGCATCTTAAGAACTGAACTGAACTAAGCTAAAACTACAATCTTAAGTATAGTATTGTGGATTTTTGTCGTTTATGGTCTTGTGTTAAATCTATATAAATAATACTTATTTTTAATGTACAACTGTGTGATGTCCATTTGTAGTGTTGTCACTGGATTACTGTATGTGGTCACAAATGCTTTACACACTACCTCTGAGATAAGCCTGTCTGCTCGTGACAAGCTACTAAGGGGGTGAGCAGGGGTTATTTTAGGAGTGTATCCCCATTACCCTGACTAGAGGCAAGGGTCCCTATTTGTCACAAGTACCTACCTGTGCCAACTAGAGACCCCCAAATCTAACAAGGACATTGAAACCAACGAATGAGAAGCCTGGGAATGGCTTTAGGCCCACAGAGATGTATTCTAAAGTATATAAGAGGTCATACGCTTATGCTTGACCTAAAAAAAATATTTTAATAAGGAAAAGAGGTTTAATTTGGTGACATCCAAACATTTAAATTCATTTTGTTTGTTTTTTGCTTTTTCTGGAGCGTTTCTTTGTAAAATTATATATTTGTTTGTTTCTGGAGTGATTAAAATGCTTTTATATGTTTATTTTCAAAGGATTATATGTTCTAAAGAAGGATATCTTTGCATTTTTGGGGATCTTTTAACTTTGGATTTTTACTTTTGGTTAGGATTTCTGCTTCAGGGTCATCAGCTACTCAGTTGTAGGTACTTTATAATTATTTCAGTCAAAATGAAATGAGCAGCTTTTTATATGTTGCTATACTACAACTAATCAATCATCAATCACAGTACATTTAAGAACTACTGTATATAAGAACATGGGTTGTTAGTTGAGGAGGATGTGAGTTCTTCCAAAGTAATTCTGGAACCTTGCCAGGTCCAACACACAAGTTCAGTAAATAAACCTGGTAGCTATGGTACAGAGTATTTAGCAGTACCAAAAAGTCAAAACATAGCACAATAAAAATTCCACACCCAATTTCTAAAAAAACAACTCAATAAAAGATTAAAATCCAATATGTTTTTGATTGGGGCAGAGGTGCCACTAGAGGCCAGATGGCATGTTTTGGGGGTGACAGGTGACGTTACCTGGCCCAAGGCAGACAAGATATGGCTAGCCCTCGCCAGTATGGTGGCCAAGAGGAACATAGCCCGACTTTGGGGGAGGGACCTGTCGCCAACGGTGGAAGAATGGGAGAGGGACCTAGTTTGGTGCCAAAGGGCAGAGAAGGTTATCTATGACAGTTGGGGCTGCCCCAAGAAATGGAAAAAGGTATGGCTGGCGTGGAGACGATACAGGGGAGACTGGCTGAGTACCCCTGACGGATCAACAATGGGGTAGTGGGGCCCTTCTTGGACTCCACTCCTTGGTTAACGCTCTTTGCAGGCTCTCACTTAACCCTACAGTCTGAAGGACCACCCACCCATATGCACAAGAGGGAATGGCCACATAGAGAAGGGGGGGAGGAGGGGGGAGGTTTTTAGGGCTTAGCATGGGGGAGGGCCTGAGTAGGGAAGGCAAGGGGACACTTCTAGAGAATTTTAAATCTTGTATAGGACACACTTGGAGGGTAGGCCACCATGGAACTCATCAAATGATTTTTAGATTTGTATGCTATAATTGTACCAATGAACTCCCACTGCTACCTGATGTATATTGAAATGGAGATGTTATGTTTCAATAAAAAGATTTTTTTTTTTAAATCCAATATGTATTAGGGTAAAAAGCACAAAAAAGGTAAAGTGCTAATGAGAAATCACTGTTTGTGGTTGATCTGGACCTAGGTGTTCTTTCAGTCCAAGGGTGATGGAATGGTGGTCGTATATGGTCAATGATACCTTCTGACATAGTAATGTTAAGTTCCTTCAGCAGGGCAAGATTGAGGGTGGTATCCAACAAAGTCCACTATTATTACATAGGTGTTGAACTAGGTCCAGCTGAACCCTTTTGCTTTGGCAAGAAAAGTTCAGAGCAGAACAATTCAGCTTTGGTGCCCTCTGAAGTCATTTGGATACTTTTCACACCTTTACCTATTAGGATTTCTATCTTTAGACTCTGGGCCTTATTATGACTTGGTGCAGTGGCAGTGGGCCGCAATGCCAGTGCCCAACTGTCATAGTGCCATAGCCATAATGTGACCGCAGAACAGTCCTGCAGCGGCTGGCCCATGGCGGTGCTGTGCTAAGGCTCATTTGTATGACATTGTTCTGCATTCAGTCCATCACTTGTTCTTTTTGCATTTATCAGCCTGAGTGGGACAGGTATGCCCAGACGTGGGTCCCCTGCTCTCCATGCACTGGAGTCAAGCTAGCCTGACTGATGAGGGGTGAAACCCCAAAACCGGCCCTGGGATGCGTGTTTCCAGTCCAGGGAGGACCAAGCATTTCAGTTCGGGCTGGACTGTTCCCTTAGGGAGCAGGGTCAAGACTGGTTTGCATATGGCTGGGTTCAAACTAGAATGACATGGGGAGCAAGAAAACAATGGATTTAGACCCAAATCTCTGTACTGGGGCGAATGTATAACATTGTTCAGCATTCGGTCCATCAATTGTTCTTTTTTGCATTTGTCACTGGAGTGGGATGGTTATGTCCAGACGTGGGTCCTGTGCTCTCCATGCCAATGGAATCAAGCTAGCCTGGCTGATGAGGGGTGAAACCCCGAAACCGGTCCTAGGATGCTTGTTTCCAGTCCAGGGAGGACCTGGCCTGGCAGTTTGTGCTAGACCGTTTCCATAGGATGCAGGGTCAAGACTGATATGTATATTGCTGGGTTCAAACTGGAATGGCATGGGGAGCAACAAAACGATGGATTTAGGGCCAGATCTCTGTACTGGGGGTGAATGTATGACATTGTTCTGCATTCGGTCCATCAAGCCTTAGCAAGGCACCGCAATGGGAATGCCACTGCACGTTCCAGCGGGCCATGGAGTGTCAGGTACATGCCCTGCAGGAACTGCGGGTGCATGCAGACTGGGGGGCACATTATGTGCCCCCTACATGCATCCTCTGGCGCAGAGACACAAGGGGTGGCCCCCTTTGTTTCTCATCGCCACACTTTTCATGGCGGTCTAACCACCATGAAAACTGTGGCATTGGGGCAACTCTAAATAGGCTTGCACAGCAGCTCTGCCAGCACATCAGGGGTCTCAGGCCTCTGCAAGACCACCAGGCAGCGTGGATCCCTGGCGGCAGCAGCAGTCCCATGCCGGTCCGACCATCCAACTTGTTATAGGGCTGTCGGACCACCGGTGTGGCAGTAGCCGCACTGTTATGAATCGTAATGTACCCCAAATATAGGCCTGGGTAGTCACCTAACCTTTCACCTACATTTTCCCTGCCATTGTACTACATAACATATTTTGTACTACCCTCTTACCTATTTGGGTGATGCATAACAGTCATGTGGTTTTCCCCTAAAAACTAGTCTCACTTATTATGCATGAGGATTCTCAGAATCACAGCATGATTGCCATCTACTGCATAATAACTATGTATAAGGTTCATCCATTTTGTCATCCTTGGCCAACATGACACATCAAGGTAGAACCCCTGAAGGTACCTTTTTGTGTTTATGAAGACCATATCTTTGCTGGTGCAGGCAGAAGAGAAAGACTTCCATGCTGACACGCTAACGTGAGACGCTGAGGTTTCTGAGCGCAGACATCCCAGCACGCAGTGGTCTGACATTCCTTGTGGGGTGTCCATCTCGAGACCAAGACAGGGTCCTTCATTCTCTTACACCAGGTAATTGGTTGGTTATATCCTAGGGGGATTCTTGGCTCTACACCTACATACATGCTAGGTACATTTAGGTACATCTAGTTAGGGTTAGCATGGTAGGAGTATGCAATATTACTGTCAGGTATTCATATGCCTGGATATATTCATTGTTTTAGCATGATGGTAGAAATCTACAATCTATTTTCCCTATTGGTGCTAATATTCGTTTTTTATCTGTTTCTGTCTTATGGTTGTTTCAGCATTCATATTTTACACAAGAATGACGTTGGTTCAATTAATGCAACCATGAGCCCCTATGTGTATGTACTTACATATTTAACAGCAGTGCTTCTCTCAAGATAAAAAGGCACAAAAGAGAAAAAATAAAGCAAACAAACAAGAAAAATAAAGTTCTTAGTCATCAAAAAGGAGGTACTTATCTTTATGCAGATAATCCTCTATCACTGGGTATCATCCGTCCTTTTGGGCTGCTCTCAGCCTCCTGGTACCAGTTCACATAGTTCAGATCTTCTGAGCGTAGCCAGAGAGTTGTTACAATCACAATTCCATATGCGCCTACAAGCACGGCAGTAACCTCACTTGGGAGGTTTACGAAATGCAATCACAAAAAAAAGTATTCCGCACTTTCACGCTCTCCTGAGCGCTTTACTTCGTTACGCTGCGAGCACTTCAGCAAGACTCTTTATCTGGAGTGGTAGCTTGGCTCTGGAGACTTCACTAAGGCAGGTGGTTTAAATCCCCTACCAGCGCAGAACCACAGCGTGGCCGAGGAATTCCATAAGGTGAGCGCGAGGGGCTCTGAAGGTAAACAAAAGATGTCCGTTGGCTTGAAGCAGATCAAGCGAGACACGGACACGCCTCCTTAAACTCCAGGAGGCGTTTCAACAAGGTTTGAGTATTGCTGCTCCACGGCGCTCGAGACGTCGCCTCTCCGCTTTAAATCCAAGTGTCTGTCAGACAAACGACTGCAGCTCTTACGATCAGCTGCTTTCAGGAAACTGCTAAATACCCATTTCAGGGGCAAAATCTGACCGCTGCGAACTCTCCTAGTTTCGGCTCTAGAGGAAGTACTCTGAGTGACAAGCCCTGATTGTATTAAGGGCGCGGGTTTAAATAACCATATCCAGGTAAGATCACCGGCCCCCCTCTGAGGATTATGGGTGTTGTAGTCTGCGCCCATTCATTTGTGCAGTGTAGTGTATTCTTGCCCCTTAATGCTTATCTCTGCCTAGCCATGACATCTTCTGATACTGCGTATAAATATATATTTTTTGCAGGTAATTCATGCACTTGATTTTATTAGGTTTGGCCACAACGCAGTGCTGTCACTCGAAATGTCATCAGGAATTTGTGTGTCTTTGTTGGGATGTTTTCCTGTGGCACCTTACATTTGGACCAAGGTCCAGTGTTTGCGTCTAAGGCGTACAAGTCAGTGGGGGTGCTGGTGCAGTTTTCGTCTCCATACAGTCCTGAGGGCAATTCTATAGTGGAGCGAATGAACAGTGACTTAAAGCAATCATTTATTTTATTTATTTATTTAGAAAGTTTTATATAGCGCGAACAAGATCTTTGCAGATATCAGAGCGCTTTACAAGGGCATGGGGATAAAAATACAAAGTAATAAAGCGTATATACAAAGTAATATATGAGGTAGTTAGGTACAAGGTGCTAGTTACATAGGTAGGTCAAAGGACATGAGGTAGGTCACAGGTAAGGTAGTGTCGGTACACTGTGTATAGACAAACAATTGCGTCAATAGTATAAAGTACAATAATAAGGAGCATATACTTGCTTAAGCGTGTTTAGAATATTTAGAGTTTAAAGGTGGGCAAAGTTGAGGTGGGTGTGTGCAGGATGTATAGTCCCACAGGTGCGACAGTAGTAGGGAACTAGGGATCGTTGAGGTGGAGAGGGTAAAGTGTGCAAAGTCAACCAGGTGCATCAAACATTATAACAAAATACAAAGAGTGAGCGTATACAGTTAAGTAATTCGATAATACGGGTGGTACAATAGACCAGGGTCGGGCAGAACTTACAGAGCAGATTCATGATCGATACGGAATAGTAGATCATGTGTATTTTGCCATGAGGATCGCTTTAACTTCTTTCTTAAAGATTGTGTTGGAGGAGATGAGCCTTGTTTCAGGAGGGAGTGAGGTCCAGATCCTGGGTGCCAATCCTGAAAAGGAGCGTTTATAAGTTTTTTCCTTCCGAAATCTTCGAGGTTTCAGCAAAAGATTGTTTGTGCTTCTAGTAGTTCGGGAGCCACCTGAAATTGTCAGCTTTTGAGTGAGGTAGGCGGGTGAATTCAGGTGCACAGCCTTGTGTGTCATGCATGCGATTTTCAGTTGTATTCTGGCTTCAAAAGGTAGCCAGTTCAGTGATTTAAAGTCTGGGGAGATATGCGAGTGTTTTTTTGAGCCTGTGACGAGTCTCGCTGCGGCGTTAAGGGACGCTCTTAGGGGTGCCGTTGTAGTTAGGGGGAGCCCGCAGAGGGCGGTGCTACCGTATTCTATGTGCGGGATGACTATAGATTGTACTGCAGTTTGGAAGTCTTTGGCAGGAGGAAGGGTTTAAGTTTTCTCAGGGTATTGATTTGGAAGTTCGCTCCTTTGGTTGCCTTGCTGATGTGCTGCTGCATGTTGAGATTGGTGTCAAGTGTTATGCCTAAAGATTTTGCTGAGTCTACTACGATGGGCTGTACATTTAGAGCCGTTAAGTGCTTAAGCCATGTTTGAGCCGTGGATATTTTAGCGGGAGGTGAGATCAGGAGGAACTCGGTCTTCAGAGCATTGAGTTTGAGGTGATTCTCAGCAAGCCAGGATTGGGTGTTTCTGATCGTGGTGTTCAGAAGCATGATGTCCTTGGGAGATTGTATTTTGAGATAAAGTTGGGTGTCGTCGGCATACATGTGAAAGTGCACATTAGATGCCTGTAGCAACGTGGTGAGCGGTTCCATAACTAGGTTGAACAGTGTTGGGGAGAGGGAGGATCCTTGAGGGACGCCTAGCGATACACGTACCGGAGAGGACAGCAGGTTGTTGCTTTTGATTCTTTGTGTCCGGTTGTGTAGAAATGAGGTGAACCACTTTAGAACAGTCCCAGATATGCCCATTCTTGTGTTTAACAGTTCGAGTAAGTTCTCATGTTTAACTGTATCGAATGCTGAGGAGAGATCCAGAAGGATGAGGAGGCAGGTATCGTTTTGGTCTAGGATTTGGAGGGCATCGTCCACTATGTGAGTCATGGCAGTTTTATACATGGCAGTTTTATATAGGCAACTCGTCATGAGGCACACTGGAGCACAGCTCCAGTGTGCCTCATGACGAGTTCACCTTGTCATTAGCATGCAAGTGGTTAACAATTCCTTCCGGTGTATCAAATTTCTGGGCGCCCACGTTTTATAAACATTGCTTTAATATAAGAGAGCCACTGTATATCAGTAGCTCTATCTAATGCGACACAATCTTTTAAAATCTGGTGATTTAAAGTAAGTTCTGGGTTCAACCATGTTTTTATCCAGCAGGTTAGGGGAGCCATGCTCATCAAGTCTGAAACATATCCCATCCCCAGCTCCTGATGGATGGCATAAGTTGGAGTCGATTGGGGGATAGACAATGAATGAAGAAATTTATTTTCAACCTTCTGTACCCTCAGCTTGCTTGTACACCCCCATATTGCTGCACCATATGTCGCTATCGCCTTATAGATAGAGAGAATGGCCTCACAAGGCTTTCCTACTAATCGTGGGGCGAAACGTAATAGGGCTGATGAAGATCTATTTACACTATTTTTTTTTGCTAAAAACTGGGGGGCCCAAGAACATCCATCATCAAACAAGACCCCCAGATAAGTAAAAACATTCACCCTTGTAACCTCTGCCCCTTTACAATAAAAGGTTCTGACTATTTTTGCGTAATCCCATAGTCAGAACATGTGATTTAGCGATATTAACTACCAGGTCCAGAGAACTCAAACTCCCCAAAGGAGTTCAGTAGACTCTGTAGACCTAGCGGGGTACGGGCTAGTAGGACGGCATCGTCCGCGTATAGGAGAACCGGGATGGTACTGTTCCCTACACGCGGAACGTCCAGACTAGCATTGCCATGGGTTTTATCTATAACATTAATATAAAGTGTAAAAAGTAGAGGGGCCAAGATACACCCTTGTCGAACCCCTCTGCCAGATTTAAAGTGTCTTGTGCAATTGCCCTCCTGGGTCACCCTTACAGACGCAAACAGATCCCGGTGAGAATCCGCTAAAAAGTATACCAGACAGGGGTCAATCCCGAAGTCAAGCAAAATGGTCCACAGCCGTGATCTGTTCACCAGATCAAAGGCTGTGGATAAATCCATAAAGCCCAAATAAATAGATCCCTTGGAGCTTATGGTATACTTATTTATTAGTAGATACAGATTTAGGCACTGATCCAGTGAACTTCTGCCTGATCTGAATCCATACTGAAGATTGGACAGAATATATTTTTCTGTCACCCACTCTGAGACCTTAGTCAGGATCACTTTCCCTAAAATTTTAACAGAGGCATCTATTAAAGAAATAGGTCTATAGCACCTGGGATCCCCTATCTGCCCCTTTTTAAAGACAGGGATAATGATAGAGTGGGACCATGAAACAGGTAACCCCTGAACAACACTGGCATTAAAAACAGTTAAAATATTGGCCCAAAATGTAACATTACCCTTATATATAGGGAGGAGCCAAGACGTCGACCAAGATGGCCGCATAGGCAATCATTGACAGCTAGTGTCTTAGGAACTGGCTCGCCCATTTGTATAGTGTTCAACGTGCACTCAATAATGTCCCTAAAAGATCTCTGGGTGGGCGGGCCACAAACTAAATGCTCTTTGGCATTAAAATGTTTGTGCCAGACGTTGATGGTCTAGTCATTGTGGAGGCGGCCTGAACCTTTGACATAGATAATCACTCTACTGTGTTACAGGATCTACAAAAGACCCGTGACAGCTATACAACTGAACATTTACCCTCTTCCAATGATGCAGCACTGCTGATTCCAGTTGCCGGCTAGCTTCCCAAAATTGGAGATCTGGTATGAGAAAAGCTAGAGGACAAAAAAGAATTTGGCCTCTCTTATCATGCACCAGTTCCGGTACTTGGATGGAAGGGTACTCGTACAGTCATCTTACCACCTGTACCCGGTCACAAAGATAACTGATACATCTCCGTGGACAGTGTCAAGTTACACCGTCTGGCCGATTGTGAATAGTGTAACACCTGAATGTTCGTGCTACGCTATCTCTTTGAATGTGGTGACCTCAACCTCTACGACTAATGTCCGTACCGGTGAGGGTGAGATGGAAACTATTGACCTTTCGCCTGTTCTGCCTCCATCCTCTTCCACTGCAAATGTCGAGAATACATATCCCACAGATGAGTCCCAGAGGGAAGTGCCGAGCGGTCCTCGAAAACACCACGCTGATGCATCCCACCCACCTCTAATACCGATGGGTGTAAGCGGTTATTTTGGGGACCATGCCATCTTCTCTCCTGACTCATCCTCCTCGACTTCCAGTTTGGAAGTCCCACCGACTACATTAAGTGTTTTCTTCTCTTGGTTCAAAAAGACTTACTTGGTCCCTCCATGGACTTACGTTTAGTTGGTGTTTTTCCTGATTTTCCTCTTCATGTCAATTGGATTTGTGACAGTGTTCTTCTTACTAATCCATGGTCATTATTGCCAGAACGCTCTGCTGTGAGCTTGGTAGTTGGAATTCTGGACCCTTACACATCGTCCCATATCATGAAATGTGATCAGACTCTTGTGAACATTTCAGCATTCCCGGTTGCAGATGGCATCGTTTAGGATAAATTAGCTTTCGAAATTCAGGGCCCGACGGAAGTGCTCAGGGTGCATATGTGTTTCATGTCTCATTAGGAGATACGGTAACACAGAACATACATTCTGATGATTGGGATGTGCAAGCAGTACATTCATTGTTTTCCGATTTAAAATATTATGCTGCTTTTGATGCTGAAGATTTGTATTTAAATTCTGCTAATTATGCTGATTTATTCTATTGTCAATGTTATGGGCATCATTTCTTGCATAAAACTAACACGTTAAGACCTGTTTTTAATTGCACTCAATGGGAGCATTGCCCTACTCTCATACAGGGGAATTCCAAAACTCTTAGAGAAAAGTTCACATATTTTATAGATTATGACACGTCTAACCTGAAATCCTATGTCTTTAAACTACAATTATCATCTCAATCCAACTTTATCTTGACCCACACTAAACTGATTTACTCTAACTCTTTTAGGACTAAATTGGCCACACCGGGTTATGATCACTGGAACGAGACCATTGGTTTAAAATCAATTTGGGGCACGAAGCCAAGGAAGGTTCAGGGAACTGAGGCTTTGTAACTTGCCTACCTTTTTTAAACAATTTTTATTTGTCAAATAACACATATAATGCAGAGCTCTGTCCCCCAGACACATCTGCAGTATCAAACAATCAACATTTTGATTTTGACTATTTTCATGTGCATACAGGAAAATAGAAGAGCAATACAAATGAAAACATTAACGTCCACTCCAGAGAACTAGGAAGGAACACAAGTTTAAATTACACTGTTGTACTGTGTCATCCCCTGGGTAGTAACTATCCTGCCCCACACGGAATAACAGAAGACAAAAGAGACAAAAAGTCAAGGGAAATGTTAAAACATCTTATGGCGGACCGGAGGAGTAGGCTCTAACTCCAGGCCACGGTAGTCTGCCATCGCTTCCAAATTTTAAAGTGCTTACGTGGGCACCCTCTGCCCACAAAGATAGGAGTCCATGCAGACGTCCAGTCCATTATTCCATGCAGAAACGGAGGGTGCCACTGTTGCCTTCCAGGCCCTGGCAATATCTCTTTTGGCTAGGGTAAGGCCCAGAAGCATGAGATGACGTTTATAAATATTGCCCCCAATTATATCCATAACGTGCAGGAGAACCAATTTTGGTGAATAAGGGAGGTACCACCCCAAAACTTCAGGAAGGCAAGTCATAACCCCCTTCAGAATCGCGCCAATGCGGACAGTACCAGATAGTATGTAACAGGTACCCTCCTGAAGCTCACATCTAAGACACACTGGGGAAGCCACCAATCCCGCCCTTAATAGCCTAGCCCTAGTATAATACATACGATGAAGGTATTCAAACTCAAATTTTATTTTTAAATGATAGTGTACCAAACCACTTGATTTGGCTTGGCAACTGTAAACAATATGAATATCTCATCCATTTCGTCATTAGCGGAATATAACTGGCGTGCGCAAACAAATTATACTATTGACGCTTTGTAGGCTTTGTTTCGAAATGATACTTTCAATGTCTCTGAAATTGTTTCTTCCGGGTGGTTGGTGTGGCAAACGAATTTAAATGCACGTCAACTGCGTTTTTATAATGTAACACCTGGTTTCACACAGAATAGACTTGATCCTCGTTATCCGCATTCACATTTTGATACCACATACTCGGTGGGCAAATTATGCCAACAATAGTTGGAAAAATTCACCTTATCAGTGAAACAACACCTATCGCTCTTGTCGAGTGACATCAATTTTGCTGATTTTATCTTGGGACCTAGCATTCCTAGATCTAAAAGGTTTATATCTGCAGCTTATAATGAAGTGTGGCAACTTTCACAGATTGAGGCAGCACTTCATCTGGGCCAAATGAATCAAGTCAATTTAGAAAAAGTCCTTGCTGTGGTCGACAACAGCATCAATATACTTTCTTCAGGCATTTATAAATTGGATAATATTGTTTCTTCTGTTATTGATATTGTTCAGAATCATGTATCTCTGTTATATCATGGTCAAAATCAGTTATGATCAGTTATGCAGTTTGCATGGACGTTAAACAAACCCTCAAAATGGGAAAAGTCCTTTGGGATTATTTGAATGCTTCTGCTTTGTTTCTACCATTTAATCTGACTGATAAACCAAGATTTATGTCCATGAAAGATGCTGCATTTTCACTGTTGCATATTGAACAATTGGAGCCCTTGCCGTTCTCTGTGGCTGAAACGGATTCTGCTCTTTAGTTGATTCATGGGGTTATGTCTTTCCCATTTTCGCTGTTTCAATTTAAATCATGCATGCAACATTTTCCGATTGGCCATTTTGAACCACTGGGTAGCGCATTTCTCCATGTATTATGGTCCCTAACTTTTACTTACAGATGTCAGAGGGAGGATAAGGAAGTTTTCCTAACAGGGGAGGACTGCAATTCCACAGTAGGACATTCCCTGGTTTGTAAACACGTTAAGTTGCACGGTGCTTGTAATGTATCTGCACCTAATCTTGCTTGTTTTTTTAAAGGAACTACAGTGCCATCAATAATTGCATTACAGGAACGGAGACTACATTATGCATAACACTTTTAATGCAGTCTCCAAGCAGCCGCATACATCATAATGCAAAGGTTCCAGAGCACCAGTAACATATAATAGGCATGAGCAAACAACAATCTGCCTCTTTTACATGCGGCTCCGAGCAGATAAGTTGAACTTTATTACTCGCCTATACATTTGTCTTTATTCTTTATTTTAACTGTTTGGAAGCTTCAATGTTGATAGTATATATAGTATGCTACCTCTGCTTAACTATTTTGATCTATCTTCGTTAATATGTGGTTTTTCATCCCAAACCTTAAGACCCTGCCTCCCTACCCATCTTCAATTTTCGGAGATTCCCTCCTCTTTAACTCGCCCTAACTCCGGAGCGCTTTACCTATCACTCCTCCATGGACTTTAACTAACTTTGGAAGCACGGAGACTTATAAGTATACTTTTCCTTGTAGAGAAAAAAGAGAAAGGTTGGAGACCGGTAATAAAATTTGAGACTTCTAAACAAAAATGTAGTCTACAGGCACTTCAAGATGGAAGGCATCCATCTTTTGAGGGGCTTACTTCTAGAGGAAGATTGGCTAGTAAAACTAGACTTAAAAGATGCCTATTTTACCATCCCACTGACCGAAATTCACCAACCTTTCCTTCAGTTCATGTGGAAAAACCACCTTTATTAGTTTCAAGCCCTACCTTTCGGCCTGTCATCCGCCCCATGGTGTTTCACCAAGGTCATGAGAACTGTCGCCTCATCCTTAAGAGAGAGAGGCTTTTGTCTAATTGTTTATCTAGATGACACCCTTGTAATGTCCCAAGACTATTCTCAGATACTCCAAGATCCAAAGAGCGTAATGGTTCTGTTAGAATGCCTGGGATTTATAATAAACAAAGAAAAATCAATGTTATCCCCTTCCAAAACTATGGAATTCCTCGGTTTCACTGTAGATACAACATAGTTTGTCCTTCCTCTACCATTAAAGAAAATAACGAGGATCAGGAAAGAAATAAGACATGTCTTGAAACGAGAAAATCTTACCCTAAGGGAACTAGCGAGATTGCTGGGCCTTTTGTCCTCCTCCATTCATGCCATCTTCCCGGGTCCACGAAACTATTGAGCTCCTCAAAGAGTAAAAGCGAGAGCTCTGAGATCTGGCCTTTGGTACGAAGACCACTTTACCCTAGATCAAGAAGCCAGACCTGAACTATCCTGGAGGCTAGAGAACCTAGATGCTTCGAATGGCAAAGCAATATTTGGTTCTGTACCAGAGTTTGTTTTGGAATCAGATGTGAGCCTCCATGGCGGAGGAGCCTGTCTCCCCGATCAGAATACGGGTGGTATTTGGCCGCAAGAGGAGTCCTCTCACCACATAACCTACTTAGAACTGACAGCTGGTCTGTATGCCTTATATAAATAGTCTGGGAGGTACCAAATCACCGGATATTTCAAATTTAGCCAGAAAACTTTGGATGTTCTGCCTGGAACACAAGATTGGTCTGAGAGCAGAATATCTACCGGGAAAATCGAACATCTCTGTGGACTGGAACTCGAGGTTCCTTTTAGATCACAGTGACTGGAAACTCAATGTTTCCGTATTCCAGTGTCTCACCAAAATTTGGGATCCTCTAGAAATAGACCTTTTTACGAGCAGACTAACTTCCCAGTTGGAGAATTACTTCAGTTGGATGCCCGACCCGGGTGCTCTCGCTGTGAATGCCTTTCTCCAGTCATGGAACAGAATAAAAGCCTACTCCTTTCCTCCAATTGCAATGATCCAGAGAGTTCTTCAGAAAGTGAGACAGGGCCAATGTTGCCTTGTCAAGTTCAAGTTTCAATACTTTATTCGACAGCATTGTCATAAAAGCATATTTCCCTATACTAAACAGAATAAATACTATCCTAAGAATAAGATCAACATAAAATACACATTAAATACCTTCAAGTTACAAAATGCTGGCGAAATATTCATTTAAAAATTCATGCAATTTAAAAATCAGAGTCACAGTGCCTAGTTCATAGTAATTGAGATCAATCTTATAGTTACATTTTCCATATTACATTGTTAGTTGCAGTTTAAAGTGCGCGTGCGTATTATCCAGGCCCATCCCAAGTATTTGGCTATAGCAATAGCAAGATTGGGGGCACAATTTGATCTTAGTATTCTCAGTGCCTCTAGATATTTCCTTATCCCCAGGTTCATGCAAACTGGTTTTAGCCATCTACTTCTTGGGGCACCATATAATGGGCAGGCAAACAAAAAATGTGGGATGTCCTCAACGTGTACCTTGCAGTGGCTACATGTATTTACATTGCCAGGGGACCATTTAACAGTAAAAGCATTTAGGGGTAGGGCACCAATTCTGAACTGGAAGTACAATTTTCTATCTAAAGGTTTAGTAATCAAGTCCCAGTACTGTTCGCATTTGGGGATTGTTTTAAACTCCAAGTACTGGGATGCCAACATGGAAGGTTGATTGGAAATCAAAGCAGTATTATATATCATGTCCCAATACATTTTTTTCAATAAAGCCTTAGATGGAAAGGCAGTAGGGTCCAGGCTGGTCCATAAATGGTCTAGATGCAATTTTTCAAGCAAGTTCCTAATTTCTTTAAGCCAGGCTATTTTATGAAACCGATCAGAGCTAATGGTGTCCATGAGAGCAGATGCATAATGGCCCAATTCTGGAGTAGTCTTTATGCGCCTCCAATATAAAAGTGGGCGCAATCTAGCCATATCCTCGATCTTTTTTCTCCCAAGGTCATATAGGAGCGGGATCGATGGAGTGCTCTGTGGGACACCAACCAACCGGCGAAGAAATTTGTTCTCTGCAGTAACCAAGGCGCTCAAGTTGGTGAAGCCCCATAGCTCTGATCCATAAAGACAAGCGCCCAGCACCTTCATACTATAAATCTCCATCGTTGGTAGGATTGGTTTTGTAAATGAGGATTTATGTTTTTGTGCTATGGCCCCGGCCAACTGATGGAACTTTAGGACCACAGAGTCCATATGAGATTTCCAATTCATGTTGGCCTGTAAAGAAATACCTAGGTAAGTGAAAGCGTTCACTTCTTCCAGAAAAGACCCATTAAAGTGCATTTTTCCCTTGAATTGTTTGGCAGGATTCAAGTTCATAAACTTAGTCTTTGTCGTATTTAATTCCAAACCCCGAATCCGACAGAAGTCTCCAAATGCATCGATTGTCTTTTGTAATCCACTAGGGGTCCGTGAAACCAGTAAAGTGTCATCAGCAAACATTAATACTGGGACACGTTTCCCATCTAGCGTCGGGGCATCTGTTGGAGATTTCTTTAAAAAATCTACTACGCCATTAATATAAAGAGAGAATAAGGTGGGTGCCAGGACACATCCCTGTCTCACCCCACGGTCCACGGGGAAAGAGTCAGTGACGTCCCCCTGTGCTCCCCACCTAATCCTGGTGACTTCAGGTCAACGCTGACTTCAGGTCAACGAAAACAGCGTATAATGGGCCGTTTATCAAGGTTACATTTTTCCAGAACAAGGTTAAAAAATGGAATACCTGGTCAACAGAGCTGGTTAGCGGCCGGAAACCAGCTTGATACGGGGAGAGGATATCCTTATCATCTATCCAGGCTTGTACTTTGTTTTGTATCATCCTGCCCATCAGTTTTTGTGCCGAATCGATAAGGCTGATGGGCCTATAATTACTTGGTAAAGCCTTATCCCCTTTTTTAAAAACTGGTATAATCTCCGCACCTTTCCATGATGCTGGTATCATTGCTCCCTTTGCGATAGAATTCGCGAGCCATACAAAATATTTGCACCAGTTAGCCCTGTCAGATAAAAATACATCCGCCGGTATTCCATCAATTCCTGGCGCCCTACCTCTGGTTACCCCATCCATTGCTTCGTTTACATCTTTCAGTGAGAATATTTCTTGGCTATAGAATACCCTTTCGGGGGACAAATAAGATGGTGGGGTCAGATTGTCAGCGTATTGTGGCTTAAAAAAAAACACCCATGCTTCCTTTGCTACGTGATTTTTTGGGCATTCTGCTATACCCCCCCTACCCCATTTTAAAATGGCCCAAAACTCTTTCTGCTGCTTGGCTACACAAGCCTTCTTAAGGTCTAACCATTGGTTTTCATCCCACAGTCTTTTTGCCCTAACTTGGGCTTTCCTGTAATCATCCCTGGCCTTCAATACTCCTTCTTTAGTCCTCAGCGCTAGGCTGAGGTTCTGTCGCGCCTTTCTACAAGAGTGGTCATACCACCCTCCTTTTCTCTGTGGTCTAGCACCATTCCCCTGCTGTGTTTTTTTTAAGAAAAACCTCTGTAGGTTAGCAAAAAACATAGGATGTGACTCTTCAATTAGTTTATTAAAATTTAATTCATTACAATAGGCCTGCAATCTACTGACCTCTTTGTCAACGACCTCCATTAAGTCCTGCATATCCCCAGGCTTATCCACCAGAGTTGCCCATTTAATGTGGCGGAGGTTGTTAGTTGGGAGAACGTCTAGCGTCCTAACACCCCTTTCCTGGTTAGATGAGCTATCACCTTGATCCAGATTTAAGAGCAAGCACAATGGATTGTGGTCGCTCTCCAATCTCGATGTCACTTTCATATCTATTACTTTGTGCCAGTCTCTAACGTCTACAAGGATGTAGTCTATCCGACTGCTTGACCTCGCATTATCAAAGGTGTGCATACCCGTTAGGTCTGAGGGGGTGCGGCCATTTACTGCCCTCAACCCCCTAGCCAAACACAAACTCTTCACCTGTATTGCCACCTCAGTCCATTTTTTTATCACCGGTAGGTCCAGTTGGGGAACTCCCCATTTGGTATCTTCCTCAAGGGACAATTCATTATCCTCAAGTCCTAGTGGTTCGAATGTAGTATTCATGTCTCCCCCACTAGGGTAGTGTAATGTGTAGGAAGAATCTCTAGATCGTTATCCAATGCAACTACCACGTCAGAGGCTTTGCCCCCTTGAGTTCCCCTGGCATAAATGTTATAGAAGACCATGTTTTGACCATTGGCCCAAGTAATCACAATTGGGAGTAAATCCCAGTTGTTAACAAACCTCTGTTTAATGGTACATTGTAAGGATTGACGCACCCATGTGATTAAACCCCCTGAGGGCCGCCCTTTAAGATTCTTTTTAGCGGGAACAAAAAAAATTAGGAAACCCTGCCGGAAAACAGGTGTCACTGCCCAAGTTTCCTGAAGCATAATGACATCATGGCTATCAATGAATTCACACCATTCGGGGGTCTCTAGTTTGTGGTGAATTCCCGCCAAGTTCCAGGAAATAAGTTTAAGACTAGTTTTCATCTGGGTAGTCTTCTCTTGTAAAGATGCTGGCTGGAAAGAGTGTGTCAAAGGGGATAAGGGGCTACTTTCCCCATTACATACAATAGTACGGGGAGTCAGTGGCAAATACTCTACAATACTAAGCGGATCCTCACTAAGACTAGGTGTCTTACCGTTACTGGGATTTATTTCGATAAACTTTAGAGCGACAGCTGTTCCACTCTCTTGGATCTCTGTAGCAATACCCTTTGCTACGCTCATCCGCCCTTTCAGTCAATCACACTCATTAAGACCAGAAAGGGCCGAGAAGCTATTTTCCAACGGGATACCCCAATTATTCCTTATATCAAGGGTTTTGGCTTTTTTTAGTACCGGGTTCCATTTGGTTTTAAGCACTGTTGGGTTTAGATTATTCCCCCCTTTTTTTGTATAAAAGAAGTCCAGTGTTAGCGGTACTATTTCAGTGGATCTACGCTGGGGAGGATATGTATTTGCTAGAATGTTTGGCAGCACTTCAGGATCAGAAAGGTGTAACACCACACAATCCCCCTTAAATTTTTTAGTACCACCCCCGATCCATTCTACTCTTCTAGCTTTCACTACTTCTTGTGCCAGCTGGTCCATACCTCCCGGGGAAAAGGCCATATTCCTTGATAACCAATGGAGTGATTTATTTAGCAGGGAAGGGATGTTCTCTACTTGCCCTCGTTCCAGATGGGGAACATTTGCCAAAACCAATATCAAGGGAGATGACTCTACTATTAATTCTACAGGGCCCTTCTCTAAATTAGAATCTACCATTCTATCCCTTCGATTCAACCCTTCAGCAACACCAGTGTTGATATCTAAATCCCTAAGGCCCCCACTCCCTAGTTCAGTAGTCACCATGGGGATCAGGGGAGTATGTTCCAATAATTCTAACCTGGGGGCAGTTTGGGTATTTTTTGATTCAACTGTAAGTGTTTTCTGCATTGGAGTAATCGCTTTTTCTTCTATTGATTTTTGTAGAAGACCCCCCAGCCTATTCACCTCTTCTGTGAGCTGGTCTATTTTACTTAGGAGAGGCTTAGTTATAGTTTTAATCTTGCTATCTAGAGCATTCAACAACTTCTTAAATTGGTCTTCGTCCAAATATACCTTCCCTCCAGTGATTCCCTTTGTGTCTCCTCCACTATTTTCTAGGGGGGATACATCTGGACGTTTTTTACTTGAACGAAGTCCACCCCGCTTTGATATGCTCTTCTTCCCACCCTTTACTGCTCTAGGTGCTGGGACCGGTACAGGGGACTCCTCTTCTAGCAGTATTATTTCTTCATCTAGTGTGTTCTCAGGAACTGTGTCAGCGATAGCTACTAGAAGCTGAGTTAGTGGGTTGTTCTCCGGTGTCTGAAACACCTCATTACTAATGTCAAGAGCAGGAGTGGATAAAGGCGTATTGTCATATGGCAGTTCAGGTGATAGACTCAATCCCAGAGATGATCTCCTGTTGTAGTTAATTTTTGCAACCTTCTGAACCATATAGTTTTCAATAGTATTAAGGGGGACAGTCGATTTTACTTTAGACATTTTGAAGGACGAATTTTAAATAGGCAACTAGATAATGTCCGTACTATGCGATACAAGGGAAGGTGTCTTGGCCACTGTACCTATATTCCAGAAGATGATGACTTACTTGGAGATTTGGACAGAGTTCAGGGCCCTGTCCCTGTCTCTTCCTGCCGCTGAGGGCCGTAGAGGGCCCGCCCTTTGCCCGGGCTTCGCCCCGGGCACTCCCGCGCGCTCCCGCGACGCGGGGGTGACGCGCTCTTATGCGCCGCCTGGCGCGATGTCAGCGCCGTCTTCCGCTGCAAGGCAGGCAGGGAAACGTAGTCCTGTGCCCCCCTCCGCTCGGCGGCCGCTTCGGGATGACGATTGCGGCAGTGGGAGGGGGACCAAGACCAGCAGGCTCCAGGAATCGTGATGGGCAGCGGTGGCGAGGTAGGCTCTCGCTATTTCATGGGTCCAGTTCCTTCAGGGAGAGTCTTTTGGATTTAACCAGCGTCACCCGCTCCACCGGGGTGACGCGCTCTTATGCGCCGCCTGGCGCGATGTCAGCGCCGTCTTCCGCTGCAAGGCAGGCAGGGAAACGTAGTCCTGTGCCCCCCTCCGCTCGGCGGCCGCTTCGGGATGACGATTGCGGCAGCGGGAGGGGGACCAAGACCAGCAGGCTCCAGGAATCGTGGTGGGCAGTGTTGGCGAGGTAGGCTCTCGCTATTTTATGGGTCCGGTTCCTTCAGGGAGAGTCTTTTGGATTTAACCAGCGTCACCCGCTCCACCGGGGTGACGCGCTCTTATGCGCCGCCTGACGCGATGTCAGCGCCGTCTTCCGCTGCAAGGCAGGCAGGGAAACGTAGTCCTGTGCCCCCCTCCGCTCGGCGGCCTCGGGATGACGATTGCGGCAGCGGGAGGGGGGCCAAGACCAGCAGGCTCCAGGAATCGTGGTGGGCAGCGTTGGCGAGGTAGGCTCTCGCTATTTTATGGGTCCGGTTCCTTCAGGGAGAGTCTTTTGGATTTAACCAGCGTCACCCGCTCCACCGGGGTGACGCGCTCTTATGCGCCGCCTGGCGCGATGTCAGCGCCGTCTTCCGCTGCAAGGCAGGCAGGGAAACGTAGTCCTGTGCCCCCCTCCGCTCGGCATCCGCTTCGGGATGACGATTGCGGCAGCGGGAGGGGGACCAAGACCAGCAGGCTCCAGGAATCGTGGTGGGCAGCGTTGGCGAGGTAGGCTCTCGCTATTTTATGGGTCCGGTTCCTTCAGGGAGAGTCTTTTGGATTTAACCAATGTTGCCTTGTCATGATAACTTCCTTCTGGACATCTCAAGCCTTGTTCCCCACCACTCAATAGCAAGATTGGGGGCACAATTTGATCTTAGTATTCTCAGTGCCTCTAGATATTTCCTTATCCCCAGGTTCATGCAAACTGGTTTTAGCCATCTATTTCTTGGGGCACCATATAATGGGCAGGCAAACAAAAAATGTGGGATGTCCTCAACGTGTACCTTGCAGTGGCTACATGTATTTACATTGCCAGGGGACCATTTAACAGTAAAAGCATTTAGGGGTAGGGCACCAATTCTGAACTGGAAGTACAATTTTCTATCTAAAGGTTTAGTAATCAAGTCCCAGTACTGTTCGCATTTGGGGATTGTTTTAAACTCCAAGTACTGGGATGCCAACATGGAAGGTTGATTGGAAATCAAAGCAGTATTATATATCATGTCCCAATACATTTTTTTCAATAAAGCCTTAGATGGAAAGGCAGTAGGGTCCAGGCTGGTCCATAAATGGTCTAGATGCAATTTTTCAAGCAAGTTCCTAATTTCTTTAAGCCAGGCTATTTTATGAAACCGATCAGAGCTAATGGTGTCCATGAGAGCAGATGCATAATGGCCCAATTCTGGAGTAGTCTTTATGCGCCTCCAATATAAAAGTGGGCGCAATCTAGCCATATCCTCGATCTTTTTTCTCCCAAGGTCATATAGGAGCGGGATCGATGGAGTGCTCTGTGGGACACCAACCAACCGGCGAAGAAATTTGTTCTCTGCAGTAACCAAGGCGCTCAAGTTGGTGAAGCCCCATAGCTCTGATCCATAAAGACAAGCGCCCAGCACCTTCATACTATAAATCTCCATCGTTGGTAGGATTGGTTTTGTAAATGAGGATTTATGTTTTTGTGCTATGGCCCCGGCCAACTGATGGAACTTTAGGACCACAGAGTCCATATGAGATTTCCAATTCATGTTGGCCTGTAAAGAAATACCTAGGTAAGTGAAAGCGTTCACTTCTTCCAGAAAAGACCCATTAAAGTGCATTTTTCCCTTGAATTGTTTGGCAGGATTCAAGTTCATAAACTTAGTCTTTGTCGTATTTAATTCCAAACCCCGAATCCGACAGAAGTCTCCAAATGCATCGATTGTCTTTTGTAATCCACTAGGGGTCCGTGAAACCAGTAAAGTGTCATCAGCAAACGTTAATACTGGGACACGTTTCCCATCTAGCGTCGGGGCATCTGTTGGAGATTTCTTTAAAAAATCTACTACGCCATTAATATAAAGAGAGAATAAGGTGGGTGCCAGGACACATCCCTGTCTCACCCCACGGTCCACGGGGAAAGAGTCAGTGACGTCCCCCTGTGCTCCCCACCTAATCCTGGTGACTTCAGGTCAACGCTGACTTCAGGTCAACGAAAACAGCGTATAATGGGCCGTTTATCAAGGTTACATTTTTCCAGAACAAGGTTAAAAAATGGAATACCTGGTCAACAGAGCTGGTTAGCGGCCGGAAACCAGCTTGATACGGGGAGAGGATATCCTTATCATCTATCCAGGCTTGTACTTTGTTTTGTATCATCCTGCCCATCAGTTTTTGTGCCGAATCGATAAGGCTGATGGGCCTATAATTACTTGGTAAAGCCTTATCCCCTTTTTTAAAAACTGGTATAATCTCCGCACCTTTCCATGATGCTGGTATCATTGCTCCCTTTGCGATAGAATTCGCGAGCCATACAAAATATTTGCACCAGTTAGCCCTGTCAGATAAAAATACATCCGCCGGTATTCCATCAATTCCTGGCGCCCTACCTCTGGTTACCCCATCCATTGCTTCGTTTACATCTTTCAGTGAGAATATTTCTTGGCTATAGAATACCCTTTCGGGGGACAAATAAGATGGTGGGGTCAGATTGTCAGCGTATTGTGGCTTAAAAAAAACCACCCATGCTTCCTTTGCTACGTGATTTTTTGGGCATTCTGCTATACCCCCCCTACCCCATTTTAAAATGGCCCAAAACTCTTTCTGCTGCTTGGCTACACAAGCCTTCTTAAGGTCTAACCATTGGTTTTCATCCCACAGTCTTTTTGCCCTAACTTGGGCTTTCCTGTAATCATCCCTGGCCTTCAATACTCCTTCTTTAGTCCTCAGCGCTAGGCTGAGGTTCTGTCGCGCCTTTCTACAAGAGTGGTCATACCACCCTCCTTTTCTCTGTGGTCTAGCACCATTCCCCTGCTGTGTTTTTTTTAAGAAAAACCTCTGTAGGTTAGCAAAAAACATAGGATGTGACTCTTCAATTAGTTTATTAAAATTTAATTCATTACAATAGACCTGCAATCTACTGACCTCTTTGTCAACGACCTCCATTAAGTCCTGCATATCCCCAGGCTTATCCACCAGAGTTGCCCATTTAATGTGGCGGAGGTTGTTAGTTGGGAGAACGTCTAGCGTCCTAACACCCCTTTCCTGGTTAGATGAGCTATCACCTTGATCCAGATTTAAGAGCAAGCACAATGGATTGTGGTCGCTCTCCAATCTCGATGTCACTTTCATATCTATTACTTTGTGCCAGTCTCTAACGTCTACAAGGATGTAGTCTATCCGACTGCTTGACCTCGCATTATCAAAGGTGTGCATACCCGTTAGGTCTGAGGGGGTGCGGCCATTTACTGCCCTCAACCCCCTAGCCAAACACAAACTCTTCACCTGTATTGCCACCTCAGTACATTTTTTTATCACCGGTAGGTCCAGTTGGGGAACTCCCCATTTGGTATCTTCCTCAAGGGACAATTCATTATCCTCAAGTCCTAGTGGTTCGAATGTAGTATTCATGTCTCCCCCCACTAGGGTAGTGTAATGTGTAGGAAGAATCTCTAGATCGTTATCCAATGCAACTACCACGTCAGAGGCTTTGCCCCCTTGAGTTCCCCTGGCATAAATGTTATATAAGACCATGTTTTGACCATTGGCCCAAGTAATCACAATTGGGAGTAAATCCCAGTTGTTAACAAACCTCTGTTTAATGGTACATTGTAAGGATTGACGCACCCATGTGATTAAACCCCCTGAGGGCCGCCCTTTAAGATTCTTTTTAGCGGGAACAAAAAAATTTAGGAAACCCTGCCGGAAAACAGGTGTCACTGCCCAAGTTTCCTGAAGCATAATGACATCATGGCTATCAATGAATTCACACCATTCGGGGGTCTCTAGTTTGTGGTGAATTCCCGCCAAGTTCCAGGAAATAAGTTTAAGACTAGTTTTCATCTGGGTAGTCTTCTCTTGTAAAGATGCTGGCTGGAAAGAGTGTGTCAAAGGGGATAAGGGGCTACTTTCCCCATTACATACAATAGTACGGGGAGTCAGTGGCAAATACTCTACAATACTAAGCGGATCCTCACTAAGACTAGGTGTCTTACCGTTACTGGGATTTATTTCGATAAACTTTAGAGCGACAGCTGTTCCACTCTCTTGGATCTCTGTAGCAATACCCTTTGCTACGCTCATCCGCCCTTTCAGTCAATCACACTCATTAAGACCAGAAAGGGCCGAGAAGCTATTTTCCAACGGGATACCCCAATTATTCCTTATATCAAGGGTTTTGGCTTTTTTTAGTACCGGGTTCCATTTGGTTTTAAGCACTGTTGGGTTTAGATTATTCCCCCCTTTTTTTGTATAAAAGAAGTCCAGTGTTAGCGGTACTATTTCAGTGGATCTACGCTGGGGAGGATATGTATTTGCTAGAATGTTTGGCAGCACTTCAGGATCAGAAAGGTGTAACACCACACAATCCCCCTTACATTTTTTAGTACCACCCCCGATCCATCCTACTCTTCTAGCTTTCACTACTTCTTGTGCCAGCTGGTCCATACCTCCCGGGGAAAAGGCCATATTCCTTGATAACCAATGGAGTGATTTATTTAGCAGGGAAGGGATGTTCTCTACTTGCCCTCGTTCCAGATGGGGAACATTTGCCAAAACCAATATCAAGGGAGATGACTCTACTATTAATTCTACAGGGCCCTTCTCTAAATTAGAATCTACCATTCTATCCCTTCGATTCAACCCTTCAGCAACACCAGTGTTGATATCTAAATCCCTAAGGCCCCCACTCCCTAGTTCAGTAGTCACCATGGGGATCAGGGGAGTATGTTCCAATAATTCTAACCTGGGGGCAGTTTGGGTATTTTTTGATTCAACTGTAAGTGCTTTCTGCATTGGAGTAATCGCTTTTTCTTCTATTGATTTTTGTAGAAGACCCCCCAGCCTATTCACCTCTTCTGTGAGCTGGTCTATTTTACTTAGGAGAGGCTTAGTTATAGTTTTAATCTTGCTATCTAGAGCATTCAACAACTTCTTAAATTGGTCTTCGTCCAAATATACCTTCCCTCCAGTGATTCCCTTTGTGTCTCCTCCACTATTTTCTAGGGGGGATACATCTGGACGTTTTTTACTTGAACGAAGTCCACCCCGCTTTGATATGCTCTTCTTCCCACCCTTTACTGCTCTAGGTGCTGGGACCGGTACAGGGGACTCCTCTTCTAGCAGTATTATTTCTTCATCTAGTGTGTTCTCAGGAACTGTGTCAGCGATAGCTACTAGAAGCTGAGTTAGTGGGTTGTTCTCCGGTGTCTGAAACACCTCATTACTAATGTCAAGAGCAGGAGTGGATAAAGGCGTATTGTCATATGGCAGTTCAGGTGATAGACTCAATCCCAGAGATGATCTCCTGTTGTAGTTAATTTTTGCAACCTTCTGAACCATATAGTTTTCAATAGTATTAAGGGGGACAGTCGATTTTACTTTAGACATTTTGAAGGACGAATTTTAAATAGGCAACTAGATAATGTCCGTACTATGCGATACAAGGGAAGGTGTCTTGGCCACTGTACCTATATTCCAGAAGATGATGACTTACTTGGAGATTTGGACAGAGTTCAGGGCCCTGTCCCTGTCTCTTCCTGCCGCTGAGGGCCGTAGAGGGCCCGCCCTTTCCCCGGGCTTCGCCCCGGGCACTCCCGCTCGCTCCCGCGACGCGGGGATGACGCGCTCTTATGCGCCGCCTGGCGCGATGTCAGCGCCGTCTTCCGCTGCAAGGCAGGCAGGGAAACGTAGTCCTGTGCCCCCCTCCGCTCGGCGGCCGCTTCGGGATGACGATTGCGGCAGTGGGAGGGGGACCAAGACCAGCAGGCTCCAGGAATCGTGATGGGCAGCGGTGGCGAGGTAGGCTCTCGCTATTTTATGGGTCCGGTTCCTTCAGGGAGAGTCTTTTGGATTTAACCAGCGTCACCCGCTCCACCGGGGTGACGCGCTCTTATGCGCCGCCTGGCGCGATGTCAGCGCCGTCTTCCGCTGCAAGGCAGGCAGGGAAACGTAGTCCTGTGCCCCCCTCCGCTCGGCGGCCGCTTCGGGATGACGATTGCGGCAGCGGGAGGGGGACCAAGACCAGCAGGCTCCAGGAATCGTGGTGGGCAGTGTTGGCGAGGTAGGCTCTCGCTATTTTATGGGTCCGGTTCCTTCAGGGAGAGTCTTTTGGATTTAACCAGCGTCACCCGCTCCACCGGGGTGACGCGCTCTTATGCGCCGCCTGACGCGATGTCAGCGCCGTCTTCCGCTGCAAGGCAGGCAGGGAAACGTAGTCCTGTGCCCCCCTCCGCTCGGCGGCCTCGGGATGACGATTGCGGCAGCGGGAGGGGGGCCAAGACCAGCAGGCTCCAGGAATCGTGGTGGGCAGCGTTGGCGAGGTAGGCTCTCGCTATTTTATGGGTCCGGTTCCTTCAGGGAGAGTCTTTTGGATTTAACCAGCGTCACCCGCTCCACCGGGGTGACGCGCTCTTATGCGCCGCTTGGCGCGATGTCAGCGCCGTCTTCCGCTGCAAGGCAGGCAGGGAAACGTAGTCCTGTGCCCCCCTCCGCTCGGCGTCCGCTTCGGGATGACGATTGCGGCAGCGGGAGGGGGACCAAGACCAGCAGGCTCCAGGAATCGTGGTGGGCAGCGTTGGCGAGGTAGGCTCTCGCTATTTTATGGGTCCGGTTCCTTCAGGGAGAGTCTTTTGGATTTAACCAATGTTGCCTTGTCATGATAACTTCCTTCTGGACATCTCAAGCCTTGTTCCCCACCACTCTGGAACTAGCCTGCAACCCTCCCTTCTTAATTCATTCCCAAGAGAATCTTCTTACAGACATTGATGGAGGAAGTCACCCCTAATCGTGACCGGTAGTTTGAGCCTTCTTGCCTGGAGAGTGTCAGGAGATCTAATGAAGTCTCAGGACTTTCGTCGATGGCTGCAGCACTCCTCTGAGAGTGTTGGGCCCAGGTACCCACTACAGATACAACAATATATGGAGAAGATGGGTATGTTGGTGCGTGGAAAGGAACTTGGATTCCTTCGAAGCACCTATTGTTGAGGTAGTAAACTTCCTGGTTGAACAATTGGCAAGGAGTCTCTCCTATAGAACAATTAACTGTTATAGATCGGCTATCTCCGCTGGTCATTCCCTCATCAATGGTAAAATGGTAGGTAAGAATGTCCTTGTTTGTAGAGTAATGAAGAGCCTTCGATTGAGGATACCTCCTAAGCCTAAATATGAATCGCTTAGCTAATTCTAAACCTTTTCTCTAACTGGCCTGCTAATTCTCAACTGAATAGAAAACTACTATCCTTTAAGCTCGCTACACTGCTTTGTTTAGTTTCTTGCAGAGGGGTTTCTGGTGTCAAAGCCCTTGAAATCTCCAATAGATCATACAATATGTTTGGTGTCAATTTTGAGCTAATTAGGAGAACCAAGATTATGCCAGATTCTATCTTTTACCCTCATTTTGTCTTATTCCCTAAACTTTGCGTGGTAGACTGCATGAGAGAATACGATTGCAGAATGTTTGGTCTTTGTGCTGAAGGTGAGAATCAGTTACTTATCTCCTTTGTTAAACCTCATAAAGGTATATCTTCAACTTCTATTGCCAGATGGGTTAAATCTGTTATGAATTTAGCAGGTATTGATTTTTTTTTTTTTGTAACTTTTTATTACAGAAAACAGAAAAAAACCCATCAACAAACAGTCAAGGCAATGTAGCAATAGTACATCCATTAGGCTTGTGCTCAAGGAGAACGGGAGACACAGGACAACAGGAGAGAAAATTCTTCGAATGCAGATAAGGGGGGGGGTCAAAGGCAAAACTGCGTATAAACAGCGCAATGTACCGCAGCTAGAAGGAATGCAGGTCAGGGCGATTGAGAAGGACTAGGAATTTCTGCGAGTGGGGGCGTACAGATATCTCCCCGATATGAACTCCACTGGTTCCAAATCTTTCCCCATTTCCTGGGCCTGCCTCTTGCTATATACACCGTCTTCTCTCTGAACATGCACCAGTCCACACTCTCTTTCCAAGCAGTCACCATAGGCGGCCTCGGGGACCCCCACAATTGTGCAATATCTCGTTTGGCAACCATATTGGCAAGAGTCACCCATCGAAGCTGCGACACGTCATAATCTTCGGACCCCATACATTCAGCAAACATTGCCGGGCTTCTGGCATCATCACAACACCCGTTACTTCACTCATCACATCATGTATACGATGCCAAAAACGCACCACCTCAGGGCACTCCCATAATATATGGAGATAGGTGCCAAGGAGACCACAACCACGCCTACACAAGCCATCCGTGGAATAGCCCATATGGATCAGACGGGGGCCGGTGACATAGATTCTGTGGAGGATCTTGAGTTGGACCAGACGGAGGCGGGCCGGAATCGCAACCTCCCTGGGAGAGGAGATCGCGGATTTCCAGTCCTCATCATCTAGTTCAATACCATCAGCAATCCAGGTTTCACAAAGGCGATCCAGCAAACTCGATCGGTCATTAATCATCTTTTTATAAAACAATGAGATAGTACTATCCGGCACATGACCATCCAATATACGATCTTCGAGGGGGGAGGATTCCGGAATGTCACTACCCACAGGAAACACTGAATTCAAGGCATGGCGTACTTGGACATAACGAAAAATGTCCTTGTCACTCAGCTTATATCCCGCTTGCAAATCCGAAAAGGTCTTCACCCCTCCTTTAACCCAGAGATCACGCACTTTACTAATACCGATCGTGTCCCATTTATCAAATCCCTTCGTCTTCCAAAGACAGCCCAATTTTGCGGAGGCATAAAGCGGAGTAGCGCCTGTTAGTCTGTCACTCCAGCCCATAGCCGCAGTCGCACTATGCCATACCCGCACGGCTATAGCGGTAGGTCCCGAAAGTTGTGAACGGGAGTATCCCGAGTAAAGCGCCCTATAATAGTCCCCACCCGGGAGCAGCAACCTATCCATTTCAAAGGCCGGATTCAGTGCCGGACCATACATCCCATGGTTGATGGTAGCAAGTTGGGAAGCCCAATAATACCTACGAATATCCGGGAGTGCTATGCTGCCATCATACCAGGGAAGTGTTCATTTTGGCAGAGCGATGCGCGAACGTCCGTCCCATATCAATTGCCTCTGCAACGATTCCACCTCCCAAAAATATTTCGACGGTATCACATCAAAACTATTCTGAAGTGGATATAGAAATCGCGGTAAGGACATCATTTTAAAAAGGGCTGCTCGCCCCAAGGGAGACAACGGTAATCTACGCCAGCGCACTACATCCGAGCGCAACCTTTGGAGTGGGGGAGTATATTACGTTCGTAGCGAACCTCCGGATCCAGCAAGATAAACACACCCAAGTATTTAAAACCAGACTGTGACAACTGGATGGGGCAGCCCCGCGGTAAACGAGGGACATCACCCGCGAGCACGTAGATATAGGATTTTGACCAGTTGATAACGAGGCCTGAGTTCCTCCCAAAGGAGTTAAGCACCTCGAACAATACGTTAAGCGATTTTTGGGGAGATGTGAGGTACAATAAAATATCATCCGCATATAGGGAGATTCGATCTTCAAATTCCGGGGTCCAACGTATGCCCTTCAGTGAAGGTTCCCAACGTAGCCAAGCGGCGAGTGGTTCCAACGCAAGAGCAAAGAGAAGCGGGGATAACGGACAGCCCTGCCGCGTGCCCCTCCCGAGAGCAAAAGGCATGGAGACACGACCATTAACCACCACCTGCGCCAGTGGCGTTTCATACAGGAGTTTGACCCAACCAATAAAGCCAGCGCCAAATCCAAACTTGGCGAGCGCGGCCCAAAGATACGACCATTCAATTGTGTCAAAGGCCATCGTGGCGTCCAAGGACGCCAAGATGGCCGGTTGACGCAACGTCGGGGCCTTCGCGAGAACACCATGCAAACGTCGTAAATTTAATGCCGTGTTACGATGAGGGATAAAACCCGACTGATCCGGATGGATCAGATCGCTGATCACCGTAATCAGACGATTAGCGAGTAGCTTGGCGAGAATCTTAGGCTCCGCATTTAAGAGCGAAATGGGTCTGTAAGACGAACAGCGATCCCGTGGCTTGCCCTCCTTGTGGATCACCACAATGGTCGCAAGACCCTTATCCCTAGGGAGGGAGCCATTTTCTCGCGCAGCCAAAAACATATCTCGGAGATAGAGAGCCAGGGTATCAGGGCGCAATTTATACAATTCTATAGGAAGACCATTGGGACCCAGAGCCTTGCCAGAACGAATGGAGCGAAGCGCGAGAGCCACCTCATCCACCGAGGGTGCGGCATCCAGACAATCCCGATCTGATTCTGACAAACACGGCAGTGCTATATCTCGAAGCAACAATTGAGAATCCTCTTCCGGCCCGTCAGACACCGAGGTATACACCTCTCGGAAATAATCAGCAAAGCATTCAACAATTTCAACAGGGTCCGTTACACGCACACCATCCAATTTCTCAACCACAGGAACCACACGACTCGCTCTCTCCTTTCTGTCCAGCCAGGCAATCAATTTTCCTGCTTTATCGCCCACATCATATATTCGTCCCTGCTGTTCCCTACTCATCATCTTGGCCGCATCAGTAACCAAAGTTTTATATTCCAACTGTTTAAGGTGGAGAATATGCAATGTCTCTCGAGTCACATCTCGCTCCAATGCAGTCTCTAATTCTGTAATTTCTGTCTCGAGCTGAACAATTGCCCCATTCTTACATTTCTTGGCACACCCAATCAAAGACAATGCCTGTCCCCTGATAACAGTCTTGAAGGCTTCCCACAGCAAAACAGGTGAGGACACAGAACCCACGTTTTCAGCAAAATACAGATCAAATGATTTAATCAATTCAGTGCGAGTTTTGGGGTTGAGAAGATACCAGGGGTTAATCGGGGCCATCCTCCCTTCAGCGCCTGTGTCAAAATTAAAATGAAACCAGATAGGGGAATGGTCTGATATACCCGAGCCAGATGTCTAATCTCTCCAATCGAAGGGGACAGGGCAGCCGGTATCAAGATATAATCCAATCTGGAAAGACTACCATGTGCTCCCGAGTGGAAGGTAAATTGAGTCTGCACTGGATGCATTAGCCTCCAACAATCTACAAGCCCCAGTGTTTCCAGAAAGTCACGCAACCAGGATTGCGCAGCAGGAAGGTCTCTGGGTGGATAGCGATCCGCTCTTCCAGAAACGACGGAGTTAAAATCACCACCCAATATCATAACACCCTCAGGGAGACCTAATACCATCCGCCCCAAGTCAGCGAATGTCGTGGATTGTAGGCCAGGAGGAATATACACCGACACCAACGAAACTGTTTTTCCCACCCACCGCCCAACAAGTGCAACATATCGACCCCTGGCATCAAGGACCACATCATCAACCTCGAAGGGGAGGGAAGTCCTAAGCAATATACCCACCCCTCTAGAACTAGATGTAAATCCGGAATGGGCAACAAGACGATAACCCCGTCTATTAAGAGCATAGCAAGTATTCCCAATCAGGTGCGTCTCTTGTAGCAAAACAACGTCAGGCGAGAGGCGCCGCAAAAGCTGCAGAACCACCCCTCTCTTTATCAGATTGCCCAGCCCATTCACATTCCAGCACAGTACCCTCAACCCCCTACCCCCATCCAGATCCACAATGAACTCCCATCTCAAAACGAGCACCACACCAATGTCAAAAAAAGTGAAAGTTCTTTGCCTTGAAAAAGAAGAAACGAATAACCCCAACACATTTCCCTCCCTCCCCCCAATATCCCCAATGCAACTCCCCCCCACCCTGCACCCCTGCACAGACTCGGAAGCCACCCCAATTTGCAGTGTGCCTGTCGCCCTAACAATTACAAACAAACAACTAATCTACACAAAGGAACCCCAGAGGAGGAAGGGTCCCGTCAACCCCGCTACCCCCCAGGACACGAAGGGAATGATCAAAGAAGTCAGTGAGCCGCAGCCATTCACGGTGAAAAGTATTCCGGACACAGACGCCATATTCATTCTTGGTCCATTAGGCCCCCCTCAGCACCACCAGTATGGTCCCGGCCTGCACGGCGAGCCGGTAAAGTGTCCAACCAATCACTCGCTTCCTCAGGCCGGACACAGAAGAATGTTCGATTGTCGTGTTCAACACGAAGTCGGGCCGGGAACAACATCGCATATTTTAACTCCATTTCTCTAAGCCGCCGTTTCACCCCTTGAAATCCCATTAGTTGCTTCTGGACCGATTGGGAAAAGTCCGGATAAAAGTTCACAGCAGCGTTCTCAAACTGCGTAGGAGCGCTTGTCCGTGCCGCCTGCAAGATGGCGTCGCGATCTCTGAAATTGAATATCCGTGCGATAATCGGACGGGGGGGAAAACCGGGCTTCGCCTGTTCCCCCGGTACCCTGTGTGCACGTTCAATGGCAAAGAATTTGCTCAGGCCCTTGGGTGCAAGATGATTGAGGATAAGGTCCTCCACCCGAAGATCAGTGGAGAGTGAACTAGAGTCTTCCGGGACCCCAATAATATGCACGTTGTTGCGCCGTGCCTGGCCCTCAAAATCCTCCAAGCGACGAGCAAAGAAATCATTGACAGTTCTAAGGTTGCGCACTTCTGTTTGCAAGTCGGACACATCCGTTGTGAGGCTGGCTGTCTTTAGGTCAAGGGACTTCACCCTCTCGTTCGTCTTGGCCAAATCAGTTCGAATGAGGTTGACATCAATGGCCACCGTGTCCAGCTTCAAAGCCAGGGCTTCATATTGTTGGCCAATAGAGGACTTGATACCTGCAATGGCGCCCATCACGTCTTGTAGCGTTAAGTCCGCCGATACAGCAGGATCGTCGACTGCCTCCTCCCGGGTCTTAGGTGTGTCACCGGGGGATCCTTTAGAAAGTGTGTAGCGGTCCATGACATTCGTCTGGGTTGAGCCTCCTCGGAAGGTGGTCTTGACTTTCCGTTTTTCACCTTCGGACTTTCCCGTCATGGCGAGCCGGGTGCCCCGAAGGGAGGTTTGGGCTCTGGTCCAAATGGCTCCTTAGAATTCACCCACACTAATACCAGAGGCAGAGTTGAGTCAATTTGAGTCCACAGCCAAACTGTCGCTAGCACCAAGCCCAATGAACTGGCATAGGAGCCAGCCCGATCAGCCGTCACCCCGCAGAGGGAAGACGGTGCGCAGGAGAAACAAAACCGAAAGTGAAGTGAGGCTGTGAACTGATCTCCGCCAGCCGCTGTTGTTGAATTACGACCTGGGTAAAGCCACAACTCAAGGTCCAGGCGGTTCCATGGAGAAGGCCACAAACCTCAGGATGGCGTAGCTCGGGGACCCTGCGTCCGATTTCGACCCAGAAACCTGCTAGTACATCAGCCGGGCTGTGTCTTCAATGACCTTTCATCAAATCAGGATATTATCCAGGATTAATGCGAGGGTCTCCAGGAGCCCTAAGCTCACGCGGCCATCACGGATGCGTGCGAAGCTCCTCCTTAGCAGGTATTGATTTAAAGAAATTCCTAGCTCACTCAGTCAAAGGAGCTATGGCCAGTAATTTTTTCTGGTCTGGAGGTAAGTTGGACGATATTCTAAAAGCTGCTGATTGGTCTAATGCTAACACCTTTGCAAGGCATTACTGCAAACCAATTGAGCACATGTCTAACATAGTCTTACAAATCTACCAACATGCATAATGTAGCCTCCGTTCTTGTAATGACATTGCGATTCTCCTATTACCATGACTAGAGCATCTGGATTTCATTAAAGCCACGGAGGCTGACATTATCTCACCCATCCCTTGGATGACTATGGCTTTCTTTACCTATTTCTGTAAATGTCTTTTATCTTTGATAAAAGTTTTATTCTGAATCTTAGATTGTTTAAGAACTGTTCTTTATTAATATTGCTTAAGTTGCATTGCGGACTGCTTTTCATTCTTTCCTTTCTGGAAATACTCAATTTTCTCTCTTTTTCAGGTAACCTCTCATAATTTCATGAAGTCTGACCTCCTTTTCTTTATTAATTTGACTTTGTATGCGTGACTATCGTTTGGAAGATTCAAAGTTTGGACTTACGCTCTCCTTCATCTCATTTCAAGAGGCAGATTGTTATTGGCTCATGCCTATTCTTTATGCGGCTGCTTGGAGACTGCATTTAAAGTGTTATGCATAATGTCAGCCTCCGTGTCTTTAAATGAAATCCAGATTCTCTAGTCATGGTAATAAGAGAATCACAATTCCCGCTTTTACCTTGCTTACTAACGGCAGTTATCTTATTTTGAACAACCAAAACTGCTGTGGTTTACGCGCAGGAATCCCATATTTATGAACAGTTTCACAACACGTTACTTGTCGTAGCAATGTGCTTATTCCACCCCCGCTTGGAAGTGTAGATAGTTCCATTTGGCCTACCATTCCGACTTTGAAAACAGACTTCAACACATTGAGCAGGCTCCAAGCAATATTGTTCCAACAAGAAGTGGCTCTCACTTCAGCTCGAGAGACCTTCGAGTTACAGGTGGCTAGGACAACTAGTGAGATTCAGTCAGTTCTGAACACTAACCTCCCACTTCACTTTGGGGAGCTTATACATCAAATATTTAATGCGTCTGACACAAAAGGCCTTGCACATTTTTTTAACCTTGAGACTTCTTTTCAGATGATATTTGGAGTAATAGTGGATTTTATTCATTATATTTTTTCCAGCGTCTTCGGAGTATTCCTTTTATTACAAGCGTTGGCTGGTGGAATCCTGCTTCTAATGTTTCTGCTGGCAATGGTTGCTCATCCTGTGGTAATGCACAGAAAAGGCCACTTGCAACTGTACCATGATCGAATGCAACAGGTTTTTGGATGCTTGCCATTAGCAACGCTTGCCTTGAGTTATAGATTACCTTTTTGCTTTGCCTACTTTACTTGCGTGCAACCAGTGTTCTACTGTCGATGGTGCCCCTACTACTGGGCTATGGATTTGTGCCTCTCCAATACGTCATGTCCAGTCCCGGATTTTAACCAGTTAATGGGTCCTTTAGAGTCCCATGAACAGGCTTTTTCTGGGGATGGCCGTATGGTGTGTGTAACAGTATTTGGAGTATTGGCTGAATAGGATATCTGTGCGGCTGCGCAGAACCTCTTGCAACAGAGTTTCATCTAATATCACGCAAGTTGTCCGGTTATGCTTTTGGAAGTATCAGATTACGAGAAACATGTTTGTTCCTTCGACCTACTTGATTGGATGGCATCCATTTTTTCTACTAACAATAGGGATGATCTTTTGGAGAGAATTGCATTTTTAAGTTCACGTACTTTGATGGATTTACCACCTCCTTCATAGTACCATTTTCCTGGAGACGACACTCTTTTGCCCGTTAAAAATAAATGAATCTTACTTTATTTTTTAAATTTTTTTAAATTTGGTTTTTTCCAAAGCCTTTGAACTCTGCTTGGGTGAACTCTGTGTTGGTCCTTTGTCTATTTACTATGACCTTACCAAGGGGAGGATGTTATATGGCCATTAGGGTCATTGTTGACATTGCTAAGTTAGCATGAGCGTTGCTGCCATGATGCTGCTTTTGCGCACATTACTACATGACTTTATTTTGCAAGACTCTGTTTATGCCTTTCACATGAGAACTGCCTGCTTTTCGCGTTCTCTGCTAGGTTCCTGGAGTTTAGTCTGAACACGATGTGCAAGGTTGATAAACAATGCCCCTTGTTTTTCTGTTCTGGTCAGTCCCTATCACCTAGACCAAACATGCTACACACACCTGCACTGCTGGGGACTCGTGCTTTGATATTACGGGGAAGCATGTTGTTTTAACAAACTTTTTTTTTTTAATGTTTTTATTGATACAACGAAGTCATGTGCAGTTCAGTCCCATTTCTTGGGGCACCCTCTTGCCACAAATACTTCTGTTACTGCCAGCATACACCTATCAAGCTCTTTCGCCCACATATGGACGCCCGGTGTGATACTACTTCCCCACCCTCTCACTATTTCCCTTTTAACCAGTGTGTATCCTAATGACGTAAACTGTTTTACCACTTCCGTCAGGTCAGTCGCCTCCCAGATGTTCAACAAACCCAATCATGGTGTAAGGACAATTCCCTTATGTAAGGTTTACTCAAGTGTCCCGAGGCCCCCTCCCAAAGGGCCCTCAACCTCGGGCAGCTCCACAGAATGTGGTAAAACGTGGCCTGTTAGCCACATCCCCTTAAGCAGAGTTCATCAGATCTAGAACCTATTCTTATCAGTGTTTGCCCCGTCATATATGAGCGATGCAGTATCCTGAGTTGGATTAACCTGTATTTTAATGTGATGGCTGCCTCCGAGGGGACATTAGAGCCTCCTGCCATTCCTCATCACTAATCATTCCCAAATCACCTTGCCACTTCTCCCTGAGTCTCGGAAAATCATCCGGGAGATGATTGCTTAACTTCTTGTAAGTAAGAGAAATAGCTTTTGAATTCAAAGGCCCATCCAACAATCTATCCTCGAGCGGTGACAAGTCTGGTATGTCCGCGAAAGACAAGAAGGCCGCCCTAAGGGCATGGCAAATTTGCATATATCTATACATCTCTCCTCGAACCATGTGATATTGTGTCCGTAGTTCCTCAAATGTAAGTATTTCCCTCTTCTTGACCAAATCTTTTACAGCTGAGATACCTATTAGGTCCCATTTATCAAACCCAGGCTGGTAGCATAACATACCCAATTTCTGCATATTCCAGAGTGGAGCAACCTTTGTGAGAATGTTAGCCCAACCCAAGCGAGCATTTGCTATCCTCCAGATCTCCAACGTGTGTTGGGTGGGCCCGAAGAACCGCCCTTTGTCCTTCTTATCACTGAATATAACGTCCCCAGATACCGGCAGGGTATGCTCAGACGTGAGTCCCTTGCTCACTGTGCCACTGGATTCAAGCAAGCCGGGCTGAAGACGGCTGCAATGCCAGAAACCGGTCCTCGGAAGCTTGTTTCCGGTCCAGGGAAGACATGGCTTGGCAGTTCGGGCTGGACTGTTCCCATGAGGCACAGGGTCATACTGATTTGCATATAGCCATGTCTGAACTGGGGTGGCAGAGTGGGCTGAAGAACGGTGATGGATCAAACCCAGATCTTTTGACTGGGTGTGAGTGTTTGATTGGTTCAGATGCTCCGTCCATCACCACCCCCTTTTGTACCCCTCAACATAAACAGCACAGACTTATGCCAGTTGATTGCATACCCAGAGTATTTGCAAAAAATTTGTAAAGATGTCAAGCACTACCAATATAGACTTGTAGGAGGAGGCCAGGTATAACAGGATATCATTTGCATAAAGAGATATGCGGTCTTATACGTCGTCCGCCCACCTCATCCCTCGCACCATAACATCTCGGCAGACCCATGCCACAAGAGGCTCCAGTAAAAGGGCAAATATCAACGGGGACAGCGGGCAACCCTGTCTGGTACCCCGCCGTAATCCGAATGTCCTAGATATGTGACCATTGACCCTCACCTAACCCAAAACATCAGTGTACAACAACCAAACCCATGCTTTAAACTTAGGACCTAGACCCACCCTTTCCAATACTTCTAACATGTATGGCCATTCTATGGAGTCAAAGACCATTGAGGCATCAAGAGACAGCAACGCGGCATCCTGCTCAATATATTGTCTACAGGCCATCACATTATGTAGGTGCCGTAGATTGAGTGCTGTATTCCTTCCAGGCATAAACGCAGATTAGTCCGGGTGGACCAATGTCGTGATAACCTCCCCCAGCCGATTAGCGAGGACTTTCGCTGGAACTTTTGCCTCAACGTTAATCAACGAGATTGGCCTATAGGAGCCACAGTGTTCCGCTGGCTTGCCCGGTTTGTGGATCACCACTATCATTGCCAACCTCTGATCTACTGGTAACCGCCTCACCTCCAAGCTCTCCTCGTACATGGCCTTTAGATGTGGTGTCGTCCAGGAGGCAGTAGCTTTCAGAAATTTGACCGGTATGCCATTGGGATCCATCGCCTTCCCCGATTTGATCTGCCCTATAGCTTTGCCGATTTCCTCAGCCGAGAGATCCCAATCCAGGGCCTCCTTATCCGCCTCTGAAAGAAACAGGACGTCACTATCTTGGAGGAACTGGCGTGAGTCCTCCACCATGTATGGCGTAGAGGGAGAATATACTTGTTCCAGATGGGCAGCGAATTCCTCTGCTGTTTCCAGCGGATATGTCACGGAGCCCCCTCCTGACGCAGTCAATGCGTGTACCCATCTTGATCCCTGTTCTCGCCTCTCTAACCAAGCCAGTGTCCTGCCCGCCCTGTCCCCATCTCATATATTCTATGCTGCATGTGGCGGTATTTAGTTAACATGTGTTCTCTGGCCTTATTCCGGTATTCATCTTGTTTCGACTGAAGCCTATGGGCGACATCAGGGGAGGGATCCCGTGCATGCTCCTGCTCTAGGTCAAGCTAGTCCGCCTCTGCCCCCACCAGGAGCTCACGTTTCCTAGCGATGTATCCCATCTTTAAAGATAAGGCCAGCCCTTTAAGGACTACCTTGTATGCCTCCCAAATTGTCTGAGTGGACGTAACCGAACACACATTTTCAGAAAAGTAGTTCTCCGTTTGTGTACGAAGTTCCTCTCTAATGTCCGGGACGGGCAAGAGCCATGGGTTAAGAATGATGGTGGTGCGTGCCTGTCTTTACCAGTGCGTGTACTCCACCCAGACAGTGGAGTGATCAGATATACCCCTTGGTAGTACCTTGTAATTGATCAAATTCCCTTCCGTTGACATGTGTGTGAGGAAGTAATCAATACATGACAGGCTTTGGTGCATGTTGGACAAAAAGGGGAAGAGCCTATCTGCGGGCCGAAGCGCCCGAACCACATCTACCAATCCTAGCGCCTCCGTAAAGTCGCCCATTAGGAGGTTAGATTTCGCCTTTGACCTCGGTGGGTAGCAATCAACTGTGTCATCTAACGTCATATTATAGTCACCTCCAATAATCAATGTGCCTTCCCGTAGTCCCGTCAGCTTTCCACCCAGGTCTTCCAGAGCTGGCTTACCAAGAGCAGGTGGCAGATAAACTGAGATTATATTGAGATCCCTACCATCCCACTGGGCCTCCACTCCTGCGAACCTCCCTGCCACATCCACCCAGACGCTGTGCACAATGAGGGGTTGGATCTTTTCAACTGAATTGCTGTCCCCCTTGACCTGGAAGTGTAGTCAGCATGGACCAGGAGTTTATACCCCCACCTCGTGAGGGCCTTCGTCTTCTGCCCCACCAGATGTGTCTCCTGTAGCCTCTTCAAATACTGTTGCACAGTCCCTCTCTTAATCTTATCCCTCATCCCATTGACATTCCACGTCATTACAGAAAGTGTCCTATCTCTAACCCCCCCCCCCCATCCCGGGTCACAAAATAAGCATCAATGGAATGAATCTGCAAGGTTGACGAGTGAAACACAAACATCCTGTCTAGCATTGCATGTCCCAGCTGCACAATTAAACAATGAACCTTCAACCATCCCCCCTCCCCCCAATCCCAACCCTCCCCCCTCCCTGCCCCCCTGCCCCCCTGCCCGTGGAATTAAAACTACCCACTACCAAACATGGCAGAGTGCATCGCTCCCTCCCTGAAATGCTGAAAATTTACGGGGTTATCCAGCCCCCTCCCCGCTTGTACATGTCACGATTGACTCTTAGTTAAGTCATCTACTTAGAAATATTGTACCACGCCCATTCAGATCACAGCTGTAAACCCAGTAAACTTTTGCATTGCAAAGTGTCCCCTTACCCAGGAAGTCCCGCCTCAGTGAATAATTCCACCCCTCCCCCAAACCTCCTACTTGTGCTTCCAGTTGGGCATGAACCCTCCCTTTGAGCCGCTTCGGCCCGTCAGTCCTTCTCCTGGAGCTGGCCTTCTTCTTCTGCCGATCCATTATTCACTGTCTCCATCCGGAGCTCTCTATGGTGACCAGGTCTGTTCGTTCTGTCTCGCCTCTAGCTCCCCACCGTGCTCCAGCCTACCATCCATTCCCACACTGCTTCTGGGGAGTCAAAAAAACACGACTTTTCAGACTCTCAGCCTCGCCGGAAAGAGCATCGCATACTTTACTTCACGATCTCGTAGTTCCCTCTTCACCGCCTGAAAACTGCGACGCTGGGCCTGAACCTTGGCCGTGAAATCCAGAAAGAAGGCCACTTCATAGTTATCCATCTTCAGGGGGGGTTAGAGTGCGCAGTCTGCAGGATAGTATCTCTGTCCCGATAATTTAACACCCTTGCAATAAGTGGCCTCGGAGGTGCTTCTGGTTTTGGTCTGCCCCCTGGTACTCTATGAGCCCTTTCAATTGAGAAATAGCTAGTCAGAGTCTTAGGTTTTAGGTGCTTTGTGATCAAATCCTCCACATATAGGTTTGCCGCTGGCCCCTCCGTTCTCTCTCCGAAACCCCTAAAATACGGATGTTATTACGGCGGGCCCTGCCTTCATAGTCATCGAGCTGTTGCGACATCCTTTCCTGCTTCTTCTGCATTTCGAGCATTTGCGTCTGGAGATCCGATGTATCCGTCTGCATGGTACTGGTGACTATCTTGAGCTCTTTAACTCTTTCGTCCATCTTCAAAAAATCCGCTCTGATGAGCGAAACCTCAAGTGTGACCGAGGCCACCGAGGCACGCACCCCATTGATGGCCGCCATGACATCATGTAGAATGGGCTCCAGGGCTTGCTTTGCGGCAGCTGCCCCATCATCCTTGTCCGGTTGCGGCGAATCCCCTTTTTCTCCCGCCTTGGACCATGCAAATTTAGTCAGCTGCTTCTAAGCATTAGCCTTGGGTACTCTCCCTCCAGTGGCCATGTTTCTGTTGCACCCCCCTTCCTACTAGGCGAAGGCCCAGGGCTTTTCCACACTGAGAACCGCAAAGTGTCCGCAGAAGCACCCAACTCTACACTTGTAACGTCTAGTGCCATCACCTCCGCTCCGCCGCCTCCAGGCCCAGACTAAGCTGGTTATAGGCCTCCTCTTGCTGCAATGTCCGTCAATCTGGCTCAGCACTACACCTCACCTCCCTGTGTGGAGCTGCCTCATCTGCAATTCAGGCCGTTTGAATGTACCACACCGCTGGGGGGTCCCTAAGTTCTCAGCCACTTCCTCTAGCAACAAAATTCAGGCCGCCAGACTTCTCTGTGGCCCCCTACCCCGCTGTGAGCCTTAGCCCATGCCGGTGGACGATCGTCTACAGTGTTACTCCTCCACTCCTGAGCCGCTACAGACACTGCGCCACCTCATCTCCTCCAGGGGATGTAGCTGTGTACCCCTGCACCAGCATTCACAAGGGGTCTTAAACCCCCGGGTTCACTTGTCTATAGTCCAAAACTCTACACTCCACACACAATTGCCGCCACTACCGAAGCACAGCCATTAAATGCTCAGTCTGTCACCAGTCCTCTGCTGCTAGATCCTCCCCACTTGCTCTCAGCTGTAACAGGCCCCCCAGTCCCAGCCTCAATTTCTTTGCACGTGCTCCTACTGCCGCTGCGGTGCCTCCTTCCACACTGCCCTTTGCCCTCCAGGCAGTCCTTACCACACCCCTGCTCACTCCACAGGGCCTCCGGCTCAGCTCCTCAGAGCAGTGCCCGCTGCTTGCCAATGCCGATGACTCCACCTCCAAGTTCAACTCGAGTCCCGGGGAGGCCACAAGCGGCGGCCTCGATTCTACACCTATCGGCCGGGCAGCACTCACCAGGTCCCTTCAGGCTCCTCCTTCCGCTCACTCTCCCCGACTGCAGAGCCAGGGAAACCTCGTCCAGCACTGGAGGGTTCCACTTACAATGCGGCCTTCTCTTTGTTCCAACCTATGGGGCCTCCGTGTTGCCAAAAGCCGGGGCCCCAATTAGCTCCAACATCTCTGGAGCGCTCCGACTCTGCCCTCCTTACCGGGGCAGACCCTGTCGAGTCGCAACCTCCAGCGCTTCGCTCTTGCTCTCTGGAGCGAGGACACCCTGCCGTAGGCTTCAGAACCCTCCGGGTAAGATCCCCCACTCGTCACGTGGCCTCTCCTCACCGCACCCCTAGCCGGGGTGCCACCATTTGCCACTGAGTCAGGCAGCGGGAAGGAACGATAACAAGCCCCTCCGTCTCCTCCCGCAGGTCAGATTTCCCCAAGCGGGGCCGGGAATACAAACTGTACTCATGTGCTGTTTTTCGTCCGTAGATGACCAGGATAGAGCAGGATATACAACGAGGAGGTAGGAGCTTAGCTAGGCTGCGGCCACTCCCGATGGCTGCTAGCCACACCCCCTCGTTTTAACAAACATTTGGAGGGAGCCCTTTCCGTGGAGAAAAGCAATGCTGTTCCTATGATGTAAACCTTCCATCTAGGCTTCAAGGTATGGTGTCTGCTGACAAAGCCCAGAGATCTTTGTTTATATAATAAATTTCTTCCAGTCAAGGGGAGCTTGGTTAGGCCTCATAGTCCTTTTTCCACTGACTGCATATAATGACATCCCCCTTCGTACACTGGAATTGTAACAATGCTAATTGTTCTGAGTTTATGCATTTTGCTGCTAATAGTGGCTCATATACTGCATTATAGAGCACAATAGTTAAAATAAATATTTTAAGCTATTACAGTGACTATGCCAATTCTTATTGTGGACAAGTATGAGTGAGCGAGCAAAAGGGTATATCTTGCTACCGCGATTCCTGAGAGAGTCAGGAGTGTTGTGTTCTGGGTTGTCTAATCACTTGTAGCTTTGTGAATTTGAAGAAGAACGAATGAGACAGTATATCTAGTCGGTTTTGGGATTTTGGGTACTAAAGTCATAAGTTGGTACACCCCTATACACCGAGGTCCTGTTTTCCTGCGCATAGTTCTGTGTAGGTGCAGAATCCCTGCAACAGGCTGCTCTGGCAGGCCTTTCATCTGAGTTTTAATGGACTCCCATAGGTGGCACAATAAATGCTGAAGCCCATCTCAGACCCCTGGTGTACCTGTGCCCTGGATACCTTAGTACCATATACTAGGGACTTGTAAGGGTTCACCAGTAGCTAATTGTGGAGATGGAAAAGTACTTACCAAAGCCATTTTAGGAGAGAAAGCACAGATGCTGGGGTCCTCATTAGCAGGATCCGAGCAAACAACAGTGAAAACACACTGGCACCAGGCAAAAAGTAAGGGTAACCATGAAAGCATATCCTATTTTCTTACCACTTAAATTCCCAAAAAATAAAGGACAACCAGGTGACTCCTACCTGAGTTTTTCAAATGACTTAATAGGTCGACCTATTAAAAAGTGATTCCAAACAATAGCATTATGTTAGACACATTGTAAATTTAAAGTACAAATTGTTCTTCTCTTACAATTTATATACAAAGAGAAGGAAAGATTTATTATCTTTAAAAAAAAAATGCATAGCATTCTAACACTAGCCTAAGGTGAGTAATAAAAACCCAAACATGAGCAAGCAAGTGATTGTCACTGCACCACGTTGCAACATAACACATGTGATCAAAGAAAAACAACCATGCCTCCACATGGGGGAGGCGTGGCTTGGCCGGCTGCAAGATGGCCGTACTCTAAGTGAGCTCTGCGGGCCAAGCGAATAATCCTTAAGAATCCTGCAGATGGCGGTACCGGAACTGCCTTCAACCGGCGTCATCTGCTCAGCTGGTGCCTGAGGTGTCGCCCGGTGCTGCTCCTGTCCTGCCGGAGCTGTGTGCGGCCGTCTGCTCGCGGCGCCCAGCTTGGGCCTCCCTGGCTGGCAAGGCCCGGTCCTTTCCCTCTGCGGCCTGCCTGGTGACCTGGAACCCCGCGCAGCCTGCGGGGTTCACCGGAAGATCATTTATTGCCTCCCGGTGAGTGCTGCTGTCGCTGGGGCTGCCGGCGACTGGGTAGGGGGCCCACGCGCTGTACTTCTCGGCCCGGACCCAGTGCCGCTCTAGCGCCATGCTCTACCAACATGGGCCCTGACGATACCGACTACGGCTTCCCAGGCACTGAGATGTGAGCGCTGTGCCCCTCCCACCTTCCGCTTCTGCATCTGCGGTGCGTTCACATGGGCGGCATCCCTGCCGTGCTGCGGTACTCTGCTGCGCATCCACTCCTGTGACCTCATTCGGCAGCCTGTCAGTCCAAAGCTGCATCACCCTGGGTGCTGACTCTCGAGCAAAGCCATCACCATCCCGGGGCCTTCCTGCTGTGGCTTCCCCCTGCGCCCCGCACTGCGCCTCTCGCTGCTGTTCTGGACGGATTTGGAGCGGTGTGTTTGCATCGGCCGCGGGGCCCTGGGGCTGAGTTAGACCCTGTAGCAACTTCCACCGCCTCCTTCAGAGGCCCTTAACGTCTGCCTCCCTATGTCTACTGCCTAGAGGTCTGGTGCGCCGCCCGCTCGGCCTCTGGCCCTGCCTCAGGCTCCTACTACTGCCATGCACTGTTTTGGGCCTGCCCCTCACCTTCAATGTTGGCATCCGTTAATGTGCGGCCCCGCTGGAGGAAGTCGGCTGACCTGGAACTTTGGGGCCTGCTTGTGCCTTCGGCTTGCTTTGTCTTGTCTCTGAAGCTGTCTTTTTGAAGCTGCAATTACACCATAAACTTCCATCCTGGGCTGGTGGCTGCTGTGGGGCGGTTTGTGATGTGCTCTTCGTAGCTGCCCACGCTCTCTTACTACTTGAACTGGTTGCTGCTGACTCCACGCCCTCGGCCCTCTACTGGACAGTTGCCATACCCTAGTGCTGGTCAGTGGGCCCCCTGGACTCCTACTCGTTCCCCTTGGTGTTACCCTGTCTGGCTGCCTATTCAGCTCCACGGCGTATATTGCTCCCAGCTGCCATTAAGCCTCATCCTTGAGTCACCTGAACTGATAGCTGCCACCCCCCAGAGAAAGGGGCCATGCCATACTCCATCATCTGCGATTGCCGGGCGACGACATTCCTATTTTGTGCCAACACCGTTGGCCCCATCTGGTACCCTTCTTCTTTCCCACTCTTAGGTTTGCCTTCCTTCCGCCGGTACCTGCCATGGGGAGGACAGACCCAAAGCAACCAAAAATCCCCTTTGACCAGCTCAGATCTACGCGTCAAGACGGTGCGGGGTCAGATTGCGGTGATCCCACAGCCAACATGGAGGCTCCTCAAACTCGCGGAGATGAACTGAAAGCGATCATGCTCAATGTCAAATCCACGGTTACCGGAATCGCGGCTCAACTGGACCACCTGTCAGCCCTCCTGGACTCTGTCAAAGCCCGGGTGGACTCTCACGACTCCTGCCTCCTGCATGTTGAGTCCCGGGTATCTGACGCTGAGGACACCGCAACACAGGATCGCCGGAAGATACTACAAATGGACAAAATCCTGGACGTTATTCAGAGCAAAAACAAGGATTTGGAGGCCCGCTCTCGGTGGAGCAACCTCCGCATCACGGGAGTTCCCGAGTCCACCAATATCTCCCGCATGGAGGATTTTGTTGAGCAGCTCTTAAGGGAACTCTTTGGTGACATTATCTCCCACGTCTACATCGTCGAGTAGACACATTGGTCCCTCGGCCCATGACCCGGCCCCGGCCATTCTGCGTGCGGCCAGAGATAGGGGCAAAATTTGTCACCAGGGCAATTTGCTTTCCTTTACCCTATCTACACCCCTGCAGTACAAGCGGTCAGACGTGAATTCCTCCCAGCCAAAAAAATCCTTCAAAAGCACGAAGTCACATACTCGTTAGCGTACCGGGCAAAGTTGAGAGTCCAATAGGGTGCAAAGACACATGTATTTTCGGACCCCAGAGATCCTCTCGTTTATGCCAAGAAACTTGACAAAACTCATCGCTCCTCACCTTCTAGCTCCCTAACTGCAGCACCTGACTGCCTCAGTGACAAAGATTAACTGGTTGTGCCTTAACAGTCTAATACTTCTTCGTTGTCGGTAGCTTGGCCACCCTGCTTAATCGCGGGGGAGTTCGCCGAACCCTGCCATGCCCTCACGGGATAATTCCCTTATCTAACAGGGTTTCCCCTTTCCCAAATTGCGGGTTCCCGGGGTTGGGGATGGGTGGGATCTCAGCCTCATTGCAGGGTTGGAGTGAGTGTGGGGGTGGAGGGACTTTTGGTACTATTTTCTTGTGGTGGGGGTGGGTTGTGTGGCACTGGTGGCCCGCTAGTGAACAGTTTTTTCATCTGTGGGCTACTGGAGAGGTTTCTGCTGTGGGGAGGGGGTTCGGGTTGGAGCGGGGATATCATGGGTTTTATATATTCCTTGTAGAGTTGGGGTTACTTTGTGCTATTGTTTGGTCAATCCACACTGTTTTCTTCTGTTCAGGTTATGACACTGCACTGTGTTCCTTGCTTTCCTTTGAAATGAGCCTGCTGATGACACTCCGCTTTGTACAAATAGTTCTGCTGGTCCCTCCACCCTCCGATCTGATCCACTCACCTAGTTTGTGCATATTGGGGGTCTCCTTTGTCACTTTGCCTGCCCTGTCAATATGCTCCATAATCGCCACGCCACTGTCTGGGGCGCTTCCACTGTTTCTCTGCATGCAGACATCACCACATGGCTATACACCATCCGTGTCCGCCTGCAATATCTCCCACTTGCGCTGCATAGCATTACACTCAGGTCCACTACAACATGACTGACACCATCTGTTGGACCTGGAACGTCCGTTGTTTGAACGACCACTGAAAAGCTAGGTCCATCACTCTCATTTACAGCGACATAGGGTGGACATATGCCTCTTACAAGAGACGCACCTCATGTCCGGGTCTCTCTCTAGACTGCAGACGCGCTACTGAGGTGAATCACACTCCTCTTTTTACTCCTCATATGCGAGGGGGGTCTCCGTTTTGATAGGCAGAGGCCTTTCCTGGCAGACTTTTCAGACACTCACTGACCTCGACGGTAGATACAAAATTCTGCATGGTTCTTTTTTGTCACAACCCGGTATGATTGCTGCAGTCTATGGTGCTAACTTGGATGATCAAGACTCCTTTAATCACATATGGCACCTTGTCTCCTCTTTTGGCCCAGCAGCTATTATCTGGGGGGGGGATTTCAATGTCACTCTTTCGGCGGCGCTCGATCGTTCCGGTCCTCACTCCTCTCACCTGCGCGCTACCACTACTCTTAAGTCCATAATCTCTGACAACTCGCTCTATGATGCCTGGCGCCATATGCAGCCCGATGCCTGTGAGGACACCTGTGTCACCGGAGCCAGGGGTTGCTGGTCGGGCATAGATCTTTGGCTCACTTCCCCAGATGTCCTCACCTGGCTTATCGATGTGACTCACATGGCGCGCACGTTTTCGGATCATGCACCGGTTCAAATTAGTCTCTGTCTCCCCGACTCCCCACAGCGAGCATTCACATGGCGACTCCCTCCAAACGCGCTCCGCAACACTTTTTTTTGCGCGGATATCCAAACAGCCATCACCAATTATTTTGAACTAAATGTCGGTTCCGTTGAATCTGCCTCTGTACTCTGGGAAGGCTTCAAAACTGTCATACGGGGCGAGTGCATTTCTAAACAGGCCGGTGTCCTTCGTTCTATCCGCAACACCCTTGCTATGTTTGAGACTGAAATTAGGACTCTGGATGCAGCACAGGCTGCAAACCCCAGGCCTGAAACCCTCAGTCTCTTAAGACAGAAGCACACAGAATTTACTGAAGAAGCTGACAGAGAACTTGACTTTCTTGGCAGAGAGGGCCAAGCGCTGCACTTTGGAGAGGGGGACTGGCCTGGAAAGACTTTAGAAAAAATCCTACGCCCTCCCCGTGCGGCGTTGTGCATCACGGCTCTCAGTGACGGAGGATCCGCCAGAACCCCTTCCCCAGATGAAATCAAGACCCGCTTCATGGATTCCTATTCTCAGCTTTATACTGCTGGCTGCCCCCCTCTCGTGAGACCTTCGAACAATATTTCGATACCATCTCGTTGGTCTGGCTGGAGGATTATCATTGCAAATTCTTAGATGAGCCATTCACTAGGGAGGAGATACTTGCGGCCATCAGTAGCTTCCCTGGAGACAAGGTCCCCGGCCTGGATGGTCTTCCAGCCTCCTTCTATAAAACATACGCTTCTCTCTTAGAACCACATTTGGCGGCTATGTACAACAAATCATTTGATACTGGGCTCTTCCCTCAGTCCCTACGTGAGGCCATGATAACGCTACTACTTAAACCAGCTGATTGCCGCGACTCTTATCGCCCCCTCTCTCTTATTAACACTGACAATAAAATGTTCGCTAAGTTCATTTCCTCCCGCCTCCTATTACTTATGCCTCTAATTGCTCTTCCTGACCAATCTGGCTTCCTCCCTGGCAGAGCTATCTCACACAACCTCCGAACAATTATCTCGGTTTTACACCAGATTAACCCCAGCCTCTCACCAGTAGCTGCTCTGTTGGACGCCACAAAGGGGTTCGACACGCTTCAATGGCCCTTCTTATTCTTCCTCCTGCCTCGCATGGGTTTCTACAATATATTTATTCATAAGATATCGCTTCTCTACACCAGCCCTTTGGCTTGTCTCCGAATAAACGGGCAGATCTTCGATCCCATTTGCATCAAACGCGGTACTCGGCAAGGGTGCCCTCTATCACCCATGCTTTTCGCTATTCCGATGGAACCTCTTGCGGCAAGACTCAGGCAGCACCACACTCAGATGGGTATAGGTTTCTCAGCCCGTTCCCTCCTTATTTCCATGTATGCGGACGACATAACCTTGTATGTTCGCCATCCCCAAGACAATCTTAGACCTCTTGTAAAGGAGATCACACGATTTGGCGGGCTGTCTGGCATACAGGTGAATTGGAGGAAGTCTGTGCTGTTCCCTCTCATTGATGCCACCAAACCATTCATGCCAGACTTTCCCTTTGTGTGGACCTCCAGCCACACCCGCTATCTGGGTATCTGGCTTAGTAGGGACTTAGATGAACTCTGGAGATACAACTTTAGGCACGCAGTGGATTAGCTAGAATCCAGGATTCCGAATTGGAGCCGGCTACTGTTATCTCTTGCCGGCCGGATTGCCATTGCCAAGACGGTAGTCCTACCGAAATTCCTCTATCTGTTCTTGAACATCCCTATTCTCCTTACTGCTAATTTTTTCTGCAAGATACGTTCCTTAATTATCTCACTCGTTTGGGCCGGCAAGCAAACAAGAGTCGCGTACGATATCCTCACGCTCCCCATGTCGGTTGGAGGTGTGGGCACTCCCGTATTCAAGCTTTATGCTTTATGCGTTCAAGCCAGCTTTCTGCACTTTTGGATCCATCCCTCTCTCTATCAGCCGCACATACCTTTGGAGACGGATATTGCATCCTATTTGCTCCGCTGGGGTGCCCGCGTGGGGAAGTAGACACAGTTGAAACACTGCGCTGGGCCTGGTCTGGTCTGCGCCGTTTCTCCAATCTTCCGATGCTCTCCGCTAACACCATGCCAATTGTGTGTCATCCTGATTTTCCCCCTTTTTAGTCTTTCGGTATGTCAAAACATGCACCGCAACTGGGCCTGCTGACAGAGGCAGACGTATATCCGGGAATACCTTTTACTCTCTTCCAGATTCTTGTGGCCCACTGGAGACACTCAATTTTTATCAGTTGCGTGCTGTCTGCAGGAAACTGCCCCCTATGTTCCCCCCGCCTACGATGCCTGCTCTCGATTTCATATACACATCCCCGATCCCACACAAAATAGTCACTAAATTATATGCCATCACGTTGTCGTCCGCCCCCATCTCTACAGATTGGGCTCGTGTTGCGTGGGGTGCGGACCTAGGCATTGACATTTCGCAGGCTGACTGGCTCTATCGTTGCAATCAGACAAAGAAACTGTCGCCAAATTACCGGCTTCATCTTATACATTTAAAATATTTACACAGGCTGTATCGTACTCCTGCCCAGCTTCACAAACTTGGACTCATACCCAGTGATGCCTGCATGCGCTGCGCTGCCCCTGCTGCGGATTTTGCCCATTTAGCATGGCTGTGCTCCAAGGTGTCTGATGTTTGGCAGGCAGTATGCACCGCCATCTCTGAAATTACCTCTACGATGGTGCAGCCTGCCCTCCCCTGTGCCTGTTGGGTTTTGTAAAGTTTTGCCCAGATGCCTCGTGCAGCTTGATTGCGATGCTGCTGGTCCTTGCTAGGAATAGGGGGGCCATTTGCTGGGGATGCTTCGAGGTGCCAGACCTTAATGTCGGAATTTTGGGACTTGCTGCCCACGAGGTCTCGCCCTGTTGATATATGGGGACCCCTAGTGACATTCCTTCACTCCTGTGCCCCTTCTAGCGGTGCTGCCTCACCCGCACTCCCCGCCGGCGCCCCGCCTGTGGCGGCCACAGGTGATGGTCAGTGATTGCCTCCCTTCCCCCTTCTGTGTGCCAAGCCTGCTGCACTGTCCACTATCGTTGTTGCCTCGCTTGCAACCCCCTGTGGACGGGAGGGACATAATTAGGAAACTTTAATGTCCACACAGTATCATATCAAATTTGTTGTTTGGCAGGTGTGAGTGTCTTTTCATATATGAGCTTGACTTGGAACTTATTGTGTATATTGTTCTGACCTGACGCACACTGTTTTGTGTTTGTTCTGAAATTCCTCAATAAAGGTTTTTTGAAAATCAAAAACAAAAAACTATGCCTCCACATGCTATCAATACATCCACAGTATTACTGTTCTGTCATCTTTTATACCGACTCATTGAGTGATCTGAAAGCCTGTGTTGAACAACTACTCCTTACGCTAAGTTTTAGGGTATACCAGCATTCTGGTCAGAGAGAGGGTGATGTCCTACGTAGTCACACACTAATTATGGCGAAAGGATATTTTAATAATACAAAATACATTTTAGACATAAATGTTGTATGTTCCCATGCCTCAATATAGGCGATCAACTCATTTGAGCAGTGCTATGACAATAGGTGTGTCATATAGGTGCGTCAACCTGTACAACAGTTTGCTATTCACCCAAATCACACATCGTACGTCACTCTCAGGCACCTGCATCTCGGTTCAATTATTTGCTCTCTGCATGTACAAACAGAAAGCTCTGTGCTTCCAACCAGAAGTATCACTGGAAATCATAGAAATATTCAATCAAACTCTCTCACTCAAACACAACTCTTCTCACACCCGTATGGTATGATCGTTAGTTATGTTCTTCTCCTTGTAAACACAATTCTAAATTGTGCTGTTTCCCTAAAAATGGCAAAAAAACTTGTAGCACGAAATGGTATTTCCCCGCCTCACTGACGCGGGATAAGTTGCGCCGAGATGAACCACGACTAGCGATTCAAGAGTTTTTCTAAATGAATGACCCAAGTGACACATCTCCCCAGAATAATTGGGACGCCTTTAAGGTGGTCATTGAGGGGAAGTGTATAGCAATGGTATCGGCGCTGAACAAGGAAAGTGCAAAGGAGCGGGAGGACCTGGAGGCGGCACTATCCCACGTAGAAAAGGAACACAAACCGAACCCCACATGTAGCCTAAAACGCCAGCTGGGTACTATCAAAGGGAAACTGGGGGCAATCTATACAAACACAGCTGAATACACCCTGCTCCATCTTCGTCAAAGTGCTTACATACAGGGGAATAAGGTGGGCAAGCATCTAGCGTGACAGCTTAGGGAAAAAAGGGCGAGTTTATTGGGGAATTCACAAAGTGGGGGGGAGTTAGAATTAGATGACAGGGGCAAAGCCTCTCTGTTTAGCGCTTTTTACTAGGATCTCTATACAGCGACACCCACTGACATTACGGCGCAGATGGCTTACTTAAACTCACTCACGCTCAGAAACTTGGAGAGACCAGCTGGATGACCCAATCTCTGAAGAGGAGGTGCGTCTCTCGATTGGAGCGTTTAAACCTCATAAGTCCCTGGGGACGCACGGACTAACAGCCCTCTTTTACAAGGCGTACGCACCAGAACTGCTGCCCCACCAAACAACCCTACTTAATGACATAGCGATGAGACAGGCAGTCACCCCCACAATGGCAGAGGCACTCATCACAGTCATCCTAAAGCAGGGAAAGAACCCACAGCATTACGCCTCATATAGGCTGATAGCTCTCCTAAACCTAGACGCCAAGCTTTACTCATTTTAGCAACCTGATTAGAAAATCTACTCCCTGACATTATCCATCCGGATTAGTCCGGTTTTATAAAAGGGAGACAGACGCATGATAACATGCGCAGGATGCTCCCTCTTATCGAAAAAGCCAACAAATTCAAATTTCCAGCGATAGTGTTAGGCTTCGATGTGGAAAAAGCCTTCGACAGGGTGGATTGGCACTTCCTATTTCTCACCCTGGAGAGGTTTGGATTTGGAGATAGGTTTTTATGAATGATACGAGCCAATTATTTAAGCCCACGCTCTAGAGTTTAGGTTAATGGGGTGAGCTCGGCGTTCTTTGAGCTGGGACGAGGAATGAGGCAGGGGTGCCCCTTGTCCCCACTGCTGTTCTCTCTGAGGATCGGGCCGCTGGCTGCCAGACTGAGCGTGTGTCCAGACATTCAAGGGATTTGATTTGGGGGAGATGAACATAAGATGTCATTATTCGCGGACGACATTCTCACGGCTCCTCGAACGTCCCTCTGAGCACTACAACCGGAATTAAAAGCATTTGGGGAGTGGCAGGCTTCTGGGTCAGCTCCACTAAATCCTCGATACTTAACCTAACACTATCAGAGGGAGAGAGGCTATTAATACAGGAAGAATCTCCATTTGCATGGGCTAAGCACAGTTTAACTTACTTGGGGATTCAGAGCACCCCATGTATAGATGGATTGTTCCGGGTGAACTTCCCTCCCCTGCTTAGACAGATAAAACAGGAACTACAGCAATGGAAACCCCTATTTATCTATTGGCTGGGTAGGATTCATGCGGTCAAAATAACCCTTCTCCCTAAACTACTCTACCTGTTCCAGGCACTCCCAGTAGAACTAGATAAGGACTATCTGAAAGTATTACGGTCAATGATACTTCACTACATCTGGCAGGATGGTAGGGCGCGGCTACCCTTTCACGTATTAAGGAGACCGAAATCGGAGGGAGGGGTGGCTCTCCCAGACATCGAGCTTTAATAAAAGGCAGCACATTTAAAGGTTATCACAGAATGGTCCATGCAGGAATCGGACTTGCACTGGTTCCACATGGACCAGGCCATCATGGGTAGGACAATTTGGGATGTGCTGTGGAAATCCAAAAAGGACATGCCGGCTAATGTATACCTAAGGACCCCACCAGGACCATGCTTAGAACTTGGGACAAGCTGAATAGGAGCAGGGGCTGGACCTCTTTTCCATCTCCCTATACCCCTGTACACTTTAACCAGGACTTCCCCCCAGGCTCAAAGAAGGGCCATTTGACGCATGGCGAGAGGGTGAGTGCAAAGTGATTGCCGATCTATTCCACAACTATGATATTCTCTCTTTTGAAAATTTTCAACTGGATTTTGGGGTACCACCCTCAGAGCACTTTCACTACCTGCAACTTAAACATTGGGCACTACACCCACAGATTAGAAATGCGGCAACTCGAGACCTGACCCCGATAGAAAACCTAGTGTGGAAAGCTAGTTCGACCAAGGGCACAATCTCCTTCTTGTATAAGCTACATGGTTTCCACTACGACCGCACCACAGCCTCAATACAAATCTACATGGGAACAGACCCTGGGACGGGATATTACTGAAGGAGAATCGAAACACCTATGGTCGACATCACTAAATTTAACCACTCACTCGACTTGAGGGAGGCACATTACAAGATTTTATTCGACTGGTACCTAGTACCTGCCAAACTTAAACAGATCTTCCCCCTCACCTCAGATCTCTGCTGGAGAGGGTGCAGGGTCCTCGGGGATTTCTGCCACATTTGGTGGGACTACCAAACAATTAAACCATTCTGGGAAGAAATCCTGGCCCAAATGAAAGATATGCTAGGGTACCCTATCCCGACCTCCATTGAGATGATCCTCCTTGGCCTTTGAGATAACACACTAGAACACCAAACTAAGGCAGATAAGGCAATTATGTGGGCCTGTTTGGGAGCGGCTAAAAAGACGATAGCGGAAAACTGGAAGAAAAACGATGCACCCATACTGGCGCAATGGCATTCTCGCTTATGGAAAATACTCACGACATCTTCAGAGACGAGTATAAGAACTTTGAATATAAGTGGGGACCACTGGTGGTGCATTTCACAAAGGGGCTCCAGTTAGCCGTTTGTCCGCCTACTCTGAGAGGGCCTCACCTGTTCCAATTTTAGAGTCGACAATAGGGATCACGCAGATAGCTTTCAACGAATAACGGACTGCAACCAAAGAAAGACACCGCACAGAAACAATGGACTCCACCAGTCAGATTTAAGTTGTAACATAGGAGGGAGGTATGGGTCTGTTTCTCCACTGCTGGGAGTGGGGAGGGGGTGGAAGTTGGAGCTTTAGTTATTTTATTTTTTTCTTGGTAAATGCCACGGCATTAGGGCTACTGATGAGCCGCACTAGTCGCCCATTCCAAAATGGTAAGACACTGTGAGAGAATTAGATGTGGATTGCTTTCGGAATGTTGAGATGGCTACTAGCCCAGATTGTTTGGAATTGTTTTTTATACCTAAATGCCAATAAACAGAAATTTGATAGAAAAAAAATTTGTAGGTAAATTGTACTAGATTTTCAATAAAATGTAATGATTAACACATTTTTTACTAATAAATGTGTTATATATGTATGTAGAATCTTAAATATTGTAATGGTTAATAATTATTTTTCAATTATGCCATATTTGTTTAATTATATTATAATGCAGTCGAATATGACATATATTTGATTTATTATTTTAAGAATAGTGGTATTGTAATATTATTTGTAAATGTGTTTATACTGTATAGGTACTTAAGTATGTTTGGCTAATATGTTATGGAATTTTAAATTATTATTTGTTTTAGATATTTTTATTGTTTTTACCTATATGAGTTATTGTACTGAAATTGGATAATACTGCTTCTTTACTCTCCAGCACCTACCCTGAGTTAAGTTATATTGGAGTGGGAATAGTAAATGTGGCCCCTTTAGTGCCCAACACCTTCCCTGACTTATTTTATATTGAAGTGGGAATAGTATATTTAAATCTTACAGGGCCTTATTATAAGTTTTGGGGGTCCTAGAGCGGGTGACACGCACTTGCTCCACTCCAGGACTGCCAAAACTCATTGTCGCCCGCCAACCAGATTACAAGTAATTTTGTGGTCTGGCGGGCGGATGCATGGCGGTTCCACGGCAATGCTGTTTAAATGCTTTTTGTGACCCTTAAACAGCACTGCGGCAGGACCACCAGTTCACTTTCCTGCACAGGAAGGAATTTGCCATGTCATGCATTCCTTTTCGTGCAGGAAATGGGGCTGCATAACTACAGAGCGATACAACATTTTCCCCCCTGCATGCACCCCCGTGCACAACAGAGGCACAAGGGACCACTGTAGGGCCTCCTTTGGTGGCTCACTGCCATTCATTTCATGGCAATGCGACCACCATGAAAAGGGTGGCGATGAGGCAAGTCAAAATATGTTTTGCAGTGCCGCTTCAGCACCGCCAACATATTTTGGCCATAAACCGCCACCCGTCTGCCACAGGATCTTTGATCTGCGGCAGTAGCAGTGATTTAGTGGCGGTCCGACCGCCATACTTAAAATACTGCCTGTACTCCCGCAGTGTGGCGGTGGTCGGACCGCCACCACGACTACGGCAATCCCTTGGACCACCATACTCATAATAAGTGTCCAAGACCTTTCCTGAAATAAATGGTATTGAAGTGTATAAGGGTAATGTTTCCTCTTTAGTGTCCAACACCTTCTGTGAATTAAGTTATAATGGAGTGGGAATAGTAAATGTTGTTTCTTTAGTGTCCAACCCATTCCATGACTTATTTTATTCTGGAGTGGAAATAGTATATGTAACTATTTTTGTGTGTAAAACCTTCCCTGAGATCAGTTTTTGGGTAGTGTAAAAGGTCATTGTTGCTTTTTAGTGTTCAGCACCTTCCCTGAGTAAAGTTATATTGGAGTGGGAACAGTAAATGTTGACTGTTTACTGTACAACAGATTCCTTGACTTATTTATTTTAGAGTGGGAATGGTATTTTTAATGCTTTTAATGTCAAAAACCTTCCTGGAGATAAGTTTTATTGCAATGTAAAATGTTATTGTTGCTTTTTGAGTGTCCACTACCCTCTCTGAGTTAAGTTAAATTGGAGTGGTAATAATAAATTCTGCCCCATAGGTGCCCAATACCTTCTCTGAATTATTTTATATTGGAGAGGAAAAATATATATGTAACCTATTTAGGGCCTGATTACAAGTTTGGAGATCCATGGACCTCTTTGCCAGTGGTGGTGTCGGGTTGGCAATGAGGTTGGTGGTCCTGACAGCCCTTTTACGAGTTGGCAGGAAGGACTGTGCTAGGAGCACCGTTGCTACGCTGACACTGCAGGCTATCTCAGAGCGCCGAGCTGGTGGAGAGGGCCAATGAGGCTTTGACAGCAACTTCAAATTCCTGCCCCATTACTAGTTGCATCATACTCAGCAGAACTGTGGCAGTCCCACATTGAGGCAAGAAGTGGCGAAAATGACTTTATAAACACCTGAAACTCCACTCTACTTACCTCCACATGTCATGTGCTGCCATGGAAGCCACCCTACCCGTCATGCCGATGCTCTACCTGATCAGCCATCTCCAAAGAAGGACCCCGTTGAGGACTTTGCCGGTAAGTGACGCCATTTCATATATGTATTTTTTCCTATGAAAAGCGATGTGTCGGCGGCAAACAACCCATGGAGGTGGTCTTCACCAGTACTTCACACGTTTACAGGGCCACCAATTGTCATTAGATATAAATGATATTTCCTATTTAAAACCGTAAAGTACTCTCGCTGACACAAAGATAACTACAACATAGGCACCCCGGATACAAATGGACACCTGTCAGTTTTTTAGTTAAAGTTATATTAATAACTGCAGTTTTCAGTGATACACAACACCACCTCATCCACAACACCACACGGATCAATGTCATACACCCACCAATGTAAGACTAACTCCCTTCTCAGCAACTACACCACTGTTTGTCATGAGTTGTGCAGCGCAACTTTTCGCAACTTTCTTGAAATTCACAGTGAAATGACTACAATGACCATGTGGCATTTCCAATCTAACTCAGACCAAGATGCATCAGTCAATATGACACCTTCCATGCTCCCCTCATTAGCTTAAGCACACATCAGTATTGAAGTGACCTTAAAGTCAAAGACACCTCCTCTGCGACAAAGTTGTAGTCAACTCACACACATAACTCACATCACAAGGCGATGTCACCAATGCCATGGCAATGAAGTAGTGGGAAATATATCCTATGGGGACTATCCAAGCATTACCTGCAGGATACGAATGCCACCATAAGGGCAACAGTTACAGCCTGAGCTAGTGGGCCACAATACATCTACCACATGCATCAGTAATCACGTAAGCACTGGACCTGGTAAACGGGTATCTGGCATAAAAAAGGTTTCTGCCTGGAAGGCACTCAGCAGTGCATCCTGCCCAAAATTAATATGTCTCAGGCGGCTAATAGCCTCCTCACTCATGGAAGCTGTGGCCACAGGGGCAGGAGATGATGTGCCTGTACAAAAGGAGACGTTCCGCACCTTACGGGTGTGGAGCTGGACCAGTTTGTGGGGACCAGCAGGGAGGGTGGATAAGGGAGGGGATGTGGGTGGACAACGTTGGTTTTGTATCAGGTCCTGGGGTTTCCACCACCTCCATAGAGCTTCCACTGCAGGAAAAATTCAAAGAAAATATTGATAGTTGCTCCTACAGGGCAAGCTCTGCACCCTATGTGCCATGGACTATGTCACTGTCAGTATCGTGACCAGAGCCACTATGGCCAGCTGTATCCCAAACTTCCCCAGCAACATCTCCTCTCCTTGCCTCAGTCGATGCTTAAAAGACAGTGCAAATCAATGTAAGGCATATGAAGAAACTTCTTTCACTTACATGACTCAACATTGACATCATCAAAAGGACACAGTGCACTACACCTACAATTTGCATTGAAACAAGATGGGCAAATCATTACTGGCCAGCAGCTGCACATATTGCCATGGTACAAACTCCCACCCACAGCTAGGGACATACCCAATTCTCAATGTTCTTGATGCCAACTCCAACCTTACATTGCATGTATCTATGTTAACCGCAGCTCGTGAAAGGGATGCGATTAACATTGATACTTAAATAAAAGCACACAATCTCCCCCGCAGCCTCGCTTTACTAACAAAACAATACAGCAAGTTTAAAAACACGGTGTGTGCTTTTTAGGGTAATCTGCCCTGTTTGCAGACTTTCGTTATTGTTTTTATAGTAAAGCGAGGCTGTGGGCTGATTGAGTGCTTTTGTTCCATGGTAATTGCAGCTCTTGGAGGGGCTGCAATTAACATGAGATCTACAGATAAGCCTGCGTGATCAAGCTGGAATCTTGAATGATGACTAGCCTTTCATTGTTTTCCAGCGGTAAGGATAGGGGAATTTTCATTGTATTTTTGTAGGACTGCAGAAGGTGCATTTGGATGTACTCCTCTATGAGCCATCATGGAGAAGTGTGGCTCACTGGTTAGAGGAGGCAGACCTGGAAGCAGAGGTCAGCCCGGGACCAGGGTTCAATACCCGGCTCGGCGGGGTCTTGAGTCCTAAAATGTCCATGGACTCGAGAATTCTCGCTCCGGTGCCTACTCGATTCACGGGTTCACACTCTGCGACTCTGGGCAATAGCTTGCTTAATCTCCACAACGGCCCCTCGCGGCGGGATGCCTAGCTTTCACCTTGCGGATACCCTGCCGGGGTTATCTCACAGGGGAATACCAGGACGGGTTCCCTAAGCAAGCGCTTAGAAACCGCTTGGTGATTTGCGCTATATAAATTCATTTACATTACATTTCTGCCAGTCTTATGATTGTATCATCCTCAGTGGGGTCAATTTGATTACCCAGTCATTTTGGGTTTGCAAAGTTTGTTGCAAGGTAGAACTTTCTTGCTGTGAGGCATGTGCAATCTATTCCAAAGCTAATTGCATTGTCTCTGCTGTTGTTGAAGTAGCACTTCCATTCAGAAGTCAATTATGTCCCACTTCTAACAGCACTTTGCAAAAAGTCACAAAAGAAAATACATCCCTAAATAGGTCAGGTTTCTGCTACTTTTTAAACAAATGTATTTACACAATTTTCCATATTTATTTTGGTTCTTGGTAAATGTGCTATAAGATACAATGTTATGTTTGGTTCTACATATTTCTGGTGTTGGTCATGCACCCTGTGGTTCTGGGTCTCTTAGCTCTCCCAGAAAGATTGCCCCAATAAATAGACACGTAGAATTGAGAAAAAAGAAATGTGTATATAATGGACAAAATTCTAACTCCTTTTACTCATCTCTTCTTTACTGTCTTTCTTCTCCGCTCTTTGCTTTTACTGTCAAAATCCCTTCAGTCTTTTCTTTTCTGTCTGCTTCTAACTTTCTTTAACTTCCTTTTCTATCTTTCTTTCACTTCTTTTGTCTTTAATATTCAAGTCTTGGGCACTCCATTAGCCTCTATTCCGTGGTTAATGATGATATATGCCTGAAATAAAGTCAGTTCTTCCCACTCTCTGTCCTTTATTCCTTAGATACTTGCCTGGGTACAAGAATTATCCTTAGGTCATAAGTGAGGGAAAGTCATGTCTCCTAGTGTAGCTGTGTGTGCACTAGTCTTTCTCTTCACACCCTCTCTGGCATCTTTTTGGAGTTTGCCCTTCCTCAACATCCTACTGGCTCACACATTTCCCCAACTCCGTCCTCTCTCCTCTGCCCTGCGGCATCTCTGTTTTCACTCCTTCGTGGAAAGTTAGCATTTGGTGTCTTTGTGCCTCACGCTGTCTTCAGAGTAGAGGTCGACTCCCTCGAGTCTGTGTAAATGTGAGCAACTGGCCCCTTTTTCCCACAACGACCTCCGTGTGCTATTGTTCTCCCCCAAGTCTTCCCCTTCCTATCTAGAGGATAGTCTTTTTTACTTTCTCTGGTCTCACTCTTTATTCTGTCTTCCTCCCTCTTCTGGAACTGTCTCCTTCTCTCATCTTTCTATCCTGTCTAATGCTCTTCAGTCGAATCCCTTTCTTTTTGAATTTCTTTGCAGGTTGCACCCCTACTGGAAGACGAGAGTTCTGTCTTTACGACCCTACCCATCCTTAAGCTAAGTCTGCTCCATCATGATAGAAACAGATACTGGAGAACTGTAGTTACAGATAAAGTAACCTGCTTCTTTTTCAGCATTTGATCTTTCATAAATTCACATGCATGAACGAGGCAAGCAATCAGTACTAGTACCAACGATTACTTAAATAGAGGAGACTATTGTCTGCGCCATCACTGAATCTCTCAAAGCTTCTGTGTCCAAGCAGTAGTGCCTTGTGAATGTGTAACAGCTTTTCCTTGCAGCCACCTTGAAAATAACTGTAAATGGAACTACTGGCCCATAGCCCTGCCACTGCTTCTCACGTCGAATGTTCAATTACTTTTTCCAGCAGGGTGCTGTTGGCTTGACAGTAGCTGATGGCTGCCACTATCCGCCTGGTCCCTCCTTGCTTGGACCGTGGGACACCTTTGTTCCTTCCAAAGGAGAGAGAAACTGATCTGTACACTTAAAACGTTCTATTCTAACAAAATAATACTCGAACATCTGCTAATATCCGGGAAGTAACGTCCTCTCCACTGCATTGATGGATCTATAGAGAAATACACTGATGAACGTCTGTGGGAACTTAGCACAAACATCTAGTTGGTATGAAAAATACACGTATGCTTCTAGAAACTAAGAAAGGGTTATTTGATAGTGCTTGAATTTTACTGTCCATTGTGGCTGACATCATCACCTGCAGCAAAGCTACACTCCAAGATGTACTTAACATCTGCTTTATGAATAGGCTCAAATGGACGTTGTATCCGCTGCAACAAGACCATATCAAGTTCTTATTTGACCAATGGTTGAGTGGATCAGGGAGACTGAATCACCGGAATTGCGAAATCTCTAAATCGGTTCTATGTGCATCCCTGTGGACCTATGCGTATGCCCTTTTTGTGCAAGCAGGAGCTTGGATGTAACTGGAGATCCATGTGCAAATGCTGGCTCGGTCATCTCTGGGGCTATGAGTATGATGCAGGATGTCTCAAACTTGATTTTGGCAAATGTCCTGGTGATGATAGAACTGGAGAAAGGCTTATGTAAAGGTTCCTCTCCATGTCGTTGAAAAGATATCCCCACTTGTCCCAAGCTGCCAATACCTGCTGGCACAGTATTTGCATTTTTTGTTGTTTTTGGTTACATAAAAGGTCCAGAGATGGTCTCCTCAATCGGTGAAGGATCTTGTTCACCTGCGCCTGACTGGGTTCCTGCTTGTGGTATTTTCCCACTGATTTTTTTAGCACATCCAGCCACTAGTTGATGATCCCTGGTAGGTACTCCACTTCCAGGGAGCTGCTGCGCTGTATTGCCCTACTGCAAAATCATATAATAATGAGTGTCTGCTTGCTTGTTCATGGAGAATATTGAAGTTATGTTCTTGGCGCACACCAATACTGAAGACCTCAGGATTCCTGGGAGAAAGGAAGATAGACCTCTGGCGTTCACTCTGAGTGAAGTAGAATGAGCTTCCAACAACATCCACAGATCCTTCACCGACAGCTCTTTTTTTGATGTACCCAAGCCATCCACTGAGGCATTTGTTGCCATGACAAATGTAAAATGCCCAGGATGTAAATGTAGTCAGATTGAGATGTGGCTTTTGTTGGCTCATCACCATAGTGCTAACTATATGTGTTCCATTATCCTTATTCTGTTGGTTAAACTACTTAAAGGTTGTCTCTGTTGCTTGTCAAGCTTCTCTTGTGCACAGGTTGAGTGCTTTTGTTAAAGTATCTATGTTAATCACAGCTCGTGAAGAGGCTGCGATTAACATGGATACTTAAATAAAAACACACAATCTCCCCCGCAGCCTCGCTTTACTAACAAAACAATACAGCAAGTTTAAAAACGCAGCCTGTGCTTTTTAGGGTAATCTGCCTTGTTTGCAGACTTGCTGTATTGTTTTGATAGTAAAGCGAAGCTGCAGGCAGATTGAGTGCTTTTGTTTAAGTATCCATGTTAATCGCAGCTCGTGAAGGGGCTGCAATTACCATGGATACTTAAATAAAAGCACACAATCTCCCCTGTAAGGTGCTTTCGACCATGAATGTATGCAATTATTGGCCTGCACAGAGAAGGTGTAGCTCAAATGTTAGAGCTGTCCCTGTATAAGCAGTGTTGTCTAAAGGAAGGTCACTACACTTTGTACTTGGAGGTTTAGTTCATTCATGAATTGCTTTACTGCTTGCAAACACAGAGTGCTGATATGTGGCTGGACTCTCAAGTGACTCATTGTGGAACCCAGTGCAAGTGATCAAATAAAGACTTTTCATCTCTGATATGACACGTGGCATGTTTTTCAGGGTAAAATAACATCAGGGGCTGTATTATACAGAGCGCACTGTCCTTATTTATGTCAGGAACTAACAGGGACAGTATCTCTGCCCTCTTAGCAGCATCTCTGTGTTTCTCTGTAGGAGGGTGTGGTGAGCACTTTGCAACGCCCTTCTTTTCAAGTGTGCTTTTATATTGCCCAAGATGCCTTCTTTGGCTATTTGTGCATATTGAGCAGGTGGAGTCATTTGTGCAAGGTTTCCAGTGTAAACATGGTCCATACATTTCCCCTTGGCAGCAGCATTTGGGTATAGATTTTTGATGCTAGCATCTGAGCATCATCTGAGTATATGTATGAAGGAGGACAGTGTAATAGTTACCATAGCCCCACCCCCTCGGTGAGCCTAATGCCCTGGAACTGGGCTCCATGCGGCCACGTGATTCAGTTCCCTTATCTGCAAGGACTGAGAGCTCTTGGACACCAGCTAAATGTAAATCACAGACACTATAAAAACACCAGGCCATTTCCATAATCCAGTTTCCTCCTATGCAATCAATACCCAAGCGCTGTAATTGGCTGTAGCAGTGCCATTGAGGTGAGGTGACATTCAAATTTGTCTCTTACAGATATGCTCTTTCCTCACCCACTCGGATGGTAGTCTGTTTTGCATAAACGGATTGATGTTTACTTTTTTTTCTCTAACTTTAAAGTGAAAGAATGTATGCAACAATCCTGCTGAGCATCCATGTAAGAGGAGAGGGTGTAGGATTTATTTTCCTAGCACATAAAAAAATTAACTGTGCTGATTTTTCAAAATAGATTAATATCAGTACACATGAAGCAATTCTTTTTTTATTCTAAAGTGTGCTGTAAACAAATATTTGAATATGATAAAACACATCAATACACTAGGTGATGACTTACGCACACATTGTTTGTGTGGAGTTTTACCCCATTTTGGTATAAATGTAATGCTCATTTAAATTGAAAATATGTTGTCTGTAATGGTAGCGCGCTACCACACTATGCATACTCCACTTTACACTACTCCACTTCGCTCTATGCCCTTCCACTCTCACATGCCACACCACTATACAACATGCAACTCCACGTTAAGGCACTCCACAACATGCCATGACTCTCCACCCCAATCTATTACACTCAAATGCACCCAATCTACCTAACCCCACTTTACATTGCATTCACATGACACAGAGACACTGATTCATAGTGTGTAAATCAATGTATAGGAAATGTTACATCAGACAGAGGACTACACGTTGTTGGAGTCACAAGATATCCATACTGGTAGACAGTATCGTTTAAAAGTTCTTGGTCTGAAAAAACACACACTGAGAATTTAAAATGTAACTCCATGGTTGGGGGTTGGCTTTAATGATAAGAATTGATTTATACCCAAGTTAAACCTTTTTGCAGCATTAGGATAATGAAAGACTAGAGTGGAAATTAATAATGTTTTAATCTATACCTTGCAGTTGGCATGCAGCTCTTTGATAGTTAATAGGTCACTTTTCAATATTACGATATCAACTTCTAAACTGCAAGTGCTCTCTGACAGAAGCAGTAATTAAGTGATCTATTTACATTGCATGCAATTTGTGATCTGCATGGTTCACCTGCTTTGCATCAAGCATTTTGACTTCCTCTGCTACTTTATAATGAGTCAAAACTTCCACTAGACAATAATCAGATCTCTCTGCAGCTGGTCCATCATCTCCAGAGTTATCTAGCCAAAGTGAAGCGGAGAAGCTAGTATTGATCCCAAGTTTTCTGGTACCACATTGCTCAGCCACTAAATCTACATACTTCTCCAAGTCCACCTTAACACCTCCCAAGTCCCTGACCACTACCCTGCAAACATCAGTGCGGCCCTCTGTCACACCACAACCAAATATTTTTAGCTCTTTGGGAAAATATTTGCGAGTACCCATGGTCTATTGTAAATGTGATTACATGCAAATGTGTGTGAATGAGATGCATATCTGCTAAAACATTGACATGGCAAAAGGTAAGGAAAATGAAGGAGAGTGGCTGGATTGTGTGGGGAGGTGCAGATCAGTTTAGCCTAATGAATTCTAATAATGAAGCACAGGGGCACGTACCTGTTTGCCTAAACTGGAATCCCAGGTAACTATTTGGTCGTTTTCCCTATTGGAGTATCTGGGCCAGTCCCATTCATTGATTGTAACTCTTAGAGCCTTTGCTAACCATCTTGTCTTCAATTGCAGGTTTGCAGTCTTTAAGGTATTTGGATTGGAATGGTCAGGCGTGAGTACCCACAAAGACAAGGTAATTCTGTTTATGTTCCACATTGGATTAGGGGGGTGCTGGGTAAATAGATTCACAATCTGCACCCCTTTTCTTTTGCAGGTTTGTGAGACCGTGCTACAAGTACAGTTGTACTGGCAGATGTAAGTACAGGCAGAACAAATAGGTAATTGTTTGGTAGAGTTAAACTGTGGTGCATCTTGTGTATTGTAGTATAACAACATACCTTACCCATGTTTTCCTCTGTTGTAGGTTGCGCAGACAGTACCCCAAACGTTTGAACAGGAATACGTGAGTACAAGCAGAGCAGGTAATAGTTTGGTAGAGTTAAACTGTGGTGCATCTTGTGTATTGTAGTATAACAACATACCTTACCCATGTTTTCCTCTGTTATAGGTTGCGCAGACAGTACCCCAAACGTTTCAACAGGAATACGTGAGTACAAGCAGAGCAGGTAATAGTTTGGTAGAGTTAAACTGTGGTGCATCTTGTACATTGTAGTATAACAACATTCCTTACCCATGGTTTCTTCTGTTGTAGGTTTTGCAGACAGTACCCCACACATTTGAACGGGAATACGTGAGTACAAGCAGAGCAGGTGATTGTTTGGTAGAGTTAAACTGTGGTGCATCTTGTACATTGTAGTATAACAACATACCTTACCCATGTTTTCTTCTGTTGTAGGTTTTGCAGACAGTACCCCACACATTTGTATGGGAATACGTGAGTACAAGCAGAGCAGGTAATTGTTTGGTAGAGTTAAACTGTGGTGCATCTTGTACACTGTAGTATAACAACATACCTTACCCATGTTTTCTTCAGTTGTAGGTTTTGCAGACAGTACCCCACACATTTGAACAGGAATACGTGAGTACAAGCAGAGCAGGTAATTGTTTGGTAGAGTAAAACTGCGGTGCATCTTGTACATTGTAGTATAACAACTTACCTTACCCATGTTTTCTTCTGTTGTAGGTTTCGCAGACAGTACCCCACACATTTGAATGGGCATACATGAGTACAAGCAGAGCAGGTAATTGTTTGGTAGAGTTCCCTTATGGTGCACATGGTATATTGCTTTATTACAAATTCAAAATGTGCTATAACAATCTTTACTTCTATTTCAGGCTCTACTGACAGAGCTACATTTAAGTATAAAAGGGCAGGGCAGTGGATAGAAAAATCCAGGTAATTACACTCTACATTTCTTCGGCGATGCCTCAGTATTATGTGATAGATTGCAATCATGAGCATAGGCATCAACTTTAGCCAAGTTCCTTTATTTTGCAGACTTTGTGGCATAGCAGGCTAAGCCCAGTTATCACAAATATGTTCAAGCGCAAAGCTGTACCTTCTGTAGAGTGTGATGCTTTACCACAAAGGAAGAAATGTTGCCTTGTATTCAAGGAAGAGTGGATGAAAGAAACTGTGGAGGCTGAGACACTGAAGTCACAAAGCAAGGTTCGCGTGCAAATTGGGGGACTATTTCAATACAGTCCAGACGTGGGCTTGATTTGCAAAGCATGACCGAAGCCAAGATTGTTGGGGACTTTTCTACAGGGAAGAAATGGAGTGATGGCTGAAAACTAGATTACCTGAAACGCCATCTAATTAGCAAAGTTCACGAGTCTACCATGGTGATATTCAGAAACAGAAGTGCTGCTGCCAGGTTTGGTATAGGAGTGCGGGCAATGCTGACAGAAACTGCCACTGATAAAGCAAATAGAATGGAAGTAGTTGAACGACAAAGATCCATGCCTGAGGAGATAAAGATTCTCATCAACAATGTGTTGCTGGCAGTCAAGCTGAATACTTCAATGTTATCGGTATAAGACATCAATGACCACCTAGCTTTGTATGTGAAGATACCAGACAGCTGGAGGAGCAATAACTATGCCTTTGAGTTCCTTCAGGCCATCAATAGCGTGATACACAGTGAAGATACTTCGTAACGCTTTGTATCACACATTGATAATTGATGAGAGCACAGATATTTCTGTTATAAAAATTATCATCCTGTACTTCAAGTTCCGACCTATAACCTCAACAGAGAACAAAACACTGTTTATGGGCATAGTGAAACTGACTATTTGTAATGCTGAGGCTGTCACTACTGCTGTGAAAGAATTCTACACTGCCAATGAACTGGACCTCATGAAAATGGTCATGTTCACATCCGATGGTGCATCTGTGATGCTGGGTAAAAATAATGGTGTTGCTACTCGCCTTAAACAATCCATTCCCCATCTAGTTGAGCAGCATTGTGTCGCTCATCGAGAAGATTTGGGAGTTGATGATGCCTGGAAGAGGGTTCCAATGAATAAAGAGATGGAGACATTATTGAGGTCTGTCTACACTGTGTTCTCCAGGTCTCCTGCAAGGAAGTCCAAGCTGGATGAAATGGGATCGGTCACTGATTGATTGTGAAGTGGTCTCTTTTCGACCATTGAATGAAGTCCGGTGGCTTTCAAGATATTTTGCAGTTGGTGCACTAATTCGGAATTACAAGGCTATTCTTAACTACTTTGAGCAAGAGAAAGTTGAAGAGAATGATCCAGTTGCCAAATATTGTTATAAAAAGCTATCTGACTCAAACTACCATATTTCCCTTGCAGTACTTAATGACATTCTGAGTGAATGTGCATCTTTGTGCAAACTGTTCCAAAAAAGTTCTTTGACTATTGTTGAAGCTGTGCAGTATGCAAGTGCAAAGATTGGCCAAATTAAGGAACAGTATTTGGGGGACACTGTGTTTTTGAGCAGCAATGTAAGAGATGTGATGGCGTTGTACAAGGAAAGGAAAGAGTTTGACAGTGGGACTATTTTGTCTTTTGTTTCCCTGCTTTGTGAGCACATGCAAAAAAGGTTCCCTGAAGATGAACTGAGATGAATGGGCAAGTTTTGAAATCCAGGCAATAGCATCACAATCACATTTTGATTTTGGGACTGAATATACAAAGACTTGTTGAAAAGTATAAAAATGTCTTGGTCCTGGATGATTGTGAAACACCAGAAGATGTTGTTCGACAATACACTGACTATAAATATGTGGTGGCAAAACATGTAAAGGATGGGTTATTTGCCACCTTTCAAGACATGGTGAATTTCACTGTATGACATGCTGCTCAGTATAGTGTGGTGTCTCAGCTTGTTGATGTCTGCGCAACATTTCAAGCATCTAGTGCAGATTGTGAACGAGGATTTAGCCTCATGAATACTATCAAGAGTAAATTGAGGAATAGACTAGAGCAGAAGCATTTGGATATGCTGATGAGGACAAAGGCCTACCGCCTGAATGGGAAAGTTGACCTTGATAGAGTTTATCAGCACTGGAAAAATGGCAAGGATCGCCATGAGAAGCAACCCTGTCACCCATCTAGTGATTCCATTTGACATGTCTGAACGGCCCTCTCCCACAGTCCATGTTTGCCTGGATGGCAGAGTTTTACAAACTATCTCTGGCTGGATAGCCCAACATTACTCGGTAGCTTTCACATCTAATTGTAAAAATGTTATGTAAGTTTGTAACTTATTGTGTATATGTGATATTGTATAGGCTCTCAACATTTCCCCACCCAATGAACAGTGCTCCAGTTAAGAAAATTTAGTAAAATTATATGATGGTACCACCGTTGGAGTCTTGTGCTTTTCTAAACCTAAAGTGTACTTGCCTGTGTAATCAATTCATGTCATGGAGTTTTTATCCAATTTGCAAGCTGGCATTAAGACCCTTAACGTGGTGCTGTATGTGTGAAAATGCACCATCTTTTCACTTTTTTAAGTAAACGTTTGGAGTGACATTTTGCGTTGTACATGCGCGCAATCAGATTCCTGGCGCACATAGCCATTGTTGCAGTGCACAGAGACCCTCCGCTGCCGCACACCGAGGAATAAATTAAAGGGTACATAGGTCATTAGAGAGGAAATATCACACAACCCGTGATTTGCACACACAAATGTATGCTAGAACATTGCTCATATGTTAACATCTGAGCCCAACAAAATGCATTTCACCCACTCATACATGTCATCAGTCTGTGAAAGCACTCCAACAGTGGACAATTGTACTCCACAGAAATCCACACTTTCACACCTATGCCATAACGGTTCCGTGTTTGAGACACAAATGTAACTACATAAACCAACAAATACATAGTCAGTACTTTAGGATACGACCAATAAGGGGGACCTCTGTAACTATATATGTCTAACTAACCCACCAATCTTCACACACTCCTGTCTGTGTGTACAAGTCAACATATATTATCCAACATAAATGAAACGTGTCCATTACATATTGGACAACACATACTTATGTGGATAACTGAGATCCTCAACCTTGATTATCCCATACATGTGTGAGCTTGCACTTCTGTATTATAGCAATAAAATTGGCAATCTACACATGTATACATATATACAGAGTTTCAGATGATACATGTGTTCATTGCACATTTCATAATGTCTCATACTCCCCATTTACCAAGGCTAAGTGCATCTCTTTCCTTGTCTCTTATGTGTACTGCATGTCATATCACATGTAAGACATTTCCAAGACAGCATACAGAGTATTGTTGGAGCAACACTCCTAAAACAAAGAAGACACGTGGTCAGGTTTGTGTGGGACATCTCAGTCACACACTCACACACACCACATCAAGCATGTGTAGGTGACATGTTCCATCACTCACTCGTGTCTCCCTGCAAATCCGAAATATTTCATGTGACTTCACTCATCTTTGGATCAGGGCGACAAGCCATAATCTACACATAATCTACACATGCAAGAATCCCTAACATCCTTACACCTAGACTCACCTACATTGTTGACGAGGAAACTGCTGCTTGTGACTGGAAGAAAACGAGGAAAATGAGAAATCACACTGCCAGACTCTGCACAACACTTACCCCCTTGCAGCTGCTATTGGGCTTTCAACAACCCATCTAACTCTGGGTAGGCCACCGCCAGGATACAGCCCATTAGTGGAGTCAGCTTCCGGCGCACACCCCTATGACCTGGGGAGGACTTCCTCACCTGGACTTGAGCGATGTTATGGGTCCAGCGTCTTAGGTCTTCCTACCTTTTCTTGCAGTGGGCGCTGCTCCAGTGAAAGATCTCCAGGGACTTCACTTTAAAGGAGGCAATGGCTTTCCACAATGCCTTCTTCTCATGGGCGTTGACCTGTATACACATAATAAATTAAGCAAAAGATTGTAACAACAAATTCATTAATAAATCTTAGCATCATATCAATGGATTCAATTGTTCACACGTGCATGTGACATTTTACTACACATTATTGGTACTCCTCAGAATCTAAACCACATCTTTTATTGTAGACACACTCTGTAAAACCTAGTTGGGCCCTATTTAACCCTGGTTGTGTACCGCACTGACAAACACAATCCACCAAAACCATATAGGGCTTGGCCATTAATATTGTACTGTGACCTACATGGGCCACACCACAACATGTAGACCTCATGCAGGGGAGGACTATGTTAGCATACACTCTGTACCCACATGCAATTTCAGCAACTTACATATGCTACATACAGCATATCACTTGGGTGCAGACTTACACCTACAATAAAAGGCACAATGCAAAAATGTGCATATGTTACACTGACATGCCACTCCTACATGATATGCACATGTTGACTACTAAAAAAGATAGCACGCTAACTGAAAGATTTTTAGTGGTTGGTAATCGCATCAAAATACATAACCACTGTCATATTAGGCACTCACACATGGAGTACAAACATAGAAATATTACGTTCCATTTTACAGGATTAATGACAATAAGCTGAAGATCCACTGAAGTAGTAATGAAAATTTGAAGTACAGACACATTTTATTTGGAGCAAATGGCCTAAAATATGTAAGCAACATGAACAGTAATAACAGTATTTGAAGTAATTGCCAGATTTTATGGTATCACAGGCACTCTGTAGCGATTTCATACCCGATCACCACCCATCAGGCTATTCACCATTATAGTTCTACCTCCCAGGCTTAGAGCACGAAAAGGCCTCCTGAACTACAATTCCCAGTAGGCAGTGGGGCGAGCCAAGGTGAGGCAAAGGGCGGGCCGAATATAAGCACCTCCTCCGCAAGAGGAAGGTGCTTGACAATCACTTAGAAGACCGGAATGGCGGATGGTATTCCCTGCCGGATACCAGCGAGAAGAATTGCTGCATCCATCCAGTGTTTCGAGTGGTCCGTAGTTAGCCCGTTTTTCCCCAAAACTTCCTGGAGTGTGCCCACGAGGTTCAGGTATTCCCGGAAGGAGTGCGGGATCGCCTCCTCCGTGTGCCTGTTTTCGTATTTTCTGAAAGGGTGCGCCGCGGTAACACGAGAAGCGCTGGAGCGCTTTATGGTTACCGCGCCTCCTTTACATTTGCATTTATTTGAGTTCGCTATCCCTGCGGTTGCAAGAGAAAAGCCGGTGCGCTTAATTTTGCATCAAAACTAACTGCTGTCAGTTTATTTACAACACCGGTGTCAGCCAAAAAACATTGGTTTGTATAACGGAAAGGGCTGGCCTTTAACTTTTGCTTCCCAGTAGAGGCGTGCAATTTTCCAATAGGTTTGTGAACTGCTCCTCACATTGCTGAGGGATTATTAACTTTGAATATCGAAGGCACTTATTTCATAAAAAGAACAAACAACATTTATATCCTCACAAAAGTGTTTGTGGAAAAAACAACACTATGCACAGGGTATTTTGAACTACTGGAGTGACTGTGATTTATACAGTTCCATCTTTGTTTGCCTTACTGCATATGATTTTGAGACGTTCTTATTCCTGGGTTTTCAGGTTCCTATACAGTAGTTGTCTTCTATTGTTGAACCTTGATGACATTATTCATTTTGTACCTTAGCTGCAGAACTACAGGTGAGTGGGTAAAGCGAGATATTTATCTAGATAGCCTATGTTTCAGACCTTAGAGAGAGCTACTCATATTTGTTGTGTTGTCTTCCTTTCCTGTAGGGTCACCTATCTACGGGGTTCGTACAGTCTCCTAGACCAGACCATGAAGAGACCCAAGAACTCGCAGCTAGTTTGTTATTTTATCCACTTCCCTTTTTTCCTGGGCACAATCTCACGCAGCAGGATTGTCTTCCTCTGCCGGGGATTGCGTTTAAGGGAATTAGGTGAGATTTCCATCTGTCATCGTCTCTGCTGGCCACAAGAGAAAGGTTAGTGGCGTTTCCTATATTCTTGTGCTACTGACAACCTGACACACTCACAGTGTGGGACTACACATTTTTCAACATGTGAATCAATATCATAAGAGTAGTGGGAGAAGGGTCTCTTTGGGAACTTGCTGCTATAATGTCGACTACAGGGAGCAAAAACGTACAAACATATGGACGGTCCAAAGCAACTGTGCCTCTCAGCCTATGCTATTTACAATGGTGAGCATTATTCTGCATCCATACCTGTTCAAGGCATCCAGCACACTCCCAATCTACATTTAAAAACATATTCACATGACTACAAAGCCCAATGTACATTTCAGGGCCATGACATATGTGACATTAACTATGTGTGGCACTATGAGGGAGCCTTTGCGGAATCATTAGCTCCACAGGCACACGCTTAAAACAACAGATCTGGTCAGCATCTGTATAATCACTGCTTACAACCCTAAGGAGGCATCTTGAGACTGCTCTGTGCGTTGGCCCCATGATCCAACAACATTACTCCGCTCACGCTACCATCCTGAGCCATGCCTGAGATCCGAGCTGCTCTTGGTGGTGCTGATCACCTTGGGCTGAGAATACTCTGAATTGCTGCACCAATGGGCACTGAAACAAGATTGATGACCTCCTGCGCTGCTGCCTCCGCTGGGCCATCATCCCTGTGTCAGGGGACCTTCGGATGCGTGCCTGCATCAAGGCCCCACAGGGCCCTTCCTTGTCTGCATGTGGGGCTGCCTAACCTACACGGACCGTACCAGTGCTGTGTCCATCTGAGGGAGGTTGCTGCAGGCCGAGCAGTTGCTCTGTTCCGTCGGATCTGGACTGTGATGGAGCTTGGACGCCCCGCGGCAATGGTGTTCCGTAAGATGGAGACGGCAAGACACCATACACTTGCATGAGGTGTTGAATTCCTCCAACATGTGGCTTTACAGTGAGATGACCGAGCTGTTGAGTGGGGCCTGCCCGCGTTTAGCAGTCCAGTTGAGAGCGGTGTGACTCCTGGAGGCTGTTGGACTCAGAGCCGTGTCGGGCCTAGGCCCTCATCATTCCGGAATCCTGTGGGAGCGTCCTACGCTCCCAGCCTGGAGAGCGGGTACCTTCCTTTGTGGCACCCCTTCTGGTGTAACCCTGTCGCCTGCCCTGACCTCCACACCCAACCTGCAAGAGCCCACTCGATGACTCAGACGAGGCTTGGCAGTAAGAGGCACTACTGGGTCCGGGGGCGTATTGGGCCCAGGCCTGCACCATCTGGGGAATTTGATTGCTGAGCTCTGGACACACCCAGGCTGGACTGCAGACTTTGAAGGGCCTGCGGGGAAACTGGTGGACGCCCTTCATTGTGGACCCACTCTCCACTGTGCACCCACTACTTGTCTTGATCCCTACACCTGCCCGACATGCAGTCCGATGCGGATACAGGGATTTACCCTTCTTCCTCCCTGTGGGGCACATGATAGCACTGCACAGTACGCTGTGGGCACGAGGACCATATCATGTCCAGGCCCACAGGAGGTCGTCATCACCTGTAGCGTTAGTGCATAGGGGAGCGCACTGCTGAAGGGTGTGGTGCTGTAGGGCTCGGCGGGGAGCATGCACATTGCTGGGAGGAGATCCCATAATTACCTGACAGTCTTGCTGATGTTTTGCCAAAACCTTGGGCTGCGCCAGTTCTGGACCTACCTGGTCACCAACCACATCCACTACTTCCCACAGCAAGCACTGGAGCATGACGCCAAGCGATGGGACGACAGCGAGGTGGGCCGACATCAGCCCCCTCACAACCAGACACCATGGCCATTCACCCAGAGCACGCGGAGCGAGCACCAGATGTGGTTTAATCTCTGGTACTAGACACCAAACTGGACTCAGTGTTTAAAGCTGTAGAGAGGCTGGGTACTTCCCTAGCCCAAACCAGCACCTCACTTGAGGACCGCATAGATAAAAGCACTGTAGACTTGACCCTTTTGCATTATGATCACTGCAAGCTTACGGATAAAGTGCGTGACATGGAACTCGTGCTTGCGGAGGACCACCCCGCTGTCGCAAACACAACCGCCATAATGCGTGATCTGTCTAAATGTGTCCACCTCTTAGAATGCCATGCTGAAAATGCGGAGGATCGCTCCCGCAGAAATAACAACCGAGTCATTGGTCTGCCCGAAGGCACAGAAGGCTGTGGCACAGTGGGATACACTGAGTGGGATACACTGAGTGCGGACTACATACATTGCCCCTGCCCGAGTCACTCTCCCACTTTTTTGCAGTTGAAAGAGCGCACCTTATTCCGGCGGCACGCCCACCGTCTGGATCAAGGCCTAGGCCCTTCCTCTTTCGCCTGGAAAAATTGCCCAGTTCATTTTCCCCATCGCAGATCCCCAGGCCCATAGGTTAATATTGCAAGAAGGTATTAATTATTAACTCCCGCCAGGAAACACAGAACAAATGTAATTTAAGGACTTAGTAGAATGGTATTGATAAATCCAACCATATGTTATTGTTTAATTTATCCTAAAATGTACAGACAAGAAGTTATAAAACGTTCCTGTCTGCAAGCCAAAATTCAGCCTTCCAGTGATCTGTCCTGATAGGTCAGAGTTAAGTGGATACCCCAGGCTGCTAATGAAGGGATAAGTGGTACCTGGGGTGAAGAGTCTTTCTGGGAGGAGAGTGTTCTGCTGCATAGGAATGCCATATCAAGGGGGAGGGGTTGTAAACCATGATCTTCAAAGGAAGGAGGGGACAGGCAGAAGAATCCAGCTTAATTCACATCCTTACCCTCTGAATCCATCCAGATGGCAGGATTAAGGAAGGAATGTGCTGATGCCAGGAGGCGGGAGATTATGGAGCTGAGCCATCCTTGAGGTAGGTTTAGCTAGCTCTTGCCTCTCTGCTGAGACTCCAGCCATATTGAATTTTGGAGAAATAGTGCTTCATAGGAGACCATTGTGCCACACTTTGATGGAAATGTTCATGCTCCGGAGTGTTGCCCTACACCTCATTGGACTGGAATGCCCTCATGTGGGACCCCAGAGAACACTTAATACATATCTGAGAGGGGTATTGACTTAGCTGTGTTGCAGGAAGCATAGGAAAGAAGAAGTGTCCCTGCTAGAAGCTTGATTTGCCCCAACCAGGCCCTGCACTCTGGAAGATACACCTGCTGCACAATCTGAAACTACAGCCCTGTGAACCTGACTTGCTTCAAGAAATGTAAAGAGTAGACTCCCTGCAAGCTATAGCTTAACAGACATCACCTGGATCATCACCCAGAATCCCCAGCCTAGAGATCTACCAGTAAATTTGTGAGGGTTTTGTCCAAGTGAATGGTGGGAATTGAAGTCCCAAACTTTCAAGGACCGACTTAGAGCTTCAAGACCCTTGGGGTAACTTTAGGACACTTTGGTACCCTCAAAGGAACTTCAGGAAGAGGTTCCAGAAGTTTAGAAAAGCCTCAACAGTGAGCCGGCCTGCTCTTAAGGTCCGTCACGCTAAAAAGCTCTTGAGGTCCGACTTCCAGAGTGTGATCGGGTTTTGGTCAAAACCCAAGCCAGCGAACCATCACCGAATGTGGCCTGGTGAAGAGCATTGATGATCCCCAGGAAAAAAAGCTCCTTAAAAGTTTCTTAGTCCGAATGTAGCAAAGGTGACCGGGACCAACCTCGAGAGTCAAGCCGCTCACCTTCAATCGCAAACCGGCTTGAATCCCAGGTTTGTCCCGCTGGAAAGCGCTGAAGGCCTGTCTTCCATAGGTTTGACTGGGAGCTCATCGCAAGGTTTAAGAGGCTCCTTAAGTCCTGGCTGTTTAGACAAGCTTACGAGTAACTACCTAGGGTTCTGGTACCTCTCAGAGCAGCGCTATGAAACCAATCTGGGGCACGTGCACTTTATAAACATTTTTAACATACCAAGGCAAGCTGGCGAATCCTCACCAAACCTGGACTAGCTGGAGCTTTGAGGTATCCCAGGAAGAAAAGCTCCAGAAAAGTTTATATGTCAGAAGGTATGTCAGAAGGTAAAAACTTTGACCAAAGCCTACTGCAAGGGGTAGCCGTGCAGGGTTCCATTGCAGTCGACCTGAAACGTAGTTTTTGTCCTGGTCTAGCGCGACCAGATGTCTCAATAGACCCTATAAGTTTCTATGTGCTATATAGTGCTAAATTTGTAAAAATTCATATCTCTAGTTCCCTACATTGGACTGTTTTCGTTTGTTGTCATTTTTGAGATAAAAATATTTCCTATTTTTTAAATTGATATGGGATTTTTATTGTGGGTTGTGTCTTAATTATTTACTGAATTAGTGTTTTTAAATGCTTTCACACCTGTCGCTGAAGTTAAGCCTGCCTGCTCACAGCCAAGCTACCAAGGGTTGAGCATGGAAATCATTTCTGAGAACTATTATGAGCCCTATATTGTGTTAATGCCTTCTTGGCAGTGATAGATATATATTCACCACTACTAATAATCCACTATCCAACAGTTCCTTACTCGCTCCCTCCCATCCTACGGTATTTGAATGGGCTTGATGACTAAGCAGGAAGTGAGGAGGGGAGTGCTTTTATGCTTGGGAAGGGGGTTGGGAGAAGCATGGAGTCCTCAACTAAATAAGGGATCTAAGCGAGAGAGGGACTCAGAGAAAAGCAATTTTCGATAATTATTTTAAGCACTATTTTGCCATAGTTGATATACGCTAAATGCCATGATATGAACCAGCCGTGATGAACAGCACTTCCATCCAATACCAGAACATGACTGGGAGAAACAAGCCAATGATTGAAGCAGACAGACAAAATGACCCTCTACATATATCTGTTTATTGTATAATGCACTGTTGGCCCTCCTGGGGCAACCCCTGCAGGTGTTGCACCACTTTAAAGCACAGCTAGTTCTGGTGCTAGATGCACCTAAACAACACCAACCTCTAGGTGCAGAATGGGATCAAGAAGGCGGTGCCACCACATTTTTTAATGTCTAGTGTTTCAGACACTTTAGATGCTGGTGTGCGCATTGTTCTGGTAAATATCTTTTTTTGTGAGACTATTTCTTGATCCAAGGAATGTTAATGTTAGCCCATTAGGAGTGACATGCTCCTGTCTCTGACTCTCACCATTGGGCTCAATCAATCAATTAATCAGAATTTATAAAGCACGGCAAATCACCTGTGAGGCTTTCAAAGTTCTAGAGTTGCTAGCTGCTTTGCGGTGCTCTGTCTTAGGTCCCTCTGAGAAAGCACTCAGAAAAACAGAGGGAAAGTAAGGAGAAAGCAGTAAAAAATGAAGCGAAACCAGGACAAAGCACTCAACAAAACAGGGGAAATGATGGAGAAAGCAGTAAAAAATTAGGCAAAAGCATGAGAAAGCAGTCAAAAGATTGGGGGAAAGGAAGGAGAAAGCAGTCAAAAAAGCGAGGCAGAAGCAGGAGAAAGCACTCTGAAAATGGGGCAAAGAAGGAGAAAACAGAAGAAAACGAGGCACAAGCAGAAGAGAGCACTCATAAAAACAGGGAAAAGGAGGAGAAAGCAGTAACAATCAAGGCAAGAGTAGGAGAAAGCACTCAGAAAAATAGGGGAAAAGAAGGGGAAAGCACTAAAAAAGAGAGGCAAATGCAGGAGAAAGAGAAGCAAAGCGCTGTAACAACACTGGAGGGATGGGCCTGGGACCTGCTCAATGGGATAGCGCTGTGGCCTCTGTTAAATAGGTTCTGGGAGGAGAGAGGGGCACAGGGATGCGATGATGGGCTAGACGGGAGCATTGAAAATGGGTGGGAGCAGCAAAGGAGGAAAAACAAGAAGTCAAATCTAGGGAAAAGCAGGCGAAAGCACTCAGAACAAGCATTTGCAATGCAATAGATCTCAAATTTGCGAGAGTTTCACCTATTGGCACTGTAAATGATAATGCCTTTTATTTTATGTGTTTACAAAACCAACAAGTGTTGCACAAGCACCGCTTGCAGGTTTTGTGAACACATAAATAAAAGCCGTTGCCATTTACAATGCCAATAGCTCACACTCTCTGCTAGACCTTTGTGGCACTCACACTTTAGCTTTCAACACCCTAAGCTAAAGCGCGGGTGCCGTGATAACTTCAAAGGTAAAGAAATAGAAAAATTGTTTTGCTTTTTCTTTACCTTTGAAGCAATTACTGATCCCGTGCTTTGGGTTAGGATGTTGAAAGCTAAAGCGCAGGTGCCTCGATTTTAACAAAAGTAAATAAATAGAAAAAATGGTCAAAGAAAGCCAGTGGTTGAAAGGAGTGGATTCAAAGCCCACTCTATATTGGTAGACTTGTGTTAGTCAGCTGGGATTTTTGGAAGAACATCTGAAAAAAAGGTCAATGTAGGTTAGCCTGACAAGTTAGCATTGCACAGAAACTAATAAATCATTTTGGTTCATCAACCTCAGTATAACTTTCTAGTAAGAGATCTGCAGTGTGCATCTTTATGGTGCTGGTAGGGACGATGCCACTTTCCATTACATGTGGATTGACTGGTTCCACAGAAGGTTTCTCACCATATCCTTGTGTCTTCTGAGCTCGGATATTGTAATTTTTCCTTTTAACATTGTTTCTCTGCCCTTTTGATAACATGTGCAAAAGGATGCAAAAATTCACCCACAGTCTCAAGGATCAGGGTTAACTCCATAAATCTTTTGCTCACCACACCACCCTAGTTTGGACCCAGTCATATGCAAATCAGTCTTGCCCCTGTTCCTTGTGGGAACATTCCAGCCCGAACTGCCAAGACAGGTCCTCCCTGGACCGGAAACAAGCATCCTGGGACCGGTTTCAGGGCATCACCCTTCTTCAGCCAGGCTAGCTTGAATCCAGTGGTGTAGTGAGCACGGGACCCACGTCTGGGCATACCCTTCCCAATTAGGGTAACATATGCAAAAGAAACGATTGATGGATGTAATGCTGGACAATGCAAACATTCACCCCAGTCACAAGGATCTGGGTTAAATTCATCATTCTTTTGCTCACCACACCACCCCAGTTTGGCCCCAGCTATACGCAAATAAGTCTTGACCCTGTTCCTTGTCAGAACAGTCCAGCCTGAACTGCCAAGCAAAGTCCTCCCTGGACCAGAAACAAGCATCCTAGGACCGGTTTCAGGGCATCATCCTTCATCAGCCAGGTTAGCTTGAATCCAGTGGTGTAGTGAGCACGGGACCCACGTCTGGGCATACCCATCCCAATTAGGGCGACATATGCAAAAGAAACAATTGATGAACGGATTGCTGGACAATGCAAACATTCACCCCCATTCACAAGGATCTGGGTTAAATCCATCATTCTTTTGCTCGCCACACCACCCCAGTTTGGACCAAGCCATCTGCAAATTAGTGTTGACCCTGTTCCTTGGGAGAACAGTCCAGCCCGAACTGCCAAGTCAGGTCCTCCCTGTACTAGAAACAAGCATGTTTTGATTTGTCCTGCATTCCGTCCATCAATTGTGTGTCTTTTGCGTGTGATAACATGGGCACACCCGTCTACCATGGACAGAATGTGTTGAAGATCTTCTATTTTCCGAGATTGTCAAAGACATGCATTGGTTTTAGATTTGTCAAATCGCTTTTCACAAGAATTGGTCCCGGGTAAATTGGCCCTTGCAAGGTTGAACTGGAATATAATATCCGGGCACTCCTGACTGGTGATGTAATGCTGGACAGAGTAGTGAAAGTCAAACATTTTCTATCAGGGGACACGTTCAGCTTTATGAGTTTCTCTTAATATAAAACACCAGTTTAGGGTTTCCTAGCTTCACTATGTGCCTTTTATTTCAAAATGGTTTCATTGGTTTTAGTTTTAGAACAATATAAGGCAAACGCTGGTGGGAGGCACCAGCATAGCTTACAGATTTGGTGGGAGCCACCAGCATAAACCTACAGATCAAGAGTTACAGGATTCTCAAGAAAGTTACTCATTATGTATACTAGGTCTCAACCTGAATTGACATAAATCCTTCATGTACCCAGCTGGTTGCTTCTAGCCTTGCCATGTACCACTTCTCATTTATATCCCATTGTGGGTCATGTTGTTATTTGGCACACGTGCCTCCCACCCAAACCCTATCTTTTGAGAAAAACTAAGAGAGAAACAAATATAAACAAACATATGTATCACAGCAGTAATAGTTCAGAATAAGTCATATGTGAGAACGGTCTAACAAGGGTCGGGCACGAACCGAGTCCATCTAGACTCCTGACCTTGGTGTAGCGGCCCTTTGCATTATTAAATATGAAAGCGGCGGAGAGCTCTCAGCCTGGGACCACAAGCAAATAAGTGCAAACCCTCCGACAAGTATTTTACCAGGGGGGCTCAAATGTAGTTGAACCCTTTTCTCGAGTCCTTCACCATATCTGCCATTCTTTCCATTGCCAGTGCTCGCCATACCCTGACATGTCATTGCATGAGGGAAGGGGCCTCCGCCTTCTTCCATGCTGCAGCTATTGCCATCTTGGAAGCCCCCAAGCACAGCCACAATACAGAGCGATTCCCTTGCACTTGTCGATTTAAACTAGGACGCTGAATCCCCAGGAGAGTGTGATCCATTGTGACGAGAAGGGGATGACCCAAGATCAGTTTAATTTGGGACAGGATGTCTTTCCAAAAGGGCTGGATTGAGGGGCAGTCTCACCAAATATGTCTGAAGTCACCCAGGAGCACACATCCCCTCAAACATCTTTCTGAAGTATTTGGGAATATTTTGTGTAATTGTTGCGGTTGCAAATACCACTCCTACATAATTTTATATTGACCCTCTCTTAGGAACATGGAGGAATGGAATCCCAAAATTGTTGGTGTCTCGGAGCTCAGTGTGGACCCAAAGCCCTTATGAGTGAGAAATGGAAGAGATGGTCCACTTTGTGGATGCCCCTGATTGTGCGAACTTCTCAAAGTGGAGTAAATCTCTGGTTGCGGCCAGTCGTATCTGAGGTTGCTGTGCCCAGTGTTTAAGTTGGATAGTGGAATTTTTCAGAAGGTTGAAGCTTGAATGTTTTAGCGCATTTCTCAAAGGTCATTAACTTCCCTCTTTTGTTTAGGTCGGATATCATTAGGCAACCCTCCTCCCGCCAGTCCTCGAACGGCCCCTCTTGGTGAGCGGGTGGGAACTCGGGATTGAAGTGAATGGGAGTGTAGAGAGAGGGGAAAGTAGTTAGGGGGAACGACCTAGTAAGGTCATCCCATACATGCAAGGTGGTAGCTGTGGAGGTACTAATATAGGCATTTAAAGGCCAATTTTGTTTCTGCTTCCACAAGAGATTCCATATCGTCCTGCCAACTATTTGCCGGTCCATATGGAGCCAAAGTTTTTCAGATTCTTGGAGGGACCAATCTGTGAGCACCCGGAGTTTGGCCACCCTGTGGTACTCCAGGAAGACAGGTAGGGCCAACCCCCACCCCCCTCCGTGTGTGCCTTGGTTAACAAACTGTGCACCCTCTGACCCTGCCAATATGAACTTGGTGATCATCTTTATCAGGTTGATAAAGAGACCCCTTTCAACGGGTATTGGTAAGCCTTGAAAAAGATAGAGCAGCCTAGGAAGGACATTCATTTTGATGGCGTTGATACGCCCTATGCAGGAAGTGTAGGAGTTTCTCCATCTGGCCAAGTCTGCTTTAAGCTTTCGCAACAAGGGAGGTTAGTTGACCCTAAAAAGATTCAACAAATTAGGGGTAGGTTTAATGCCTAGATATGTGATGTTTTTGTGTGTGCTTTGAAAAGGGGCCGCCTCTTCTATGATCCTCATAGTCTCCTTGGGCAAAGTTAAATTGAGGAGATAGGACTGCGATAGGTTAACTTTAAAACCCAAGGCTTTTCCGAAGGAATTCAGTTCTGTTTGGATGGCTGGATGAGAAATCAGAGGCTTTGTGACTGGAATCAAAACATCCTCTGCAAAGAGAGAGATATTGTGCTCATCTGTCCCGAAAGAAACCCTTCCTATATCTGGATTGGCCCTGAATCGCTCCGCTAGGGGCTCAATGCTAAGGGCAAAAAGTAGGAGGACAGCGGGCACCCCTGCGGAGTTCCCAGCGAGAGACCAAAGGATTCCGAAGCCACCCCGTTTATCAGTACCCGGGATCTAGGAGAGTAATAGTTGGCCCTCGCCATAACTATAAAGGTTCATTTGAACCCTAAGTGCCTCATTGTTGGAGTCAAAAAGGCCCAATTGACCCTATCAAAGGCCTTCTCCGCATCTAGTGAAAGAAGTGCCGCTGGGAAGCCTTTATTCTGCACATTTTTTATGTGTACCATCCTCCTCAACTTATCATGGGTCCGCCTGCCCTTAATGAAACCCGCTTGATCTGCCTTAATGAGAGATGGCATTGCATTTTCTAGGCGAGTGGCCAGTATTTTAGAGTATAGTTTGGCGTCCAGGTTCAGGAGCGCAATAGGCCTGTGGGAGGTGCAACTTTTAGGGTCTTTTTCTGGTTTGGGGATGATGGTAATGAGAGCCTCCCCCATAGAAGGAGTCACCCGTTGCGTGGTCTCTATATCATTAAACAGGGTCACTAAATGGGGAACTAGCTCCGGCGCAAAAGTACAATAGAATTGAGCATTCAACCCATCTGAGCCAGGTGCCTTCTGCAATTTGAGTGTGTCTATTGCCCTCTGCACCTCCTCGCAAGAGATAGGTCTGCTGAGGTCATCGTTCGTGGAGGCTGGTATCTGCGGCAGAACAAGTTTCTCTAGGTAGCTCTCCTGATCCCGGGTTTCCAACAGGTCAGCGGTATATAGGGAGCAGTAGAATTCCCCAAAGGCTCATGCTTTCCCCTCTTCGCTGCACTGGGAGACACTGGCATTATTCGCTATATATGCAATATATTCTTTTTCTTGCCTAGCTCTGAGTTTATGCGCCAGCAGGGCACCGACTTTGTTTCCCCCCCTCGTAACCTTGTCTTTCAGGCACAGGTTAGTTTTTTTTCTGCCCCATTATTGTAAATGGTTTGCAACTACCCCTTCAGCTGTGTGATTTTCCATAGGGACTGAATCGAGGCATTGGCCTTGTGTGTGTTTTTGGCTTTTTGTAACTCCCCTGCTAAGAGCAGTCTCTCCCCCTTACGTTAGTTTTTAAGCATGGTGGCTAATTCGATGCATTTCCCCCTTATGACTGCCTTTAAGGTGTCCCCATTATTCGCAAGAGAAGTCAGTGCAGGATCATTAATGTAAAAAAACTCAGTGATTGCCTGAGAAGTCGATCCCTACTGAGAACGTTGGGGAAATACCACCTCGCATGTTAGGGGCATGGTCTGAGAGGCAAATCAGGTGGAACTGGCTCCCTGAGAGTGTATGAAGCAGAGACTGGCAAATGAAGGCATGATCAATTCTGGAGTAGGTCCTGTGAGAGTGAGAGAAGAAATAATAGTCTTGCGTCAAGAGGTGAAGACCCCTCCACGCGTCTAAGAGACCCAACCCCTGTAAAGCAGCTTTAAGCTTCTTGCTAAACACCATCCTCGTGTCCTATGCGGGTGGGTTGTGTCTAGTGTCCGGTCCCATATTGAATTAAATTCTTCCAATAGTAGTATATCGCCCAAGGCAAAACTCTCCAGTGTGGATAGAAATGTGCCCTGGAAGTCTTGTTGCACCACATTGGCTGCATAGACTGTAGCAATTGTACATGACCTTCCTCTTAACTCACCCGTGACCATCACGAAGTGCCTTGATTTATCTGATTTGGAGGCCTGGAGGGGAAATGGGATGGAGGATTGGAAAAGTATGGCCACCCCGTTGTGCTTTGTGTGTGCTGAAGGCGAAAGGCCCTGTGCTTCAGCCATTGCTCATCCCTTTTTGAAGATGGGTTTCCTGCAGGGCAACTATTTTAACATGATGATCCAACAAACATTTCCATATGCTGTGTCTTTTATTGTGGAAATTAAGGCCCCTCATATTTCAAGATAAGCAGTTAACTGCCATTAACCAGCCAGGGACCCTCCCTCGTGCCTCTTTGGATTTGCCCATGAGTTCTTCCTATTCCCCCTCTTCCCCAACCCTTCCCCCACCATGTCCATAGCCTAGCCTCCTAATCAGATCGATGAGCACTGTGATACAGAAACAAACTCAACATAAACAAATATGAACCAGAATTTTGAGCTCCAAGGCTCTCTATCTCAGAAGAGAACCTGAACTTGAGCATCTCCCGGGCAGACCCATTTCCCCTCCCAAGGCCCTCTTAACAGCTTTTTAGACTGATGTTAAAATGAGCCATTTTTTGTTACCTATCCACTAATCAAGGCTTCACCCCCCATGCACACACCCCCCCAGGAACCTCTGTTAATCCTGATCTTATCAGTGTCTTCTGTGGATGGGGCCGGGCCCCTTTTGACTCTTATCGTCAGTGTTCCTGGCTAGACTGCTTGAGCCGTTCATTACATTTTCAAATGGGAAAGGCCCCTTATGAATCTGCCCGTCGTTTCCTTGCTGCCTCTTTTCTGCTGCAGCCAAGGTCCTCCGCCACGTCTCTCCATCTGCGAGTCTCTGCCTGCGCCCCCTGCTACCGTCGTCTGCTTCGGAGAGGAAACCTTAATGCCCAAGATGGTTTCTGCTTCCTCCAGCTCCGTGCATCAAGAAGGCCAGGCCAAAGGGATAAGTCCAGCGGTATTTTATTTTGCGGTCTCTTAGGGCTTTTGTGATCGGCCTGAACTGCTAGTGACGGGCCAGGGTGGCCTGGACCACGTCTTGGGACAGGTAGCAGGACACATTCTGAAATGTTACATTATCGAGGGCTTGTGCTTTTTGACAATTCTTTAATCTTAAAGGAGCTGAATTTTGCTAAGATGTCCTTGGGCTTTCTGGAGTCTCCTTTTAGTCGTGGCCCCACTCTATGGACCCTCTCCAGCTGGACCTCCGGACCACTCTATCCCAACAATTTAGCGAAAAGCCCCAACCAGAAATGCTTTTATGTTTGGGCCCTCGCAGCCTTCTTCCAGGCCTCTCACCCGAATGTTGTCTCACCGGAAGCGATTCTCGAGGTCTTCACACTTGAGCATCGTAGCCCTTAGTTGATTATGCAGGTCAGCAGAATTGTCCTCTAGAGGCTGCACATGGTCAGCCAGTTCCTGGCATTTCGCCTTCAGGTCCGGCGTGCGAGCCCCTATCGAGTCCATGTCTGCTTGCAAGGCGACCGAATTTAGCCCTGTTTCTGCTTTAAATACGTCCAACATATATATATATATATATATATATATATATGCCTTGATGTCGTCCTTGAGTTCCTTCTTGAATTTTACTAGCGGCGTCATCAAATCTTGCCTTGTAAGCGCCATGTCTCCTTATAGAAAAAACAAACAATATCCCAACAGGTATAATTCATTAGACAGTTAGATAAGATATGCAAAAACATTAGCAGCAAAGGAATGAAGAGACTCAATACATCTATTTGTATGTGCCATTTGCATCATCTTTATGCAAGTAAAATTGGGAAAGAAGATAAACAGTAATATCAACACTGTAGGTAAACAATACTTCAACCCTAGTTGTACTTGGTGCAATAAAGGTGCATGTGGTGTGCACAGTGGCGACGCAAATGAAAAGGTGGTCAACGTGACCGGCGCATAAGTGATAGGTGTTCAATATATATAGTGATACAGTAATACAATGTGGTTTTGTAACGATTTGATACACAAGTTTTGAATGTAGATGAACTGATTGATGGAAATGGCCACATTGTAGATAGCGCCGTTGAATGGGCTGAGAAGTCGACGGCGTTTCGATCCTCCTTAATTGGGATCTTCCTCAGGACAGGGTTGTATGTAGGACAGTGCTGGATGTAGAACTGGACAGCACAGTTCTTGCGATGGTCGAGTGGATCATCTGATTAGCGGCAGGCCTGGAGAGCAATGGGTCCAGGGTGGTAGTAAATCGGCTTGCCGTTTTTCTGGTGGATGTGTGGACCGACTCCCGAGCGGCTAACTCAACATTCAAAGATAGACTCTCTGCCGCCCCGATCCCATTGCGGATCCGCCACACATCCACCAGAAAAACGGCACGCCGATTTACTACCACCCTGGACCCTGGACCCATTGTTCTCCAGGCCTACCACTAATCAGATGATCCACTCGACCATCGCAAGAACTGTACTCTCCAGTACTACATCCAGCACTGACCTACATACAACCTTCTCCTAAGGAAGATCCCAATTAAGGAGGATCGAAACGCCGTCGACTACTCAGCCCATTTAAAGGCGCTATCTAAAATGTGGCCATTTCCATAAATCAGTTCATCTACATTCAAAACTTGTGAATCAAATCATTACAAAACCACATTGTATTACCGTATCACTGTATATATTGAACACCTATCACTTATGAGCCGTTCACGCTGACCGCCTTGTCACTTGCGTCGCGACTGTGCACACCACATGCACCTTTATTGCACCAAGTACAACTAGGGTTGAAGTATTGTTTACCTACAGTGTTGATATTACTGTTTATCTTCTTTCCCAATTTTACTTGCATAAAGATGATGCCAATGGCACATACAAATAGATGTATTGAGTCTCTTCATTCCTTTGCTGATAATGTTTTTGCATATCTTATCTAACTGTCTAATGAATTATACCTGTTGGGATATTGTTTGTTTTTTCTAATTTCCTACCCCAATCCCAACGTGGTTGAAGGGTTTATACTCCTGTAGTTTTCACACAATGTTTCCTTATAGGCTGAGCTCCCCCCTCTTTGTCTGCCCCTGTGCTTGCTGGAGTGAAGTATCTGGAGACTCTGGCAGATTGTGCTTTCTTTGGTGGCATAGGTACCAGGGTGCAAAGTCAGCCCGAGGCCTCTCTGCAGTGTAGGGTCAAAAATCTGCATGGCACCTCCCAGGGAGAGTAAGCTAACAACAAAGGCCTCAACCGGATTCAATGAAGGTTCATTATTAAGTATGTACAAGACATTACGAGAAGGACAACAAGAAAAAGGGAGCGGCTCCAAGAAATTTGTTGAATGTGCTCATGGCATCATATATTTAAAACACAATTTATACATGACAGTTATATCAACACTGTAAGCATAAATGCAGAGCAACCCTAAGAAACTAAGTGCGCGTTGTGCTCGTGACAAGGGTGACGGCGCAAGTGATGAGTGAGGAACCCAGCGCTAGGCGCTAAGTGAACAAAGTAGCATAGAATATATACAAAGTTGTTGGTTCAACACAAAGATTTCAAGGCAATAAATCAAGGTTTTAGGACAGTTTGGTTAACCAACGATGAATGTGCGCCACAAATTGCACTGGTAACAATGGTCGACGGCGTTTCGATCTAAGTGAATCAGGATCATCATCAGGACCGGATAGCCTTAATAGTGAGTGCTGTATGGGAAGGAAAGGAGAGGGTCAGGGTGACTGGGTGCCGGTAGGGGAGTGAAAATCGGCGGGGTGGGGGGGAGAGGAAGAACAAGAAGACAGGAAAGAGGTATTAGGGACAATGCTGCCTAACTGTAGCTCACGGGGTGTGGGTTCCAGGAATGGATCAGGAAAGGTATCTGGGTCCCTTAGGAAAAACAGTGTAAAGCTACATCTGTGCGTGCTTGTGAGACCGGCTTGGACAATCTGGGGAGGGAGGCAGGGAATGAGCGAGGTCAGCGAGAGGCCGTGCTGGAGAGCACGTGTAGAATGGGGAGGGGAAAAAAAGGGGGGGTAGCAAGGGTTAACTCACCCACTGTAGATTCGAACGTGGAAACAATTTATGAGGTGCAGGGTCGGAGCCCCGATCCACTGAGTCGATGTCGGGTGTGGTTCCCTGGGAAGGTAGAGGTCTAAGCATAAGTCTGGGATGTGAGGCAATGAAAGAAAAGGTAGCGAGGCGCGGGAGCTGCCGAAGTTTACCTGGGGGATGAAGGATACGAAGAGGAGTAAATCCGTGAAGCGAGTATCACCGGGCCGCCACAGATGTGTGCGGTGTTGTCCGGTATCTCGTTGCGGCCTGGTGGACGGGCGGGTTAAATGCGACTTGTGTTTCCGGGTATGTGTCCTGGATCGTGTGCCTTGTTCCAGAAATGTTGCGAGGCGGAGTGGGAGGGGCGTAGTTATAGACACTAGACAGTTGTCAGAGGTGCATCATACGGGAAGTGAAGGATTACTATGGTAAACGGGGGCATGGTCATGGGGTTCCTGGAGGTTGGATATAGCGAAAGGGAAGAAAAGCTCATTTCTAACAATAATACGTCCACAGCCCAAGGTGGTAAAGCCGGAGATGACTCGGCTGTGACAATAGATCATCTGCATGAGTAGTTTGTTCGCAATTGATAACAACAAAAGTTGTTGGTTGTATCGGCAGCTTTCAATAAACAAATTAAACATGCCAAACGAGGATGAAGAATATACTGGAGCAAAGGACATGGTTAATAACATTATAGCAACATAAATGCGATTTATGGCAAAGCAGTGAATTTACATTTTGGCAGCTGGTGACAAGTATAAGGCATGTAAATAATTGTGCCAATACAGCGCTAAATTCAAAGGTGTATGATAGTGTGTATAAAAACCATGTCACGGTTGAACCATGTTTACACCATAGATGCAATTTCAGGCAAGATGGTGAATTCAGTTTGGGCAGGTAGTGACAGGTATAAGGCAGGTGGATAACAGTTTCAAATCAGAGCTAACAAATCAATAGTATACAATAGCGTGTGTAATAGCCCTGTCATATACGATCTGTAGCAGAATCCGTAGCGCCCGCAAGAAGTGGGTAGGGTGTAAACAGGGCTGGCAGTCTGCAGGGATGGTAAGACAGAGGGGCAACTGGTGATCTATCACTGGTGTGGAGAGGGACAAGAATTACACCTGGATGGTGGTGTTCCACTCGTCAATTGTGTTCAGTCCCTGGTTCACTGAGTTGCAGCGTGTGATCCATTTACACTCACTCTTGTTCAGTAGAGTCTGGAGATTACCTCCTCTGAGGGGGAGAAGAGGTTGGTTGATCATCTGCCACACCATTTCAAGTTCACTGTGGTTCGTTTCAAGGTAGTGTACCACTAGGGGGGCTGTTAGAACTTTGCTATGTATTCTGCTCTTATGCTGAATGATTCTTTGTTTTACCATCAGAGTGGTCTGACTGATATATGTAAAAAACAGGGTGCAAGCAGGGGAGGTTGTCTGTTGATATTTCTAGAGGTACTTGGTCCGTCGTTGGAGTCAAAGTCTTCAATGGATGTGTTGTGTTCGAGGAGTCGGAAAATGTGATTTGTTGGTTACTGCAAAATCTTCCCCAGTTGCATGTTCTTGGGGGATTGTAGGGTGTGTTGTAAAATTCGTCTTTCAAGTAGGGATAGGTTTTTTCTACGTTGTAGTATTTAATGTCCTTCTGGATTTTAGTAATTTTTTTGTTCAATCCAAATATGTTAAAGGTGGCTATGGTGGTGTTGATCTTGTCCAGGAGGTTTTTTGCTCCCGGGATGGATGGGTCTTCTAATAGAAGTTTCTCAATCTCAGCAATTCCCTCTAATTCTTTCTGGCTCGATGGCAGTGTCGATGCCCAACACCATCCAGTGTCGGAAGCAGGTGGTGGCCAGGTGACTGAAGCCTGTTTGAAACTTGGGGTCTTGGGTGAATAGTGCTGGTACGTTGCGGATTTGTAGACAAAGTGGGATAATGCCTCATTTCAGATACTCTGTGAGCATGCAGGCGGGAAGGGTTGTTCTAATTTGTTTCTTCTTCAATTTCTCTAGTCTGTCAAGCAGGATTTTGGATGTATTGGTAGTGGGGGTTGTGGAAGAGGAGGGCCCAGGGGTGGAGAGTAGAGAGGGCCCACTAAGGATGCTTTGGATATAGTCTTCTGAAGAAGTGGGAGTCTCCCTAGACATGTTCAGTTAGGAAAATTTCTAACTGAACCAACCACTTGAAGTAGTTCAAGATAGTGGCCTCACAAGAGGCCTACTCGTGCGGCTCAGCAGCTGCTCACAATATAGTAGAAAGCAATAGGAGTATAACCCATAGACCAGGTTGAGATCAGGATGAGGTCAAGTAGGCTAACAACAAAGTTCTCAACTGGATTCAATGAAGGTTCATTAATAAGTATGTACAAGTTATTACGAGAAAGACAACAAGAAAAAAAGGGAGACTCCAAGTAATTTGTTGAATGTGCTCATGGCATCATATATTTAAAACACAATTTATACATGACAGTTATATCAGCACTGTTAGCATAAATGCAGAGGCAACCCTCAGAAACTAAGTGCACGTTGTGCTTGTGACAAGGGTGAAGGCACAAGTGAGGAACACAGCGCTAGGCACAAAGTGAAAAAAGTAGCATAGAATATATACAAAGATGTTGGTTCAACATCAAAGATTTCAGGGCAATAAATCAAGGTTTTAGAACAGTTTGGTGAACCAACGATGAATGTGCGCCACAAATTGCACTGGTAACAATGGTCGACGCCGTTTCGATCCTAGTGAATCAGGATCATCATCAGGACCGGGTAGCCAAGATAGTGAGTGCTGTATGGGAAGGAAAGGAGAGGGTCAGGGCGACTGGGTGCCGGTAGGGCACCGAGATCCTGCCCCGATGAACTAAAGTTAGGTGCCCCTCTGCTTAGCGCTTAGAACGATTAGTGGCTTGGCTGCACAAACTTCTCTTTCCCAGGCCCCCTCTCGGGCTTGTGGATGGCACACGTGGGCTGGATTTTGTGAAGATATATGGGGCATACGGCTGGTGGCCCAGACATGGGGCTGCATTTACATAGGGAGATTTCCAGGCCGGCGCCAATATAAGGTCAGACATTGCGGGTCTGGGCTCCTTGGTGCAGTCAGCAGACTCGGGGCTCCCAGGTGTTCAAGACCAGCTTCTTTAGTCAGCGCACCCTCTCGCCTCATCTGGGGGTCCATGCAGCTGCCCGCGCCCTTCTTCAATCACCCAAAGGCAGCGGGCCGCAAACCTCAGAAGACGAGATTGGCTCTCAGGGCTTCCCTTCAGTCAGCGCGTCGCGCCCCTGGTTGCGCGCAATCTGTGGGCTGCCGTTCCTCTTCTCAGCTCCGGCCGAGCGCCGCTTCCAATTCATCACCTGCAAGAGTCCGCCATCTTGCTTTGAGCCTCGTGCCTCTGGGCTCCACCAAATCAGTTCTGCGCCAGCATTCACGGTGCTGCTAGCACTGCCCACCTGGGCCCCCTTCGTGCCAGGGTGAATAAATGTCTTGGGCGACTTACTTTCAGGGTACCATTAGCACCCGAACTGGCTATATTATCCAGGCTTGGAGAGGAGCCAAGCGGAATCACGTCCGTACAACCATGATGGTTGGCCACGCCCCCCCACTATATGCCTTTTAAAGGGCTTCTATTCTAATTATGCTTGTGTGGAAAAATAGACTTTCCCAATATTTATATATGAGATGGTTTTACTTTTCCTTGATCCAAAATGTAGTCAATCATACCAGCCAATTTCAGGGGTCCTACCTATGCCCCTTCTTTGTACTTTCTTTATATATGTATGTCCCTGGAGCCCCACATTGACAGGTCAGGCTCCTGCAAACTCTGTGACAGTTTCCACATTCACAGGCAGTTTTTCTGCTTCCGTATCTACAGGTTGTGATCTGTTCCGATCTGAGATCCTCCCTCTTGATGCTCTGAGCAGGCAGCAAAGGAGGAGTCTGCGTCTGTAGAGCTGCATTTATGAGGCAGGGCCCTGTCCCAGTAACCAGCTGCCTCGAATAACCAATGTTCACAGGTTTACCATACTTCACACCAACTCTTTTAAGAGAAGCAAGCAGGGGCAGGCAAAGAGAAGAAGACCCAGGCCAACCCACAATAATTTCCTGTGTACAGTGATTTCCTGCCTGCAGTGATTTCCTGCCTTCTAGCCCGCAAGCGGAACAAGCAACGTTTCTTCCTGAAGCAGGTGACTCCTTTCTGTTTCACACTAAGAGTCCGATATTTGAGCGCAGCTTGTGCTGCGAGGAGGAGGGCGCGGGTGAGCTGGAGCCCCGTCTCTGCACTGTGGGGTTTGGTTTAGCAACTTTTTGGGGAACTAAGCTTCGTAGGCAGGCCTGTCTGTGACAAGGAGGTGAGGATGTGGTGCACATGTTTTCAGGCCATACCACCTATTGTTTCCTAGCAAATGCTGCGTTGCCAACTCAAGGGTTGGGCATTTTGGCAGTGAATACCTTAATCCCTGTTGTTTACATTACAGTTTGTATCTTTTGTTCGTTATTGACACTTTTCAGCAGCAGCTACTCAACCCATATTTGATAAACGATTGTGTACAGTAAGTGATTAACAGAACAAAGCCGAGCCATTTGTTTAGTTACTAGTACCACACTAGAAATGGCGGTTATTGCGAAGGTTTGTGGCGGTGGCACGGTGCTGCGTGTGAAAATGTAGCATCGGCTGCCTGTCAGCTGTGTGTTTCACAGCAGAAAAAACACAGATGAGGTAATAAACACATACTGGGGAGTGTTCTATGACTTTTCAACAGCAGTGCTTACTATGTGCTTCCAGGGTTTTAATTGGGATGAAAAATCCGGGGGGGGTCCTCTAAAAGGGGCGTGGCACCCCTGCTAAAGGCATGTGGCAAACCCTAATGACAAAATGGGCACCGTGCTACAACATCATGTGCGGCACCTGTTTTTATTAAATTAGGGCGGCACAGTGATTATGCGAGGCGCCCATTTATATATTTTAAAAAAATAACGATAAAATGGGCACTGTGCAACAAGATCTTGCGAGGCCCTCCTGCATAATATAATAAACGGGTGCTGTGATTATGCTGGTCCCCGTGCATATATTAAACAAGTGACGGGCTGATTGTAAAATGAAAGCGTGCATCACACGCTGAATGTTGCAGGAAAGCATGTTGTGCCTGCAGCAGTAAAAGCACATTAAAGAAAGTAGTGCTTACAGACTTAAAAAGAAGTACCGCCATGGGAAGTTACATATGAAGACAAGGAGGTACTAAAGTAGGACTAACACGCCTATTAAGGAATCAGAATCCAGGATTTACGAAGGACAAAGACACAAGCTAATGAAAAATATGGGCGGAGAGTGGGCAGGGCTTTTCTTCCATAATCCACAACAGCAAGTCTGGCAGAGCAGCACGTGTGCGCTGACTCAGGCTCGACCTAAAGACGGAGCAAAGGAACGAGAAACCAGTAAAAAAAACAAGACAAAAGCAGGAGACAGCACACAGAAAAATAGGGAAAAGGAAGAAGAAAGCAATGAAAAAGAGGCAAAATCAGGAGAAAACACTCAGGAAAACCGGGGTAAAGGAAGGCAAAAGCAGTAAAAAACGAGGCAAAAGCAGGAGAAAGCACTCAAAGCATCAGGGAGATAGCCCTATGAAAGAGCTGGGCCTGGGGTTGTTTAACCCCTTTTTGTCTACAAGAGAAAAAACAAGCATTGCATAGCCAATAGGTCTCGCCTTTGGGACCTTATAAGTGTTTAGTCATGCAACAGTTCATATTGTTGCACCAAGGATATTGTGCTGGATAACCAAACACTTATAAGGTCCCAAAGGCGAGACCTGTTGGCTATGCCAATGCTTGTTTTCTATATTAACCAATCACATTTATTTTACGCAGGGTGTGGCTAGTGTACTTCAGTCTTTAATCTTTCAGATTATCGTTCCTATTAGTCAATGAACACACAATACATCATGTACACCAAAACGTCTATATTAAGTTAAATATCTAATTTGATGAAGTTACTTTGTACTATATTACAGTTAGTTGCTAGTTGCCTCCCATTGGGCTGCAGTTTTTACATCTAAGAACAAGAAGTGAGCAAATTCATCTAAACAGGTACAATGAACATGTAAGCTGTTAGAAGTAGTTTGAAATGGAAGTTACCTTCTCTAATTGGTTCCACGATTAGGACAATCTTGACTTCGTGCAAGATTTTTGTTTTTGATAAAGGTTTTCAGCTGGAAATGGGTTAAACTACTTGATGCATGGTAACCCATCTCATGGTATAACATCTCCTCCATTTGGGGGCAGGACTATAACTTTAGAAGCGACAGCTGGCAGAAAAACAGACACTCTACATACCAAACATGTCAAACATGACGGGTAAAACTTTAGGAAGTAGCCGCTACTGGCCATCTTCTCCAACAACAGCCTTGATAAATGCAGGCACCTGCACACATTATGTGAAGCACTGATGGATCTTTCCCCCAAACGAGCTTCATTGTGTAATTCTTTCGAAGGCAAATTCTGAAAGGCATTAGGTATCCTTCTGTTGTATGCTGCATGTACTAGGCCAAAAGATGTTCCTTAGCAAAATAAAATAGACAATTGCATCATAAATCTAAGCCACCATAACATAGCCATGTAACAAGCAGGTTCCCAAGCTCACTTCTCCCATCTATCTACAATGAGAGTTTAAAACAAATGGGGAAAGTGTGATCTCATCCTTTGAGCCCAGTGTAAATCCGTCCCGGGTCCTCAGTTGATATATTACACATCTTTTGACCGAGCACCCTCCGCGTGACAGCAGCGTTTTTTTGGACACCTGTATTCAATTTTTATTAGCCGCATGAGATTTTGAAAGAGCCCAATCTATATAGAAGAGATTCTCACTAATGGGTATTTTGGTACCATTTCGAAAACTGGACATTCGGCAGTGTATAAAGTAAAGGCAAGTTATCCAGTATTGGGGTATCTTTCATAGATTCACATGCCTGAATCATTCCCCGTCGACGAGGCGGGAGTCCCACGGTAAATAAAAAAGCAGTGCAAAAAGCACCTTGTAGTAGTAGTAGGCCCTAGGAATAGGCCTGAGGCCTAAATTATAGTAGCCTATCTACCTCATTATGTAAAAAAGACCAAAGTCTTTGCTCCAACCAATCAGCTCACAGCACCCTCCAGAACCCTCTCTGCAGAGCCAGCTCTCCTCAGATTTTCACCGCACGTCGTGGGTGAAGGGAGTCTCCCTGAGCTCTGCTCAGTTTTTTCTTCAGTTTTACTTCGTTTTGGATTACAAGCTCATACTTCATTTTTCTGACCCAATTAAGGCGGTAATATGGTAGAATGGCAGTAAACAAGGTAATAGACTATGATTTATGTCTAACCTTTTCCTCAATCACTCTCACGTTCTGAGAGATGAGGCCGTTTTGGGTCAGAGACTTTTACACTTCTGAGGAGGATGAGGAGAGGTAGAAGTGAGAAGTCGCGCCAGGAGCCTACTGAGGGCGCGCATAAAAACCTGCCACTTCTGAGGAGGATGAGGTGAGGTCGAAGGGAGAAGTCGCGCTACTGAGGGCGCGCATAAAAGCCATAAGATTCACCTTGAGTCTTTATAAGCACTTCTCACAGAGGATACAACTCCCTTTTTTCATCCCTGACACTACATCAGGGAAGCCCTCTTGACCGGACATTAGGAGTATATACCGAATATCTCCATGTCTAATATTTCTGCCTCACTAAAATGATCCTCATCTACGATGATCATCGACGACGGCATCTTCCTCGATGGTCGTCGACGATGGCCTCTTCTACGAGGGTTGTTGACGACCGCCTCATCTACGGTGGTCGTCGACGACAGCCTCGTCTACGACGGTCGTCGACGACGGCTTCGTCTATGACGGTCGTCGTCGACTGCATCGTCTACGACGGTCGTTCACGACGGGCCTCGTCTACGGCGGTCGTCGACGACGGGCCTCGTCTATGACGGTCGTCGGCGACGGGCCTCGTCTACGACGGTCGTCGACGACGGGCCTCGTCTACGATGGGCCTCGTCTACGACGTTCGTCGACGACGGGCCTCGTCTACGATGGGCCTCGTCTACGACGGTCGTCGACGACTGCCGCACATTGATGACTGCTGATCTTTGATAGTGTCATCTACAATGGCAATGCCTAGCTACGACGGACGTCTATGACAGCTTTATCAAGGTAGCTTCATATACATATGGCCTCATTTGTGCATGGTCTATACTACACATGGCTCCATCTATGCATGGTATCATCTATGGCTGACCATCATTCAATTGCCTCATCTATGAGTGCCTCATCTACGGAGGATATCACCTATTTTAACCTCATCTATGATGGTATTGCTATGACTGTCTTCTATGACAGCATCATTCACTAACAATGGCCACGTTTACCAATGGCCACGTTTACCACCAATGGCCTCGTCTACCACCAATGGCCTCGTCTACCAATGGCTTCCTCTGTAAAGGGCTTGCTCGAATAATGGCCTTGTATGCCAATGGCCTAGTCTATCAATGGCTCTATCTATCAATGGTTTTATCTACCAATGGCCTCATCTCCTGATGATCTCATCTACCAATGGCCGCATCTACCGATGGCCTCATCTACGAAGGGCAAATGGCCCTATTTGTTACCCTCATCTACGGATGCCCTCACTTATGAATGCCTCATCTTCAATGGCATTGTATATGGCTGTCGTCTGACAGCCTTGTTTGGAAGGGTTGCTCATGACGGTCATCTATGACGTCGTGCTAGTCTGCAATTACCCCGCTTACATGACCATGTCTACGACAAAGTCTATCATGAGATTGGCTGAGATGGCTTCAGCGGTAAGAGCATCATATATATTCTTAACGTAGTGGGCAACAGCTAGATTTTCACTGCCAACTACATGCACACAGAATATATCCTTCATGGTTTCGAGGAGGTATGCATCACGAGAGTGGTACGTATAATAGACTAAGTCTATTCCAGCAGTTTTTCTGCGCATAGAATAGAAATAATGTGTACCTACTAGCAGCCCATCCAATCTGATAGGCCACCGTTCGACCAGATTCAGTAACTTCACAGACTGCTCATTAGCAATCTACAATCCTGCAATACCTATCTCCACACCGCCTTACAAAGAAGGATGTCGTCTGAACCTTATAAAAAAAAAAAAATATATATATATATATATATATATATATATATATATATATATATATATATATATATATAAAAATAATTTCTCTACTTTGGCAGTGGCCTCTAGTAGAGCTGACAATCTTTTATCCTTGATCGGTTTCTATGATCGTCCAATGTGGTTGGACATGGCGAATTTCAATGACCTCATTCCTGAGGACCGAAAGCGGGATGCAGGAAAGATTCTGTTGGAAGGTGCACGCCAGGAATGGCTTAAATTCGCTACCTTCAGCCCTGAGCGAAGTTTCTGGGCATGGCCTATGATGAGTTGTCGGTTTGATAAACATTTGAATGACGCCCCCTTAGTTATAAAACCGGGCACTGATAATGCACGATCATTAAGCACCCTTTAATATGGGCGCGTATCTTTCAGAGAAGCGTGATAAAGGGGTTTTCTTCAAGAAGAAGATACCAAAACCAATCGGATGAACAGTATCAATCTCAGTACAGCCTTGCAGCCAGGCATCTTTCCGTAGATAGTCTGTCTACTTTCTCCCGTCACGAACGAGATTTAAGTATCCAGACTGAGACACTAACAGGAGGCCATGATCACCACAAGGTTCCAATCATTTTATCCTTTTCTCGCGTGGTCCCGAAGGTTTCCGGTTTTTGTTTCCAAGCAACAAGGAACTATATCGGACCAATGTGTTCTAAACCTAGTAACCAATGGCCACTCCCTGGAATTCATCAATCAGCCATATACTACTCCGCCCAGGGGTCCCCCTCCCCCTCGTTTTCACAACAATTATGTTATTTAAACAAAGGATATTTTATGGCTTCTCTGGATGGAGAGGGTGCGAATTTCCACATACTTGTCCACCCCAAACAGCACGAATATTTTCGCTTTCACGCGGCTGACGCCCATTATAGGTGCGTAGTGCTCCCGTTTGGACCGAGTCGTCACCAAGAGCCTTTCACTAAGTACTTGGTACTAGTGGCAGCAACATTGAGATCTTGAGGAATGCAAGTGTTCCCCTGTCTAGACGATTGGCTGCTTAAAGGTCAGCATATTGCAGTTAGGTCCTCTCCAAGTAAATGTATTTTCTCGGGGCAGGTTTTGACACAATCCACAACAAAGCATTCTGGTCACACGACCACCAGTTGTGTTTTCAAAAATGGGCAAGGTTAACTTCATAAGGTCAGTTTCAGTTCAAATGTTTGTTTCGTTCCTGAAGATGTGCTCTTCAGCGATACATCTCATACCATTAGCATGGCTCAAATGACACCTTTCAGATAGAACTACAGTTTGAAGATCAATAACCAATGGGTTCGTTCGACGATACCATCAAGGTTACGCCGTGCATGATCAATCCTGTACATTGCTGGTTGCAGACAGAGAATATTGCCCAGGGTCGCACGTTCCTGCAAACCATTCCAGGGTTTGTTTTAACGATTGATGCCTCCATGGAAGGATGGGGAGGTCATCGGCAGGATTTGCAGAATTCAAGGAACATAGTCTCAAAGACAACGACAACAGCAGATCAACAGGCTTGAGCTCCACATTGCTGTTCTGTTCCCCCAAGCATTTCGCTTGAGGATTGAGGGTTTGTCTGTGCCAGTACAGACCGCAAACACCATCCGCATGTCTTATATCAATACACAAGGAGAAACTACATCTGCTATACTCTCGCAAGAGGTTCAGGAATTGTGCGAAGGAGTTGCATTGCACAAGATGTCTTGAGAGCCGAACACGTCAGGGCTCTCCACAATGCTCTGAGCATGTGTCAGTCGGACTGTCACGAGTGGACGCCGGAAAAGGGACAGGTGAACCCAGTTTTTCCAAGTTTGGGTTAATCTGGCACGGGATCCATTTGCATTCAGAGAGAACAAGGACGGCCGATATTATGCCAGCAAGTTTCCTTAACAGGAATCAAGAGGGAATGCCCTGTCCATGCAAGGGTCAGGGGTTTGTGCGTATGAGTTTTCCCCCAATACCATTGGTTCCGAAGGTGTTCTGCAAGATGAAGCTGCAAGGTTACCATCTGATTCCGATTGCACCCCGTTGGTCAATATTGGTTCTCGGAACTTCTGCTATTGTTTATAGACAAGCCCATTCGGCTGCGGCTTGGGCCTATGATATTGTCAGGGGACGGAGATCAAGTGGTTCGTCCGGATCAACAGTCATTACTATTGCACGCACAGCTTATCATTTGTTAGAGTTCAAGGGCATCAACGTTTCAAAGAACTGTTGTGAAATTTTGGCCGATTCTCGTGCCCGAGGCACAATCAAGTCTTATCGCCTCAAATGGAAGCGATTTTGCGGTTAGTGTGAGATGATAGCAATTCACTCAATTACAGTTACTGCAGAACAAGTTCTCCATTATCTGCTCTTCTAGCCAAGTCTGGGCTTAGTTTTTTCTTCAACAAACAAAATGCGCCGTGCTGCTCTTTCCAGAATTAGGAAATGTTAAATTTTTTCTTTTTTCTGCTCTTCGGCGCTTGTCAGACAGTTTATGAAAGGGCTTTTCCGAGCCTTTCTCTCCAGTGCGAGCACTCTCCCAGAGTGAGCACTCTGCATTGCTAGTGTGGTTAATGCAGTGTACATTTGAGCTGATCCATAAACCAGCTTTCAGATTCCTCACCTGGAAGGTTGCCCATTTACTGGTTCTTACTTCGGAGAAAAGGGTTCGTGAAATCTAAGCTTTCACTATAAGGAACACCTCACTTTTACATTTTCCTCGGAACTATGTCACCCTTTGGTCGAATCCTGGGTTCATTTCTAGGGTACCGACACAATTTCATTCTAACGAACCGGTAAGATTAAGGACATGCATGTTTTCTTTCCAAATCCTTCAACCCCAGCGGACAAAACATTGCATTCTTTTGACATCAGAAGATGCTTAAACTTCTACTCCAGAGAACCAAGACTTTTAGAAAATCAGATCATCTGTTTGTGACTTATGGCCAGATTACATTGGGTATAGCGGTCACTAAAGCTACGTTTTCTAGATGGATAGCCTCTGCCATCCAGTTCTGTCACATCAATAAACGACCATTGACAAGGTCTGTTCGATCTCATTCCACAAGAGCTGTGGCAGCATCTGCAGCTTTGTTTGCAGGGGTGACGCTTGAAAACATTTGCCGTGCTGCGACATGGAAGAATGTCCACACGTTTACAAAACATTACTGCCTACAATCAGCAAATCAGAATGATGCGGCAGTGGGCCAAACCGTTTTTACGCCACATGTTTCCATAGGAATACATTCAGGTTCTAACGTTGGCTTATTTCTTAAAAAGTACATACAATTCAAGTTGTTGTTTATAATATACAGACATGTGTTATCATATACTGAGTTTCTATGATACTAAGGTTCCTTTCCTGTAGGAAATTGCATGATTTCTATGTTGGTTTGGAAGATGACTTGTTAATAGGTCAATCTCTAGCCGATTGTTGGTTGTTAACTTTACATTCATGGGGGTGCACTACAATAAGTCTCCCACCATCCGCAACCGACTTTGCCAGGTTTACTGCTTGCTATTCTGATTCAGGCATGTGAATCTATGAAAGATACCCCAATACTGGATAAGAAAACAAGTTACTTACCTGTAACTACGGTTATCCAGTATTGGTATCTTTCATAGATTCACATGCACCCACCCTCCTCCCCGGAGAGTCAGTTCTCTAAGATTGGGATACTTGTTCCCACTTGTGCTACGAAAATCTGAGGAGAGCTGGCTCTGCAGAGAGGGTTCTGGAGGGTGCTGTGAGCTGATTGGTTGGAGCAAAGACTTTGGTCTTTTTTACATAATGAGGTAGATAGGCTACTATAATTTAGGCCTCAGGCCTATTCCTAGGGCCTACTACTACTACAAAGTGCTTTTTGCACTGCTTTTTTATTTACCGTGGGACTCCAGCCTAGTCGACGGGGAATGATTCAGGCATGTGAATCTATGAAAGATACCAATACTGGATAACCGTAGTTACAGGTAAGTAACTTGTTTTCTTGTATTTCGAATGAAAAGCTATTTAGTCAAAGACATTTAGACCAATAAGAAATCACTCTATAGTTGTCACATTAAAACAAGGATACCAATGCTGCAGATAAACTGTTCCACTGTTACCTCATGCTGCAGGAAACCAGCAGACAAAGCCAAAATTATGTTATTTTACTCCTATGTCAGCCGCGTTTCAGCCCAATTTTTACAGTAATTCACACTACATGAAGGACGAATATTTAAGTATGTCGTAATATGGTAGGACTAGACTATGTTCCAAAGACGCACTCTTGTTGTTTTATTTGAATCTGTGCCCTGCAGGAAGGTGCAATGTGTCCTGTAGTGCACCTATAGACCATGGAACTGTATGCTAGTAGTGTAAGTAAGTAAGTAAGTAAGTATTTATTTGTTGATCAATTAAAATCATTACAAACAAGGAAAGATAAAAACAACCGAATAAAACGAGCATCTTAAAATGATCCTCCAATAATACGTTGATAGATGACCATTCCATCAAAACGTTCATACATTACGCAATAATTAAAAATTCATAAAACCATCTAAAATGCCTTATGATTGCCCCAAGAACTATTATAGCAGCATTTACATAAAGTGACTTGTGTTGGCAAATGCAATTACAAATACGAATTTTAGCTGTATTTCATGTACAAGCGATTGTAAAGTGCAACAGTAATATATTATGCAATAAATAAAACTTACTAAAATGCCTTATAATTGCACCAGGAACTATTATAGCAGCATTTACATAAAGTGACTTCTGTTGGCAGTTGCAGTTACAAATACAAATTTTAGCTGTGTTCCATGTGCAAGCGATAATAAAGTGCAACGTGCGCAACTATATTAAAATATACTCCCAGTCCCTTAAGTTAGCTTAACACTTTGCATCCAATTAACATTAAATTATGTTTCTTAAGTATTTTATATCGCAATACAGTTATTTACCCGTTCTACTCCTTTGAGTTTCTTCTCTGCAATAATGATAAACTTAACAAAAAGATAAGTAAGTTTAATATTCGCCCCACTCAAACAGGTAATAATTGCATGTCTCCATGTTCTAAATCCTAATTCATTAAAGATCGGTTTTAGGATGGACTTCCGAGCGTCTGCCAAAGCTGGACATAAGGTTACTGTATGAATTATTGTTTCATCACTTTGCCTACAAAGCCTGCAAATGCTCGATGACCATTGATTCTCCCATTTTGGTATGCCATCCTTAGTCGGATATCTTCCCAACCTTAAGTGCATGAATTTATTCTTAAACCTTGGTTTTAAATGATATGCTAAATAGGGTTGAGGCGTCAGCTTACCAAAGGAATTAGCAATTGTCCAGAAATTATTTATTTTCTTTAATTCTTCCTTGTCTGCTATAATCGTTAGTAGTGCGGCCATTTGATTAATTTCTTTTTTTAAAACTACTTTACTCCTCATTTCATCTTCTAAATTAGAGTAATCAAAATTACATAAGCATTCAGTTAGATACAGCTGCCAGTTTTTTTAATATTCCCCTTCTGAAATTTCAAGCCAACATATCTTTGCTAAAGATCTTCCTCCGAGCGGGCTAATGATATTAAGGACTTCAGAAATGCTGATTGACGCGCCACAATTTGGTTTTTCAATCCAAATTCCAATCTTATGTTTGCTCGACTGATATATTTAGGGATTTTAAAAACTGCTTTATAAGTTCTAATTTCTATATCGTCGAGCACTTTCGCGTCTTTGCCCCGAAAGATGAGTGAGCAATTGTCCAGAGATGGAATTAATTTTGCTCTCATCACCTTCATTAGATGATCATAATTAGGGCATAATAATTTGTCTCTTAAATTCCTGAAAGCAAATGCAAGAGAGCAGCCCCTGCCTTCAAGTTATTAAAATGTTGTCTAAATATCAGTCCATCGTCAAACGTGATCCCAAGAAATGTATACGATTTCATATTTTCAATTACCAGGCCATTGATATTCCACTCCTTAATCCTCTGTTTTCCTTTTCCCATAGTCATTATTTTTGTCTTTTTTGTATTAATTTTTAGTCCATTTTGAGTGACATAGCCATTAAAAGAGTCAATTAACCTTTTTAACCCTATTTCTGTTTGGCTCAATAAAATGGTATCATCTGCATATTGCAGGTATTTAATTTCTTGACCGTGAATAAAAGGCGAATGTGAATTACTATTTTTAAAATGAGCTGGCAAGTCGGCCATAAAAAGATTAAAAAGGCAAGGAGCCAACACACAGCCTTGTTTCAATCCCACATTTGTATCCAATCGACGGGTCATATGCTTTCCATCGCCAATTTTGGTCTGCACCCAGGTATGGGTGTATAAAAGTATAATCATCTTTAATAGAGATTCCGGAATACCCCAATTCCTTAACTTACCCCAGAGAGTATTTCGCGGCACAGAATCAAAAGCGGCTTTTAGATCAATAAAACACACATATAATCTTTGCATCCTGGTTTTGGCTCTCTCACCTAATAATGTTAATAAAATCAAATTGGTATGGGTAGATTCTCCCTTTCTAAACCCAGTTTGAAAATTAGGGATAAGATCTTCCTTTGTGGCCCAAGCCTCTAGCTCTTCTAACAGGCAACTGGCAAACAATTTTGCCTCTAAATCAGTAAGCGTAATTAAACGATAATTAGCCAGATTATCCTGTGGGCCACTCTTATATATAGGTTGAATAACACTCCCATGCCAAGATAGCGTAATAAGACCTGTTTTAAGAACTTCATTAAACAGAAGCATTAGCAACTCCGGCCAGTTACTTATATCAGCTTTAAATATTGCATTCGGGATACCATTTGGACCTGGTGCTCCGTTGGATCTAATCTTATTTATCGCTTTTTTTACTTTATCATGCGACCAGGGCCCCAAATACACTCTACATTGAGAAGGGGGAATACAACCCTCACTCCCTCTATCTATTACTTTATGCATATCAATTGGACTTTTATTGAAACATTTATCATTATTTAGACATTGAGTATCTATTTTTTCTTGAAGAAGCTCACCCAACTCACTTCATCAACATTAGCACTATTGCTTCTAATATTACCGTTCTCGATGTCATTAATAATGCTCCAGAATAACCGTAAATCTTTGGATTTACAAGCATGATGGACTTTTGCCCATGTTGTTTCATAAAATGCTTGCTTAGCCTATTTTTATTCCGGTGCAGTGATCTTATTTCTTTATTATGCTTTCTTTTTTGATATAATAAGTGGGAAGAATACCATCCTGGTTTCTTAGGATTTAGCAATATGCCATTGGAGGGCTCATTTCTAGCAAATTTAGCTTTCAGTTCGTCACACAAATGTGCCCATAGGTCAACCATAGATTTACCTTTATCTTAAGCAACATGGACATCCTTGATTAAACAGTCAAGCACTCTCAAAATGTTATCCTCAGTTTTATTATTCCATGTTAACCTTTTAAGATTAAAGGATGTTGGAGCTTTTACCAGACTCTTAGTTTCTGGTAAATGGTCTAAATCAATATCAAAATGGATCACTTGTGGATTGTGATCACTTTCAATCCTTGGGGCAATCTCATAGCTTTTTACTAACTTATATAATTTCTCAGACACTATAGTATAGTCTATTACAGAGGAGCTATCTGCTTAGGTAAAAGTCGGGGTATTATCAAGGTCATGCATAATCTTTAAGTTGTATTTTTTAAATTCACAGTCTGTCCATTGAGCTAACCATTTTAAGTCAAATGCCTGCTTTTTAGATGCAACAAAGTGCATATTAAAATCACCTGAAATAATAAATACTGAATCCAAGTGCTCATAATATAAATTTTTTACCATCCCCCATAGCTGAGTAATTTGGGTGGATCTAACCTTCTTTTTGCAACTTAAATAAACATTTATTAGAATAATCGAGTGACTTGCTATTAGTTTCACACACTGTAGCCATTTTACATGAAGGTCAATTTCAAAGTGAGAGGCTTTTAGTTTTGATGATATATACATAGAAAGACCACCACATGGGCGACCTGAGTTGGCTTCACGTGTTGCGACATTACAGTATTCAACATAACCTATAAAAGGTTCTTTTGACGTAGTCCAAGTTTCCTGAAACATTAATATACCAAAAGCCTTCAAAAAATCAATTACATATTGGTCTTCGATTAATGATTTTAAGCCATTGGTGTTCCAGGAACAGAGAGTCAATGGATTTGATAGACATCAATCCTTCGTTTCAAAATTAGGTTTTGTTAAAATTCCTGGAAGCCAACTCCAATCATCTACTAACTCTGGGACTTTCTTCAACTCATCACAAGTTCGCAGACCGGATTGGCTGCTCCTTATCTTGATGCCATATGCTAAGTTCAATTCCTTAGATGCGCCTGACGCATTTTTTAAAACTCTAACCTGTTCTACTATGGCTCTTCTTTTGTCATCAGTTTTTTTAGTAGCCATAGCTGATTTTTTATCATCCCCGTTTGGTTCATTTGGAATTAGCAACATCGGGTAGCAAGATGCTTGAGCTCGCCAAACTTTAATGCCCCATTTCTCAAATACGCTACAGTTCGCCATTATTTTATCGACAATTTCCATATTTAACCAAGTTGTAACTGTTATTTCCATGTCGCAATTTTCACTTTCTTTCTTAAACTCCACAGCTTCCAGATCCTTCGGTACCACATCTTTAAGATCCTATAAAAGCATGTAATAATTTCAGGATTTTACCACGGTTTAAAATGTCATGTGGGCCTCTAGAAGTGTATTGGGGACTGAAGGCTACAAATTTAAATGTTTAATGTTATCTTTCACAATTATAACTGGCGGGCATGAATTATCCTTAACGGGCACAGGAACCCTTTCTGTCAGCAGATTAACCTCTTTAACTTACTTTATTGATCGCTCTTGTGTCCCACAGAGGACCACTTGATCGGCTCTATTAACACCTTGCTGATGAATGTAATTCACTAAATTCTGATTAACAATATTATTTTGTGCACCTTGGTCGACCACTACTTCATTACTTGGTTTCCGGCTTAATTCAGACCCCAATTCATTGCTCATACTACCCACTTGACCATTAGAGTCCACTAATTTCTCAATGTGACTAGATTGCGCACTCTTGACTTCCACACTTATCGATTGGTCAGATGCTTTTTCTTTTATTATTATTGGAACTTCGCCTATGAGGCCAGAACTAAATTTGGGATCTACGTCCCCTAGTTTTTCAATGCCACACTCCGTTATTTGGTTTACCTTTACCTTAAATCCCGATTTCTTATTGGGCCCAAAAATCGGGAAATATGATTTCATTTCAGATTCCTTTACTTTCAAAAATTTAGGATCATCACTCACTTTCTTACTAATAGATTTTAATTCATGTGCTTTCTTATTGTGAGCTTTCTTTAACCTTTTCCTAGCCCTTTTCGAAAGGTTTGTTGATTGTAATGGGCCGCCTGAATCTTGGCGTTGTTTTGAGCATGACGATTTTATACTACTTGAATCATCGATTGACCTTGAAAAATCACTAGTCACACCTTCCATTACCAAGCTATCATTAATTATGACACCTTCGATTTTCGGATGAGGGATCTCGGTTACTTGTGTGTTGCTATCATCCTTTACATGTGGCAATTTATCAGCGTCAATTAATCTGCTTAAATTATTTGATGGTTCAACAATTTCATTACTTACTTGCACATTTCTATCCGACAGCAGTTTAACTTCTTGCACCATGGAACTTACTATTGAGGGCAAATCAGAGATCTTATCAATCAACTGTGCACAGGTACAGGTTATAAATGGACTATCCTTATCTGCTTGCACCTTCATAATCAAGTTAGTCAGATGTAAGAGTTTGGTATCAATACCCGCCACATGGGATGCTAGTGTGTTTAAAATATCCACCTGAACATCCAATTTGTCTGAGTGGAAATTAAGCGCATTAGTAATTGAGCCCATGGTGTGTAAAAGGCAATCCATAAACCCTGCTCCGTGCTAAACTCACTCCTTTTTAAGTCACCTGGAGATGTCTGAGGGTCAACCTCTGCTTTAGATAATGACAATATATTCACTGATTTAGACTGCCCTATAAGGTCTAAGCTACGTTGTTTATGTGTATTAGTAATCTTATCAGAACTGCCATCACCTTGATCGAATGATGATATATTGATATTAAGCTATTTTCCATTATTATACTTGACTGGTCCGGGTTAAAAAAACTAACATTATCACCTTTAACTGAACAACTAATTGGGCTAGGTAGTATGTCCTCTGTAGCTACAATTGGTTCGGCCTTGAGAGCTAACTTTCCTACTTCGGTACGAACTTCAGCTCCTAGGTCATGCAAATTATCATGTTTATTTTCTTTCCTAGACATACAAGGAGACAAATCACACACTCTAGACCCTCCTTTATAGTCCAACCCTTGACTGGTAATTTCAAGATCATCGACCAGCCGAGTCGCCACCTGAGCTACAGGGTCACAGACATGAATTTGCGCTTGAGCCTGTAAAAGACCTGCTATAATTAAAGGATGGGATGGGGGTGCGGGGACAGGTGCCAATACTTTATCTGTTACAGCTTCTTCGCCTATTGCCCTCCTGACCTGATTAACCACTGCAGCATCCAATTTTTCAGGCAACATAGGTTGGGTCAGATCACTAACTGAACTACTTATTTTCTCTTTTTTACACAGCGGGGAAGGCAAGGGAGAGGACAATGAACATTCACTAACCCCCCCCACTAGGATCTTCCTTTTCGGAGGACTTCCTTTTATGATTATCTTTGTGATTATCTTTATCACACTGAGTTTGATGGTACTTAAAGGAGTAGCTCTTTATAGATGACTGTGCCACACATGAAGACCTCATATGACAAGAGTCTTTACTAAGAAAGACGGTAGAGGCTTTTTCCTCGGGTGGGGTGCACAGATACTCCTCTGAACAGGCACTTCTTTTATTAATTAGCATGTTTCCCTCCTGTTCTCCATTATCCTTATCCCTGCTCAGTCGGGTTCATACTTCCGTAGGAGCTTCTGTTATCTCTGTTATCTCCTCTATCTTTTGAGTTTGCTTAGAGTTTTGTATAGAGTTTTGTGGACCCCCACGCTGGCGACCGGACCTCATCATCGTTAGACACACAAAGTCCACTTCGCACAGAAGACCTCCTCCTTCACTCTCTTGAGATAGTGTGCTCAAGATCTTGAATACGTGCAGGTTTGACAAATTCACCACCAATTGCAGGGAGGGCGAGACGGCTTCCAAGTATTCAATCCCACAGAGTGCACCACTATCACTCCCACTCCACGGAAGTTTCCTCAATGATCCTTACTGGTCGGGCGACGGGGGTCAGAGTACCTCTTAGAGCCCACACACCGCCACTCCCGGCACCTGGGCGATTCGGCAGCATGCCGACCCCCGTCTGGCACCCGGGACTACACGGTAACCTACTCCGGAAGTTCCTGTTATCAGATCCTAATCCCGCTGCAGCAGGAGATATGGCAGGGGGTATGGAGGCGCAGCCTCACCGCAACCTCAACCCCCACAGCAGCTGCTGAAGGCTGGAACCGGTAGCCGGTAACCAGTAGCCGGTAGCTTGTTCCCTTTTTCTTGCTTGTCCCTGCTTGTTCCTGCTCACTTCTAGAGCAACCTCCGCAATAGCAGCCACCCACCGGTATCAGCGTTCTAGTGACCCTGACGCTGATGTTTCATGCAGGAAGCAGCTGGCAGCTCTCTGGCACACTCTAGTGATGATCTATGAAAAATTACACTAGTCGGAGGGAGGAAAGCAAGCACTCTCCTCCTAACGTCTTTGTGTGCCACACTGCAACTGCTACCTTAATGCAGCTCCCCACGGCTCACCGACAGGAATTCCCCCTGACAGCAGTTATGTCCCCTGTTCGAAATTCACCGCAGCTCTCTGCTCTCTGCTCTTGTATGCTCGTATGCTCCCGCTGACTCACAGAAGGACACAGCCCTAATCGCTGCTGCTGCTGTGGTTGTGCCCACGATTACAGCCCGGCACCTGCCAGCCTGCCGACTCGTCTGTAGCCTGTAGCCAGTGGCTCGTAGCGCCCTTGCTGCGCTCGTAGCTCGCAGCTCGCAGCTTCTCTCACCCGGCACCATACGCGTCTCTTGTGGCTCTTACGGCTCGTCGCGGCTTCAACAGTTTTCCGTGGTCTCAGCGGCTCAGCCGTTCACAGGAGCTCACAGCGCGGCAACAGCGGCAACAGTATGTAACTCCTCCTCCTTTCCTTTTCCACACCTGCTATGCTAGTAGTGGATCCCACTTGCCTGCCCTGGTCACACTAATAACCGGTGCATTTGATACTGTGAAGACTACAAAAACGACGGCGTGCGGCGCTTTTGAGGCAGAAAGCAACCTTCGCATGTTGTTTAATAATTTACTACAAATTAAAATGCTCCGATTTGAAGCAGTTCCCGTTTTCAAATGAGCTGTGAAAGCGCGACGTGATATCCAGCAAAGATAATGATGATTTCGTGCCGAAGAACTTGGGCCGGTGTTTTAATCTTGAAGCTATCACCCGATACTTTATTAGATTCAAGGAGAGACGGACACCGTCAGGAAACAAAGGCAAGGGGATGGTAACTAAAAGCTCTGCTAACACTGTGTGGAATCCATGAAACCGTCCGGGGTGGTGCCCTGCGCACAATGCAGAAGACGTCAACACAAATCACTGGGTGTGGCACGCATACACACTACTAATACAGGCACACCGAGTGCCTTGAATGGAAATCACGTTCGGTAATGGGCTTCCACGAGTGAACAGTGACAGGAAAGTCCACGTTTTTGGAGCCTTAATTTGAAATAGTTCGTAACATCCCTAATCTACGGCCCCCAAACGCATACAGAGGGGGTGCGCGCGCGTGTGTCATTAAAAAAACAAGCATTGGCAGTGCGACCCGGTCGGGAGTTGTGTGCGCGCGGGCGCGCGCGACCGGAAAAAGTGCTGTGCACGTCGTGCGCGCATGTGCGGGTGATAGTAAACTGGTCGCCGGGAAATTAGCACTTCCCAAGCAGCCTCTAAAATGTTGCATGCGCTGGATCAGGCCGAGACCTAAAAACAGACGGTCATGAAGTTTTATTTTGCATTTCAGAAGTCTGACAATTGACAAAGTGACATACAATCTGGGCCTCTGAAATTATGCATTCCTGAGGCTGAAGCATTTTCTGCATGATAATGGATTTTTCCGATTTGCTAGATAATACACCATCTGCTGCCTAATTTGAAGACTTAATCAACAATACATTTTATTTCTAGGTCCAACGGATCAAAGTTATTAAATAAAGAATTCTACATGTAATTCTGAACAGTGGCAGATCCTTTGCAAACTTTACGTGGTCGCTTGCATTGTGGGACTTGTGCATATATGGACTGAAAACTTAGCAATGAAAAATGCTGTTGGTGTAAGCCACTTGTCCGCTGTGTTTTAAAATGTTAAAACCTCATGTAGCCCATTAAAGAAATTGTTTGTTTTACACATAAAATCAAAAGTAAACTCTTTCATTCACATCATGCATTCAAACAAGAATTTGCCATATAAATAGTTTTTTCTTTAGTGTAGTGGTAAATTTAATACTGAGCATCAAATCACAACAAAGGTACCACATGAGCAGCAGCAGTGCATCCTGCCCTAACGCACAGAGCTATAAGAGACTGGTTGCAGAAGATAGCTCAAAATATAGCAAAAAATACAAGATTTGCATTTTGAATAATTTCATGTACTTTTGCTGACATTTCATGTACCTAAGCAAATTTCACACACCATTAGGTATTACCATACATTCATGTAATCACCTACTCCATGTGCAATGCTTCATCAATGGGTTCCACATCTAGCATTGGAAAGCAACAGAGACGACTACTACTGTTCACTGATTGTACAGTCTCCTTGTTATGTGTTACACTAGTTTGAATGAGGTTGTAGTCATCAAATCAACATTTATGTCCTTCTTTTCTTAAACTCAGACCTATGTTAAAATTGTGTGTGAGGGAGCTAAAATTTTTTACTGATGTCTCCTTATTTCAGAATTCAAAACAGGAGGTGCAAGCAAGGGAAGCTACTTTTAGTTTGTTACCATGTTTCAATGTTCAAATATTGCCTTCTTCAGAACTACAGGTCTTGGTATTGCACATCAAATATTGTGAAACAGTCCCTGATCGGTAGGGTATGCTCTGCAAGTATATTAGATATATACTTTTTTTTTTTTATTTAAATGATGTGGCAAAAGCATTGGAAACAATCTTTCTTCATAGGACTGGAAAATCTTGGACAGAAGCAATGTAAGCTTACATCCATCAGAGGACAGGTGCAGCTAGAGCAGCAGTGCAAACTTCCCCCATCAGAAGATACCTACAAATTAGGTATGAACAGTGTATTCTTTGCTTCCTGATAGATCATGTTTAGCATGGTAGTAGTTAAAGCAAGCTTCGTTCTCTTTCAGAAAGCAGTTAGTCTACAGGGCAAACTAGTACAATCTTTAATCGCTCACAGAACAAGCAAGTGTGCTTTTCCCCCCATAATCTACAGTGATGAACTAGAGGGTGGCATGGGTGAGCCAGAGAGTGGTATGGGTTAGCCAGAGGGTGGCAGTGGTGAAACAGAGGGTGGCAGTGGTGAAACAGAGGGTGCTGTGATGAACCAGACGTAGAAACAACATGTTCGCGACCGTTGCTACCCGACAAGTAAGTTCGCGTTTGCGAACTGGTAAAAAACCCTTGCGAAATGGCAGAAACATTTGCGAACACAAAAAAAAAGGAATCTGCTAAATTCGCGAGAGTTCAAGGATTTTGCGGATTGCGAATCCGTAAATACGCAATTTCGCGGATTGCCAATTCGCAAAATCCGCCCATGCTTACCGTCAGTGGCCAGACGAGGACAGGTACAGCTAGAGCAGCAGTGCAAGCTTCCCCCCTCAGAAGATACCTACAAATCAGGTAGGAGCAGTGTATTCTTTGCTTCCAGATAGATCAGGTTCAGCATGGCAGTAGTTAAAGCAAGCTTCTTTCTCTTTCAGAAAGCTGTTAGTCTGCAGGGCAAACTAGTACAATCTTTAACCGCTCACAGAACACACACAGTTAAAGCATTAGTGACATGCAAGTTATAAGAGGGTCACTGGAGCAGGTTCTTAGCTCACTGAGAGGGATGTGTAGGAGGAAGAGGGGACCCGCTTTCAGCTGCCACCTTGCACGCTCTACCCCTGCAGGACTGGAGGGGGGCACTACAAGCACCAGGATCGCTTGCGGCGCGCAGCCGCCTGCATCACCGCAAAGCGCCAGGAGGTGCCTTAAAACCGGCTGTGGGCTCCAGCAGCTTGGGACCTGCTGCCAGCTTGCTCTCTCTGCCCCTGCAGGAACGGAAGGGGCACTACAAGTACAAGGATCCCTTGTAGCACACAGTTGCCTGCATCACTGCAAAGTGACATGAGGCGCCTTAAAACCCGCCGTGGGCTCCCACCGAGTGGGACGTGCTGGCATGCCTGAGCCGCGCCTGAGCAAAGCCCGGGCCAAGGGCGGGCCTGCCTGTGCCCGTCAGAGGCTGGGCTAGGCCCACCCACTTGGTTCAAGTTTCTGCTGATTGAAGCAGACAACTATAGTCGACAAATGGACACCTGCGGTGCAACACGAAGCCCCGGTGTGGTGTAAGTCTGCCTTGTGTTTATTTTCCTACTTTGAACTTTGATCTGGGGAGAAGAAAAGTGGGGGGCACAAAGCCAACAACTGAGCCGCTCAGTACTCCCAAGTGCACCACCATCAACAGCTATTTGGCCCGTGCTGTTGGGGTACTATCTAAAACAAATGGACATAGCGGAGACACCCTTGTCCATTACTGCATTAGGCTATAATGTGGGGATTGGAGCCAGTGGGAGTGCCCAAAGCCCAACATCCGCAAATGAATTGCTGGGCCTAGGTAATGACCAAATTGACCAGTATACAGGAGGCACAAGCGTATCTATCTGCCAGATTCCTACACCGATTGAACTAGAGCAGGGACTTAGGCATACCATCCCGGATTTAACAACACCAAGAGCTGTTAAAGCCCTGAATAGGGTGCACCAACCAGCAGCAAAATGGAAGAGAAAGTCCCCTGTTTTTCTAGAACTCCAAATTAACTTTTTCTAACAAGAGGGGCGGATCACAAACATAAATCTATGGACTCTCAAATTTGGACACCATTTTGGGACAAATTAAAATCTGTTATTAGTAGCCTAGTAAACCCACTTCAGAAAGACTATGTAGGGTGGAGGAAGAACTGAAAAAAATCGCTATGAGGAGCCAAAAGCAACAGACTGAGAGCCTCCGACCAATAGGTACTAGTCCGAACATGGTCATAGGTGGTCAGCACCCAAACTCTGAGGGCCCATCTTGCCCCAGGATAGATGTGATGTCAAGCAGAAACATATCAGAGCCTAATAGTAAACTTTCTAGGACAGACATTAGGAGACAACATAAAGGAGGTCCAAATCAACACCCCCCTAGTACCGAAAAGGGTATGTCCCCACAAGACCTAGTTACCATCAATTTGCCACCCGCTAGTTGCCCTTATGTGGCTGTTCTAGTCAACGTCCGCCCTCTGATACCAGGGGTTAGGGAAACCACAGAATGTCTGACGAATAAGGTAGTTCATTGGCTTAGCAACATACATTTTTTTTCCTCAGGTAGAGCACATGAAATCTTGCTCACAAGGAGAGTAGGGTGGATTGGACCTCTCTGAAAAAAAATCTTGGGGGGCGACTGCGTTATAATTAATTTTAAGAGCCCTAGATCTGCCGGTTGTATCCTCAAAAAGACAGAGTTATCACCGTTGGGGATATCAGACGTGAGCATATTCCCATTGGGTTTTTTCTACAGACACCTGAGGGGCTTAGATCAATGCCACTGTGGTGTATCGAGCTTTCCAATTGAGAGGGCTACCCAAAGCTTGTACCCGCCCGTGGCCCGAATTTGCAATGCCCAACAGATATAAAGTGCTGAGTAGACTAAATGACAATGGATGACTTTGCACTGAATCAAGCCGTGTTCGGGACTCCAGGGATCACCGTGTGGGTTTGACAAAAGCAATTCCATAGCCTACCAGATAAATCAGCAATCCCCGAAAATCTGTATACTTTCCCTGCTGGTACCTTGCATCTATGGGTTTGTCGTATCCAATAGCGATAAGACTATCAGTGATGATAACCTTAGTACCCCGGAAAGTGTATCAACCACTTACCTGGCAGAACTTCCCCATATAGAAGGGTTTTAGTTTGCAACCTGGAACGTGAATGGCCTAGCAAACAAGGCTACAAATACTGATTGGGTTATCTCCATTTCTAGCTATGACATTAGATGTCAACAAGAAACCTTGTGTGTTAGTCCGATACACGTGGAAGGATATTCCTCACATTTCCTAGCAGCTATAAGATCACAAGCCTTATGAGCAAAAAGGGGACTACAAACACTTATTTCCAATAAAATCGTCATCAATTTCAAAAAGGTTGCATCCGTGGGCCCCCGCGCACAAATGTTGTGGCTAAGTAAAAAAGGGGGGGTAAGACCTAATAATTGTACATTTCTAAAACAATATTTTTGATTCTTCACAAGTTAATGTGGTAGCAGCTCTTGATCATGGCCTAGAAACTTTTTTATCCCCAATTAATACAGAGTTCGTTCTATTGTGGGCAGGAGATTTTAAATTACAGGCATGCAGAGTACCCAACAACAAGGCATGTGGCCACATATAAGAGGATGGGGAGGGAATCGATCACTTTTGTCATAATGACTATGGAGAAGCACTAAATCAGATGATCGCTAAATATGATTTTCAACTTCTTAGGGAGGGCTGTGGTCCTAATGGGGATTGAGCCCCAACTTTTATAGGGAGAAATCTAAACTCCATTATAGACCATTTATTAGTGTCTGGCCCTGACATTTGCATGTGTGGCAACCTTAGTGTTGTACCCTCATTTTTCAGTGATCATAATCTGTTAAAACTAACTTTCTTCTTTTGGGGCAAAAGGAATGATGGATTTGATTTAGCAAATCACATTAATCCGGTTAGGACAAATGGCGTTAGAATTAAATGGGCGGGTGTTGTCCCATGCTTGATTATGAGGAAAATAGTAGTTTATAATCATAGGGAAATAACATATTGTCTTCAGGATGAAATCATCCCACTGTTAGTGACCGAGAATTTCTGTACCATCACAAATTCCATTAAATCACTCCTAACAAAGAACCCTGGTCCTTTATGCAAAAAAAAAGGGGTGGTTCTACGGTGCTTGCACGAAAGCCCTACAAGTCTTAAAGCATGCCCTGTCTAAATCACTACAAGACTTATTAACCATCCGAACCCTACAGCGTGGAACAGCTCACTGACTATACCACCACGGCGGAGCTGGAGATCAAATACTTCACTGCCCATCGCTATGGGGAGGGGGTAAAGACCCGGCAGGGCACTGGCGACTCAAATTCAACAGCCCGCTTTTCTAATTACATATTAGATTGTGGTGGATGGCGCTGGGGTGCATCACAGAGACAGTCTAGAGATTTTGCACACATGCCCTGAATTCTACACAGACCTCTACAGTACTCGTCTTACTGCCCCCCCAGATCTCACTCACTATCTTGAGGATGTTGCACTGGGCTGGCTGGGGGATCACCAGAGGGAATTCTTGCCAGCCCCCTTTGAGGATGATGAGCTCTGAGAAGCTATTATGCAGATGAAATCAGCGAAAGTGCCGGGCTCCGAAGGGCTCCCCGTAGATTTTTACAAAACATATATTGACCAATTACTTCCAGTGCTGAAAGAGGTCTACCTGGAGGCCCAGGAGGTTCAGATTATTCCTGCATCGATGAGAGAGGCACTCATTACCTCACTCCTGAAACCCGGCAAACCTGCGGACCGATGCGACTCCTATCGGCCCCTCTCCCTCATCAATACTGACTTGAAAATTCTTGCCAAGTTATTGGCTAACCGCCTCAGTCTCCTGATGGAGAAACTGGTCTTGCCGGACCAAGCCGGGTTGATCCCTGGTAGGGCGGCTTCCCACAATCTCCGGACCTTTTTTTCTATTCTACAAAATGTTGACCCACAATTGGCACTAGTGGTGGTCTTCCTGGACGCCACAAAGGCCTTTGACTCGGTAGAATGGGACTACCTATTTACTATTCTTCAATGCATGGGGCTTCCCATCGTTTTTGTAGCTTGGATTTCCCTCCTTTATACTTCCCCAAAGGCGAAAGTCCTGACTTAGAGGAGGGTGCTAATAATTATTTGTTATATGTAAACTATGCCCAGCACTGTTTTGTGCTACTAAGATTAAGATGTGGCTTTGTTCATCACCTTGTAGCATTTCCAAAAATGAGGACTTATCCATCTGATGAAGTACCATGTCCGTGCTATTAAAAAAAGTAAACAGAGCACATTGCACTTTATGTTGTTTTGTAACTTTTAACAGAATTTTTGATGTTTTTATCTTAAACCATTGTAAGGCACCCATAACATTAGGTCACATGAAGTAGCAATAACATTTCTGGTGACACTAGGTGACCCCTTGATATGTTACAACATTGCCCTTGAAATCAATCAATGTGAGGAAAAGTATCCAAACAGGGTAGAAAAGAATTTAATTGATATTTATAATTCTGTAGTTGATTTTCCTTTAAGCAATAATAATGCCATGTCTAATGTGAAGCCTATTAACATGAGAATGTGTCTTGACATAATATAAGAAATGAAATTATTTTAATTATTGTTATTGTATCTACTTTTTTTAAACTGTTTTTTAAATCTAATATGATTGTACTTTTATGGCTACCTCTTTTGATAGTCGAATAAATATTTAAACTAAACTGAACAGAGTGAGTGAATATGAGGGTTCTTACACCATTCTCACTCAGGTGTTTTCCCACATCAGCATCCCGAAGGGCCTGCTGCAGTCGTTCGGAGACCAGCTGTAACTCCTGATGTGATAATGTTAAACCTTGCTGCTGTAACTTCATTTTTAGGCCTGGGAGTAAAATTCCACTCTGCTTGCGTGATTTGTGGAGTTTTTCCCACTTTGCGTAGAGCGCGGAGTTCCAAAAAACTCCATGAAGTGGTGCAGAGTTTTTCCTCTCTTGGGACTCGCCAAGGTTAAATTGCAGAGCGGGGAAAATCGTACACTTGACCGCCTCCCAGCGAGATTTCTCAACGTGGGGGTCGCAGCAGATCGCTATTCCTTACGTTGAGAAATCTGCCTCTCTCGTTGAGGAAGCTGCTGCTCAAGTAGAACGTCTACTCGAGCGGCAGAAAGATCCTGCGCCCTCTTGCGCTGCGCATAGTGCTATTTGCACTGATTTTACAGTGCATGACAGACTCTTGGAGCAGCACGACTTACCTCAGTCTACAGTATTTTTTGGCACGCCACAAACTCGGCCCAGGCACTCTTTAGATACAACTTCTGTCTTTTGATACACATTTGTCAAAGGCTGAGACTATGCTATATTGGGGAAAACCTTCCCTACTTTAGGTGTGAAAGGGGCTGGAGGGAGCGACTTACCTAGTATGGCCCACTAGAGGCAACAAGTGCAAAAACAAAGAAAACACACCTCTCTGTAGCTCTTTTGTTCTCCCACCATTGCCTCTTCTGTCTTTTTATTCCCAATTTCTCTATTAGATATTCTTTTGATTCTCCTTCATTTGTTTCGTCATCCTTGTCGCTTCCCCTCAGTGCCCACACACTCTTTATTCACACCTGTCCCTCCCTCACCCTTTTCTATCCAGATTTAATCCATTACACATACATCTGCAACATTCTGCTAATTTTTCCCACTCTCTTGGCCACTCTCTTTCATACGTACACCATTCTCTCTCGTACTCATCTCCACTATTTCTGTCTCAGTAGTCTTCATCATGTAAGGCCAGCACAAGGATTTGTGCCTTCTCTTGTTTAAGGTTCATTTTTTATACCCCGATTCTAGTAATTGTACACATTAGCTGCTTGTACTATAAACATTGTACCTCCTGCTATTGGCAGACTAGGCATCTACCTAATATTCTCACCCCCAAAAGTGGTCCCTGCTCTTCCCTGTCCTGGCACAGTGTGTCCTGGCTTAAATCGGCGCAGCAATGATTTCGAGATGAACCATAGATATGTAGCTACGAAATGGGAACAAAATGAAAAAGAAATGCCACCCCCCCCTCCCCCCCACACGTATTCAGAATTAGCTGCTAGCCAGGATATCACTGTTATTTGAAGTAGGCCAAACAGTGCCTAAATAACTATGCTATAGATAGGCATACAGATGTCCGACTCTTCAAAATAGTTTTGAATGCACGTGCGCTAGGCGTCCTGCAGTCTCAGCCTCGTTGCGGATTCTATTCAAAATCTTGAGGGCCCCCAGTGGTATAATGTATATCGTACATTGTGTAGGAAATGTATTTGTGACATTAGGCCTTTACAGACCGCTAAAGTTGACTGTTGCGAGACTTAAAAAGTCTGTTTCACTGTGTCAGATATCCAGATTGCCAGTGGCTTGTGACCCCCTTTTTGTGTAGTTCAGAAGATTTTTACAGAGGTACCCACCTTTGTAGAGCACGTCCAATGAACAGATGTACCAATCTTTAGAGTGAAAAGAGGTCGTTGTCTCTGAAGACTCCTAATTGGTTCTTTAATTTTAGCTCTGATTAAATGTTCCAGAAAAAAATTCATGTTGGTGTGAGTGAATATATTAAAAAAAAATCTGCTTTCGTTATAACTTACAGAGCTGTATCCTCATGGTAAAAGTTGTTAATTTATTTTCTTTCAGTTTAAAAAATACGATCAGAAAACTGAGAAAGTGAGAAACCGGATATTTGAAATCATAAATAATGTCAATTTGGTAAGTATAATGTTGTATAATAAGAAACAAAATGTAGTTGAAGATCATCAGGTTAAACAGAGTGGGTTTATTAAAACCTCATCCATGAACAGCCACAAGTAACTGACAAATGCAGAATTCTAGAAGCAAGTACATTCTGAGAATTAAGAACGAAGGGGAGGTATGACATGTCTTAAAGGGAAAGGAAGAAAAGAAATACAGGGAAAAAGAGAGAACATCACACATCTCCCTTTCTTTATAAATAAGAGAGAGAAAACAAGTTAAACAACGTAAACATAAGGAAAGCGAGCTAAACATAATCCTTTAAGTAGCTCGGGGCCCTACGAATTCTTTGACATCTTTTAAAAACAGACGATGACCTGTCAAATGAAAAGTTGGAAGGAAGATAAGAATTATTGCACAAACCATTATCATTATGAGATGAGTCATGAGACAAATTAGGATTAACAACCACAACACGACTCTTATTCCAGATTCTTCCATCTTCAGTCTTAACAGCATTCCTGAAAATCTTGATAACAGCTCTAACATCAGTATATTTAGACCACGGTTTTCGTCCAACTGGGGTCTTTATTTTTACAAGATCACCCACTTTGACATCCTGAAAGTTTACACTTTTCTTTTTGTCAAAGTACGTTTTACGTGCAATCTGCTTGAGTAGCTCTCTTGCCCTCCAATCACCCAAGTCATTATCCACCAGCCCTTTATTTAAACACATCCACCCAGGACATAACAAAGTATTGGGAATCCTCCCTTTGAACAGTTCAAACGGTGACCTCCCAGTAGAGGAATGAGGGACAAAACGATAGGTATTTATTCTGTCCTGGAGAGTGGTTTTCCAATTTAAACCTGAAGCGCGAGCAAGTTGAATTGACTCCTTCAGCGTCTTATTGACCCTCTCTACGGCACCATTAGTCTCAGGGTGGTATAGTGAACACTTCTTATGAGTAACCCCACATTTTTTTAGAAAATCAACAAAAACAGAGGAACAGAACTGAGGGCCATTGTCAGACAGCAAACTATTTGGAAAACCTTCCTTATAGAACAGGGGCTCCAAAAACTTAATGATGGAATCAGAGGTAATTTCTCTGACAGCAGAAACCTCAATCCACCTTGAGTAGAGGTCAATTAATACAATGAGGTAAGGAGTATCGGAAACACCAGATAAAGGACCTAAAATGTCAATGGCAACCTCATCCCATGGATGACCAGGTAAAGCCCTCACAACCATAGGCATCTGTTTAGTTTTTAAAATCTTATCACTAGAGCAACACTCAGGACATTCTCTGACCAATCTTTCAATTTCAAGATCCATACCTGGCCACCAAAATTGCATTCGCAGAAACTCTTTGGTTTTCACAATCCCCAAATGACCACAATGGGCATGAGTCAACAACTTTCCTCCTAGAGAGGAGGGAGGAACAAGTTTAGTACCTCGAGTCAACAGACCATTATTTACAGAGAGTTCATCAGAAACCAAAGACCAAGGTTTAGACAGACGAGATTTGCTCATTAAAGAAAGAATAACATTAGATATTTCTTCATCTTTGCCCAACTCCAACCTCCATTCAGTTTCATCAATTGCACCATCAGTAATTTCACACACATTAGTACACTCATCAGGTTCACATAAATCATCCAGATCAGTATTCTCACTGTTAACCAATCTAGATAAACAATCAGCTGACCTGTTAGCTATCCCAGGAATATACTGTACTTCAAACTCAAATTCCTGCAGGGAAACAATCCATTTCCTAATTCTTGAGGAAATAGCATCAAGACCTTTCTTCGAAAAGACCTCCCTCAAAGGCTTATGATCAGACAACACACACACCTTCGTTCCCCAAATGAGATTCTTGAACTTTCTCAAAGCCCAGTAAATAGCAAGTGATTCTTTCTCTATTACAGAGTAATTAAACTCTGATCCTTTTAGACAACGAGAAGAACAACAAATTAGACAATCCTTTCCATTTCTCTTCTGAATCAAAACAGCACCCAGCCCTTTATCACTAGCGTCAGTAAACATAATAGTGGGCAATCCAGGAACAAACGCATGAAGAGAAGGAGCTTTATTCAACTCCTTCTTGATACACTCAAATTCAGCCTTACATTCACAAGACCAGTCAAACACAACATTTTTTGCAGTTAATTTCCTTAAATTATGGGTTTTGTTTGCGAAATTAGGGATGAATTTACCATAAAATTCCACCATACCCAAGAATGAGAGAAGTTCATCTTTACAAGTTGGATCTTTAACTTTGTCAATAGATTCCACAAGTTCTTTCTTTGGAAAGACACCATCACCAGTGATACAATGACCTAAATAGTTAACTTCCTGAACTCTAAATTTGCATTTAGATCTTTTTAAGGTCATACCAGCACCATCTAACCGTTTTAACACATCAGCCACACGACAATCATGCTCAAGAACATTGCTTCCATAAATTAACAAATTATCCTGATAGCACTTAACACCTGACAAACCTCTTAAGATCTTTGACATGATTCTTTGAAAGACAGAGGCCGCCGAGACGAGACCAAAAGGCATTCTCTTAAATTTAAACGTACCCATAGGTGTAATGAAGGCCGTCAGGTCTTGAGAATAGCTATCTAGCTCTACCTGATGGTACGCGGAAGCTAAATCGAGAGTGGTAAAATACTTTGCACCCTCCAAGGTGCTGACTATCTCATCTATATTAGGAAGGGGAAACCTATCAACAACAACTTCCTTATTTAGAGCTCTTAGGTCAATGCAAAGACGAATCTCACCAGTGGGTTTCTTTGCAATAACCACAGGAGCAAGCCACTCAGTTGCCTCCACGGGTTCGATAATATTATTTTTCACAAGCTTATCGAGTTCTTCCTGAACCTTCGCTTGTTCTACAAGGGGAATCCTCCTTACTTTAGCCACAACAGGAAGAGCATTAACTTTTAATTTAATATGATGTTTGTAACCACGCAAACACCCTAATACTTCTTTAAATACATTTGGAAATTGTTCTGCTAAAGACAAAGACAAACCATCATCACTCATGTTGTTACGTACAGAGTCAGATACTTCATGAATTTGAACTTGGGGAGTGGCATTGGGATCAAGCGTTACTCCCAAATAACGTTGGTGTAACCATCCTAATAGCGCATCACCTTTCTTTGACACGTAGACTTTACCAACAGTGATCCTTGAACCAAGTTCTATCTCAGCCATGAAATAACCCAGCATCACAACAGGTTTTTCACTATACCCCAATGGAAAAATATCACATTTGAACAGTTTTACTTTTCCTTTAAATAGTTCGTTATACAATTTTTCATCAATTATAGTTATTTTTGAGCAGGAATCAAATTTTAAATTTATCATTGAGCCTTCTACCTTAACCAAATGAGAAGGATGATCTGATTTGTCACCATTTACCTCAAAACAAATAGATCTTACATGAGGTTGAGACCATCTTCTCCTTGAGTTGTCACCATTATACGTTTTGCTCCTGCATAATTTTGCAAAATGACCCTTCTTATTACATAAATTGCATGTAACTTTTAAGGCAGGACACATAGGTGAATTAGCTAAATGATTAGCTTGACCACACCTAAAACAAGAAAATTTGTTACTGGAGGAAAAGAAAGAAGGATTAGAAGATCTAACATGTTTCTCTTCATTAGTAACATTTTCTACTTTCTTTAGTTGATAAACAGTCTCATCTACTTTTACTTCGTCCTTTGACTCAGGAGCAGATGGCTTCTCTTTCTCTTTTTTAAGTTCACCAACACATCTCGTCATATGTTCAACTTGTTTTGCAATAGTTAAAACTTCCTCTAAAGGAGGCTCATCCTTTAGCCACAGCTCTTTTCTTATATCATCATGTGCGCATCTTAAAACGAACTGATCACGTATTCTCTCATCAAGAGTCTGTCCAAAGTTACATGACGAAGCAAGCTTTCTCAAAGAAGATACGTATTCTTCTACTGTTTCATCTTTTTTTTGTTCACGCAAGCCAAAATGATATCTCTCCATGATGGTGCTAAGTCTAGGTAAATAATGTCTGTCAAGTTGAAGAATGGCTATCTCGTATTCATTTAGACTTCTTTGTTCAGCAGCCGATAGGTCTGGTAAATGTTCGAGAACATCTTGTCCTTCACCACCAAGACAATGCAGAAGAAGTGAGTGTTTTCTTTCTGCACTCAAGTTGGTTCCGCAGACTCTAGCGTAATTTGCAAATATTTTTTTTCATTTCTTCCATTTTACATTAGGATCTCCTGGACTCGTAAGGAAAAATGCAGGTTGTGTTACATTTTGCATTTTTTTTTTTTTTTTTTTTAAGGTAAGTAAAAAAATGTTTTTTTAAATATATATGTGTGATAACTTTGAATCCTTTTTCTTTTGATCACCACTTAAAGGTTTATTCTTTCTTAATTGCGCAATGTTTATTTACTAATTGTTCATTATCTTCCTTTAGTGTGTTATAATGAAGAAAATAAATAACTATTGTATAAAGTTCAATATAGGAGACTTTGAGCAGAACAATTGAATAAAGGAGACAGCGTCAAACAAATGAAAACTTCGAAAGTTCCATCCACCTCTTTTTTTTTCTCTCTGTTTGACAGAAGGGAACGATAAAGCAAAGAACGTTCTATTAGAACGTAGCGCCGGTTTCCTGAAATGCAGTATTGTTAGATAGACACAAAGGACGTTCCGTTGGAACGCAGCGCAGAACTCCTGAAGCGCAACGTTGTTAAATTATAACGTCAGAGTCAGCTTCCGTCAGCGCGTAGTGTGTTCCTTCCTTTAAGTGAAACGCACACGCCTGAAACGCATATTGACGTCAGCGATCAAGACGTGGAGTGTGAGCACCAAACTGAGCGCGAGCACCAAACGAGTTTATTCATTTACGCGCAAAGTCTTAATATTATAATTTTCCCTGGTCAAACACCACCCGCTCTCCTCACCAACGTGGTAGTTTTAATGCTGCCGCTGGGAAGTCTTCGCTTCACTCGAATCACGCACGAACAGCCGCTGGAGGAGAAGGCAGGTCAGGAAATCTGTTGTGTTGTCCTGTTGAGGTCGTTTCCAATCGTCGCCAGTATAATGTTGTATAATAAGAAACAAAACGTAGTTGAAGATCATCAGGTTAAACAGAGTGGGTTTATTAAAACCTCATCCATGAACAGCCACAAGTAACTGACAAATGCAGAATTCTAGAAGCAAGTACATTCTGAGAATTAAGAACGAAGGGGAGGTATGACATGTCTTAAAGGGAAAGGAAGAAAAGAAATACAGGGAAAAAGAGAGAACATCACAGTAAGCTCTGCGTTATTGTAGGTAAATGATTACTTATTTAAGCAGTGGGAAGTTGAAGAATAATGGCATGCTGATTCACTAAAATAGACTTGTGTTCATCTGATACCACAAAATGTTTGCGCTTGAGAGGAAAATGAAACCATCATGTGTATAACAATGGCACTAGAATTCGAGTGCTTATTAATTACGCATTCCTGCCGCTCATGAAATGGCACGCTTTAAACGTTAACGATTTGGGGAAAAAAACTGTACTAGTGGGTCATCAAAAACTCGATTCACCCTTGATAAAAACATCCATTTTCTGTGCTTTTGGATACTAACTTGTGTTGCGAAAGAAAAAAAGGTCAGCGGCGGTGCAATTTTATGCCATTGTACGTATAAATATAATAAATCAATCACATTTATATAACACTGCTGATCACTCAATACGGTATCCAAGAGCTTGCAGATCCTGGGAGGCTCATTCGAACAACCAGGTCTTGAGGCCCCTTCTGAATTCCGGAAAGGAGGTGACAGTACGGTGTTGCATGATGAGGCTGTTCTAGGTCTTTTCTGTGATTTAGGAGAAAGAGCGTCCTCCACATCTGCTCAGTAGATGTGAGGAGTGTGGGCAAGTGAAGGGGAGGTAGAGCAAAGTCTTCTCAATGATTGGTGGAAGTTCAGTCAGTGGGTAATTTAGGCGGGTCCTTCTTGTGTAGAACCTTGTGTGTGAGTCAGCAGCTTGAATTCACATCTCTTCTGTACAGGGAGCCAGTGGAGTTGCTTGAGGTGTAGTGGAATGTCGGTTTGTCAGGGGAGGTAAAGGACGAGTCTTGCTGCGGTGTTCTGTATGGTTTGGAGTCTCTGTAAGAGGTATGCAGCTATTCCTACGTAGAGAGTGTTGCCATAGTCCAGTAGCCTGGTGATGAGGCCCTATGTTTTGGTGCGTCTGGTGTGCTGGAATAGCGACTTGAAGATTTTACATTGAATGCGCAGAGTGAGTAAGTAGGCAGAGGAGGTGCAATTGATCTGTGAATTCATGGTGAGCTTGTTATCTAGGATGATTCAGAGGTTTATTGCGTGGTTGGTGAGTATGGGTGTGGACCCCAGGTCCGACAGCCAATAGGCATCGCTCCATGGGTTGCAGTTGTTGCAGAAGATCAGTACTTCCATCTTGTCTGTGTTCAACAACTGAAATCACTGAGAAGGAGCCCTTAGTGATGAACACTTGAGGGCTGTGATAGTGTTACCAATGCATTAAGTCGAGATGCATGCCTGTGCCGATGTGTCACTTTAGTAGTTGGAAGTTACTTGCAATAATAAACCAATGAGGAAATTTACTGATCAGTCTGTGAGAATGAGAGCAGACGTGAGTGCAGGAGAGAAGCTAACTGCACCACTAAAGATCGAACCTCATTGATTTATCTTTTTTTCAATTATTTTATTACGGTTTGGAGTTCCAAAGAGTTCCACATAAAAATATACAAGAAAGACTCCCAATATACCAAATCATTCAAGGCTTAATATGGAGATAAATTACATGCAAGAACCTAGCAGGTACAAATTTCATTGTACAGTACAACATTTATAAAAGCATTCAATATGTCGAAAGTGCAAGTGTGCAAATATAAAACCAATTTCACAAATATTTTAAAATGCAATGCTAACTAGGTCAGTGCAAATTGAATTATACCATTAAATACTCTAACAACATCAACTATATAATACAAAGACCCTAAAATTCTACTTATAATATGCAATTAATTTTGCCCAAAAGGGACCCTGTTGAATATACCACAACTAAACACAACACATTAGTCCTTCTTTAAAATATATTTAAGATTTGCTTAAAAAACCTAAACATTGAGAAACACACTGATTCATAGAGGGGGAGGGCAAGAGACAGTTTCAGGCCTCCTCAGCTGTAGCAATGTTGTATTCTAGATACCATGGTCTTAAAAGATGATGTCGTAGAGATTGTAGTGACAGGGACAGACTACACCTAGTTTCCACATAGGTGACAAAGTCTGTCCTGCCTGGCTAATCCTTCCCATGCACCTGTTATAATTCGTAAAGGAAGCAAATTCAACCTTAGCAACAGGATAGTTCTCGCTCTCCGTGGGGAAGATTACATACCCCATACGGTTGAGGTTGTTTACAAATGCTGCTCCCCACCATTATATCATTACTGGAATGCCCTGAACACAATACAGTATCTCTTTTACGTCAGATTTCGTAAAAAAATTCTATTAGAGTTTTCAAAACTTGTTTTAGTAGAGAGCCTACGCCACTATCCCAATTGCAAATACGACTGTGGCTTCCTCAAAATGTGGCTTTCTGCCCAATGACCTCGATCTTTTTGACCTCCTGTACTCTAGATGCTACTCACTGCATTCTAATGTTTATGTTTTCTATTCATGTATGCTGTAAAGTGCTCTGATACCCCCGGGTTTTGTAAGCGCTATATAAAACTCCAAAATAAATAAAATCAATAAATAATTCCTAAAGACAGCGCATTTTCCCCTTCAAGCAGGAAAAAAAATCCTGTCTTAATGCTACCGGTAATACCATTCTCAACAGTATTCAGTAAGGCATTTGTTGTATTCACATATTTCTTGTTTGTGTCTTTCACTTTAAGTAACATGTTCTATGTAGAACCTGTACCTCGCTAGAGTTCCATGCTTTGTAGATTCTGTCAGTTACCCACTAGCTTGTGTGGGATCACCAACTATTCTCTGTTGCTTAATAAAAGTATATATTTACTGATTGATCAAGAAATCATTTGTACAAGAGAACTTCCCCTACAACAGTTGCCGACGATTGACTAGTGGGATAGAGAAGCACAGAGTGAGGAGGAACCTCCGTTGGTGGAAAAGAATTGAAACGCGTGAAGACAATAAATGTAAGAAAGGAAAGCGGAATTTGCACATAAGAAGAGAAAGAGACGGGTGTGTTGAAAGAAGGAACGGCGTGTTTACTTCATTCTTTTTATAAAAAAATTGCTGATGGATCCTTATACTTAAAAGAAAACTGCAGAAAATACATGCCATTGGAAGGAATTTGACAACGAACTGTGAGTTTTGCAGAATTTATACTTTGAAAAACATTTGCGGGAGGCCGGCAGGGTGCGAATATTAAATTAGAGATAGAAAACAAGAAACAACATACTGTAATCGTTTGAATGGGAACGGCTGATGCACGCTGATTAGCTCGAGCTGAGTGCTGTTGGAGTGAGTGTGACGTGAAGGTTCGGACGCGACGTTCCGGGACAGCGTGAGTTCACAACGTGCTACGTAGCGTATGTGATGACGAAACAACATAGCAGCCATTTTGAAACTAGGTAGAGTTACCTAGCAACGGGGAAAAAGGAAATTACGAAGGAACTTGCTTAACTTCATGGATTAAACGTGCTGATGGATGGGACTTGGTTGTTTTAGAGGAAAAATACGAAGTAAGTGAAAGGAGCACAGGAAAATTTGTGACTATTTCTATACTTTTATTGTGGATTCATGGAAAAAGTAACCTTTTACTGTGGATGTGGAAATAGTAAAATTCTGAAGAAGTGACAGTTGAAGACGACATTTAAAAAATATTTCCATGTTCTTTCTTTGGAAAAAAGAGCATTATTTATCTCATGAGATTTAACGGATACAGTTACTTGACACATTTGGAGAGTGTTGTGTGTTAGGTTGTGTGGTGAAAATTGTAACAAGTATGGAGAGTCAGAACATTATAGTTCCTCCCTTGTTTTTACAGCAGAGTGGAGATCCACCCATTGAATGGGATGAATGGATTGACATTTTTGAAAATTACATTGAGGCATTGGATGGGAAAGACTTTAGCGCTGTGAGGAAGAAGGCATTACTTTTAAGTACTTTGGGAAAAGAGGGACAACACACGTTTACGTTTTTTTACCTGCAGGTACAAATGCGGATGGGAGAGTGATTAGTAATGTATATCAAGAAGCAAGGCAAGGCTTAAGAGGCAGTATTCAAAAGAGGTAAATATAGTTATGGCAAGACATACGCAACCACAAAGGCAGGATGAGAATATTGACCAGTTTGTTACACGCTTACGTGAACTATCACAAAGATGTAACTTTGGAGAGATAAGGGACGAGATGATCAGGGACCAACTGATAGTCCAGTGTAGGAATAAAAAGATGCAAGAGAAATTGTGGGCAGCAAAGAACCCATCACTACAGAATGCAATTGATATAGCTAAGGTAGTGGAGGAGTCAAGTGCCTGCATGAAAGAAATGGAACGGAAAGATGGTGCAAAGGAATATACATTGAGTGTGGAAATGGATGAGGAAGTAGCTGCAGTGAATAATAAGAAGTCTAGTGGAAAAGGAGAGAGTAGTTTCAGGAGGTATGGTGGTGATGGTCCATCTAGTAACCCTGAACAGTACAGGAACATAGGGAAGATTTGCACAAGATGTGGTAGTACCTATCACACCGCTGACTTCAAGAAATGTTTCGCATTAGTTAAGGAGTGTAGGAAATGTGGGAAAAAAGGTAACTTTTATAAAATGTGAGGCAAGGGGATTAGGATGAAGGTGGCTGTAGTACAAGAGGAGGGGAAGCGTACCAGCATGTGTAGTAATGTTGAAGGTGCAAAGAAAATCTTGTGTGTGAGTGATGAAGAGTTGGAGATGGAACCTGGTCGGAGGATGAGACCTAAAGCCTTATTCATTATTGGGGGTAAGGCTATTGAACTCACACTAGACCCAGGTTAATTTTGGACAATTATTCCTGAGAGTTTGTATAGAGACAATTGGCCAGATATAGATATAGTGGGGTACATGCAAACAGACATTGGTTTTAAGAATAGACCTGTGAATGGAAAAGTGTATGTAGCACATTCAGGCCCACCAATTTTGGGATGGGGTCATCAGTATGACCTACATATCATATTAGATCCGAGGGCTAAAGACCAAGTCATGGTGGTGAATGATATTTCAACTGAATCCATTATCGAGAGTGTCCCTAATTTGTTTAAAGAGGAAATTGGGGAATTGAGGGGGTATTCTAATAAAATTGTGTTGAAAAAAAAACGCTGTACCTATGCAGCATAGAGTTAGGAAAGTACCTATTATAGCTAGGTGTGAGGTGAAGAAAATGTTGAGCGAGATGTTGGAACAAGGGGTGATTGAACAGACTGAAACGTCGAGTTGGATTTCTACAGTAGTCATCACAACCAAATCGGACAGCAAGTACAGATTCTGTGTTGATTTGCGCACCTTGAACCAGAATATAATCGTGGACACCTTTCCCTTACCCAACATAAACGAATTGGTCCTATTGTTAAAGGGTGGAAAGTTCTTCACAAAATTGGATTTACGTAGTGCGTATCATCAAATTAGGCTGCATGATTAATCAAAATCTTTGACTGTGTTTATTACCTCAGAAGGAATCTTTCAATTTACTCGGATGCCTTTTGGGCTGGCGTCTGCTGCTGGAGTATTTCAGCGTATGATGGGTTCAGTTTTGGGGGGAATTAGAAATTTTGTTTATTTTCAGGATGACGTTCTATTATTTGGTTGTACTATGGAGGAGCACAATGTAATACTTAACGAAGTTTTGAATAAAATGGAAAGCACAGGTTTGACGTTAACTGCTTCAGCGCTACCGCGTTTTCCCGCTGTGCGCTGAAGAAGTAGAAAAAGGCTTGTTCATGACAAAGCCAGCTCGTCATGAGCGCAGCATAGGTAAAGCCCATGACGAGCTGGCTTTGTCAGTAGCGTGCAAGTGGTTAAAGAAAAATGCAAATTTGCAGTTGAAGAGGTTGAGTATTTGTGGTATACACTTTCTGCAGAAGGTGTTAAACCAAAAAGAGATTTAGTAGAATCTATAAGGAAAGCGCCCACACCTGTTGACAAGGACCAGTTAAGATCGTTCTTAGGTCTTATAGAATATTATGCGAAATTCGTAAGAAACTTTGCAGATAAAACAGAGAAAATTAGAGAATTGCTCAGGAAAGGTTGCAAGTTTGTGCGGGGAGTGGAACAGGAAAAGGCGTTTGAGAACATAAAGAAAGAGGTGTGTGAGGCAAAAATTCTTACCCCATTTGACACAAAACTGGAATCGGTTTTAACTGTTGATGCTAGTGCAGTGGGGTTGGGTGCAGTTCTTTCACAATTACATCCAACAGGCATCAAAACTGTAGCGTTTGCTTCTAGATCTTTGACTGGGTCAGAGAGGAATTATTCCATAATTGAGAGGGAAGCGTTGGCAGCTGCATGGGGCTGCGAGTATTTTAGGATGTACTTGTAGGGATTTCATTTTAGAATACAGACTGATCATGGGCCATTGCTGAGAATTTTGTCGCCGGGTGGTGCAGGAAAGGGTTCAGCGAGGCTGGCCAGATTAGCAGCGAGGATGCAAGAGTTTTTGTATAAGATAGAATACATCCCTGGATGGAAAAATTGTCAAGCAGATGGGTTGTCTAGCCTTCCTTTGCCATGGGATGTTATAGATAAAAAAGGAGTAGAATCGTTTTTGTGTGAAGGTTCTGTGGCAACCATTGATGAATTGGTGGATATGTGCACTGGTGCTATCGGTAAGTCACAATGGGATGAGTGCATGGCAAAAGATAAGGTGATGCGTAGTGTTAAGGAACTTATTGTTAAAGGAGCAAGACGTGAAAGTACACTTGATCCTGCTGTTAGGCCGTATTTAAAGGTTTTAAATGAATTGTCAATTTATGATGTTGAGGAGAACATCGTGATGAAGGACGACAAGTTCGTTCCACAGCAGGATTTAAGGATTGTGTTTAAGCTAGCACATGAAGGCCATCTTGGTCAATCTCTCACAAAAAAAAGGTTGAGAGAATATTTTTGGTGGCCCGCAATGGATCAGGAAATTTCAGAATGGGTTGAGAGGTGTGTGGAATGTTTGCTGTGTCTACTCTGGGTTGTGTCAGGGACATGGTGAATGATTTAGTGTGGGCTTATCGTACCACTGAAAACTATACTTCAGGGAAAATTCCGTTTAATCTGATGAGAGGTCGACCAGCTAGCACAAAGTTGATTCCTGCGTGGATGAAAGAGTGTATTGGTTTAGGGGATGTGGATGGTGTGAAATTGAAGGAAGAAGAAGATTTTGGTGAGAAAGATCGTATTTCAGTAAATGATTGGGAGAAGGTAAAACCGGGTCGAATTTCGAGTGGTTTAACAAAGTTTAGAGGTCCGTTTAGGGTGCGAACGGTTCATAACAGATTTGTAACATTGTATAACGGAGAAAATTGGAATCTAAGGAGAGTGGCACTATACAAGAAACACAATACCGATGAAAAGGATAAAAATAAAATGGGAATGAAAAGAAGTGTTATTATGAACAAAAAAGGAAATGTTAATGGAAATGACATGGTACCTTTAGAAAACATTTCAATGCGTTGCGGTGCGAGGGATCAGAGATGTAGACGTCTTCCTAACTATTTAAAGGATTATATTTGTGATGGGTTTTGAAACTGTTGGTGTGTTGTATATTGGTATCTAGTGTATATATCTTTTGATTTTTATTGTCATATTGTTTTCAGTCCATTGTTATTTTCTTCCCTTTTACCCTTCTTGTCTCTCCCTTATTTCTTTTCCTTGTTGCTCACCTTCTCAACAATTTTGTAATAGAGTGAAGGGAAGAGGATATGTTGTATCCACCTATTGCTTGTTTGTGTCTTTCACTTTAAGTGACATGTTCTATGTAGAGCCTGTACCTTGCTAGAGTTCCATGCTTTGTAGATTCTATGTCAGTTACCCACTAGCTTGTGTGAGATCACCAACTATTCTCTGTTGCTTAATAAAAGTATATATTTACTGATTGATCAAGAAATCATTTGTACAAGAGAACTTCCCCTACAACAGCATTATTCCATCTTAAACATGCAGCCAAGGCAAACACATAAGTCGAATCACTGCTATAGGGGCTGCACGGTTCAAATTACAAATTTGGCACCAAAAGCGCCCTTTCACCTTCTCGAAAAAATCCCACTGCTGTTCATCCACTGATTTACAAGCATACCTCAGGCGGGATTTTAATTTTGTAAACTGATAAAACATGCAAAGTGTCTTTGCCCGCAACATTTATAAAGTCTACCAATTGCGCAGGCCTGAGATGTTGCCCCACTTCTGCACTGGTCAATGTGATCACTGCTAGAACACTTGCTTTTAAAAGTTCTTCCTAAATACAGGTACAACTTAAAACCATCAAAGTTTGTCTTTCCCCAGAAACCAAGGCATATTTTTCCTAACTCTACATCGCCGCTATCTAAAAAACATAATTTTGCTTTTTGAGGTATTTATTAAGGGTTAGCGGATTTGGCCTGGGCCGCTGGGCGGAGTTCCATGGAGTTGCCTAAAAACTCCACTCTACCCTAAGAGAGGAAATCTGCATGGGATGTAAGCAAGTGCACTTACCTGGTCTGGCGTCTCTGCTCCCTGCCATGCCCAGACTGCCCTCCTCCTCACCGTGGTATCCTCCTTGTGGTCCTCGCTGGTTGCCAACCTCGTGTTGTACTTCTTGCGAGGACTGCGCATGCTCGCGCGTAGTCCTCCCAAGATATACAACCTAGCGGTTTAAGACCGGGGGGCCGCAAGGAGGAGACCATAGTGAGGAGGAGGGCAGCCTTTGCATGGCAGAGATACCAGACCAGGTAAGTGCTGCTTTCTAGTCCTGATTTGGGCATGGGTGCTGGGGCAAAGTCCACTACACCGCGGAGTCAGAAATTTTGCCTGAACACCGCCCTCCCAGCGGAGCGCTGTGTTGGCAAAAGTCCGCAAACCCGCTGGTTGAGCGGAGTTCACCACCCACCTTCAGTATTTATGTTTTTTGAAATGGTCATCCGAGTAGTGATCTAATTCATTTAGACGCCTTTGTAATCCTATCGGCGTTAAGTCCAACACAATGGCATCATCCGCGAAAAGTAGACAGCTCATTTTCATTGTTCCTAACTTTGGGGGTTGAATTACTCGACAGGCCCTGATTACTCCCATCAAGACCTCGGTCCAAGTTGACGAATGCAATGCAATGATCAATCTGAGCAAATGCACAGGGATCCCCATTGCGGACAATTTCCTCCACAGTGTCTACTGGTCAACCCATCGAAAACCATGGAGAAATCTATAAAAGCTGTGTATAGGGCCATTCCCTTGCCCATTGGATATATTTCGATCAAGGTTTGCAGGGCAGTAATATTATTTAAAGTGCCTCTCTGCTTATGGAACTCTGCTTGCTCTGCAGAGATGAGATTATTGCCAAACGCCCATTCCTGGAGATGGAGAAGTGTGCTCTTTGCAAACAGTTTTGCGGTTGTAGCCAGTAATCCGATCTGCCAAAAACAGGCAGGGAACGTTTTGGGACCCCTTTTATATAATAGAACCACAATACTTCCTCTCCAGGGAGACGGAATAATCCCATATGCATAGCAATAGGAGAATACCGGACAAAGGAATTAAGCCCATGCAGAACTATCTTGTTTGATTAAAGCTATCGGAATATTGTCTGGGCCCATTGCACCTGAGTACCTTACCCCTTTAATGAATTCCGAGGTTAACTCTAAATGAAGCCTGTTCGTAGAATTTAGTGCATATAACTGTGAAATCTATTGGGTCCACTCTACATCTGGTATAAAAATGGCTTTTGCCTTAATTCTACTATCACAGTATTGAGCTATCAAAGCCCAAATATTTATGAGAGTCACCGGACTGCGAAACCTTTCTTAGTTTAATCCAATTTAAATCTTCCACCCCTCTATGTTCGGATGCCTTCATTCTTCTTCTTACTTACTTCAATCAATTGATTTCCCTTTGCCTAGTCAAAGAATACTGCTTAAATTGATCCCTTACAAGGGGATTTATCTCCAGTGTTAACCTCCCCCGATGTACGAAAGTAGTATCTGCTTCTTATGGTTACCCCCACTTTTTGCTGATGTCACACTGTTTTTAGCATAGTCTGTCTGGGATCCTGCTATCAATGACCACAGTCTATCTGCTTTCTCCTGTAAATTGATATGCATGTACTTTAGGTACACTCCAGATTGGATACTGGGGTACCCTTATCAGTCCCTAGTATATGGTACACCATGTACCCAGGGCATAGGTACCCCAGGGGTCTCCCATGGGCTGAAGGATGTATTATGCCACCCCTGAGAGGCCATCCAAATTGACACGACAGGCCTGCTACTGCAGACTAAGTAAGTTGGTGCTTGCACCACTTACTGACTTATAGGTTCACTATATCTCTCTAAATAACTACACTTAAATACCTATCAGTCACCCCTATGGCAGGCCTTATTAATCCTGAAGGCAGGGTGCTAGGTTTTACGTGAGAGGATGCCCCTGCATGAGCAGCGCCCCTCTGCAGCCTTCTGAGACCACCATTCTCTGGTGTTGTCTATGATGCAGCCAGACTTATATGTTTAGGTGCATTATAACCTCGCTGTAAATGCTAACTTTAAAACGGCTGCTTAGAAATATATCGTGTTTGGTGTCAAACACCTTGGACTCATACCTCCACACCAGTAACTGGTGTGTGAGGTATGATTCCTCCCTTCTAAAGGAACATATGTGGGTCACCGGTCTACCTGACACCAGCTTTCTCGACCTGGGCTGCACAAAATAGATGCTGCCAGCCACAGACAAGATTATGCTCTCCTGCTGCTGAGCCAAGCTCTAGCAGAGGAGGTCTTGACAATAGGCATCCTGTCACAGGGAGGTGTGACCACCTCCCGGACAGGGTTTAGTGTATTGGGCCTGGGTGGGTGCACTCTGAGAGTGCCAGAAAGTCTGCATTTGGGGCACATTTGGTGTCCCTGTGCATAGTCCAGCTCAAACCAGTTTTGGGAGCCATTGGACAAAGGACATGGGTGTAGCCTACCCTCTGTCCTGCCCCACCCCTGGCAAGGTCCACAGAATCTTTCCAACCCCTTCCCATGGGTATAAAGTGGGTTACCTGGCTGCAGGGCTTTAGATTTTACTTGGACAAGATTCTGCAAAGAAGAAACCAAGTACTTCGACTGCCTGCGAGATGCTGGACGACTGAAGAATCTCCCTTGGAGTAAAGGAGTTACTCTCCTGCAAAAGCAGGCACCTAAACACATCAGACCGGTTTGCTTCTCCCGAGCTCCTGAGGAATCCGAAGATTTTAGCAACACAGGATTGTGGGATCCCGATGGTCCCTGAGGTCGATCTGCCCTCTCAGTGATTCTGAGACCAGCATCCCTCATGTGGACCGTGCAACCCGAACCCCCGAACCCCTGTGCACCACATACTTTTGCAAGTGCATGTGCTTAGTGACGATTCCTGAGCCTGTGCTTAAGACTCCATGTAGTCCTGATCCTGAGCAGTATTTGTACCAAAGATTTACGGCCTCCACTCTCCGAGTGTCCTGTGGGCTGGTGCTTTGCAGACTTACTGAGGTCTCCTCGCGATCCCTGGTCCTTTGGCCTTTGGGTCCTAGCGAGGGTCACCTTGTTAATTCTTGGGATTACCTGGTTGCTCCAGACGTGCCCTGACTCTCCATTGCTTGGAGAGTTCCCTGGACTTTGCTGGTCCACACCCTAACCTGTTCCTCTGACCGCGTGGGTTGCAGTTGCCAAGGTTTGTTGGTGCTCCAGCCGGATATCGACCCCTCTGCTCTCGACATCCTTTGTGAGACAGCTCACCTCCAGACTTTGGTCATCCTTGATGTCTCCTGGTCCCCGTGGCTGCAGAGTCAAGCAACGCTTCTCTGCACCTGAAGCACCCGACATCGGTGGGCATTTGACTACCGAGTCCCTGGTCACCAGAAGTGACCTAGACTCTGTCCCCTCTGCTTTTGGGTTCCTCTGACCTTGAATCCAGGCTTGGATTCCACCGGACACTCTTCGCCTTCCTGGCAGCAGTACTCCTTTTCAGCTCTCCATTGAAAATGATGAACGTTTCCAACACCACTTGACACCTATGCACTCAGTTCCTCTGGGATAGGTAACACAGGTACCTTGGTACTCATGGGTGGGTTGGCCTTAGAACCTCTTAAGTTCCAAAGGGTTTGCTTGAAGTCCTTTTAGAAGTGTCCTTAACTTGTAATTTTCCAACTGCGACATTCCCATAGAGTTGTACAGGGCACCCGTCTGCGTTTCCTCACTGCCCCCGTCCTCCGTGCTCTAGGCCCTGTGTCTAGTCAAGCCGTCGTTGTTATAGCATTTTTTTAGTATATGGTTCGGTCTCCCCCTGGAGCCCGCTGTGTATTGTGCTATTTACGACTATTGATTCAGTATTGTGTGCTTTATGCCCTAGTCTCACATAGAGACAAGTAGGGAATGTTATATTAATAAATACATATTTTTATATAAACACTGTGGTTCTCCTTTCATTTAGTCATTTAGGAGGTGATGTTCTGGTAAAACAAGCTGCTTTACATTCCTTCAAGATTAAGCCTGAAGGCTGCTCTCCATAGCTACCACTAGGATAGCTTTTAATAAGGTTATCTTTGACCTCCTAAGTTCCAAAGAGTTTGCTCGAAGTCCTTTTAGAAGTGCCCTTAACTGCTTTTCCTCACTGCACCCGTCCTCTGTGCTCTAGACCCTCTTTCTAGTGAAGCCGTCGTTGTTATAGCATTTCTTTAGTATATAGTTCGGTCTCCCCCTGGAGCCCGCTGTATATTGTGCTATTTACGACTATTGATTCAGTACTGTGTGCTTTATGCCCTAGTCTCACATAGAAACTAGTAGAGAATGTTATATTAATAAATACATATTTTTATATAAACACTGTGGTTCTCCTTTCATTTAGTCATTTAGGAGGTGATATTCTGTTAAAACAAGCTGCTTTACACTCCTTCAAGATTAAGCCTGAACGCTGCTCTCCATAGCTACCACTAGGATAGCTTTCAGTAAGGTTGTCTTTGACCTCATACATCATAAGGGTCCTGTGGACTGGTACAAGGTGCTCACTTTAAATAGTGGACAGCATTTACCAACCCACCTTCTCACACCCGATATACTCACTAATTGATTAATGTCATCAACTCAGACTGTCTTTCCACATGATCTAAATAAGGCCAGATTCTTCTCAAACCAGGTGATGCAATTTTCCTGTATAGGACCAGAGCTTGCATTTTCAATAACGTTACGTTACGTTACGTTAAAATTATTTATACCGCGCACTTTCAACAATGGTTTCATGGCGCTCTTGACAAGTACAGTGATCAAAGGAGGGGGAGGTTATTCAAAGGCAGACTGGAAGAGCCGGGTTTTTAGTAAACTGCGAAAGCAGTCATAACTGGGGCATAAACGAAGTGTAGGTGGCAGGGAGTTCCAAGTGAAGGGGGCCAACACAGAAAAACTCAGTCCGCCATGTTTTTTCCGTTTAAATTTAGGAACCACCAGAAGGTTAAGGGATGCAGAGCGAAGAGCTCTGAGGGGGATGTGACGTGTCAAGGCGGATGAGGTAAAGACTGGGGCTGCCTCGGAGAGGGCCTTAAAAACTGAACATGCCAGTTTAAAGGTGCAGCGCATAGAGACCGGGAGCCAGTGGAGACTACGGAGGAGGGGGGTGACATGCTGGTGTTTAGGCTGGCGGAAAATCAAGCGGGCCGCCTGATTCTGAACCAGCTGCAGCCGATGGAGGTGGCATGCTGGAATACCCGCGTACAGCGTGTTGGCGTAGTCGAGCCTGGAGGTGATGAGGGCAATGATGACTTGGATTAAGGCCTCCCTGGTGAGAAACCAACTGATTTTACGTATCCGCCTGAGATGGAAAAAACAGGATGAGGTGACCGAGTTGATTTGAGGTCTCATCGAAAGGTCATTAGAGATGATCACCCCCAGACTTTTCACAGTTCTCACAGGGGTAGGTGCCGTCCCCAGGGAGGTTGGCCAGAAGGAGGAGTTCCAGGGGTTTGAGGGACCCCCCACCAGTACAAGTTCAGTTGTTGTGGGGTTCAACTTTAGTTGGCTGTGATACATCCACTCAGCAATAGACAGCATTGTGGACTGAAAATTAAGACGGGAGGAGGAAGAAGAAGCAATGGGAAAAATTAACTGAAGGTCATCCGCATAATTAAAAGTTGTGATAGGGGAGTTGCGGAGAGACGTTAGTAAGGGTTGCAGATATAAATTAAATAAGAGAGGGGACAGTGCAGAACCTTGGGGAACACCACAAGAAAGGGATGTGAGAGGTGCAGAGAAGGTAGACAAATGAACAGCTTGTGAGCGCTGGTCAAGGAAAGATCTGAGCCAGTTAAGGGCCACCCCCTGAATGCCAGCATTGTGGACACGGTCGATCAAAATGGCATGATCGACCGTGTCGAATGCAGCCGAAAGATCTAAAAGGACAAGGGCCAGAGGGATGTTTTTGTCGGCACCTTGCCTGAGGGCGTCCATGACTGCTACTATGACCGCCTCAGTGGAATGGAGGGGTCTAAACCCGGCTTGTTGGGAGTCGAGGAAGGAAGATTTCTCTATGAAGGAGCTCAGGCAGCGGGTGACATAGGTCTCCAGAATCTTGCCTAGGTAGGGAAGGAGGGAGATGGGACGATAGTTGCTTAGGATTGTGGGGTCCGCATTAGGCTTCTTCAAAATGGGTAGAACAGCTGCTTGTTTGAAGGAGAGAGGGACCTCCCCAGTAGCAAGGGAGTTGTTGAGTAATGCCAGTGGGGGACCTGGACAGGCAAGGAAGGCTTGTCTCAGGATCAGAGCCTCCCTTAACGTGTAAGGTGTTTATTAGACCAAAAAGTGCACCCATTTATTCTATTATACATAATATTATCGTCTCTGTGATTCCAGGGCTCCAGTGACTTAAGTTCCAGGTTGACATCCAGAGATAAAATACTGTGGTCACTCAAGTTTGTCCTCAGTACCTTGAATTGTGTACTTGCATCAAAGAGCTGGTAGGATACCAACATATAATCGATTAGTGACTGCCCTCGAGCAGCATGGAAAGTAGGGGAGGCTGAGGAGTCCTCTAGGAATCTCCCATTTAAAATAACACGATCATTAGTTCTCACAGAATGCAAAAAATGCAGCCCTCGCTTATCTGATCTAATATGGCCGGGAAACAATGTTTCAGGGACGGTCCATACAACTTCCAGCTTCTGGTGAAAAAAAGGCCATGGAAGAACAGCTTGAAATGTTAGCATTAAAGTATACCACCACCAATATCAATGTGCACTCTTCTGAGATACTAATTTTTTGCATACAAGTAAAAATCGATTCTGGGGCACTAGAGGGCGCACAGCAAGATGGCCGCACCCTACTGAGGCTCTGCCAGGCTGAGCGCTAATCCGCCCATAATCCGCCCATTAATTGCTGCATCTGAGTCTCCACCACGACTGCTCAGCGTTGTGGAACCCTCCGGCACGTCTTTAGGGCGGTTTGGGCTGCTGGAAGTTGCTGCAATAGTACTTTAGCAGTCTGTTTTACTCTGGCGGCGCCGCGGGTGAAAATGGCGTCCGCCCGAGGCACTGATGGTGACCCTCGCTTGCTGCAGATGGGACTGTGGCGGTATGCAGTGAGTTTCCTGCGCTTGCTGACCTGAGGTCTCGGAAGCCACACATTGCTGAGCGGAGGGCCGGGCTCTGGCTGACGAATGCAGAACCCCGGCTGAAGATTACGGATGCCGTGCATCTGCTGACGCTGCTGGGCCTGAGTGGCAACCAGGGCTGGCGGCTGACCATCCCGGAGTGCCGGCTGAAAACTGGAGTGGCCGTGCACCGGCTGACGCTACTGTGATTGTGTGGAGATCGTCAATGCTTGCCAGCGCCGGCTGTGGTGAGTGTGGTGCGGCTGGGCCCAGGCTGGTGGCGGCGGAGGCTGGTGTACGCCTGGGAGTGGGCCGCGGCCTGCAAGCTGTGACGGGTTGCTGGTAGGTGCGACGGGAGGTGGCCGGAGTTTCTTACCTTGCCTTGGAGTGTCGAGTGCAGCGCTGAGTCTGAGGCGCTGGGGCCGGCGAAGATAGATTGCTGAGAGTGGCTGTGCACCGGTGCTTTATGGAGTGACCTTCCGCTGCTGTGCGGACTTTGCCTGGGGACCCACATTTGAGAGCTGGTCTTCTGTGCACGCAGCTGTCTGGTGCTCCTCCTGTCTGCCCTTGATCTGCTGCTGTCTACTGCCTACAGGTGGGTGGCTGCTGTTGGTCCTTGATGTTTTGCGGGCTGCTTCCGCCCCCTGAGTTTGCTGTCCAGTGAGGCTAGCCTGTGGATGGTGGGGTGCACTTCTTCGGTGCACGGAAAAACCCTCAAAGGAACATCACCTTATAAAACATTACTAGCACACGGTCATCTGTAAAAACTGTGATGTGGAGTCTACATTGAGTGCAGGTGACGAATATTCACGCTACGACACCGCGGAATGGCCTAGACTGGGCTCAGCTGACAATTGGTTCATGATCTTTACTGCTGGTCCTGTGAACTATGTCTGCTGTATGCTCCTGGAATGGCAGGTGTTCCCATGATCTTGTCTCACTGTGACTAGTGGAGGGTCTTTGTTACGGGGCCTATGACATGTGCTTACTGAGTGGGTGACGTACTGCCCTTGCTGCATACCTCCAGTATCGGCGTGCTTGGAAAGGAAGGTATGGTGTTGTCTCTGTGACTGGTGATTCATTTTGTACCGTGGCCTACTGCAGGTTCCTCTAGAATATATTAAGGGTGGGCGTAAAATCCGTTTCGCGGGCGAATTTGCGGATTTTCCACAATTTTCGCGATCCGCGAATCTCGCGAAATCGCGGTAAAATCCGCAAATCAGCGGGGTCGAATTTTAAGCCAAGCAAGGGTTACAGCAGCAGGTGCAAAAGTTGAACCTAATTTCTTTGTAACCTTTTACAAAAGGGTTACAAAGAAATTAACTTCAACTTGGGCACCTGCTGCTAAGTGCTTCCTGGCGCCTCGTTGCCTACTTGCAACTATTCTCTGACCCTGCTCTGACCCTTGAAGCAGGGTCAGAGAATAGTTACAAGTAGGCAACAAGGCACCTGTCCCAGGAATTAAACATCATCAGGAAGCACTTACAGATATAAAAAAACAGGAAGAAGGGAGAGGATGGCAAATACACCCATTTTGAGTTGTCAGGAGGGGTTAAACTAAAAGAGACCTTTACAGTACAATTTTCATATGCATTTTGCTAAAAATAAAAAAGCTGTATGTTCTGTAGGGGCAACTCATGAATCTGGCCCTTCAGAGATCCGGCCTCTCTTTCTTTCTCTCGTTCTCTCTCTCCCTCTTTTTCTCTCTCTTTCTCTCTATCTATCTCTCTCTTCCTCTCCTTTCTTGCTCTATTTATCTCTTTCTCTCTCTCTTTCAAGTTCTTCCTCTTTCTCTGATTATCTCTTTCTTTCTCCGTTGTTCTCTCTCTCTTTCTCTCTATCTCCCTCTCTTTCTTTATCTCTCTCACATCCTCTCTTTCTCGCTCTCTTTCTCTCTTTCTTTCTCTCTCACTCTCCCTCTTTCTCTCTCTTTCTCTCTCTCTCATCCTCTCTCTCTCTCTCCCTCTCTGTGTGTCTTTCTCTCTTTCTCTCTCTCTTTCCATGTCTCTCTCTCTATTTCTCTCTCTCTTTTACTTTCTTGCTCTTTCTCTGTCTCTTTCTTTCTTTCTCTCTCGTTCTCTCTTTCTCTCTCCCTCTCTCCTCTTCTCTCTCCCTCTCTTTCTCTCCCTTTCTCTCTCTCACATCCTCTCTTTCTCGCTCTCTCTTTCTCTCTCTCTCTTTCTTTCTCTCTCACTCTCCCTCTTTCTCTCTCTCTTTCTCTTTCTCTCATCCTCTCTCTCTCCCTCTCTGTGTGTCTTTCTCTCTTTCTCTTTCCATGTCTCTCTCTCTTTCTCTCTCTCTTTCCCTTTCTTGCTCTTTCGCTGTCTCTCTCTTCCTTTCTCTCTCATTCTCTCTCTCCCTGTTTCTTTCTTTCTTTCTTTCTTTCTTTCTTTCTTTCTTTCTTTCTTTCTCTCTCCCCTCTCTTTCCCACTCTCCCTTTCACTTTCACTTACTTGCTCTTTCTCTGTCCGTCTCTCTCTTTCTTTCTTTCTCGCTCTCTTTTCTTTCTTTCTTTCGTTCTTTCCTTCTTTCTTTCACTCTCTCTCTCTCGCGCCCTCTCTCTCTCTCTTTCTCTTTTTTGAAACATTGCAAAGATCTCGTAGATGACAAAGTACAAACAAGCATTTGCAATGCAATAGGTCTCGCATGTTTTGTATTTACGTGACTTAGCTGTATTGATATTACAAATTACAATGGCTTTTAATTTTTAAATAGTTAATACTTAAATAAAAGTGATTTTAATTTATAATGGCAATAGCTTAAACTTTTGTAAATAACTTTTGTGAAGATTATGTTCAGTGTATTTTGTTGTGACGAAAATCCAAGAACAGAAGTGAAATATTAACATCTTTTTGTGACATTTGTAATAAAGTTTGAAACATTGAGAGAACATATTTGAACCAGTTGTTGTTGAATGGTTGCGCAGATTGATGCTGGGGTGGTGCTGAGTGGTGCTGTGGTGATGCTGAGTGGTGCTGTGGTGGTGCTGAGTGATACTGGGATGGTGCTGAGTGTTGCTGGGGTGGTGCTGAGTGGTGCTGGGGTGGTGCTGAGTGATGCTGTGGTGATGCTGAGTGATGCTGTGGTGGTGCTGAGTGGTGCTGTGGTGGTGCTGAGTGATAATGTGGTGGCGCTGAGTGATGCTGTGGTGGCGCTGAGTGATGCTGTGGTGGCGCTGAGTGATGCTGTGGTGGCGCTGAGTGGTGCTGTGGTGGTGCTGAGTGATGCTGTGGCGGTGCTGAGTGGTGCTGTGGCGGTGCTGAGTGGTGCTGTGGCGGTGCTGAGTGATGCTGTGGTGGTGCTGAGTGGTGCTGTGGTGGTGCTGAGTGATGCTGTGGTGGTGCTGAGTGATGCTGTGGTGGTGCTGAGTGATGCTGGGGTAGCGCTGAGTGATGATGTGGTAATGCAGAGGGCAGAAAGGCACAAAAAGCAGTCTATCAAAGGGCAGAAGGGCAGAAAAACAAGGGAAAAACGAGTCTAACAGAGGGCAGAGGAGCACAAAAAACCAGTCTAACAGAGGACAGAAGGGTACAAAAACAAGGGAATAACAGAGGGCAGAAGGGCACAAAAAACGAGTCTAACAGGGGGCAGAATGAATCCCGCCCTGCATGTTTGTCCACGAAGATGCCGACTTTTTGTGCAATACCTCTACTCAACTGGAGTACTTTCTACTGTCTAATCAGTAAGTGCTCCCTCGTTGGCTAAATGTATAGGGGCAGATTTACAATAACTGGCGCATCCCCAGGGATGCGCCAGTTATTGTGCGCCGCAGCTCCGCCACCCATGGTGCGCCACATTTACAATGCGGCGCACCATGTGGCAAAAATGGCACAGATGCGTCACGCATCTGTGCCGTAAAAGCAGCGCATTGCTGGAGCTGCGTCGCGCTTGCGACGCAGCTCCAGCAATGGTCTGGGGGTGCCCTATCTCCCCAATGCTGCATCAAGCCTTGCGCCTGCTTCAAGCAGGCGAAGGGTTTTGACGCAGCATTGGCCTAAAAGTGACTGAGTGAAATCTTGTAGATTTCACTGAGCCACTTTTAGGAGGCTGAGTCGGAACGCCTCCTGATGGCGCAGGGCTTTACTACGTGACTCATCTCACAGAGAGATGCGTTACGTTGTTAATACCCAGCACCATGGCGCATCTTTTGTACTGCCGCTGCGTCACAAAAGGTCTCGGTAGAGGGTGGCAGTGGTGAACCAGTGGGTGGCAGTGATGAACCAGAGGGTGACAGTGATGAACCAGAGGGTGGCAGGGGTAAACCAGAGGGTGACAATGCTGAACCAGTGGGTGGCAGTGCTGAACCAGAGGGTGGCAGGGGTGAATCAAAGGGTGACAGTGCTGAACCAGAGGGTGGCAGGGGTGAACCAGAGGGTGGCAGGGGTGAACCAGAGGGTGGCAGGGGTGAACCAGAGGGTGGCAGGGGTGAACCAGAGGGTGGCAGTGATGAACCAAATGGTGGCAGGGGTGAACCAGAGGGTGGCAGTGGGGAACCAGAGGGTGGCATGGGTGAACCAGAGGGTGGCAGTGGTGAACCAGAGAGTGGCAGTGGTGAACCAGAGGGTGGCAGTGCTGAACCAGAGGGTGACAGTGGTTAACCAGAGTGTGGCAGTGGTGAACCAGAGGTGCTGTGATGAACCAGAGGGTGGCAGTTGTGAACCAGAGGGTGACAGTGCTGAACCAGAGGGTGGCAGGGGTGAACCAGAGGGTGCTGTGATGAACCAGATGGTGGCAGTGGTGAACCGTAGGGTGGCAGGGGTGAACCAGAGGGTGGCAGGGGTGAACCAGAGGGTGGTAGTGGGGAACCAGAGGGTGGCAGTGTGGAACCAGTGGGTGGCATGGGTGAACCAGAGGGTGGCAGTGGTGAACCAGAGAATGGCAGTGGTAACCAGAGGGTGGCAGTGTTGAACCAGAGGGTGACGGTGGTGAACCAGAGGGTGGCAGTGCTGAACCAGAGGGTGACAGTGGTTAACCAGAGTGTGGCAGTGGTGAACCAGAGGTGCTGTGATGAACCAGAGGGTGGCAGTCGTGAACCAGAGGGTGGCAGTCCTGAACCAGAGGGTGGCAGTCCTGAACCAGAGGGTGACAGTGCTGAACCAGAGGGTGGCAGTGCTGAACCAGAGGGTGCTGTGATGAACCAGAGGGTGGCTGTGGTGAACCAGAGGATGGCAGGGGTGAACCAGAGGGTGGCAGTGGTGAACCAGAGGGTGGCAGTGCTGAACCAGAGGTTGACAGTGGTTAACCAGAGGGTGGCAGTGGTGAACCAGAGGTGCTGTGATGAACCAGAGGGTGGCAGTTGTGAACCAGAGGGTGGCAGTCGTGAACCGGAGGGTGCTGTGATGAACCAGAGGGTGGCTGTGGTGAACCAGAGGATGGCAGGGGTGAACCAGAGGGTGGCAATGGTGAACCAGAGGGTGGCAGTGCTGAACGAGAGGGTGGCAGTGCTGAACCAGAGGGTGCTGTGATGAACCAGAGGGTGGCTGTGGTGAACCAGAGGATGGCAGGGGTGAACCAGAGGGTGGCAGTGGTGAACCAGAGGGTGGCAGTGCTGAACCAGAGGGTGACAGTGGTTAACCAGAGGGTGGCAGTGGTGAACCAGAGGTGCTGTGATGAACCAGAGGGTGGCAGTGGTGAACCAGAGGGTGGCAGTGCTGAACCAGAGGGTGGCAGTGCAGAGGGTGGCAGGGGTGAACCAGAGGGTGGCAGTGGGGAACCAGAGGATGGCATGGGTGAACCAGAGTGTGGCAGTGGTGAACCAGAGAATGGCAGTGGTAAACCAGAGGGTGGCAGTGCTGAACCAGAGGGTGGCAGTGGTGAACCAGAGGTGCTGTGATAAACCAGAGGGTGGCAGTCGTGAACCAGAAGGTAGCAGTGGTGAACCAGAGGGTGACAGTGCTGAACCAGAGGGTGCTGTGATGAACCAGAGGGTGGCAGTGGTGAACCAGAGGGTGGCAGGGGTGAACCAGAGGGTGGCAGGGGTGAACCAGAGGGTGGCAGGGGTGAACCTGAGTGATGCTGTGGTGGTGCTGAGTGATGCTGTGGTGGTGCTGAGTGATGCTGTGGTGGTGCTGAGTGATGCTGTGGTGGTGCTGAGTGTTAATGTGGTGGTGCTGAGTGATAATGTGGTGGGGCTGAGTGATGCTGGGGTAGCGCTGAGTGATGATGTGGTAATGCAGAGGGCAGAAAGGCACAAAAAGCAGTTTATCAAAGGGCAGAAGGGCAGATAAACAAGGGAAAAACGAGTCTAACAGAGGGCAGAAGAGCACAAAAAACCAGTCTAACAGAGGACAGAAGGGTACAAAAACAAGGGAATAACGGAGGGCAGAAGGGCACAAGAAACGAGTCTAACAGGGGGCAGAATGAATCCCGCCCTGCATGTTTGTCCACGAAGATGCCACCTTTTTGTGCAATACCTCTACTCAACTGGAGTACTTTCTACTGTCTAATCAGTAAGTGCTCCCTCGTTGGCTAAATGTATAGGGGCAGATTTACAATAACTGGCGCATCCCCAGGGATGCGGCAGTTATTGTGCGCCGCAGCTCCGCCACCCATGGTGCGCCGCATTTACAATGCGGCGCACCATGTGGCAAAAATGGCACAGATGCGTCACGCATCTGTGCCGTAAAAGCAGCGCATTGCTGGAGCTGCGTCGCGCTTGCGACGCAGCTCCAGCAATGGTCTGGGGGTGCCCTATCTCCCCAATGCTGCATCAAGCCTTGCGCCTGCTTCAAGCAGGCGAAGAGTTTTGACGCAGCATTGGCCTAAAAGTGACTGAGTGAAATCTTGTAGATTTCACTCAGCCACTTTTAGGAGGCTGAGTTGGAACGCCTCCTGATGGTGCAGGGCTTTACTACGTGACTCATCTCACAGAGAGATGCGTCACGTTGTTAATACCCAGCACCATGGCGCATCTTTTGTACTGCCGCTGCTTCACAAAAGGTCTCGGTAGAGGGTGGCAGTGGTGAACCAGTGGGTGGCAGTGGTGAACCAGAGGGTGACAGTAATGAACCAGAGGGTGGCAGGGGTAAACCAGAGGGTGACAATGCTGAACCAGAGGGTGGCAGTGCTGAACCAGAGGGTGGCAGGGGTGAATCAGAGGGTGACAGTGCTGAACCAGAGGGTGGCAGGGGTGAACCAGAGGGTGGCAGGGGTGAACCAGAGGGTGGCAGGGGTGAACCAGAGGGTGGCAGTGATGAACCAAATGGTGGCAGGGGTGAACCAGAGGGTGGCAGTGGGGAACCAGAGGGTGGCATGGGTGAACCAGAGGGTGGCAGTGGTGAACCAGAGAGTGGCAGTGGTGAACCAGAGGGTGGCAGTGCTGAACCAGAGGGTGACAGTGGTTAACCAGAGTGTGGCAGTGGTGAACCAGAGGTGCTGTGATGAACCAGAGGGTGACAGTTGTGAACCAGAGGGTGACAGTGCTGAACCAGAGGGTGGCAGGGGTGAACGAGAGGGTGCTGTGATTAACCAGATGGTGGCAGTGGTGAACCAGAGGGTGGCAGGGGTGAACCAGAGGGTGGCAGTGAGGAACCAGAGGGTGGCAGTGGGGAACCAGAGGGTGGCATGGGTGAACCAGAGGGTGGCAGTGGTGAACCACAGAATGGCAGTGGTGAACCAGAGGGTGGCAGTGTTGAACCAGAGGGTGACGGTGGTGAACCAGAGGGTGGCAGTGCTGAACCAGAGGGTGACAGTGGTTAACCAGAGTGTGGCAGTGGTGCACCAGAGGTGCTGTGATGAACCAGAGGGTGGCAGTCGTGAACCAGAGGGTGGCAGTCCTGAACCAGAGGGTGGCAGTCCTGAACCAGAGGGGGACAGTGCTGAACCAGAGGGTGGCAGTGCTGAACCAGAGGGTGCTGTGATGAACCAGAGGGTGGCTGTGGTGAACCAGAGGATGGCAGGGGTGAACCAGAGGGTGGCAGTGGTGAACCAGAGGGTGGCAGTGCTGAACCAGAGGGTGACAGTGGTTAACCAGAGGGTGGCAGTGGTGAACCAGAGGTGCTGTGATGAACCAGAGGGGGGCAGTCGTGAACCAGAGGGTGGCAGTCGTGAACCAGAGGGTGGCAGTGGTGAACCAGAGGGTGCTGTGATGAACCAGAGGGTGGCTGTGGTGAACCAGAGGATGGCAAGGGTGAACCAGAGGGTGGCAGTGGTGAACCAGAGGGTGGCAGTGCTGAACCAGAGGGTGCTGTGATGAACCAGAGGGTGGCTGTGGTGAACCAGAGGATGGCAGGGGTGAACCAGAGGGTGGCAGTGGTGAACCAGAGGGTGGCAGTGCTGAACCAGAGGGTGACAGTGGTTAACCAGAGGGTGGCAGTGGTGAACCAGAGGTGCTGTGATGAACCAGAGGGTGGCAGTCGTGAACCAGAGGGTGGCAGTTGTGAACCAGAGGGTGGCAGTGGTGAACCAGAGGGTGGCAGTGCTGAACCAGAGGGTGGCAGTGCAGAGGGTGGCAGGGGTGAACCAGAGGGTGGCAGTGGGGAACCAGAGGGTGGCAGTGGGGAACCAGAGGGTGGCATGGGTGAACCAGAGTGTGGCAGTGGTGAACCAGAGAATGGCAGTGGTAAACCAGAGGGTGGCATTGCTGAACCAGAGGGTGACAGTGGTTAACCAGAGGGTGGCAGTGGTGAACCAGAGGTGCTGTGATGAACCAGAGGGTGGCAGTCGTGAACCAGAAGGTGGCAGTGGTGAACACGAGGGTGACAGTGCTGAACCATAGGGTGCTGTGATGAACCAGAGGGTGGCAGTGGTGAACCAGAGGGTGGCAGGGGTGAACCTGAGGGTGGCAGGGGTGAACCAGAGGGTGGCAGGGGTGAACCAGAGGGTGGCAGTGGTGAACCAGAGGGTGGCAGTGCTGTACCTTAGGGTGGCAGTGCTGAACCTTAGGGTGACAGTGGTTAACCAGAGGTGCTGTGATGAACCAGAGGGTGGCAGTGGTGAACCAGAGGGCGGCAGTGGTGAACCAGAGGGCGGCAGTGGTGAACCAGAGGGCGACAGTGTTGAACCAGAGGGTGGCAGTGTTGAACCAGAGAGTGGCAGTGGTGAACCAGAGGGTGGCAGGGGTGAACCAGAGGGTGGCAGGGGTGAACCAGAGGGTGGCAGTGATGAACCAGAGGGTGGCAGTGGTGAACCAGAGGGTGCTGTGCCCATACACGACTGCATGGGTAACTAGGCCCTGGGCGCTGTCCAGACGCGGACGGGCGCAGACGGGCTTGCCTTTGGCGCGCCTTTGGCGCGCGTAGGGCGCGCCCGCTGCGTGTGACCGCTGCGCGTTTTCCATTCTGACATAAGTGGAGAGTGGGGGGGGCGGAGCGAGGGAGGGGCAGCTGGGAGGCGGGAGCGGGGAGGGCACAGAAAGGAAGAAGGCGTGGCCGCGTGAAACGGCGGCGGGAAGCGGGGAGCGGGGCGGGGAGGGCACAGGGGGTACAAGCACGAGAAAAACAAAATACTAAAACAATAAAGTACAGGAGTCACAAAACAACAGTGCAAAATACAAAACCGGGCTACAGAATGCTACCTGGTACGGCAGAGTCGACACAGGGGGGGAGAGCGCTCACAGAGTGCGAGCGTTGCCTAGCAGCAGTTCAGGCCGCAGAGGAAGGCGGGCCTGCGGGGCAGAGGGCTGAGCGAGGCTGCGAGCAGCAGCGAGGGAAGAGGGCACCAGCACAGCTGGTGGCCGTGCGGCACTGGAGTGTACTGCGAGCAGGTCACGCAGAACGGCGCCGCGCGGTCACTATATATGGACCAGTGGGGGGGAGGGGCAGCTTGGGAGCGGGGAGGGCACAGAAAGGAAGAGGGCGTGGCCGCGTGAAACGGCGGCGGGGAGCGGGGCGGGGAGGGCACAGGGGGTACAAGCACGAGAAAAACAAAATACTAAAACAATAAAGTACAGGAGTCACAAAACAACAGTGCAAAATACAAAACCGGGCTACAGAATGCTACCTGGTACGGCGGAGCCGACACAGGGGGGGAGAGCGCTCACAGAGTGCGAGCGTTGCCTAGCAGCAGTTCAGGCCGCAGAGGAAGGCGGGCCTGCGGGGCAGAGGGCTGAGCGAGGCTGCGAGCAGCAGCGAGGGGAGAGGGCACCGGCACAGCTGGTGGCCGTGCGGCGCTGGAGTGTCCTGCGAGCAGGTCACGCAGAACAGCGCCGCGCGGTCACTATATATGGACCAGTGGGCGGGAGGGGCAGCTGGGAGGCGGGAGCGGGGAGGGCACAGAAAGGAAGAGGGCGTGGCCGCGTGAAACGGCGGCGGGAAGCGGGGAGCGGGGCGGGGAGGGCACAGGGGGTACAAGCACGGGAAAAACAAAATACTAAAACAATAAAGTACAGGAGTCACAAAACAACAGTGCAAAATACAAAACCGGGCTACAGAATGCTACCTGGTACGGCGGAGCCGACACAGGGGGGGAGAGCGCTCACAGAGTGCGAGCGTTGCCTAGCAGCAGTTCAGGCCGCAGAGGAAGGCGGGCCTGCGGGGCAGAGGGCTGAGCGAGGCTGCGAGCAGCAGCGAGGGGAGAGGGCACCGGCACAGCTGGTGGCCGTGCGGCGCTGGAGTTTCCTGCGAGCAGGTCACGCAGAACAGCGCCGCGCGGTCACTATATATGGACCAGTGGGAGGGAGGGGCAGCTGGGAGGCGGGAGCGGGGAGGGCACAGAAAGGAAGAGGGCGTGGCCGCGTGAAACGGCGGCGGGAAGCGGGGAGCGGGGCGGGGAGGGCACAGGGGGTACAAGCACGAGAAAAACAAAATACTAAAACAATAAAGTACAGGAGTCACAAAACAACAGTGCAAAATACAAAACCGGGCTACAGAATGCTACCTGGTACGGCGGAGCCGACACAGGTGGGAGAGCGCTCACAGAGTGCGAGCGTTGCCAAGCAGCAGGTCAGGCAGCAGAGGAAGGCGGGCCTGCGGGGCAGAGGGCTGAGCGAGGCTGCGAGCAGCAGCGAGGGGAGAGGGCACCGGCACAGCTGGTGGCCGTGCGGCGCTGGAGTGTCCTGTAACACACTGGCCTTTTTCCCGGACTTTACTGTGGCTATGCAAGCAGCCAGAAGGGGGTTTGGCGCTATGAAAAAATGTCTGCATACAGAAGGGGTCCTGTATGCAATGTTAAATCCTGCCCGCCTCAGCATAGGCCCGGACGGTGATTCCAACATCTTTTCAACTCCCAAGGCTGCCTTTGAACACGCTAAATAGTTGAAACGCAGTAGGCGGAGACAAGTGCTACACCTGATGATGAGGAGCAGTAGAGGGATGGGTTGATCCTTTGAATATTGTACCTTCATGACTGTAGCATGCCCTTCTTTTATTCAGTGTTTCTAGGCTCGCTTGTTGGATTAGCATGCTATGCCTCCATGGGGTGGTGGTCTCAAGTTTTGTTGGGTGCTGAAGTGATGGGAAATGGTTGCGCTGGTACTATTTACTTAACTAACTGTAATGTACTTTCACACTCTTAGTCTGGAAGATAAACAACAATATTCATTACTCTCTAGTTATGGATATGCTCACCAGATAATGTGGCCCAGGGTCCCTCATAGTGTCTATGGCTCATTCATGATGTGCGCTGTGTGGGGTCTGTGCTTGCAAGATAGCACCTTTACTAGACCTGCTCAGCCACCTCCTACTAGTTGGGAGGTTAGTAGCTCTCTGACGCACCCAAATGGGTGTACCCCTTATGCATCTTTTGTTTTGTTCTTTGTTGGGGCAGTGTTATACTATTTTGGGATGGCTTTGGCGAGTTGGGGATGCTGAAATGGGTGGGGGATTGTGGGGATGGGTACATAAGAGGTACGCCGGCATTGTTCAATTACAGTGAATCTAAATCTGGGAGGTTTTACGAGTTATGGTACACATGTGTGAGGCACTACTGCATTTCTAATATCTTGAATGTGTGGACTACATGAGTGGTAGAGTAAAGTGTACGACCTGGAATGTGAAGGGACTCAACACCCCCCAAAAAATGTGTTCAGTCCTGGCATACTTGGATAGAATGGATGTGCAAGTGGCGTTCCTTCAAGAGACGCATCTCACCAAGGCCTCGGAACAAAAAGTAGGCCACGTTGGGCGGGTATGAGAAGTGCTTCCTCTTATTCTACTTACTCCCGGGGTGCTGAACCCATTTTCTGTACATCACACGGAAGTGGACAAGTTTGGGCGTGTAGAGATGGTGCATGGTCAACTGTGTGGTATGAGTGTGTTACTGGTTAATGTGCTTGGGCAGAATATTGATGAACCGTCTTTCTTCTCAGATGTGTGGCGCCACATCTCAGGGTTTCCTCCGGCCGAGATTCTCTGGGGAGGTGACTTCAATGTATATCTGGACACGGCTCTGGATCGTGTGGGCAGTGGGGTTGCGAGGCTCAAGCAGGCATCTGAGGAGCTACTGCGGATACTGGATGCGGGCAACCTGCATGATTTCTGGAGACTTCAACACCCAGGTGCCAAGGAAAGCACCTTCATATCTTCTGTTCACGGGACGTGGCCTCGTATAGATTATTGGCTTGTCTCTGAGGTCATGTGTACATGGGCTGTGAAGGTCAGTCACATGGCTTGCATGCTTTCGGATCATGCACCAGTGGTCTTGGAGCTACAGGTACCTACTTGTGAGAGGCCGCCATTTGCATGTAGCTTGCAGCAGGCTTCGCTAACAGATCCTGTTTAGGCAGACTATTGGGGAGGCCATTCGTAACTATTTTCGGGAGAACAAGGGTTCTGTGGAGAGTGCCGGAGTGCTGTGGGAGGCATTTAATGTAACCATCAGGGGACCATTCATAGGCGCACAAGTGGGGGTGCTGTGGGACATTAGGCGCAGAATAAAAAAATTAAATGCTGATATCTCTACACTCGCGTGTGAGGAACAACTCTCTACTGCTACGTTAGCTGAAATTAGGGATCTTATCACAGAACATAATGACACCGTTTACCAAGAGTTACTGAATCTATCCAGACGCAGTACGGAACCTTATATGGGGTGGGGGGACACCCTGGCCGTTCTTTAGCCCAAAAATTGGTGGCACCAAGTAGCCAGGAGTGTATTACTGAATTACTAGATGATGATGGAGTTGCGCATTATACAACGCCTGAGATTAGCGAAATTGTTCTTAACTTTTACACCAAGCTCTATGCAAACAAGGGCTTGGTGCCTTTACACTCCTATTTAGATGATGTTGCACTGGGGTGGCTTTCACAGGGTCATAGGGAATATATTACACAGCCCATTGATGTTGAAGATGTTAAATTAGCGATAATGTCACTTCCTACGTGTGAGGCTGCAGGGCTTGACGGGCTCCCCAGCGAGTTTTATAAAGCTTATGTTGATGATCTCGTCCTTAGGCTTCTGGATGAATATGAGGAGGCATACGAGGAGGGGTGACTTCTGCCCACCCTCAAAGAAGCTCTGTTGTTGACCCTTTTAAAGCCCGACAAGTCCGCCAATCTGTACAATTGCTACAAACCGCCCTTGATTATTAATATTGATGCCAAGATATTGGCAAAGATAATAGCTAATAGGCTTCAACCACTGGTTCCCCTCCTGGTCCTCCCCGACCAGTCAGGTTTTGTGACTGCTAGATCCACAGCTCACAACTTGCCAACAGTATTCTCCACGCTTCATTACTTTGACCCAGACTTCAAGGTAGTGGCTGTTCTGCTCGACGCAGCAAAGTCCTTTGATTCTCTCCAATGGGGATATATGTTTATGGTCTTGGCCAGGATGGGCCTTCCCCAATTGTTTCTCCAATGGATTAAGGTTCTCTATACAGACCCAGTAGCCTCGAGTGGGCATAAATGGGTCGGTGTCAGCTGCTTTTCCTATAGAGAGAGGCACGTGTCAAGGGTGCACCTTGTGCCCGATGCTGCTTTCGCTGGCGCTGGATGACATGCTCCTGTATGTTCGTGAGCCAGCCACTTACTTACCTGAACTGCTCCGGGAGTACGTCAAGTTTGAGAGATATTCCGGCTTAGGGATTATTTAGTCAAAGTCACAGGTATTCCCACTAACGGCAGGCACGTGGGAGATAGCACTTGACTTTCTGCTGACGTGAACCCAGGATCTGGTAAAGTATCTGGGGATATGTATACATAGAGATCCAGAGCAAGTTATTTCTGAGAATGATGGCAGAGTCCTCACCCGGATCACTGAGCAGGCAGAGCGGTTGGCGCGCTTGCCTCTCTTGCATGCAGACTGCATTGCGGTGACCAAAATGGCTATATTACCCAAATTGCTTTATCTTTTTGTTAATATTCCTATAAAGCTGAATATAATGTTCTTCAAGACACTTCAGTCGGCATTGCTTACATTTGTTTGGGGCGGTAAGAAACCCAATTGCAGTTGGGATATCCTCGTGCAACCATTTGATCGTGGATGTTTTGAGGCTCTGGATCTGCGGTTGTACTATCTGTGCGCTCAAGCGCATTCTGCTCACTACTGGTACTTTCCAGAGAAGTTTCAGCCTCACACTGCTATCAAGTCGGATTCTGTTCTTCCCATGCCCCTGCAGGCGACGATTTTTTTTTGGGGGGGGGGGAACTGGGCGGTCCCAGGACTGACATCAATCCTGTACAATGTACTGCTTGGGCCTGGAAGTCTCTAGCCAAAAGATCTCAGCTCCCATATTAATACACCCCGATGTTGCCACTGGCTGCACACCCTGATATCATGGCAGCTAGGGAAAAGCCAGCGCTGAGGGAATTGGCAGCTGTCAGGATCACCCTCTTGGGGGATCTGTATAGACAGGGTCAGTTTAGATCCCTGCAGGATGTACAGGGGGGCCGCAACCGCGGCTTTATGCTGGATTTTGTATATGTCAGAGTGAGGCAGGCAATTAGAGCTATCAATCCGGACTTCCCAATGGAACCTACTACTCTGCTGGCGCTGCAGTTGGTGCTAGCGGGGGCAGAGGGAAAGGGTCTGATTACCAAGCTATATAACATCACTTTGTGGGAGCGTGAGTTGGGGGAACACCCCTCTTATCTCAGCTGGAATGCCGCTCTGGGATCTACATTCACTCTCGAGCAATGAAAGTCTTGCTGTGCGTTAACAGGCCGCTCACTGCAAACTATAACCTTCTCATAATTCAGTTTAAGTACTTGCATCAATTATATTATATCCCACTGCAACTTTGTAGGTTTAGACTGCGTGAGACTGCGTGCTGTATGAGGTGTGGGCAGGTGGATGCTGATTTTTTGCATCTGCATGGCTGTGTGCTGGTATATTTGCATTTTGGTCCATGGTGGCGAATGTACTCACTGATATTGTGCTGGAACCTATGGCCTCAAATACGTGATTTTTTTTCCATGTGTGTGTCAAAATCTGGCAGTATGAAGTCCTCTAAATCCTCTGGATCTAAACTATAGTCATCAATCTGTAACACTCGTGAGAACTCTTTAAATGGAGGAGAGGGTCCTGATGATAACTCTGCAATATTCAAGGGGCTAGTTACAAGGACTGGGGTCCTGTGCTCCAACGTGACCACAGGTTTGGACAACAACTTAGCAACAACATAATTTTTTTCATATTTAACCTTGACATCCTCCAAATCCATATCATTGTCCATTTCCATTTCTTCAAACGCTATAGTTAAAGCACATTCATCAGTGAGCTGATTTGGAAGAGTTGGTCTCGAGAATTATCTTATTTGCAAGCGGACGAGAGGCCAGCTAGTGGAGCAGCTTGCCATTTTTCTCGCCTGAGCCGTAAACTCAGGCTGTGGAGTACCTCCACATCATCTTAGCTGACTCAAGCAATATATGACATATTTCTTCCCGCAGCATATCAAGCTGCTGGCGTTCGGCCTCCCCATCTGCCACTGCAGTGCTTTGCTCCAGACGAAGAGCCTGGACCTCCAGCTGAGAGATGTGTCTATCTTGTGTCAAGCTTTTGTGTTTGAGATAGCCTTTGGCATAGCCTCTGATCATGGCCTTGCCAGCTGCCCAGGCACAGCCTGGGAGACGACTGTGCCCTTGTTGGTTTGGAAATACGTTTGAATTCTTTTCCAATGCCCTGTTTGTAACCAGTGTTTTGGCGGAAGCCTCCAGATGGGGCGTGGAGCCCCTGATTAGCCTCTTATGGTTAGGACAAGGGGAGAGTGGTCAGATATGCCATGGGCTAGGATTTGAATATAGGTGACTGCCTGGCATTTGGTGGCAGACGAAAATATTAGGTGAATGTGGGAGTGAGTATAATGCTCAACGGAGGTATGGGTGTATTGGAGCGTCCTGGAATTCCATGTACGCCATACATTACATAGACCTAGTCTGGTGGCCCACTCTGCTAATCGTTTGGTGCATAGACTTCTGTGGGAGGAGGTTTCCCAGTGGCATTCTTAGCGGGTTCCATGCCTGCATTGAAGTCCCCTCCGACTACTGTCAGCCCCTGGGGAAGGGATGATAGTACATCTACAATGGCACTAAGAGTGGGCTCTTGGGTTGATGGAGGCACTTAGAGTGACATAAGTTTGAGAGTTGGGCCCCCCAGCACCCCTGTAATGGCTACGAAACAGCCGTGTGGGTTTTCAATCTCTAGGGCAATTGTTGACAAGGCCTATGATTCCTCAGGGCTTGCTTGACAATAGAACGGTCACTTCCAGGCACCACCAAGTCTGAATGCTGAAATGGCGCAGACTGTTGGAGTGGCCTGGTGGGGGTAAAGGGTGTTTGGGAAGGACCAGCAGGGAAGGAGACTTGCAAAGAAAACCAAGTTCGTGAATCTGCGCCTTCTAATTCCTTACTAATGGTTATATCTGAATACACTAATAAACAAACATTAACCTGTAATATTAACCTGTTGTTACTGCATACAAGGACTGTTGCTGTCTGAAGGATGAGTGTTGGGTTATCCTACAGTATAACAACCATTAGAATATGGTAACATTCTATATCTATATGTGTTTGTTTAATGACTTACCACTTTATATCCCTGAATTCAGACACTTTGTTTTGATAAGATCTTGTTAGTCCCATCAGATTTTCTGCCACGTAACAGTCCCAATTGTTCATGGTGATTGTAGACATAAGCGGGACCAGCCACACTTCTTTTTATAAGAATTTATTTTGGGATAAGGTTTAACACCAAGTCCTAGTAAAAAGTACACTTTTGGCCTTTTGATTTGAAAAAGTGCAATATTTTACCACAAATAGTTTAAAAAATGAAAATTCTTGACTTCTTGTTTTGACTAACGCTAACCGCCCTTACCAGAGAGATCAGTCCGATCTCATTATGCTTTCCGGCCTTGACAGAATGTTCGTATCTGATTTGAAACCGACAGCCGACTCCAAGCAGCTCTCCAATACTCGCGGAATTCTCAAAGGAAGCCAAGATCGCGCCCACTCCAGGGCGCCGAAGACAGAGTTCAAAGATGTCCGCACCGATCCTTGGCAGACAAATCACTAGCACGCTGTCATGGGTGGAGGTCATTTTATACGCAAACCCTGCCCTTCATGGTCGTCGCCCTCAGAGTTCTGGGTGAGGAACTCCATTGCCAGTTCATTAGTAATGCAGCCGCTAATGTCCATGCAGTCTAAGACAGGTACACAGGCAAAGAGGAAACAAACTAAAAACAGACATGAAGCAAACAATCATGCAGCAGTTTTTGCAAAGGTGACAATGTCAGCATGGGTATTAGAGATAAGTGACAGGACCAAACCAATCTAGTCCTTAGTGCTGCCATTGACTGTTCCCAGTTGACCACTTTGAACCCCTGGATAGTGCGTTTTACCATGAATTAAGTGTTCCTACCTTTCACTTACAGATGTCAACAGGAGGATAAGGAAGTTTTCCTAACAGTGGAGGACTGCGATTCCACAGTAGGACATTCCCTAGTTTGTAAACACGTTAAGTTGCCCAGCGCTTGTAATGTATCTGCGCCTAATCTTGCTTGTTTTTTTTTAAAGGAACTCCAGTCCCAGCAATAATTCCCGCTTTTACATTGCTTACTAATGGCAGTTATCTTATTTTGAATAAACACGACTGCTGTGTATTACGAGCAGGAATTCTGTATATAGTAACAATTTCACAACGTGTTACTTGTTGTAGTAATGTTATTTTTTCCGCCCTCACATGGGAAAGTTGATAGTTCCATTAGGCCTTCCATTCCGACTTTGAAAACAGATTTCAGCAAATTAAGCAGGCGCAAAGTGCTATTGTATTAACAAGTGGCTTTCACTTCAGCTCGAGAGCCCTTCTAATTGCAGGTGGCGAGAACATGTAGCGAAATTCAATCACTTCTGAACAAGAACCTCCCACTTCACTTCGGGGAGCGTATACATCAAATATTTAATGCGTCTGACACCCAAGGCCTTGCTCATTTTTAGGTCTCGCCTACGCAATGCGCATGCTTTGCTTAGGAGGGGACCTCATGTAATCGACTTGCTTTTTGGGCCAAAAACGTGCAAGCGTTCCATTGCCATCAATGGCAACGAGTGCACGTGAGGCGATCTACTTGCGGGAGGGCGCGCCACCAAATGGCAGCAATTATCGCTCCCGCAAGTGCAGGCCCCCCTCCTCCCCCCTGCTGCTGTGCGAGCTTGTTCTACCAGGCTTTTGTTCTTCTCTTGTGTTCTTTCGAGTCCTTCCCGGGTTGTGACTCTTGACTGCACGCGGGGCGCAGGGCTATTGTTGATGTCTTCCTTTATTGACACCCTGGGTGTTTCCAGTTATGCCAGAGGAGACGAAGGAGAGGCACTGGAGGACTTGCGGGGACATTCTTGGCACCGTGAAAGCCGATGGCGTGATAATAAACACGGCGACATTCTTAGCACCGTGAAAGCCGATGGCTTGATAATAAACGCGGGTACATTCTTGGCACTGTGAAAGCCAATGGCGTGATAATAAACTCAAACCCTATCGGATTAAGGACATACATGTAGGAGCGTCAATCGCCTTATACAGCGTTCCCTGCAGACTGGATCGTCTATAGGTGCCCCGAAAAGCACGGACATGGGATTAAAGTGTTAACACAAAGTCGGCTGGCTCTTACCTTTTCTCTGTGCGGATGCCAGTTTCTTGCTACATGAACAGCATAAGCTGGAAGAGGTTGAAAGCTATCCAGCTTGTTTTTCGAGACAGACAAATTGCAGCTACTTCACAAAATGGATGGATCTGCAGTCAGGCATCCTGACAAAGGACTGCGCAAATCTTATGTTGTGACTCAGATTCAGGCAAACGTAAGACACTGTTTACCGCTGTGCTGGTGCTTTTGAGTGTGTGCGATAATTTAATTATAACTATTTTCCTATTTACATCATACAGTTGTGATAATGAGTGTGTTGGGGCAATTACTGATCACAGTGACTGGTGTTATTGTGTGTGTGTGTATGTACGTGTATGTGTGCGTGTGTACAAAAAGTAGTGATATCGCACGTGTGCATATAAACATTACATTCGTGATATTGCTTGTGAGCATGCTGGTCACAGTGGTGATTGTGTGTCTGTGTGTGTGTTTTATTGCGATTCTATACTCTCAATAACACTTAAAAAGAAAGAGTGAGCATTTATCTTTGTGTGAGATGCACCTCGAAATAGGGGCCACTTGGAAGCTGGTGGAACGAGTTAAATAACCATACTTAATTTTGCCACACATTTGCAGACAGCAGATGTTGATTTGGGCTTTCGGAAAATAAGGGCAGGAATGTGATGCTATATAACTGAAACACAGCATACACTCCAAATAACACTCAGTGCCAAATAGTTATTTGCAACATAATTACACTTCACTCAATGCAACATACACTCCAAATACCAATCAGTGCCACATAATTACACACCACATAATTACACTCTACTGAATGCAACACACACTCCACACAATACCACTCAGTGCCACATAATTATCTGCTACATAATTACACTGCACTCAATGCAACATACACTCCAAACAATACCACTCAGTGCCACATAGTTACAGGCCACACAATTACACTCTACTGAATACAACATACACTCCAAATACCACTCAGTGCCACATAATTGCATGCCACATAATTACACTGCACTCACTGCAACATACACTCCAAATACCACTCAGTGCCACATAATTACACACCAAATATTTACACTGCACTCAATGCAACATACACTCCAAATACCACTCAGTGCCACATAATTACGCACCACATAATTACACTGCACTCAATGCAACATACACTCCAAATACCACTCAGTGCCACATAATTACACGCCGCATAATTACACTGCACTCAATGCAACATACACTCCAAATACCACTCATTGCCACTTAATTACACGCCACACAATTACACTCTATTGAATACAACATACACTCCACACAATACCACCAAGTGCAACATAATTATATGCTACATAATTACACTGCGCTCAACGCAACATACACTCCAAATACCACTCAGTGCCACAGAGTTACACGCCACATAATTACACTGCACTCAATGTAACATACACTCCAAATACCACTCAGTGCCACATAATTACACTGCACTCAATGCAACATTCACTCCAAATACCACTCAGTGCCACATAATTACACGCCACATAATTACACTCTACTGAATGCAACACACACTCCACACAATACCACTCAGTGCCACATACTTATATGCTACATAATTACACTGCTCTCAATGCAACATACACTCCAAACAATACCACTCAGTGCCACATAATTACACTCCACACAATTACATGCTACTGAATACAACATACACTCCACACAATACTACTCAGTGCAACATAATTATATGCTACACAATTACACTGCTCTCAATCGCAATATACACTCCAAATACCACTCAGTGCCACATAATTACTCTGCACTCAATGCAACATACACTCCAAATCCCACTCAGTGCCACATAGTTACGCACCACATAATTACATAGTACTCAATGCAACATACACTCCAAATCCCACTCAGTAACACATAATTACACGCCACATATTTACACTGCACTCAATGCAACATACACTCCAAATACCACTCAGTGCCACATAATTACACACCACATAATTACACTGCACTCAATGCAACATACACTCCAAATACCACTCAGTGCCACGTAATTACATTGCACTCAATGCAACATACACTCCAAATCCCACTCAGTGCCACATAATTACACGCCACATAATTACACAGCACTCAATGCAACATACACTCCACATAATACCACTCAGTGCCGCATAATTATATGCTACATAATTACACTGCACTCAATGCAACATACACTCCAAACAATACAACTCAGTGCCACATATTTACACGCCACACAATTACACTCTACTGAATACAACATACACTCCACACAATACCACTCAGTGCCACATAATTATATGCTACATAATTACACTGCGCTCAACGCAACATACATTCCAAATACCACTCAGTGCCACATACTTACACGCCACATAATTACACTGCACTCAATGCAACATACACTCCAAGTACCACTCAGTGACACATATTACACGCCACATAATTACACTCTACTGAATTCAACATACACTCCACACAATAACACTCAGTGCCACATAATTATATGTTACATAATTACACTGCACTCAATGCAACATACACTCCAAATACCACTCAGTGCCACATAATTACACACCACATAATTACACTCTACTGAATGCAACATACACTCCACACAATACCACTCAGTGCCACATAATTATATGCTACACAATTACACTGCACTTAATGCAAAATGCACTCCACACCATGACACAATTTCACTAAGCATAATTTAACAGAACACCACAGTTCCAGGCCACACAATTCAATTCCACACATTTCTAATACACATCGCATAATTACACATCAAACAACATATTTCTACTCCAAAACTCCACAATCCACAAAGTACCTCTAATCCACACCATATAGTGTCACCATCTGTTGTTTTTTTTAAAAATATGTAAAATACATTTTGACAAAAATGAGAAACAATTATCATATAAAATAAAAATATATATATAAAGAAAAGAAAACTAATCACGAAATAATAAAACATATTTTTTTTATTAAAAACATAGTTTTGTGTCATGTATTCACAAGTCAGATGTATGGTGTGAGCACTACTACATGTATATCTAACACTTTGCCCAGTGTGTAATTCTTTCACAGAAAACCATCTGAGCACCAAACATCATTCACCACCACCATTTTGCATCAGCGCACCACCTAAGCATCCCGTCAGTCTGCCCTTGGAATCTGTTGATTCTCCACTAGTGTCTGTCTGCTGCCCGTGTTCTAATTAAATTACTGTTTTCAAACATCCACTCCCCCTTTATTTATGTCCCGCTCCCCCATAACAAAAACATTATAACAAACAAGCATGAGAACAGGCTGGAAGTAGTTGCCAGCAGTTCAAGCACAAAAAAGTAGAAGACAATTTTTATGTTCATTTCTTTTTTAATCAGGTTTTCAGTTGCATATAATGTTGCCTTTGTTTGTATAAAGGTAACAAAAATGCTTAACACTTTTTATTATAAGTTTTCAACATAATGCACAGCAGCCACAATGCTCTACAACATTGCCAAAAGTTCTGGCTAAACACATAAGGTCCCAAAGGCGAAACCTATTGGCTATGCCAATGCTTGGTTTAAGCTTTCTCCTCATAGAGCGCAAGGGAAACTCTTTTGCATGTGGAAGCCCTAGCAGCACATGTTCAGGAGCCCTAGGGAACGTAATGTGAAACGCATCATCTAGATCATCAAGGACCACCTTCCAGTAGCGCTCTAGCTTCGGGCAGTGCCATAGCAGGTGGGTCAAGGTGCCCAGGGCGCCACATCCCCTCCAACACAGGCCTGAGTGTTTCTGGTCCCAGGACTTAATACGAGCTGGGGTATAGTACCAGTATGCCACCGCCTTATGGGCCGATTCTGCACCTGCACCATTGGCAGTGGTGTGGTGCGCGTGGTAGAACACTCTTTCCCACTCCTTATGCAACAGCGGGCGTCCCAGCTCCGTCTCGCAGCAAACCTGCGCTTTAGTACGCGGAGCTTTAGGGCGTGCCATGATCATGGCATACAAGTCAGATATAAGTTTGCGATCATCTTTCTTGCAAACCACCCAACGTTCCAGGGCTGTCAGCGGGTTGGACATAGCAGCGACGTTAGGGGACAGAGTGACCCAATGTGCCACCTGCGAATAAGGAAATGCATCAGATTCTAAGAGAGAGAAGTGGTCCCCGCGGAGCGAGGGGAACGAGATTAGGCAATCAATATCAAAGAGGTGGCCCACTCTCTTGCAGCCTTCTTCCCTCCAGCGCTGAAAGATCGGGGATGAGCAACCAGGCGGGAAATCTGGGTTGTCAACAATAGGCGTCATGGGCCATGGGAAAGTGGTCCAACTTTTACGCTGCGCCAATTGGTCCCACGCCTTCATAGTTGGCGACGTCACAGGCCGTATGGCGCGTGCAACTGCACTTGGAGTCTTGGCTGAGTGGAATATCTCTGTGGCTGCAAACAATATCTTGCAACGGAGTTTCATCGAATATCACGCAAGTCGCCCCAATATGCTCTTGGAGTCATCGATTTATGAGAAACACGTCTGTTCCTTCGGTCTACTTGATTGGATGGCATCCCTTTTTTCCACTAACGTTAGGGATGGCCTTTTGTAATGAATTGCATTCTTAAGTTCACGTACTTCAATGGATTTGCCACTTCCTTCTTAATCATGTTACCCATGAAACAACAAACTTTTAAACCGACAAACAAATTCTGTTTTTTTCCCTCTCTTTTACCAATTTGTTTTTTTCGAGCGCATATGGACTCTGTTTACCTTTGAAAACTGTTCAATTCTTTGTCTATATACTACGACCATACCAAGGGGAGGGTGTTATATGGCAGTTACGGTCATTGTTGACATGACTAAGTTAGCATGACCTCTGCTGCCATGATGCTGCTTTTGCGCATGTTACTACATGATTTTATTTTGCAAAACTCTGTGCCTTTCACATTAGAACTGTCTGCTTTCTGCGTTCTCTGCGTATTCCTGGAGTTTAGTCTGAACACGATGTGCAAGGTCGATAAACATCTGGTCAGTCGCTAGCACCTAGACAAAACAAGCTGACACAGCTGCACTGCTGAAAACTCGTGCTTTGATGTTATGGGGATGCATGTTGTTCTTAATACACACTTGGAGAAGGACCTTCCCAGGGAGAAGAGCTATGCTGTTCCTATGACGTAGAGCCTCTATCTAGACACTAAGCTATGGGTTTTGCTTACAAAGCCCAGAGGTCTTCCGTTATATAATAAAATTCACCTTACAAAGGGGAGGATGGTTAGGCCTTATAGTCCTTTTACCACTGTCTATATAAGATGAGACATCACCCATTATATTCAATGAAATTGTAACAGTGCCAACTGTTTTAGGTTTATGCATTTTGCTGCTAGTAGTGGCTCGTATACTGCATTTTAGAGCACTATAGTTAAAATAAACATTTTGATCTATAATAGTGACTCTGACAATTCTTACTGTGGACGCGTACGAGTGAGCGAGCGAAAGGTAATCTCATGCTACCGCGATTCCTGAGAACATCGGGAGTGTTGTGTTCTGGGTTGTCTAATCATTTGTAGCTTCATGATTATGTAGGAGAACGAATGAGACACTATAGCTAGTCAGTTTGGGGATATTGGGTACTTAGGTGGTAGGAAGGTTCAGCCCCTCTACACAAGGTCCTGTTTTCCTGCGCATAGTTCTGTGTATGTGCAGAATCCCTGCAACAGGTGTGTGCGTGGGAGGGCCTCCGATCAGGTAATCCATTGGACCTGGTTGTCTCTGTCCAGGGAATGGGAGAGAGCGTCATGCTTTGGGTTGAGGCAGGTGAATGTGTGTAACATATGTATCATGCTAGTTTCTGCAACTAAATGAAAAACCTATGACAAGAACAGGAACAACGGTCCCCAACCACCTCTCCAAATAATGCCCCACCCTATACTTCTGTTGAATATGCATCTGTTGCCCAGATAACAAAAAATATAACAGAAATTTAACTATTTAGCTTGATGCAGGAGCGGTGGACTCCTCCACTTAACAGGATATTCGTGCCTTTGGAGTAGGATCAGTTACAGTGCTGCATGTCAGTTCAGATCTTTGGGCTTCTCGAAAGGTCGGTATCATCTGATCCTGCGGTAGAAATGTGAGGAGATTTCCAGTATCATCTTCACTGGCAGAACAGATGCGAAGCGGCCACTCTTGTGTGGATAGGATGTTCCTCGGTTGCCCCGGGCCATGCCGCTTCAGGTATGTCAACGAAATGGGTCTTGTTCTGGAAGACCTGCATGAGTCGAGCCAGAAATAGAAGTCGATATTGAAGGTTGAGGGCCCACAATTTCTGTTTGACAGCAGAGTATGATCCCTTTTTTGCCTGAACCTCTTTGGTGTAGTCTGGAAAGATCATCACCTTGCTGCCTTGATAGGACAGGGTAGGATGAGTGCTAGCTTCTTGCAGAATGGCATCCCTGTCTTTGAAGTTGAGGAGTTTGGTGATGATCGGCCGGTGCAGGGCCACGGGTGGTGGCCTAGGTGTCAGAGTGGTGGCCTAGGTGTCAGAGTACGATGGGCAGATTCCACTAAAAACCATGGCGAGAGAGTGGTTGATGGCATCCATAATTTTTGAGCCAGTCCTCCACAAAGGTGTTGATTTTGCCCCTTCAGATTTGCCCAGCAAGTGGAGATTGTTGCAGTATGAGCGGATTTCCGCGTCCTACGCACGATTATGCAGACCTCTCATGTGGGACAGCAGCTGCGTGACCTGCTCTTTCAGGTGTGTTACGTCCTCCTCCACTGTGGATATTCGAGATTCAACTTCCGTTATGTGGGCAGTGACATTGCATAGGTCATGTCATATGAGGGCTCTCCTTTTTTGGTTTCCGCAGAGTCTTGTGAGGACTTTATGGACTGCAGTATCGTGGCATGATCACCATCCAGGAGAGGGGCCTTAGCCAGAGCAGCGTCCTCAACGCCTGTCCCACTGATAATGTATTGATCCATGTGGGTTGGGACGGGGGTGGGTTCATTCCTTTGTCTTTCCCCATCATGGCAGTGCTTCATAAGGTGCGGTAGTGGAATCAAGTATGCGCTCACTTGCAGGGGTAGGTTACTGAGATCGCCTCCACAGGTCCACTGGGCTGCGGATTCTGCTTTGGTTCCCATTATACAGCAGACGCCGTGTCTCCTCCATGGTTCTTGGGTCACACTGGGACGTATGGAGCTCTCACCGACTCCGCCCCTATTCTGGTCACCAGGGTGATGCCCAGTTTAGTCACAGGCCAGGTGGGTTTGTGCTTCTTAGGGGCAATCCAGTCGCCAGCTCTGCAGCACTGGCAGACATTCAGGCCTGCTCCAGCTTGGCAGGGAGGGAAGGCCAACAGGGGCACAGTGCCCCACGTCCCAGATTTGGGCGTCTCTGTGGGGTGGCAGCAGGCCCATGCAGGAAGCGTCTGATGGGAGATATGTGGCCCAACATTGTTCCTCCAGAGCCCCTTCTTCAGCTTCAGGTCACCATTGTTGCCTCCCCTCAGTAACGATCTTCCCAATCAATAGAGGGGGGTAAGCATGATTCTGGTCCTCTACAGGTTACAATTGTGGGTTTGTTCAGAAGCTTAGGTCCGCTTACTTGTTATTGGGTTCAGAGGACTTTTCTCTCCATGTCAGGTTGCAGCCAAGGGTCCGCTTCCTTTGGATTCTACCCCTGCTCGTTCAGAACCGTAGTCATTTGTCAGGGTAGCACCTGTAGGGCTTCTGCTGCTGCCACTGGTTCTCTGTCTGCCTTGCTGGCCTTCTGGCAAAGCATACACTACCGTGCGCTTGGGGTGGAGGGGGTGAAGAAGGGGAGGGTAGATCTGCGACCCCTCCAAAGGCGATATTCAAAGGCCGGTCCCTGTCAAAGGCCTGCCTGATTGCTTGGAGAGTTCAGTGGATCGCCCTCCACTGCTGGGTGCCCCAGACGGACATCCCATCCTAACCGCAGAGTCTGTGGCACCGCACGAGATGCGTCAGGATGTGTGCCATGGCTGCTGCCTCCACCCCTGGTGTCTTCACGAGTCTCATCCCTTGCGTGAGTTTGGGGTGCTGTAATCGGGTTATCCGCTGGGACATCATCAGGTTCTTGCTATGGGTGCCACCCCTTTTGTCGTGGAGGCCGCATGGGAGGTCCAAGGGCATCAGCCGGTGCCGCTATCACATCAGCCATTATCTTCACAGGCCCCGTCTCTGCCATGTGCTTGCTCGTTGCCCAGTGAGAAGGCAACTTCGGATCGTCTCGTCATGTGGGAGGCCCAGGGACATTCGCCGTGCCCCTTGCCATCTCGGCCAGCACCCTGTCAATCAGCAGGCTGATCAGGCACGTTTCTCTGCGCCCTCCCCAGCCAGGGGGGACGGTGCCACTAACCTTGTCTCACGGGTCCATGGGGGGGGCTCTGGAGTCCCAGTTTTCGGCGGTCTCAGACACTCAAGATATCCCGGCGGATGATGTGGGCCCCATGCCTCAGTTGGGATCTCCCATCTTGCTGTCTCCCATCAGGGGTCCACTCTAGGGCGGTCTTCACTGGTTTGCAGGATGTGTGCTGAACCTGTTAAGGACCACAGCGTGTCACCCTTTTCCCCACATAGCATTGCTGACATTTCTACTCCTAGAGGGCTGCTACGATGCCAGCGGATGACGGTGAGGTCCCGAGCACTCTTAGAGTGCTACTGCTATCTTGATGCTCTGAGCCACCCCCCTTAGGAGCACACGCTTAAAGAGGGACATGGCAGTGCTATGGACGTGGTATATGGGCCTGCGGACAAGGTGTAGGGAGGTGTGGCAGCTGTACTGTCTGCTGGGGAATGTTTACTGAGTTCTTGCCAAGGCTAGGTTTGTTGATATCCCAGTTCAGTGTTTAATATGTACGGTAAACAAATTGGTGCATGCCTGTGTGTGTGGTGTGCATAATGTATGTGTTTGTGCATGTGGGGAAGGTGTTATGGGATGCTCTTTGATGTCATTCATAGCCTGCAAAAGACATATTGGCAGGGGAGTGGACAAGATGGCGAGCGGGTAGGACATGTGTTACTTCGTCTCTCCGCCCGCCTTGCCTGCTCTGGCCACAAAACAGCACCTACCCCCCCATAAAAGCACCTGGGGAGTAACTGACAGCCTACCAGCCGCTCCGACGCCTTGCAGCGGGAACATCGGGCCTGGGGACCATGATCTCTGGCTATTTTGACCCTGAAGATGGAGCGAGTGCGGCCGACAAAATGGTGGCTGAACGCGGACTGCTACTGGAGCTGAGCCCCTGGGTTTGGGCCTGAGGAACCTAGCTTCGGCGTGGAAGGTGTGGTGGGCAGCAACGAACGAGAGTGGGTGACCGATTGCGCACGATTGGACCCCGAGAGAGACTGGCCGAGTGAGGGGAGCGGTGACGCCGAGGAATGCATGTAGCCCTGGCCGCGGAGAACCGTTGCGGAGCGTGGCCACGAGGCCCGGCAGGAAGGTCCCACCCAGAGGCGCTCCACCGAGTGGACCTGATCTGGAGTCTGTACTCGGCCTGGGGACTCGTGTGCAGGCGGACCGGACAAAGTTGCGGTAAGAGGGTCCTACTGCCCCATTTGACGGTGGTGCCCAGCACAGGCCCTGAGGCACATCGGCGAGGGCCGGGCCTGGGGGGCCACTACGAGCGCCGGGCCAGAAACTGAGAGTGGAAGAGGCCTTGCACAACTGGGGGCACTGCAGAGCACGCAGGCTCGGCCAGGGGGATTGACTGCCGCCTTGGAGTGGAAGGGGACACCATGTTCAGCACCGGTCACGCGTTGATGCCCCATTTTAGAGACGCTCCTGCAAGAGGGAGAGAGGCTCACTAGCGCGCACAGGCCTAGCGCTTCTGCGACGGCGGCAGCGAGCACCATCTGGTCTTGCGGGTGGGATCCTGCTCCTGGCGGTCGGAGACTCGCCCGCCAGCATAGCTGGAGACAAGTTTGGAACCTGCTGCCCCACTAGCTTGGTTTAGCACCTACCCACGACAGCGTTGCCCCGGGGAGCCTCAGGGTCTGCTTTGGCCCAAGTGTAGAACGTAAGGGCCGGCGCGCCGAGTCTTTTCTCCGGCTGGAATCTTCGAATATCAGGGATACACAGGGGCTCCTAAGCCTACTGCTTTAGGAACCAGACCGACCATAACCCTCCACCTCGCTTTCATAAGGGACCGCGTGTCCTTGCACAACAGAAGAGGCCTCCTGTCCTGCAGATGTGAGCAGCAGGCGGTGCGGGGCCCTAGGTGGGGTTTCGGCACCCAGGCATACAGGAGCCCTGCCCGTGCCCTGGGGCTGGTGGGCAGATGGAGGTTTGTGCTGCTGCCTGAGGATCGACTGCGGTGATAGTTGGCGGGGACTGTGGTTGTGGGCATGTCCCACCTGCCTGGGCCCCGCTCGCCGGGCCGCGAAATACCTGCCATCTGGTGTAGACACCGGGCCTTCCTTTGACTGGGCTGCGGTGCCTTGTGAACCCAGGAGACGTAATGGCCAACCAAAGAGGACGGAAAGAGCGCACACTTAAGGAGATGCTCACCAAAACCCCCAGGCCCACGCGGGACAAGATGACGAGGACACCCCTATAACCAAATCCTTCCTAGAAAAGCTTTTTAACATACTTCGCGAAGACTTTCACATGCTGAAGAGCGAGGTGGCGGGAGAAGTGCGCAAATTAAGGCGTGAGGTTGATACCCTCGGAGACAGAGTGACAGTCATCGAAGACCAGGAGCGTACTAAAGAGGAGGAAGTAACGCAGCTACAGCAAGAGGTGATCCGTCTTCAAGGTCAACAGCTCGACCTGCAGGCCCACGTCGAAGACCTTGAGAACTGCTCTCGGCGGAATAACATACGCGTTAGGGGGTGCCATCGGACGCAGAAAGATCTGATATTACCGCTTTCTTTCAGGGACTGTTCCGCAGCATTCTGGCAGCGACCCTGGAGACGGAGATCCATATTGATAGAGCCAGTGCATCTCCACAGGACATACTAGCCTTCCTCCCAGACTACCCACTGAAAGAGCGCATTATCAGGGAAGCTAGATTGAAACATCCTGTCCAATACCAGGGCCTTTACCATCACTTTGCACCAGGATCTAACGGCTAGCACACTGCCGAAACTATGGGAATTCGAAGAAGTCACAGCGCATTTGCGGGAGAAAGGGGGGCATACTTCCGGGGGCATCCTTTTCATATTATTTTCAAGTGGCAAGGACGACTACATTAGATACTGTCTCTTTCAGAAGCATGCAAAGTTCTGGGTTTGCCGCACCAAGGTCCAACGCCAGAGAGCTCGCCCTGCCAACGCCAGTCCCCAGCGCGCTGGCCGACGGTGGAGAGACAACGCTCCGAGGGGGCTTCCCGAGGACCCGACCTGGAGATGTTGGAGAGCAGCGATTGAAGCAGTCACCACGGATACGTCCCCCCACGAAGATTTGTGAGATGAGCTTGGGGATTTTTGCTTGTATTTGATGATGACGGGCTGGAGGGGGGGGCGAGAGTCTTGCTGCATCGCCCATGCCACGAGATGCCCCGGACTGAATCACTTCAGACGGGCACACTACAGGGAGTGGTGGGCAAGGGTCTTTATTGAGGAAGACTGTTTTGGGAGTGGGAGTTGGGGTTAGGGAGGGGAACTGGTGTGCTCACGGGAGGTCTTTGCACTACACAGGATGCGGATTCCGACACTACCACCACACGGGAGGGGCCCAGGGTTAACTTAGCCAGCTAGCAACGCGCGCTGGGGAGTGCGCTCTCCACCTGTTTCTCTCATGCAGGTCTCTGAATTAACCATCCTCACACTTTACGTTAAAGGCCTCAATAGCCCCAACAAGAGACGATCCATATTATCCTACTTAGAGAATATGAGCGCGAACATCTGTTTACTGCAAGAAACGTACCTGCTAGCCCGCAAATGGCATAGGATGAAGTCCAGGGCATTCCCTTATAAATATTTTTCCTCCACAAACGACAGGAAGGCAGGGGTGGCGATCCTGGTAGTGAGGAAGTTTAGAGGGTCAGTTGGAGACAAGGTAGCAGAAATTAAAGGACGGCTTCTGGCATACCGCTTTTGGATTCAAGGCTTCACTTTAACGATTGGAATGATATATGCTCCAAATGCGGGCCAAGAGGTATTCCTCAAATCGCTTCATTCTGGTGGGAGGTGACCTGAATTTAGTCATGGACACAATAGAGGATAGATCTGGCAGCCGACATTCCCAGGTGGGGAGGTCTCGGAGCGGGCAGGAGATGATTGGAGGAGAGGGGCTTGATAGACCTATGATAGACCTATGGAGGGCTTCTCATCCTCAGGCCTCCCAATGTTCCTATTACTCACATGTGCACCATACATATGCAAGACTGGACCACTTTTTAGGCTCCGCTGAAGTCAGAGCGACGATCAAAGATATCTATATTACAGCGGCGGTCCTGTCAGACCATGACGCGGTGGTGGTTACGGTAGGGGTCCCACGCATGGCTAGACCTGCGGGGGGGGGCTGGAGGTATCCTTCAAAAACCGGTGGTACAGGAGCAAATCCTTAAGTGCATCTAAGAATTACCTAGAGATTATTGATACCCCAGACATCTCCGTAGCAACTCTCTTGGGGGCGCTCAAGGCAGTTGTGAGGGATGAGCTGATCGCTCAGTCAGCGGCAGAAAACAGGGAGCGTAAAACTAAGAGGGAAGAACTTACTGCTCAAGTGCTAGAGCTGGAGAGAGTCCATAGTTAAACGGGAGCGCCCCTAATTTGGCGGCAGTTGAAGAACGTGCGGGCCCTTCTGGTGGGGCTCGATTTGGACAGAGCGTAATGTGCTGCTCTTCACCTAAAGCACTCTTATTATATAGGAGGGGAAAAGACAGGCTGGATGCTGGCTAGCAAGGGGAGGGTAAAAAGACAGCAGAGTAAGGTTAAGGAGATCACCAGTTAGGAGGGGAGACAGATCACCAATGATATGGACATAGCACAGGCCTTCCGGGTTTTTTATGCTGATTTATACAAAAGGGAATCATCGTACGGGTTTTATAAGAAGTACTGTTCCGTCATAGCCCCTATACTTACTAGACTGTTTAATTCTTTCACTTGGCCAGGGATCATCCCACAGGAGATGTTACTGGCCTCAATAGTGGTGCTGCCAAAACCGGGTAAGGACACTTCCAAGTGCAATTCCTACCGGCCCATCTCGTTGCTCAATGTTGATCTAAATTTGTTCACGGGGGATACTAGTGACACGCTTGGGTCCTCTTATGCCAGGCATAATTGATCCAGATCAGTCTTGTTTTATACAGGCCCGACAGAGAAGTGACAACACGAAACGTATATTCCACCTTATAGATAAAGCTCACCGCACCAAGATGAACGACCTCCTCCTATCAGTGGACACTGAGAAAGCATTAGATCAGGTGGACTGGCACTTCTTGGATAGAACCCTGATACATTTTGGCTTTAGAGAAAGGTTCCATGTGTGGATCTCAAGCTGCTACTCTAACCCCAGAGCAACAGTTAGAGTGAACGGAGTAACCTCCACACCTTTTGAGATACAACGGGGGACCAGGGAGAGATGCCCGTTGTCGCCCCTGCTCTTTGCCTTATATATTTAGCCGCTGGCCCAGAAGATCTGGGATAACCTGGAGATAGTGGGCATTACATTTGGGGCGAATGCGGCACACCGTTAGTTTATACGCGAACGACATCATTGCTTCCCTAGAGTTGCCGGCTCGCTCGGTGCCTGCCTTCTTGAAGGAATTGGAGGACTATGTCCAGATTTTGGGTGTACGAGTTAATATTGGGAAGTCTTCGATCCTATGGTTCTGGGAAGATAATTCAGTGCCATCACCTGTCGTTCAGGTATACGCGGGGGTTCTGATTTACCCTTCTATCCCCTACTTGGGCATTGAGCTTGCGGCGTCTGTGTCTCACACAGTACATCTCAACTACTCTAAATTCTTACAGCGCACCACCAAAGGCTTGAATGACTGGAAACATCACTCGCTTTCTCTGCTGGACAGGATAGCAGCAGTCAAGATGTCTCTATTGCCCAGAGCACTGTATTTCTTTCAAACTATTCCGGTCTGGCCGCCCCCGGGCACTCTGCAGATTTTACAGAGAGCTATCAATCATTTCATATGGGGGAAAGAGACCTTCGGTTACGCAAGAACCTGGGTTACCTGAGGCCGGATGAGGGAGGATTGGCCATTCATTTTCATGCAGCACAATTGCGATACCTGGTGGAGTGGAGGCGCCCCGAATAAGAGAAGGGCTGGCTTTACCAAGATAGGTCCATAGCCCAACTAGATCTCTGAAAGGTCCCTTTTCTCAAATGGGCTCACAGACCCCTTGACCTCCTGATTTCCCCTGTTACAATCACTCTGCTGAGAGCGTGGGACGGAGTGGCGGAGACAAGGGGCCTGGAAACGTTTCTCTCTCCCATGACACCTCTTTTTGATAACAAGGGTTCCCTCCAGGTATGAACACACAAGCTTTTTCTGACTGGAGGGCATCTGCATGCCGGTCGGCAGGCCATTTTTTTTACCTCAATGGCATTATCCCCTTCCATGACCTTAAAACTGACTGTAGGCTTCCGGAAGCGGAGCGCTTCCGCTACTTCCAAATTAGACACTGGCTCCTCCATACTGACGTACACCCTGCCGTAGATAGGAAACGAACTAAGTTCGAGAAGTGGTTATACACCAAAACTTCAGACAAAGCGATGGTATCTAATATTTAAGACATGCTTAGAGATGGGGCCCCTACAGATTCAATTGCAGGCCAAAAGAGGTGGGAGAAGGAGCTTGGGAGAGAACTCACTTGTAAAGAATGGGCAGACATCTATTATCGCGTGAATCACACAGTGCGTAACACAGCTAGCAGGGAGCCTGCAGTCAATGTCGCTATTTATTTGCATTTACCCCGGCCCGCTTGCACCGGGGGAATCCAGCGCACAGTCCACAGTGTTGGCGTGGCTGTCGGGAGGATGGCACCTTGTTACATATATTATGGGACTGCAGGGACCTGCAGCACTACTGGAAAGAGGTTCTGGATGATGTAGACCGTCAATTCGATACTGAGATACCGCGCTTCCCTGCATACGTGATTTTGGGACTGCCCAACCCCATAACATACCCGCTAAAGTCCAGGTGGGGCAGATTAATGGGGATAGCTTTAGAAGCTGCTACTCAGAACATCCTATCACACTGGGGCTCACCTACGAACCCGACACGGCTGGAGTGGCTACATGAATCATCAATATTTTAGGAATGGAACGCATACAGGCCTCCTGGTCTAACACTATGGCCAGCTTTACAGATACCTGGCAACCATTGCTTTCTCTTCTGTCACTGGAGATGTATGAGATCACATGCCCTAAATACCTCCGCCTTCTCCGACTCACGAGCCTAGCTTTCACACCATAACATACAGAGGCTATCCTGTGACTTTTCTTTTCTCCCAACTGCACATTGGTACACTCAGAGGGCACACCAGTTTGGGGTGGGAGGGGGGAGGTGGGGGATTGTGGGGAGTACAAGGGAGGGGGGGGGGTTCTTTTTCTATTCCATCAAAAAGCAGTATATCATATCTCCTCCAAGTTCGGTTGTTTTCATAGCGGCTAAGATGGCAGCGAGGGGAGGGCTTTGTGGCGGATTTGTTGTTAAGGGACGCTTAATAATTAGGAGGGGTCGATTTCAGAATTGACGTGCTCGAACTTCATGTATGACCTCCTTGGAAATGTTTGTTATCCTGTATCATGAAGCAAATGCTAATAAAAACAAAGTTAAACCTAAAAGACATATTGGCCTGTACAAGATATTCCTACATGAATCTGGAGCCTTGATAGCGCTGACATTTACAATGACGAACAGCCATGAACACTCTGCCTTTTAAAGGTGTACTGACAAGGAGGTGCTTGCTCTGCTTCAGTTTCCTTTGGAATGCATTGGACTGAAGGGGTATCTTGGAGGGGAACATTAGAAAATGATCAAATTGAAGGTATATATTTTCCTAACTGTTTTTTATGTTTTCCATTTTGTCCATTATGCAGTGCATTGATTTGTTGTGTATCACTGTATGTGGATTTAGAGAGTGAAGTACCCACAAGGCAGCCATGTGCTCTATTCATTTATAATCCACTTGTTCCTGTTATGTAGTTGATTGTTGACTGTTTGAGGTAATACTTGAGCCTCTATTGCAGAACGATTGCTTACATAACCTGCAGTGCAATGGGAAGGAACACTTGTTGGACTAGGGAGCAGAAGTGCCATCTACCATGCCTTAATGGATCAAAACTAAGAATTGGAGGTAGCAATTGCTTTAAAAAGCTATGCACTCTTATGGTGTTGTCATTTATATGTCAAACTCAACAAGTTGTTGACAGGAATACATTCAGAAAATGTGACATAGCGTGACATTTGTGGTCATGACTGAGCGCTTGCATACTGATCCATTTATAGCTTTTCCTTCTATATTCACCAGCCAAAGTGCTTGGTTGAATTGCCATCAGGGTACAGCTGCCGTCAGAGCTGGCTGCTTGTTGGTTGTTAGCTTTACAAAATCCAAAGTTTGTTTTACTTTGGGAGGGTGCGGAAGTGGGTGCTGCTTGCACAAATCATTACAGAGACCATTGTAATCAGAGCTAACAACATAGGTTTTTGATGTTTTCTAGTGGCTGCAGAACGTTGTGCAGGCACTGCCCTGGCTCTCTTCGTGAGTGGGAAGACTTTCTGCAAGCTTTTCCTAAACGCGTTCACTAAAAGCATGCAGATTAGTACTGGGGCACATGGCAGCCTGCATGCAATCTGTCGGATTATTGAATTTAGGCGGCTGGATTTCTCCACAGGGAGGCAGAGGCTCCGGCTGGTCAACTTCCATTGAAGTCACGTTAAGCTTCTTAGTTAGAGCAGCTTTGCTTTCTCTAGCGATCAACAACAAGCATTCTGAATGCTGCTTGTTTGTAGATGCCAGCTTCAGTTTTTGTTTTTTCTGTCATTCAAAACGCGCCCCTTTAAATCTGGCTCTTCTAAATCAAGGTAACAGCTGCCCCGCACTTTATTTACTCTCCCCATGTGTATACAATTTTACTTTAGATTAGCTGCCAAACTACAGCATGGTGTGGAACTTTAGAGGGGGCTGCATCTCATTATTTGACGGAGCGTATACATAGTGATACATTTATAGCCACAGAGATCTACTTTGCACTAATGTGCGATAATATGCACATCACTAAATACTTAGTGGCAGCCCCAATTCTCAAAGAAGCAGTTGACCGTCTCTGTCCCTGGTACCCCATCTCTGTAAGCACCCGCCTGAGGATGCTTCTGAATTGAAATTGGCTGAGAGGTTGGCCGTTCTATGGTGGCATAGTGGGCATAAAATGATGGATTTAACACAGATCTTTTGTCTGGGGGAGAATGTTTGCATTGTCCGCATTATTTTATTATTATTATTGTCAGCATTCTGTCCATCATTTGTTTGCTGTAACACTTTTCACCCTAAGTGGGATGGGTATGCCCAGACGTGGGTCCCTTGCTCACTGTGCCACTGGATTCAAGCTAGCCTTGCTGAAGAAGGGTGACATACCCTGAAACCGGTCCCAGGATGCTTGTTTCTGGTCCAGGACCTGGCTTGGCAGTTGGGTCTGGACTGTTCCCATGAGGCACAGGGTGAAGACTGATTTGATTATGGCTGGGTCCAAACTGGGGTGGCTTAGTGGGCAAAAGAACAATGGATTTAACCCAGATCTTTTGACTGGGGAGAATGTTTACATTGTCAGCATTCCGTCCATCATTTGTTTTCTGTAACTCTTTAAACCGTACGTGGGATGGGTATGCCCAGATGTGGGTCCCTTGCTCACTGTGCCACTGGATTCAAGCTAGCCTGGCTGAAGAAGGGTGGCATACCCTGAAACCGGTTCCAGGATGCTTGTTTCTGGTCCAGGGAGGACCTGGCTTGGCAGTTCGGTCTGGACTGTTTCCATGAGACACAGGGTAAAGACTGATTTGCATATGGCTGGGTCCAAACTGGTGTGGCGTAGTGGGCAAAAGAACGATGGACTTAACCCAGATATTTTGACTGGGAGAGAATGTTTGCATTGTCAGCATTCCGTCCATCGTTTGTTTGCTGTAACAAGGCCGTCCTGGTGAAGCAGCAAGGACCCTGGTTGTTTGGGATGACACTCAATATAAGCCCTGAGTTCTATCAGACAATACTCGGCGTCTCCCAACCTGGTAAAACGGACTACTGCACCTTTCCTCAATTGATCTGTCTTTGACTGCCTCACTGTCAGTTCGGCCACATTTTGACCCATTGTGTGGTCACCCCACTTTAGCACCCTATAAGCTGAGTCAATCTTTAATCTTTACCTGTGCCACTAGTTCTGATGTCCGGGAGCCCCCAAAAAAAGGTTAAGGAAAATGTGGTGGAGAATAGTAGCACCTCGGACCATGAATAACAGATGACCGGGAGTGCCCACCAACCTCTTCAGCATGCTCAAATCAATTGGTGCCCTCTGGTCTGCTGACTTCACTCCTTCCTGCCTAGCCCATCCTTTCAGTGCTGCCCTTACTGGGAAACCTGCAGTTGCGTCCGCCTCTCCTTTCAGCTTTGTAAAGTGGGGGATTGCTGCCAGGTGTCTTGAAACCCATGTGTGTGATTTCCTATTGTCTTTAGCCCACAGCACAAATTGCTGCCCTCTTCCGACATGGTGGTGGCTCTCCACTGATCTCAGGGAACGGGTCACTGACGTTAAACAGGCTGTAACACGCTGTAGTGTAGTTCCTATATTCCCAATAGGCTCTGCGCATTGGAATAATATATTCTGTAGTTTAGACGTAAGACTGAGGTCGACTAGGTCTCTACCGAATATATTAAACTTAATTGTGAGTGCCAGCTAGCTCAGAGGTCACTAGAAACTTTCTCGAATTCACAAGAAGGGATTAGTTTCTGATATCCGCATAAACATGACAACTTGGTTTCCCAAGAATAAGAAATCAATCTCTAGAGTCGCGGAAACAATAGATAGCTATTTTACTCAGTCAATTGTGCATGCTTCGTTTCACCAGAGGTGCTGAGAAAATAAAAAGCATTTATTGAACAGTCTTCTTTCTCAAGCATAAGAAATGTACTGCTACAATCGTAATACTGGTTATAAAGTACAATGCATATAATACGAAAAGTATTATAAAGTAGTACTGTAAAAGCATGATATGGTTTCTAAGCCATAAGTTGCCTAAAAGATATAAAATACATACAGTGATAAAATAATGACTAAAAGTACTCAACTGGTGCTTCTAAAATACGCCTACCCTGGTGTACCTAACCTAAGTCTAGTACAAGGGAAGAAGTAAGTGAGGATTAGCTTAAGTTTCGTATTTCTCTGCCAAGAATCTGTCCAAGAATTCTCTACGGGTCTAATCAGCTCCGTACTTTGGTTTAGAATGAAGGAGGTCTTGTATCTCTCTCTCAGGACTCGATTTCCCAGCAACCTGCAAGGGTAGCCTGGAACACTGGCGCTGGATTTCTCGGCAGGAGAAAAGACAGCGTCTCTCATTGCGTCAGCTGGAGGGTCGGCTTCCTTCGGCACTTGCGGCTGCAGGGCGTCAGGCAAGTAGTTAGTCGATCTGCTCCAAACCACAGTGTGTTTGTCTGGGCAAATGTAGGCATATTTATACTTTGAAGGTGCCGAGTTTGACGTATGATTGGACCTAATAACCTCATCAAAGACTCAGTTCTTCGAAAAGTCCCTGATTTCCTAGATAAATTAGTATTCAGGCAAGGGAAAGTCCCTAGCTGCTGAAGGCGGGTTTCTCTAAGAAATCCTTGTTGATTCTTGGAACTTAGTGGAAGTAGCCATGCCGTATTTGGGCTGCATAGGCTCAGTCTAAATATGGTAATGATTTCTATGCCTATATAAGGATCGAACAATCTATACCTATCTAAGGGCATGTATCGGGAAAAATTACACTAGAGTCCTAGATTCATTTACAACACCCACTCCACGATTTTAAGTTCAATAAAACTAAACGTAGAAGCACTGAACATATCTAAAGCTAGTGTTTATAATCCCACCCAAAATACAACATACAAATTGCATTTGAAAAGGCTTGTTTAAATGTAAAAAGTATAGAACAAACAGTTCTCTATAGACATGAAGCATAGCATACATTCTATCATTTGTAAAATACAAAATTACATTCATTAAACGTCTCTGAAGTTTACAGAAAGGAAACATTTTTTTTTTTTTCAAGACCATCCCAAAGCATAATATCTAAACCGTTTTTGTTCTGATGATTAGGTCAAGTATTGTCATTTAGGAGGTATAAAAAAGAAATCTTGTTCTCTAAGAATAGTTCTACTTTAAGCAGATTACTCTGTGCCAAAAGTTCTATTTTGGAAAAAGTTCAAATTGGTAGATGGTTTGTTTTGAAAAATGAAGGCCGAATTTCAGAGTTCAGGGAACGCCGTGTGCATGAATCAAAAGTTATTCTCGGAGTCAGGAGAAAACATCAGATCGTCTAGGTTGGCAAAGAAACCATCTACTGTAGTAGGTGAAAGTGGAACCACTTCAGTTAGCAGATCAAATATGCATAAATGTGGATCATCGCCGTCAGCGTTTGATGCATTAGCAATATCCGCAATAGGTGGTACCTGTGTGCCTGTAGTGTCTCGTATCTCACCATCAGTTAGACTTGCCGGTGAGACCTCAATGAATGCCGTCATCAGAATAGGCAGCCGTTGGGGGCAACACGATGCATGAGTCGTTACTGGACCTGGCAAATCGTCAACATCCGATGGCAGGACTGATGGATGTGTAAGACAAATGTCCAACGCGCATTCCTTTCCGCAAAGCAGGGATCGTAGAACAGGTAAGATGCAATCTTGCCAGATTGCTCTGAACAATAGAAACCAAGTTGTGTTCAGATCTCTTAAACGAGCCAAGCCAAGTGTGAGAAGTTGGCCTGATACATGATGCTCACTAGTTCTAGTGATCACCTTGTATCATGCCAAGCAACCCTTATAGTGCAGGTTGTAAAGTCAACCTTATAGACAAGCTATCCTAGGGGTAGCCTGGACTAAGCAGTCTTAGGCTAAACTCTGTAAAGGCATGTGAAGCAAGCTGTTTTACCATACACAATCCCTTGAATACCAAATGAAAGGACACCACACAGATATATATTGAAAATATATATAGATTTATTTTTACAAATAACCCTGATACTCTTTATGAGCACAGAAGCAAATGCGTTAAAACAAAACACAGTTTAAATACACAAAAGTTGCACAATTTTGGATGAGCCCTAGGGGCCACCTAAACCATATACTAAAATAGTGGTATAAGAACCACTATGGGGAAAGTGAAGAGGCCTAGGGCCTGGGGAATCGCTGGAGCTGTTCGGGACTAGCAGTGAAGAAGTCGGGAAAGGCCCGCGGGACTCGGCAGCAGTGCGGAAAGTGCACGCTTTACCAATGCAATGTCAATGGTGCGTAAAAAGTACAAAGTTAGTTATAAAGGAACCTTCCGAGTGACCTAGAAAGCTGAAACTTTAGACACAGGCCCTAGAGGTGTGTACCAGTGTGGGAACACCGGCGGAGCTGAGTTACCTCACCCACAGGAAGCGGGTGCATAGGGTCGAAGTAGTGTCGGGTTTCGTCACGCAGGTCGATGGTGCTTGGAGCTGAAGATGCTGCAGGCGGCTCGATGTGAAGAGTTCCGGTGGATCCAAGGGTGGATCTGAAGAGGTGAAGACCTGAAAGCAGAGGGGACAATGTTCAAAGTCACTAGCCAGTGACTACCGTGGAACCAGAGTGGAACCAGGCGATGTCGGGTGCAAACAGGCGTCGAGGTGTAGCTTCTCTCTGCAGCCACGTGGACACGAGGGGTCGAAGACGTCCAGGAGTCGGTCACAAGCTGTCCCACGCAGGCTTCTCGCTGTTGGCGGTGTCGGCGACTTGATAGAAGCAAACAGGCCTTGGCTAATGCAAGCCACGCAGGAATCGAAAAAGGCTTGTTACTCGGACCAGCAAGGTCAGAGCAGGTACTCCTTTTTACAGGAGCAAGGGCAAGTCTGGAGCAACCAGACCTGCAGTGAAAGTTGTAGGTTTCGTCGCCAAGATGGCCGCTAGCCACGTTGCAAGTGGTCGGGATGGCGCGTCGAGTGGCACGGTGCAAAAGGGCCCCACGCAGATCGTGGAGATGCTGGGGGGCTGATCTTTGGTGCAAAGGCTGCTCGAGGTTGGGGCTTCTCAAACCCCAAAGCACAGCGTCGAGGGTGCCTCTGATGCTGTGCAGTCAGCGTTTCGGGGGTCTTCCAAGATGTCCGGTCCCACGTCTCTCGGTGCCTCCACGGGTCCCTTCTTTGCAGGGACTGTGGATCGGGCGGTGAGAAGTCTGGGAGTCTGGGTCTTGTCAGGCTCTGGGCTCGGGCTCTGGCGGGAGGCGGCGGCAAAGCAGACATCGAGTTGCTGGATGGTGCCTGTGTGAACAGGGTGGTCACTCCTTGGCCACAAGGGAGATTCTCTTCCGTCTTCTGAGCAGCAGAATGTCGAAGTCCAGTCTTCTTCTGTATTTCAAGTTGATTCAGGATGATCTGAAGTCTCAGGACACAGCTCCCACTCTTATTCGAATCTGGGGGGCCGGATCACCTACTAGGTCCCTCCTCTGCGTGGAACCAGGAAGGGGGGTGGTTACACCCCCTTTCCTTTGTCCAGTTTCGCGCCAGGACTGGGGCTGGAAAGCCCCAGCACCGGTTTGAACAGGCCTATGCACAGGGACACCTTGTGTGCCCCAGGCATGTCTGATTCTATTCAGCCCTGTCCTACCCAATACACAAAATCCTGTCTGGAGTGGTGCTAGCACCTCCCCAGGCAGGAAACCCTTTGTCCAAGCTGCCCTCGCTGGAAGGACTCCCAGCAGCAGGAGGTCAGACTTGTGTCTGTGGTGGCAGCATCCATTTTGAGATGCTAAGGCTCTGTTTAACTTTAACCGGGGTTCAGGCTAGGTACATGTCGTGTCCCTCTAGAAGGGTGGAATGCTACCCCCGTCGCCAGAACTGGCGAGGGGGTAGTATTCCAATTCGTATGACACCTTACTCGACATGTTTTGATAAAGCCAAACCTAAGATAGCATTTAACCGCGAGGTTCATAATGCACTTAAGAGTATATGGTATGTCAATATCATGGAACAGCTAAAGGACATGGTTCCGAAAGCTGCAGACAGGCTCAGCTCATGCCAGAGCACCATCTCACATATTTCCAAGCACTCTGCCTCCAGGATTGATGAGGCCTTCCATAGGAGTGGCTGATAGGAACATATGTGTCCATTTTAGGTTAGGTATAGGCATACTACACCTAAGTAAGGGGGTGGTTACACCGACTTACCCCAGCTGAATGATCAGCCAGTTGTGTCAAATATGGAGGCCAGGCCAGGGGTGGCACAATACATGCTGCAGCCCCTGGTAGGCCTTGGAAGCACCTATGCCCTGGGTACCTGGGTACACTGTTACAGGGGCCAATAAGGTGAACCAGTTCCAATTTCGTTATGCACCTAAAGTACATGGGTTACAATTTAGAGAGAGAACAGCAGGCTGTGGGTCTGATTAGCAGGCCCACAGCCACATTAAGTCATAAACCAGTGAAGCAAAAAGCAAAAATTTGGAGTGACCATAGGATAGCAGACCCTACTCTCCTACACAACCCCCCCCCCAAACGCAGGGACATTAGACTAACCTTGACCAGTTGTGTCTTCATGTTCTAAGTGGAAGTACCTGGAGAGACCATCTGCATTACCATGGTCAGTCCCTGGGCGGTGCTCCACTGTAAAGTCCATCCCCTGTAGGGAAATGGACCACCTGAGCAGTTTGGGGTTTTCACCCTTCATCTGATTAAGCCATAAGAGGGGCTTATGGTCGGTCTGAATCTTGAAGTGAGTGCCAAACAAGTATGGTCTCAACTTCTTCAGGGCCCACACCACAGCAAAGGCCTCCCTCTCAATGGCTGACCAACGTTTCTCTCTGGGGGTCAGCCTTCTGCTAATGAAAGCAATGGGCTGGTCTTGACCATCTACATTAAGTTGTGAAAGCACAGCTCCCACTCCCAACTCAGAAGCATCTGATTGGACAATAAACTCTCTGGAGTAGTCAGGACTCTTCAGGATAGGTGCAGAGCACATGGCCTTCTTCAGGTCATCAAATGCCTTTTGACAGTATTCTGTCCACTGAACCTTTTTGGGCATCTTCTTGGATGTCAGATCATTAAGAGGAGTCACAATAGACCCATAGTTCTTAACAAACTTCCTGTAGTACCCAGTCAGGCCCAAGAAAGCTCTGACCTGAGTCTGGGTAGTTGGAGGAGTCCAGTCCTTTATGGTCTGAATCTTACTCTCCAGTGGTTGAACTTGGCCTCCACCCACAAGGTGGCGCAAGTACACAACCTTACTCTGCCCTATCTGGCACTTGGTTGCCTTGATAGTGAGGCCTGCCTTTTGCAGAGCCTCTAGTACTTCCTTCAGGTGTACCAGGTGATCCTCCCAGATGGAGCTAAAGACAGCAATATCATCCAGATATGCTGCACAAAAGTCATCCAACCCAGTAAGGACTTGATTCACCAACCTTTGGAAGGTGGCAGGTGCATTTTTCAAACCAAAGGGCATCACCACAAACTGGTAATGCCCACTGGGGGTAGAAAATGCTGTCTTGGCCTTAGACTCCTCAGCTAACCTGATTTGCCAGTAGCCAGCTGTCAAGTCAAATGTGCTCAAATACTTGGCAGAAGCCAATTTGTCTATGAGCTCATCTGCTCTTGGAATTGGGTGTGCATCTGTCCTGGTGACAGCATTGAGTCCTCTGTAGTCCACACAGAACCTCATCTCTCTCTTCCCATCTTTGGTGTGAGGTTTGGGGACCAGAACCACTGGGCTAGCCCAGGGGCTCTCTGAAGGCTCAATGACACCTAACTCCAGCATCTTTTGTACCTCAGCCTTGATACAGTCTCTGACATGGTCAGGCTGCCTGTAAATTTTGTTCTTTACAGGAAGACTATCACCAGTGTCCACCACATGGGTACACCAGTTAGTCTGACTGGGTGTCAGGGAGAACATATGTCGAAATGACTGCAAAACCTGTCTACAGTCATGTTGCTGATGTTCAGTGAGGCTGCCATCTAAGGCCACACCATCAACTGAGCCATCCTCAGGGTTCTGAGTCAGCAGGTCTGGGAGAGGGTCACTCTCTTCCTCCTGCCCCTCATCTGTAGCCATGAGCAAGCCCATGTCTGCCCTGTCAACATATGCTTTCAGCCTCTTAACATGGAGCACCCTGTAAGGGCTCCTGGGAGTTCCAAGGTCCACCAAGTAGGTAACCTCTCCCTTTTTCTCCATGATTGTATGGGGTCCAGACCATCTGTCTTGGAGTGCTGCTGGGGCCACTGGCTCCAACACCCATACCTTCTGTCCAGGCTGGTACTCAGTCAGGACAGCCTTTTGGTCATGCCAGGCTTTCTGTAAGGCCTGGCTAGCCTCAAGGTTTTTGGAGGCCTTCTCCATATACTCAGCCATCTTGGAGCGGAGACCAAGTACATAGTCCACTATGTCTTGCTTGGGCTTTTTGAGAGGTAACTCCCATCCTTCCCTCACCAGACATAGGGGTCCTCTTACAGGATGTCCAAACAACAATTCAAAGGGGCTGAAGCCAACTCCTTTTTGTGGGACCTCTCTGTAAGCAAACAGAAGGCAGGGCAGAAGGATATCCCATCTTCGCCTGAGCTTCTCAGGTAATCCTTTGATCATGCCCTTTAGGGTCTTGTTGAATCTCTCAACAAGCCCATTGCATTGTGGATGATAGGGAGTGGTGAACTTATAGTTAACACCACACTCCTTCCACATAGCTGTCAAGTAACCTGACATGAAGTTTGCACCTCTATCAGATACTACCTCCTTAGGAAACCCCACTCTGGAGAAAACTCCAAGTAAGGCCCTGGCCACAACAGGAGCTGTTGTGGTCCTAAGTGGAATTGCCTCTGGGTACCTGGTGGCATGGTCCACCACCACCAGTATGAATCTGTGCCCAGATGCTGTAGGGGGATCCATTGGACCAACAATGTCAATCCCCACTCTTTCAAAGGGCACCCCCACCACAGGTAGTGGTATTAGGGGGGCCTTTGTGGTACCACCTGCTTTGCCACTTGCTTGGCAGGTTACACAGGAGCGACAAAACTCCTTTGTATCTTCTGACATGTGAGGCCAGTGAAAGTGACAGACAAGTCTGTCCCATGTTTTGTTCTGGCCTAGGTGTCCTGCTAAGGGAATATCGTGTGCCAAGGTAAGAAGGAAGCCCCTAAATTGCTGAGGTATGACCAACCTCCTGGTTGTACCAGGCTTGGGGTCTCTACCCTCTGAATAAAGGAGCCCATCATCCCAATAAACCTTATGGGTACCTTGAGCATTCCCAGCAGCCTCAGCAGCAGCCTGCTGTCTGAGGGGTTCAAGAGAAGGACAGGATAACTGAGCCTGCCCCAAGTCTGCCCTAGAAGGTCCCCCTGTCCCCAGAAACTCAACCTGATCAGGTTCAAGCTCTATAGGGACAGTTCCTTCAGGGGTCTCAGGATCATCTTCCTGTGAAGGCTGATCCTCACTTGTAGGCATTTGGGAAGGCACAGCCTTTGCCCTCCTGTTCCTTGTCTTGGAAGGTACTTGGTCCATTGTTCCAGGATCCAAGACCTGAGGTTCAGAGAGGCACTTTTTGGCCTGTGACCTGGTCACAGCAAGGACATGTGATGATATCCCTAACATCTCTGCATGAGTCCTGTACTCAACTTCTGACCATAGAGAGCTCTCCAGGTCATTGCCCAACAAACATTCTACTGGGAGATCAGCACTAACCACAACTCTTTTTAGGCCAGTTACCCCTCCCCAGGAAAAGTTAACAATTGCCACACTATGTGTAGTAGTGACATTGCTGGCATTGGTCACCAGGTAATTATCACCTGATATGTACTGTCCAGGGTCCACAAAGCTAGGCGTCACCATAGTGACACTGGCACATGTGTCCCTGTATGCTTGAGCCACTTTTTCATTAATTAAAGGTGTCTGTCTGTACTTGCCCAAATTATTGAGACTGACAGTAGGGGAGAAATCAATCTCCCCATCACAGATCAGAACAGCCTGTGTGGGGACTCTGACTAGGTCAGAATCTCCATCAGTTCCCAAGGTGATACCCACTACCCCCTTAGTCTGTGGTCCAACACTGCCAGCTGTACTAGTGGGTGCAGGTGCCTTAGGGGCTGCAGTGTTGGTGGCTCCACCCTTTTTACAATCACTTGTCCAGTGAGTGGTGTTTTTGCAAAAGCTACACCAGGGTTTTCTTTGACCTTCGTTCTTCTTCTTCTTGGAAGTTTGGGACCCACCCTCAGTATTAGTTTGGGGCCCTGTTGAAGACTTCTGGTCTTTAGCTTTCTGCTCCCCACCCTTCTGGTCTGTTTTCTTTTGGTCACCACCCTGGTTCTGGTTCTGGTTCTTTTGCTTAACTCTGGTTCTAACCCATTTGTCTGCCCTCTTTCCCAATTCTTGGGGAGAGGTTAGATCTGAGTCAACCAAATGTTGATGCAACTGCTGGTTCTGACAGTTATTTAAAATCTGTTCTCTCATAAGCAAATTGTACAATCCTTCATAGTCTGTAACCTTACTTCCCAGCAACCAGCCCTCCAGAGCCTTAGTGGCACATTCAACAAATTCAGACCAGTCCTGAGTCTGTGTCTTCTGGGTATCTCTGAACATTAACCTGTACTGTTCAGTGGTTAAGCCTAACCCATCAATCAGAGCACTCTTCAGGACCAGGTAGTTTCTAGAATCCCCATCACTAACTGTGAGGAGTCTGTCTCGGCCTCTACCTTCAAAGGAGAGCCACAAGATTGCTGCCCACTGCTCCTGAGGGACCTGCTGTACTTTGCAAGCTCTCTCAAGTGCAGTCATCCACTTGTGGATATCATCCCCAACTTTGTAGGGGGGCACAATCTTACTCAGGTTTCTATTGTCATAGGACCTGTCTTTATCCTTAGGGATAGTGCTGCCACCAGTGGAATCTGATCCACTCTCTCTAGGCTGCCTTGCTCTAGCAAGTTTCTCTTTGGCCAGGGCAACTTCTAATTCTTGTCTCTGGATCCTAAGTTCAGCCTCTCTCATTTTGGCCTCATGTTCCCTTCTCTGAGGGCTAGTCAACTCCCTTCTGGAGTTGCCATGAGAACCTCTAGAAACATGGGAAGTATTGGATTCACCTGAGTGATTCCTCCTCCTCCTATGCTCCTGGTTAAGTCCATTTGGGGGTCTGAATGGGTTGGACCCACCTTCAGTCCCAAATAAGCTTAAGTTAGCCTGGTTAAGCCTGCTGACTAACACCTGGCTAGTCCCATCATCAGAATCACTTTCTTCCTCCTCCTCCTCCTCTTCTTCTTCCTCAGGCTGAGTATTCCCAGGGGTCTGGTTTTCCTCATCTATCTGGACGACAGGGGCAGGGGCATCAGAGTTATCATCTTCAGTGGGGGATCCTCCATCTCCAGTCCCTGAGGGGCCTGGTTTGGAGTCCCTTAGAGCTTCAGACTGGTCTAAAAGCTCTCTGAGGTGTCCTGCTGTAGGAGAAGGACCTGTTTTGATTCCTCTCATGGAACACAGTTGCCTCAGTTCCTTAAATGGAAAGGTAGCAAATTTGGATGGTGCCCTTGGAGGGTCACTCTCAGCAGAGGTGGTTCCATTGGATCCCTCTGTTCCAGACATTGCTCTAGTGTGGTGGATGTGTTGCAATCTACCTACACTGGTGTTTTCCTACAAAACCTATCTAGTAGTTGTAGTCAGGGTGTGCTACTCCCTATCCTCTACAACAACTAAGTTCAGTAGAACTTAAGTATATCTAGTCGTGTTTTAGTGTACCTATCAGGTACCTGTATGATCTTTCAAATGATATTTTCAAAGATTGTAATGGTAAAACAACAGCAAGCTCAAATCCCAATCCGCTGCTCACCAATGTGAGAAGTTGGCCTGATATATGATGCTCACTAGTTCTAGTGATCACCTTGTATCATGCCAAGCAACCCTTATGGTGCAGGTTGTAAAGTCAACCTTATAGACAAGCTATCCTAGGGGTAGCATGGACTAAGCAGTCTTAGGCTAAACTCTGTAAAGGCATGTGAAGCAAGCTGTTTTACCATACACAATCCCTTGAATACCAAATGAAAGGACACCACACAGATATATATTGAAAATATATATAGATTTATTTCTACAAATAACCCTGATACTCTTTATGAGCACAGAAGCAAATGCGTTAAAACAAAACACAGTTTAAATACACAAAAGTTGCACAATTTTGGATGAGCCCTAGGGGCCACCTAAACCATATACTAAAATAGTGGTATAAGAACCACTATGGGGAAAGTGAAGAGGCCTAGGGCCTGGGGAATCGCTGGAGCTGTTCGGGACTAGCAGTGAAGAAGTCGGGAAAGGCCCGCGGGACTCGGGAGCAGTGCGGAAAGTGCACGCTTTACCAATGCAATGTCAATGGTGCGTAAAAAGTACAAAGTTAGTTATAAAGGAACCTTCCGAGTGACCTAGAAAGCTGAAACTTTAGACACAGGCCCTAGAGGTGTGTACCAGTGTGGGAACACCGGCGGAGCTGAGTTACCTCACCCACAGGAAGCGGGTGCATAGGGTCGAAGTAGTGTCGGGTTTCGTCACGCAGGTCGATGGTGCTTGGAGCTGAAGATGCTGCAGGCGGCTCGATGTGAAGAGTTCCGGTGGATCCAAGGGTGGATCTGAAGAGGTGAAGACCTGAAAGCAGAGGGGACAATGTTCAAAGTCACTAGCCAGTGACTACCGTGGAACCAGAGTGGAACCAGGCGATGTCGGGTGCAAACAGGCGTCGAGGTGTAGCTTCTCTCTGCAGCCACGTGGACACGAGGGGTCGAAGACGTCCAGGAGTCGGTCATGAGCTGTCCCACGCAGGCTTCTCGCTGTTGGCGGTGTCGGTGACTTGATAGAAGCAAACAGGCCTTGGCTAATGCAAGCCACGCAGGAATCGAAAAAGGCTTGTTACTCGGACCAGCAAGGTCAGAGCAGGTACTCCTTTTTACAGGAGCAAGGGCAAGTCTGGAGCAACCAGACCTGCAGTGAAAGTTGTAGGTTTCGTCGCGAAGATGGCCGCTAGCCACGTGGCAAGTGGTCGGGATGGCGCGTCGAGTGGCACGGTGCAAAAGGGCCCCACGCAGATCGTGGAGATGCTGGGGGGCTGATCTTTGGTGCAAAGGCTGCTCGAGGTTGGGGCTTCTCAAACCCCAAAGCACAGCGTCGAGGGTTCCTCTGATGCTGCGCAGTCAGCGTTTCGGGGGTCTTCCAAGATGTCCGGTCCCACGTCTCTCGGTGCCTCCACGGGTCCCTTCTTTGAAGGGACTGTGGATCGGGCGGTGAGAAGTCTGGGAGTCTGGGTCTTGTCAGGCTCTGGGCTCGGGCTCCGGCGGGAGGCGGCGGCAAAGCAGACGTCGAGTTGCTGGATGGTGCCTGTGTGAACAGGGTGGTCACTCCTTGGCCACAAGGGAGATTCTCTTCCGTCTTCTGAGCAGCAGAATGTCGAAGTCCAGTCTTCTTCTGTATTTCAAGTTGATTCAGGATGATCTGAAGTCTCAGGACACAGCTCCCACTCTTATTCGAATCTGGGGGGCCGGATCACCTACTAGGTCCCTCCTCTGGGTGGAACCAGGAAGGGGGGTGGTTACACCCCCTTTCCTTTGTCCAGTTTCGCGCCAGGACTGGGGCTGGAAAGCCCCAGCACCGGTTTGAACTGGCCTATGCACAGGGACACCTTGTGTGCCCCAGGCATGTCTGATTCTATTCAGCCCTGTCCTACCCAATACACAAAATCCTGTCTGGAGTGGTGCTAGCACCTCCCCAGGCAGGAAACCCTTTGTCCAAGCTGCCCTCGCTGCAAGGACTCCCAGCAGCAGGAGGTCAGACTTGTGTCTGTGGTGGCAGCATCCATTTTGAGATGCTAAGGCTCTGTTTAACTTTAACCGGGGTTCAGGCTAGGTACATGTCGTGTCCCTCTAGAAGGGTGCAATGCTACCCCCGTCGCCAGAACTGGCGAGGGGGTAGTATTCCAATTCGTATGACACCTTACTCAACATGTTTTGATAAAGCCAAACCTAAGATAGCATTTAACCGCGAGGTTCATAATGCACTTAAGAGTATATGGTATGGCAATATCATGGAACAGCTAAAGGACATGGTTCCGAAAGCTGCAGACAGGCTCAGCTCATGCCAGAGCACCTGCTCACATATTTCCAAGCACTCTGCCTCCAGGATTGATGAGGCCTTCCATAGGAGTGGCTGATAGGAACATATGTGTCCATTTTAGGTTAGGTATAGGCATACTACACCTAAGTAAGGGGGTGGTTACACCGACTTACCCCAGCTGAGTGATCAGCCAGTTGTGTCAAATATGGAGGCCAGGCCAGGGGTGGCACAATACATGCTGCAGCCCCTGGTAGGCCTTGGAAGCACCTATGCCCTGGGTACCTGGGTACACTGTTACAGGGGCCAATAAGGTGAACCAGTTCCAATTTCGTTATGCACCTAAAGTACATGGGTTACAATTTAGAGAGAGAACAGCAGGCTGTGGGTCTGATTAGCAGGCCCACAGCCACATTAAGTCATAAACCAGTGAAGCAAAAAGCAAAACTTTGGGGTGACCATAGGATAGCAGACCCTACTCTCCTACACCAAGAATCTGTGAAATTCTCTCACAATACCTCATGGCAAGGAGGGCTCCTTCCATTGCAGTCTGGGTATCGCCGGTGACTGGACTTGCCATATCAGAGCAGAAGGAATCAAAATAGAATTCCTGTTACTAGTCCCAAGATGAGAGGCAGGCCGCCGGACACAGAGTGCACGAAATGCCGAGGACTGTTGTAAATGGTGTTAACAGTCCTGAAAAAATCGTCTTAAATACATGTGCGATGCCACTGGTATCAGACATATCTAAGATTTGACTTAGCATTTCTGCAAAATGTACTGGGCAGTTTGTTGATAATAATGCATGTATCTCTGCAGAAGTCTTTGCAACTTGCAGATCATACGTTTCTCTAGTCGAGGTCAGTGGCACAGTTTTTTGTAAAAGAATGACTTACATTCTGCTTAAAGTATCAATTTGTATAGAAGAGATATTCATTGAAGGCCATAATGCCGCCCCCCTGTCTGTCTTGTGCGTTGGATACAATACTTGCATACAACAAGTGACCATGGACGATACACTGACTAGATCCGCTTTTGCTGGCAACATGCCACAACAGCTGTGGTCGTTGAACATAATGTAACTGCCATTGGATAGCTGCCTGAAAATTGGTTCTATCACTGCGGAGGTTGTACCGTGCAGGTGGCATGAAAGGTTATTTGCAGAACCTGCGCAGGCTCCGTGTAAATGAATACCTTGGCACAAAAGAGTACCACTTAGTGAGTTCTTACAATTTTTACCACTAAGGAATACCTCCTTTCCCCATTCCAACATTTTTGTGTGTATGGTAAAGCCCAGGTCGACTTAATGTATTCTTTACCCAACCTTTCATACAGGCCAGCTGGTGTATGCTGTAGACAATACTGAAATTGGAAAATCGTCACTGGTATCGTGATGGTGCCATGTATTATCCATTCAATGACAGGCTTCTCAGAAACTGTCAATGCTAATCTTTCCAGTTTTTCAATGCTCAGCACCGTATAGTCTGCTCCTTTTTGTGTCAAAGAGATTTGGTAATCTGTAAGGTTAAACACAGAAAATAATGACGTGGTGTTGATTAGACGCCATGGCACGTAGCCTGAACGGAGATTTTGTAACATCCAGCCTAGCAGTATTATATAACGTAATTGAGACTGGCCATGTTGTAACATTAGCAAGTCTTGCTCTCTTATGTCAATTGCAGAGGATACAATGCTGTCCAAAGAATATATTCTGGAGGACAGAGTCATTAACCCATTGTTCACTACAGAGAGAGCTTTCTCTAAATTAATACGATCAATTTCTCGTATTCTTTCTGCAGTTTCCATTTGCGTTATTTTCCAAGCTTCGTTGTACGCAGCGTATATACCGGCGTATATGAAATGTTTTTGACGTGGTTTGCAAGGCCCCTTTAAGAAATCTAGCACATCATTGCCTTCTTTAAGAAAAGATAATTATTTTTTGATTTCTGTTTTTTTTTTTAAATTTTTTTTTATTTTTCAAAGGCAGAGGCAGAACAAAATACACAGATTGGATACGGTACAGTAGTAACAGAAATAAGACCATGATGAGGCAATAGACTACAATGACAAAATTCAAAACAAGACATAACAAAATACTATTATTTTGAACATGTGAGTATGTTTAGGTTAAATCCAGTTATCAATAGGAAGCCATAACTTCCTAGCAAATAACTTTTTTCTTCGTCCTTTCAGTCTATAAACTGCATTGTCCATTCGGTAAGTATCTAACAATTTACCTAGCCATTGTTCAAATGACGGTGAGTCAGCATCTAACCATCTTGAAGTTATACAAAAGCGATAAATGGACATTCCAATGAAAAGAAAATACTCTTGATCAGCAGATAAGCTCTCGGGTGGAAAGTATACACCAAAAATAATGACAGAAGGGCATAGTTTGATGTTAACATTTAACAAATTAGTCAAAAAATGTTCTATCTTATTTTTATATACAGTAAGTTTAGAACAGCTAAAGAACATATGGCATGAATCAGCTGCTAAAATGCCACACCGACTACAATTGATGCCTTTCGTAGCTTTCCATTTAGCAAGTTTAGCAGGTGTGTAATACAAATCCAAAGAGGCCATATAATGCTGGCTTTTGAGAGAGCTGTTAATTAATACAGTGTTACTAATCTCAAATGCCCTTGTCAGATCAATCCCTGCTATAGACAGTTTCCTCTCCCACTTCAGGACTTGTTGATCCAAGTCATCGGGTAGCCTATTTATCATCAGCTGGTAGGTGGTGCCAATGCGGGCATCCTTCCTGCCACTCTCCAAAACTTCATTAGGCTCCATTAAATCACTGTGAAGCAAATTTTTCCTATCCAAAAAACTCCGAATTTGAAGGTACTTAAAAAAATCATGCCTAGAAAGACCAAATATGTTTTGGAGTTCGGAGAAGGACATTAAGGTCCCGGCTGAATACAGTTGCCCAATTAATTGAATCGGTCCCAGACGAAATCCAGAAGTAGGAGTGCTTTGTAAAATCCCTGATATTGAAATGTTACAGCGTATAGGTGTGTAGAAATTATATTTTGGGATAATCCGCAAAACTTTGTTCATCTGTTTCCAAGCCGAGAAAGCAGAGAGCAAGATCTTGAATTTTGTTTTTTTATAATAACTGGGCTCCGTAAATATCAGTAATAGTTGACACACATGTTCACCCATAAGCATTTCGAAGATAGAAGGTGCCTTACTGATTTCATTAACATGGTCATGAAATAGTAAAACTTTAATAGTTTTAAGGGTAATGGCCCAATAATATAACCTAAGGTTCGGGAATCCTAACCCAGCACGCCCTTGCGAAAGTGTACACCACTTAATGGATCTTCTTGACCGACGATACCCCCATAGAAATCTAGACAACGTCCTATCTACTTTATTAAAAAAAGACGTGGAAAAAAATAAAGGAATAGTACGAAAAAAATAGAGGAACTTTGGAAGGATTAGCATTTTAATGACGTTGGTCCGTCCAAACAGAGATAAATGTAAGTTGTTTATCCTTTCCAAAGTCCTATTAGTGGATACAAGTAAGGGGTCCAAATTTAGACCAACGATGTCATCTATTTTAGGAGATAAAGTTACACCAAGATATGTAGCAGTAGAATTAATTGGCAAATCCAGGGGCATACCTATTTTAGAGTGTATAATTTGGGTTTTAGAAACATTCAATTTATAGCCAGAAAATTTACCAAATTCGCTAGCAACTTCGATTATTTTAGGTAGAGCTATGGAAGAGTCAGAAGTTACGACAGCTACGTCGTCGGCATATGCTAGAACTTTATGGTCTACTTCGTAGAGTCGGACGGGAGGGATACCAGGTTCTTTAATTAATCTGTTCAAATAAGGCTCTAAATAAAGTGCAAATAAAAGTGGAGAACAGGGGCACCCTTGTCTAGTCCCCCTAGTAATAGAAAATGGTCTAGAAGTGTCGGTGCCAAGTCTTATTACTCCTTTTGCATTAAAATAGAGTGATTGTATAGCTTTAATAAATTGTAATGGGAATCCCTTCCATTCTAGCACCGACCAAAGGAACCCCCAGTCTACTCTATCGAACGCTTTTTCAGCATCGAGTAAGATTACTCCGACTGGGGATTCCTTTGCTTGGGCCCAATCCAACAATGCAATTACACGTTTGACATGGTCTGTGGTATCCCTATGTTTGATAAACCCGTGTTGAATATGAGAGACCAGACCGGCCATGACATCGTTCAATCTATTGGCAAGAATTTTGGAATATATCTTACTATCTGCCGTGATAAGGGAGATGGGACGGTATGATCCTAATTCCTTTGCATCCTTGTTTTTTTTTACAAAGACAACAATAATGGCAGTCGACCAAGAATCAGGAGGATAATCTTGGAATGCCACATTAAATATTTTTAATAGTTCTGGCTTCAACAGATGTCTAAACGTTCGATAGAATTCAAGAGGGATCTGATCGGACCCCATAGCTCTGCCGGCAGCTAAACTCAAGATAGCCTCTTCGGTCTCTTCCCAGCTTATTGGCCGAGCAAAGAGATCAATGTCATCTGTACATAGTGACAGTTGATTAGAGTTTAGGAGATAGTTTATAGGATTAAGAGTCTTATCAACTTCGTTATTTTCGTCGTTATACAACGCCTTATAGAAATCGTGAAATGCGTCTAGTATTCCTGCCTTGTTTTCTTTGAGAACCCCATTAGTGTCTTTGATACATTGTATTTCACTGAAAGAGGATTTTTGGCGTAGGCGCTGCGCTAAGATTTTCCCCGTACGTTCGCTGAGTTCATAACGTTCTGATTTATATTGTTTAAATTTTACAGCTACTTCTTCAGCCAAATGTGTTCGAAGTCCGGAGCGCGCAATAGTTAGTTGAATTTGTGCATCCTCTATACTAAAAATGTTTTTACAGGCATTAGATAATTCAAGCTCCGCCAGTCTAACCTTATTTAACCTATCTTTGAAATCTTTTTGATTTTTTTGCCTTCTATAATTTGCAAAACTAATAGTCTCCCCCCGTACGACGGATTTAAAAGAATCCCAAACTACCTGAGGAGAGGCAGAATCATTGTTTATAGAAAAATATTCCTTGATGATTGTGACCATAAACTGGAGATACTCTTCATCTAATAATAGACTCCTCTGAAATGACCAGGATCTATTGGGACTTTGACAATCAGTAGGAAATTGAATCTCGGCAATGATAGGATTATGATCTGAAATGACCTGTGGTAATATTTCGATACGAATTTGCTCCAAAAAAACAGAAGATACAAAAAAATAATCTAGACGGACAAATTTTCGATGGGGGATAGAAAAAAAAGTGTAACCAGGATCATTATAAAAAAGCTTATTCCAAACATCAGTTAGCCCGTGACATAAGACCAGATCTCTAAGTGCTTTATAGGCTTGAATCTTACGGCCCATATATCTTTCTCCTAGTTTAATATTCCAATCAGCTGGTATATGAATATTAAAGTCCCCACACATTATTATCGGTTGTGTCCAGGTGGATAACTCTATATTGATAAGATTGAATAATTCAGCATCATCCAGGTTGGGGCCATACAGACAGCATAAAGTGAATCTACAACCCCCGATTTTTAATTCAGCAAGCCCCCATCTCCCCCATTTATCAGAGGATGTTTTGACACACTTCCCTACTCCCTTTCGCATACAGATAGCAACGCCTCTCTTGATACCCATTTGTTTAGATGTAACCAAAACTTCTAACCCCAGATTATTCAGGAGAAGACGTTTATCCCATGAAATATGAGTTTCCTGAACACATAACAAGTCAATATTCAGAGTTAAAAGCATAGTACGAAACATAGCAATCTTCTTTAAGTCATTAAGGCCATTAATATTGATAGTGCATATTTTCAGCCGTTTATGCATTTGAAAAGCAATAAAGGATAACAATTATTGGCCATCATCACAAAAATTGGCACCTCCAAATTATACTTTATCCACATTATAGCCATCCCTGCCTTAAATACGTCAGCCTTAGTAACCGTCACTGTATTGACCACCTCTGCCTTACACCCCCACCACCCCCCGTTACCCAAACCCACCCCCATTTTTTGATTTCTGGAAGTGTAGATTTCTGTAGCCACTCAAGGCATAGCTTTCCTACACTGTAAGTAGTTACTATCCCTGGATGTTGTCTCTGGGAATATCTTGGATCTGGCCTATTCACTATGAGCCCTTGTGTTTTTTTCTGGAATCTATCATGCCAGTTTTTACTGTCTGTGGGCCAGATTAACCATTTTTTCCAATCAGGATTGGTTCTGTTTTGTTTTAAAATATAGGGTACGTCTACCTCCTCTTCTGTAGTATCATCACTGTCAGATGTGGGCTTAGGTATAGACGGTTTGTTTAAATCTTTTATCTTAGCCAGGCCAAGACAAGAAGTTTGTTGAACAGTGTCATTTAAAAACATTATTTGTTCTGGTATAATGCAGGCTCTTAACAGGGCTTCTAAACCTTGCACCTGCCAGTCTTTCGTGCCCCAGACAGTTTTTGTCTCAATGTTGTCTTTTCAAAAGTCAAAACCTAATGTAGACAGCTGAGCATAAACGTTTGCAGAATACATTTTTTTAGTATTGGTCAACATTGTTTTCATTCCTGTCTTATTTATATTTTTGAAATAAAACGTTTCTGGATTTGTAACATTAAACCCTGTGAAGTACGGAAACTTTTCATAAAATGTTTTCGAGCTGCATTTTGGCGGAGTTGGACAATGTTCCCATTGATTGTAAGTAAAAACATTCCTAGGGCTTGCAGATTTATGCAAATAATCGTGACCATAATGATTAAAACAATACATTTGTTCATAATCTGATGAAACTTCTAAGTATTCATGTTCCGTAAATTTAGCTGACATTTCTAAATCTGTCATCATGTTATTAATAGTTTCAAAATCCCAATCATCAGACAATGTGCTGGGTGAGACAAAGTCACTCAAAGAAACCTTGAACTGGTGTGGAATTTTCAGTAGATCCACCGGGCCATAGATGTCATAATCAGTTCTGTCCCATGCTATACCACCAGGTATGGGAACGACTGTGATGTTCGCTGATGACAGATCTCTTGATTGATGATGAGATGATTTGTGAGGTTTTAGGACCAATTCGATTTTCTTAATTTCTGTGTCCATTGTACTGTATTTTCCATCTATCATTCTACCCAAACTCAACAACAGTATGAGCCAGAGCAGGAGGAACAGTACACCTAGCACAATCCAAAATTCAATCCATGGTGAAACCAGATAAATTTTTTCAAGTTGATGAAACAGTTCTGTTATTTTTCTTTTTTGAAACTTTTATTTACTGGGGTTTCTTCAGGTTCACTGGGATCCTCAGAGAAGGTATCAATGTTGATGAAGTAGCCAGTGGCAGTTCTGTCAATTGTTGGAATTCCATCAGGATTGTTAAGAATCTTTGGGGCTTCTTCTTCCTTTCTCATATTGGTATAGTCAGAGGCTACATCATTGTAGACAGGAGTTTCCTGACCAATTGTTATTTGGGTCTCAAGAGGCACAAGTTCCATGGCTTTGTTGCATGGTCCTTCTTTTCTTACCGCAGGTTTATCAAAGCTGATAAGTCTTTCAGTTTGAACCTCTTGGATTGTAGCAAGATTTGGTCTTCTGCTATTTCTTGGGAGTCCACTGGGCCTACTACTTATTATCGGCCACATGATGTGGTTTGATCAGGTCGATGGACACAACTCTGTTCTCCCTTTTACCAGCGGTAGTACTACTGATTTGGTCCTTGGATTGCCAAGACAAGTACTGCTTTTCTGTAAGAAGGCCCAAATTCCTTCTTTACCGCGATCTTTTCCCTGACTAGATCCCCAATCTTTGTAATCCAGACAGGTCTTGCTGGGACAGGTGGTTTTTCTTCAGTGGTTGTTGGCTTCTGTATCGTGTTACTCAGACTTCTTCTTGTTTCATTTAAGTCCTGTAAAACAGCCACACGATCTTTGACATCAAAGGGTTTTTGTTCCACCACTGAAGTTTGACAATTGAGGTCTTCGATTATCATTCTAGTACCAAATAGTAATTCATATGGAGTGATTCCACCCAGAGGATTTCTTGGCAGATTATTAAGACTACGTTGGACACTTATTAGATGTTTGACCCACCCATCACCCGAACCTAATACCTTAGCTGTTATGGAATGCTTTATGTCACGTTTTTTTCTTTCCACTTCCGCATTACCCTCAGGATGGAAGGGACTAGAATACCGCAATGCAACGCCCAAGCTCCTTGTAAACTCGAGAGCTAACGCAGGACCCTGGTCAGAGTGTAGCGTGCCGATTGCGTATGTGCCGATAAAGACTCGCAAATCCTTTATAACAGTTATGGCTTCAGCCGAGCGCTGGGGCCACATCCAAATAAATCTTGTCCTAGTAGTTGTGGGACCGCATTCATCCATTATGACGTTTGCGTGTAGATAGTCTAATGCTGTCTAAAAATGGTGTCTGAACTGGGCTGGCTACACTGTAGTCAGGTATCTGGTGGTGTTCAAAACTATGATATCCGTAACAGGTATCACAGTTGATTCCAAATTCGTAAACCTGGACACTCATCCCTGGCCACCAGTACATCTCTTCTAGTTCTATTAAAGATATAAAGATCCCTCAATGTCTCAGACCCTCTCCCTTATGTGCTTCGTGTACCAAAGCAGCTCTCTGATTCCTGTTTGGAATTAGTCTGTCCCCCACTCCAAGGATTCGAGCAAAAGGAACGGAGTTTGCATCAATTATGTTTGTATTACCGAGTGGATAGTTTAGAGGTAATGCTGCATAGCTGCCTTCCATTGAGGCTTTTACTGCTAGTAACATTTCACCGTCTATTACTCTTTTCGAGCGAGTGAATGATTGTAGCTATGGAAGCAGTTTGCACAGCTGCCTTCGCGTCTTCATCAGCCAATGAATTCCCTGCAACGTGAACGCCATCACGCTGATGACTCAGTGTATGAATCACGTGAGTCTTTTGTAGGTCTTTCTGCAAAAGAACTACTTGTTCCCATAGCATTTTATGCTTGATTGTGCCACCTTTTGCATTTTCGAAACCGTTTCGAACCCAGTTCTGTAAGTGCTCGTTGTAAGATTCGACGCAGAAATACGAATTGCACACTATTAGTGTGGGGAATTCGCAATCGGTATTTTCAAGCGCCATCTTGAAAGCCTGTAGTTCAGCTCGCTGAGCTGTACAGTCTCCGAGTGATTGAGTTTTAGTGACCATAGGTCTAAATTTACCTTCGCGCCAGCGACCTTTAACAATCGCGCATGCAGCACTATAGGCTTCTTTACCCCCAATTGCGGGCTGCGCTGATCCGTCTGTATAGATTACACGTTGTTGATGAATTACTTTATTCGATATATTGCATATCATAAAAGGTCATACATTCCAGACATAAAATCACTTAAAAAATAGTATATCTAATTCACAAATGTAAAAGGCAATAAAAATTCTATGTACAATTTTAAAAAACCTGACAAGAGGAAATAAAGTGCGAGGCAATGATATACATATAGACTTTCTACGCAGGCAAGTTCTCGGCTTTGTTTGTATTTATCGACCTAGTGCGTATCAGCCAGGCACTTGATAGATACTTTGAGACCCCACATACAATGAACAGAGATGTTGTGTCTGATGAGAGGATGCGTAGGGCGACCCTATAGTCACTAACTCCCAGCTCCCTACATACTGGTTTTAACCATCGTGATCTAGGTCTTTGGTATGCTTTACAGGCAAACAGGAAGTGAGGTAAGGATTCTGACACACATGAGCAGCTTGGGAAGGTAGAGTGTGGCGCGCAAGTTCCTTTCCAGCCCTCCATGAACTTGTTAAGAGGGAGTGTCCCATACCTCATTTTCAGAAAAAGTGATCTATCTTTTGGAACTTGAATGAAGTCTAGGAATGGTTCAAGCTTCCTAGTGGGCTTATATTCCAGAAATTGAGTAGTTAATGCTCCCCATTTTGTGCTCTTCAGTTCATCGGCTTGAACCCACTCCCAATAGATTTTCTTAACAACTTGCTTCGGAGGTGGGGACTGAGAGATCCAAAATTCTGCCTATCCCAGATTCATAGCCAACTGTTTCAGTTTGTTAAGCCACTGTATCTTATTAGCACTATTCAGGACAATCAGTTTGTCCAAGACCAAGGAATAATTTGCCAGTTCTGGTGTCCTTCTCAGGCGCACCCAGAACAGCAAAGGGCGGAGGCGAACTATATCTGAAATTGAGCGTTTGCCCATGTCGTGAAAAAGGGGCTTCAATGGAGTCGAGATGGGGAGGGAAACTAAGTCCCTCAGAAACGTATTCTCGGTTCTAACCAATTCAACTGTGTTCTCACTGCCCCATAATTCAGAACAGTAAACTGCGGAGGCTAACGCCTTCCCTTCATAGACAGCAGGAGCCAGAGCTATAGGCCTACTGACGGACATTCTCTGGTTTCTCAGAATTACTCCAGATACTCTTTTAAGGTTTAGGAGCATTTTGGCGATGTGGGAGTCCCATTTCATTTTGTTATTAATCCTGACTCCCAGGTAGTCAAATGCCTCCACAACCTCTAGCGGCGACCCATTAAAAGTGATGTAGATTCTCTTTGCTTTTTTTGATGCAGGGAAGTACCATCAGCTTTGTTTTAGTGGTATTGATGGTCAGTCCACAATCGTCGCAAAACAAGCTAAATCGGTCCAACAATTTCTGGAGACCCGAGGGAGTTTTGGGCATCAGGAGGGTGTCGTCTGCGAAGAGGAGGATGGGTGTTTTCTCCCCCGCCAGGACCCGGGCATCGGCAGTGTCCTCCCTCAAATGGTCTACCACCCCATTAATGAAGAGGGAGAACAATGTCGGGGCCATTACACAGCCCTGGCGCACCCCCCTGTTCACAGGCACCCTCTCTATTAGTTGTCCCTGACTCCCCCATCTAATTCTGGCATAATTGTCCTGATGAAGTTTAACAATAAACTCCAGGAGGTACTGCGGGAACCCAATGTCCAACAGCACCTTCCACAGTTTACTACGGGGTACCAGATCAAATGCGCTCTTTAAATCAATGAAGGCCAAATATAAATTCCCCTTCTATATAGATTATACATCCGTAATGTTCTAGAGGCAGAGTCTCGGTCGGCAGAGAACATTCTTATTCGTATTGTAGGAATTCTTGTGTCTTTAAGCAGGGGTCAAAAACGTATTCAACATCTGCTACAGCAAGAGAATTAACCCTTTGTATCCATCTTGGATGCAAACCCTTAGCATTGGGAATGCTTGCTTTTGTCACTGCCTCTAAGGCAGATACAGGTGTAACAATCATTATGGGTTTACCCTGTGCGATGGCTCTCTCTTTTGCTACTGCAGTTTGAGCCGCTGTCACAATTTATTTCTGTCAAAGTGAATTTTATTTCCGCTTGTGTCTACAAGTGTGATTTGTATGCTATTGGTACATTTTCACCTTCATTAAAGGTCAGGTATTTGCATCCGCATCTCCCTGGGATGATTCGGATCACAAGATTGCGCGTATTATCGCGTGTTTCTAATTGTGTTTTTGCTAACATGTCTGTTTGCACTGAACGCAAAATTTCTGTGTGTGTTTGAGTCCAAATTGTTGGTTCGAAATCAGGTTTGATTAGTTCGTAGAGAGGTTTAACCCTTTCTGCGTAGTTTAGAACATAGGTTCTTCCAAAATTCAGGAAACCTAGAATTGATTGTAAGTTCTTCAGCGTTTTAGGCGGTTGGAGCAGCGCACATTTCTCTAGGAAGTTGGCTGCCAGGCTTTTGCCTTCACTTGATAATTTGTAGCCTAAGAATAGGACGTTGAGGTGGGCAATTCGTGATTTCTTAAAATTGAATGTGTACCCTTCAGATGCGAACCCGAGTATTATGGTGTTCACTCTTTTTTCAAGTTCACGTCCAAATCATCGTCTGTAAGATAGATGTCAGCGACATAAGATAATGCCTCATCATCATACATTTGTAGTAACTATGTTACTCTAGCTGGAAATAACCCGGGACTATTCTTGAATCCTTGGGGGAGATGGCAAAATTGTCTCTGTGTCCCATTATTGAGAAAGCAGTCAAATGCCTGCTTTCAGTTGCAATATTTTGCCTGAAAAACCCATTCGAAATATCTAATGTGGCTTTATATTTTTTTCGCACAATGTTATTCATCAGTGCTGCACTATGTGCATTTTGTACTGCAAATGATTTCCCAGCAACCCGCAAGGGTAGCCTGGAAACACTGGAGCTTATTTCTCGGCATGAGAAAAGACAGCGTCTCTCATTGCATCAGCTGGAGGGTCTGCTTCCTTCGGCACTTGCGGCTGTAGGGCGTCAGGCAAGTAGTTAGTCGATCTGCTCCAAACCACAGTGTGTTTGTCTGGGCAAATGTAGGTATATTTATACTTTGAAGGTGCCGAGTTTGACGCATGATTGGACTTATTAACGTCATCAAAGACGCAGTTCTTCGAAAAGTTCATGATTTCCTAGATAAATTAGTATTCAGGCAAGGGGAAGTCCCTAGCTGCTGAAGGCGGGTTTCTCTAAGAAATCGTTGTTAATTCTTGGAACTTAGTAGAAGTAGCCATACCGTATTTGGGCTGCATAGGCTCAATCTAAATATGGTAATGATTTCTATGCTTATATAAGGATCGAACAATCTATACCTATATAAGGACATGAATCGGGAAAAATTACACTAGAGTCCTAGATTCATTTACAACAACGCCTGGTATCTGGTTTGTGTACCAGGTGCCAATGATAATACTCCCAAGGCCACTATCCTTTGCTCCTCCGTACCATGTACCACCTTTCTGCTTTGAAGGGCATCATCTCTTCCATCGCCTGGGGGAGAGGCACCCGGAATTTTGCCCACCGAAGGCGCAAAAGAGCATCAGCGGCCCACATTCTCCACCCCTTAGACATGCCTGGCACAAAATTACATTTTCCTCAAAAGGCACCCCCTCCCCAATTCCCTCAACAGCTCCACCAAGACTGGGCAATTGTGAGATTGGCAGTTAACGGCCTGCACCCCAGCCATGTTGTCCGACCAGAATATGATCCTTCTGTTAGCTAGGACTTATGAGCATAGATGGAGTGACAAAACAATTGGAAACATTTCCAGAACAGTGATGTTTTTTGTAAGCCCATGTTTCTTCAGTGCATATGGCCATTTTGTCGCACACCACTCCCTACCCAGAATGGCACCAGAACCATCTCTCCCAGATGAATCAGTGAAAAGCTGAAGCTGCTGACTGCTGCACCACGCCCGACGCTGGTGCTGGAAGCCAGGGTTCGAGCCTCAAGGTCGCGCCCACATCCTGTGATTCTGGGCAAATCATTTAACCTCCCTGTGCCTGAATGTGTAATGTAAATATGGTGCTCATGTAAAGCGCTCCAAAACCTTCGGGTCGAGTTCGCGCTATATAAAATATGCACCAAAAAAATAAAAACTCATTCAGAAAGGACAGCTACATGCGCAGGTCATCTTTCAGTCCCTCACTAAGGCTCACCAGGTAATGGAGTTTCTCTACTTTCACTGTCGCTCTAGCAAGCCATCTGGCAAACCTTTTCCCAGCTGGTATGATCCTACCCTCAAAGTTTAGCCTACCCAGCAAGCTCTATTTTGTGGCCAGCGTCGCTTTGTTCCTGCTCAGGACTTGCAGGATGTTGTTTTGAAGGGCCTTAACTTTATCTTTTGGCAGTCAGCACATCCCTGCTGTAGAATCAATTTCTATGCCTAAGAATGTCAAACATTCAGTTGGTCCCTGGGTCTTCTCTGGAGCCAAGGGCACCCCTAGTGACTGACTAAGTTGTTGAAATGCCCAGAGGGTCTCGCTGCACTCCCTGGAACCTGCCTTACCGATGAAGAGGAAGTCATCTAGATAATGTAATGAGCTCCCTCAGGGGTTCCTCTGCCTCAATGCTCACTCCAAACTTTTTGAATAAGGAACATGACACCGCGCAGGCCATGTGCATACATTTATTGTAGAAATATTGGTCTTCCCACCGCATGCCAAGTAGGTGAAAACTATCGGGATGTACTGGGAGGAGATGGAAGGCAGACTCAATATTCGGTTTTGCCATAGGAGCACTCTTGCGTGCTGCTCGCACCAAATCGACTGCCTCGTTGAACCAAGCATAACAAACTGAGCCCTCTCCGTCGTCCAGGTACTCATTTACTGTCGATCTCTTGGGGTAAGAGATGGTGAATCATCCTGTACTTGCGCTGCTCTTTTTTAGGCATAATCTCCAGAGGAGACACAATAAAATGTGGAAGGGGTGGTTGGGCAAATGGCCCAGCCACCCACCCCAAAAGGCCCTCCTTCTCCAACTTCTCCCCGACCACCTCTAGTGCTTCTTTCGCCTCTCTTGTAACTGCGGTTCCAGAATACGGAATCCTAACGCCCTCACTACAACCCCTGAAGAACAATTCACGCTCTGCTGCTCTAGGGGACTCTTTAAGGTGGAAAATGAAATAGGAGATGGCTCTAGCATGGAGGGGTTCGACTGAGAGCAATAAAGGCTGCTTTACGCCAGCATTGGGGCCTTTTGCCTTATCAGTCTTGCCTCCTCTGTAAATGGTTGCTGGGTGCCGCCAAGCACACTTGGAGCAGGTGTGGGTGAATTTGCATGCAGTGCCCGAAGTGCAAGCCCCGTTGTTGGATAGCCTGCATGCATTGTTAGCTCTATGCTGATAACCCCCCTCCCCCCTCTGTGGGCCCTTGCCCCGAAAGGAATGCCTAAACTGCTGTTTAAAATAGTATGGTTTTGTCAGTCTGTGCTTTAGGAAGGTGGTGTCTCTCCATGTACTGCACTCAGAGCTGAATTTCCAGACAATCCCATGATATCTCCGGTGCCTGCTCGATCTTTTCCCTGACCTCTCTCTCTTAATTCAACCAGCCTGTGCCCCATTACACTTGTTTTCCTAATAAATTACCCTGTTATATTTGCACAGGGCAGGCCACTGTTCGGGGGACTTTTCAATGATAACCGTGGATAACATGGCAAATGCTTCTAACCAGTTGTCTATTGTCTCATCTGGTTTAACCTTCCTCTTCCCCTTATGTTTATCCACATCCTTACTTGACACTGTGATATCTGCACCTTCCTTGGCGAACGCAAGCAATGAGAAAATGTCAATGAACTCCCTGTTCCAAATTCTCTCTCTGGCTTCTAAAGGAACTCTCCATGCCAAAGATGCTCTTCCTGTCAGCAACGGCGAATCAGACATCATCAAAACCCCCTTGCTATTCGCACATGCAGTAACGTCCACAACACCCGTGCCTGACCCCGGCCCCCCGTTGCCATAGAGGAATGCTGCCCTGCACCCTCACCTGACTTGCACTCGCTTGATTGGTGCTGGGACCCTGCCCCCCTTTGCCTAACTCAACCAGCAATTTTGCAGAGACCATGAAGCTGGACATTGCTTCCATCATCTTACCCAGTCCTTCTTGCATTCTGACCAGATGCTCCCGGTGTTTGGCTGTGAACCAGCTCCTGTGCAGGCTGGTTGGACTGCCTCTGTACCGCCGGCACGCTAGTCTGTGGGTCATGTCCCTGCCCTGTGGGGTTAGCACTGTTCCCATTACCTGTGTCTTGCCCTCCACTGTCCTTCATGCCTCTGTTTGTTCCTCTCTCCCCTTGTGAGGTTGACGGGGCTTCCGTTTCTGCTAGCTTGCTCGCCATTGCCTTTTTTGGCTTTCTTCAATTTTCACTCACCAACCTAGTTGGTGACATGCTTCATCATTGGGATCCCACCAGAGAGGCCGAATGCCTCCTTGGTGTGCTACAACGCCTGAATTACCGCTGTAATCCAGGCGTCGTAGCACACCATGACACATTTGTTCTTCACTGGGAACCAAACACCCTAGGGCAGCGCCTGACTCTCAGAAGGTAGCGTTGCAGAGCAGTCTGAGGCTTACTCAAGGGAGGTGGTGTGGGCTAGTAATCGCCAGTTGCAGGTGCGCATAAATAACACTCAATAATTGATTGCCCAGTCTGTACTTTGCTTTATAAAAGTAAGAGTACCTTTATTAAACACACACACCACTCAATACTATACACCAATTTACAAATATACATAAGCTGATGGAATTACTTTGTGACATTGCATAACATCTCCACCCCTGCCATAGGGGGGTGGGGTCTAGTACCACCACTCCCATGTAGGCACATCATCTTGCCCCCAATGCAGTTAATTGGTCTTAACCTGGAGCGAGGGCCCTGCGCACTGGCACCATCCTAGTGGCGAACCCCCCCATAACCTCAACAAGCATTAAACAGGCTACACCTGCCTTGGTGACACATGACCCTGACTGAGCATCTCCTACTGACCATACAGTATGTACCTCTTCATCTTAAGGGCTAACAGTCTGGGGTCTTCACCTAAGCGCAGCAGCAAGAATACATGTTTACGCACACTTTAGAATGACAGTACTCAACATATTTCGATATCATTAGAATGCATTGCAATTACAGCCCCTAAAGGCATCACAGATAAAATCACAGGTTTAAGTATCTACAGTCAGACACCCTAGCAGGAATGTCTAGCCACTTAAATCCATTTCGCTTATGAAATCACCTTGCACCAGCACTTCACATTAACCAGTTGAAAATCAGTCCCTCTAGAAGAAATAACCATTAATAATCGCAGTTCAGTGCAATTACACCTCCAGGGGATGCCATTCTAGACATCCCCAACTCAGCCCTTCACTCCTTGATGCAATTATCAAAACACCCTCAGCTGAAAAACAAAAGTTCCAGCCCGGAAGGTGTTAACTGCCAGTTGAGCTCTGGAGGGGTTGATCCCTTAGAATCCCAAGACACTTGGGGTGGGATTTTGCTCTTCGTGTGAGGGGGAGACTGAGCTTCTTCTGCAGCTCCCCCAGAACCTTTGCACCTGTAGAGTGGTGACCCCGTTCTTCTGGGGCCACCACGAGCCCAGAAAATGCTGTGTTGCCCTTGCAAGGCATTGTGGGCTGTGCCGCATATTAGAGGAGCGGCTCTCCTGCTGCTCCGAGGAGAGCCGCGCTGGCGCTTTGCCGCTTTTCCCGGCCTCGGTGGGGCGTCCGGTCCCACCCGGACCCCCAGGTGTGCACAGACGGCTCGGGGAGCCACCCCCGGCCGCTCCTCCTCCTTTCTGGGACCCGGTCCCACCCGGGCCCCTCGCACCACCGACGGTCTTCTCTGGGGGCCCGGTCCCACCTGGGACACCCGCTTTCCTCCTTTGTTGGAGGGCAGCCTGGGGAGCCCACCCCCAGCTGCCCCCGCCGGCTTCCCACGCTGCCAGCACTCTTCCGTACTGCCGCGGGAACTGGTCGATCCCTTCTGGTCTGCCTGCTCTGCTCCGGTGGGCAGATGCAAGGACTCCCTCAGCCCATCGGGACCTCGGGGGGGGAGTGCGGCAGCACTCCCCCGGCCACCTCTTCCGCGCTGGGGCCCGGGGATGGGGTCCCGGACCTCTTTGGGGGAGTGCGGCGGCACTCCCCCCACCACCGCCTTACTTTAGGGCCTGGGGATGGGGTCCCAGGCTCCCTCCATGACTTCGGGGATGGGGTCCCGGGCACCCGGACATCTTTGGGGGGGGCGTGACTGCTCTCCCACGCATCCCACATTGGCTGGGGGCCAGGGTGGGCTCCTGGCACCCCCTGGGGGCAATTTTCATGAGGGGGCGCGACGGCGCTCCCCCCGCCCCCTCCTTCACATCACCGGGGGCCAGGATGGGCTCCTGGCCCCCTTCGGGCATCTTCACGGGGGGTGCGATGGCGCCCCCCGGCTTTGCTTCTCCCTGGGGCAGCCCCCGGGACCTGACCCACCAGGTCAGGTCCCGGGGCATGATTGCGAACGGCGGCGGAGCCCCACGCGCGTCGTGTCGGTCCCAGGCGGGGTCAAAGGTCGTAATAAATGATTGGTAGAGGGTCTAAGGGGAAGAGTATATTTAGAGACCAGGGAGACAAACTAAACCCCCATTCACAATTTGAAAAAACAAAGAAAACTGTCACTGGTCTATTGTTATAACATGGGCGAAGGTCGCCTACCTTCTCGAGGGCATATCTCGGCCCCCTTGAGTCCGATTTGCCCCATTTTTACGTCCTCTTGCTCCTGGTGGTGTCCTCTTGCTCCTGGTTGTGTCACCCAGGCACTGGGAGCACTCTCCTTCATCCTCCGGGTCTCCAAGAGGGTGCATTCTGCAGCGAGCGGTCTTCACTGGCTCCCTGCGCAGAGGCCTCTTCTTCTGCGCCCTGCTCCTGGGCTCTTCTTCTGGCGCTGTTAGAGGCCTGGGGGGCAGTCAGGGGTGTCCTCCTTCCAACTGCCCATTGCACCAGGCTCCAGCACCTTTCGCCTCAGCAGACCACACCCCAGAGAGAGCTTCTCTTCCTGTGCAAGTACTTTTTAAAAGTTGAGTAGGGGGCTGGCAGGAAGTCTCTGTGTGTCCTATCAAACAGAGACACATCACTTCCCTGCCCCATCTCCCTCCTCTTTGTCCAGCCTCTGGGTTGATCAAACATGGCGTCATCCAGTGTCTCTGGCCACATGGCCTTTGAAACCCAACTCCTTCCCCCCTCACTGCCTTCACGTGAGGCAACCTGGTGCCTGGCACCCAGAGACAGCAGTTGATGGATTGGCTTGGAGCTCCACCTATCTTTTCTCCTTGGAGGGAAGATCTTCGTTTGGGGAAGAGAAGTCATTAATCTAACCTTACTTGGCCAGACCCCAGCCAGGGACTCAGAGAAATATGACATTTCTGGACGACCCAAAAGCAGGACAAATATGACCTTGGACTCTGCAGAATACTCATTTTCACATCTGCTACACTGGACATTACTGCGTGTCTGGAATCTGTAGGCCTTGTGGAAGGCATTTTAGCCAGGGGCCCCACATCCCCATAGGGACTAATGAAGTGAAAAACACAGTAAAACACACTGACTTTCCCTGGGATGTTCCCTCCCAGTGTATAAAGCCTATTCCATGTCACCACCCCAGCCACTGGGAGCACTCTCCTTCATCCTCTGGGTCTCCAAGAGGGTGCATTCTGCAGGGAGCGGTCTTCATTGGCTCCCTACGCCTCTCTTCTCCCTGCGCAGAGGCCTCTTCTTCTGCGCCCTGGTCCTGGGCTCTTCTTCTGGCACTGTTAGAGGCCTGGGGGGCAGTCAGGGGTGTCCTCCTTCCAACTGCCCATTGCACCAGGCTCCAGCACCTTTCGCCTCAGCAGACCACATCCCAGAGAGAACTTCTTTTCCTGTGCAAGTGCCTTCACGTGAGGCAACCTGGTCCCTGGCACCCAGAGACAGCAGTTGATGGATTGGCTTGGAGCTCCACCTATCTTTTCTCCTTGGAGGGAAGATCTTCATTTGGGGAAGAGAGGTCATTAATGTAGCCTTCCTTGGCCAGACCCCAGCCATTGACTCAGAGAAATATGACTTTTCTGGACGACCCAAAAGCAGTACAAATATGACCTTGGACTCTGCAGAATACTCATTTTCACATCTGCTACACTGGACATTAGTGCGTGTCTGGAATCTGTAGACCTTGTGGAAGGCATTTTAGCCAGGGGCCCCACATGCCCATAGGGACTAATGAAGTGAAAAACACAGTAAAACACACTGACTTTCCCTGTCATGTTCCCTCACAGTGTATAAAGCCTATTCCATGTCACCACCCAATTCTGCATAAGTCCTGCCACCCCATTCACTCTGTAGCTGCTCCTGGACTGCGCACGCTAGGAATCTCCTCTGCGCAGCCCCTACACGTGTGCAAATGCATGTACACCCGTGTCTGTATGTAACCAGCACGATGCCCTATACTCCAGCTGCTGCGTAGCGGCCTAGTAAAGCCAGGGGTACACCAGTAAAATCTCCATTTAGTCTCCTTCATTATGAGTTCACAGTGGGTGAGTCCTAGATTATGAGGCTCCCCCACAGTAAAAGCTCAACAATTAGGTGCTCAAAAAGCAAAAAATCTGGGCGGCCCATAGTGTCAGAACCACCTCCTAACAGTCACCAACTATGTTGGTGAGTGAGGGTTCTTTTAAATAAGAGGGATTCCTCGTGCCGTTACCTTTGTGACTTCTCACTCTTTCGTTGTTATTGATATTAAATAGGGGGCATAAGTGTGACTACCCCTCTTTCTCTTGGTGATGTTACGTTTCTTTAATTTTCCCCCAGCAGCCGCTCTCGCTGGTCACTTCCTTTTGGCAGGTTGAACACTTTGGACTTCAAGACCAGAATCCGTTGGCTGCAACCCCTCAGCGTCTGTCAAGGTGAGTGCTGCTGACTGTTGTTGCATCTCTTCCATCACCAACATCTTTCTTCCTTGCCCACTCAAGCCCTTTTGCCTGCCCTATGGCCATGAACTTCGCCCATACTTTGGCATCCTTGTGGCTAGGCTCCGGGGAGAACACCGGCGGGGAAACGTGGTCCTCCATCACTCCGAGCATACATGTGAGTGGAATAAATCTGCAATTGAGAGAGGACAGCTTTACCATCATGTGCATGGGAATGTGTCACCAGAATCAGTGATTGCATTAAAGACGACCCGTTGGATTTGCGTCATTGTACCCAAATGTACAAGACTTCATATTGGGCATGCGCCGTTCTGAAAGTTACTTTAGCGAAAAACCTTCACTCCTATCATGACATGAAACAAGGTAAACCTCTCTTTCATAATGGGCTTACACACTTCTGAAAGTTGTGAGATTGACTTAGCACCACTTTGGGTCTGCATTCGCCCATAACCTTGCCCTCAGTACCCTCGGTAATAAGGCTTCTGACAGTGTCTGAGTTGATCCCTTAGGCAGTTCCTGCTATCCGGCTGTGCTGTTCCTCTCCAGATTGCGTGCTAGCGACTGGATGGTGCTCTATGGTTTGCCACAATTACCTGTAAGATGAAGCAGCGAGTAGTCAAATTATATTTGTTTCTTCAGTCCACGCAGATGTCACCTGGCCAACAGGTGGTGCCCCACATATCCCTCTTGGAACACATATTGCCAAGTCACCTGACCAAAGGTTCTAAATACTCCCACCTTTCGCGCATACTTCCTTGATGGTGAAATGAAATTAAATTAAAATTATTTATAAAGCGCACATACACCACGCGGTTTCTTGGCGCTAAAGGGGCCCCCTCCCCCACTATGTATTTTCCTCCCTTGTGTGGGCAACCATGAAATGGAAGTGCAGCGCCGATTGTCCCCTCCCATTGGTGCTTGACCTACTTACTTACCATGTGCGCTCCGGCTCACCGTAAGACACTGCACAGATCCTCCAGGTGTCAGAGACTCAGCTCAGCCGTGCCTGAAAAGGTGACTGGTTAATACATAGCTCCACTGTGACGCCCCACTGCCATACATACCACAGCGTGACAGTCTGCCGCCTAACACCATCGTATTTGTGCCCCTTTAACTTATCCTATACCTCTCTGCCCCAATATTACAGTAACCACCAGTGCCAACATCACGCTGCCCATTAGGCACATTCTAAGTACTTCAAGTGTATTTCGTATCTGCAGTAGAGATCCCCGAGTAACATTGTATGTTAACCTAGGCTGACAGTCCTAGCTATGATGAATCCGCACCAATTTAATAATTCACCATCGTTCAAAACTAGCTGCATACCCGTAGGGGATCGGTAATATTTTAGAGTGACATAACTGGCATGTCATGCTGTAATGGCAAACCGTATTGTAATTGCCTACCACTCCATTTCGCCGTCTCCTCTCAGCACGGACCGAATCATGCGGAGTTCATCCACCTGCCCTTGGTGCCTTCGGTGTTAAAATAACCTGAAAAATATGTAAAAGTTGATCAAACAGTCCCCCGGCACCCCCCAAAAAGGTTTCCAGCAGGCACCTTGCTGCACCCAGCCACGCTTATGTGTTTCGGGCTGGTGTTACCACTTTCACATGTGACCGCACTTACGCCTAAATTAGGCCCGCCGAAAAGAAAGTGTTTAAAAAAAAAAAGAATTATTATATGTAAAACTAAGGCAAAGCTACCCAGCGGGCGTTCACTGCCAGCACAACTGACTGAATCTACGCTCATCCATTCCTTTATTTATTTATTTATTCATTGTATTATTATTATTATTTTTTTAAAGATGGAGGCTGCATCGATCAGCCGTCCGACCCATTGCAGGCTCTTTCCATAAATTCAATTGTTAGCCACGCCCCACATCCCCCCTTGTAGCTCAGGGGATGCAACAAAATGGTCGTTTCACACCCCAACTTAAAAAAAAAACTTGTTAAGTCCCCTATCCAGAAGCAAGGATTGTTGCCCAGGGCCGTAGGCACAAGAGTAAACCATGTCGACCATGCCCCTCAACCTCCACCCGGGGGCAGTTTGGCACTCTGGAATATTGCACCGACCACAGCGCCTCAGCCACAAACGAACAATAAACCAGTCTGCCCCATGCAGGCTGGCAACCCTGGGAGACAACGAGTTAACCTTGCCACATAGGGAGCACAACGGGCTGCCTCCACCAGCAGAAATGCCAGCGGCTGCCTCCATGCCCACACATGCCAACCCTGCTCCGCCCAGACTACTGTGTCTACCGGTGGGATAATGGTGGCCACTCTACAAGCTTTCAGAACTAATTCCTTCATTCTCAGACCCCGCCAGGAAGTCCGTTAGTCATTGTAAATTTGTAATATTTATCTATTTTTGTACATTCCTTGCTTGCTGTGTTTGATATTGTGTTCCTCTTGCTTGCTGTGTTCGATTCTGAGTCTTGATATTTTTGTACGTTCTATTTTGTGTAATGCCCACAGCGCTCTAGTCGCTGCACGCACACACGCATCCCCACATCCGCAGACCAGGCGTGGCCTGCGGGGTTGAATAAAAGGATGACGTCCGCTCGGGGACGTCACTTCCGACTGTTATCCAGTGTCGGTGTGGGTTACTGGTTGCAGCGCGCTCTGCCCCCGCGCTACCTCCCATGCCTAAGGGAGGCCTAGGTTACCCCCAAAGTGTAACCCACAACATTGGCGACGAGCGGAGGGGGCCCAACCCTCGCCCGTACACCGGCCGTTACCGGTCGGTAAATGGCTCCTACATCTGGCCCTTAGACTTTTCAAACACCTGCCCAACACGGGGGCGGCGGGTGATTATGATGCCGCAGTGGCTGCCCTCAACGGTCATTTTGACCCACAACTGAACTTAGACTTTGAAGTTTTCAAATTGGGACAGGCACGCCAGAGGGAAAGTGAGACCATGGACCAATTCTATGCCCGTGTAAGGGAACTAGCCAGCTGCCTGCTCCTCTCCGCGGCTCCACCGCCTGTCTCCCTGCCACGGCATTGGCCCCGCCTGACCTCCCCAGCCTCCCCACGCCTGGGCGCTGGTAACCTCATGTGGCGGCCGTGTGTCCCTGTGCGGCACCGATCAACCCAGACCGGAGACGCGACACGAGGCCATTCCTCACGCATCTCGCGTGAGCTGCACACACGCGCGGCACCCTGCCAATGCTCACGCATTGCGCGTAAGGTGCGGAAATCGCTTCCTGACGTCATACACTGCGCCCTGGAGGGGGTGTACTCCACATTTGGACCAGGGGAAGAACTTCAGGAAGAGCCAGACACCCCACGCCAACGGAAGCCTGCGACACGCTCGACGGAACGGAGGTAGGCCGCACAGCTGCCACGTGGCGTCGCAAGACAAGCGTGTGAGGGATAAGCGATCCACAAGACCACGCCCAGCACACGCATAGGTCAGGGGAGAAGGGAAGGAAAGCGGATCCACCTCGGCGAGCTGTCGCCATGGCGGACGAAGAGGCGCCAGCGGCCACCATTAATATCCCATTTCAACACGCTGCGTCGGGGGTATTACCACCATTCAGCGAAATGGAGGACCCATCCACAGCGTCACCAAGGTGGAAGATATGGATTGAGAGACTGGAAAACTATTTCGTAGTCACAAGGGAGACAGACAAAGCCGTGAAGAGGTCGCTCTTATTACACTATGCAGGGGATGAGATATTTAGGGCTAGATGTAGGTAAATCTATTTTACCACTTCTTAAATACCGAATTTTACCGATTCGGTATTTAATAAGTGGTAAAATAGAGGTGGGGAGATGTAGGTAATTCCAGATGTGGAATTACCGAATCGGTAACATTCGGTATTTACCGATTCTGTAATTACAGAATCGGTATTTCCTATTGATTCCTATGGGCTGTGAAGCCCATAGGAATCAATGGGAAATACCGATTCGGTAATTACAGAATCGGTAAATACCGATTTTAGCAAGGGTGCAGGGGGTGTCACTTTGACACCCTCTGGCACCGCAAAAATTGACATGTGCGCCATGTGGCACACAGACATGCCCTAAGGGCATGTCTGTCTGTCACATGGCATAGGTGTGCATGCACACATGTGCATGCACACCTGAATTCGGTATTTTAACACCCAATTGGATTGGGTGGTAAAATACCGAATTTGTAGGGCCTTTGGGACTCTGAAGAGTCCCACCTACATCTGAGATTTACCGAATCGGTAAAAATACAGATTCGGTATGTAGGGGCACTTTTTTACAGAATCGGTAAATTTACCGATTCGGTAAATTTACCGATTCTGTAAAAAAGTGCCCCTACATACCGAAATCCCATTTACTGGTCGGTAACGGCAGAAATCGGCCGCTACCGGTCGGTAAATGGCTCCTACATCTGGCCCTTAGACTTTTCAAACACCTGCCCAACACGGGGGCGGCGGGTGATTATGATGCCGCAGTGGCTGCCCTCAACGGTCATTTTGACCCACAACTGAACTTAGACTTTGAAGTTTTCAAATTGGGACAGGCACGCCAGAGGGAAGGTGAGACCATGGACCAATTCTATGCCCGTGTAAGGGAACTAGCCAGTTCCTGTACCGACGAGGATCAACCGAAAGCCATACGGAGGCAGATCATACAAGGCAAACCAGGGATCTCACTAGAAGATATACTAATCTTGGCCAGGTCCCATGACCTCTCGAATGTCAGGGCTACAGCCATGGAACAAGCCCTCCATAAACCCCAAATCAAATCAGAGACTGTCAAGAGCGAGCGAGCAGATGCGGTAAAGATGCAGCCACGCGGACCACCCCAGAGAGACCACCGGAAGGACCAGTCCCGGACACGGTGTGGATATTGTGGACATGAGCCCCATGCGGCCAAGGATTGCCCAGCACGGGGCAAAACCTGCTCGAATTGTGGAATTCCAAACCACTTCGCAACAGTGTGCCGAAAGAGGAACACGACAAAGACCTTCAAGAGGTCACGCATGCCTACCAAAGCTATTCGGCATCTGTCAATAGCAGAACCGTTGCCATCCAAGACAGAGAGACACCTACCCACGGTGGATGACGACTCGGAGTCCGAGGACGAAGAAGCCTACATCGTGTCATTCGCGCGAGAACTCAAACAGCGGCGGCGGCCACAGCCCACGTGCATTGTACAGATGGCGGGAAACTAAGTCAAGGCGATAATCGACACCGGAGCCACTGTGAATGTAATGGGTCTGCAACAATTCCGAAAACTGCGCCCACGGCCCCAGATACTGCGATCCAAGACAAGGATTTTCGCCTATGGAGCGGACACACCACTACCCCTCAAAGGAAAAATCACGATACCCATTCAGGCTGATGAGTCGGAGGTAACCAACAATTCACATAATCAACAGAGAGGCTGACACGTTGCTAAGTAGTCACTCGGCTGAGGACCTGAAACTGATAGCGTTTGCCAACCGCATCAGGGCACACCAGGTAGAGGAGCTACTGGGACGATTCCCCGAACTATTCCGAGGCTTGGGCTGTATAAAATGCAAACCAATCAAGCTACACATCGACAGGTCGATCACTCCCACCTCCCTGCGGCAGCGCCGGGTACCTTTTCACCTACGCCCACTGGTGGAGAAAGAACTTGAAAAGTTAGAAGGCTTGGGCGTCATAGAAAAGGTCACGGGGCCCACCCCGTGGGTATCACCGATGGTGATTGTAGAGAAGCCCAAGCAACCGGATGAAATACGCCTATGCATCGACATGCGGCTACCAAACTCTGCAATCTGGAGAGAGAGACACCTGACCCCCATGATGGATGACATCATTGCTGATGTGAACGGGTCAAAGTGGTTTTCGAAGATTGATTTAAACGCTGGGTACCACCAGTTACCACTAGCGGAGGAGAGCCGGTTCATTACCACGTTCAGCACCCATCTTGGACTACGACGGTATAAGCGGTTGAACTTTGATATTTCCTCAGCGGCGGAGGTGTTTCAAAACACCATCAGAGAACTCCTGTCCGGGCTGCCTGGGGTAATAAATGTCAGCGATGACATCCTGATGCACTCCGCCACCGCATCGGAACATCACAAACACCTTCGGGATGTCTTGAAGAGACTGAGTGCCCATGGAGCAACCCTCCATAGGGAAAAGTGTCAATTCTTCCAACCATCCATTGAGTTCTTTGGATACGTTTTCAACCAGGAGGGTATCCAGGTAGACCCATGGAAGTCCAAAGCAATCAAGGATGCCCTAGCGCCAAAATCCCCGACGGAAATCCGAAGCTTCCTCGGGATGGCCACTTACTGTGGCCGATTCATACCGGGCCTGGCCACTCGGAGCTAACCTCTACGAGCGCTGACCAAATCCGATGCCATCTGGCAGTGGGGCCCGAAGGAAAACGAAGCATTCCAGGGAATCAAAGACGCTCTCCTGGAGAAGGCCACCCTCTCATACTTTGACCCCACGAAGCGCACGGAAGTGATAGTGCACGCCAGCCCAGTGGGCCTTGGAGCAGTGTTGACCCAAGAACATGAACCCGGCCAGTGGACAGCGCTAGCGTTTGCCAGTAAGGCCCTCACTCCAACCGAAACCAGGTACGCCCAGATCGAGAGGGAGGCCCTAGCTATCAAGTGGGCCTGTGGCCACTTTCACCCATATCTGCGAGGACACTCCTTTGTCATGGTCACTGACCACCAACCATTGGTGCCCCTTTTCAAAGGGACGGCTCCACACTCCGTGACAAAACATACCAGAGTCTTCCCCCTCCCCTAAAAGTAATTTGAGCTAGTCTCTTTTTGATTAAACCATACGGCTCCACACCCGCCACCTCGCATAGAAGGGTGGGTGATCCAACTCCAACCGTATGAGATGGAAGTCGTATATCGGCCGGGGGCCAAAAACCCTGCAGACTTCTTATCGCGACATCCGTCTACACCAGAACCAGCAGCCGAAGACGACGGTTGTGAGGAATATGCACAGTGGGTAGCACTCACGTCGTGCCCCCAAAGCATGACGATAGAGGAAGTGAAGGAAGCAGCCTCCAACGACAACATCTATCTGAGGTCACTGCAGGCGGTTCAAGAAGGGTCGTGGGCTGACTACCTCCGCCCACCCAACTCCTGGTCGGCGGGAGACAGAGAGTCGCTCACGAAGATGTGGCGGATTCGGCATGAACTGAGCGCTACCGAAGAAGGGGTGCTGTTGAGAGGATCACGCCTGGTCATTCCCCAGAGCCTGAGACACAGAGCCGTACAGCTGGCCCATGGGGACCACCAGGGGACGACGAAGATGAAGACACGAATGAGGGAAAAGGTGTGGTTCCCGGAGTTAGAGAGCATGGTGGAGGAATATGTGAGGAACTGCATGGCCTTTCAGCTAACCAGTGACCCTGAAAGACCACTACCCGTGATCACTGAAGAAACCTGTACTTCTCCCTGGACCAAGATCAGCATAGACTTTGGGAGCTTCCATGGGGAAGGACACACATTAGTGGCCATCGACGCCTACTCGAAGTACCCACTAGTGGAGAAGGTGGCGTCCACGGCATTTTCACATGTGGGGCCGGCACTAGAGAATATATTCTCCATGTTTGGGTATCCATCAGAGGTACGGAGCGACAACGGACCACCCTTCCAAGGGGCTGATTTTGCCACGTTTCTTCGACAAAGGGGAATCCAGCACCGCCGCATCACACCCCAATGGCTCCAAGCGAATGGGGACGTTGAAAGATTTATGCGGACCTTAAACAAAACCCTCCGGATAGCAGTGGTAGAGCAGGCTGATCCGGAGCAGAGGCTACACGAATTCCTACGGGAGTATAGGAGCACCGCTCACTGCACCACCCAGAGCAGCCCATGGGCCCTGATGTTTCAAGGACCACGAAGAGACCTTCTTCCCAGTGCCCCGGGGTGGACACCACCACCAGGTGCTGTTGGTGAATCTCAGGAACGGAGACGCGAAGGGAACCAACGAGCTAGCCATCGCAGAAAAGCCATCCCCAGAAGGGTAATCCCAGGGACTCGGGTGCTCATTCGGAACAGACGTCCAGGGGGAAAATTCCAAACCCGATACGAGCCAGGCTCCTGGACGGTTACATCCACAAGAGGAACCATGGTCACAGCACAGAAAGGAGGTGAGGAAGTATCCAAGAACACCTCCTGGTTCAAAGCCATCCCGCAAAGGGACAGACAACCATCCGAGGAAGGCGAAAGGGAAACCGACTCGAACGTGGCCGCAGCTCCAGAAGAAGAAGAAGACAACCCAATGGTTGGGAACCAGGCAGAAGGACACGAATCAGCGCTGGTGCCACCGACACCTCCTGTCATGGCCAGAAATACGCGCCAAGGTGCCGAAAGTGGGAGGGCCAACTCCCAGCGTTACAGCCTGTGGCCCAACCCACCACCCAGTCAGAGACTAAGAGACTATGCTTGCCTGCTGAAACTTTGAAGATGTCGACAATAGACACGCAAGTACCTGGGTGTTATTTTCTCCAAATGTTTGCATTACCAGACTTTTGTTCGTTAAGAAAAAATATATAGTTGGATAGGGATGTAATGCCCACAGCGCTCTAGTCGCTGCACGCACACACGCATCCCCACATCCGCAGGCCAGGCGTGGCCTGCGGGGTTGAATAAAAGGATGACGTCCGCTCGGGGACGTCACTTTCGACTGTTATCCAGTGTCGGTGTGGGTTACTGGTTGCAGCGCGCTCTGCCCCCGCGCTACCTCTCATGCCTAAGGGAGGCCTAGGTTACCCCCAAAGTGTAACCCACAACATTTTGTAACATTTCTCTCATGTAACGTAACTGGTTCTATTGTACAGCACTCTGACACTTTCTGGTAAAATCTGTGCTTTATAAAAATTCATAAATAATAATAATAATAATAGAATGTAACAAAGAACCGGTTGCGGGAGGGCGAACGTGCTGCGTCACCGCCATAGATGGAACACCAGCAGCTGCAACCAGACGCAGCTGCCCCCAGACCAGTCGACTCCGGCGGCCTTACCAACACAACCAAAAGGCAGAGATAGCCGCGGGGCAAGGGGGGTGTCGCCACTATACACGGAACACCAGCAGCTTCCCATCAACTCTGGCGATTCTGTTAGAGAGCAAACCGGCTTGCTGCAGACAGCCGAGTCAACTGCTGCCCTGTGACCGAGGACACCTGGTGACCATTCATGTCGGAGGCAACCTTTTATTGATATTAGTGCTGGTGGGGGGGGTTGGGGGGGAGTTATTGTTTTAATTGTAATTCTACGGTGAAATGCCGGGTGTGTTACTGCACCGCACCCTCATCCTGATGTTGGTACGACAGAGCTGCAGCCTCCCCCACTGTCCTTCATTTGCTCACCTCTAGAAAACAAGCATTTACATTGCAATAGGTCTTGCAATTACATTATTTAGAGCTATTTGCATCGTAAATGACATTGTTTTTTTAATACATTTTTCATGTCTAAAAAACAAAGAAAATGCTCTAATGCAAAATGGCAATAGCTAACTTTTTTGTAACTGCAAAATCTATCGCATTGCATTCGTACTAGTGTGAGTTATCGGTATTGTAAATGCTACTGGTCCTTTCACTAAGAGGAAGGTTACACAAGCATTTGCAATGCAATAGGTTTGCACTTGCGAGATTTTGATGTATTGGCATTGTAAATGGCAATGTCTTTTTTTGTTTAAAAAACCTGCACTAATAAAATATATCGTCATTTACAATACTATGTTAAAGTTTCGAAAATGTGACACCTATTGCTATGCCAATGCTTGTTTTCCAATGGCAAGACCTAAAAATGGGTATGTTCGCCAAGCATATATCTTTTGCGTTTTTGCACTTAGCTACGCAGCAAGGTGCATTAGTCAAAGCTATTTCGGTTTCTAGATTTTTTTGTATTTGATATCGGAGTCTTTTTTTTAGCTTCAACATTCAATTCCAGAGGAACAGAGCAACCTGTAAAGAGTCTGCTGAAACCAATTCCCGGCAATAAATAGCAAGTGAAGGAGGCTGTCGAAGACAGAAGCAGTCGCAGGGATGTGCTGAGAAAGGCTGAGTCTGAAAAGGCACAATTTTTCGTGACCTGCCCAGTGCAAGAAAGTGCATGGGGTTTACAGAAAGGAAGACTAGTCATAGAGAGGACAAAAAGAGAGCAGGCCTGCAAAGGAGAGACTGGGCATGCAGGAGAGAATGGAGCTTAATTTGTAAAATATTAAGTGCAGGTGCTCAAACATTTTTTAGGAGGCCACACCCACTTTACCTACTCCACCCACTTCCGCCAGAGACTTCTGCCAGAGGCTGCGCCCACTTCCTTTATCGGTTCTACCCACAACCCTCAACACACCATAGCCCCCTCCTCACATCTTGAGATCCGCAAGAAGCTGAAGACCTGGCTCTTCAAATAAGCGCCTCGGGGACCTCACACCTGCCCAAGTGCCGGGATACCCTCTTGGGTGATTAGTTTTTCTACAAATCAAATATAACTTAACATAATGTAACATCTGGGAAGTCCATGACAACAAAAAAGAAAGGAACGGTGCAGGAAGAATACATTAAAGAAGGCAGCAACAAATGCAGGCAGGAAGTGGAGTACTGGAGTGATGATATATATGAGCAATGGATGAAAGAAGGAGGGAATAAGAAAAGAATGTGAAAGGAGGAAATGAAGGAATAGAGGGAGAAAGGAAGTGACTTATGCGTGATGGATGAAAAGAAAGAGGAAAGGAAAAGAGCAAGATAAGCATAAGGAATGGTTGAGAAAGTAAGAAATTAAAGAAGAGGTGACGGAAGGAGCAGGAAAAAGAGTAAGGAAAGAATAGAGGAAGAAGGATTAAATGCACCCAGGAAGGAAGTATGGGGAATGAATGAGGGTGGAAGGAAGCAAGAATGGAATAGGGTGGAAGGAAGCAAGAATGGAATGAAGGTGTAAGGAAGCAAGAGGGTATAGAAGGCACGGCTGGAGGTGCTGAGGAAGACAAAAGGGAAATGAAAAAGATGAGACGAAGGAAAGAAAGGAGGTCAGGGAAATGAACAGGAGTATGAAAGATACTGGGTCAAGGAGAGAGGATAATGAAAGTGTAATTTTGCTTAGAAATTGAAAAACAAAAGATTGAAATACATTTATGTCCTTAACATACCATGTATGTTCGTAAAGCACATATTCACCAAAAGGGGCCTTAACACTGAATTTAAGATGTTGTTATCCAGCTCACTGGCACACATTTTATCGACCTCAGATATATGAAAGACTGAGTTGCGGCACCATGATTTAAGTTCTTGACCCGGAGAACAAACACAGATTCCTGGAGTGGATATAAAGTAATGAGCAAGAAGGAAAAACGTAAAAGAGAGAATGAGGAAGGAGGAGAGGTCTGAAGGCAAAGATAGATACGGTAGACAATGAATGTGAAGAGAAGTGAGGAAAGCAGAGATAGGGAGTGCAAGACTGGAGTGGAACAGGATGAGAATGAAAAAAGGAAAGAGGAAAAAGGGAAGAAGAGCAGACAGCAGGGACTTTGTGAAAAGAAAGTGGAAGAGAAAGATGAGAAGGTGAAAAATGAAAAGCAGTTAATGAGGGGAGGTGGCGATTAAGAGGAAACGTGTACATAGGGCAGAAAGTTAATGAAGAGAAGGACAGCGGTAAGGTGTAAATGGGAGAAAGATACTGGGGAAGAGCAAGAAAAGAGTACATCACTGCTTTATTAAATATAGAATAATTAAATATGTATAGTTGAGGGGTGACAAGGCTGTATCATTCTTGACCTGGCTCATCAATTCACAGCTGCGCTGTCCAAGACACCCTTCCAATGTCCCTCTCAAGAACGTGCTTATACTCATCCAAAATGTGCCCGTAAAAACATTTAGAAACTCTCCCAAAGAGTGCCCTTCTATCTTCTACATCCATGTTCGCATGCACCCTGAATGAGTACTTGGGCAGTGAGATCACATCCATTGTGTTCACAATCAACTTATTAAAAACTGTCTCTATAGTAATAACAGACATAGCCACAACCAAAATGAACTGAGCTTTCTTGTGTACCTGCATTCTCCATTTCACAGTGCATTAACTCCAACCGCTTTCCACATCTTCTGCGTGAAAGTGCTCAATTTGCATCTATCATGTGATCCTCCCCATTGTAGCTCACTCAGCATGACCACACTGTACTATTACCCTGCTGATTAACCAAATGCTTCTTCCTGCCCATTCAGGTCCACGTGATCTCAAGAAAAATACAAGTCCCATAAATCACTACATCCTATCCCTCTGTGACCTACATCTACAAATTAACCCCTGGCTTCCAACTACACAATCAAGAACCTGTGTATTAAAAAATGCCAGCCCCATCAAATCCTATGGCCCTCCCTTCCAACAACTTTCTAATAGCTACGATTTCGAATGTCTTTGTTATACAACATGACGTTTTTTCAATTTAGATGTTCTAGATAGCACTGATCATGTGTTGATGAAAAAGCATTGTTATACAGGTAATGATGATCTGCAATAAAAGTATGTTAGTCCATAACTCTAAACGTGAATTACCATTTGTGGAAGTGATGTTACCAAATCACTTTACATGCAACTTTATGTTGTTTATTCTGCTTAAACTTTCCTGGGTGCAAACGATTGACGAGGCAGCTATAATTACACTATACAAACATTCCAGTTGTGTTGATATCATACATGAGTATTACAGGCGCAGAGCAGCAAGTCCAGGCTGCACGCAGGAGTCAAATTAGTTTCAATCAACATAGAATAAAGAAATTCGAATGGTGTGCATTCAATCATCGTTGTTTGGATGAACATAGCCTAAAGGCATAGAAATAAGCTTTCAATGTTTGTAAGCCACCCAAAAAAACATTTAAGGCACCAACCAACAAAAACTGACTTGGACTAATGAGTGTAGATCAGCAAGTGCACACCATAGTTAGTGGTGAGCCATGAGCACTTTGAATGCACCATTACAGTGAGCTCTAGATCAGTGCTGAATCTGATAGAATTGCATGCTAGGTGCTCTTTTTTAATTTACAGAAAGGCAGAGCAGAAAAATGAATCTCTGAAGGATTTCTTTTTTATGAAATGCTAGCAAATCCAAACTATAAAACTCAAAGAAAGCAGCCTCTCGCATGAGGCCAGAGGGGTGCCTGGAGAGGGTGTACCGGTAAGCAGAGGGCACTTTCTTAACAAACAGCAAGAATGCAGGGTTTACAGAATCTTATTCACTCACGTCGCTCCAAGGGGACATTTATTATTGAAAGTTAAGGTTTGCTTTTTATCTGTCTCAAGGAGGGCCCTTCTGTGCTGTAATGGTTACCGAAAGTAGAATCAATTTCAAAAGGCAATCCAAGAACACTAAGATGTCCATCAATTAGATAATACGCAGAAACAGATGTAGCACAATGGGATGTATGACAGTACAACGCATGCTTTTACCACGCATGCTGTTACAACGCAGTTTTTACAACGCATAACGCTTAGGGGTGCTGGATAGTAAATAGTTTAATTTACTATTCCAACTCCAGTCCCCGTGGATAGTAGGGAAGGTGTTGGATAGTAAATTAAATCCATTCCCTATCCTAGAGCGACCCCAGCGCAATGCGTTGTAATAGTTGCGTGGTAAAAGCACTGCGTGGTAAAAGTTGCGTTGTAAAGGATGTTTCCCAGCACAATGACAATCTAGATGAGGGACAAAACAGTATGCCAAGTGTTCCATACTGCTGTGATTTTTTATGAGATTTTAATTCAAAATCACTTTGTTTATTTATGTCATGATTAATCTTTCAATCCCAATTATCATATTTCCATGCTCCTCTTAGGTTTGGAAACAAGAAATATAACAAAGGTACAAGTAGTACCACGAAGTGTCTAATCATTAGTAGCCATTAGTCGTTCATGAAATCCTGCAAACTGTAACAAAACTCGAAGAAAGCAGCCTCTGGCAACCATCGTCTGGATTTTACAAGGTCATAAATCTGAATCGCAGGCCCTCAGTCAGCCTGGGAGACAGGAGAGTAAACGTGCCCTAGTGCCCGTTATTTCTTTTTGGAGTAGTGCTTTTCATTTGTTGAAGCAAGTAAAATCTATAAATTTAAATACCTGTATTGACACCCAGCGCTCGCTCATACATATTTACTTCGGCTGGAATAAAGTAAAACGTTTACTGGCTGTCCTGCACACTTCCAGCCTGCCTTGCCACCCCCAGCTCAGCCAACAGCTCGCCCTCAGCCACTCTCCAACGGGCGGAAATATCTGTGAAAATAGGCGCGACGTGACATCACTAACGTGATGCAGACGCTCCTTCGTCGATATGCCTGGAGCAGGGTGGGACTTCCGAGGACATAGGCAGGCAGCCACGTAAGGAGAGCAGGAATTTACTTTTAATAATTACCGGGCCAGGACTCCGAGAAATATTGTATAGACCCGGCCCGGTAAAATAAGTGCCGGTGCTGAGCACCGGAAAGCACCGCCACAAATTAAGCACTAGTGTCAGTTGAAGAGAACCAGGTGACCGGGCCTGCACAAGAGTTAAAGTCCATCTGCATAAAGGGTAAGGAGGCCTGGAAGAGTGGGAGGATGAACCCGAAAAAAACACAAGGCGAGAGAGGGTACAGAGGCTACAGAAAGATACTTGAACTGTGAAAAGGGCACAGAGAGACATAGGTCCTGCTAGCTTGTTGTGGTGATGGTGCTGCAGCTTGACTTTATGCTCCCACCTCTGTCCTTGACCTGTTTGTCAGTTTTCCCGATCGGGTACTGATAAACCGTTCTAGGTACCTTGTTCTTTTTTTAATAAGCAATCCACCCTACTGAACTAGGTTCATGCACAATAAAACTCCTCCTTTGTCCTGAGGAAGGCTCAGCAGATTTAGCTTTCGGGTCAAAACACTGGGACTTCAAATTACTTATTATTTTGAAACTACTCATCATTAAGCTCAACCGTGATTTCTCAATATTTAGGACTGATGGATTTCTTTTCTTTATTTATGGGGGGGGGGGGGGGTTTAAGCTCCAGGACAGGAAAGGCACGATTGAAGGAGAAACCTTCATCACCACAACGGAGACCCCGTGATGCGTTGTTTTTCTCACCCTACAATCAGTGTGTTAGAGGTCATATGTCCTCCGGCAGAAGACAAAGATGACCTTCCTAAAGTGGCCCTCGGAGTCTGTCTCTTCCACTGCAACCCCAGACTCACCAAATGGACTTCCCTACTGTTCCCCAAAACTCATTCTCCTACACTCGACCCACAAGCTCTCCCTCACCGGTTCACTCCGCACTTGCTCTCTCGAGCCTTCAATCTCCCCTAGAGGCTCTGCCACTCACAGCACACTGCAGCCTGTCTCCCACAGTCACCTCGTGACACTTGCCTGCAGACGTCACGAGAGCTGCCTCTTTCACACACCGCCTGCCGGTGCCGGGTCTGCAGCCCAAGGCGGGTGCGAGCGTGAGCCGACACGTCACCTGTCAGCTCTGGGAAGGAAGGCCCGTTGCTGCCTCTAATTTCTGAACATGCGGAAGGCGTGCCGCCACCCAGAGGCAGGGCAACGGTGACAGGCGTACAGTACACTGGAGGCACATCCTCAATGAAAAGGGGCGAACCCCCCTATGGGCTCTCCAATGACAGACACACGTCGAATCACACATGGCTTCTCTGTGATTGGTGCGCACTGAATCAGGGGTGTCCCCCACCCTACAATACCCTAGTAATAAGCATGCACTGCACCATAAACTCTCTCCCGTGGCTGTTGTGCACCACACCAGAGTGACAGGCGTGCAATGCAGCACAGATAACACCACTGTCACCTATGAATGATGTGCACTGCACTTGCACTATTCCACACAAGCTTCCCCGTGTCAGGTAAGCCCTGAATAAGAGACCCCCACGCCGTGTTATGCAGACACCAGAAGCAGCATGTCTGTTGTGTGAGGAAGAGAGGGTATAAAAGAGAAAAAAATGACCTGTCTGTAAATGAGGGAAGGGAAAGAGAGCCACACAGACAGAAAACCATGCATTACACTGATGTGAAAAAACAGATGGCCCCTGTGCACGCAGACCAGGACGAAACGAAAACACAGATGGCCCCCCTAAAGATAAGAAATTGCTTTGCGACAGCCGCAAAGCAGACAATCCTGTCCAGATGGGCCAGACGAAAAGGGGAAAGGGCGGCAACAAAAAAAACTAATTTCCAATTGCAGGCCACCGATTAGCATAAACGGTGACGCCAGCCAATGAAAATGAGGGTCAGGGCTTTAAGTCCCCTTCAGTAATCTCCTCTCTCACTATAGGACTTGCCGAGCGATTAGCTCATGCGCTGCAACGCTAGGCAAGACCTATACAGCTACCATCTCAGCAGTATGTCCCAGGTCCGACCGAATGCTGTCCGCCAAAGAGGCCCTGCCCCAGGAGGCAACTCCTTATGAGCCCTCCCGGTCTACTCCTCTCCTCCTAACACCCCAGGCCATAAACTGAGGGGATGACCCACCTTTCACTCTACAGTGGTCCGATTGGCTCGCCTAGCCTTGTAGCAGGGGAGCAACACTCGAATGCTGTCCCCTCTATGTCGCCCTGCCTGCGACGTGGCCACCTGCATAAACATCGTATGTGGGATATTGGAGGCTTAGGAATGACGTGTTTTGTGTTTTTGGTCACTGAAAGTTATCCAAACCTGTGTGTAGCGGAAACAGTGGCACTAGTATCTGATGTTGCAAATGTGAAAACTAAGTTGTGTTGGTATAACACTAATACTTTGCATGATTATAGCACCCGAACTTCCTTCTCATCCGGATTGTGATCTATTTAAATGGCAATGCGTCCTCAACAGTGGCACCATGTTGTGATTCTACCGCTTCTTTTAGCACCATCAGCACTGTGTCCCCAGTTTGGCCTAGTGTGCTGATATTGCATTCTCTAAGTAGTGAGTTTACATAGTGATGGGCGCAGAGTTGTTTAACTACCTAGTGACGTGTTAGGCTTATCCGATATTTGGGAATCCGCAATAGATCACCAGTCCTTCAAAAAGTTGGCAAAAAAGTCTGCCAGAATAATTTCTGCAATAGAAGATAAGAAAGATCTAGCCAACAGGGCGCATGGATGGATAACGGTGGGAGACTATGGCAAAATACAGCCACAGGCATACCTTAATATCGGGATGAAAATAAAAATCAAAGAAAAGTTTCTGAAACTGCGCCTTGGAGCTATCCCGATATTGCCGCACCTGCCGCCATGGGAGAGAACTCACCCCTCGGCTCTATGTCGCCTGTGTAAATCTGGCAAGGAGGACATCATCCACGTGATATGCATCTGCCCGAGACTAATGGACTTGAGGCACAAGCTGTTGCTACCTTTTTTTAGATCATATGCCGTTCGGACTTGCAGGCAGGCAGTTAAACTATGTTTTTCCTCCAGTGACATTAAACTGAACTGTCAGGTTGTGAAGTTCTTTGATTTAATGAAGAAAAGACTCAATCACACCTGAAAGACTCATCGGAACCTAGCAACAACTTTGAACTGACAATAGTAACTGCTGTATTTTAAATTATTTGTATTGCCATGGCGTTTTATATTTTTGTAAGGATTTTAATTAATCATATACAAATAAATATATTACTTACTTACTAGTGGACACAAGGAGAATCGTCAAAAACAATCCTGCTTCACAGGAAATCATGCAGTCTCAAAAAAACAATGCAGTCAAAGCACCCCTTGTTGTGGTTTTATATCCTTCTATAATGTACACTATAGTTTAATGCTATTTTCTATAGGCCGTAGATTAGTACTGTGAAAGCATGAAACAGAGGTGCCCACTACCCGAGAGTACCTGCAGTTACTTAAAGCCAGTGCCCTCCCAATGAAAGTAATGCACCTTACAGAGAAGTGCTGACACTCCCTTCTAATCAAAGGAAGCCCAAGTAGGCAGAGGGTGAGAGTACGCCTCCCGCAGCCTTGGCCAGTTGGTGCTGCTCACTCTCCTCCCCTTAATCTTATCAACTAACATTTGCTGTTCATTCAAAGATCGAGAACAAATGTCAGAAGCCTGTTTCCCAGAGGGCATCTGTTTGCTTTTCTTCTTTTCTTCTTTCTCTGACTTCAAAGTGAGAGAACCCACACACCCACGTTGCTGGTCCTGTATTTGACTTCTACCAGTGTTAGACGGGGACCTGGAGGGTCGGCCGAGCAGAGTGATCGCACAGACAGGTAACTTCCCCCCCACAGATGGACACCACACAAAGCTTATGGTAACACCTTTTATAGGCACTTCGGGTAGTAGAGTGGTACGATACAGGGCGATCAGGACACGATGATCCTCTCAATTCTAGTCTCTAGTAAGGGAAGGGGGTAGCGGGACAGTCTTGGTACCCACGGGTACGGGTGTGTAACGGTGATAGCTCACAATCCTCGAGCTCGGTGTTCGGATGGGTCAGACTGTGGCAGCGCCAGCAGGTCCCGAAGAGGTAGTAGGTGGCACGGGCCGCGGCAGCGCCAGCAGGTCCCAACGAGGATGAAGGTTACAACGGGCCGCGGCAGCGCCAGCAGGTCCCACGAGAAGGCCGGTTACAACGGGCCGCGGCAGCGCCAGCAGGTCCCACGAGGATGAAGGTTACAACGGGCCACGGCAGCGCCAGCAGGTCCCACGAGAACGCAGGTTGCAGAGGGCCGCGGCAGCGCCAGCAGGTCCCACGAGGATGACGGTTGCAGAGGGCCGCGGCAGCGCCAGCAGGTCCCACGAGGATGAAGGTTGCAGAGGGCCGCGGCAGCGCCAGCAGGCAGGACAATAGTTCACAAGGCAGGGCTGTGGCAGCGCCAACAGTCCGTCGAGGATGAGTTCGTCGCGGTGTCTCTCGACTCCAGGATACAACTGCCTTCCTGTCCTGGGGCTGCCTCAGTTATAGGTCTGGCGCCCTTTGATGTCCGGACCCTCGCTCTTGGAGGTCGGGAGGTCCGGGATGAGGGAGTCCAGACACCCAGCAGGGGGGTGGAGCCAGCGCCCGAGGAGGCTGGGGGTGCTCGGCACCTGGCGGGGGAGAGCCATCGACACTTCGTACTCCCATTGACCTGCCAAGTGGGCCGTTCACCTCCTGGGTGGAGGGTGGTGCCGGGATGTCGGGGCCTGGCCAGGCCCAGGGTTGGGGTCGGGCTGAGGCCGCACGGCCGCGTGGTGCCGTGTCCAAGATGGCGGCTGGGCCGGGCAATGGTGCTGACGGTGGCCCGGCCCCTGTCCTGCGGGGAGGGAGCGAGCCCTTCATGTGGCCTGTCCAACATGCGTCCCCCCCAGCTGAAGGCGGGGAGAGTCACCCATCTTCTTGGGGACTTTCCTCGTCGAGGCGGAAAAAGCGGGACAGGCCATCCGCGTTGGCGTGGTCTTGGCCGGGTCGATGTTCCACAGTGAAGTCCATCCCCTGCAGGGAGATGGACCAACGTAGTAGTTTCGGGTTTTCCCCCCGCATCTGCATGAGCCATTGCAGGGGTCGATGATCGGTCTGGACCCGGAAGTGGGTGCCGAAGAGATAAGGCCGGAGCTTTTTGAGGGCCCACACCACGGCGAAGGCCTCCCTCTCGATGGTGCTCCAGCGTCGTTCTCGGGCCAGGAGCCGTCTGCTGATGAAAGCCACTGGCTGGTCAAGTCCTTCGGGGTTCAGCTGGGAAAGGACTGCCCCAACGCCGTGGTCGGAGGCATCTGTTTGGACGATAAATTCCCGGCTGTAGTCGGGGGCCTGGAGCACCGGGGCGGAGCACATGGCGGCCTTCAGCTTCTCGAAGGCCGCTTGACAGTCTGGGGTCCAGTTGACCTCCTTGGGTTGGTTTTTAGAGGTGAGTTCCGTGAGGGGCCCTACGATGCTGCCATAGTCCCTCACGAACCGTCGGTAGTAGCCGGTGAGTCCCAAGAAGGCGCGGACCTCGGTCTGGGTGATGGGGGACTGCCACGACTGGATGGCAGCGATCTTGAGTTGCAGAGGGGCCACCAGACCGCTCCCCACCTGGTGCCCGAGGTAGGTCACGGACCCCTGGCCAATTTGGCATTTGCTGGCCTTGATCGTGAGGCCAGCTCGTTGGAGGGCCTGTAGCACCTCTCGGAGGTGGTGGAGGTGGTCGGACCAGTGGTGGCTGTACACAGCGATATCGTCCAGGTAGGCGGCGCTGAATCCTTCGAGTCCTGCCAGGACCTGGTTTACTAGCCGCTGAAAGGTTGCTGGGGCATTCTTCATGCCGAATGGCATGACCTTGAAGTGATAGTGGCCATCCGGGGTAGAGAATGCCGATCGTTCTTGGGCCCGGGGTGTGAGACCGATCTGCCAGTAGCCCGCTGTCAGGTCGAAGATGCTGAGGTAGCGGGCAGCTCCCATGCGGTCGATTAGTTCATCTGCTCGGGGGATGGGGTGTGCGTCTGTTCTGGTGACCGCATTCAAGCCCCGGTAGTCGACGCAGAACCGGAGCTCCGGCGTGGTGCCGGGGGCGGCCGCTTTGGGGACCAGTACCACTGGGCTGGCCCAGGGGCTGTCTGAGGGCTCGATGATCCCGAGGGTGAGCATCTTGGCCACCTCCTCTTGGATGCAGGCCCGTACCCGATCTGGTACGCGGTAGGCCCGATGGCGGATAGGGGGACTGTCTCCTGTGTCCACGTCGTGTAAGCATCAGGGGGTGACCCCCGGGGTGAGGGAGAACAGGGTGGAGAACTGTAGCAGGAGGACTCGGCAGCCTTGGCGCTGTTCCAGGGTGAGGGCCTCCGAGAGTCGGACCCCGTCCACGGAGCCGTCCTTCTCCCGTGACCGTAGGAGATCAGGGAGGGGTTCGGAGTCCTCCTCGGTTCCATTGTCGGTTGCCATCAGGAGGCTGAGTTCGGAGCGTACAAAGTGGGGTTTCAGTCTATTAGCGTGGAGGACCCGGAGAGGGTTTCGGGAAGATTCCATATCGATGAGATAGGTGACAGGGCTCTTGCGCTCGATTACTTTGAAGGGCCCCGTCCATTTGTCTTGCAGGGCGCATGGTTCGGTGGGAGACATTACCCACACTTGTTGACCAGGTTCAAATTCGATGGAGGATGCATTTCTATCGTACCACCTTTTCATGTCCTCCTGACTGGCCTCCAGGCTTGCTTTTGCCATCTCTCTGAACCTTCTGGTCTGGTTGCGGAGGGTTAGGAGGTACTTGAAAACATCTGGAGGGTTCTTTAGAGGGGGCATTTCCCAGCCTTCTTTGACTAGGCTGAGCGGGCCTCGCACCGGGTGTCCATACAAGAGTTCGAAAGGGCTGAAGCCGAGGGACTTCTGGGGGACTTCTCGGTAGGCAAAGAGAAGGCACGGTAGTAGCACATCCCACTGGCGACGGAGGGGCTCTTCCAACCCCCCAATCATCCCTTTGAGCGTGCGGTTGAACCGCTCAACCAGTCCGTTCCCTTGAGGGTGATAGGGGGTCGTGAATCGGTAGGTGACCCCACACTGTTGCCAGAGGGACTTCATGTATTTTGAGATAAAGTTCGTACCCCTGTCGCTGACGACTTCTCGGGGGAAGCCCACTCGAGAGAAGATCCCCATCAAGGCTCGACCCACTACTGGGGCTGTTATCGTACGAAGGGGGACCGCCTCAGGATAGCGGGTAGCGTGATCCACCAGGACCAGGATGAAGCGATGTCCCTGTGCTGTTCGGGGGTCCAGGGGCCCCACAATGTCTATTCCCACCCTTTCGAACGGGGTGGTCACCACGGGGAATGGTTGTAGGGGTGCCTTGAGTTTGCGGCTGCTCTTCCCACTGGCCTGGCAGGTCGGGCAGGACCGGCAATGGTTGGATACATCGTTCCTCATTTTGGGCCAAAAAAAGTGAGTCACCAGGCGGTGGTAGGTCTTGTCTTGGCCCAGGTGCCCGGCCAGGGGGACATCGTGGGCTAGGGTCAACAGGAAGTCTCTGAAGTGGAGGGGCACCACCAGCACTCGCCCGGCCCCCAGTTCTGCGATTTTCTGTTCGCTGTACAAGAGATCATTGTCCCAATAAACCCAGTGGGCCCCGGTGGTGTCTCCTTGGCTCTGGGCGAGCGCTTGCTGTCGCAATCCCTCGAGGGAGGGGCAGGTCTTTTGCTCCTGCCGGAATTGTTCCTGGGTGGGCCCCCCTTCTTGACGCCACTGAGCCAGGTCGGGAAGCTCGGGGGGCTGTGTGGACCCCTCTGGGGTGGGGTCCGGGTGGTCGGTCTGGGGGAAGTCTTCTTCTGGAGTGATCGAGGGCGGAGGCGCTGCCCATTCTGGTTCTTCTGGTCTAGGGATGGTGCGGGTGGCCATGGACCGGGTGGTTACGCAGGCCCAGTCCGGGAGACCCAACATCCCCAGATGCTCTCTTCTTTCCACGGCGGCCCACGGGGAGCTCTCGAGATCGTTCCCCAGGAGGCAGTCTACGGGGGCATCGTCACGGACAGTTACTTTCAGCATGCCGGACACTCCTCCCCATTCGAAGGGGACGCAGGCCATCCGACACAGGCTCTCCGAGTTGTCTGCCGATCGGACGGGGCAAAGTACGTTTGGTAGGATTTGTTCTGGGGTCACCAGGTGACAGCGGACGGCCGTCACACTGGCCCCGGTGTCACGCAGGGCCTCGGCCTTGCGCCCATTGATGCTCACCCGTTGGCTGTACTTCCGAGTGTTGGCGGGCAGGGGAGTCCGCGGGACCATGTCTCTTCCTCCCAGGCATGCCAGGGTCATGGCGGCGGGTTCCCACTCGAACTGCTCCGACTCATAGGTCTCCGTGTCTTCGGAGATTTGTTCTTCTCCCAGGGCGGCGGCCGCCATCTGGCGGGGCCCGGGGACCTGGTTCTTCGGGCAGGTCGGGTCACTGGCATAGTGGCCGACTCGCTGGCATCGATGACACGCCACGTTAGCTCGGAACCCCGGGCGCATCGGGGGGTTTCCCCGGCCTGCTGGAGCCGGGGTGGCGTTCGTGGGTGCGGCCGGGGCGGCGTCTCTGCCCCGGCCCGGGCCTCCTCCTCCTCCTCGGGGACGATGGTGACCTTGGTTGGTTCTGTTCTGCTCATTCGGCCCACTCCGGGCCACTCGGGTGCTCTCCCACCGGTCAGCCTCGGTGGCGAGCTGCCGGGGTTCAGTCAATTTACTGTCGAGGAGGTGCTGCCTGAGCTCGACGAAACAGTTGTTGGAGAGGTGCTCCCACACAATGAGATTGAAGAGTTGTTCGTAGGTGGTTACGTTGTTACCCTTGATCCACCCCTCGAAGGCTCGGCTGAAATAGTTCACGTATTCCAACCACGTCGTACCTGGGATCCGGGTGCAGTTGCGGAACCTCTGGCGGTACATTTCGGGTGTAAGTCCATATCGACTGAGGAGGGCGGCCTTCATATGGTCATAGGACGTCATTTGATGGTCCGGAAGCTGCAGCAGGGCATCACGACCCTCGTTGATGAATCTCCCCCATAGACCGGCCCCCCAGTCACTTCGAGCGACCCGGTGGGCGGTCATGGCAATCTCATAGGCTTTGAACCACTGCTGTATGTCGTCGTTCCGGTGATATTCTCGGACCACATCCTTGGGGATGTGGACCTTCTGCTCGGTAGGACCCGGGGAGTGCGGTTGCTCGGGCACCCCTAGGTTTTTGTTCAGTTTGCGTATTTCTATCTCCGCTAGTTTGCACTCGTGCTCGTATGCCAGTCTTTTCTCTTCGAGGTCTCTCTGTCTCTGTTTTTCCTCTCGCTCTTCTCTGAGCCGTAAGTGTTCTAAGTTTATTTTTTGTTCCGCCAGTTTCAACTCTCCGTCTAATCTGAGTCGTGCCAAGTCTAACTCGTGTAATCTATTTTTTTCCCGCTCCTGGATCTCTTCATGGGAGGGGCCTGGTCTCCGTCCCTCCGTCCGGGTGGTGTTGACTTCCGGGGCTGCGGGGTCCCGGGGGGTTGCGGTATTTGTCTCTGTCCAGGCCTCTAGGGCGTTTTTGAAGTCTTCTTTTGTGCTTAGCCCGGTGGTAGCAATGCCTAAGTCCATGCAAAATTGTTTGAGCTCTCGGTGGTTGTATTCTTCCAGCTTTTCCATCTGGAACTTCTCCGCCGATCCGCTCTCTTTGGTCGTCATTGTGGTTTTAGTTGTAGGGTGAGTTACTGTCTGTACGGTACGCGTTGGTTCGGATCGCGCCGCTAGCCACCAATGTTAGACGGGGACCTGGAGGGTCGGCCGAGCAGAGTGATCGCACAGACAGGTAACTTCCCCCCCACAGATGGACACCACACAAAGCTTATGGTAACACCTTTTATAGGCACTTCGGGTAGTAGAGTGGTACGATACAGGGCGATCAGGACACGATGATCCTCTCAATTCTAGTCTCTAGTAAGGGAAGGGGGTAGCGGGACAGTCTTGGTACCCACGGGTACGGGTGTGTAACGGTGATAGCTCACAATCCTCGAGCTCGGTGTTCGGATGGGTCAGACTGTGGCAGCGCCAGCAGGTCCCGAAGAGGTAGTAGGTGGCACGGGCCGCGGCAGCGCCAGCAGGTCCCAACGAGGATGAAGGTTACAACGGGCCGCGGCAGCGCCAGCAGGTCCCACGAGAAGGCCGGTTACAACGGGCCGCGGCAGCGCCAGCAGGTCCCACGAGGATGAAGGTTACAACGGGCCGCGGCAGCGCCAGCAGGTCCCACGAGAACGCAGGTTGCAGAGGGCCGCGGCAGCGCCAGCAGGTCCCACGAGGATGACGGTTGCAGAGGGCCGCGGCAGCGCCAGCAGGTCCCACGAGGATGAAGGTTGCAGAGGGCCGCGGCAGCGCCAGCAGGCAGGACAATAGTTCACAAGGCAGGGCTGTGGCAGCGCCAACAGTCCGTCGAGGATGAGTTCGTCGCGGTGTCTCTCGACTCCAGGATACAACTGCCTTCCTGTCCTGGGGCTGCCTCAGTTATAGGTCTGGCGCCCTTTGATGTCCGGACCCTCGCTCTTGGAGGTCGGGAGGTCCGGGATGAGGGAGTCCAGACACCCAGCAGGGGGGTGGAGCCAGCGCCCGAGGAGGCTGGGGGTGCTCGGCACCTGGCGGGGGAGAGCCATCGACACTTCGTACTCCCATTGACCTGCCAAGTGGGCCGTTCACCTCCTGGGTGGAGGGTGGTGCCGGGATGTCGGGGCCTGGCCAGGCCCAGGGTTGGGGTCGGGCTGAGGCCGCACGGCCGCGTGGTGCCGTGTCCAAGATGGCGGCTGGGCCGGGCAATGGTGCTGACGGTGGCCCGGCCCCTGTCCTGCGGGGAGGGAGCGAGCCCTTCATGTGGCCTGTCCAACAACCAGTATCACGCGCCCATCTAGTTTAGCTCTGTTGCAATTGATAGTAGGCCAGCAAGTTTCTGGGGCAAGTTGTGGACCGACTTGCTTCCTCTGTCGTAAATCACACCCCCGTAATCCTGACCTTCGTCTTCTGTGGGGTCATTTATAAATCTACAACCCTGGAGGTGTGGATGCCTATGCTTCAAGCACTGTAGCTCTTTGGATCTTTACCTGACTGCCCCGCCCGTTATATTGCAGTGGGTGAGTTTTAAATCTAAAGTAAAGAGATTCACTGGTTTGAGAAGAAAGGGGGCCATCTGTTCACCCTATGTACACATCAGCAGGGAGACAATGACATCAACCCTGCCTCAGCTAAATAACCAGACAGGCAGCAAATAAGCCTAGAGCCATAAAGTATGTTGATTGTGATCAAGGCACGATATGTTGCCTGGATTGTGTACTTGTGTATACGTTTAGTGTGTGTTGGCAATATGCATGTGATGTGCCACTTGTGTAGCCACATGCAAATCTTGCGTTTTTATTTATCATTTACACCCACTATATGTGTACAAATAAAGCGTTTGTTGCCATGAGTGTGTCTATATTATGTGTTTATCTCCGCTAAACTGATTAAGTTAGGAACATTTACATTATGTTCCCAGCCAAGCAGGATTCATGTTCGATTGGAAAACGCCTTTTCTTGAACACCCATTGCCATTCTCCCTCCCCTGCCCTGGCATCATCCCTTCTCAGAAATGATAAGTGTAGGCTCCATTTAGCCAAGCTGATGGTTATTAAATTGCACTTTGTATTGCTCCTTCTCTCCTTCGCAGCAGGCTCATGTTCAGAGTTCTGTTTTCACAACCCTCAGCCTGTTTAAACTGTGGAATGCAGGTTCTAAATTGAACTCTAGCCAGATTCTATGGCAGGACAGGAGGCTCAGATTATGCTTTCTCGATTTCTTTACTACAAACAGCAGCCAATAGGAACACAGTAAAGAAAGGAAAAACTACAGCTCCCATGAGCACTTTGGTAACCATAGAGAACATATCCCTATATAAAGAACCATAGAGGGCAAGACTTCCTCTTTCTTTGCTGCTTCACAGCCAGTTAAGTCATTTTACCTTTGTTGTCTTACATTCCTGTGCTTATAGCATTACATGCTTTGTATTTGCCTTGTGCGCGCACATTCAGCTTGCCTGCTTGCAGCTTGGTGTACTTTCGCCGTCTTCGGCGTCCGCATTGCCGCTGCTGTGCTCGTTGCGCTGTGTTTCTCTCGGCTTGCCTGTTCGCCGTCTTTGTTTGGGAGCGCGGGGTCGCCTCACTTTAGACTCGGGCGCTTTGGAGCCCTCTTCGCTGGTGGAGTGGGACTGGGGACAAGAGCGGTCGCGCGTTTCAGTCGCGCGCCGCTCTATTTCCGCATTTGCCGGCAGGCGGGCGTCTGCGCATGCGCGACGGCCCATTTGTTTACTTTTCCGTGTACCTCACGGATTGCCTGACACGCTTGAGGCAGCGTTATTCTCAGCCTGTGCCCACTGCCTGCCGCTGTGCTCCCCGCTTGACACCCTTGCTTCAATCGAGTTGGGGTTGGATAATTTGTAGAGGCTTTTGCCTAGAGTGGCTTTCTGCAAGCCTGTCCCTCCACTTTCAACTTCTTTGCGTGGAGAGTGTGTTGCTCTCCATTGTTGGCTTGCAGAGGGGTTGTCACTCCCCCTGACTGGGTCACTTCTGTGTCCTGTTCCCTTTTTCTGTGTGGGCTTCTTATTTGGCTATCCTTTTTCAGCCTCGCATTGGTTGTCATGGCTGGTTATGAGGAAGATGACTCTTATTCTTACGACGCGGAGCCTGAGGACTCCTTTGAATACAATTTGGTTGATGCACTTGATCAAGGGGTGCAACATTCTGTTACTACTGCGCTAGTCCGTGCCATTGGGCCATTGAAGCGTCACCTGACGGATTATGCGCAGGAACAGGGCTGGATTCCTTCTTCTGCGTCCGCTAAGCGCTCTTCTAAGTCCCCTGGAAATCCACACTCATCAGACTTTGTTAAATTGGCCAAATCTTTGTCAAGCTCCAAGAGTTCTAAAAGGGCTATGCCCTCTGCCCCAGATACTGATGAGGCCTCTTCCTCGTCCTCCTCTTCTGGTCCCTCTGCACCTCCTGCTAAGAAATCGAGGAAGGAGCATTTTGTTGACGCATCGGCGCATCCTCCGGTGCTTACCTTTGAGCCCACTGACATAATCCACCCTAGTTCGAAGTCTTGGCTCCCTGCTCCTGAAGTCGCAGAGTACGTCCAAGCCCATATTCGTGACTCCTTTGACCAGGAGGTGCGTTCTCGTCTGCGGTCCGAATGTCCTCGCCCGGATTTGGCAGACAAACTCGCTGAGACTCCTGAGGTGGATCCCACCATCCTTACCTACCTTCGGAAGTTCACAAAAGATCCCAAGAAGGGCATTGATAGGTCCTGGCGTCTATGCCAGGATAAATTGTTAGATCTCCTTGGTCCGCTCACTAAGATACTGGACTTAGGGTACCAGGCACAAGGGTCTGCTTCTGGCATCGACCCGGATGAGCTGATTGGTTGGGCCCAACGGGCTATTTGCCAGTTGGGCAATGCGAATTGTGCCCTTTCAACGGAGCGTCGTCGTTCCATTCTTCTTAAAATGGACCCACGTTTAACTGAACTGGCTTCTTCGGAATCTGGGCCCCTTGCCCAGGGTCTTTTGTTTGGTCAACCGTTCCTTAAGGAGCTGACGAAGTTCATCTCTACATTTAGTGGCCTGGATAAGGCGCAATCTCAGCTACGCAGGGCGTTCCGCCCGGTTTTTGGCAGGGCCGGACGCTCCCAGGGACGTTCGTTCGGCCGTGGTTCAGGCCACCAACGTGGCACTCAGTCCCAACAAGGTAGAGGTCAGCAGTCTTCCTATTCCGGTTCCAAAGCCAATTTCTACCCCTCCCGCAAAGGCCGTGGGCAGGCCTCTAAAGGCGGTTATGGCGGACAACAGGGAGGACGTCAAGATTTCGCAAACACAGGTGAGCCTAATTCCTTACGATTCAGTTGTCCTGGGGAGAAGGGTGCAATATTTCCTCCCCAATTGGCGTACAATCTCCAGCGATGCTTGGGTGTTACAGACTGTTCAAGGTTACCACATAGAGTTTTACCATCCTCCCCATCAACCTCTCGCCCCTTCTCCCCTTGTTTTTTCCCAACGAGATCAGGCCGTCATCTCCACAGAAATCGAGTCCCTTCTGACAAGGAGGGCCATTGTGCGGACTTCTCTGCACCCGCAGGGCTTCGTCAGCAATGTGTTCCTGGTGGAAAAGAAGGGGGGAGGTTCTCGCCTGGTGCTCAACCTCAAAGAGTTCAACAACGGAGTGGATCGCCACTTCAAGATGGAGGGCATCCATCTTCTCAGGGATCTCCTTCGCAAGGGCGACTGGATGGTTCGCCTAGATTTGAAGGACGCTTACTTGTCCATCCCCATCTTCCCGCCTCATCGCCGTTTCCTTCAATTCCAATGGTTAGGGACGTGGTTCGAGTACACGGTTCTCCCGTTCGGTCTCTCGTCCGCTCCGCGGTGCTTCACGAAGCTCCTGAGACCTGTCATGGAATCGCTGAGGGTGCGCGGGGTGCGTCTGATCGTATATCTAGACGACATTTTGTTGATGGCTCAGTGTCCTGTCCAACTGCAGACCCATTTGGCATGGACGGTCGACCTGTTGCAATCTCTAGGGTTTCTAGTGAATCCTCAAAAGTCTCTTTTACATCCCTCTCAGTCGATCGAGTTCCTGGGTTTCCTAGGCGACTCAGTCTCTTGTCAACTGCTCTTGCCCTCCCAGAAAGTCAGGTCTATCAAGAGAGAGTTGACGTTACTGTTGTCCAAACAGAGTGTCTCCTTACGATCGATCGCTCGGATTGTCGGCTTCATCCATTCAAGCGATCTTTCCGGGTCCCTTGCATTATCGGGCCCTGCAATGTCTCAAGATCCGACACTTGCAGAAGTGTCTTCGCTATTCCGATCTTGTTCCTCTGTCACCAGACGCGAAGTCTGAGATGATGTGGTGGCTCAACCACATGGAGGCTTGGAACGGGAAAGCCCTGTTCGGCTCGACTCCGGATGTGGTGCTGGAGTCGGATGCGAGTCTTTGGGGCTGGGGAGCCCGGTGCGGGTCTGTGACGACGGGCGGCCGTTGGTCACAGGACGAACTGAGTCTTCACATCAATTGTCTGGAGCTCCTGGCGGGATCTTTTGCGATCCTCAGCCTTGCTCCTCAGGCGACCAGCTGTTGCATACTGCTCCGCATGGACAACATCTCGGCGGTGAGATATGTGAACAAATTAGGAAGGATGAGGTTGAAGCTCTTGGCCGAGATTGCGAAGGACTTCTGGCACTTCTGCCTTCAGAGGAAGATCACTCTTATTGCAGAGTATCTCCCGGTTTGCCAGAATCAGGTGGCCGATTGGAACTCTCGCCATCTGCAGGATTTCAGCGATTGGCGGCTTCATCCCCGTGTCTTTCGGCACCTGTCTCGCCTCTGGGGTCGGCCTTGGATCGATCTTTTCGCCTCTCGCCTCAATGCCCAGTTGACCAGGTTTTACAGCTGGCGTCCGGATCCGGAGGCTCTGGCCACGGATGCCTTTCTCCAGACTTGGCCCCTTCAACTTTGCTATGCGTTTCCCCCATTCGCGATGATTCCGCGAGTCTTGGCACGAACAAAGCACTTCCAGTCGGAGATCATTCTGATAGCTCCTCTTTGGAGGGCTCAGGCGTGGTTTCCGGATCTTCTGGAGATGAGTTGCTCGACGCTGTTCCTGCTTCCACAGAAGTGGAACTTATTGTTAGATCCTCTTCTCCACCCGCATCCTCTGGTTCTGTCGGGTCAGCTCCGGCTGGTTGCGTGGCGCCTTTTGGGGAACGCTGGAAAGTCCCTGGCTTATCTGGAGACGCTACACGATTTATCGGTGAGGCTTGGGCCCCCAACACGCACAAGCGCTATGCATCAGCTTGGCGACGATGGAGTGGTTGGTGTTCTGAACGGAACTTGGATCCCGCTTCAGCGGATGTTACTTTAGTAGTTAATTTTCTTGCCTCCATAGCGTCTTCTGGTTCTGCTTATAGGACAGTTAATTCTTTTCGCTCCGCTGTTTCTGCGGGCCACGATTTTGTTGACGGGAAGCCTATTGGAGAGCATCCCTTGATTTCTAAATTACTTCTTGGCATTCGGCTGGTAAAACCGCCTTGTCCAAAGTATGTGGCCCTTTGGGATGTATCCATTGTCTTACGTTTTCTGGAGGCTTGGCCTCCCAACACTTCCTTGTCTCATAAACAACTTTCAGCGAAGCTCACGATGCTACTTTGTTTGGTGTCTTGTAAACGCATTTCGGATGTGCGAGCGTTGGACCTCGCGGGGCGTTCGTTTTCTCCGGACGGGGTCACTTTTACAGTTTCCCGGCGCACCAAGAGTAACATGTCTTCTGTGACATATCCTGCTTTTCCTCAGAACCCACAGTTATGTGTGGTCCAATGCATAAAGGATTATGAGGTAAGTACTGCTCCTTTTCGCACAGATTTATCTGGTCAGTTGCTGATTGCTTTGCAGAAGCCTTTTAAGCCTGTGGCGCCGGCTACCCTGGCCCGTTGGGTACGTTGGCTTATGTCTGAGGCTGGAATTGATGTCTCCATTTTCGGAGCTCATTCCGCTCGGGGTGCCATGGCCTCTAAGGCTTTTACTGTTGGTGTGAGTTTGACGGACATTATGAAGGCCGCTGATTGGTCTTCCGATACTGTGTTTAAAACGTATTATTTCAAACCCATTGTGGATGTTGCTTCTGTGGTGGTGAACCAGCTTTGAACAAGCATAATCTGAGCCTCCTGTCCTGCCATAGAATTAAAAATGTGAAAACATTCGAGACAAGAATTTTCAATTCTATTAAGGACACGGAGGCGAGGATTATCCCACCCAAATGTAATTTACTGCATGTATCATGTATTTTCTCATTGCTATGGCATTGTGACATGTTTTCTTGCACTGTTTCATACCCTTTGTATTTCACCTTATGGTACTGGGATGGTGTATTACGGCTCTGGTTTTCTTTTAGGTTCTGACCAGAAGTGAGATCCTTCAGTTTTCTCCTGCCTTGGTTCCGATTTGGATTCTGGCCCTGTGGAGTTCTGCCTACTCCAGTCGTCTGCTCCTTGGTTCCTTGGAAGGTCGCCTGATGATCGTTCTCCTGTTGCCTACGGATGTTTCCTCCAGGCTGTTCTTCGGTTCCACGTGAATTGACTTTTCATTGACTTATTTGTTTCCTTTACTGCCCAAAGAAAGAGGAAGTCTTGCCCTCTATGGTTCTTTATATAGGGATATGTTCTCTATGGTTACCAAAGTGCTTATGGGAGCTGTAGTTTTTCGTTTCTTTACTGTGTTCCTATTGGCTGCTGTTTGTAGTAAAGAAATCGAGAAAGCATAATCCTCGCCTCCGTGTCCTTAATAGAATTGAAAATTCTTGTCACGAATGTTTGCAAATTTTTAATTACGGATGCCTAGTGTTGCCTTTGTTGAGTTGGATAGAATGCCCCGGTTAACCAGCGATTATCTGTAGGCTGTGCTTTCAGGTGCTTTGAGAGTACCATGCACTTGGACATTATTGCCCACGTCTGGCGCCCACTGCAGTGCTTGTTGCAGATGGGGCATCATTCAGTACCAGCGCACCATGATTAAGCACAGCACCACTTTAGCACCCCCAGAGCACCACCTCAGCACCAGTGCATCAGTGCAACACCACCTCAGCACCACATCAGCATCAACTCAGCCCCACTTCAGCACCAGTCGGCGTCAATCAACACCACGTCGGCATCACTCAGCAGCACCACCACAGCACAACCTGAGCATCACCCAGCAGCACCTGAGCACCACAACACCATCACAGTACCACCTCAGCCCAGCACAGCACCATCTCAGTAGCAGTGCTGTACCACCTCAGCACCATCTCAGCACCAGCCCAGCACCACCTGCACAGAACCACCTCCACACTAGCACAGCCCCCGCTCTACACCAGTGCAGCACCACCTCATTACAAGGGCAGCACCACCAGGACCAGAGTCAAGACTGATATGCATATGGCTGGGTCTAAACTGGGGTGGCAAAGTGAGCTAAAGAACGATGATGGATTCAACCCAGAACTGTGACTGGCGGTGAGTGTCTGAAAAGTTTCAGCGCTCCGTCCATCATCTCCTTGTGTTTGCTTTCATCCGTGCAGCACCTCCTGAGCACCACTGCAGCACCACCTCAGCATCAGTGCACCACCACTTCAGCACCAGCTAGCGTCACTCAGCACCACTTCAGCATCACTCAGCAGTACCACTGCAGCACCACCTAAGCATCTCTCAGCATCACCTGAACCTCAGCACAGCACCACCTCAGCATCACTTGACCCCCACCTCCGCCCCAGTACAGCTCTACCTCACCACCAGCACAGCACCACCTCAGCACCATCACAGCATCGCCACCAGAGCACCAGCACAGCAACACCACCTCAGCAGGACTCAACACCACCTCAACATGACCAGCACCACAGAAGCGTCACTCATCACCACCTCAGTGTCATTATCACCTGAGCACCACCTCTGCCCAAGCACACCACCATATTGGTATCACTCCGCACCAGTTCAGTAACAGCGCAGCACCACCTCAGCATCAACACAGCACCACCTCAGCACCAGCGCAGCAAAACCTCAGCATCAGCACAGCACCCGCACAGTACCTTCTCAGCATCAGCACAGCACCACCTCTGCATCAGAGAACCACCTGTGCAGCACCACTCATCATCAGTACAGCACTATCTCAATATAAGAACAGCACCACCTCCACTTCAGTGCACCATCATTGGTGCAGCCCCAACGTACCACCAGCACAGCTCCCCCACAGTATCAGTGCAGCGCCACCTTGGCAGTAACTTGGCACCAATGCAGCACAGCCCATCCCTTCCCTTGCTATCTCTGTCTGCTCACACACCTCTGTCGGTCTGGTGCCCATCCTTGGTGCCCCGCTGTCAGCTGGTGGGTGATCATTGACTCTCTTAACACCTGCCTTACTTTGAGGTTAATAATGTTTCTTCGGTAAGAGCAGCCTGTCCCACTCTCTCTCTCTCTCTCTTACTCTCTCTCACCCCTCTTTATTGCTCTCTCAGACTCTTCCCACCTCTCTCTTGTGGTTGATTTCAGATCTTTCAGCACAGTTTCTTTCCAGTGCCTTTTCAATGTTTCTGTCCCTCAATCTCACACTTTGCTCCTCTTTTTGGGGTACCTTCGCCGTACACAAGTGCTTGCTCTTTATGCATCTGTCACCTACTCTCCCCTTCCTTCTCTCCTTCTCACACACTCTTTCTTCTCCTCTGTCTGGAGCTTATTCAGCACTCCAAGCACAAACTACCTATCCCCCTCTCTCTTATTGTCTGTGCAGCTCTCACCCCTATCTATCCACCATGCTACATAATTCCACTACACAAATCAACTCTCCACCACACAATTGCACACCACACAATTCCACAACTAACAATTCCAATCTACCTTACATAATTCCATTCCACACCACATACAGCTACTCCACTTCAAACCAAAACACATGGGTAAAAGGCATTGTCATTTACAACTCCAGTAGCTCTAACCCTCACAAAGGCAAGATGTGTTGTCTTTGCCAATGCTTATCTTTCTTATCCCTACGGGGCCAACCCCCCTCTGCGCTGCTGCCTACCCATTAAATGTTCTTTTTTTAAGAGTTGCCTTAAAAGATATAGACTGGCCATCTTGACATTCCATCTATTGAGAGGTAAGTTAAAGCCCCTGCTTACCACCAACCCAGTGCTTAATTTATTAAACAAATACGTTTTTAAGCCCAGGTTTTTCTCAGAAGTCCATCAGAGCCACATCCGAGTGTTGGGGTTGCTGAATTCCAAAGCTGAATGATCTTGCTTTCACCCCATGCTTATTTCATCCTCCAACATACTCCCCTAAAGCAGTGGCGGCCGACACAAAACTAAAGCTATGGGGTGGAGAGATGGGGGGTTAGGAGAATAACAATTAAAAAATAATCTTACCTGTCCTGCTGATGCTGCCAGCCACCACGGTGCCTCTCTCTTCTCGGTTGTCAATGGGGCAAACAGCACAGGCTCTCCAACCAATCCAAATGCTGCTCTCATGCTATTCATCATGCCATGCTTTCATGCTATACCAAATAGAACCACTGATGGACAGAATGTAGAACAATGTCATACATTCACCCCAGTACAAAGATCTGGGTCTAAATCCATCGTTTTTTATGCTGACCATGCCATTCCAGTTTGGACCCAGCCATATGCAAAAAAAGTCTTGACCCTGCGCCCAATGGGAACAGTCCAGCCTGAACTGCCAGGCCAGGTCCTCCCTAGACTGGAAACAAGCATCCTAGGTCAGGTTTCAGGCGTTCAGCCCTCATCAGCCAGGATAGCTTGATTCCAGTGGCATGGAGAGCACGGGACCCACGTCTGGGCATACCCGTACCAGTCGGGGTGACAAATGCAAAAAGAACAATTGATGAACAGAGTGCAGAACAATGTCATACATTCACCCAGTACAAAGATCTGGGCCTAAATCCATCGTTTTTTTGCTCACTGTTGGACTTGGCCCTTTTGGCAAGTTCACCCATAAACTTTGTTTGCCTTTTATGGGACCTGATATTAGTAGTTTTTGGCCTCTGCACACTTTAGCACTGTGGCCCAGTGTCAAGTGCGTGCGCACTCTGAGTGCGTGTGGTGAGATTGGCTTGCCCTCCCATAGGAATGCATGGGGGATATGTGTGTCCCTGATAATTCCTGGTATGAGAGGAGTGCAGGGGGCGAGTTTAGTACGTGTGAACTCATGAGAATAAATGCTGCGCAATGGTGTGCGCAGATGTATGGTGACTGGTGGAGGAATGCCACTTTTAGAAGTTGGCATTTCTGTGTACTGTCTGTCTGCCTGCCTGAAGTGAATTGAATGTCTGGCTTGTTATTGACAGGTGCTGGATGATGAGGGTGGCTCCAGGAGCCAGGATGACTCTGCCCAGTGGTGAATAGGGAGATATGCATGTAGATGGGAGGGAGGAGTTGCACCTGTGACCTGAATAGGTCTGTGCCTTCCCTCCACAATGCTGGCTCTGCCCCCTGTAGTGCATCTGAGCACCTAGACCTTACCTGCTCCAAAGCACCCCTATACCAGTTCTAACTGGTATCCCAGCCTTGTTCTGTGTCACAAAAGAAAAAGGGTGTCTAAAAGAAGGGGCTGTGACCCCATGAAAATGTTATGTTGTGCTGATCCTGACTTGGAGGGGCCTGCTGCTGCTGGGCTGCATGAGGAACCACCACTAGGAACTGCCTCCCTACTGGAGGGCCCTGTGAGCTGGCCTGCCTGAGCCCAGCCTTTGCCCCCCCCACCGAGCCCTGGCTTTGATTCTGGGGGAGAGCGCTTTGTTTTGACCCTGAACTGTGGACTTACCTCCTAGCACTTTGGGAGTGATTTTCTTTATTTGAAGGAGCGTTGGGGGCATGCAGCACGAGGCTGCAAAGAGTGGGATTCCCCCCACACTGCCCTATATTTTGCGGGTGCCCACCCCCCATTATGGCCACAGTGTGAACTGCTCTTCACCAAGCAGGTGCCCACCCGCATCTTTTTCGCTTTATTGTGCTTTTCGGCGGGTGCCCACCCTGCTTTTTATGCTTGGGAGGGCGGTGTCCACCCCGCATGCAGACTGATTTTCGACTGAAGGCGGGAGCCCACCCCGCACTTCCAAATTGCCCCAAAGAAGTCACTGCCGTGCCGCAGAGAAACGAGCGCTGGAAAGAAGGAAGCCAAGCAACCTGGTGCCTGAAGGTGGGCGGGGCCCCGGTAGTGACAAGAGAGCCCCGGGGAACCAGCCAGAAGTGAAGAAGTGCTGTAGTCATTGGCGTGGCTCCTGTGTGTCGGGAGGAGCCGCAGGAAGCAGCCGAGCGGAAGCAGCGTCTACTGAAGAGCGGAGCTCCCCAGCATGAGGGAGAGCCCTGCAGTCAGCCGCGTTAAGAGGATTATAGGGAAGGGGGCTGAGGTGCATTTCTGGCACCCGCCCCCACTGCAAAAGAAGCAGACAAAGGTCACACGAAGCAGAGGAGCCCCAGGAGAACAGAGAAGTGCTGCCGGCAGAGGAGAGAGCGGGGACGTTGCAGCAGAGAGCCCGGTGAGTGGGGCTCAGTCTTCAGTGGTTGGGGAGGGTGTCGGGGCACCTTGCCGGTGGCCCCCCCTGTGCGAGGACTTACTTGTGCTTCCCAGCTGTCCCATCTGACAGCGGGCAGCTGCATCATGAAGTTTTTCCAGCCCTCACAGTTGCACTGCCGTTGTGGGCAACTGCATCTCGGGGGCATTTGTGTCGCATTCGCTGCCTTCCCGGAGGAGCCCCCGCAGGGGCCCCGGGTGGACTAGGCACGTGGAGTGCCAGTGCTGGTTTGGTATCCTCAGCTGCGCCGCCGTAGCAGGCAGCTGCAACTTGGTGGCAACTTTGGTGTCCAGGGCCCCAGGGTGGGGCTCCTCCCCTGGCACAGTGGTGCTAGCGCTATTGGGGGCAAGTACAAATTGAAGTGGCACTGCGGGCGAGCCCAGCAGAGGGCCCCCGCTCGGGGAACACTGACGTTGGGACAGTAACCCTGCATAAAGATATGCTACACATTGGCCAAGAAGCAGCCTCTGGAAGGACTGCATACTCGTTCTACCAGACCCAAAATTGCTACCAATGGGTTAGCATGAAAGTCCCTACCCTAGACACCTGCCAGGCAGCTACTTGGATGTTCCTCCATACATTCATGAAGAACTATTGTCCGGACAGTCAGGATTGGCAATAGGGACATTTTGTCCCTCCCTGGTCCTGCAAGACGTTCTGGTTTAAGTTCATTCTCTGACCCACCTCCAATAGGTACTGCTTTGGTAACTATCCGAGAGGTGAGAAATCTGTGGCTAGAAGTCTCCATCAGAAGAACAAGTTACTTTACCATTGGAGTAAAGTACCTTGGAGGTACAATCCGATCCTTCAAGTTATGTAATTTGACTCTATTCTTTTGTAAGACCTCAAGACTAGAAATGTGCACACTGTCTACCAATTTGCTTTTGGGGGATTGAAGGAAATAACCTGTTTAGGACCACCCGGGTTACTAATGACCACCTCTCAGCCTTCCGTACTAAATGAAGAGTCGGTAAAACAGTAGGGAATATAAACTAATAACTGTTTATTCAGATACCCTCAGAGTGGAACCCCATCTGCCCATTCGCTAGGAGTACTGCAGAGGGAACTGAAATCAACAAGCATAAAGATACATTATGTATGTTTCGTAACCAGGCAAAAACACACCCATAGTGGAATTTTCCAACCTGGTGCAGTAAAACAGTGAAATACAGAAAAAAACTGTTCAGCGCTCCTATCTTACACAAAGTATCATGGTCCAAGGTAGTTCCATCTGGAGCCCACCACCAGACAAAGGGAAGGGGGCCTCTATCTAGTTAAAAAGCTATGTGGTGACATAAACAATGTGCTCATCACTGAAACAAGCCTAACATGGCAGAAACAAAAATCATTTCTTGGAATTGAATTGAGTCAGTTTCGAACAGCTTAAAATGGCACCCAAATATTAAATGGCGCAGCGAATGCTAACTTACATGGAGCACTATAAAAGCATAAACAATTTCTATTCTAACAGACTCTCCTTTTAACATGAGCTAAAACATTTTCTAATGGCAACAAGAGGGAACAAAACTATGAACAGGAAGAAAAATCACATTATTAAATTGTTATGAGCACTCCATTTCATCAACCTCAGAAAGTGAAACAGAGTGGAGGGAGGAATTTTCAAATATTCAATCCTCGATGGTCATGAGGTCCTCAATGTCCTTTTGAATCATTATTGCGGCATTTGTATCATGAATTGATATTTTCTTTTTGGGTTTGAGAATAGTGGTACAATATGAACAGGAAAAGGGAAGACACAGAATAAGAACAAAGCAGAGCACCAATACCACGATAAAATTAATCAATTTATCAAGAATTCTGCCCCAGCTACCAAAAAGAGACCAACTCCAATTCCCACTTTCCATTCCTTGGACATTTTCAAGAATATCTAAAATGTGTTTGATAATATTCTTTTCCATATTCTTGATGCCGACCACACACTGATCGCCAACTACTGCTCATACACCACCACTCTTTGCCGAAATAAAAACAACTGCATATCTGGTCTGTTCCTAATATATGCGCATACTCTCCAACTGAGTGGTGATCACACGCAATGCTGCTACTGTGGTATTAGATAACATTTGCAGCTTGCATCCAAAATATTCTCTGGCTTTCTCACTCCTAGCCATAGAGGTACCATCCAAAGTGAAAATAGAAGAAAGGATGTATCCAAAACTGATCCCATTACTAAAATGATTGACCTCTATGTCGGTCACTCCCTCACAGAATACTTTTGTTAGAGTCCTTTTAACCCATCGGATGTTAGGCTTAGCATATTTACTAGGTACACCTAAAGGCAATACCATTCCAAGAGCTACATCATCTGTACCATTGTGAACATTGGAATATGTTCCATCAGACAAAAAGTAAAACCTTGGGTGTGCCTAAATCGGTGCTTCATAATCCATTGCTGCATACCTGGAGTTCATTCCAAAAGTACTCTGATCTTTGTCATTCAACAAAGGGATAATATTTTTGTACAGCACTATTCCAGAACAGTTTATAAATAGTGAAGTGTCAGTGTTATTCACAATGGGGAAGCAACCAGCCTCCCGAGTGACTATCAATTACTTGTAATACCAACCCACCAATGTAACATTCTGTTTTTCCATATAGAAGTTGCCACAATAGGTACTGTTATCTCAACCCGGATAACCCATTCCCAGTGGTTTTCTATGGTATATATATCACAAAAGTATCAGAGGGTCAGAATCTGAAAGGTGATTACCATGAACAGGGGTGGTTACCAAAAAGCCAAACAGTGAGAACTATAACAACCAGGTCAGGTTTGTGTCCGATCTCTGGCACCCATCAGTCACCACTCGGAACCGCCCTTCATCATTTGGGGCTCCGAGGACAAACACCATACCTGTTATTTGCTCCAACAGAGAAGGACTAGCCCTCCTGTGGGGCAAGGATGGTTGATGCGAGTTAGAAAGATATATACTCACAACGTGGCTGCTGGGGTAAAAAAGAGTGCAGTGCTAGGGATAAGTAATACCAAGAGTGATAAGGAAAGTGAGTAAAATTGGTTTGAGGAGCAAAAAATATTTTATTAAAGTATAGCTCCCAACACCAAGGTTAAAAAATAGCCAAGACAGGGAAATTAATAAACTGTCTAGCGGTGGAACGTGGTCGACATGTTTCAGCAATTATTGGCCCTTTGGCCTTGCTTTCTTCAGGACCTAAATTTTAACGCTACTGCAAACAAAAAACCCCCCTAAAGTGAGAAAAATTGTGTTCTATAAAAGAGAAGAAGAATACTGGAACGATTTCATTATTAATTTAAATGTCACCTGAACCTTCTAGGTGTACTCGTTCCGATACTTCTTACGAATTCAGTATTTGACTGAAAAAGAAAAACATGGCATAAAAACAGCACCCACCACCTGTTCATCACAGTAAACTACCTGTACACCATCGTACATTCTTAACGTAGGTGAGATCTATATCCAGGACCTTCAATCAATACACACTGTATTGTACTAGTGTCATCCATTTAGGTAGAATATGAAAAAATTATTTACAAATTTCACTGACTACTTCTTACCTGATTTGTAAGAAGTAAAGACCTCACCCCACCTGGCTGCGGCTCAGGACAAAGGTGAAACACCGCTCTGAAAAAGGTGAATAAATCCAACAGCTGAATCACTCACCACAGTGTCAACAAAAGATTCAATCATGCGTAGCCGAGACCTACTGTCATAGTAATGGGCTGGGGCACACAAGAGTATGGTAATGTGCTAGTGTGACCCTGCTGAACGGTATACTCGTTGTCATGCCCATTCTCAGCCCGTTCAATCAAGTGTCCATAAAGATGTCCACTCGTGAACATGGGATAATTCCATAGTTTACCGCCAGCTCTCAGCAAACTATGTATTATTAGGTTAAATAATCCTCCTGCCAAACGTGTGTCCCAAGGCAGTGATACCACATACATGTATGCATGCAGTCGCAGTAATCCCTTAGTTGTTTGTAAGAATGCCAGAGATTTAGCGATGCAGGATAAAATGCAATGGACCCATTATGCCAGAGAACTGGCTCAGTGTCAGTCGTCAGCACGGAATGCTACACCCTTTAATCAAGCGCAGTGTCAGTTGGCAAGACAGAATACTGCACCCTTTAGTCAAGCAAAAGCCAGTGGCATGACGAGGGAAAGTACTTAATGCTCTCGCGGAAACCTCACCTCTCCGTCGGTACTCCAACGCGGCATCTGAGCCGTCTGGGGAGGTGCCGGCAGAGTGTTTACACGCTCTATTTGTGTCCTGGCAGCTGATTGGCCGAATATGCCCACGTGATGCGGGGAAGGGACGCGTCATGTGTCGATGGTGACAGACGCGCTGTGGTTGGTTAGATGCTCAATGGGTCAAACCTATAGCGTGCAGGGATACGGTCGACGCTGTAGGCAACCGACCAATCTAAGGCAGCCCCCACGTTGTTATGGGAATGCTAGGTAAATAAACACCGAGCTATGGTGTTTGCCTGAGGCAGGTCTATGCGATGTTCGTAAAAGAACATGCCTACTGCCATTCAGAATTTCGGTCAGCGCTGCAAAACTCTGCCAGTGGCAAGTAGGTGCAGTGCTGACCCGAAAGGTGAAGATAAACAACCGCCGAACTGCAGTGTTTACCTGCCTGAAAGTCTATATAATGTCAATATGAGCCAGCCATTGCCCCTCTGAGACTTGCAATGATAGTAGGTGTCCCCCTGAGATCAGAAGATCAACAGAGCAGTAGCAATATGCCCTGTGATCTAGGATTACCCCCTGACGATCAAGGCATGTTGTCAGAGAAACTCCTTAGGCAAAAGAATTGTTATTTTTAAAGGAATTTTTAATTCAGCACACCTTGATACTCGTTTGAACCTAGGTCACACCGCAGAGTATGGGTAGTGATGTCAGAACGAAGACCAGGGTATGTCGTCGTTCAAACCTATGCGGTCAGTGCCAAGAGTCAAAACCCATTTCTGCTCTTTCTTGAGCAGGAAATTGCTCACATTAGTGACATGTGACGGGATGAACGGTTTTTCTAGGACCGTCCATTTGAATGACGTAGGTGGATGATTCAAGGTGATGAAATGATTGGTAAGTCTTGTTGCCTGCCTCTTGCAGTTGATGGTACTTCTGTGTTCAGACAACCTCACCTTGATCTTACGAGTAGTCATCCCTACGTACCTAAGGCCGCAGGGGCAGGTGATCAAGTAGATTAACTTATCGCTGTTGCAATTGGTAAATCTCAATTGCCTCCAGGGTCTAGATGTACCAATGTCAATTTCTGTAGTCTTTGACGTCTGGGCACAAGATTGACATGTGCCACATGGATGATGACCGGATACTGGAGGGAGGTCCCATAGAGTACCCACTGCTCTCGGGGTCTCGTCACGTGGTCTAGTGTGGACCATTCGGTCTCTCAAATTAGGACCTCTCTTGAAGGAGAATAACGGCTGTGGGACCGAGTGGGGTCCTGAATTCAAGATAGACCAACGTTTCTTCACTGCTTTTTTGATATGGTTTGATAATGTGCCAAAAGTGTGCACAAAAGTGAGTCTTTCCAGTGGGGGTTTCGGGGGAGCAGGTTCCAGTATTGCAGCTCGACTGTTGTTACTAGCCCTTTTCATGGCTCGGTGTACCAGGCGGGGAGGGTATTTCCTGTTGATGAGTTGGGTCTTGAGTGCCGTAGAGTGCACCTTAAAGGCCGTGCCGGTGGAGCAATTTCTCTGAACTCGCAAGAATTGCCCGAATGGCAAATTATCCCGTAATGACTTAGGGTGATGACTGTCATAAGCCAAGAGGGAGTTCCTGGACAGGGGTTTCTTGTACAGTTCTGATTGTAAACCACTAGGGGTGGCATTAATCATAAGGTCAAGAAAGGCCAGATTCCGACCACCAATCTCTATGGTGAAACGTAGGAAAGCATTCCTGCTGTTTAACCAGCCTAGGAAGTCCTGACAACTGTCCTTTGTGCCCCGCCAGACCACCAATATATCGTCGATATATCGTTTCCATGTTTTTATGTGGTCAAAGTATGGATTGGACTCAGTCAGGATATGTCGTTGTTCGAAGTAGTGTACATAAAGGTTCGCCAGGCTGGGGGCATAAACGCTCCCCATACTGGTCCCGGACACTTGCAAGTATATATTCTCTTCGAACTTGAAAAAGTTTTTCTTCATCGCCAGAGTAGCACAGGCCATAATGAAGTGCACCGGAGTGATGGTGTCTAACTCCTTCGATTCAAGTAAAGACTGGATCACTTCAAGGTTTTCGTCCTGAGGTATGGAGGTGTATAGAGCCTCTACATCGAACGACACCAACAGATCAGTGGTAACATCAAAATCCAAACCCGGTAGGAGACGTAAGACGTCCGCGGTATCCTTCAGGTATGTGGGCATAGTTTGGACCATTGGGCGTAGAAAGTGGTCAACAAACGTCGACAAGGGTTCCAAGACGGACCCAATGCCTGAAATGATCGGCCTCCCTGGCGGCGGGCGTTGCTCCTTGTGCACCTTTGGTAAGATGTAGAAGTAAGGAGTGACTGGATGTTCTGTATTGAGGAATTTGGCCTCAGAATCCGTCACCCAGCCTTCAGCAAGTGCTTCCTCTGTCATGTTCCGGATCGTTCTTTGTAGATCCACTGTTGGATCCTGATCAAGGAGGCGGTAGGATCTGACGTCACTAAGCTGACGGAGACATTCAGCTCGATATGTCTCAGTATCCAGGACAACAATAGCCCCGCCTTTGTCAGCTGGTTTAACAATTATAGAGGCATCAGCTGACAAAGTTTTAAGGGCTTGATGCTCCACTTTAGGGAGATTGTGAAAAGGCTTTTCATCTTGTTTGAACAATTCTTCAAAATCTCTCTCAAGGGCCTGTTCAAAAGCCAACACATTGGCTGGCATCAGGTGGGTTGGTGGGTTGAAAGTCGATTTTGGTTTAAGCCCTGTGTTCGTCATTACCTCCTCTTGTGGTGATCTGTCCCTGTCCATGAAAAAGAAGTGTAGTCTCACCTTTCTGATGAACCTGGCCAGTTCCAAACGGGTTTCAAAATGTTCATTTCGAAAGGTGGGAACAAAACCCAGGCCTCTATTGAGGGCAGTCTGTTCAATCTCAGTCAAAGTGCGACTGCTCAGATTCATTACGATGCTGTCTCCGTGTGGGTTTGTTCCTTGTTTTTGGCCGTGTTGCTCCGTAAGTTCCTGGTCGAACTCGTCGTCGGTGGTGAGCTGAACTGCACTTGAGGTTGTGCTGGTGTTTGAACTGGAGCTTGACCTCTCCTTCTTCCACGTGATCTGGCGTGGCCATACCCTAAAAAAGGCTGTCCGTTATAATTTGTTGGGAAAGCCGGTGGGTAATTCGGTGGAAAAGGACCCATTGGGGCTTGGAAGGGATTCTGTTGGTTAGGGAAGAAACCAGGGCCTCCACATTGCCAGGTGTTGGGTGGCCACCATTGCTGCGGTCCCTGATTATGTTGGTTGCCCCGCCATGATTGATTAAAGTTCTTTTTGCCTCGACCCCTCCTTGGTCTAGTCTGGTTATCACTGTTAGAGTCACTCCCTGAGGTGTTGCTGTCTGAATCAGAAGTACCATAGTTGGAGCTGGTTTTACGATTGTTGGAATTAACGGATGGAGCATATGATTCGCTAGTGTAAGGATAGACCCGGTCAAATTGGAATTTGTCCAGATCTTTCTTAAACTTCTCCATCTTCGTGAATAAGATGTGATCTTTATATTCACTATTGGTCTTATCAGATTCCTCCTTTTTCTTACGGAAGATCTTTTCAGAGAGTGTAGCTTTAATTTTAGATTCGGTGATCTGAATCTCTATCAAAATGGCATCAGCCGCCAGTTTGGAAGTTTTAATGATCAGGATCAACCAGTCTCTAGTGCAACGCCAGGCAATCATTGCCCAACTTTTAAGAAAATCTTTGTCTTTTAAGAAGAGTCTGGGGGCATTTGTGACAATGAGCCCAGTAGGGGCGCAGTCATTACGTACATATTGGGCCATAATAGAACCATGCATAGCTGTTCTAGTCATAGATTTCTTGAGGCCCAATAGCTTGCCCCATTCCTCTTCACTGGTCGCAATCAACACGGGTGTGACATCTCGTAAGTCTGGAAAGTCGGCTAGGACTGACAATAGGTCCTCATCGTCAAATGAGAGACCATGATTCTCTCCCATGGTGACTGAAAATGACAGCACCCTAGGCAACTAAGAATCAGAAGTTGACACCATCCAAAGCGGGTGAATCCACCCTGATGCGGGTGAATAGAGGTGTAGTCTATAAAAGATCAACACACAGAAGAACACGGGTCCGCAGTTCAGCAACTGCTCAATGTACATCAACAACAAATATAATTAAGGGGGACTCTTGAATCTTTTGTTGACACTGTGGTGAGTGATTCAGCTGTTGGATTTATTCACCTTTTTCAGAGCGGTGTTTCACCTTTGTCCTGAGCCGCAGCCAGGTGGGGTGAGGTCTTTACTTCTTACAAATCAGGTAGGAAGTAGTCCGTGAAATTTGTAAATAACTTTTTCATATTCTACCTAAATGGATGACACTAGTACAATACAGTGTGTATTGATTGAAGGTCCTGGATATAGATCTCACCTACGTTAAGAATGTACGATGGTGTACAGGTAGTTTACTGTGATGAACAGGTGGTGGGTGCTGTTTTTATGCCATGTTTTTCTTTTTCAGTCAAATACTGAATTCGTAAGAAGTATCGGAACGAGTACACCTAGAAGGTTCAGGTGACATTTAAATTAATAATGAAATCGTTCCAGTATTCTTCTTCTCTTTTATAGAACACAAATTTTCTCACTTTAGGGGGGTTTTTTGTTTGCAGTAGCGTTAAAATTTAGGTCCTGAAGAAAGCAAGGCCAAAGGGCCAATAATTGCTGAAACATGTCGACCACGTTCCACCGCTAGACAGTTTATTAATTTCCCTGTCTTGGCTATTTTTTAACCTTGGTGTTGGGAGCTATACTTTAATAAAATATTTTTTGCTCCTCAAACCAATTTTACTCACTTTCCTTATCACTCTTGGTATTACTTATCCCTAGCACTGCACTCTTTTTTACCCCAGCAGCCACGTTGTGAGTATATATCTTTCTAACTCGCATCAACCATCCTTGCCCCACAGGAGGGCTAGTCCTTCTCTGTTGGAGCAAATAACAGGTATGGTGTTTGTCCTCGGAGCCCCAAATGATGAAGGGCGGTTCCGAGTGGTGACTGATGGGTGCCAGAGATCGGACACAAACCTGACCTGGTTGTTATAGTTCTCACTGTTTGGCTTTTTGGTAACCACCCCTGTTCATGGTAATCACCTTTCAGATTCTGACCCTCTGATACTTTTGTGATATATGTAACTGGGGCGTGTATTCAGAGCTGGTCAATAAATTGCCCTTGGGTCCCCCTTAATTATATTTGTTGTTGATGATTTCTATGGTATAGACATGGTCCAGGATAACCATAACCAAACACTCCTTTCACTTCTTTAAACTGCGGTGGCCGAATATAAGAATAATTCACAAGTGGTAATGGATATGTAGTCCACAGACTAGTAACATTTGAGTGGGGTAACAAGCTGTCCCTTCTCCAAAGAATCTCTTATGTGTCACCAGAAATACATTACTCTGGGCTGTTCTTTTGTTTCTTTTCAGGGAAATAATCTTACCCTTACTGCGTAAAGGTACACCTTAATCATTTTCCAAAACCCATGATACCCCACACAATATTATTATCAACTAAACCAAAAGAACAACACATACCATTTTGGGCCAGATGTACAACGGAAAATTGCATGCACAAACAGGTTTGCGACCCGTTTGCACATGCAATTTTCCTCTGGGCCATGTACTAACACTGTTTTGCGAGCCATAAATAATTTGCGACTCGCAAAATAGTGATTTGCGACTCGCTGTTAGGAAGGGGCGTTCCCTTCCTAATAGCGACTCACAAGCCATGTATGAATGTTTTGCGACCGCAATTGTGGTTGCAAAACAATCACAATTTTCCGCCCTCTTCAAGAGGGTGGTAATGCATTTGCAAACTGGAAGGGGACCCCTCCCCCTCTGTGAATGCAGGGTAAACATTTTTTTAGGGGTAGGCAGTGGTCCCAGGGACCAATACCTGCGCTTAAAAATATGAAGCAAAAACGTTTTATTTTTTTAACCCCTTCCCTGCTGATGACGAGCCTAACTCGTCATGGCACACAGTGCTCGTGTGCACCCCCGGAAATCCCACTGGTGCAGGCACCAGAGGGATTCCCTTTTCTTCCCCAAAGCCTCGGGAGCTGGGGAAGAGCTGACGCCATTTCAGTGATACCGAAACTGAAATGACCCAAGAGGCTCATTTCAGTTTCAGTTTCTACGTGCTCAGGGGGCTATCGCAGCCCCCGGGCACGTAAAAAGACGGGAGAGGTATCATTGGAAAGGGGAGAATCTCCCCTTTCTAATTGTACCCCTCCCCAGTGGATCCCTGCTTGGGGATCAACCCAGGAGGCCGATCCCCAAGCAGGGATCCACCCACTAGACACCATGGAGGGGGAAGCGGCCCCTTGGGCAATGGCTTTTGCTCCCCCCAAATTTTTTCAGTGTCATTTAGTCTTTTTGCGCCCTTTGCTTGGGGGGACAAAAAGCCCACTAGACCCCAGGGAAATTATTGTATTGCCGCATAATTTATTGTCCATGCCCCTACCCCGCAAAGTTTACAGCCTTTCTGCCCCCCCTGGGGAGGGGAAAAAAGCTGACTATATGCCACGTTTTTTTTTTAGTATAATTTGTGGTGGGGGCTGCCCAATTTGGGCATGCCCATGCCCCCACCCACCCCGCAAGAGTAACAGCTTTTCTGCCCCCCTGGGATGCAGATGGGGCATTAGCCCCAAATCTGCCCCCCCCCGGTGGGCAAATAGCCCGGTAGACGCCAGGGATTTTATGGTCAAATTTTAATTAGGGTGGGAGCATTGGCATGCCCGTTTTGGGCAGCCCCCTCCCTAATTAAAATTTGCAGAAAAAACTCCCTGGCGTCTAGTGGACTTTCTGCCCCCCCCCCCTTGGGGGCATTAGCCCACAATCTGCACCGCCGGGGGGGGAAAGCCCACTAGAAGCCAGGGATTTTTTGGGGCAAATTTGAATTATGGTGGGGGCACCAAAAATGGGCATGCCCCCACCGCCTCCCCTGCAAAAATAAAAGCCTTCCTGCCCCCCCCCGGGGGGCAGATGGGGCAGTAGCTCCCAATCTGCCCCGCCGGGGGAGCAAAAAGCCCACTAGACGCCAGGGAGTTTTTTGGGGCAAATTTTAATTAGGGTGGGGGCTCCCAAAATGGGCATGCCCATGCCCCCACCCCACCCCCGCCAAAATAACAGCCTTCCTGCCCCCTGGATGGCAGATGGGCCCAATCAGCCCCTTCGGGGGACAAAAAGGCCACTAGACGCCAGGGATTTTTTTGGGGCAAATTTGAATTAGGGTGGGGTCATTGGCATGCCCGTTTTGGGCAGCCCCATCCTAATTAAAATTTGCTCCAAAAACTCCCTGGACTCTAGTGGACTTTCGGGTATTAGCCCCCAATCTGCCCCGCCAGGGGGAGCAAAAAGCCCACTAGACGCCAGGGATTTCTTTGGGGCAAATTTGAATTAGGGTGGGGGCTCCCAAAACAGGCTATGTTTTGGGCTCTTCCCAGCCACAGGCCTTTGGCCCACCCACACAAGTGAGGTATCATTTTACTCAGGCGAACAAAGGGAACGCTGACATTTGAGCCGGCACGGCGAATCCACACAAAAATATGTGGAAAATGTGTTTTTTTAGCTAAATTTGAGGTTTGCATGGCATTCTGGGTAGGAAAACGTTGGGGGATCCATGCAAGCCATACCTGATTGGACTCCCCCGGGTGTCTAGCTTTCAGAAATGTTTGGGTTTGGTACTTTCCCAAGATTGCTGCCAAGCCCGGGGCCAAAATCTCAGGTGCCCCCCCCCCCAAAACCAGGTAGTTTTGCTATAGGTAATTTTGAAGTCTCCACAGTACGATTTTGGCCATTTCCTGTTGCAGCCACTATGCCTACCCACACAAGTGAGGTACCACTTTTATCGGGAGACCTGGGGGAGCGCTGGGTGGGAGGAAATTTTAGATCCATGCAGATTCCAGAACTTTCCCACACAGAAATTTCAGAAAAAATTGAATTTTTCTGAAAAATGTAAGGTTTGCAGGGGATTCTGGGTAGGAGAATGATGGGGGAACCCACGCAAGCCATACCTTGCTGGACTCCCCCGGGTGTCTAGTTTCCAGAAATGTGTGGGTTATGTAGGTTTCCCTAGATGGCTGCCGAGCCCCGGGCCAAAATCTCATGGGACCCCTCTTGCAAAACCAGGTTGGTTTGTGATAGGTAATTTTGATTTCACCTCAATAGGTTTTGGGCCCTTGCCTGTCGCGGGTCCTTGACCCACCCACGCAAGTGAGGTACCATTTTTATTGGGAGACCTGGGGAAACGCTGGGTGGGAGGAAATTTGTGGATCCACGCAGATTCCAGAACTTTCCACCACTGAAATGTGAGAAAAAAAATGAATTTTTGGGCAAAATTTGAGGTTTGCAGGGGATTCTGGGTAGGCGAATGATGGGAGACCTACACAAGCTATACCTCGCTGGACGGTAGGCGAATGATGGGAGACCTACACAAGCTATACCTCGCTGGACTCCCCTGGGTGTCTAGTTTCAGGAAATGTGTGGGTTAGGTAGGTTTCCCTAGATGGCCGCTGAGCCTTAGGCCAAAAACTCATGGGACCCCCCTTGCAAAACCAGGTTGATTTGTAATTTTGATGTCACCTCAATAGGTTTTGGGCCCTTGCCTGTCGTGGTTCCTTGACCCACCCATGCAAGTGAGGTACCATTTTTATCGGGAGACCTAGAGGAAGGCTGGGTGGGAGGAAATTTGTGGATCCATGCAGATTCCAGAACTTTCCACTACAGAAATATGGGGAAAATGTGATTTATTTGACAATTTTTTAGGTTTGCAAGGGATTCTGGGTAACAGAACCTGGTGGGAGACAGTCAAGTCACCACTTCCTGGATTCCCAATGGTATCTAGTTTTTAAAAATGTATAGTTTTGCTAGGTTTATCTAGGTGCCGGCAGAGGTAGGGTTAAAAAATCTAAAGCTAGGCACTTTGCAAAAAAAGGGTCATTTTTCAATGCGAAATTGAGGTGTGACCACGTTGTGTTTTGCGCCGTTTCTTGCCGAGGGCACTAGGCCGACCCACACAAGTGAGGTATCATTTTTCTCGTAAGACTTTGGAGAACGCGGAATGGGTGGTAGAAATTTGTGGATCCACGCAGAGTCCAGAACTTTCCACCACAGAAATGTGGGGAAAATGGGTGTTTTTTTTCAATTCTTTAGGTTTGCAGGGGATTCTGGGTAACAGAACCTGGTGGGAAGCAGTCAAGCAACCCCATCCTGGATTTTCCTGGGTGTCTAGGTTTAAAAAATGTATAGGTTTGCTAGGTTTCCCTCGGTGCCGGCAGAGCTAGGGTTCAAAAATTACATCTAGGCACTTTGCCAAAAAAGGGTAATTTTTCACTGCGAAATTGTGACCACATTGCGTTTTGCATGGTTCCCTGTCGCAGGCATCAGGCCGACCCACACAAGTGAATTACCATTTTTCTTGTAAGACTTTGGGGAACGCGGTGTGGGTTGAAAATTGTGGATCCACACAGATTCCAGAACTTTCCACCACAGAAAAGTAGGGAAAATGTGTTTTGTTGACAATTATTTAGGTTTGCAAAGGATTCTGGGTAACAGAACCTGGTGGGAGGCAGTTAAGTCACCCCGTCCTGGATTTCCCTGGGTATCTAGTTTTAAAAAATATATAGTTTTGCTAGGTTTCTCTAGGTGCCGGCAGAGCTAGGGTTCAAAAACTACAGCTAGGCACTTTGCCAAAAAAGGGTAATTTTTCACTGCGAAATTGAGGTGTGACCACGTTGCTTTTTGCGCCGTACCCCGTTGCAGGCATTAGGCCGACACACACAAGTGAGGTACCATTTTTCTTGTAAGACTTTGGAGAACGCGGGGTGGGTTGAAAATTGTGGATCCACACAGATTCCAGAACTTTCCACCACAGAAAAGTAGGGAAAATGTGTTTTGTTGACAATTATTTAGGTTTGCAAAGGATTCTGGGTAACAGAACCTGGTGGGAGGCAGTCAAGTCACCCCATCCTGGATTCCCCTGGGTATCTAGTTTTAAAAAATATATAGTTTTGCTAGGTTTCTCTAGGTGCCGGCAGAGGTAGAGTTAAAAAATCTACAGCTAGGCACTTTGCAAAAAAAGGGTCATTTTTCACTGCGAAATTGAGGTGTGACCATGTTGTGTTTTGCGCAGTTTCCTGTCGCGGGCACTAGGTCGACCCACACAAGTGAGGAACCATTGTTCTCAGAAGACTTTGGGGAATGCGGGGTGGGTAGAAATTTGTGGATCCACGCAGATTCCAGAACTTTCCAACACAGAAATGTGGGGAAAATTTGTTTTTTTTTCAATTCTTTAGGTTTGCAGGGGATTTTGGGTAACAGAACCTGGTGGGAGGCAGCAAGCCACCCCATCCTGGATTTCCCTGGGTGTCTAGGTGTAAACAATGTATAGGTTTGCTAGGTTTCCCTAGGTGCTGACAGAGCTAGGGTTCAAAAACCACATCTAGGCATTTTGCCAAAAAAGGGTAATTTTTCACTGCGAAATTGTGACCACATTGGGTTTTGCGCTGTTCCCTGTCGCAGGCATTAGGCCGACCCACACAAGTGACTTACCATTTTTCTCGTAAGACTTTGGGGAACGCGGGGTGGGTAGAAAATTGTGGATCCACACATATTCCAGAACTTTCCACCACAGAAATGTGGGGAAAATGTGTTTTTTTGACAATTTTGTTAGGTTTGCAAGGGATTCTAGGTAACAGAACCCGGTGGCAGGCAGTGAAGTCACTTCATCCTGGATTCCCCTGGGTGTCTAGTTTTTAAAAATGTATAGGTTTGCTAGGTTTCCCTAGGTGCCAGCAGAGCTAGGTTTCAAAAACTACAGCAAGGCACTTTGTCAAAAAAAGGTAATTTTTCACTGCGAAATTGAGGTGTGACCAAGTTGCATTTTGCGCTGTTCCCTGTCGCAGGCGCTAGGCCGACCCACACAAGTGAGGTACCATTTTTCTCATACGACTTAGGGGAACGCGGGGTGGATGTAAAATTGTGGATCCACACAGATTCCAGAACTTTCCACCACAGAAATGTGGGGAAAATGTGTTTTTTTGGACAATTTTTTAGGTTTGCAAGGGATTCCTGGTAACAGAACCTGGTGGGAGGCAGTCAAGTCACCCGATTCTGGATTCCCCTCGGTGTCTAGTTGTCAAAAATGTATAGGTTTGCTAGGTTTTCCTAGGTGCCGGCTGAGCTAGGGTTAAAAAACTACAGCTAGGCACTTTGCCAAAAAAGCGTAATTTTTCACTGCGAAATTGAGGTGTGACCACTTTGCGTTTTGCGCCGTATCCTGTCGCGGGCAATAGGTCGACCCACACTAGTGAGGTACCATTTTTCTCGGAAGCCTTTGGGGAATGCGGGGTGGGTAGAAATTTGGGGATCCACGCAGATTCCAGAACTTTCCACCACAGAAATGTGGGTAAAACTAGGTTTTTTAGACAATTTTTTAGGTTTGCAAGGGATTCTGGGTAACAGAACCTGGTGGGAGGCAGCCCATCCTGGATTCCCCTGTTTGTCTAGGTTTCAAAAATGTATAGTTTTGCTAGGTTTCCCTAGGTGCCGGCAGAGCTTTGGTTAAAAAACTACAGCTAGGCACTTTGCCAAAACAGGGTCATTTTTTACTGCGAAATTGAGGTGTGACCACGTTGCGTATTGCGCCATTTCCTGTCGCAGGCATTAGGCCGACCCACACAAGTGAGGTACCATTTTTCTTGAAAGACTTTGCGGAACGCGGAGTGGGTGGTAATTTGTGGATCCACGCAGATTCGGGGACTTTCCACCACAGTAATGTGTTTTTTTTTTACAATTATTTAGGTTTGCAAGGGTTTCTGGGTAACAGAACCAGGTGGAAGGCAGTCAAGTCACCCCATACTGGATTCCCCTGGGTGTCTAGTTTTCATAAATGTATTGGTTTGCTAGGTTTCCATAGGTGCCGGCAGAGCTAGTGTTAAAAAACTACAGCTAGACACTTCGCAAAAAAAGGGTAAATTTTCATTGTGAAAATGTGGGGTGTTCACGTTGGGTTTTGAGCCATTTCCTGTTGTGGGCACTATGCCTACCCCACATTTGTATCAGGAGACTCAGGGTAATTGATATGTGTAAAGCAACTGTTATTACCTATTGATTTTTGATGCATTTCTGCCTTCCAAATGAAAGACATTGTGTAAAAAAGAAGTTCTTTTGAAAAATGACCGATAATTCTCATGCTAGTATGAGTTTTCCCAATTTCGAAAATGTGCAAATATTTACTGTTTCTAAACTCTAAAATTCGTTCCCATTTCAGAAATACATAGGTGTCTTTCATACCGATTTTTCCATGTATACATTTTCCCACAATAATTGCTATATACCCGATATCTAATAAAAAGCCATTGCAAATTGCTGCTCAGTTTTTTACTCTGGGTTCGTCGGGTTCTTGGTGAACCTACAAGTCCTATATATCCCCACAACCAGGAAGGCCCAGTGGATGTAATGGTATATTGCTTTCACAGAGCTCACAAAATTATAATAAGTTACAGGTGAAAACGTTGAAACGAAAGGCTGTTTTTTTCAACTAATTTTCAATTTTTCCAATATTTAACTCCTAGTTTCTATAAAGAAACCTTGATGGATCTACACAAATGACCCCTTGCTGAATTCAAAATTGTGTCTACTTTTTTAAAATGTATAGCTTTCCAGGATCCATTATTGCTTTCATGCTCATTTTTACCATTAACTGGAATGAGGTTGAAAGCACATAAAATAGCTAAAATAGGCTATGTCCCAGAAAAATGCCAAAACTGTGTAAAAAATGTTGGTTTTCTGACAAAAGTCTGTCATTCCCTAAAAGCTGGCAAAATTGTGACTTCAGCCCCACAAACCCTTTTTTGATAGCATTTGCTGGGAAAAACCCAGACGCTTTCATTTGTAGCCCGTTTTTCCCATTTTTCTGAAAAAAAACCCAACATTTTGCTGTATTTTGGCTAATTTCTGGGCCCCTCCAAGGGAATCCACAAACCCTGGGTACCTTTAGAATCTTCATGATGTTGGAAGAAAAGGACGCAAAATTGGCATGGATACCTTTTGTGGTCAAAAGGTTACAGGGTCTAAGCGCGCACTACCTTAAATAGCCCAAAAAAAAGGCTTAGCACGGGGGGAAAAGGCCTAGCAGTGCAGGGGTTAAATGCATCCGATTTTCCTTTAAGGAGAATGGGCTGCATACAAAAAGGACTGCTTTATTTAAAAGTAGTCCCAGAAATGGAGGTCTGCTGAGCCCAGCAGGCCGCCATCCCTGAGAGGAGCAGCCATTCCCAGTGGGGTCGCAAATTGCAAGTGCCTCATTAATATTCATGAGGCTCACATTTTGCGACCCCATTGGGAGTCCCAATCAGTGTCTCAGACACTGTTGTACATTTGAAATTGTGACTCGCAATCGAGTCGCAATTTCAAATGGTTGTACATCGGGCCCTTTGTTTTTATGTGTCCACATCGTATTGTGCTGTGCAACAATAAACATTGGCTGCACTTCGTCAGCAACCTTTCTACAAAAAGGAGGCATAATGTAACGAGACAAAAGTGCATGGCACCCAGGGCCGTAAACAAAAAAGAGCCAACTCTTCTAAGATCCCTGATCAGACTGTATACACCAGAAAGAGCCCTACGATCCTCCTCAGATCGCTGGCCAAAACCACTAGGATTAGGCAATCCAGATGGGGAGGAAGATCGTTCACGCACTTAGTACCAAAACTTAGGAACTGCATGCCCACAGAGCTAAGACTCCTTACAGACGAGATGGCCTTCAGAAAAAAACTGAAGACATGGCTATTCCCAGGCTGAGTCATTGGCTCATGCTCTCTCCTGCTCTGTAGTGCTAGGAAGCCCCTGGGCAGCTATGCGCTCTAAAAAACTAACAAACATAAACTAATTTCAATTAATTCCTTTGGTACCATGACTCAGTATTACCTATCTTGCGCAGTCCATCCCTAATCTTTTTTCTCCTTGCACTCAGTATCCCTCAGCCGAGGGTGCAAATTGTTTGTAGTAGCCCCAGGCACTGTGTGGTCAGCAAACAAAGGCTCCTGAATAGCTCGAATCTCTGGGGGAACAGCCTCATTCAAAACATCATCGTTTACCTTATCTGTCTGGGTCGAGACCCACTGGGCATCTCTGGCACCTGCTCGCACTCTGTGTCTGTTTCGGGGTAACAATAAGAGATCAGATGCCTGATCATGTTAAGGAGGGTTTTATTTTCCCAAGTACACATCTGCTCTTAAAGGATAATTTCTCTGGGGCATAGGGAGCCAAGTCCGTCTTGCGGCTGGTCATCTGTCTTTGACTGGTCTTCAATTGGCTCTTCCTCCTCCCCGGATGGTAGGCGATGTATCGCTGGTGGAGGTGACTCGGCGGGGATAAAAGAAAACAATACTGCGTGTAAGGGGTTGAATGTAAGGCGCTCTAGTGCCCGGGTGTGAGGGGACACCGCAAACCGTGACGCACATCTAAGAAAATACATGCGAGTGCTCAGGGAAGGGTGCAAGTAGGAATAGTAAGGTAGGAGATGGCTTTATTTCACGGGATTCTCCCTCCTCTCTCTCCCCAACCCGCGAACCGTTCCCGTACCTGCGATAGCCACGCTCCTCCTGGAGCGTGGCTAGGCGAAGCGTGGTACTGTTAGCCTCCCGGCACTTGCAGGGCTCCTAATGGTTCTCTCCCCGGGCTCCCTCTCTTCTCCAGCGGTCTTTTCCCTCCGGGCAGCTCGGCGTCTTTGTTTCCTTCTCCTCTCCGGTGATGACACACACCGGCTTCATCCTGCATCCTCTCCTTATTGGGCCTATTTCGAAGAAGTCATCAGGGGGCGGAGTCCCGTCATAAGGGATTCCCCAGTTAAAGGAGCCTTCCTGTAATTTCTCTTTCGATTCCAGCAACGGTGAGGTCGGAGAGTCCCACTCATCCTGTTGTGAAGAGATAAGAGGGGATGAGAGTGGGGTCGCAGTCCACCAGTCCATGATATCTTTGTCTTCTGCCCCTGCCGGCCCCACCTTGTTACACACCTCCCCCCTAGGGTTCTCCTGATTGGGGAGAGGAAAGATCCTAGACAAATAGTCAGCGCTCCCATTGTCTTTCCCCTTTCGGTGTCGTATTTCAAATGAAAACGGTTGTAGGGATAGAAACATGCAAAGTATTCTGGGGTTCTGTGACTTGTTTCTACACATCCACTGCAGGGGGGCATGGTCTGTGTACAGAGTGAATGGTCGGCCCTCTAGATAATACCGGAGTTTATCTATTGCCCATTTGTATAGCTATGCACTCTTTTTCTATTGTTGGATACTTAATCTCCCTAGGGAATACTTTTCTGCTTATGTACAATATGGGATGTTCCACCCCCTCTGCTGACAGTTGGAATAACACGGCCCCTAACCCATAATCGTAAGAGTCAGTGTGGAGTATGAAGGCTTTATTAAAGTCTGGGGGTGCTAATACAGGACTTGTCGTGATGATATTCTTTAGGGTCTGTAATGCCTTCCATCTGTTTAGCTGGTTGTAATAAGTGTTGGGGTTGGACATCCTTACGAAGGGCATCTGTTAAAGGGGAGGCCGCCTCGGAAAACTGTGGAATAAAGCGCCGGTAGTATACCAACAGTCCCAAAAAAAAGCTGTCATGCAGTGGCCCAGAACGTAACCAAGGTATTTCACCTTTTGATAGGCGGCTCTGGATTATTATTTTTTGTCAAAGCCTTTCGACTTCCATAAACTTCCCAACCTCTCTGAACTCCACAGCGGAGTGGCGAGTGTGAGTTTCCCCTCCCACTTAAGGTGCCTGTTGGCTGCATGCCACACCTGAACGGCATGTGCCGTGGGTCCTCTGAGGGGAAATCTGCGGGGCCCAGCATAAAGCGCTCTGATTTAGTCGCCCCCTGGCAGTCGCCAACGGTCAATGGCGTACCCGGGGTCATTCGGGCCCTATATATCCTGTGGTTTACTGACGCTAACTGATAATAATACCCATAATAATATAAACACCTGCAGGGGAACAATAAATAGTAGCATGCATTTTCTTCAACAGATCCAAATCCATCAGCTTTTAACCACAGTTAGATGTCAACAAGAACGGAGATTCCACTGTGAAAGGACAAACAGTCAATGCAATGCATCGAAACATTATTGTGGCCAGACAGAGCCACCCAGGGGACCATATGATGAGAAACAGAACTCTTTATCGCACCTGTATCCACCAAACATTCCTTAGTCGAGCCTTGCAAATCCGCAATGACATAACTAACACGCTGATCTACATGTATCGGGACTGGTTCCTCACTCTGTCCATGGCTGTCCTAACTATAAGAAATACCTGTCACATCATCCACATCATAATCATCATGGTAATACTGTCCATCTCTCTGGTCATCAAAATAATTACTGTCAGAGCGACCCAAAGGCGCAGCAGCATTCTGATTTCTGTTGGTCCCACGACCCCTGCCACCAGAACCTCATTCTTTGGGGGATGCAACCTTTTGTAAAAGCACCAGACACTGACTGAGCCAATGTCCTTCCTCCTTACAATATGCACACTGATTCAGGCCCAAAAGGTGTCGGCGAAGTCTGGCTGGTACGCAGAAGTTGTCTAGAGGCACCTCGACGTCCCCTACTATTTCCCCAAAAAGCTTGCTGCAGCAGCACCTTTGTCTTTAAATCCATTTATCAGATATATCCCTCTCCTCCTGATCGTGATGTACATAATATTGGGCCATATTGAAAATAATAGAATGAGAAGATGTTGACCAAGTACTCTCAGACACCTGCAAACGCATCATTATTTCAGTAAGTAGGTTAGTAACAAATTGGTAAGCAAACAAACAAACTACTCTCTCAGTGGACATATCCTGTCCACTGTAATCCAAAAATGTGTCTTCAAACGTAATAAAGAAATTTGACACACTCTCATCCTTATTTTGTCTACAAGCTGTCAATCGTAGGTGGAATAAGTGTATGCATATACATAATGATACGACCAGGCAAAGCAAGTATTTCAGCTTGGGGTTTATCACCTGGCTTCCTTTCCTAATCCCATCCTTTAATCACTTCCCATGTACTGCACAACTCTGCAACATGATCTTGAGTGTGAACCTGTCTCCAAATATCGACCGGAACAAGAAGACCAAAAAACATTTCAATATCAGCAAGTGTCATTACAGGAGAGGAGACAGCCTCTGTTAATTCCTTTAATAAGCTGTAGGATTTTCCCTACTGTCGGGCAACGTAGCCTTAAGGGCTAAAACCTCCCTTCTTTTCCATGGAGTACATACCCATCGCTCCTGAAAACGGGCAGCTACAGCTGGTCTGGTGACATTACTGCACTGGTCCGTTCACTCAGATATCTCGGGATGATATATTGGATAGAACTCGCTCATAGGGAACCGAGTAATTGTAGTGGGACTATTTTCATACAACCAAACTCTGTAAGAAACTATAGTAATAATATTTGATAGCACTTGTACTGGGGATAAATAAGCAACATAAACATTGTCTTTAATATCGAATAACACTTGTGGAGCCTGATTTTTAATGTGTGTGCGCCAGAGGTTAATCAATGTAGCAGACATATGCTTAAGAACATGCTGATGTAGAAAAGTCTCAAACTCATGCACAGCCTGACAAATGTTCTCAGTACCATAAACCAGACTACTAGCCCACTTCATAGTCTGTCTTGCTTAAACCTCCTACTCATCTTCTCCTACTCCAGAGCACACCAATGGACCCATCCGTTCCCTGAATTTCGTCCAATCTCTGTCCTCAAACCCACATACTGGCGTCTCAGCATTCAAAGGTAGCAGAGGATGAAAAACCATACAAGGAGAAGTGATAGAGGTAGCAGGTAAAATCGGTGTAGCTACCATAGAAGAGGTGCAGGTTATTAATCTCTCCCCTAAACCACTTACCAACGACAGGATCTCTTTATTGAGTAAAGGCCTCAACTTCAACCCCCACGAATCAGGTGACCTATGTAGTGCCAACATGGATCTGTTCAAATTCATCAGGGGACTCAACCTTAAAAAAGCACTTTTCTGGAATCCCTGTACCCAAAAAAGCCACTAGAAATATCGGCAGTAGCAACCTCTCCGCCCTCCAGAATATTAAGGACACCCACTTACTCATGTCACTTGCTGACATGGACAATCCTCCCCACACCTTGGAACACCTCCTACAGGAACTTGACATAGACACTGACTTGACCATTTCCAGTGGCCTTAAAGTTAAGTCCAAGTTGACTCCCACCCTGCCAGGCGGCAACCCTATAGACACATTTTACAACTTGGTCTTAGCAGACATACAGATATGAGAACAAATTTGGTAACACCAATAGAAGAACCAAAGACAATCTATCCAGAAATGAGCGTCTAGCCCTCAAAACATTGAGCACTGATCAGGACATTGTCATAAGAGAGGCGGAGAAAAGAGGGAATGTGATCGTTTCGTTCTGAACAGGACAGACTACCACAATGAGACACTTACACAATTGCGGAACACGACTTGTTACGAATTCCTAGAGTGGAATCCCATAGGCACACTGACCCTTCTCATCAACAAACACCTTACTGATTAGGACACTTTGGGTCTTATAGACAGCGATGAGGTCATTTACATGAGAGTAGTGAGATCAACCTCATCATGGATGTATACACTCTCTAAAATACATAAACAGGCTGCATTTACACCAGGCAGTCCTATCATCTCTGGGATAGGGGGACCCACAGAAAGACTGGCGGAGTACGTCGACCTGTTCTTGAACCCGATGGTAAAAAACCTTCCATCGTTTATCCAGGACACTAAGCACATTCTGGGCATCCTTACATACGTTCAGTGGCAACCAGGTATGATCATGGCAACCTTAGATGTGGTGGCTCTATATACCTCCATCAAGCCTGACTTGGGTCTGAGGGCAGTCACACAGTTCCTAGACAACAGGCCTGCAAACCTCTGGCAGCAAACTAACATGTTAATATCCATGATGGACATCATACTTAACAATAACTTCTTCATGTATGACAGACAATGGTACAAGCAAGTTAAGGGAGTAGCAATGGGCTCGAAATTTTCGCCCTCGTTTGCGAACCTATACATGGGCTCTTTAGAATCAGAATGGATTTGGGGCAAGAAAGGTGCCCCTTGGACAGATTCCATCATATACTGGGGGCGTTACATTGATGATTGTCTGCTACTCTGGGCAGGGACTGCAGAAAAACTTGAGGCCTTTTTGTGCATACATAAATACCAATAACATGGATATGAGATTTGCATGTAACTCTAGCACATCAAAGGTTACATTCTTGGACGTGGAACTATATGTGAAAGAGAACACTCTACACAGTCGGTTATACCATAAAGAAACTGCATGCAATGCCATCCTACATGCGGATAGCTCCCATCCTGTGCATCAAATAGAGGCCATTCCTTACGGCGAATTTATGGGAGCCGCGAGAAACTGCAGTGAAGACGCTGAATCCCAGAAATGCATTTATGACATGAAACATAGATTCTCAAGAAGGAGATACAAACTACACACTTTACACAAAGCCATTCTAAGAATCGATAAAACTGAGAGAGACATCACACTTTGGGAAATGATCCGAAAAAAATCGCAAAAGCAACAAGTGAGATTGATTGCCGACTACAATGACATCAGTGTTGTGATCAGAAAGAGTCCTAACAAACATTGGAATATTGTACTGGCAGTCAAAACACTCAGTGAGACAATCACATCTAGGCCCAGATCACCTTTAGGCGTGTCAGAACCCTGAGGAACAGATTGAGTCCCACAGTTCCACGCAGCACTACAACATCGTCCTGGCTCACTCCACATATGAAGGGTTTCTTCAAATGCGGCTGCTGTGGTGTTTGCAAATGGGCTCACAACAGAATTGAAGAGTTCACCAGTCACAACAAACGTACATTTCGAATCATTCAGAACATAAATTCCAAAACAAAGTACATGGTGTACATTCTGGAGTGCACGTGTAAGAGACAATATGATGGAAGTACTATCAGGACCCTGAAAGAACCCATCAGTGAGCATGCCAGAGCAATACTCCAACAGGATGCTAGATATCCGATGACTCTACACATAGCATCATACCCCTCACAAGGTTCACACAAAAGATTTTCTTTCTATGGTATAGATGTAACCCAACCCAACATAAGAGGTGGAAATCGCGAACTCAGACTGAGACGTCTAGAAGCAACCTGGATCATGCTTCTCCACACCGTGAGATATGGTCAAAACACCGACCATGAGTTAAAATATTTTCTGGGCACTAATGCTCAGCAATATATACTGGACTGCTCCAAGATCTAAATGTCTGTTACCATTCTCTGTGAGAAACCTTAATAATATCCCAATAGGGTTTCCCTCTGAAACTCAGTCCTTTTGAACTACCGCACTATTAAGCACATACTAAGATTTTGCGTAGTGTCCTGCTTTAAACAATGTTTGTAATAAGAGTATATAATTTCTGTTATTGTTTCGCACACTTGTTTTGTGTGCTCCACAACTGACCGTTTATATAACATCAGATGATTCTAAACCTTTTGTACATCTGCGATAACGATCACTGATCAATATGTTTTCTATAAATAACATTAGAAGGCGTAAAGAAGCTTATGTTGTAATACTCGTGCCAATGAGATCGAACGTTTTGCTTTATGCTATCGTTCTGCGACAGACATTCATGTGTCGTGCTAGCGTGGGCCGTACCCTTATGTTTGCATGTTTGCTGCACTATTTTTAAAAATTATAATTTTGTTAGAAACTTTTTAAATTACCAGGAAGCTGCCAGGAAGCTCTTGTATTCTTTGACTGCGCCACACGCCACCTGCTCCGACCCCGGTCCACCGCAGTTGAGGCTGTTTGCGCGGAGGGCGGACCAGGCAGAGCGAGACACACCCCCTGACGCTGCCTCGCTGTGTATACATCTAGAACATGCTCAGACCGCGCAGCGGACGTGCGCAGCGGGCGCGCAGGTGATGCCCCAAAGGCAAGCCCGTCTGCGCCGGTCCGTGCCGGTCCAGGGCCGCAACCCCTGCACCAAATAAGCCTGACAAGGAGAGGGTAAGATACTCCAATAAAGAGCTACTTTCACTAAGACCAAGTCCCTGCTGCCACCCGCTCTCGCCTCTACTAGAAACTAAACACTGCCCTAATTGTCAGAGTAATTTCGAATTTACAGGCTGTGGCAGTATGTCCTTACGATTGTCGCCCATTACAACGGACATTAAAATCTATAAAGCTGGACTTATTAACGCGCGCTCTTTAGTTAAGCACAACTCCGAAACGGCAGATCTCATAGATTCTCACAAACTGGACCTCATCTTCATCACCGAGACCTGGGCAGACGAAGCCTCAGACACAGATCTGTTATTAGCAATTCCGGAAGGATATGCTATTATTAGAGCAGATAGGAAAAGGAAACGGGGGGCTTAGCTATTATCGCCAGAAACGTGCTAATGATGAAAGGCTGTGATCTAGGTAGCAATCCAGATTGCACAACACTGTCATTTCAAATCAAAATAACACATAACTATACCTTTAATGGCCTTTAGGTCTACAGACCGCCCAAAGCGGAAACTTCCCTGACACTATCACTAAGTCCATTTCTAGAATCTAGTGTAAGACACACAGACCTTACCATCCTGGGGGATTTTAACCTCCACCTAGAAAATAGCGATAATGCAGGCACAGCATTACTGACAGACACCCTCACTAACCCCGCCTTGGAACAGTTAGTGAAGAAGGACACCCATCAAGCAGGACAAACTCTTGACGGTATCTTTACCTCTAACAAAAATATCAAGGTAATTGAACATCTTCCAGTCCCTTGGTCAGACCATAAAGTCATAATCTTCTCACTAAAGTTGGATAATACGGAAGGGGTATCCCTCCTCCCCCCACCTGATATATCTACCTCATACTTAGATTGGTCTAGGATAGACCCACATAAATTAATGGAGCAACTTGTATTCACCGCTCCAGAGCTAGTACCGGAAAGTAACACTGCCACTGATCAAATTTCTAATTGGATAACAGCGGCCATAAAAAATAGTAGTACCATCAAAAAAAGCTACTCTCAGGAAAAAACAGCCATCTCAACCCTGGTTTTCTGAGCCTCTTAGGGCTCAGAAACGTAAATGCAGAAAACTTGAAAGGTTATGGAGAGTCAGCTACGACTTAGATAGTAAAACTGAATACAAAGCCTCTCTGAACACTTATAAAAAATTGATTTTTACAGCCAAAAGCGATTTCTTTACCCAGAAAATAGAGGAAGCAAAACATTCCAGTCGAGAACTCTTCTCCACTGTAAGAAAACTATCTAAAATAAAAACCGACAATAATGTGCCCATCAGTAGGGATTTTTGTAACTCTCTTGGTCAATTCTTAATCGATAAAGTGACCTCTGTATATGAATCTTTCAAATCGGTCATATCGCGAGCCCCCGTTCCGGAAAACACCAATCCAAGTAAAGAATCGGACCCTCTCACAACACCCAAATCGCTGTTCAATTTCTGCCCCCCAGGGCTAGAACAGGTATATCAGGCAGTTATGTCCATGAAATCAGGGGCATTTGTGGACCCATGTCCACCACAAATATTACATCTTTTTCCTGAGCTTTTTAGTGAGCAATTTGTTAAGCTCATGGGCCATATAGTGAACTCTGGCATCTACCCAGACCTCTGGAAATCCACATCAGTTCTGCCCCTTCTCATGAAACCCAACTTGGATCCATTAGTACTTGGAAACTACAGACCAATAGCCAGGATTCCTTTCGGTGCCAAGGTTCTGGAGAAATTGCTGAATAAACAGCTTGTCCAGTTCATTACAGAAGCGGATTTCCTGGACCCTTCCCAATACGGTTTCCTTGAGGGGCACGGTACTGAAACAGCTTTGCTGATGGCAGTGGAAGAACTCAGGAGTGTACTTGATGCTGGGGGGAAGGCCGCCTTGATCCTGCTGGATCTCTCGGCGGCTTTCGATACAGTAAACCATGCTACACTCCTGGGTCGACTGGCAATAGCTGGGGTCCACCGGGACGCAAGAAAACTGCTGGCGTCATTCCTGAACAAAAGGACCTTCACAGTAGAGCTGGTAGAGGTAAAATCTAAAACTTTCAGCTCCCTGTGTGGGGTCCCACAGGGGTCATCATTAAACCCTACCCTTTTTAATCTATATGTAGCGCTGCTAGCTGGAATCATCAGGGCTTGTGGTTTCCTTCCTGTGTCGTACGCAGACGACACTCAAATTGTGGTCTCAATCACAGATGGCACCTCCGATACGGCAGATACATTTAAAAACTGTATGAGGCAGGTCAGCCTGTGGATGGAGAGAAACTGCTTAAAACTTAATTTGGTCAAAAGTGAGGTCATGATACTGGGATCAAACAACGAAATCTGGTCCCCTGAATGGTGGCCAGCTAATCTCAGTAACTGCCCAACGCCGGTTAACAAAGTCAAGAATCTACGTATGATGCTGGATAACAGACTTACATTTGATGCCCAAACCAACAAATTAGTAGCCACCATGTGGTTTATTCTGAAAATGATCAGAAAACTACTGCCCTACATACCTATGGAATGGACGCCCCTAAAACTGTGGTCACTGCTCTAGCTCTGTCGAGACTTGATTACGGAAATGCGCTATATGCCGGGATGCAGGCCCAGCACCTGGCCAAATTGCAAAGTTTGCAAAACTCAGCACCCAGGCTGATACTAGATATCCCCAGATCAGAACATATATCCCACCACCTGGATACCCTACATTGGCTCCCCTTGGCAAAACATATTAAATATAAATCCTTATGTCTAACATACAAGTCACTCCAGGGCTCTGGATCACTGTTCCTTAGATCACGTCTCAAGCCATATATCCCTAAAAGAAATCTACGTTCCAGTCAGGCAAAATTTATACAGATCCCTCGTTTCAAACAAGCCAGGTGGGGAGGTAGAAGCTTCCTACTGCATGCAGCAAAGGACTGGAATCGGCTCCCACTTGCTATCAAAAACAGTACCTCCCTGTTGTCCTTTAGGAAATCTGTAAAAAAAAACTGGCTGTTCGTATCGTGCTAAATCATGCCTCCCCTCACTGCACTAGTCATACGTTTCTATAGCGCTAATACGTCCATGGGCATATGTGCTCTTTACAAAACCACAAATCAAATCAAATCAAATGTGCATGACGAGGTTTATGCAGTTAACCTCTTGCTAACATGTAAATGTATTGCGATTTATATAGCGCACGTATCACCCGAAGGCATTAAGGCGCTTGCCTTGGGAACCCGTCCTGGCTTTTTCCCTGTGAGATAACCCCTACTGGGTATCCCCAGGGTGAAAGCCAGGCATCCCGCAGCGGGTTGGCCGCCGTAGTGGAGATTAAGCAACTATTGCCCAGAGTTGCAGCGTGGGACCCCATGATTAGAATAGGCACCGAGGCGAGAATTATCGAGTCCGTGGACATTTTGGGCTCAGGACCCTGCCGCGTCAGGAATTGAACCCTGGTCCCGGGCCAGACCTCTGCATCAGGGTCTGCCGCTCTAATCAGTGAGCCACACTCCTCCAACATGATTGAATTGAATCTTGCCTACGTTTTCATTATTGTGCTCAAATTCAGAATTGTTTCAACTTTGTACTGTTTTGTTCATCCTATCGACTGTTATACTCATAGAATCGTATTTAATAGTGCTTTATGTTTCGGACTATATCTTGGCCTGGCTTCGTTTTTCTGTCTCCTGCTTTCTTTTCTGTCTTCACTGCCTATCTTACATTTTTGGTATGCCCCGAAATTCTCACTTCCGGTAGCCCACGCTAATGTTAAACGTTACGTTTCAGCTCGCCGCCTTAATAAGTATTTAACTTCCGTTTGGATTCCGCTCCTTCTGCATTCGGAATGGGAGACGGGTCCGTGCACATGCCTCTAGCTTCACTGAGGTAGGATTGCAGCCCATGCTCCCCCATCACATAGATAATGTCTGAACTCTATGTTTCCTCTATTAACAATAACTCTGTCACTTGTTTACTTTATCAACAGGACCCTTTGAACACGGACGTACCCACCCGTTGTTTATTGTTCTTTGAATCACTACCATGGGGTCCAAGGTCCATTTGCCTGCCCTACCTAAATACCCTCGCAGCCACACTACCCTCAAGCTTTAAATACCCGTTTTAAGACCGCACAGGCTTTATTTTCTACAGTCAGGTAATTTTACCACCATTGCTAAACCTCTCCAACCAGATCTTGCACAGTCAGTATTATTAGATTGTAGATTATTCAATCACCGTCGTTTCCCCCCCATAGATTTTTCACAACAAACAGCCTAGCTCTCACTTTTTCAATTCTCTGCACTTCTGAATTTTCCTTATTGTTCTATTCATTTTATATAAGTCCCAGTATCAATGTAAAAACAAATGCGATATTATGGCATAACACTTGATGTCCCCATTCTTTCACCCAGCCACACGCTTTCACAATATCATGCCTAAGCCTTTTTCTTCCAGGTTACCATGCAACTTGTCCAGGGGCACCAGGCGCCCTTTTTCTTGCATTAGCAATGAATATTTAAATGCTGTCTCTCACTCTCCCATGAGGTACTTCCATTACAATTGCAGCAAAGTCTCAATTTTACGTTCTACTCTTTTGGTCCACACGTTTCTTATAAGGTTTCCACATTTAGAGAGATGCTCGCCATTTATCGCTTCACCTATGTCAAGTCACCACTACATGTTATGGACTGTTTCCACATTACTGTACCACACATCTTGTATCCTTCCCAGCCCTGAAGAGTCATGGGTTACCGCCCAGGTTAGAAACACGTGTTGGCTGGTATTCATATCTTGACACAATGCAAGACTTGTATAAACACTATCTACCAAAGCATCCATTGGTGGCGACCTCTGTGTTTTAACATTGATTATTACTGTTTGTACACTAACACTCTGATTCATCATCTTACATGTGTGCCCGGAACTCTTTCTCAACCATAAGTGTGGTTCCGAACCCACATAACTGCAGGGGTCGTCTGGGTTTTCCCCTGACCTGGTAGCACTGTAACCTGACTAATTCTTCCTATACCGTACCGTTAATCAGCCTGAGCGCCATTCTTCATGCCTATCCAAAACCCATCGCAGAAAAATTACAATCAGTGTTAACGTTTGCACCGGAGGAGAAAGAACGGAGGATACAGGAGTTGGAACAGTAGATGTACTAAAAGTCACGGTCATCAGGGATGGCGAGGACAAAGAAGAAGCGGAGGGTGCCTTAGCCAAAGCTGAAGAGTTAACAGCCGTCGATGCAGGAACTGCAGAAACAGATGAAACAGGCTGCTGTGACTGTAAAGGAAAAGTGGGATATGTTCTCTGTGGAGCATAAGCAGGCAGGGGGTGAGTATCTAACAACTCCTCTTTGGCGAGATAAGACTTGTCAACATGCAACCGAAATCTTCTATCCGCACATTCAATTCCTGACTCCTGTTTTTCTCCATAATATGCTACAGCTTGTGTCAATGTTTGCATTTTATATAGCAAAGGAGGGGTGGAGACGGATCAGGTATAGATCCTAGGGCTCAGATTACCATTCCAAGCAAGGGGGAATGGAAGGTCCAGCCAGAGTCAGAGCCCCAAGGAGCAGTGACTAACAAAAACAGACTCGGCTGTTCCTAAAGAAGGAGAAGGTACGGTCACAAAAGGGCGGAGGTAGTGCTCAGTGGAGGGCTACCCTGGGTATCCAATTTGTTGGAATTAATGGCCTCACACACCCTTGCGAGTGTCATGCTTCATCATTGGCGGTTGCTCCTCATAGGGCAGGCGGTGCAATGCCCTACGGGCTCACCTCTAAGAGGGGCTCTTTATCGGAGATCTTTTTCCAACGGCCTGTGGGTGAAGTGCAAGTGAGGGGCCAGGGAGAGAATGGATAGTGTAGATAAGTGGATTAAAATATAGCACAAGGTACCGGAGATCAATTTATTCTGGTGGTCCCTTGCTATACATAAAAACAGTGGGTAGCCTATGATTGCCAGAAATTAGGATTCCGTATCACGATCTAGGACTACGGTTCGTATCGTGAGGTCGACATGTTTCTCGCCTATGCACTTTGGCTGCGATTCTTCAGGACCTAGTAATTTACATCTATCTCGAGGGAATGACCTAGTAAAGTGTCAACCAATAATACAGTTTACTACCTGTTGTACTACCTGAATTGGACTGCTCTTGCCTAGAGGAGACAAAAGAAATCATTACCATAGTTCAGAGACAACAAGTGCCCTTTATGACCGTGAACACGCTGTGGTTTGTGTGAATCAAGTGACTCTGTAGTAGTGACATACTGTGCACAGTGACCAGCATGTATTGACTTAAATCACAATACAACACACCACAGCATTCATGAGTAAAATTATAAAAAAACATATTTTAAAAAAACAACACAGCAGCTGTTTCTTCATAGTTTCTAGTTCACAACCTACAGGGGGGTACACAGTTACTCACCTAAAGGTCAAGGAGTATAGGTGTCAACAGTACCCGGTAGGTGTGACATCAAGGGGGAGAACCATATAGGTTTAATGGCTATGGAGGGAGACAAGTACAAAGCACACTCAATGTGTCATTATTCTTTAGGTGCCAGTTATTCTCGAAGTACATAGCGTGTATGCATCACTAAACGCTATGTAATAAGGGGCAGTGTGCCTCATGAGTCATGTTCACCATGTAGATAGTATGGTGCTTAATATTAAACACCTTTATTCCAAAATCATAGCTGTTCATGCTCCTATCGTCAAATTAGGGAGTTCGTTCGTCTATTTGGAAGGTTCGCAATTGGGGAGCAAAATTGATATTGTGCATTGTGCATCCCATGTTGTTGCCGCTAGAGAACAAGAGAAATGGGGGTCTTTACTATTTGCTTTACCCTTTTAAGCCCAGTCACAAGTCGGGTTTTGAAAATTAAAAGCGGCGTGAAAAACCATAGTTAATCAAGGCTTCGTGCAATATCTAATAGCTCGCAGTGATTGCTCTCGCCACCCATTAGATTTAGTCTGTTCCGTTGAAGTATAACAGTGCGGCCGGTTAAGTTGGGTTATTTCGGGCTCTAGACGCGCAATGAGTTGCATAAGCCCTGGGCGCGGATCGTTTGTGTCAACGTCAAAACCCTGTAACCGGGATTGTAGGAAACGAAAGGTACTTACTTCTCGTGGCCTTGATCAAAGCTGTTGTGCCTACCCATCGCTACCGGGATTCGGATATTAACGGGTCACGGTGTTCTGGTAAGTTAAGTAAGTGTTTGGGGCGTTTCCCACTCGCCTAGCGTGTCACGTGACTCATGATGTTATCACGGGGGCCATCTTGGAACGGATCAGTGTTCATTGGTATGAGTGCTCACGTGTGTTCAAAGGCGGGTCATTGTCGATTAAATCATGCTAATCCGTATTACTTTTATTTCCCTTTATGATTCACAAGGAGAAATAAATACAGATAAGGGACATGGACTTCATACAAATACCCATACTGTAAACTGCCAGTCGTAAGCAGAATATAATATAATTATAGACTACTCCACGGGATGTCCTCATTCAATCCCTGCCTGTCTGAGGACAACCTGTGTATCCACCTCTGTTCCTTGTGGAACAAATTCTGCTTAGATTTGTTGCTAGGAATCTCAAGGATGAGCCATCTCAATGAGTCAGCTGTGTGGTTATGATCTAGAAAGTGCCGGCACATCTTGGTGTTGGTTTTCTTACATCGGAAATTGCTTCTGTGCTCCGATATGCGAATCTTCACGGGTCGAGTGGTCATGCCCACATATTGCAGCTCACACGGGCATCTAAGCAGGTAGATGCAATTGGAGGAGTTGCAATTGGTATGACTTCGAATTTCCCACGTGAATGTCTCTGTTAATTGGATGGACTTAGTAATGCTCGTATAGGGACAGACACTACAGGAGCCACAGGGGTAGTGTCCCTTTACTGGGGGAAGTTGCCAGAGTGTGTTCTGTCTGCGAATCGCACTTTGTTTAGGCCTGGTGTGCACTAGGATGTCCTTTATGTTTTTGGACCTTTTAAAGGCAAATCTGGGGATCGCAAGGTTGAGATCTCCTGTGTTAAGGATCTGCCAATGTCTCTTGATGATTTTTTTAAGTTCATTTGAGACAGGGGTAAAGGTTGTCACACAGGTTAGTAGATCATTGTCTTGCGAGGTTCGGGCATTGTACTCCAGAAGGGCCTCTCTATGATTGTTCTGTGCCCGTTTCCGTGCCTTGTAGATCTCCCTTGTTGGGTAACCTCTTTCTTTCAGATTTCGAGAAAGGATGTTAGACTTATTTCTATAATCTGTTAGGTTGGTGCAGTTGCGCCTAACCCGCAAGAACTGGCCAAAAGGAAGGTTGAGTCTTAAGGCTCTTGGGTGGTGGCTCGAGAAGAGTAGTAGACTGTTCCGGTCCGTGGGCTTCCGATACATAGTGGTATCGATCTTTCCCCCTTCCAGTCTGATGGTAAGGTCCAGGAACGCTATCCTGGAGTTAGAGGCAGTGATGGTAAAGGTAAGAAAGTTGTTCAGGGTATTCAGCCAGTTGAAAAACTCTAGGTACAGGTCTGATGTCCCTGTCCAGAGTATGAGGATATCGTCGATGAACCTCCTCCACAGTTTGATATTAGAGTGGTAGGGGTTCATTGGTCCATTGATATGTTGTTCCTCAAAATGTGCCATGTAAAGGCAGGCCACCGAAGGAGCAAAAGTGCTGCCCATGGAAGTTCCCTGGGTCTGGTGATAATGTTGCCCTTTGAATTCGAAGAAATTCTCCGTCAAGGCAAGATCAGCACATTCCATGATGAAGGAGGGTGGTGTAGGCGAGGTCCATTCCTCCATGTTGAGAATCCTCCCAATCACCCCTAGTGTGGCCCTCTGTGGAATGTTGGTATAGAGGGCCTCCACGTCGAGGGTGATAAGGAAGTCGATTTGAATGTCCTCCTGTAAATTGTCAAGGAGGCGAAGAACGTCCTTAGTGTCTTGGACATAGGACGGAATCCTCATCACTAGGGGTTGCAGGAAATGGTCGCAAAATTGCGATAGGGGCTCCAGTATCGAGCCTATACCCGATAGAATCGGGCGTCCAGGCACCGGGGTTGTCCCCTTATGAATTTTGGGAAGGGTGTAGAAGTAGGGCACCCTTGGGTCTTTTTTCACAAGGAATTCTGCCTCTTTTTTTGTGATCCAATCTTGGCATTCTGCGGACTCCACCAACCCTGTTATGGTGGTTTTGAGTCGTTCCATGGGGTCAGCTGGAATGGGGGTGTAGTAGCGTCTATCCCCTAATTGTCTTAGACACTCTGTTTCATAATCCTTGGTGTCTTTTATTACTGTGGCTCCACCCTTGTCTGCCTGTTTAATAGTGATGGTTCCATCATTGCCCAAGGAGTTCAGTACCTGCATTTCCGAATTGGAAAGATTGTGGTGTCTCTTGCCCGGTTTAAGAGCTCCAATGTCCTTGAGCACAGCCTGCTCATATGTCAGGATTTCACTAGGTACCATCCCACTGTGTGGCGTGAAAGTTGATGGGTTGTGGAGACCTGAGTCAGTAGGTGTCTCAAAGGATCTTCCATCAAAGAAGGCTTTCAATCTGACCTTCCTGAAGAATTTCTGGATTTCGCAGTTCAATTCAAAATTGTCTACTCTGGGGGTAGGTACAAAGCCTAGTTCTTTCTGGAGGACTTTTTCTCCTGACGTTGTAAGCTGGCGTGATGACAGATTCACAACCAAACTCACTTCCGTCCTGTCCTGCTCCTGGTTTCCATCCCTAAGGTTTGTGTGTTCTCCCACTGCACCCTCTTGTCTGGAGCGTTTCCTCGCCCGCGCCCTCTGCCCCAACCTCTGTCTAAAAAAGGCTGCTGAGTCATGCTATGCGGGGCGAACTGAGGGGGCTACTGGGGTACAAAGGGAGTCATGGGATGTTGAAAGTGTGGAAGTTACCACATCAGTGGTCCCTGGTAGGGGGGATGTTGATAGAAGGGCTGACCCCGTTTCCCTCCTCTATTGCCTCTTCGTGGTCCTGGCTGCCACTCATCCCCGCTCGAATTGTTATCACTATTGGAGCCTCGTCTAGACGAGGTGGTGCTTGAGTCGGAGAGATATCCTGTCCCTGGCGGAACAAAATCGTCCTTGAGATAGGGATACACTTTCTCTTTGGAGAAGCGGTCGATATCCTTTTGCAATTTAGCTACTTTCTGTTTCATTAGAAAATCTTTATGTTCTGTGATTTCTTTATTGAGTTCTGCCAGCTTAGTCTTAAAACCGGAGTTCTGTCCGGTGTTTTTAAGGGCACTCTCTGCTGCCTGGATTTTGCTGAGAAGTTCATCTGCCAAGCGTTTGGCAGTGTTAACCAGGAGGATAAGTAGGTCATGCGTACATTTCCATGAAATAAGCGACCATTCTATCTTAAATTGGCCGTCCTCCCAGAAGATCCTGGGGAAGTTTTTTACAATAAGGCCATTTGGTGCTATTTTGGCCTTAAAATATTCGGCCATGAGGGCTCCATGTAGAGTAATTCTGACCCACTCTCTTTTCATGTCAGAGAGTGATATCCAGTCTGAGGAGTTACTCCCTGTGGAGGTTTCTATATCTATGCCTAGAATGGACGGAAGTCTATGAATAGCTGCTGCGTCATCATCACCGAAACTAAGTCCTTGTCCATCCATCGTGAGGCGGTAAGGAGTCGCTGGTGAGATGGGAGGTAAAGGTAAGAGGCAAGGGTGAGGACACTAGAAAGTGTCCACCCAGTTCTTGGGGTAGTAGCCAGGAACTCAAAAAGGTATGGGGGATAGAACAACACTTACCCACCTAGGAATTTGATCCCCACGGTTGTAAGCCGTGCATAGTATATAGCAAAGGAGGGGTGGAGACGGATCAGGTATAGATCCTAGGGCTCAGATTACCATTCCAAGCAAGGGGGAATGGAAGGTCCAGCCAGAGTCAGAGCCCCAAGGAGCAGTGACTAACAAAAACGGACTCGGCTGTTCCTAAAGAAGGAGAAGGTACGGTCACAAAAGGGCGGAGGTAGTGCTCAGTGGAGGGCTACCCTGGGTATCAAATTTGTTGGAATTAATGGCCTCACACACCCTTGCGAGTGTCATGCTTCATCATTGGCGGTTGCTCCTCGTAGGGCAGGCGGCGCGATGCCCTACGGGCTCACCTCTAAGAGGGGCTCTTTATCGGAGATCTTTTTCCAACGGCCTGTGGGTGAAGTGCAAGTGAGGGGCCAGGGAGAGAATGGATAGTGTAGATAAGTGGATTAAAATATAGCACAAGGTACCGGAGATCAATTTATTCTGGTGGTCCCTTGCTATACATAAAAACAGTGGGTAGCCTATGATCGCCAGAAATTAGGATTCCATATCACGATCTAGGACTACGGTTCGTATCGTGAGGTCGACATGTTTCTCGCCTTTGCACTTTGGCTGCGATTCTTCAGGACCTAGTAATTTACATCTATCTCAAGGGAATGACCTAGTAAAGTGTCAACCAATAATACAGTTTACTACCTGTTGTACTACCTGAATTGGACTGCTCTTGCCTAGAGGAGACAAAAGAAATCATTACCATAGTTCAGAGACAACAAGTGCCCTTTATGACCGTGTTATACTTCAACGGAACAGACTAAATCTAATGGGTGGCGAGAGCAATCACTGCGAGCTATTAGATATTGCACGAAGCCTTGATTAACTATGGTTTTTCACGCCGCTTTTAATTATCAAAACCCGACTTGTGACTGGGCTTAAAAGGGTAAAGCAAATAGTAAAGACCCCCATTTCTCTTGTTCTCTAGCGGCAACAACATGGGTTGCACAATGCACAATATCAATTTTGCTCCCCAATTGCGAACCTTCCAAATAGACGAACAAACTCCCTAATTTGACGATAGGAGCATGAACAGCTATGATTTTGGAATGAAGGTGTTTAATATTAAGCACCATACTATCTACATGGTGAACATGACTCATGAGGCACACTGCCCCTTATTACATAGCGTTTAGTGATGCATACACGCTATGTACTTCGAGAATAACTGGCACCTAAAGAATAATGACACATTGAGTGTGCTTTGTACTTGTCTCCCTCCATAGCCATTAAACCTATATGGTTCTCCCCCTTGATGTCACACCTACCGGGTACTGTTGACACCTATACTCCTTGACCTTTAGGTGAGTAACTGTGTACCCCCCTGTAGGTTGTGAACTAGAAACTATGAAGAAACTGCTGTTGTGTTGTTTTTTTTAAATATGTTTTTTTATAATTTTACTCATGAATGCTGTGGTGTGTTGTATTGTGATTTAAGTCAATACATGCTGGTCACTGTGCACAGTATGTCACTACTACAGAGTCACTTGATTCACACAAACCACAGCGTGTTCACGGTCATAAAGGGCACTTGTTGTCTCTGAACTATGGTAATGATTTCTTTTGTCTCCTCTAGGCAAGAGCAGTCCAATTCAGGTAGTACAACAGGTAGTAAACTGTATTATTGGTTGACACTTTACTAGGTCATTCCCTTGAGATAGATGTAAATTACTAGGTCCTGAAGAATCGCAGCCAAAGTGCATAGGCGAGAAACATGTCGACCTCACGATACGAACCGTAGTCCTATATCGTGATACGGAATCCTAATTTCTGGCGATCATAGGCTACCCACTGTTTTTATGTATTGCAAGGGACCACCAGAATAAATTGATCTCCGGTACCTTGTGCTATATTTTAATCCACTTATCTACACTATCCATTCTCTCCCTGGCCCCTCACTTGCACTTCACCCACAGGCCGTTGGAAAAAGATCTCCGATAAAGAGCCCCTCTTAGAGGTGAGCCCGTAGGGCATTGCACCGCCTGCCCTACGAGGAGCAACCGCCAATGATGAAGCATGACACTCGCAAGGGTTTGTGAGGCCATTAATTCCAACAAATTGGATACCCAGGGTAGCCCTCCACTGAGCACTACCTCCGCCCTTTTGTGACCGTACCTTCTCCTTCTTTAGGAACAGCCGAGTCCGTTTTTGTTAGTCAATGTTTGCATTTTCCCTTTCCATGCGTCCCTCTGTAGCAGGGATTCCGTTCTCTTACAGAACTGTGCATAGAGACCTGGAACCTCAGTGAATTAGGGTGTGCCAAAACTCACCTTAGTACCCAAAATCCCCTTACCGAGCTAGCTACAGTGTCTCATTGGTCATTACAAACTCCCAATGTTTAGACAAACCAGAACATAAACTTAGAATACCTCAGGTCATGTGGAACACATTTTTTTTTTTTTTTTAAATATATTTTTATTGCAGAATCAGGAAGAAACATATCCAACAAGCCAACCCATACACCACCGGCACCCAGCACACAGGACGACAGTAATACAATACACAGCCAATTAGCCCACATCCCGGAGGCTGGGCGGCGCGTCAATGAGTCAGTTCACTGGAGGTACCTCGGTGCGTGCCCTGTTCGGGACACAGGTCAAGTGTAGCACTTCGTTTCCGCTTTTATCCCAGAACAACCAACCCCCCCTCTCCATCCAATCCTAGGCCACTCCAATGTCATAGCACTAACTCAACACGACTACCTTCCTGGGCTATCCAGTTCCGGGAGGTCGCCGCTGGCCGGCAAACCACCCCCTTCTACGACTCCTACTCTGAACCCTCCCCTGCAACTGCTGCTGATGCGGGTACCACCACCTCCCTCCTGCTCAAGGGTGACAACTATCAGGAAAGTGTAACAAGCTAGTAGTCACATGGAGTCCCTGCTCACGACTGATCAGTGTTTTCGCCTTCAGTTATGTTGTCCCGTAATGCCTGCGCCACCAGCTCCCACGACCGTGCCAGGTCCAAGCTCTTCTCATTACCCGTTCTAGTCGCCTGGCGCATTCGTGACACACTCTCACAGCTCGACCACTTCACCAATTCATTCCTCCACCTCCGTACAGACGGCCCCTCCTTAGACTTCCAATGCCAAGTGATTTCTCGCTGTGCCAGTATCAGTCCCAACCCAATGAATTTACTCGTAACCTTGGTCTTTTTGGTATGCGGGAACCAGAGAAGCAGGCAAGTGGCCATGTCAAAGTCCACCTCCCGATCCGTGACAGCATTCAAGAGGTCCCCCACCTCAGACCAGTAGTCCCCCAATTTCGGGCAACCCCACAGCATGTGGTCAAGATCCGCCTCAGGGTCTAAGCACCGCGGGCACGCGGCATCAAGCACCCGGAAGTGACGACGCAACCTCTCCGGGGTCAAATAAGCCCTATGAAGCACAAAATAGTGCACCTGTTGGAATCTCGCATTCCTTGTCCCTTTCCAGGCCCTGTGTAACACCTGACCCCATACAGAGTCCGGGATTTGCCTACCAATGCTGGCCTCCCAGCGCGACTTCAACTCAGCCAACGGGGACAGACCTTCGTTTAACATCCTATTGTGCAGGCAGGTCACCGCCTTGACGGTGCCCGCTGCCATCACCACATATTGGCATACCGTCGTCACCTCCGGTTCAGCCAATCCGCCCCCCCAATGCTTCTGCAGAGCCGCGACAACCGCCGCATGCAGCAAGAAAGTACCACTCGGCAGGCCGAATTGCTCATACAAGGTCTGGAACGGGGCTAGCGTCCCATCCACGTAGAGGTCCCCCACCATCTGCAAGCCCAGGTCCTCCCACTCTAATAATTGGGACCAATCACCTCCGTGCGGCAAGGCAGTGAGCATGCCCAACGGAATCTCCGGGGCGTACGGCCGGCGCTTCCCCGCCCTCTTCAGGTACCTGTTCCAACACAATCTGAGTGTCCACTCCTCCATCGTGACGTCCCTACTGGCCAGCCTCTGTTGCATCACAATAGATGACAAAATATGCCTCTGAGCGCCGACCCCCCGGCCAACCTCGGGCCCCCTGAATTCTCTGGCCACGTTCTGTGTCAGGACCTGGAGCTGCGCTGCCAGATAGTATAACTCATAGTCGGGGACGGCCATCCCCCCCTCACACTTGGGTCTCATCAGGGTGGTCAATGCCACCCGTCTGCGACCGTGGCCCCAGAGAAAGCCAGTCACCAACTTCTTCAGCTCCCTAAAGATACCTTGCGGGATCCACACCGGCAGTGTCCTAAAGTAATAGAGGAGTCTCGGGAGCGCCACCATTTTCAACAGCGCCACTCGGCCCAGTACAGACAGCGGAAGAGAGGCCCAGAAATCCATACTGCCTCTCAGGGCCCTAATACAGCGTCCCACATTCCCCTCAAGGAGGTCCGCCGTGGCATGGTAGATACGCACTCCTAGGTAAGTAAAACAAGAGGGTTCCCATACCACCGGCCTCGTGAGCTGCGGACAGAGCGTGGTCTTTCGCAGCGGAAACACACAGGTCTTTGCCCAGTTCACCCGTAGGCCTGAAAGCCTCCCAAACCTACCCAACATATCCACCGCGCCTTCTAGAGCCCTCTCAGCATCCGCCAGGTACAGTAACAAGTCGTCGGCGTACAGCGATATGTAATGTGCGTCAAGGCCCTGCGCAATCCCGTCGAAAACAACTCCCGACCTCGCCTGCGCCGCTAATGGTTCCATCGCGAGAGCAAAGAGCAGAGGGGACAGCGAGCAGCCCTGCCTCGTGCCCCTACAGACCGGATAAACCGAGGAGACCAGTGTCCCCAGCCGCACCCGCGCCTTAGCCGAAGAATAAAGCACTCTCGTCCAGCCCCGGAACCCTTCCCCAACCCCGAACTTCAACAGCACGCTATCTAAAAAATCCCATTCCAAACTATCAAACGCCTTTTCAATATCAACCGTCAGCACTACTGGGCCTGGATCCGCCAAGGCAGCACTATCAATGACCCCAATCAGCCGACGGATATTCATCGAAGTGCTCCTAGAGGGGATGAATCCCGCTTGATCCCTATGCACCAAAAAGGTCATCAGTGGCAGAAGCCGGGTGGCCAGGATTCGGCTCAAAATCTTATAATCCACAGTCAGCATGGACAACGGACGAAAAGAGGAGACATCTAAAGCATCTCTGCCTGGTTTCAGCAGGGGCACAACCAGCGCCTCCGTCATAGAGTCAGGCAACCGCCCCAATTGTTTCGCCTCCGCATACACAGCCTGCAGTCTGGGCGCCAGCACATCCATAAATTTGACGTAGAACTCGATCGGCAACCCATCAACCCCAGGGGTCTTGTTCCACGCCATATGGCTAATCGCCCCTCTGATTTCGGCCAGGGTGACCGGGCCCCCCAGATCCCGGGCCTCCTCCTCATCTAATACTGGCAAAGGGATCTGATCTAAGTAATCGCCAATATCCGTAGCTTCCACTTCGAGGTGGCTGGCATACAGACCCGCGTAATAGGATTGAAAGCGCCCCAGGACCGCTGACTGCGAGCAAACCACAGCCCCATCCTCCTGTCGCACACTCATAACCGGACATCCTCTAGGGTTCGGATCGGCCAGCTTCGCAAGGAGCGTGCCCACTTTATCACGCTCCTCATGCACTCTCACCGCATACAACTTATAATCATAGCACCGCAATCTCTCCGTCTCAGTCGCCACAGCCTCCTTAGCACGCAACAGGCTGTCCTGCAGCTCCGGCTTCTCTGGTCGCTGCCGCTCTACCCCTCTCAGCACTTCCTCTGCCTTCGCGAGGTCATTCAACACCGTTCCTCTCACAGTCAGAAACCGGCCCATGCACAGCCCCCTCACCACCACTTTCATCGCGTCCCATTCATTCGCTCTGGTCGCTGTCGACCCAGCATTGACCGCGAAGTAGTCATCTATGCCTTGTCGGACCGTGTCACAGAACGCCGGGTCATCCAGCGTCTCCGGACGAAGTCTCCATGTGGGGACCGCCGATCTCGCCAGCTGCCATTGCACAGAAATCAGCAGTGGGTTATGGTCCGAGATGGTTCTAGACAAGTACTCAGAGTGCATCACCACCCGCGCTAGAGACTCACAACACAGCACCGAATCCAATCGAACATGCAGATCATGCAGCGCTGAGAAGTAGGAGTAATCCCGAGTTTCGGGGTGCTGCGCCCTCCATACATCCACCAAGCCCCACCTCTCCTGCCAGTCCCGTCTATGGGTCGCAAGTCTGCGCACTGGGGAGTCTACCAAAGGCGGGTGCGACCTGTCCAACAGCACATCCGAAATGGAGTTAAAGTCCCCCGCCAGCAGGATAGGGCCTGCCAAATAATACGCCAGTGAGCGCGATAAACCCTCAAAGAAATGCGCTTGCTCAGCGTTGGGGGCATAGATGTTACACAGCACTACTTCCCGTCCACATAGCCGGCCCTCCACCACTACATAACGACCCTCCGGATCTATCTTCTGACTCGTGACTTGGAATGGCGTGCCCGCTCTGACCCATATTAACACTCCCCTAGCAAATGCCGAGTAAGTCGTGCCAAACACCTGACCCCGCCACCTCCTCTGTAACGCCCCACATTCCTGCTGTGTCAAGTGAGTTTCTTGAAGCATTGCTATCTGAACGCCCCGCCTCACCAGGTAGGCATGCACCTTGTGGCGCTTAACCATAGTGCGAATACCCCGGACATTCCATGTGACACATTTCAAATTAGGTAACGTCCCCATAGAGCATCGATCCCAACAGTAGTGCACGCCAAGAAATGTGACCCGCATCGCAGCAATTGTATAACCCCCTCAAAACACACCCCACAACTCCCACCCACCCCCTCCCCAGGACAGGGCCTAGTAACCCAGCTTCAGCCCCGTTCCAAACCGTAAATACCCAACACATCACACTAATCTGTGGTTGACACCACAGAAGACCTTAAGGGTCTGATGGGGACTGTGGAGCCCCGAACCAGGACGACAGAGCAACCACCCCGCGCCCACAGCCCCGTGTTGCTGATGCAGCCCCATACCTGGCAGTCTAATAGAAGTCAGGAGCGTCCAGGCCTTACAAAAAGTTCAGCGGCCACAGGTTTCACCCATTAAAGATACCATCCGACGTTTGTGGGGTTACCTCCGGCCCTAGCGCTCCCCCCATCTCCAAGTCCTCGTCGCCAGTCTTCTCACCTTCACCCTCCGAAGCCGAGCCTCTGGAGGCGTCCTCTTGCTGCGAGCCCGTGATGTTCGCCGTGGCCTCCAACGCACTCCGTCTATCGGCCAGCATTTGCGCTTCTCGTTCGGCCCGTTGGCGCCTATTCCGGGAGCGGATGCGCTGCGACTTCCTGACCCTGACCGGTTGCTCCCGATCCCTGGCGGGCCTGTGTGCTCGATCTGTCCCTGCCCGGTACAGTTCCAGCCAGGACCAAGCGTCATCTGGTGTTTGGAAAAAGTGGGTCCTGTCATCAACGACGACCCGCAGCTTGGCTGGAAGAAGCAAGGAGTATTGAATTCCCTCCTCTCGCAGCTCTTTCTTCACCGACAGAAAAGAAGCCCTGCTCCGCTGTACCTCCTGTGTATAGTCCGGAAAGATCGTCACCTTGCTATTGTCTACTTGGAAGGGCCCCCGATCTCTCGCCTTTTGGATCAGCAGATCCCGATCCTTATAGTGCAGCAGTCTGGCCACCATCGGTCGGGGCGGTCGGCCCTCCAGGGGAGGCTTAGCGGGCACCCTATGCGCTCTTTCCAGGGAGAAGAAGGGGGATAGGCCCTCCGGCGCCACCACTGTGCGGAACCAGTCCTCCAAGTAGGCCACCGCATCACCCTTCTCAATTTTTTCCGGAAGCCCCACCACCCTCACGTTGTTCCGGCGGTTGCGTCCTTCCGCGTCCTCTGCTCGCCGCTCCAGAAGCGCCAGTCGATGGATAACATCTTCCAGTTTATGCTCCGCCGTGACCACCGCCGGTTTCAGCTCCTGGAGCAGTTGTTCGTTGGATTTCACACGGTCAGAGAGCTTGGCGTGGTCCGCCCTCAGCAGGCCGAGCCCGGACGCCACCTGCGCAATATCCTGGTGCAGCTCATCTTTTGTAGCGGTGATCGCGGCCAAGATTGCATCAAGGCGAAGGTTTAGTCTCTGTTCTTGGGTTGAGGGCTCGTCAGGGCACCGCCATTCACGTCTTCCGGCCTCCGGCCTCCCGGTCCAGGCGGTTCGGCAACGCCATTTCCCAGCGCGGCCATCTTGCGTGCCGGTATTCAGCTGCTCGAGCAGCCCCCTCGGACAATGGCCAGGCCCTCCAGAAACACCCAGCGGAGTAACCCCAATCTCCGGGTCAAGCGGGGACCCGCGGCGCCAGCCGTGCCACACTCACGGTCCACCGACTATATCCAGGCCGGAAGTGCCCTCCGCGCTGCCCCACAGTCATCCAGGGAACGCCCGCAAAGCCCACCAGGGCTTGGGGGAGCAAGCCCCACCGAAGAGGCGGCCAGCAGATTAGTCAGGGTCCTGGGCAAGCCGAACTCCCTGTCCCCGGCAGCACCAGCCCCCGTGATGCACCACGCGCGGTGGGGCCCAGCTCCACGCTTGCTGCCCGACGTATCCCTGCCCTCCACCGGGCGGGTCTGCCACCACAGACCGGGCCGACGGCCACCACCTTGTCTGTCCGTATCCAGGGATGCACAGGCGCCTCGGGCGGCCGCCCCCCCAGTGCTCCGCCAGCCCACCGCACACCTCCGTGGCCCCTTCCGCCCCTGCCGCGATCCAGCCAGTGGGTGGGCAGCCTCACAGTTCAACAATGCCTCAGCCGGCTCAGCGCCAATCCAGGCTCCGCTCTCCAGCCGTTCTAGAGACCGGGTGGGGGAGGGGCGCCACTCTTGCCGGCAGATCCCCGCCGACCACCTCCACAAGTCGGGGCCCGCTCCTATGGCCCACCGCTCTGCTCGCCGCCTCACATGGGCCCCGCAGGAGCCTGCAGCTGCTCCGGTACTCCCCACTGCTCCGCTCCCGGAGCTTTCACGCTGACGGCGCCGCCATCTTTCCTTTGTCCGCCCGCAGGTCGAGCCGATCACCAGGTCCTCCGGCGCTCAGCAGCCAGGGCTCCGACCGGGGTCAAACGCTCCCCAGGAGGTCAGCGGCCCCTCCGGACCACGATTCCAGCCGCCAGGCAACTCGGGGCAATAATTACCAGGAGGAAAGACGGGACATGGCGCGGAGCAACTCGCTCACGCAGCCATCCCGGTCGGCGCTGAAACCACGCCCCGGTCACGTGGAACACATGAACACTCTTTCGTTATACAATCATTTCAAACCAGAACGTGGAGTAAATGAGGACGCGTGCACATTTGAAATATTTATTTACTAATGCATTGTTCTCAAACGCAGTATCTTAGATAATACAAGCAAACATATTATAAGAAGCAAAGTTATCAGCATAGTTACTAGTCCATAGAATGCAAAAGGTGACAGCATGCTAAAATGCTGTACTGAATAGGGGTTAACAACACCTAATTCTCACCCTCCCTAACTAGCATATTATATTATATCTAAGAAGGTCTCTTTGGGTTTTAGCAGGGCGGCCCCATACCTCAAGATCCTAATGGGAAGGGATCACATTATCTTCCACCAGCTCTCTGCATGCGAAGCACCATCAAGTGTGTGTTGTGTGCTCTGTGTGGCGAAATATCAAACGTGCCTAAAGCCAGAACTGGGCCGCTTGCATGTATGTTATGTCTAGGAAGGTGCGAAGATCAGACCTCACAACAACACTGTGTCGAGTTATCCTTGAAGGTTTCAGCACTCACTGTACAGACACAGTTTACCAAGCAAAGCTGATATCAGAGCAATAACATATTATTCTCGAGTAAATCACAACGCTCTACTAGGCTGAAAGCTAAAACGACAATTATGTGTCGTGTGCAGAAGCAGCAAAAGGTAAAATGGCATTTAAACATTTAATAAGCTCATGCTAACTTAACACAGTATATAGGCAATGAGTAACTATATGACATCCCCCCATGATCTGAGCACGGATAAGATAAGATAAGATAAGATAAGGCAATAGGACCATCATGAAAGCAGAGTTCAAGAACGATCATTCAGGATAAATTTAGAATAGGTAAAAAAAAAACGTTTTCATTAGCCAAATCAAAAATTCCAACTTGCCAAAGTAATGTTCACTTGCACTTGAGTCAATAGGTCTGGGTGGTAAAAAATGTGCACATAATTCTCAAAAAATGTGTAAGCAAATGAACATATGTTCACAAAAAGTTTTAAAAGACTTCAGGCCAGGACTGAATATGCAAAATAAGCAGCAACAGCCTCCAGCAGAAAGTCACTGTCATCATCCGAAAACAGTTCAGCCATCCAATTTAATAGCAGGAAAGAACATACGTGCTCTTAAAGTACCGGAGCCTCTAGCATCATCAGAGGACAACTCGATGGGTTCTCAATAAAGCCGTGTGCCAAAAAATCTTGCGCTGCTGCGAGTATGTTCCAATGACCCATTAGTCCATGCATCGCTGCCAAGGCCATAATCCTTTCGCCAGAACAAACCAACTCGTGAGTAACTAAGGGAGTCATTAGTCGATTAAAATCCACTTTAGGAGACACCGTCTTGCAGAGACACAAATCAAGGGCCCACTCGAAATCGCAGTTCAGGCAATGAAACACAGGCTGGACACATGTGAAATAGGAAAATCGAAAAGATAATCCATATGCTGCGCTTAAGGTGGCAAGCGGCAGCGTGCCATAGTATTCAAGCATCCTGTTGCGAAACAGTGCAAGGTGGGGCTGCGCGTCGTTTAACACCGGATGGGCATCCATTTTTAATAAAACAAAAAATCACCAGAACGCCTGCAGCCAACGCCAGCAAAACAGAAAACCCACCAAATAAGCTTGAAAATATCGAATGAAAGAAAGCAGGGATGACTCCAAATATCTTTTCAAATGAAGTTACCAGACCACTGCTAACTAACTTAAAAAAGTGTGCAAGGCCAGAAGTGGAGGACGCGTTAAAGATTGAATGAATCAGCTCGCTGAAATGCAATGGTAAGTCAGTATTTAATAGCGCCTGCACCTCTGTGCGGGTGTTGGCGACGTGAAGGACAAATGGTTCACGAGCCGAACTCAGGGCCACTTCTTTCTGAGACAAAAGGGCTCTTATTCTATTCATTCCATTGAACTCTGCCGTCAAGGTTGGAATCCGCGGCCAGATGGAAACATCCGAGTTCCCATGTGGAGGAGGATACAGAACGTTTTTGCAACAAACTACACGTTCAGACACTCTAATCACATAAGCAATACCTCTAATTAACCCACAGCAATCTTCATTATTTAAAAGTAAATGACTGCCGTTTGCCAGTTATGTGAAAGTGGGGACGATTGCGGGAACGGGAGTACCTTTCAAAACACAGGCTAAATTGGGCCGTTCTTGGTTGCAAGAACCATGTAATTGAATATGTCTACACATTAATGAGTGATCCGGTGTCTCTGTGCACTCTTCACCTTTAAGATAAACTTCTTTCCCATCTTTCAGACATCTGAAAGTAAACGGAAGCGACCACGCTTCATGTAGAAATGAACTACCCAGTGGTTCATATCGGCCTATCGCAATATATCGCATACAATTTGTAAATTTAAATAAAGCAAATGGCAACGTGATTAACCCGTGGATAAGCCACGTTGCTGCAGTGGCTTCTGCCACAGAAAACGGTAAAGACTCCAACCTTTCAATGTGTAACATAGAAAAAGAGGCATCTCTCATTGAAAGTAAGCGCTGCTTGTCTTTCAAATTAAAAGGGGCAAAGAGGGAGGAGACGTTCATGTAATTCCAAGCCACCTTCCCAGATTTAAGTGTCTTCAGGGTCCATACAAATTGCATAATGGAACGCAATTGATTTTGACCATGGTATAAAACAGACACTTCATCTTGCACAATATCAACAACTGAAGACACAATATTATCTAATGTGTAAATGCGGGAAGAAAGCATGTTAATGCTATTATCTACAACTGCAAGCACTTTTTCTAAATTAGCTTGATCAGTGGCCCTAAGGCATTTAGCCACCTCAATCTGTGATGTTTTCCAGATTTCATTGTAAATTGCATTTATCCATCTTTTTGATCTACCACTAGCCGGGCCTTTTATGAAATCATTTAAATCCACATCATCCGTTAGTTTTGATAAATGCAGTTTAACCGATGCCAAGGTAGAATGTTTGAGCCAATTCTGACATAATTTCCCCACTGAATAAGTGGTGACAGAATGGCCAGTTTCAAAACGGGGATCAGTCCTGACTTGTGTAAATCCATCTGCCAAACCCAGAAAACGACGTTGGCATGAATCAGCACTCCTGTGCCACATCAGCCAACCTCTTGGGTTCAAACTGGATATGTTAAAGGATGAATTTTGCAAAAGAGTTTGCAACTCTCTAATTGAAAATTTAGTTGTATTACCCCAACCGGAATATTCTTCTAAATCAAAGAGTTTGCAACTCTCTAATTGAAAATTCAGTTGTATTACCCCAACCGGAATATTCTTCTAAATCAGGTACGGAAGGAGAATTTAATTTTTTAGAAGTAGCCAATCCAAAGCATGTTGTTTGAGAAATGGTAGAATTGAAAAACATATGATTTGGGATGAGACATGCACGGTGCAAAGCCTCAGTGCCTTGTACCTGCCAACTTTTAGAACTCCAAACAGATTTAAGGTCAACAGTTTCCTTCCATAATTCGTAGCCTTCTATAGCCAGCTTGTCTAGAAAGGACTTTGAATACAACAACTTAGTATCGGTAAGTCTAACCTTGAACATGGACTTCTCTGTCATTTTAAAATAAAAAGACTCGGGATTGGACTGATTAAAGTTGGTAAAATAAGTGTACTTTTTCAAAAAAGTACTCAAACTGCCTTGTAAAGGAGCCGGGCAATGCTCCCACTGTGTATAATTTACAGCACTCCTTCTGGAATTTGTTTTATGCAGATAATGGTTGATAAAATGTTGGAAGCAAAATACTTCACCATAATTAGCAGATTCTAAGTACAAATCTTCAGCATCAAAGGCAGCATAATATTTCAAATCAGAAAACAATGCCTCTACGGCCTGAATATCCCAATCATCAGAACGTATGTTTTGTTTTACTACATCCCCCATGTTTACCCTGAGCACATTAGGGACATAAACAACCTCAGTAGGGCCATGGATTTGAAATTTAACAGCATCCCACACAATCCCATCAAGGACAGGCGAAGCAGTGATGTTAACAAAAGTCAAGTCTCTCTTCAGTCTGTGTGCTGAATGCGATGAGGAAAGGGGTGCCAAAGTACCATTTAGATGTCGAAGGCATGTTCTCTCCTCGACATAGTGCCCATTGACGATTCGAAAAAAATAAAACATAAAACCAATTGACATAAAAAGGTAAATTGGAAAAAGTACCAGCCAAATATATGTCCAAGGGGGAATCAAAAAGTGTTTTTTAAATAAACTGGCATAAATTGCAAAACGTGAGGGCTTTTTTGAGTTATGTGAAACAGTGTCAAAAGAAAATCTGGATTCTGTGGCCAAACGAGTTTGCAAATCAGGCATCAATAAGTCAGTTGGGTAAGTGTAATCAAGTTCATCAACGTTATCACCAGGCAAAGTACTTAATAAAGGACTGGAAATCGCAGGCATCTCGATGGCCACTTCTGGCTCAGGATTAGAAGCAGTGGCCAAAACAGAATTTCTCACAATCGAAGGACAGGAGACCGCCGGTGTCATACTAAGAAGAATCGGCCACTCTCTGTATCTTGACATTGTCAATAGAGAGAAACCTGTTTTCCTTATGACCTGGAAGTGGTGGTAAAATGACTGTTCTTGTGCCCTTCACGCCAAGCACAGGAACCGGAGCTCGATAGGAAGGACCAAATTCTTTTTTGTTATCGATCTTCTCTCGAACCAGTTCTCCAACTTGGGGTAGCCAGCCAACTACCGGGATCTGCAACGCATCATCCGATGTGGAGGGCAAATGTTCCTTTGCAAGACTGTCTCTGGTCTTTTGTAGATCCTGTAAAACATTGCAATGTTCATCTACGTCAAAGGCTGTGGCTTGGGCCACGCAGTCTAGACCGTCAAGGTCTGGGACATACATCTTGATACCAAAGAGCATTTCGTATGGGGTCCGCCCACCCAGAGACCTTCTAGGGAGATTATTAAGAGCACGCTGCACGCCATTGAGATGGGCCAGCCAGTTTCTGCCAGTGCCTATAACTCGTGCTGTCAATGATTGCTTTAAGTCACGGTTCATTCGTTCCACTACACTATTACCCTCAGGTCTGTATGGAGACGAAAACTTGACTTGGACCCCCATCGACGACATGGCATCCTTGTAAATATTTTTTTGTCCTGTTGAGTCTATATGTGAATGACGGTCACCTGATGAAGGCAGAATGCCGAAACGCGCGTAGTCAAAACCAACCGCTTTTGCCTACTACAATAGAACATTGACCGATCCATTGTGACTTTTCGTAGTATATGTTTATGTCTTATGTGATTTTTGCTTGTACTCTTATAAATTGTTTATAATCTATTTTTGCACTGAAATTATTATCTGTATAAAAATTGAATATATTGTACAGAAAAAGAAAATAAGCATCTATCTAAAATAAAAAGTCTTTGTATACCACTATATACTGTATTACTCAATTCACTATAATATATATAAGGTCGTATAATTGTTTGTAGCTGTATTTATATTTATGTTTGAGAGATTTGGCACTTATTAATTTAATGTTTGCTATAAGTGTTTTTTTCAAAAATGGCATCCTTGTACGCCTTAGAGGTGAAAGCCGGGCCCTGATCCGAATGGAAGGTACCACAGGCAAAAATCCCTACAAAGACACGCAAATCTCTTCTGACAGTCCGTGAATCAGCGCTGCGATGGGGCCAGACCCACACAAAGCGTGTGCATGAATCAACTGCTACTAAGATGTACTTATACGCAGTATCAGAAGAAAAAGGACCGCAGTGATCTAAATAAACACATCCTAATGGTTTATTAGATATGTACAACTGTGTCTGTGGCGGACGCGCAGCAGTCGAAGGCTTAATCTGCTGGCAAATGTCACCTTGAAGGACATAATCGCGTGTCTGTTTGTACAGTCCCTGCCACCAGAAACATTGTTGTAACTGAGATACAGTGGCCGAGACGCCCGCATGCGCAGACGCCACACCTTCATGCGCCGCTGTAATCAACGTATTCCTGCGGTCCGAGTTGGGAATCAACCGCTCCCCAACTTCAGGAATTTTCACATAAGGAACCTTATCGGGACTTAAGTGGTATGTGTACTTCGAAGGGAACCCCGCAGGATATTTACCTCCCTTCTCAGTGGCAGCAACAGCCGCCAAGATATCATCATCAATCTTACTTTTGGACCGTGTAACCGCTGCAACTAAATATGTAGATACCGCTGATTTCGCCGCTTCATCAGCAAGCGAGTTACCCACAGCGTGAACTCCAACATGCTGATGGCCCGAGAGTATGAATCACAAACTCAAGTGGCAACTGCTCTTTAAGCTCAGCCACTCGAACCCAGATCATTTTATGTTTTATTGTGCTACCCTTGGAATCACGAAATTCATTTTGAATCCAAAAGAACAAGTTTTCATTGTAAGACTGGACACAGTAATAGGAATCACTCACAATAAGAGTCGTCACACTGGGATCAGCGTACTCCAATGCAAGCATCAGAGCCCGAAGCTCTGCCAATTGTGCGGTGCAGTCCCCTAGAGTCTGCGTGTGCACGACTTTGGACTTGAACTCATCGTTCACCATGGCACCGACCACAATGGCGCATGCGGAAACGTAGGCGTGTTTAGTAACCATGGGCGTAAAATCCGTTCCGCTCACGGATTTTGCGGATTTTCGGCAAATTCGCAATCCACGAACTCTCGCGAATTTGCCGAAAATTCGCGCGAAGCGGATTTTTTTGCTTGGTCGCGCTTGACAAATAGAATATTATACAATTTTGCGGTGCGCAGGGTCCCCCTACCGTCATTCAGCGTTTGAAGAGTTGTTTTTCTCCATGTTTGCGTGTGCTGCGCCATTTCAGATCTTGCTGCGGGATCCCGCGGGAGTTTGTCGACCGCGATTACGTCATCGCGGCTTGCCACCTTGCATAGCGAGAGTTTGTCAACGCGAGTACGTCATAAAGGCCCGTGATCACGCATCGCGGGAGTAAACACTTGCGAACACGTAGATGCGGCGGGCAGCGACAATCTCGCAATTGCGAGATTGCAAAATTTGCAATTTCGCACAAGAAATCCACCAGCAGGCAGCATAAACCTTGAAAATGATGATTTTTATCAGAATAACTCCACAGGTTGACATTTGCCTGCACTTTGTTTTTGCAAGGAGTCCATTTTGGTGGGGGGGTGGGAGGAAGGAAGTGCCCCACAGTCTCCAACTTCCTGTTCCTGTCCAGCAGGCTCTTCCCAGTGCTTTGTTCATGTCCTGGTCACTTTGATTTGGATCTTGACCTGGGAGGATTACTTTTTGTGGATGCTGCTGGATATTTGGATTTGAGGCCTTTTTGACTTTCTTTGCATCACTTTTGGATTAGAAATTTCACAAGTAAGTTGATGTTGTTTGTTTGGGGCATTACAGTTGCTGCAACTACAATTTTGGAACTTTTTCAGAACATTAAATAAAATATATTGTGGGTAGCCACAGTATCCAGTAGGACCAGGGTTAGTTATGGGTGCATGATGCAACTGTTTTGTTGAATTTCAACATCATTTAGGGCATGGATGGCATTGGATTGTGGTGATTTTTGTGTGTTTTTCGATTTTTGGGCTGTTGTTGGGGCCTTTTGCCCAGGGGTACTCGGTGGTGCATGGGCCTAGTCTTTCTGTGGGGTCTCTTTAATGTAAACATCATGGAGGGCATAGATGGCATTGGATTGTGGTGATTTTTGTGTGTTTTTCGTTTTTTTGGCTGTTGTTGGGGCCTTTTGCCCAGGGGTACTCAGTGGTGCATGGGCCTAGTCTTTCTGTCGGGTCTCTTTAATGTAAACATCATGGAGGGCATGGATGGCATTGGATTGTGGTGATTTTTGTGTGTTTTTTATTTTTTGGCTGTTGTGGGGGCCTTTTGCCTAGGGGTACTCAGTGGTGCATGGGCCTAGTCTTTCTGTGGGGTGTCTTGAATGTAAACATCATGGAGGGCATGGATGGCATTGGATTGTGGTGATTTATGTGTGTTTTTTGATTTTTTTGGGGTGTTGATGGGGCATGGCCATGTGGGTGGGGGCCATTTTTAGGACTGGTACAGGCAGGGCCTGGCCATGTGGTGGGGTCAAGGGGCCATTTTGAATCTAGGCAGTGTGCTTTGTGCCATAGGCCTGCATCCAATGTGCCTTGCTTTCATCCATTATGTCCAGGGGTACCCAGTGGTGTATGGGCCTAGTCTTTCTGTGGGGTCTCTTTAATGTAAACATCATGGAGGGCATGGATGGCATTGAATTGTGGTGATTTTTGTGTGTTTTTCGATTTTTTGGCTGTTGTTGGGGCCTTTTGCCCAGGGGTACTCAGTGGTGCATGGGCCTAGTCTTTCTATGGGGTGTCTTGAATGTAAACATCATGGAGGGCATGGATGGCATTGGATTGTGGTGATTTTTGTGTGTTTTTCGATTTTTTGGCTGTTGTTGGGGCCTTTTGCCCAGGGGTACTCAGTGGTGCTTGGGCCTAGTCTTTCTGTGGGGTGTCTTGAATGTAAACATCATGGAGGGCATGCATGGCATTGGATTGTGGTGATTTTTGTGTGTTTTTCGATTTTTTGGGGTGTTGATGGGGCATGGCCATGTGGGTGGGGGCCATTTTGAGGACTGGTACAGGCAGGGCCTGGCCATGTGGTGGGGGTCAAGGGGCCATTTTGAATCCAGGCAGTGTGCTTTGTGCCATAGGCCTGCATCCAATGTGCCTTGCTTTCATCCATTATGCCCAGGGGTACCCAGTGATGTATGGGCCTAGTCTTTCTGTGGGGTGTCTTTAATGTAAACATCATGGAGGGCATGGATGGCATTGGATTGTGGTGATATTTGTGCGTTTTTTGATTTTTTGGCTGTTGTTGGGGCCTTTTTCCCAGGGGTACTCAGTGGTGCATGGGCCTAGACTTTCTGTGGGGTCTCTTTAATGTAAACATCATGGAGGGCATGGATGGCATTAGATTGTGGTGATTTCTGTGTGTTTTTTTTATTTTTGGGCTGTTGTTGGGGCCTTTTGCCCAGGGGTACTCAGTGGTGCATGGGCCTAGTCTTTCTGTGGGGTGTCTTGAATGTAAACATCATGGAGGGCATGGATGGCATTGGATTGTGGTGATTTTTGTGTGTTTTTTTATTTTCTGGCTGTTGTTGGGGCCTTTTGCCCAGGGGTACTCAGTGGTGCATGGGCCTAGTCTTTCTGTGGGGTGTCTTGAATGTAAACATCATGGAGGGCATGGATGGCATTGGATTGTGGTGATTTTTGTGTGTTTTTCGATTTTCTGGGGTGTTGATGGGGCATGGCCATGTGGGTGGGGGGCATGTTGAGGCCTGGTCCAGGCAGGGCCTGGCCATGTGGGTGGGGGTCTAGGGGCAATTTTGAAGCCAGGCAGTGTGCTTTGTTGTGTCATAGGCCTCCTACCAGTCTGCCATGCTTTCATCCATAATGCCCAGGGGTACTCTGTCAGTGGTGCATTTTATTGGTCTTTCCATTTTGGGGGGTGGGTATAATAAAAATGCTTACTTGCAAACTATTAATTGAAGCGCTACATATGCAACATTTATTTAACTGATGTTCCTCTGGCTTCGTTTGCTTTTAGGTACAGAAAGACGAATCATCAGCCTCATCGTTCCTCATCAGTGCCACGAAGAAGTCCTGCTGCGGTGTGTGCAGCACAACGTCACGTGTGGCCACAGACAACTCTGCAACTTGTGCAACTGCGGCCTGCTGTTCTGACATCTGAAGAAGAAGGCCCCAAAAGAAGTTGCTCGTAGCTCCTCTAGCAAGAAAGTTGCCAGTAAGGAGCAGAAGAAGCAACAGGCGCCACTTACCAAGGAGACTGGTGTGACGACCGCCACATTTTTTGGGGAAAAAAAAGTACGCCTGCAGCAGCAGCGAGGTCTGCTGGGGACCAAGCTGGGAGCAGCACCTCCGCTCCATTGTGCTCAGTGCCATCACCACCACCCCAACTTAGGTCCAAGCCCTTGAGTGCTGCAGAGGCAGCCAGTATAGTTGTTCAATCACCATCGACCAGTGATGTTGGCTCATCGCAAGAAAGTAGCAGCATCCCTCAATCATCACAGGTTGTTGTAACTCATCTGACGAGTGTTCAACAACCACAGCCACAACAACAACCACATGTGCAAGTACAAGCCCAAGTACATGTGGAAGGAGAGGCGGCGCAAGGAGAGGAGCAAGCAGAGGTGCATGGAGCGGCACAAGTGCCCACAATAGATGTTCCTCCCGAAGTAGGGGCAAATCAGGAAATCGACATTCAAGCCGAGGTATCACATGAGGATGCCACTCCTCCTGATGATTCATTGTCTTCCAGATCCCCAGCAAGGAAAAGATCAAGGATGGTGTCTACTTCTTCTTCAAGCCCCCTTCCTTCTGATGATATGGATGAAACTTGGGAACCACCACGGCCGTCTGAGAGTGAGGCACACCATGATCTGACAAAGGTAGCTAAGCGTAAAAGGAAGGCCCCCGAAAGTCTCAGAGTTATGGAGTGTGATGATGAAGCTGAACAAGAAGTGGCGTATACTCCTGCTGATGAAGACTCTCACGACGATGACGCAGTCATCATAGACGTCACTCCAGCCTCAGCGGACATGCAGCACACAGACATTTTAACCCTAGCCCGAAATGCTGCTGAGCGTAATGATGATGATGGCGACGTGGGAATGGGACCACCATGAATGCAGTTAACTAGTACACCACCACCTACAGCTTTCATATTTTCTCGCCAGAAGGGACCTCCATCCACCTCGACCTCCATTTCCTCAATTAGTGGTGCTGTAAGTGCACAACTTACTAAATTTCGGCAACACACATCCTCCAGTTCATCTGGCATTAGCAGCATTCCCAGTATCGCCTACTCCGCCCCCCACAGACATTTGAAGTCCGCAGTTTGGGACTTCTTAAGTGTTAGCCCAACAAGGGAAAACATAGCCATTTGTACCATTTGTAAGCTTCGAGTTAGTCGTGGTAAGCTTGGTAGCAACTATGGTACCGGAGGCCAGAGAGGTCATCTTGAGAGACAGCACACTGTCAAATGGCATGCGCACCTAAGGGAGATCAAGGATGCCCGAATTGCAAGTCAACAAATTGTATCCGTTGATGTTTCATCTGCTGATGACGAGGAGGAAGAAGCGTCAAACATTTCTTCAGTTACACCCAGTACCCCTGTCAGCAGCACACCCCCGCAAGATATATGAGCCAAATTAAGAGTGTGGGAGAGAGTGAGACACCAATGCGAAAAAGTTCATCATAACTGAGCGTAACTGGGTCGAAGAAGTCATCATCATCATCCCGTACAATGGTCCAGCCCACCATTAGAAGCATGTTGTTTTCAGATGCGCCATTTGAACGCAACCACCCAACGGCGCGTCTGTATAACAGTAAGCTGGCTAAAATGCTAGCGCTGGACCTTCTCCCTTTTAAGGGGTGGGTTTTCTTGAAATGGTGGCAACGCTCTGCCCTAAATGGAAGGTTCCTAGCCGGTTCTATTTTGCCAGAGTTGCGGTTCCAGCACTACATGAAGATGTGCTGGAGGTGATCGGGGCAGCTTTGCAGAAGAGTGCTGTTCACACTATACATCTGACAACAGATATGTGGACCAGTTGCGCAGCCACTGATTACATGTGCATCACTGCACACTGGGTCTCTTTTTCAGGGGTTAAAGCAAAGATAAACGCAGGTGTTGACTCGGACAAAGTTTATAAAGCTGCTCGGAAACATGCAACAATAGCCATGTTTGCCAAGGAGAAAAGTCATACAGGAGAAAACATTTTGCATGAGTTTAACACAAAGGTCTTTGAATGGCTGTCCCCAAGAAAACGCATGATTGGTTATGTTTCCACGGATAATGGCGCCAATGTAGTTAAGGCCATGGATATGGGTAACTATTTCAGAGTGCCGTGTCTGGCACACTGTATAAACCTGGTTGTTAAAAAATTCTTGAGTGAAGAAAGTCCAGTCTCCGAGTTACTGACCACCTGCCGAAGAATGTGCACACATTTCAATCATTCTTTTAAGGCCCGGAAGCAGCTGAGGTGCCTGCAACATGAACGTAAATTGCCAGTGAAAGCACTCATCCAGGAGGTGGCAACACGTTGGAACTCAACCTTCTACATGCTTGAGCGTCTGTATGAGCAGTATGCGGTAGTCGATCAGTATTTCTTTAAACTGGGTACACCTATGATAGATATGAGGATACAGGTGGAGCAATAGGGCCTAGTTAAAAGCCTGACAGACATGCTTCGTCCTTTTGAGGTCTTCACGCGTGCAGTCAGCAGGGAGGACTGTAATTTGGGAAAAGCTATCCCATTGTTGCGCATGCTAGAGGACAAACTGAAGGCGGTGTGTTCTAAGTTTGAAAAAGATGGAAAGGAAGAAGCATTTGAGTTGGCGGAGAAGTTATTACACCGCCTACTTGGCAATGATCGTCTTGAAATGATCAACACAGAACAGCATTACATTTGTGCTACTATTCTGGATCCACGGTACAAAAAGGCAGTTGCAGGCAGAGTATTCTTTCCTTTTGATGGCGCAGATGTTACAAAGTACAAACATTGGCTAGCTGTGTCAGCCACTCGGTTTGAAAGAGAACGGCAGGCAATTGAAGGAAAAGGCAGTACATCAGCATCAGCAGGCCATCCGCAGTCAAAAAAATCCACTTCTGCATCTGTGGCTATGGCAGAAGTGAGTGATTTTCCCTCTCAGCCGTTAACGACACCAGCAACCGTATCATCTGCACCAGACACAACATTGTGTGAAGAAGAGGATTGGCTACCTCAGCTTGGGTTTGCTTCTCAAATGGTCCCAGAAAAAAGTAAGCAAAGTGGAGGAACCCTGGAGAACCTTGAGTCGATGGTGCAGGCCTATCTGAATGACTCAACAGAGGTCCATGTTCCTCATGACCCATTAGCGTATTGGCATGGGAAAACAGATGTGTGGCCAGAGATCACCAACCTGGCTATAAATTACTTGTCTTGCCCACTCGCAAGCGTGTATTCTGAACGTGTTTTCAGTGCTGCTTGTGGCATTGTAACTTCCAAAAGGACCCGCCTCTCGCCCAAAAATGTGGAGAGGTTAACAATGATCAAGATGAATCAGCACTTCATACCACCAAATTACAAAATACGAGAATGCACGCAGGAAGAAGACGAGGAGGACACCAACTTAGACGAGGGAAGTTCTTCCTTGTTAACTGACCTACTCCCGTCTGAATTAGCAGAGTTTGAGGACGAGCTCTTCTTCCCTGACACAGAGCCCTGAAAATGAGTCAAGGAATCACTAACTTTCTTTTTCGTCCTTATTCACTTTTATTCCTGTGTGTCTGTCTTTCTTTGTTTTGCAAAATCTATATATAAAAAACTTTAATCACCTAATCACAAAAACAAGCCCATCAGCAGAACTGTCTTCACTTATTTGCTTATTGATTTGAAGGTGCCGTAGTCTGCATTCCTCAGTTTCACAAGTTCACAAGAACATGCTCCTCTATCCTCCTACTCCAGATTCCTATTTCCCTCAAAGCAGATGGCTGGATTACGCCCAATGAAGAAAGACTCTGCACTTGTGGGGGTGTTCTGCTTTTTTGCGGGTGGCTGCAGGGGTCTGGGGCCATTGCTGGGAATGACTAATACCGGATAAAAGTGGTTTGGAGAAAAACGGAGCAGAAAAAGATGTTGCGCTTTTGATCACTTGCCTGTCTTTGAGGTGCTGTTTGGCGGGCTTTTAGGTTGTTGTGGGTGGGGTTTGGAGTCTGGGAGCACTGCTGGCACAGTCTAATGTTGATTGCATTTGTTTTTCAGGAAATCCATGGTGGAAAAGGGGAGTTAGGGCCTAGCTGCACAGCGTATTTGGACAGAATTGAAGGTAGTAGTCCCATTTTTGCTTTTTGCCTGATTGGGGGTGTTCTGCTTTTTTGCGGGTGGCTGCAGGGGTCTGAGGCCATTGCTGGGAATGTCTAATACCGGATAAAATCGGACAATACTGGACAAAATCGGAGGTGAATTATTTTTTGCGTTTTTTGCTGACTTGCTTGTCTTTGAGGTGCTGTTTGGGGGGGTTCCGGGGTTTGTGGGTGGGTTTTGGGGTCTGGGAGCACTGCTGGGTATGGATACTTTTGATTGCAAGAGGTTTGAAGCAAATCCATGATGGCAAAGGGGAGTTAGAGCCTAGCTGCAGAGCGCGCGTGGAGTGATTTTGGAAATTTGCCTGAAAATTTCTAAGTCCCCATTTTTTTAGTTTTGCTTTTTGGCTGTTTGGGGGTCTTCTACTTCTTTCCGCCTGGGTTGACGGGTCTGGGGCCATTGCTGGGAATGTCTAATACCCGAAAGTAAGTGTTTTGGAGCGAATCCCTGGGGAAAAAGTTTTGGCATTTTCTGAGATTTTGCTCACTCTACTGTTTTCGGGGGGCTGTTTGTGGGGGTTCCTGGTGTCTGTGAGGGGGTTTGCGAGTCTTGGAGCAATGCTGGGTATGGATACTTTTGCTTGCTTGCAAGTGGTTTGAATACAATCCATGGTGGGTAAGGGAGGATTTGGGCCTACTTTACTTTCAAAGTACGTTTTGTCACCATTTTCTACTAGGCCTTGTTTCTGGAGATCTGATTGGGGGTCTTCTACATTTTTGCGACTGGGTTTAGTAAGGGTCTGGGAGCACTGCTGGGAAGGTCTAATTTTGTTCTAAAACACAGTTTACAGTACACCTAGCTTGAGGGGAAAGATCCGCTAAATTAATTCGCCCATACTTATTTATCCTTCAAAAGGAGACTCCGACAGAGTAGGCACTTTCAAAAATATTGTGCTGTCTATTAGGAAACTCAAAGTGTGACTTTTTGCACTACACAGCGTACATACCTTATATTTATTTGTCAGTGGTATTCTAATATCACTTCCTGTTTTTCCATCAATAATTACAGGCCGGGTTTCAGCCTGTGCAATGGGAAAAAAAGGATGAAGTCAGGCTTCACATTAGCGAGCCGCAATTCAGCATCCGCCAGGCAGGCAGTGGACAGGGTGTCTTCTGGTCACCAACATTGATGGACGGAGCGTCAGATGGAATGGAGGAGTCCCGCTAATAAGAGGAATGGTTGGATGCATGCAACTTACCAAATTCAACAGGACAACTACAACAACATACAGATACAGTATCCGTTCTTTTCTAATTATCTTTTAAGTAAGGTTATTGCTGTGAACTTCTATGAGTATGACTCTGCATTTATTTGATCTCTGCTTCTAAATTCATCCCTACAGCCATTCTATAGGTTTTACTTCTGCTATTTTTTAAACCTAATTTAATGTAAGAAGTGTTTCTCCGAGTGCAGAGATAGGGAAGTGAAAACGCATAATTATTACTGCAGCCCTGTACTGTCGCATTCTTTCATTCACGGTTGTCGAAAGTACTACTTACTTTTCAGTAACCATGCATGCAGTAGTGCATGCACTTCCTTTATGTCACTTAAAAGATTTATGGATATCTTTGTACCCAAAGATTTGTTTATCTTCAATTATTGTTTGTCCATGCTGTGCTTTTTTTTCTTCTCTCAACAAAACTTTCCCAAAAACCCCCATTCCCATCCATTTTCCAAACCCTAACCCTCTTCCCCCGGGCTGTGTGGTTTTGATTGACGTGTGACTAAATTACAGCAATAATTCCACACACTTGCTGGGGAGGATAAGGTCATAGCAACAGGCTGGTGAAAGAATCCGAGGATATATTCTTTCTCAGCTTGACACTGAGTCACTATTGGCAAATGAAAGCAGATTTTCATGTGCACCATCAACTTGATTGGTCATCAAGAACATCCTCCTCCTAGACGTGGCAAATTATTACGCTGCTGTGTCCTTCACCTTCCGTACTATTTCTTGTAGTAGTAGCCAATGTCAAAGAAATTCAACGCAAGTACTAGTTATACTTTCAATACTTTACCATTTGTTCGGCTACATTGTGGCACTGTTCTAGTGTACTGTCACCTGCTATATTCTCTATCGTACCGTTCTAATGCTACGGTAAGGACACACAAGGTTTCATTTTCTTTTTTTTCAGATGCTGCAACTGCCACTGTGTAACACCACAAGTACCACCGCAATGATGACATTTCATCCGCCCAGGATTGCTAACCTTAATCGCCATTTCCCGTGCAGCCAGCCCTGTGCCTAGCCCTATTTCCAAACACAAATTACAGGTAAGATAAGCATTTGGGGGGAGGTAGTATAATGGAGTATTAGGAGAGACGAGAGACTGACGGTCCTAGGACTATTGAATTCACTTACTCTGTGACAGGCACTTAGTTTTAAAAACATTTGGGCAATTATTAGTACTTACACAACTTGAATCAAGATGCCACTTAAGTTTCAGGAAAACAAACTTACTGTTAAACCCCCACCCACCAGCCTCAAAAGCAGTAAAAAACACGTATGCTAAGATAAAGTTTAAAGTATATTTATATACCCCTAACATAAATAATCTCCCGCAAGACCCAACCCACCCCCCCTCCCAAACCCCAACGAATGTCCGTGAAAACTAAGTCCAAAAAAGTAGAAGACCCAACTCCCAATTCCCACCCCCCAGAAGTCTTTAAAAAAGGGGCAAGGGACAGTCTCCTCCTACTGCTGGCTGCTGTTGACTTTTCGGGCCAGGTCGGCATGCTCCTTGCGAAGGGTCTCGAGCAGGTTTTTGGTGTTGAGGAGCTCCTGCTCGAGGTAGGACACCCTCAGTGAAAGGCGGTGCACGCGTGCCTTGCACCTGCTGTGGGGGGCAGCTGATTTCTTTGCTGCTCGGCAGTGGCGGGTGGCTTCGGTACCCCGGCTCCGTACCGCTGGAGACCTGCTGCGCTGACTGGCTGACCCAGGGAGCGCGGAGGAGGATGCAGGTGTCGCCGTGGATGTTGTCGACGTACTCTGCGTGTCCTCCTCCTCCTGGGCCACCAGCCGCCGATATTCGGCGACAGTAGCCTCCAGCCTCCGTTGCCGGGCCCTTTTAGCCAGCTCCTTCCGTGTTGGTTTGGAAGGAGCATCTATATGAAGAAAGAAAGACATAGTCTGTAACCAATGCTCTTTAAGATTAACACAAAATGATTCAGCAGAAAGTTCTGTCACAGTAGAACTAGCAACTTGCAAGCGCAGTACATAACTATTGTGGCCAGTATCTATCTAACCTCCCACTTCTTCATCCTTGCTCTAACATTAGTGGGAGTTTAAGGAATCAATTCTACAAGCACTATGGACTCACTCCATTAGAGTCGACTATGACAGTACACCAGTCTTATTCTTCTTCTTCTTCTCTCTTGTTTAGCAAAATTGGTACGTTAACTTCTGCAAGCCGGCATAATGCCAGCGCAGTCAACTTGCACCCGAGAAAAACAGATGCCCGCCATGATGAGTGAGACAGACTTGCGTTACTGTACCAGTCCAGTACATGCAGGTGGTGATTCTCTTACTTTTCTATTACGGGTGGCACTGAGAATACTCTGTTACAAGGGCTACTGCTTAATTAATTTAACTTTCACCCTACAGTGCCAATGAATACTAGAAAAGGAAAATGAAGAAGATAAATAATCTGATTATCTATCACTGCACATGGTATGTATTTGCTTACATATGGGATGACTTTAGGTGCTTTGCTTTTTATTGAGTGAACAGTGATACATCCACACATGAATGACCGGGTTCTACTAAACTTATTAACAGAGGTAGTGAGTGGCCATCGTAATAGCCGGATATATGCTGTGCTTGCAATACAAACTACTGCTACTATTCATGGTAGTATTCGGACAAAATTACAACTTCTGTTCCTTGCCTTTCCTATACTGGGACGGACGTGCGGGTGCGGTGTTACATGCTCTTCAAAGTAACACTTAGTTCATCCAGTGACCGTCTACTCTCTCTAGATACACATATGCTATCTAAGAGTCAGATAGTACCATGATCCAGGCATCCATCCATTCAAACTATATGTCAATCATTCTTCTTCATGTCTCTTGCATTTGAATTTCAGCCAAAGCATATATTGCGCACACATACAGTTTCTGTTTTACCCACCCAGGCTGTTCTCCTTCCACCCATCCTTGCTTCATCCTACCTCCAGCCATGCATCATATTCCTTCCCAGCCACCTCGGGCACCAATCAAACACATATCATTCTTCTTTGTCAGTCATCATTACTTTTAACTTGCTCGTCCTTCCACACTTACTTCCACCCTTCTTTCGCTTTTCGTTCATCCCATCCATCAAGTTCATCTCAGATCTGATTTGGATTCTCGAAAAAAAATTCACTGCTGAGTTGAAGTAAATTTAGAGGAGGCTACTACCTGGTTGATAAAAAACTTTGTTCTAAATTTGAAAGTCTGCTTAACAGTATAGTAACTTAACTGTAGAACATATATACTACACCCGTGCAGAGAGCACACTATGCAGTCTGCAATCTCAATAAGTAAGGAATATAAGAGTTTACCACTGCCCGCCACTACCGTGGCAACCCGCACAGCAGTTTCGTCCGGCACTTGCACAGCCTCCTCCCCAGAAGTGTCCTCCTCCACCTCCGCGCTGGGCCCAGCACCAGATGTTCCACCTACAAAGTACATTTAAGAATGTTAGATGTCATAGACATACACCACTCACTAGTATTTTGTCTAGGAATGAAGAAATGTGAATACAGAAACCAATCTAATAATTTGTGACTGTCTACTCTAAAGTAAAAATGTCCCTTTTTCCAGGGAAGGGTGTTGTCTTGCTGCACTTTTTGGCCCAACTGATGAATGCTTGCTTTTTAACACGTACCATTGTTCACTTTTAAGAACAAATCATCATCACTAGGACGGAGTGACCAACGATTCAGCACCAAAAAGAAAAATTAAAGTTCAAACCAGGTGAGGGCTTGGCTCGCCCACAATAAATGTGTGAAATCACTAAGCCCTTTCCCATTTTTAATCAACCGTTTATGTTTTATGACAAGCTTGATTTTAATAAATATTTTTACTTTTAATAAAGCTTTAAAACTTAAATATACTCTGTGGTTTTTGGTCAAGAGTGAATGAGCAAAAGGTTTTGCAATTTCCAAGCATGAGTCCGTGCCTCTGACACTACTGGACTCTGACTCCGTACTCTTGTCCTGCGTTGGATAATCATCATTGGAGATCAATCATCGATGAATTCGGTTGCTAAATGACTCTGCCACACTATCTAGTCAGTAAGGAGATTGGGGGTTCTTCAAAGTCTGATATCACTGAGGTATGTGGAAAGTCTACCTGCGCCTATTATAATTGATTTAGTGTCCATAGTTCTGTTTGTGCAGATTTGTCCCTGCAACAGTAGTAGTATGGATTGTCCTCCTATCCAAACCAAAAGTAAAGTAGTATCTTATTCTTTGTTGGTGGTCATTCACCTTTTTATTGTTGGTAATTGTCAAAGCATAAACATTTAGAAGACTTGAAAAGACATTATGGACAATCCCAGAGGACTGCACTCAGTGCATAGAGCTATTGCTGACTAGAATGGGAGTTTTGTTTAACACCTTTTGCCAAATGTGCAATCTTAGTTAGCTACACAGACAGACTAATAAGAATAATCTAGTAATACCACAGGAAGTCATGATAGAGGCAGGTTAAGAATTTTGATACAGTCTACAAGAAGATAAAAGACGATTTAGAAAAAATCGAATGAGGAACGCTAGGAAAAAATAGGTACTCTATAATAAAATTAAAACTTACCGGGGCCAGCAAAGGAGCCCTCGCCTGACCGATCCTGGCCTTGAACAGCAGCAGCAGCCGATAACCCCTCCTCCTCTGTCCTCTTGCCCCTGGGGGGAGCTGATGTACAACATGAAAGAAAGAAAGACCCGAAAACATGGATGATTGTTGTCAACCAAATCAAACATTTCAAAAGAACAATAACAAAATATTTTGGCAAAATAGCAAATAGACAACTATTCCACGGGATATATTGACCTATCTCATGTGGTCTACTACGATATTAGTATTGCTTGATTTGCGGACCGTCGACTTGGAAAGTTATGTAACTCACTAAACAAACTACTAAAAAGGTTCGCCAAGGACTGGCAGGCAGCAGTCCGCAGCACGCAAAGTGACAGACAAACTCCATCGTGATTGCAGATCAGCGAAAACACTAAAAAGTTTCCTACTACATTAACCAGTCATTAAAATGCTCAAACTATCAATCCACCACCACTATTTCTTCTTATTGCCAGGTGTACAAAGGAAGGACTGGACTTGAGTCTGTAGGGCAGATTTACAAGCCCCTTGCGGCTCTTTTGCTCCATTGTTGCGTGACTTTTGTGACACAGCGGCAGAACAAAAGAGGCGCCATGGTGCGGCGTATATTAACAACGTGACGCATGTGGGAGATGCATCACGTTGTAAAGCCCTGCGCCATCAGGGGGCGTTCCTGCGCAAGGGAGGGCGTTCCTGCGCAGGAACGCATCCTAAAAGTGGCTGAGGGAAATCTACAAGATTTCAATCAGTCACTTTTAGGACAATGATGCGTGACTCAAACCCTGCGCCTGCTTGAAGCAGACGTACGGCTTCACGCAGCATTGGGGAGATAGGGCACCCCAGACCATTGCTGGAGCTGCGCCATCGTTGCGACGCAACTCCAGCAATGCGCCGCCTTTACAGCACAGATGCATAACGCTTCGGTGACGCTTTGGGCCCATGGTGCGCCGCATTGTAAATACGGTGCATCATGGGTGGTGAAGGCGTGGCGCACAATTACTGGCGCATCCCTGCTACTTTGCAGGGATGCGGCGGTAATTGAAAATCTGACCCTACACTACACTCATACATAATTTCTCAGGCCAATGAAATGAACACAAAATCGAAAACAAATAAGTATAGTAGCAACGCTACTGAGAAGGAGAGCAGTGCACCTGAAATGCACAGAAGATTTTGAAATATAATTTACCTACAATGTAATCTGAAGCATTATTGCTCTTGGTAAAAAACAAAAATTTGCAATATAATAACACACAGAGCAGGAGAAAACAGAGTAGTGATGAAATAGCTAGAAATAGCTACTACTACTCACCAAGCCCGGGGATCTCGATGCGAGCACGTCGAGCAAGTCACGTTCCCGGTCCAGGAGATCCGTCCAACGGTGGGTGGCCTGGTTGTAGGTGCGCCGGACCCGAGAGTGTTAAAACATGGCCCGGCACACCTTCTCCCACGGCTTCCGGCGCTCCCGGAGCCCGTAGCCGCGAGCGATCTTGCCGCCTGCCATGATGGTCCTGGGGAGGCGGCGCTGGACATAAAACACTAGTGCGGCCACCTCCTCCGCGCTAAAGATCTCCCGGGCTATGACTTGCTCCCCCCTCAAACGCCCGCACGGGAGCCGGGCACGGGGTGCGGGACCCTTCCCCTTCTCAGGCTGCTTCCCGGCTCCCTTTACCATGGTCTGGGCAGAAAGGAAGGTAAATAATAAATAAGAAATAGAATAGGGAAGAAGAAAAGAAAAGAGTTTAAAATTAACCAAAAGTAGCAAAAAACACAAAAAAATAGGGCTAGAAAAATAGAGGGATAGATAATAAGTAAAAACGATAAAAAAACTTCAAACAAGCAAAGGATGGCAGAGATTGACAGAGGATACAGAAAGCATGCCCAGAACCATAGCAATGAATGAAAAACAAGATGGCCGCGCCCGTTCACGACCGCGTGGGTAAGTTTGTGCGAGATTTCCCCCGCGATCACACGCGAACTTGTACTAGCGAGCCGCACACTTTGCGAGATTACACATAGCGCCCGGAAACGGAAATACGTCACGCAAACAAGATGGCCGCGCCCATGTACGACCGCTAGGGTAACTTCGCAACGTTGCGTTACAAGCGGCTTGCGAAAACGCAAACAATCACGCGAACTAACACGCCACAAAAAAAACAAATCCTTCCGAATTCGATCTCGCGCAAATTTGCGCCCCGCGAATCTCGCAAAATTGCAGAAAAACGATTTTTGCAAAACTGAAAGCACTCAGCAGGTGCAAAAGTTCAATCTTATCATTAGTAACCATTCCCTGTAGTGCTTCCTGAGGGGCCCCTTCAGAGTTCAGTTGCCTACTTGCAACTATTCTATGACCCTGCTCTGACCCTCACAGCAGGCTCAGAGAATAGCTACAAGTATGCCACAAAGGTCCTGTTAAAAAAAATTACACTCCAACAGAAAGCAATTACAGATAAGGAAGCAGGTGCCAGCCTGAAAGTTCAAATTCAGTGACACATTAATCAGCCCCTAATTCATTCATGTCAGTTGAGGCAGGGCAGGTGTGCTAACGAATTTTACAAAACTGAAAGCACTTAGCAGGTGCAAAAGTTCAAGCTCATCATTAATGAGGAAGCACTTACAGCTCAGGAAGCAGGTGCCAGCTCAAATTCAGTGACACATTCATCAGTCCCAAATTAATTCATGTCAGTTGAGGCAGGGTAGGTGTGCTTTTCCCCCCATAATCTACAGTGATGAACCAGAGGGTGGCATGGGTGAGCCAGAGGGTGGCAGTGGTGAAACAGAGGGTGGCAGTGGTGAAACAGAGGGTGCTGTGATGAACCAGATGTAGAAACAACATGGTCGCGATCGTTGCTACACGACAAGTAAGTTCGGTTTGCGAACTGGTAAAAAACCCTTGCGAAATGGCAGAAACACTTGCGAACACAAAAACAAAAAGAATCCGCAAAATTCGCGAGAGTTCACGGATTTTGCGGATTGTGAATCCGTAAATACGCAATTTCGCGGAGTGCGAATTCGCAAAATTCACCCATGCTTAGTGTTTAGAGCCATGCGTAACCTACGCCGACCCATCAGTGTAAATGATGCAATGGAAATCCTCCAAAGGTCGCATAGCTAAAGGAGCTGGATGAACGAATTCATACTGTAGGTACTCCTGCGACCGTAAGGAGGCGTCAAAAACAAACATGACATCCGGGGACGTCAATTACGCAGCCCATTGTATCCACCGAGGGTGCAAAGCTTTAGAATTCGGTACACTGGCTTTCATTACTGCCTCCAAGGCAGGACACGGGGTAACAACCAACATGCGTTTTCCCTGTGACAGAGCACATTCCTTAAGAATCGCCATCTGTACAGCCGTCAAAATTTTCTCCACAGTGGAAAATCGCATTTTAGCCGAAGTGCACAAGTGTGACTTGTAAGCAATAGGTACTGTGTCTCCTTCATTAAAAGTGAGGTACGTAACACCCACCGTCCCAGGAATGATTCTTATCACCAGGTTGGTGTGGTTATCACGAGTCAGTAAAAATTTAGAAGCGAGCAGATCAGCCTGCAAGGATTGCAGTATAGCTGAGTGCTCAGCCAGCCAGCATGATTTGGTAAAAGTTGGTTGTATCAAAGCATACAAAGGCTTGATACGCTGGGCATATTCCGGCATGTTTGTTCTCCAGAAATTCAAAAAACCCAGTAAAGACTGTATTTTTTCAGAGTTGTCGGAGCGCGCAGTTGTGCGTATTTCTCCAGGAAGTGAGGTGCCAAACCTCTACCTTCATGGTTGAGCTCGTAGCCCAGGAACAACACTGTATATTCTGCAATGTGCGATTTTGCAAAATTGAATTTGTAACCCATGTCTGCAAAGCTACAAATTAAGAGGTCAACGCGACACAGATGCTCCCAAAGTTCGTCGTCTGTGAGATAAATGTCATCCACATACGAGCATGCATCCGGGTCGAAACTCTCTAGAAGAGAGACAATGCGGGCAGTAAAAATCTCGGGACTATTCTTATAGCCCATAGGCAAACATCGAAATTGTTTTTGCACACCGCCGCAAGTAAAGGAGGTCCATTGGGAACTCAGACCATCCAAGTGGTGGGCATAAAAACCGTTTGATATGTCAAGCGTGGTCTTAAACCGCTTTCGCACAAGACTTTCCACTAAGGCAGAGTCATGAGTATTCTGTACTGCACAGGTACGGCAATGCGAGTTTAAATGCCGGTAATCCAATACCAAACGATACGAACCGTCTGGCTTGGTCACAGTAAAAAAAGAGTTATTCATCGGTGACACACACGTTTCAATCACACCTTGATATTCCAATTGTTCAAGCATTTCCGCAACGGAAGCCTTAGCTTCACGTCGAATGAGATACTGAGGTTGAGGCTGCGGCTGAGCCCGCAAAGAAATCTCGTGGTGTGGGGAAAATGTATCCCAACCACAGTGCGTATGGTACAGAGCCGGCGCCAGCACTTTAGCCCACTCTTCTGCAAAATTCAGCGCATGCTCCTTAGAGACTGTGTGCGCGAAACTGGGGAGGATTACCTCCTCCGCTCGCGGAGCTGCGAGAACAAAAGTTGGGTGCCAGTCAGCCTCCGACAACAAAATGTCATACATAGATGACAGATTTTCCTAAATACCCCATTTATGGTACGTTGTATGTCACCTTCGATTAACAGGACAATTTCATAAAGTCTGTCAGGGGGAGCAACTCTAGTATCAGCTGTTTCTATTACAACATAACGGTCAGTCGCTGTCACCTTCAGTAGTGGATGGAGGACCTCCCGTATTATGGTAATCTCTGCCGCGCTGTCCAGCAAGGTCAGAGCCCATGTCAGATTCCAAAGCCGCGTTCTCACTATCTGTGGCATATCTCGCTGTCAAAGCGGCGACTTTCTTCTTTTGAAACTGGGGTCTTTTCGGTGTAGAGCCGTCCTGCTTTCCTGCACCGTCTTTTGGGCGGGGCTGGTCACGTCCTTGCTGGCCAACCCGACCCCTTCCGCCTCCTCCACCACCGGTCGCCAAGGCCGATGAATCCTGAAAAGAACGAGGAGAGCGTTGATCAGAAACCTGAAAACGATCAGGTGATTTAATCTTCGTGCGATCGAGCAAGTCATAAATACGTTCTGGGGGCGCAGGCAATGGAGACGCAGGACGAGACTCCTGTTTCTGTTGCTGTTGCTTTCCCTGTTTTTGTTTTTTAGGTCAATTTTGTTTCTTGGACTTGGGCTGAACGTCCGTGCCAGAATTCTGCCCTTGGAGTTGCGTTTTCTCTTTAGTAGAAAATGGCTTGAGACCCCTACTATTGCGACCCACGGTTTTATAAGCCGCCACAATAATCCTCGCTAACTGTCGGGGTTTCTCGGCATCAGGAAGCGCACCCAAAGCATTAGCCACCTGAAAGTTCACTGCATCCCCCTTGACAATAGCAAGAATGAGATCGCAAACCACATCAAAGGAGCCACACAGGCGCATACCCAATTCAACCGCAGCCTCAGGTCCGTGCTCATCCTGAACACGCTTAAGGACCGTAGGCAGGACAGTCATAGACGGAGTGCCGTAACACCTCGCATAGACCTCCGCAAATGTTCTACCCCAGGTCTCACAGTCACCGATTTCAGGGGCCAAGTCTTTCGGCAAACTAATTGTCAGAATCCTGTGTTTCTCACCAGGAGACGTGTTAGGAAACACTGCCTCAAGCTGGTCAAACTTCTCGGCAAGCCAGAAAGGAAAATCATCCTTCTCCTGGGGGCGCTTGCCCATCACAGCATTGACCATCACGGGACTGAGCTTCATACCGCCCTGTCCTGCTTGAGGCGCCGCAGCACCCGGGGCCCCGCCCGGGAGATTGCGGGTTATGAATTGCACTAACGTTTGAATAACGCTAATAGAGACTCCATGTAGCCTCCGTAGCTCAACAACGGTACAATTGCCGTGCTGAGGATGAGGAGTAAATCCAGCCAAAACAGGCCAATTTGCGCCTGGAATGGACAAAGGACCTAACCTCGGAGCTGTCAAAGAGTGGGGGAGGGCGCCACCAAACCAAACGCGATGCTGCCAAGTATCAATAGATACCTCCTGTGCCCTATACGGAGTATATTCATTCGGTACAGGAGAGGGAGTGTAAGTGTGGAACACACCTGAAGTTCCGTCCACAGCCGGGAATGTCACCCACGAATAAAAGATTTCGTATGGGTAAGCTACCTCCGCCCTCACCACCATTATCATGGCCATGCCATCCACTGGTACATTGCAATTCTGCACATTGCGACTATGCTGCGGAATGTCCACGGCAGCGGCCATGACGACACAGAAATGTAAAAGGACAAAGTAAACTTTGTAGCACAACTGGGTAGTAATTCAAGGAAACCGTTTAGAAAGATTGAAGCTTGAAAAGACTTATTTCACAAATAGGTAGGTTTCTTCCGACACCACCGTTTTCCAGAAACGACAGTGAAGGGGTTAAGGATTGAATGAAATACTACTCAAGTGTCATGAAATAAGACCACCAACGTATGGGCGCCATGTAGCAGGGATTCCGTTCTCCTACAGAACTGTACATAGAGACCTGGAACCTCAGTGAATTAGGGTGTGCCAAAACTCACCCTAGTACCCAAAATCCCCTTACCGAGCTAGCTACATTGTCTCATTGGTCATTACAAACTCCCAATGTTTAGACAAACCAGAACATGAACTTAGAATACCTCAAGTCATGTGGAACACATGAACACTCTTTCGTTATACAATCATTTCAAACCAGAACGTGGAGTAAATGAGGACGCGTGCACATTTGAAATATTTATTTACTAATGCATTGTTCTCAAACGCAGTATCTTAGATAATACAAGCAAACATATTATAAGAAGCAAAGTTATCAGCATAGTTACTAGTCCATAGAATGCAAAAGGTGACAGCATGCTAAAATGCTGTAATGAATAGGGGTTAACAACACCTAATTCTCACCCTCCCTAACTAGCATATTATATTATATCTAAGAAGGTCTCTTTGGGTTTTAACAGGGCGGCCCCATACCTCAAGATCCTAATGGGAAGGGATCACATAATCTTCCACCAGCTCGCTGCATGCGAAGCACCATCAAGTGTGTGTCGTGTGCTCTGTGTGGCACAATATCAAACGTGCCTAAAGCCAGAACTTGGCCGCTTGCATGTATGTTATGCCTAGGAAGGTGCGAAGATCAGACCTCACAACAACACTGTGTCGAGTTATCCTTGAAGGTTTCGGCACTCACTGTACAGACACAGTTTACCAAGCAAAGCTGATATCAGAGCAATAACATATTATTTTCGAGTAAATCACAACGCTCTACTAGGCTGAAAGCTAAAACAACAATTATGTATCATGTGCAGAAGCAGCAAAAGGTAAAATGGCGTTTAAACATTTAATAAGCTCATGCTAACTTAACACATATAGGCAATGAGTAACTATATGACACCTCTCCATCTTTAACCGGCTCTGTCTGGCCTCTTTTCCCTAAGTCCGAAGGGAATCAAACATCAACTGACTACTGCATCTCTTAAATAACTGTTCCTGTAAAAACCCAATCTTTTGTTCATTAAAAGTGCCCATCAAAGGCCACTGCAGCTCGGCATTATCCCTCGTTTATTTGTGCCATAATGTACTAAACATAATAGGGCCAAAACCATGTTTCACATACATATCAAAATTAGGGCTGCCTTCAGGAGGCGTCGGCTGAGCTTCTTCCAATCGAGCATCTGCAGAACAAAGACAACACGAATCCAAAGTTTACTCAGGCCAGACATTTCGAAAGAGAAACAAATGGTTAGTTTTTACCTGGCAAAGTATTTGCAAATACTTCTTCATCAAAACAGTCCTTAGACCATACCAAACTCAAACCCAAATGGTACCATATGCACAAAGAACCAAAACAAACTCACCTGATATCAGTGGTACAATGTACCGGTTCTCCACATCTGACTCTTCCGGCCAAACGGTCATATCTAAGGGTTTTGCCATTCAGGACTCAAGTTGGGATGATCACTGGATGAGGCATCGTCCGGCTGGACAGAAGGAGCAGCTGCGAGCCATAGAAACTCTTTGTGCAGGGATCCCTGAGCCGTCAGTCTGACCCCTGTCTCAGACTTCCCCCTGTCTGCGGAGAGGGGATGGATCAATCACCCGAAGGAGTCCCTGTTCAGGTGGCAACTGAAGGAAATAACCCGTTTAGGACCACCCGTGTTACTAATGACCACCTCTCAGCCTTCCATACTAAATGAAGCGTCGGTGAAAAAGTAGAGAATACAAACCAATAACTGTTTATTCAGATACACTCAGAGAGGAGCCCCATCTACCTAGTCGCTAGGAGTGCTGCAGAGGGAACTGAAATCGGCAAGCATAAAGATACATTATGTACGTTTCATAACCAGGCAAAAACACGCCTATATTGGAATTTTCCAAGCAGGTGCAGTAAAACAGTGAAATACAGAACAAACGGTTCCGCGTTCCTATCTTACACAAAGTATCATGGTCCAAGGTCATTCCATCTGTAGCCCGCCACCAGACAAGGGGGAGAGTGCCTCTATCTAGTGAGAAAGCTATGTGCTCACATAAACAATGTGCTCATTACTGAAACAAGCCTAACGTGGCAGAAACAAAACTCTAAGAGGAACATTTCTCGAAATTGAACTAAGTCAGTTTCAAACAGCCTAAAATGGCGCCCAAATTGAAAAAGGCGCATCAAATGCTAACTTACATGGAGCACTATAAAGCAAAAACAATTTCTATTCTAACCGGATCTGCATCTGGAGGCGCGGACAGTCTCGCAAGCAACTGACGTCTGTACTCAGGAGTGTCATTTATACAGGCCCACATGTCATTTCCGGAAAGGATTGGTGTCATTGTGGAGCTGTAAAGCTCCACCTTCTTGCGCACAGAAGTACTGTTGAAAAATTCCACTGATCCAGTCTAATGACTGGAGAATATTCAAAAGCTAAGGAATCTGCAGCAATATTTAGGGCCAGGTGTAGGAGATCAAATACCGGTCGGTAACGGGCGATTTCCGCCATTACCGACCGGTATTTGGGTTTTGTAATGTAAGGGACCTTTGATTTACAGAATCGGTAAATTTACTGATTCGGTAAATTTACAGAATCAGTAAAATACCGAATCGGTAAATTTACCGATTCTGTAAATCAATATGTAGGTGGCACAGTAAACAGTGCCACAGGCCCCTAAGAATTTGTTATTTACCATGTAATACTATTGCATGGTAAATAGCAAATTCCTGTGTACATGCACATCTGTGCATGTACACCTGTGCCATGTGGCACACAGACATGCCCTAAGGGCATGTATGTGTGTCACATGGCACACAAGCCAGTAACAGGGGTGCAACAGGGTGTCAAAGTGGCACCATGTCCCCCTTGGCAATTCGGTATTTTTACCGATTCGGTAATTACCATTGATTCCTATGGGCTTCAAGGCCCATAGGAATCAATGGCAAATACCGATTCGGTAATTACCGAATCGGTAATTACCGAATCCTACCGATTCGGTATTTGTTACCGAATAATTACCTACATCAGATTTACCGATTCATGAATACCGAATCGGTAAAATTCGGTATTTATGAATCGGTAAATCTGATTTACCTACATCTAGCCCCTAGTTTCTACCAGAAAGAGTGTTACTGAGGGTAAGTAACATATTTTTCACAGCCTGTACTCATTGCTGAGACTGCAATGTTTTTTTTTCTTGTATGCTGGGAATATGAGACAAGGTGCTAGTCTGGAAGGTAGGTTTCTAGGTTGTAAGTATTTGCTTATTTTCTTCCTGGCCTTTACCATTTATGGTCTTATGGGTGATACAAATAAGTTTGAAATTAGATCTTCTATCAACCAATAGCCGGTGGAGAGCCTTCAGGGCAAGATGGCATGGCTTGTGCCTTTACATGTAGGAGTAGTCTTGCCATCAACTCTTACAGCTGTCTGTAATCTTCTCATGATTAATATAGGAGACCCATAGAATAGGCCATTAGCATAATCCAGTCTTGGGATGTTGTTGCTTCAACCTTATGTAGGAATCCTAGATGTGGGAAAATGTTAGTGTTTTAATGGTAAGGAAGGCTGATTTTGTTAATTAATTTACTTGACATTCATGGACTGTTTGCTATAGGCAGCTGAAATCTGTGGATGAATGTCTTTGTCAAATTATGGAACTACCAAAAGAATCAGATCTAAAATGACTTTATTTCCAGTACTTCCTCGCTTTTTATTGGACTCTTTATATCCAAGTTGTAATGGAATTAATTTTTGTCTCTCCCAAGTCACTGGTACTCTTTGGAAAAGCAAAATCCAGTGCATGTCTTTGCAATTTATGGTGGATGATCTGAATCCCAAAGCTTCTGCAGAGTGATGAAAATTGGGAGAAATTTAACCTCTTGACTTTGCGGAACAAAACATGTAAAAGGTCCAAGGGGCTCCCAAACCTAAGCTTACTCTGGGTACAAGACCTCTCTAGGAACTTGGCAATAAAAATTTTTAATTGGGCAATGTTCAGTTATGGGCTATGTTAGAACGGCTAAAAGATAAAGCATTCTACAATGACCACCATGCGTGCGCTTATGTACTGGCCCACTGGTAGTCCTTTCCGATTTTTTTCATGACTTTAAATTACTTTTTTAGGATGCAGAACAGATTTGTGTAACAGTAAATTTAAATGGGAAGTTTGCATGGGATGCTGTGCAAGCTCTAAAAAAAGTGAGCAAACCAGTAGCTGTGTGGAGCTGCTGGGCCCTGTTTAAAAAAAATGAAAAACAATTTTATGGGAGTGTCGGTGAGGCTGAGGGAGTAAATGACACAGGAGCAACACCAAAAGAAAGCAGCCCAGTAACAGTGTGAAGTTGCTGGGCCTTCGTGAGCAGAAGTACAAATAAAGAAAGAACATAGTGTGTGAGGAAGGAGAGTGTTGACAAGGTAGGAGCCACACGCAAAGTCATAGCCAAATAATGGGGGGAGAGGGAGGAAAGAAATGCACTGCCATGGAAATACAAGTATAAAATGTAGTCCGCCTCATCAGTGGTGGAAGAATACATATCATCCAATTAGAAACAATCAAAAGATAAATTGTGGTGGAATGGGGGACAAACATTTTCTTGAGTAATTGTGTTTTTGAGTCCTAGGTAAATCTGATACAAATATAGTGTATCACAACATAATTAATTTGTCAAAATATGACAAACTATCAATCTGCCATGTAGTGCACTTGTCTTCCAAAAGCCATCAGAGCTTTCCTCAGAGGTGTGTAAACAGAAAACCCAAAGGGGCCGATCAGCCTCTAGCAGATACTGTACTATCCATGAGGGTGGCTGAGGACCTCTGAGCTATCTGGCACTCACAATTAAGTCTAATAGATTCGGTAGAGACCTAGTCGACCTCAGTCCTACGTCTAAACTACAGGATATATTATTCCAATGCGCAGAGCCTATTGGGAATATAGGAACTACACTACATGGCGCCCAGCGTTTGGTAAGGCGATAATTTACCGCTAGATACTAGAGTAACTCAGTCGTGCTTTTCACACAGACCCCTTTTTCCGTAAAATACTCCAATAGACGTCTGGAGTGGGTGAAAGGATAATATCCGCCAAAACTGAGTAGGACGAAAAATCCAATCTATTAGTTTTTGGTTTGTTCAAAGTTGAAGGATACAGTGTTCCAAAATATTGTGCACCTAATCTTTGTTTCCTTGAAACTTGTTCTGCAAACTCTTCAGTCAGTAAAATAATGATTACTGACAAAGAATTAGCTGCAGCTCAAGCAGTTATAGAAGACAGAAATCTCCTACAGAATGACCTGGATGCTATAATCATCCCGGTAAATGTAAGAAAAACTATAATTTACAAACTCATAAATAATGGAGTATCATTGAGAGGTGGTAAAGTAATATTTGTTATAGAGGCACATGAATATCGGCAGACAGAAGTGTTCTATTCATGGATTCACTTTCCTCCAGCGGATGGAGGAACACACGAGTTCCACTACTACAAAGTTGAGGAACCTCCAACGGAATACGTTCCTTACGAGGACGTTGAAGTTCCATTAACTTACCAAGAGCATCAGCTCTGGTTTAAAGGCACCCTACAACATGAAAATGACATAACCAGGCTCGGTCCGCAAGGTAGACCAGGAGCGACATGGCCGGTACTAGCCAGCTATACACCACATCCTGACATTGAAAACATGACAGGTCCAGAACTGTTAGTACAGCTGAAACAGTTAATTAAAATACATAGACAATTGGTTCAATATGTCATGCGGACCTTAACAGTCCAACCTACTGTGAGGATTCCACAGGACACCCCTCACCAGGGTAACACAAACAAAATCACACCACAGACTATACAGTCAGTCTTTGGTAAATTGCCCGCAAAGAAGGAACAAATTCTGTTCTGGTTAGCTCAAAAAATTACTCAAATTGAGGCAGTATTCCCTGATAGTACACCTCATGAGAAACACAGGATTCTGACACTCTGTTTACCAATGGGGATAGCACCACATGTGGAGGACTGTGACACTTGGGGTACAGTCTTTGCTTCAATCTACACAAAAACACATGGTGTTCTGTCCATGGCGGTAATACCAGACGTTCTGAGACAGATTCAAAATTAATACGGACCAAAACCTGCCTTAAATCTTGCTATGAAATTACTAAAAGATTTCAAACCGGTCTCGGCTATACTATTAGCCAACATCAAAGGTGAAGCAGCATCTGTGGCAATCCGCCAAAAGCTAAAAGAAACAGATATAACAGATCAACCATATGAGCTTGCAAGAATTATTGAAAAATCTTATGAAGAACTAGGTAGAGATAGTTTGGGTGGGAAACCATTAAACCTCCAACTAACAGAAAATCCTGAAAATATTTTTATTAAAAATAATCTCACTACCCCTAAAAAGAAGTGGGAAAATACTAAACAGACATTTCCTTAAGAGAAGCGTTCTCAGTCCAGAGGAAGATCTCCCCAACGGGGAGGTAGGTCTCCACTACGGGCGCCCTCTGAAAAAAGATATACCCTCAGAAATAGGGATAATTTGGGAAAACCTGATAGATATCAAGAAACTGATACACGTTCCTCTCGTACCTTTCAGACTTCCTCGCAGAAATCTGAGAGGAGAGGACGATCAGAACAAAAAGAGGATCTCGTGAAGTCCAAAGACGAACAGCACGTTCCTAAAAATAAGCAAACTCAATTCACCAAGAAGAAGGTAGCAAGCTTAAAGATTAGACATGCCGAGGATCTTGAGGACACAACTCAAGAACGGGGAGTGGGCCCAGACAATGCTAGACAGCGCAGCAGAAGTGACTATAGCTCGCAGGATCCTGAAGGATCATCTGGAGACAGTGGACTTGAATGAATGATTTCAAGTTGAAACTGCCGACACCAGGGTTAGTGTACCCCACAAGTTATATGGAATAACACTCCAGATGGAGGGGGACATACCTAGAAAAAAAAGCACTCTTTTGGGAAAAGCTATCTAAGAGTTATGACATTCTTCTAGCTGAACAAGACTGGCCACCTGAATTTGTCAGGGAGTGCCCACATGGTGAAGAGATAATTATGCCAGCCTTCTCAAATCATATTCCTAGTCATAAAAAATACACCTATGCCAGAAAATGGGCTGTGGCCCAGGCTCCAGCATTATATAAAAATCATGTGGGATGGGATGAGGACTCTCCTCACCATAAAATCCAGTTAAAAAATCAACCTACTGCTCAGAGGCAGTATCCAGTTAAGCAAGAAGCTAAAAAACAAGTCAGGGAGATTTTAAATCAACTTGAATACCAAGGGGTGATTGGAACATGCACCTCGTCAATGAACAATCCTTTGTTTCCTGTCTCCAAACCAGACAATTCATATCGTCTAGTTTTGGATTACAGACACTTAAACTCCTGTTGCAAAACATTTGCAGTGCAAAATGCACAAAGTGCAGCACTGATGAATAACATTGTGCGTAAAAAATATAAAACCACATTAAATATATTTGAATGGGTTTTTCTGTCAAAACATTGCACCTGAAAGCAGGCATTTGACCTCTTTCTCAATTATGGGGATACAGAGACAATGTTGCCGTCTCCCCCAAAGATTCAAGAATAGTCCAGGGTTATTTTCAGCCAGAGTAACATAGTTACTACAAATGTACGATGATGAGGCATTATCTTATGTCGATGACATCTATCTTACAGACGATGATTTGGACGTGCACTTGAAAAGAGTGAACACCATAATACTTGGGTTCGCTTCTGAAGGGTACAAATTAAATTTTAAAAAATCACGAATTGCTCATCTCAACGTCCTATTCTTAGGATACGAATTATCAAGTGAAGGCAAAAGCCTGGCAGCCAACTTCCTAGAGAAATGTGCGCTGCTCCAACCTCCAAATAGGCTGAAGAACTTACAGTCAATTCTAGGTTCCCTGAATTTCGGAAGAACTTATGTTCTGAATTACGCAGAAAGGGTTAAACCTCTCTACGAACTAATCAAACCTGATTTCAAACCAACAAATTGGACTCAAAACCATACCGAAATTTTGCGTTCAGTGCAAACAGACCTGTTAGCAAAAACACAGTTAGAAACACGCAATAATGCGTGCAATCTTGTGATCTGAATCATCCCAGGGAGATGCGGATTCATTTACCTGACCTTTAATGAAGGTGAAAAGGTACCAATAGCATGCAAATAACACTTGTACAAACAAGCTGAAATAAAATTCACTTCTACAGAAAAAATTCTGACAGCGGTTCAAACTGCAGTAGCAAAAGAGAGAGCTCTCGCACAGGGTAAACGCATAATGATTGTTACACCTGTTCCTGCCTTAGAGGCAGTGACGAAAGCAAGCATTCCCAATGCTAAAGCTTTACATCGGAGATGGATACAATGGGTTAATTCTCTTGCTGCAACAGACGTTGAATACGTCTTTGACCCCTACTTGAAGACACAAGAATTCCTACAATACGAATACGAATGCCCTCTGCTGACCGAGATTCTACCTCTAGAACATTACGGATGTATAATCTATACAGACGGATCAGCACAGCCCACAATTGGGGTAAACAAGCCTATAGTGCTGCGTGCGCGATTGTTAAAGGTCGCTGGCGTGAAGGTAAATTTAGACCTATGTTCACTAAAACTCAATCACTCGGAGACTGTACAGCTCAGCGAGCTGAACTACGTGCTTTCAAGATGGCGCTTGAAAATACCGATCGCGAATTCCCCACACTCATAGTGTGCGATTCGTATTTCTGCATGCAATCTTACAATGAATATCTGCAGAACTGGGTTCAAAACGGTTTCAAAGATGCAAAAGGTGGCACAATCAATGCTTTGGGAACAAGTAGTTCTATTACAGAAAGAACTACAAAAGACTCACGTGATTCATACACTGAGTCATCGGCGTGTTGGCGTTCACGTTGCAGGGAATTCATTGGCTGATGAAGCCGCGAAGGCATCTGTGCAAACGGCTTCCGTAGCTGCAATCACTCGGTCAGAAATAAAAATAGACAGCGAAATAATGCAAGCTGTCACTGCTTCAGTTAAAGACAGTGGTAAGACACTCCCGAAAGGCTTTCCAGTAAAGTACTCATATATAACTGATGTGAATAATGTTCCATTTGCTCGAATCCCTGGAGTGGGGGATAGGGCAATTCCAAACATGATCTTAGCAGCACACGAAGGACTGGCATCTGCACACGCAGGAATTTCTGCCACAGTATCATTATTAAAACAAAGATATTGGTGGCCGCACATGAGGAAACAAACTAGAAATGATGTTCTAGAATGTGAAATCTGCCAAAAAATAAAAGTTTCAACAGTGAAACGACCTGCACAGACGCCCCTTATGATTTCAGATAAACCACTAGCGTGTGTTTACCTGGACCACTGTGGTCCCTTGCAAAGGGATGGTAACTATAAATATATCATGGTTGCAGTGGATTCCTGCACAAGATTTATTTGGATGTGGCCCCAGCGCTCGGCTGACGCCAGAACTGTTATAAAGGATTTGCGAGCCTTTATCGGCACATACGCAATCGGCACGCTACATTCTGACCAGGGTCCTGCGTTTAGCTCTCGAGCTTACAAGGAGGCCATGGCTAGCTTGGATGTTGCATTGCGGTATTCTAGTCCCTTCCATCCTGAGGGTAATGCGGTAGTGGAAAGAAAAAAACGTGACATAAAGCAATCCATAACAGCTAAGGTATTAGGTTCGGGTGATGGGTGGGTCAAAGATCTAATAAGTGTCCAATGTAGTCTTAACAATCTACCAAGAAATTCTCTGGGGGAATCACTCCATATGAATTACTATTTGGTACTAGAATGATAATCGAAGACCTCGATTGTCAAACTTCAGTGGTGGAACTAAAACCCTTTGATGTCAAAGATCGTTTGGCTGTTTTACAGGACTTAAATGAAACAAGAAGAAGTCTGAGTAACACAATACAGAAGCAAATGACCACAGAAGAAAAACCACCTGTCCCAGCAAGACCTGTCTGGATTCCAAAGATTGGGGATCTAGTGAGGGAAAAGATTGCGGTAAAGAAGGAATTTGGGCCTTCTTACAGAAAAGCCGTACCTGTCTTAGCTATCCATGGAACAAGATCTGTTTTACTACCGTCCCTTGCTGGTAAAAGAGGGAACAGAGTTGTGTCCATCGACCTGATCAAACCACATCATGTGGCCGATAATAAGTAGTAGGCCCAGTGGACTCCCAAGATGTAGCAGAAAACTAAGCATGGGCGGATTTTGCGGATTGGCAATCCGCGAACTTGCGTATTTACGGATTCGCAATCCGCGAAGATCCGCGAACTCTAGCGGACTTGCGGATTTTTCCGTTTTTTGTGTTGGCGCGTGTTCGCGCCGATTTTGGGACAAGTTCGCAATTGCGAACTTACTTTTCGGCTTGCAACGGCCGCGACTATGTTGTTTCTACGTCTGGTTTATCATCACAGGTTCACAGCACCCTCTGTTTCACCACTGCCACCCTCTGGGACACCCATGCCACCCTCTAGTACATCCTCACAGGCACCTATTAGGTTTATTTATTACTGTAGATTATGGTGGTTGAAAAAAGCTAGCACACCTGCCCTTCTTCAACTGCCATCAATTAATTTGTGTTTCATTAATGTGTCAGTAATTTTGAAAGTTCCAGTCTGGCTGGCACCTGCTTCCTTCCTTATCTGTAATTTGCTTTTTGTTGCAGTGAAATTTTTTTTTTACAGGACCTTTATGGTGCTATTCTATGAGCCTGCTGTTTGGGTCATAGCAGGGTCATAGAATTGTTGCAAACTCTGGAGGGGCCCATCAGGAAGCACTACCTTGAATGTTACTAATGTTAAGTTTGAACTTTTGCACCTGCTCATTGCTTTCATTTTAGCTAAAATCGTTTTTTTTGCAATTTCGCGCGTTATTTGGGGCGCGAATCCGTGCGAGATCGATTTCGGAAGCCGCGAATACGTGCGAATACAAAATTGTTTTTGTTGCGACGTGTATGTTCGCGTGATCTTGCGCGTGTTCGCGAGGCGCTTCTAGCTATTCGTTTGCCAAGTTACCCTATCGGTCGTACACGGGCGCGGCCATCTTGTTGGCGTGACGTAATTCCGTTTCCGCCCGCTATGTGTAATCTCGCAAAGTGTGCTGCTCGCGAGTACAAGTTCGCGCGTACTCGCAAGGAAAATCTCGCGCGAACTTACCCACGCGGTCGTGAACGGGCGCGGCCATCTTGTTTCTCATTCATTGCTATGGTTCTGGGCATGCTTTCTCTATCCTCTCTCAATCTCTGCCATCCTTTGCTTGTTTGAAGTTTTTTTGATCTAATTTTACTTATTATCTAACCCTCTATTTTTCTAGCTCTATATTTTTGTGTTTTCTGCAGCTTTTAGTTACTTTTAAACTACTTTTTTAAACTCTTTTATTTTCTTCTTCACTATTCTATTTCTTCTTTATCATTTAAGTTTATTTCTGCCCAGACCATGGTAAAGGGAGCCGGGAAGCACCCTGAGAAGGGGAAGGGTCCCGCACCCCGTGCCCGGCTCCCGTGCGGGCGTTTAAGGGGGGAGCAAGTGGTCCCGAGGGAGATCTTTAGCGCGGAGGAAGTGGCGGCACTGATCTTCCATGTCCAGCGCCGCCTCCCCAAGACGATCCTGGGAGGCGGCAAGATCGCGACCGGCTATGGCATCCGGGAGCGCCGCCAGCGGTGGGAGAAGGTGTGCCGGGCCATGTACAAGATCTCTGGGGTCCGGCGCACATATAACCAGGCCACCCACCGCTGGACCGATGTCATGGACCGGGAGCGGGACTTGCTGGACGCGCTCGGCGTAGAGGTCCCCGGGCTTGGTGAGTAGTAGTAGTAGTACATTTACTACTCTGTTTTATCCTGCTCTGTTATTTGCAAATCTTTGTTCTTTACCAAGAGCAATAATGCTGCCGATTACATTGAGGTAAATTATATTTCAAAATCTTCTATGCATTTCATTTTCAGGTGCACTGCTCTCCTTCTCAGTAGCCTTGCTTGCTACTATGCTTCTTTGTTTTGTATGTTGTGTTCAGAAGCATTTCATTGGCCTGAGAAATTATGTATCAGTGTACTGTAAAGAAAAGAACTGCGTAATGCTAGACAGTAAGGGTCATATTTTCAATTACCGGCGCATCCCTGCAAAGTAGCAGGGATGCGGCAGTAATTGTGTGCCATGCCACCACCACCCATTGGCCCAAAACGTCACAGAAGCCTTACGCATCTGTGCCGTAAAGGCAGCGCATTGCTGGAGTTGCGTGCCAACGATGGCGCAGCTCCAGCAATGCTCTGGGGTACCCTATCTCCCCAATGCTGCATCAAGCCGTACGTCGGCTTCAAGCGCGCAGGGTTTGAGTCATGCATCATTGTCATAAAAATGACTGATTGACATCTTGTAGATTTCCCTCAGCCACTTTTAGGATTCGTTCCTGCGCAGGTACGCCCTCCCTTGCGCCGGAACGCCCCCTGATGGCGCAGGGCTTTACAACGTGATGCATCGCCCATATGCCCATATGTGTTTTTTTTTTAATATATACGCCGCACCAACACCATGGCGAGTCTTTTGTTCTGCCGCTGCGTCAGAAAAGGCACGCAACAATGGAGGAAAATCAGCCGCAACTTCCGCAAGGGACTTATAAATCAGCCCCAACAGACTGAAGTCCAGTGTCCTTCCTTTAGACAGTCACATGGCTATCAAAAGAAATAGTGGCGGTGGTGGCGGGTGGATTGATAGTTTGAGTATTCACTGATCTGCAAGCAGGATGGACTTTGTCTGTCACGTGTTGTGCACTACTGCCTGCAGTGCCAGGCCTAGGCAAACCTCTTTAGTAGTCTGTTTATTGAGTTACATAGGAACTTTCTAAGTCAACGTTCCGCAAATCAGGCAATACGAATAACGTAGTATACCACATGAGATAGATCCCGTGGAATAGTTGTCTATCTATTTGCTATTTTTCCAAAATATGTTGTTATTGTTCTTTTGAAATGTTTGATTTGGTTGAAAAATCTCATCCATGTTTTATGGTTTTTCTTTCTTTCATGTTGTACATCAGCTCCCCCCAAGGGCAAGAGGACACAGGAGGAGGGTGCTGAGGATGCAGGCCAGGATCGGGCAGGCGAGGGCTCCTTTGCTGGCCCCAGTAAGTTTACATTTTACTAAACAGTACCTATTTTTTCCTAGCGTTCCTCATTCGATTTTTTCTAAATCGTCTTTGATCTTCTTGTAGACTGAATATAAATTCTTATCCTGCCTCGAATATGATGACTCCCTGTGGTATTACTAGACTATTTTTATTAGTCTGTCTGTGTAGCTAACTAAGATTGGACATTTGGCAATTCCATTGGACTCCCATTATATTCAGCAATACCTCTATGCACTGTCTCCTTACTGACTAGATAGTGTGGCAGAGTCATTCAGCTCCCGAAGTCACCGATTATAGATCCCCAATGATCTCTAGATTATCGTACGCAGGACAAGAGAGTAGTACGGAGTCACAGCACAGTCAAGAAGTGTCAGAGGCACTCATGCTTGCAAAAATTCCAAAACCTTTAGCTCATCCACTCTAGTCTAGAGGAACAAAAACCACAGAGTCTATTTAAGTGTAAAAGCTTTATTAAAAGTAAACACATTTATTGAAATCTACTTTGTCATAAAACTATTTAACTGTAAACGGAAAAGTGGTTAGTGCTGACGATTAATTGGACACATTTCTTGTGGTCGAGCCGAACTCTCACCTACTTTGAACTTGATCCTGGTCGTGTTCTTAGGACTCAGGAGTCAAGCTTCTGTCTGTTAGGAGAAAAAGTGGTGCGTGTTAAAAATCAAAAGCAAGCATTCATCAGTTGTGCATAAAAGTGCAGCAAGACAACAGCCTTCCCTGGAAAATGGGACATTTTTACTATGGAGTAGACAGTCACAAATTATTACATTGTATTCTGTTTTTTTAACATTTCTCCTAGACCAAATATTATATAGTAGTGAGTGGTGTATTCTAACTTTCTTAAATGTACTTTGTAGGTGTAACATCTGGTGACGGGGCCAGCGCGGAGGTGGCTGATGTGTTGGACTTGGACTCGGAGGCCTCTGGGGAGGATGCGGCGGTAGAAGAGCTGGTGGCCGTTCCTGTGGGGGATCAAACGGTGGTGGCGGAAACAGGTAAGCTATATATTCCTTACTTATTGAGATTGAAGACTGCATAGTGTGCTTTCTGCACGGGTGTATTACAATTACAAATCAACCAGGTAGTAGCCTCCTCGAAATGTACTTCGACTTAGCTGTGAAGTTTTTGGTGAGAAGAATCCCAATAAGTTCTTAGACGAACGTGATGGATGGGATGAACGAAAAGCGAAAGAAGGGTGTAAGTAAGTGGGACGCGAACTTGTATGATGGCTGGCAAAGAAGAACGATATGTGTTTGCTTGGACCCAGAGGTGGCTGGGAAGGAAAGAATATGGTATGGTGCATGGCTGGGTCAATGATGAAGCAAGGATGGGTGGAAGGACAGCAGCCTGGGTGGGTGAAACAGAAACTGTATGTGTGCGTATACTTTGAATGAATGGATGCCTGGAGCATGGTATTCTCTGACTCTTACATAGCAAATGTGTATCTAGAGAGAGTAGATGGTCGCCAGGTGAAGTAAGTGTTACCTTGAAGAGCATGTACCACCGCACCCGCACGTCCGTCCCAGTGCAGGGAAGGCAAGGAAAAGAAATTGTAAATGTGTCCAATACTTCCATGAATAGTAGCAGTACTTTGTATTGCGTTTGCATTCACAGCATATATCTGGTTATTACGGTGGACACTCCGTACCTCTCTTAATAACTTTAGTTTACTTGTAGTACGTCATTCATGTGTGGGTGTATCACTGTGTTCACTCAATATTAAGCAAAGCACCTAAAGTCATCTCATCTGTCATTAAATACGTCCCATGTGAAGTGATAGATAATCAAATTAGTTAGCTTCTTCAGTTTCCTTTTCTAGTACTCATTTGCACTGTAGGGTGAAAGGTAAATTAATTAAGCAGTAGCCCTTGTAACAGAGTATTCTCAGTGCCACCCGTAATAGAAAAGTAATAGCTTCACCACCTGCATGTACTGGACCGGTACAGTAACGCAAGTCTGTCTCCATCATCATGGTGTGCAACTTTTTTTCTCGGGTGCAACTTCACTGTGCTGTGTCCATGTCATTCTGCCGGCTTGCATAAGATAACGTACCCATTTCCCTAAACAAGAGAGAAGAAGAAGAATAAGACTGGTGTACTGTCATAGTCGACTGTAATGGAAGTCCATAGTGGTCGTAGAATTAGTTCATTAAACTACCACTACTGTTAGAGCAAGGATGCAGAAGTGGGAGGGTTACATAGATACTGTCCTCAATAGTTATGTACTGTGCTTTCAATTTGCTACTTGTACTCTGTGACCCAACTTTCGGCTCAATCACTTTGTGTTATTAATAAGGAGCATTGGTTACAGACTATGTCTTTCTTTCTTCATATAGTTGCTCCTTCTTCCAAATCAACAACAAGGAGGGAGCAGGCTAGATTGGCCCGGCAACGGAGGCTGGAGGCCACAGTCGCCGAGTATCGGCGGCTGGTGGCCCTGGAGGAGGAGGAGGACACGCAGTCGAGCGGGGCAACATCTTCGACTGCATCCTCCTCCGTGACTAAACCAGCGGGACCGAGCCGGGCTAAGAAAGCCGACCGCCACCGCCAAGCACCCGAAACACCAGCTGCCCCCCACAGGAGCTGCAAGGAACGCCAACACCGCCTACGAGTCCGCATGTCCAACCTGGAGCAGGAGGTCCTGAGGTATAAGACCTTGGTTAAGGGCCTCCGCTCCGAGCTTGCCACCCTCCGCAAGGAGTATGATGCCCATGCCGCATCATGCACCAGCACCAGCACCCTCCAGTAGTGGAGTGTCCCTTGCCCTTTTTTTATAGACTTTTGGGGGGTGGGATTTGGGAGTTGGGATCGTTTTGGGACGTTTCAGAGACAATCGTTGGGGTTAGGGTGGGTGAGGGAGATTATTTTGTTAGGGATAAATAAATATATTTTTCAACTACTTTATCTGACCATACCTGTTTTTTACTGCTTTTCAGTCTGGTGGGTGGGGGGCGGGGGTGTAACAGTAACTTTGTTTTCCTGAACAGTCGTAGGACTTTAGTAGTACAACCGTCAAACTCTTGTCTACTCCGAAATAATACTCCATTATACTACCTCCCACCAAACGCTTATCTTACCTGTAATTTGTGTTAGAAATTAGGGCTAGGCCCAGGGCTGGCTCCAGGTGAAATGGGGATTAACGTTGTCATTCCTGGGCGGGTGACATTTCCTCATTGCGGTGTTACTAGTGGTGTGACACAGTGGCAGTTGCATGCCTATGGAAAAAAAGAAAACGAAACCTTGTTTGTACTCCTTACTGTAGCATTACAACGGTTACGGTACGATCGAGAAAATAGCAGGTGACAGTACACTAGAACAGTGCCATAATGTAGCCTAACAAATGGTAAAGTATTGCAAGTATAACTAGTACTTGCGTTGAATTTATTTGACATTGGCTACTACTACTAGAAGATATAGTACTGAAGCTGAGTAAGTCTAGAAGATATCCTCGTATTCCTTCACCAGCCTGTTGCTGCTATCACCTTATCCTCCCCAGCAAGTGTGTGGAATTATTGATGTCATTTTAGTCAGACATCAAGCAAAACAACACAGCCCGGGGGAAGAGGGTTAGGGTTTGTAAAATGGATGGGAATGGGGGTTTCTTTTTGGGTAGGTTTTGTTGAGAGAAGAAAAAAAAAGCAGAGCATGGACAAACAATAATTGAAGATACAGAGTTTACAGACAATCTTTGGTTACAAAGTAAAGGTAAGCACATGCAGTCACACTCATAGAATAAAAGACAACAATGGATACTGTATCTGTATTGCGTATGTTGTTGGAGTTGTCCTGTTGAAATTGGTAAGTAAGTTGCATGCAGCAAACAATTCCTCTTATTGGCGGCACTCCTCCATTCCAGCTGACGCTTCGTCCATCAATGTGGTGGTGACCACTGACAGAAGAGACACCCTGTCCACTGCCTGCCTGGCGGATGTTGACTGAAACCCGGCCTGTAATTATTGAACGGAAAACAGGAAGTGCTATTACAATACCACTGATAAATAAATAAAAGGTATGTACGCTGTGTGGTTCAAAAAGTCACACTTTGATGATGCCTAGCAGAAAAATGGTTACAAAACGTACTTTGAAAGTAACAGTAGACCCAAATACAGACCGTGGATTGTATTCAAACCACTTGCCTGCAAGCAAAAGTATCCATAGCCAGCATCGCTCCAACAGTGCTCTACAACAACAGAACCGCGTTGCAATAGAACCCCCCTAAACACATGCAATCCTGCTGCTAGGGCTAACCCTAACGAACCCTAACTTACAAAGTGCCAAAACTGGTGTTTCCTTATGGATTTTGTCCAACTAACTTCTAGCCGGTATTAGACCTTCCCAGGAATGCCCCAGGCAAGACCCGCCAACCCACCCGCAAAAAAACACCCGACACAACACCACCAAACAGCGAAAAAGCTAAATCTCATACTTACAATGTCTCTCGGCCTTCGGTCCAAACGCGGCGCTGTGCAGCTAGGTCGTCATCATCATCATCAATCATCATAACTCCTGTTTTCCACCACGGATTTCCTGAAAAGCAAATGCAATCAAGATTAGACTGTCGCAGCAGTGCTTCGACAGAGACCCCGGCCGCAACCCACCCACGAACAGCAGGAAGCCCCCCAAAACGCTACATTGAGCAAGATGTCTGAAGAAATGGCAAAAAAAAGGCTGTTCCTTATGGATTTTGTCCAAAACACTTGTATCCGGTATTAGACCTTCCCAGGAAAGCCCCAGGCAAGACCCGCCGGCGCCAACCCACCCGCAAAAAAACACGCGACACAACACCACCAAACAGCGAAAAAGCTAAATCTCATACTTACAATGTCTCTCGGCCTTCGGTCCAAACGCGGCGCTGTGCAGCTAGGTCGTCATCATCATCATCAATCATCATAACTCCTGTTTTCCACCACGGATTTCCTGAAAAGCAAATGCAATCAAGATTAGACTGTCGCAGCAGTGCTTCGACAGAGACCCCGGCCGCAACCCACCCACGAACAGCAGGAAGCCCCCCAAAACGCTACATTGAGCAAGATGTCTGAAGAAATGGCAAAAAAAAGGCTGTTCCTTATGGATTTTGTCCAAAACACTTGTATCCGGTATTAGACCTTCCCAGGAAAGCCCCAGGCAAGACCCGCCGGCGCCAACCCACCCGCAAAAAAACACGCGACACAACACCACCAAACAGCGAAAAAGCTAAATCTCATACTTACAATGTCTCTCGGCCTTCGGTCCAAACGCGGCGCTGTGCAGCTAGGTCGTCATCATCATCAATCATCATAACTCCTGTTTTCCACCACGGATTTCCTGAAAAGCAAATGCAATCAAGATTAGACTGTCGCAGCAGTGCTTCGACAGAGACCCCGGCCGCAACCCACCCACGAACAGCAGGAAGCCCCCCAAAATGCTACATTGAGCAAGATGTCTGAAGAAATGGCAAAAAAAAGGCTGTTCCTTATGGATTTTGTCCAAAACACTTGTATCCGGTATTAGACCTTCCCAGGAATGCCCCAGGCAAGACCCGCCGGCGCCAACCCACCCGCAAAAAAACACCCGACAACACCCCCAAACAGCGAAAAAGCTAAATCTCATACTTACAATATCTCTCGGCCTTCGGTCCAAAGTAACGCGCTGTGCAGCTAGGTCATCATCAATCATCATAACTCCTGTTTTCCACCACGGATTTCCTGAAAAGCAAATGCAATCAAGATTAGACTGTCGCAGCAGTGCTTCGACAGACACCAAAAATTACACACAAACCCCCGGAACCCCGCCAAAGAGCACCTCAAAGGCAAGCAAGTCAGCAAAAACGGCAAGAAATTTTCACCTCATATTTGGTCCAAAACACTTTTGTCCATTATTAGAGCTTCACAGCAATGGGCCCAAAACCGTCAACTCACCCGCAAAGAAGTACAACACCCCCACAAGTGCTGAGTCTTTCTTCATTGTGCGTAATCCAGCACTCTGCTTGGAGGGAAATCGCAGTCTGGAGGAGGAGGATAGAGGAGCATGTTCTTCAGAACTTGTGAACCTGAGGAATGTAGACTGCGGCACCTTCAAATCAATAAGCAAACAAGTGAAGACAGTTCTGATGATGGTCTTCTTTTTGGGATTAGGTGATTAAAGTTTGAATTAAATTAACTGTGCAAAACAAAGAAAGAGAGACACAAAGCACACAGGAATAAAAGTGAATAAGGACGAAAAAGAAAGTTCTTGATTGATTGTCTCATTTTCAGGGCTCGGTGTCAGGGAATAAGAACAAGATTTCGTCATCATACTCTGCGAATTCAGGCTGGATGAGGTCAGTGGCACCGAACAGAGAAAAAATCCCCTCATCTACGTTGCTGTCCTCATCGTCTTCATGTGGCGTGCTTTCTCGCACTTTGTAATCTGGTGGTATGAGGTGCTGATTCATCTTGATCATTGTCAGCCGCTCCACATTTTTGGGCGATAGGCGGCTCCGTTTGACAGTTACAATGCCACCAGCAGCACTGAAAACACGTTCAGAAGACACACTTGCGAGTGGGCAAGACAAATAGTTTATAGCCAGGTTGTAGAGCTGTGGCCACAATTGTTTTTTGCCATGCCAATACTGCAATGGCTCCTCATTAAGAAAGACCACTGTTGAGTCATTCAGATAGTCCTGCACCATCGACTCAAGGTCATCAACTGTTCCTCCACTTTGCTTACTTTTTGCTGTGCCTGTGACATTTTTTAGAGAACCATACCCCATCAAACTTAGCCAATCCTCCTCCCCAGCCACTGTTAGTGTTGTCATTGTGTGTGGTGCAGATGATCCAGTTGCCGGTGTCTTTAACGGCTGAGAGGTCACTTGTGCCCCAGCCACAGGTGCAGAAGTGGATTCTTGTGACTGCGGATGGCCTGCTGATGCTGATGCTGATGTACTGGCTTCTCCTTCAATAACCTGCCGTTCTTTTTCAAACCTCTTGGCTGACCAGGCTAACCAATGTTTGTACTTTTGAACATCTGCATCAGCGAAAGGAAAGAATGCGTTGTCTGCCAGCGCCTTTTTGTAGCGTGGATCCAGAATAGTAGCACAAATGTAATGCTGATCTGAGTTGATGTTTTTAAGACGTTCATCACCACGTAGGCGATGTAATAATTTCTCAGACAAAATGAAATGGTTTTTTTTTTTTTCATCTTTTTCAAACTCAGAAGAAACCGCCATCAGTTGGTGCTCCAGTATGCACAACAATGGGATAGCTTTTCCCAAATTACAGTCCTCCTGGCTGACTGCACGCGTGAAGAACTCAAAAGGACGAAGCATGTCTGTCAGGCTTTTAACTATGGCCCATTGCGCCTTACTCATCCGCAGGTCCTCCTTCTGAGATGTAGCCTCTGTCAAGAAATAGTGATCGAGTACCGTATACTGCTCATGCAGACGCTCAAGCATGTAGAAGGTTGAGTTCCAACGTGTTGCCACCTCCTGGATGAGTGCTTTCACTGGCATTCCACGTTGAAGTAGCAGTCTCCGCAGATGCTTCCGGGCCTTAAAAGAATGGCTGAAATGGTTGCACATTTTGCGGCAGGTGGCCATTACCTCGAACGCTGGACTCTCTTTATCACTCAAGAATTTTTGAACTACCAGGTTGATACAGTGCGCCAAACACGGCACTCTAACATGGTGACCCTGTGACATGGCCTTAACTACATTGGCGCCATTATCCGTGGAAACATAACCAATCTTGCGTTTTAGGGGGGATAGCATTGACAACACCTTTTTGTCAAACTCTTCCAAAAGGTTTTCTGCTGTGTGACTTTTCTCCAAGGCAAACATGGCTAGTGTTGCATGTTTCCGAGCAGCTTTGAAAACTTGGTCCGGGTCAACACCTGCGTTTAGCTTTGCTATAACACCTGAAAAAGAGACCCAGTGTGCAGTGATGCACATGTAATCATCGCCTGGGCCACTGGTCCACATGTCTGTTGTCAGATGTATTGTGTGAACAGCACTCTTCTGCAAAGCTGCCCCAATCGCCTGCAGCACATCTTCATGTAGTGCTGGAACCGCAACTCTGGCAAAATAGAACCGGCTCGGAACCTTCCATTTAGGGCAGAGCGTTGCAACTAATTCAAGAAAACCTACCGCTTCTACAAAAGAAAAAGGTAGAAGGTCCACAGCTAGCATTTTAGCCAGCTTAGTGTTATACAGACGCGTCAGTGGGTGGTTGCGTTCATATGGCACGTCTGAAGTAAGCATTGTTCTAATGTTGCCCTGGACCAAGCATTTACGGGCTGATAATGACTTCGTTGACCCAATTTTGCTCGCTGGTGAACTTTTGTGCGTTGGTGTCTCACTCGCTCCAACACTCTTAGTGTGCCTCACATTGGGTGTGCTGCTGACAGGGGTACTGGGTGTAAGGGAAGTGTTTGACACGTCTTCTTCCTGCTCGTCATCATCAGATGAAACATCAACGTTTCCTTGAATTTGGCCTTTCTTGATCGCATCTAGGTGCGCAAACCATTTGACAGTGTGCTGTCTCCTAAGATGACCTCTCTGGCCTCCGGTACCATAGTTGGTACCTGGCTTACCACGACTAACTGCTTGCTTACAAATGGTACAAATGGCAAACTTTGGATTTTTTGGACAAACAGTAAAGAAGTCCCAAACGGGGGACTTGAAGTGTCTGTGGGACATGGAGGAGGCGGCGATACTGGTGGTGGTGGTCATGAAGCTAATGCCAGATGAAGTGGAGGATCTGGATTGCCCAACTTTTGTACGTTTTGCACTTTCACCGCCACTAATTAAGGTCGAGGTTGACGGAGGTCTCTTCTTGCCAGAAAGAAATATGGAAGCGGGACGAGTTGGTGTACTACTTAACTCCAATGATTGTGGTGTTTCCACTGCCTCCTCATCGACAACATCATCATCATCATCACGCTCAGCAGCTCTTCGGGCTAGGGTCAAAATGTCTGTTTGCTGCATGCCCGCTGGGGCTGCAGTGACCTTTATGATGACTGGGTCGTCGTTGGCAGAGTCTTCATCAGCAGCAGTATCCGCCACTTCTTGTTGAGCCTCATCACACTCCATAAGTCTGAGACTTTGGACGAGCTTCCTTTTACGCTTAAGTACCTTTGTTGGATCATGGTGTGCCTCACTCTCAGACGGCTGTGGTGCTGGTTCCCAAGTTTGATCCGTATCATCAGAAGGAGGTGTGCTTGAAGAGGATGTAGACACCACCCTTGATCTCTTCCTTGCTAGGGTTGTGGAAGACAATGAAGGATCATCAGGAGGAGTGGCTTCCTCAAATGATACCTCGCCTTGATTGTCGATTTCCTGATGTGCCCCTACTTCGGGAGGAACAACTATTGTGGGCACTTGTTGTGACCCTCCATGCACCTCTGCATGCGCATCTCCTTGCGCTGCCTCTCCTTCCACATGTACTTGGGCTTGTACTTGCACATGTGATTGTTGTTGCCGCTGTGGTTGTTCAACACTCGTCAGATGAGCTACAACAACCTGTGTTGATTGAGGGACATTGCTGCTGCTTTCTTGCGATGAGCCAACATCACTGGTCGATGGTGATTGAAGAAGTATACTGGCTGCCTCTGCAGCACTCAAGGGCTTGGACTTAAGTTGGCGTGGTGGTGGTGGTGGCACTGAGCCCAATGGAGCGGGGGTGCTGCTGCCAGCTTGGTCCCCAGCAGATCCCGCTGCAGCTGCTGCAGGCATACTTTTTTTTTTACTCACAAAAAAAGGGGCGGGCGGCACACCAGTGTCCTTGGTAACTTGCTTCTTCTGCTCCTTACTGGCACCTTTCTTGCTAGAGGAGCTACGGGTTACTTTTTTTGGGGCCATCTTCTTCAGAGCAGGTCAGCAGGCAGCAGTTGCACGAGTTGCAGAGGGTTCTGTGTCCAGACGTGACGTCGCGTGACGTTATGCTGCACACACCGCTGCAGGACTTCTTCCTGGCACTGGTGGTTCTATTGAGTCTTCTTGTGCACCTAAAAGCAATGGAAGACAGAGGAACATCAGTTCAGTTATACACCCCAAAAAATCGACAAAACACAGAAAAATGAGCACAATCCCATGCCATCCATGATGTTTACATTGAAGACACCCCACAGAAAGACTAGGGACATGCAAGTATGCAACACTCACTACCCCTGGGCATAAGGGATGAAAAGTAGGCAAAATAAGTGCAGGCCTCAGACACTGCCTCTCCTCAAAATGGCCCCCTTACACCCCAAGCACATGTTGCTGCCTGTACCAGCCAGCACTCAAGATGGCCACCACCACCACCCACATGGCCAGTCCACATCAACAGTACACCCCCAAAAAACAGAAAAACAGCCAGAAATCACCACAATCCAATGCCATCCATGATGTTTACATCAAAGAGAGTGAGACAACACCACAGGCACACTCAGTCCATGCACCACCACCACCCCTGGGCAAGCAAAAGGCCACACCAGCAGCCCCCCAAAAACGACAAAAAACAATAAAATAAGCACAATCCCAGCCCATCCATGGCCTCAATTATGTTTAAATTCAAGAAGACACCCCACAGAAAGACTAGGCCCATGCAACACTCACCACCCCTGGGCAAAGGGCCACACCAGCAGGCCCAAAAAAACGACAAAAAACAATAAAATCTGCACAATCCCAGCCCATCCATGGCCTCAATGGTGTTTAAATTCAAGAAGACACCCCACAGAAAGACTAGGCCCATGCAACACTCACCACCCCTGGGCAAAGGGCCACACCAGCAGGCCCAAAAAAACGACAAAAACCAATAAAATCTGCACATTCCCAGTCCATCCATGACCTCAATGGTGTTTAAATTCAAGAAGACACCCCTCAGAAACACTAGGCCCATGCAACACTCACTACCCCTGGGCATAAGGGATGAAAAGTAGGCAAAATAAGTGCAGGCCTCAGACACTGCCTCTCCTCAAAATGGCCCCCTTACACCCCAAGCACATGTTGCCTGTACCAGCCAGCACTCAAGATGGCCACCACCACCACCCACATGGCCAGTCCACATCAACAGTACACCCCCAAAAAACAGAAAAACAGCCAGAAATCACCACAATCCAATGCCATCCATGATGTTTACATCAAAAAGAGTGAGACAACACCACAGGCACACTCAGTCCATGCACCACCACCACCCCTGGGCAAGCAAAAGGCCACACCAGCAGCCCCCCAAAAACGACAAAAAACAATAAAATAAGCACAATCCCAGCCCATCCATGGCCTCAATTATGTTTAAATTCAAGAAGACACCCCACAGAAAGACTAGGCCCATGCAACACTCACCACCCCTGGGCAAAGGGCCACACCAGCAGGCCCAAAAAAACGACAAAAAACAATAAAATCTGCACAATCCCAGCCCATCCATGGCCTCAATGGTGTTTAAATTCAAGAAGACACCCCACAGAAAGACTAGGCCCATGCAACACTCACCACCCCTGGGCAAAGGGCCACACCAGCAGGCCCAAAAAAACTACAAAAAACAATAAAATCTGCACAATCCCAGCCCATCCATGGCCTCAATGGTGTTTAAATTCAAGAAGACACCCCTCAGAAACACTAGGCCCATGCAACACTCACTACCCCTGGGCATAAGGGATGAAAAGTAGGCAAAATAAGTGCAGGCCTCAGACACTGCCTCTCCTCAAAATGGCCCCCTTACACCCCAAGCACATGTTGCCTGTACCAGCCAGCACTCAAGATGGCCACCACCACCACCCACATGGCCAGTCCACATCAACAGTACACCCCCAAAAAACAGAAAAACAGCCAGAAATCACCACAATCCAATGCCATCCATGATGTTTACATCAAAGAGAGTGAGACAACACCACAGGCACACTCAGTCCATGCACCACCACCACCCCTGGGCAAGCAAAAGGCCACACCAGCAGCCCCCCAAAAACGACAAAAAACAATAAAATAAGCACAATCCCAGCCCATCCATGGCCTCAATTATGTTTAAATTCAAGAAGACACCCCACAGAAACACTAGGCCCATGCAACACTCACTACCCCTGGGCATAAGGGATGAAAAGTAGGCAAAATAAGTGCAGGCCTCAGACACTGCCTCTCCTCAAAATGGCCCCCTTACACCCCAAGCACATGTTGCCTGTACCAGCCAGCACTCAAGATGGCCACCACCACCACCCACATGGCCAGTCCACATCAACAGTACACCCCCAAAAAACAGAAAAACAGCCAGAAATCACCACAATCCAATGCCATCCATGATGTTTACATCAAAGAGAGTGAGACAACACCACAGGCACACTCAGTCCATGCACCACCACCACCCCTGGGCAAGCAAAAGGCCACACCAGCAGCCCCCCAAAAACGACAAAAAACAATAAAATAAGCACAATCCCAGCCCATCCATGGCCTCAATTATGTTTAAATTCAAGAAGACACCCCACAGAAAGACTAGGCCCATGCAACACTCACCACCCCTGGGCAAAGGGCCACACCAGCAGGCCCAAAAAAACGACAAAAAACAATAAAATCTGCACAATCCCAGCCCATCCATGGCCTCAATGGTGTTTAAATTCAAGAAGACACCCCACAGAAAGACTAGGCCCATGCAACACTCACCACCCCTGGGCAAAGGGCCACACCAGCAGGCCCAAAAAAACGACAAAAACCAATAAAATCTGCACATTCCCAGTCCATCCATGACCTCAATGGTGTTTAAATTCAAGAAGACACCCCTCAGAAACACTAGGCCCATGCAACACTCACTACCCCTGGGCATAAGGGATGAAAAGTAGGCAAAATAAGTGCAGGCCTCAGACACTGCCTCTCCTCAAAATGGCCCCCTTACACCCCAAGCACATGTTGCCTGTACCAGCCAGCACTCAAGATGGCCACCACCACCACCCACATGGCCAGTCCACATCAACAGTACACCCCCAAAAAACAGAAAAACAGCCAGAAATCACCACAATCCAATGCCATCCATGATGTTTACATCAAAAAGAGTGAGACAACACCACAGGCACACTCAGTCCATGCACCACCACCACCCCTGGGCAAGCAAAAGGCCACACCAGCAGCCCCCCAAAAACGACAAAAAACAATAAAATAAGCACAATCCCAGCCCATCCATGGCCTCAATTATGTTTAAATTCAAGAAGACACCCCACAGAAAGACTAGGCCCATGCAACACTCACCACCCCTGGGCAAAGGGCCACACCAGCAGGCCCAAAAAAACGACAAAAAACAATAAAATCTGCACAATCCCAGCCCATCCATGGCCTCAATGGTGTTTAAATTCAAGAAGACACCCCACAGAAAGACTAGGCCCATGCAACACTCACCACCCCTGGGCAAAGGGCCACACCAGCAGGCCCAAAAAAACTACAAAAAACAATAAAATCTGCACAATCCCAGCCCATCCATGGCCTCAATGGTGTTTAAATTCAAGAAGACACCCCTCAGAAACACTAGGCCCATGCAACACTCACTACCCCTGGGCATAAGGGATGAAAAGTAGGCAAAATAAGTGCAGGCCTCAGACACTGCCTCTCCTCAAAATGGCCCCCTTACACCCCAAGCACATGTTGCCTGTACCAGCCAGCACTCAAGATGGCCACCACCACCACCCACATGGCCAGTCCACATCAACAGTACACCCCCAAAAAACAGAAAAACAGCCAGAAATCACCACAATCCAATGCCATCCATGATGTTTACATCAAAGAGAGTGAGACAACACCACAGGCACACTCAGTCCATGCACCACCACCACCCCTGGGCAAGCAAAAGGCCACACCAGCAGCCCCCCAAAAACGACAAAAAACAATAAAATAAGCACAATCCCAGCCCATCCATGGCCTCAATTATGTTTAAATTCAAGAAGACACCCCACAGAAACACTAGGCCCATGCAACACTCACTACCCCTGGGCATAAGGGATGAAAAGTAGGCAAAATAAGTGCAGGCCTCAGACACTGCCTCTCCTCAAAATGGCCCCCTTACACCCCAAGCACATGTTGCCTGTACCAGCCAGCACTCAAGATGGCCACCACCACCACCCACATGGCCAGACCACATCAACAGTACACCCCCAAAAAACAGAAAAACAGCCAGAAATCACCACAATCCAATGCCATCCATGATGTTTACATCAAAGAGAGTGAGACAACACCACAGGCACACTCAGTCCATGCACCACCACCACCCCTGGGCAAGCAAAAGGCCACACCAGCAGCCCCCCAAAAACGACAAAAAACAATAAAATAAGCACAATCCCAGCCCATCCATGGCCTCAATTATGTTTAAATTCAAGAAGACACCCCACAGAAAGACTAGGCCCATGCAACACTCACCACCCCTGGGCAAAGGGCCACACCAGCAGGCCCAAAAAAACGACAAAAAACAATAAAATCTGCACAATCCCAGCCCATCCATGGCCTCAATGGTGTTTAAATTCAACAAAACAGTTGTATCATGCACCCATAACCAACCCTGGTCCTACTGGATACTGTGGCTACCCACAATATAATTTATTTAATTTTCTGAAAAAGTTCCAAAATTGTACTTGCAGCAACTGTAATGCCCCAAACAAACTTACTTGTGAAAGTTGATTTCTAATCCAAAAGTGATCCAAAGACAGTCAAAAAGGCCTCAAATCCAAATATCCAGCAGCACCCACAAAAAGTAATCCTTCCAGCTCCAGATCCAAATGAAAGTGACCAGGAGATGGACAAAGCACTGGGAGGAGCCTGCTGGACAGGAACAGGAAGTTGGAGACTGTGGGGCACTTCCTTCCTCCCCCCCCCCCCCAAAATGGACTCCTTGCAAAAAAAAAGGCCATGCAAATGTCAACCTGAGGAGTGATTCTGATAAAAATCATAATTTTCTGAAGGTTTATCCTGTTTGCTGGTGATTTTCTTGTGCGAAATTGCAAAATCTCTATTTCGCAAGTGCGAGATTGTTCCTTTCCGCCGCAACTACATGTTCGCAATTGCGAACTCTCGCGAGGTGTGCTGTGCAAGGTGGCAAGCCGCGAGTACGTATTCGCGGGCGACAAACTCCCGCGGGAACACGCAGCAAGATCTAAAATGGCGCGTCACTCGCAAAGAAAAACAACTCGGCAAACGCTAAAATGACGGAAAGTGAACGCCGTGCACCACGCCGCGCGCCGCAACCAAGCAAAAAATCCGCCGCGAGCGGATTCACGGATTTTCGACAAATTCGCGAGCGTTCGCGGATTGCGGATTTGCCGAAAATCCGAAAAATCCGCGAGCGGAGCGGATTTTACGCCCATGCTTACAGAAAACCAAATCTTGCTACAATCCAAGAGGTTCAAACTGAAAGACTTATCACCTTTGATAAACCTGCAGTAAGAAAAGAAGGACTATGCAACAAAGCCATGGAACTTGTGCCTCCGGATACCCAAATAACAGTTTGTCAAGAAACACCTGTCTACATCGATGTAGCCTCTGACTATACAAATATGACAAAGGAAGAAGCAGCTCCAACGTTTCCGAACAATCCTGATGCTATTCCAACAAGTGACAGAACTGCCTCTGGCTATTTCATCAACTTTGATACCTTCTCTGAGGATCCCAGTGAACCTGAAGCAACGCCAGCAAATAAAACTTTCAAAGAAAAAATAACAAAACTCAAAAACATTTTATGAAAAGTTTCGGTACTTCTCAGGGTTTAATGTTACAAATACAGAAACATTTTATTTTAAAAATGAGAATAAGACAGGAATGAAAACAATGCTGACCAATACTAAACAAATTTATTCTGCAAACTTTTATGCTAAACTGTCTAAATTAGGTTTTGACTTTTGGAAAGACAACATTGAGACAAAAACTGTCTGGGGCACAACAGATTGGCAGGTGCAAGGTTTAGAAGCCTTGTTCAGAGCCTGCATTATACCAGAACAAATAATGTTTTTAAATGACACTGTTCAACAAACTTCTTGTCTTGGCCTGGCTAAGATAAAAGATATAAACAAACCGTCCATACCAAAGCCCTCACCTGACAGCAATAACTCTGCAGATGAGGAGGTAGACGCCAAACAGATTTTAATTCAAAACAGAACTAATCCGGATTGGAAAAAATGGTTAATCTGGCCCACAGACACAAATAACTGTCAAGATAGATTCCTGAACATAATACAAGGGTTCACAGTGACTAGGCCAGTTCCAAGATACTCCCAGAGACAACATCCAGGGATAGTAACTACTTACAGTGTAGGAAAGCTATGCCTTGAGTGGCTACATAAATGTACACTTCCAGAAATCAAACAACACTTATCTTTACTTAAAGAAGGCAATGATTTGCGAGATTTCTTAATGGGGCCTCGCAAACCACGTCAAAAACGGTTCATATTCGCCGGTATATACGCTGCTTACAACGAAGCATGGAAAATAACGCAAATGGAAACTGCAGAAAGAATACGAGAAATTGATCGTATTCATTTAGAGAAAAGCCTCTCTGTAGTGGACAACGGGTTAACAACTCTGTCCTCCAGAATATAATCTTTGGACAGCATTGTATCCTCTGCAATTGACATAATAGAGCAAGACTTGCTAATGTTACAACATGGCCAGTCTCAATTACGTTCTATAATGCTGCTAGGCTGGACGTTACAAAATCTCCATTCAGGCTACGTGCCATGGCGTTTAATCAATACCACATCATTGTTTACTGTGTTTAACTTTACAGATAAACAAATCTCTTTGGCACAAAAAGGAGCAGACTATACGATGCTGAGCATTGTGAAACTGGAAAGATTACCATTGACAGTTTCTGAGAAACCTGTAATTGAATGGATAATACATGGCACCATCACGATACCAGTGGCGATTTTCCAATTTCTGTATTGTCTACAGCATTTACCAGCGGGCCTGTATGAAAGGTTGGGTAAAGAATACATTAAGACGACCTGGACTTTACCTTACACACACAAATCTTGGAATTGGGGAAAGGAGCAAGTATGGGCGAAATTTGAGAATTCGCGTTCCGCGAAATCGCGCGAAATCGAATTCGCAATATGCAAAACCCGCGAATTCGTGCAAATTTACAGATTTTTGGTTTTTTACGTGTTTGCGGGGTTTTTTTGCGTGTTCGCTGGGCTTTTTGCATGTTCGCGGGCCGCTTGCATGGGGAAGTTACCCATGCGGTCGTGTATGGCCACAGCACCCTCTGGTTCACCACTGCCACCCTTTGGTTCATCACTGCCACCCTCTGGTTCACCCCTGCCACCCTCTGGTTCACCCCTGCCACCCTCTGGTTCACCAGTGCCACCCTCTGGTTCACCCCTGCCACCCTCTGGTTCAGCACTGTCACCCTCTGGTTCACCACTGCCACCCTCTGGTTCACGACTGCCAGCCTCTGGTTCATCACAGCACCTCTGGTTCACCACTGCCACCCTCTGGTTAACCACTGTCACCCTCTGGTTCATGACTGCCACCCTCTGGTTCATCACAGCACCTCTGGTTCACCCCTGCCACCCTCTGGTACAGCACTGTAACCCTCTGTTTCACCACTGCCACCCTCTGGTTAACCACTGCCACCCTTGGGTTCATCACAGCGCCTCTGGTTCACCACTGCCACCCTCTGGTTAACCACTGCCACCCTCTGGTTCACCCCTGCCACCCTCTGGTTCACCACTGCCACTCTCTGGTTCACCACTGCCACCCTCTGGTTCACCCATGCCACCCTCTGGTTCACCCCTGCCACCCTCTGGTTCGCCCCTGCCACCCTCTGGTTCACCCCTGCCACCATCTGGTTCACCCCTGCCACCCTCTGGTTCAGCACTGCCACTCTCTGTTTCAGCACTGTCACCCTCTGGTTCGCCCCTGCCACCCTCTGGTTCATCACTGTCAACCTCTGGTTCATCACTGCCACCCTCTGGTTCACCACTGCCACCCTCTACCGAGACCTTTTGTGACGCAGCAGCAGCACAAAAGATGCGCCATGGTGCTGGGTATTAACAACGTGACGCATCTGAGAGATGCGTCACGTTGTAAAGCCCTGCGCCATCAGGAGGCGTTCCGGTGCAGGGGAGGGCGTTCCTGCGCAGGAACGCCTCCTAAAAGTGGCTGAGTGAAATCTACAATAATTCAATCAGTCACTTTTAGGCCAATGCTGCGTCAAAACCCTGCGCCTGCGAAATTGTTGTTGGAATGATCTGCTTGCAGTGCCTTCCGGGCTCGGAGGGCTGCGTTGATATTGTGATCTTTCAATAAAAAGAGTTTTGAAAAAAAAACCTGCGCCTGCTTGAAGCAGGCGCAAGGCTTGATGCAGCATTGGGGAGATAGGGCCCCCCAGAGCAATGCTGGAGCTGCGTCGCACTCCTCAGAGGTGTGTAAACAGAAAACCCAAAGGGGCCGATCAGCCTCTAGCAGATACTGTACTATCCATGAGGGTGGCTGAGGACTAAGGGCCACATGTATGAAGTAATTTACGCATAATCAGGCCGTTTGTGGCAGAAAAAATGACTTTTGGGCTGTACAAAACCCAAATTGTGATTCAGTAACTTGTTATCGAATCGCAATTTGGGTTTTGTTGATTTAGTACTAGGAAGGGGCATGTTAAGTGCGTCGCTCCCTAATCCCAAATCACAAGGTTATGTATGAATGTTTGTGACCTGAAAAGAGTGGCAAAACATTCGCTTTTAGCACCGAATTCCATTTAGTGGTAACCCATTTGCAAGCAGGAAGGGGTCCCCAGGTGACCTCTTCCCTTTTGTGATTGCAGTGCAAAAACGTTTTTTAAAGAGCAGGCAGTGGTCCCATCGACCGCTGCCTACTCTTAAAAAATTAAATTGAAACATTTAACTTTTCTTTCTGAAATGCATCCCATTTTCTTTTAAGGAAAACGGGCTACATTTTAAAACAAAAAGTTGCTTTATTTAAAAGCAAACAAAGACATAGTGGTCTACTGTCTCCAGCAGGCCACCATCCCTGTGGTTTTTGCGATTCCCAAAGGTTGCAAAATGGGACCTACTTCATGAATATTAATGAGGCAGGTCTATTTGCGACCCAATGGGAATCGCAAATTAAACTGTAAAGAGTTTCATACATTTGAAATTGTGGTTTCATTTTGCGATTTGCATGGATTCACAATTAGGAACGAACATTTTTTAACATTCGTACAATGTCTGATGGTAGTCCATCTTATTCAGAGATCACCAGTCCACCAATCCTTTCTGTATGCTAAAAGGAAACTCTGTAACAGTTGGTCTCTTCAAGATACAAACGTTTTGGTGAACAACCACCGTCCGTTTTGATGGCCGACCACCAACTCTTAAAATATTTTTGTTTTTCAAAGTGGGATTTTGATATTGAGAAGCAAATAGATAATGACTTCCACATTCTGGAAGTTTTCTCCCAGGGTGTGGAGTACATTATTTTTGGTACTGTCCCTCACTGCTAGGATTTCCGTGGCAGTGACAGATTGAAATAAACCCCATCAGACCACCCACTCTAAATTGAGTGGTTGGTATGATGGCTTTAGCTGACCCTGTCCCACAAACTGATTGTCCTCCGGACACTAGGGTGGACTGACTGTCAGTTTGGCAGACAGGGTAATTATTGTGTGTGTGTCAGAGGGGAAACAGCCATTTCAATGACGGCTGAACCCCTCATGCCTTTACCATGCAGGCTTTAAAACGCATGCATCTTTACCACGCATGCCTTTACCACGCACAATTTTACAAAGAAGATGCCTTTTACACTCATGCCTTTATTTATAAATATATATATTTTTCTGTTAACTCACCTGATGTCTTTTCCTTTTCTGTTATTTTGTTTATAAAAAGAGTTTTAAAAAAATCTATATATTTTTGAGTGGCATGAGCATGGCCTGATTTTGCGAATTGGCAATCCGCGAACTTGCGTATTTACGGATTTGCAATCCGCGGATTTTTTTTGTTTGTTTTGCAAGTGTTTCTGCCGTTTCGCGAGGGTTTTTTCCAGTTCGCAAACGCGAACTTACTTGTCGGGTAGCAACGGTCGCGACCACGTTGTTTCTACGTCTGGTTCATCACAGCACCCTCTTTTTCACCACTGCCACCCTCTGTTTCACCACTGCCACCCTCTGGCTCACCCATGCCACCCTCTGGCTCACCCATGCCACCCTCTGTTTCATCACTGTAGATTATGGGGGGAAAAGCACACCTGGCCTGCCTCAACTGACATGAATGAATTAGGGGCTGATTGATTAATGTGTCACTAAATTTGTACTTCCAGTCTGGCACCTGCTTCCTTATCTGTAATTGCTTTCTGTTGCAGTCTAAATTTTTTTTAGCAGGACCTTTGGCATACTTGTAGTTATTCTCTGAGCCTGCTGTGAGGGTCAGAGCAGGGTCATAGAATAGTTACAAGTAGGCAACTGAACTCTGGAGGGGCCCTTCAGGAAGCACTGGAGGGAATTGTTACTAATGTTAAGATTGAACTTTTGCACCTGCTGAGTGCTTTCAGTTTTGCAAAAATCGTTTTTCTGCAATTTCGCGCGATTTGCGGGGCGCGAATTTGTGCGAGATCGATTTTGGAAGCCGCGAATTAGAGCGAATACACGATTTGTTTTTTTTGCGGCGTGTTTGTTTGCGTGATTTTTTGCGTGTTCGCAAAGCCGCTTGTAGCGCAACGTTTGCGAAGTTACCCTAGCGGTCGTACATGGGCGCGGCCATCTTGTTTGCGTGACGTAATTCCGTTTCCGGGCGCTATGTGTAATCTAGCAAAGTGTGCGGCTCGCTAGTACATGTTCACGTGTGATTGCGGGGAAAATATCGCGCAAACTTACCCACGCGGTCGTCAACGGGCGCGCCCATCTTGTTTTTCATTCATTGCTATAGTTCTGGGCATGCTTTCTGTATCCTCTGTCAATCTCTGTCAATCTCTGCCATCCTTTGCTTGTTTGATGTTTTTTTTGTTCTATTTTACTTATTATCTATCCCTCTATTTTTCTAGCTCTATATTTTTGTGTTTTCTGCTACTTTGGGTTGAATTTAAACTACTTTTTTTAACTCTTTTCTTTTCTTCTTCCCTATTCTATTTCTTCTTTATTATTTACAGTCCTTTCTGCCCAGACCATGGTAAAGGGAGCCGGGAAGCAGCCCGCGAAGGGGAAGTGTCCCGCACCCCGTGCCCGCCTCCCGTGCGGGCGTTTGAGGGGGGAGCAAGTTATAGCTCGGGAGATTTTTAGTGCGGAGGAGGTGGCCGCACTAGCCTTTCATGTCCAGCGCCGCCTCCCCAAGACCATCATGGGAGGTGGCAAGATCGCTACCGGCTACGGGATCCGGGAGCGCCGGAAGCGGTGGGAGAAGGTGTGCCGGGCCATGTTTGAACACTCTGGGGTCCGGCGCACCTATAACCAGGCCACCCACCGCTGGACGGATCTCATGGACCGGGAACGCGACTTGCTGGACGTGCTCGGCGTCGAGATCCCCGGGCTTGGTGAGTAGTAGTAGCTATTTCTAGCTATTTCATCACTACTCTGTTTTCTCCCGCTCTGTGTGTTATTATATTGCACATTTTTGTTTTTTACCAAGAGCAATAATGCTGCCGATTACATTGTAGGTAAATTATATTTCAAAATCTTCTGTGCATTTCAGGTGCACTGCTCTCCTTCTCAGTAGCCTTGCTACTATGCTTATTTGTTTTCTATTTTGTGTTCATTTCATTGGCCTGAGAAATTATGTATGAGTGTAGTGTAAAGAACTGCGTAATGCTAGACACTAAGGGTCAGATTTTCAATTACCGGCGCATCCCTGCAAAGTAGCAGGGATGCGCCAGTAATTGTGCGCCACGCCACCACCACCCATGGTGCGCCGTATTTACAATGCGGCGCACCATGGGCCCAAAACGTCACAGAAGCCTTACGCATCTGTGCCGTAAAGGCGGCGCATTGCTGGAGTTGCGTGACAACGATGGTGCAGCTCCAGCAATGCTCTGGGGTGCCCTATCTCCCCAATGCTGCGTCAAGCCGTACGTCTGCTTCAAGCAGGCGCAGGGTTTGAGCCACGCATCATTGTCCTAAAAGTGACTGATTGACATCTTGTAGATTTCCCTCAGCCACTTTTAGGATGCGTTCCTGCGCAGGAACGCCCTCCCTTGCGCCGGAACGCCCCCTGATGACGCAGGGCTTTACAACGTGATGCATCTCCCGTATGCGTCACGTTGTTAATATACGCCGCACCATGGCGCCTCTTTTGTTATGCCTCTGCGTCACAAAAGTGACGCAACAATGGAGCAAAAGAGCCGCAAGGGGCTTGTAAATCTGCCCCTACAGACGCCAGTCCAGTCCTTCCTTTGTACACCTGGCAATAAGAAGAAATAGTGGTGGTGGATTGATAGTTTGAGTATTTTAATGACTGGTTAATGTAGTAGGAAACTTTTTAGTGTTGTCGCTGATCTGCAATCACGATGGAGTTTGTCTGTCACTACGCGTGCTGCGGACTGTTGCCTGCCAGTCCTAGGCGAACCTTTTTAGTAATTTGTTTAGTGAGTTGCATAACTTTTCAAGTTGACGGTCCGCAAATCAAACAATACTAATATCGTAGTAGACCACATGAGATAGGTCAATATATCCCGTTCAATAGTAGTCTATTTGCTATTTCGCCAAAAGATTTTGTTATTGTTCTTTTGAAATGTTTGATTTGGTTGACAACAATCATCCATGTTTTTGGGTCTTTCTTTCTTTCATGTTGTACATCAGCTCCTCCCAGGGGCAAGAGGACATTGGAGGAGGCTGATGCTGCTGAACCAGGCCAGGATCGGTCAGGCTAGGGCTCCTTTGCTGGCCCCGGTAAGTTTTAATTTTAATATAGAGTACCTATTTTTTCCTAGCGTTCCTCATTCGATTTTTTCTAAATCGTCTTTGATCTTCTTGTACACTGTATCTAAATTCTTATCCTGCCTCGACTATGACTCCCTGTGGTATTACTAGATTATTCTTATTTGTCTGTCTGTGTAGCTAACTAAGATTGAACATTTGGCAAAAGGTGTAAAACGAAACTCCCAATCTAGTCAGCAATAGCTCTATGTTCTGAGTGCAGTCCTCTGGGATTGTCCATAATGTCTTTTCAAGTCTTCTAAATGTTTATGCTTTGACAAATAAAAAGGTGAATGACCACCAAGCAAGAATAAGATACTACTTTACTTTTGGTTTGGATAGGAGGACAATCTATACTACTACTGTTGCAGGGACAAATCTGTACAAACAGAACTATGGACACTAAAGTGCATTGTTTATCAATTATAATAGGCACAGGTCGACTTTCCACATACCTCAGTGATATCAGACTTTGAAGAACCCCCAATCTCCTTACTGACTAGATAGTGTGGCAGAGTCATTTAGCTCCCGAATTCATCGATGATTGATCCCCAATGATGATTATCCAACGCAGGACAAGAGTACGGAGTCAGAGTCCAGAAGTGTCAGAGGCACGGGCTCATGCATTGCAAATTGCAAAACCTTTTGCTCATTCACTCATGACCAAAAACCACAGAGTCTATTTAAGTTTTAAAGCTTTATTAAAAGTAAAAATATTTATTGAAATCAAGCTTGTCATAAAACATAAACGGTTGATTAAAAATGGAAAAGTGCTTATAGTGATTTATTTCACACATTTATTGTGGGCGAGCCGAGCCCTCACCTGGTTTGAACTTTAATTTTTCTTTTTGGTGCTGAATCGTTGGTCCCTCCGTCCTAGTGATGATGATTTGTTCTTAGAAGTGAAGATTCTGTCTTTTATGAGAGAAATGGTGCGTGTTAAAAAGCAAGCATTCATCAGTTGTGCCAAAAAGTGCAGCAAGACAACACCCTTCCCTGGAAAAAGGGACATTTTTACTTTAGAGTAGACAGTCACAAATTATTAGCTTGTTTTCGGTATTCACATTTCTTCATTCCTAGACAAAATACTAGTGATTGGTGTATGTCTATGACATCTAACATTCTTAAATTTACTTTGTAGGTGGAACATCTGGTGCTGGGCCCAGCGCGGAGGTGGAGGAGGGAAGTTCTGGGGAGGAGGCGGTGCAAGTGCCGGACCAAACTTCTGTGCGGGTTGCCACGGTAGTGGCGGGCAGTGGTAAGCTCTTATATTCCTTACTTATTGAGATTGCAGACTGCATAGTGTGCTCCCCGTGAGAAAACGTAAGGTTTGTCCAGATGAGAGACATGAAGAAGAATGATTGACATATAGTTTGAATGGATGGATGCCTGGATCATGGTACTATCTGACTCTTAGATAGCATATGTGTATCTCGAGAGAGTAGACGGTCACTGGATGAACTAAGTGTTACTTTGAAGAGCATGTAACACCGCACCCGCACATCCGTCCCAGTGTAGGAAAGGCAAGAAAAAGAAGTTGTAATTTTGTCCGAATACTACCATGAATAGTAGCAGTAGTTTGTATTGCAAGCAAAGCATATATCCGGCTATTACGATGGCCGCTCACTACATCTGTTAATAAGTTTAGTAGAACTCGGTCACTCTTGTGTGGATGTATCACTGTTCACTCAATAAAAAGCAAAGCACCTAAAGTCATCCCATATGTAAGCAAATACATACCATGTGCAGTGATAGATAAGCAGATTATTTATCTTCTTCATTTTCCTTTTCTAGTATCTATTCATTGGCACTGTAGGGTGAAAGTTAAATTAATTAGGCAGTAGCCCTTGTAACAGAGTATTCTCAGTGCCACCCGTAATAGAAAAGTAAGAGCATCACCACCTGCATGTACTGGACTGGTACAGTAACGCAAGTCTGTCTCACTCATCATGGCGGGCGTCTGTTTTTCTCGGGTGCAAGTTGACTGCGCTGGCATTATGCCGGCTTGCAGAAGTTAACGTACCAATTTTGCTAAACAAGAGAGAAGAAGAAGAATAAGACTGGTGTACTGTCATAGTCGACTCTAATGGAGTGAGTCCATAGTGCTCGTAGAATTGATTCCTTAAACTCCCACTAATGTTAGAGCAAGGATGAAGAACTGGGAGGTTAGATAGATACTGGCCACAATAGTTATGTACTGGGCTTCCAAGTTGCTAGTTCTACTGTGACACAACTTTCTGCTGAATCATTTTGTGTTAATCTTAAAGAGCATTGGTTACAGACTATATCTTTCTTTCTTCATATAGATGCTCCTTCCAAACCAACAAGGAAGGAGCTGGCTGAAAGGGGCTGGCAACGGAGGCTGGAGGCGACTGTCGCCGAATATCGGCGGCTGGTGGCCCAGGAGGAGGAGGACACGCAGAGTACGTCGACAACATCCACGGCGACACCTGCATCCTCCTCCACGCTCCCTGGGTCAGCCAGTCAGCGCCGGTCTCCAGCGGTACGGAGCCAGGGTACCGCAGCCACCAGCGAGCAGCAAAGAAATCAGCTGCCCCCCACAGCAGTTGCAAAAAAAGGATGCACCGCCTTTCCCTGAGGGTTTCCTAACTCGAGCAGGAGCTCCTCAACACCAAGACCCTGCTCGAGACCCTCTGCAAGGAGCATGCTGACCTGGCCCGAAAAGTCAACAGCAGCCAGTAGGAGGAGACTGTCCCTTGCCCCTTTTTTAAAGACTTCTGGGGGGTGGGAATTGGGAGTTGGGTTTTCTACTTTTTTGGACTTCGTTTTCAGGGATATTCGTTGGGGTCCGGGGGGGGGGGGAGGTTGGGTCTTGCGGGAGATTTATGTTACTGGATATATAAATATACTTTAAACTTTATCTTAGCATACGTGTTTTTTACTGCTTTTGAGGCTGGTGGGTGGGGGTTTACAGTCCTGAAACTTAAGTGGCATCTTGATTCAAGTTGTGTAAGTACTAATGGCCCAAATGTTTTCAAAACTAAGTGCCTCTCACATTGTAAGTGAATTCAATAGTCCTAGGACTAGTGTCAGTCTCTCGTCTCTCATAATACTTCATTATACTACCTCCCCCCCCAAACGCTTATCTTACCTGTAATTTGTGTTTGGAAATAGGGCTAGGCACAGGGCTGGCTGCACGCGAGATGGCGATTAAGGTTGGCAATCCTGGGCGGATGAAATGTCATCATTGCAGTGGTACTTGTGGTGTTACACAGTGGCAGTTGCAGCATCTGAAAAAAAGGAAATGAAACCTTGTTTGTCCTTACTGTAGCATTAGAACGGTACGATAGAAAATATAGCAGGTGACAGTACACTAGAACAGTGCCACAATGTAGCCTAACAAATGGTAAAGTATTTAAAGTATAACTACTACTTGCGTTGAATTTCTTTGACATTGGCTACTATTACAAGAAATAGTACTGAAGGTGAAGGGCACAGCAGCGTAATAATTTCATTTGCCACGTCTAGGAGGAGGATGTTCTTGATGACCAATCAAGTTGATGGCGCACATGAAAATCTGCTTTCATTTGCCAATAGTGACTCGGTGTCAAGCTGAGTAAGAATATATCCTCGGATTCCTTCACCATCCTGTTGCTATGACCTTATCCTCCCCAGCAAGTGTGTGGAATTATTGCTGTCATTTAGTCACACATCAATCAAAACCACACAGCCCAGGGGAAGAGGGTTAGGGTTTGGAAAATGGATGGGAGTGGGGGCTTTTGGGAAGGTTTTGTTGAGAGAAGAAAAAAAAAGCACAGCATGGACAAACAATAATTGAAGATAAACAAATCTTTGGGCACAAAGCTAACCATGAATCTTTTAAGTGACATAAAGGAAGTGCATGCACTACTGCATGCATGGTTACTGAAAAGTAACTAGCACTTTCGACAACCGTGAATGAAAGAATGCGACAGTACAGGGCTGCAGTAATAATTATGCGTTTTCACTTGCCTATCTCTGCACTCAGAGAAACACTTCGTACATTAAATTAGGTTTGAAAAATAGCAGAAGTAAAACCTATCCAATGGCTGTAGGGATGAATTTAGAAGCAGAGATCAAAGAAATGCAGAGTAACACTCATAGAAGTTCACAGCAATAACATTACTTAAAAGATAATTAGAAAAGAATGGATACTGTATCTGTATGTTGTTGTAGTTGTCCTGTTGAATTTGGGAAGTTGTAAGATGCATCCAACCATTCCTCTTATTAGCGGGACTCCTCCATTCCATCTGACGCTCCGTCCATCAATGTTGGTGACCAGAAGACACCCTGTCCACTGCCTGCCTGGCGGATGCTGAATTGCGGCTCGCTAATGTGAAGCCTGACTTCATCCTTTTTTTCCCCATTGCACAGGCTGAAACCCGGCCTGTAATTCTTGATGGAAAAACAGGAAGTGATATTAGAATACCACTGACAAATAAATATAAGGTATGTACGCTGTGTAGTACAAAAAGTCACACTTTGAGTTTCCTAATAGACAGTACAATATTTTTGGAAGTGCCTACTCTGTCTGAGTCTCCTTTTGAAGGATAAATAAGTATGGGCGAATTAATTTAGCGGATCCTTCCCCTCAAGCTAGGTGTACTGTAAACTGTGTTTTAGAACAAAATTAGACCTTCCCAGCAGTGCTCCCAGACCCTTACTAAACCCAGTCGCAAAAATGTAGAAGAACCTACGAAGACCCCCAATCAGATCTCAAAAAACGAGGCCTAGTAGAAAATGGTGACAAAACGTACTTTGAAAGTAAAGTAGGCCCAAATCCCCCCTTACCCACCGTGGATTGTATTCAAACCACTTGCAAGCAAGCAAAAGTATCCATACCCAGCATCGCTCCAAGACTCGCAAACCCCCCCACAAACAGCCCCCCGCCCAAACACATGCAATACAATACTGCTAACCCTAACGAGCCCCAAGTTAGAATAGTGGCAAACGCTTTCTTTAACTAGGCCAAATCCCCCCTTCCCCACCATGGATTTTCTCCAAACCACTTTTATCCAGTACTAGACCTTCCCAGCAATGGCCCCAGAGCCGTCAACCCAGGCGAAAACAAGTAGAAGACCCCCAAACAGCCAAAAAGCAAAACTACAAAAGTGGGGACTTAGTAATTTTCCTGGCAAATTTCCAACATCACTCCACGCGCGCTCTGCAGCTAGGCCCTAGCTCCCCTTTGCCACCACGGATTTTCTTCAAACCACTTGCAGTGAAAAGTATCTATACCCAGCGTTGCTCAAAGACCCCAAAACCCACCCACAAACACCAGGAAGTCCCCCAAACAAGCCCCCAAAAACACTGTAGTGAGCGAAATGTCCTTCCCAGCAATGCCCCAAGACCTGCCAACCCACCCGCAAAAAAGCACAACACCCCCAAACAGGCAAAAAGCAAAAATGGAAAATCTCATACTTAGAATTATTTTTCGGCCTTCTTTCAATTCTGTCCAAACGTGCTGTGCAGCAAGGTCATAACTCGACTTTTCCACCATGGATGTCCTGGAAAACAAATGCAATAAAAATTAGACTGTGCCAGCGTTGCTCCCAGACCCCAAAACCCACCCACAAACACCAGGAACCCCCCCAAACAGGCCACCGAAAACATGATAGTGAGCAAAAAGGCAAAAACTTTTTTTGCTCCAATTTTCTCCAAACCACTTTTGTCCGGTACTAGACCTTCCCAGCAATGGCCCCAGAGCCGTCAACCCAGGCGGAAACAAGTAGAAGACCCCTGTTGGACCTGGGATCTCCAAGTCACCTAGGGTAGCTTGGCACTAAGTGGGAAGGCCTAACTCCAAGGTACATGTGTTAAGTTTGCGTCACACCCTTCAGTAACATAACGTCCATCCACTCAGAAATAAGGACGCTACACCAATGTTAGAAAAATACGTTTTGCTTTATGAAAAGTATTCTCTATTTCTCCTTTGTTACTTAGCAGTCTTTAGTTACAGTACATGAATTAGCTTTGCATAAAAGAAATTAGCAACTAGACAGTTTCATAAAAGAAAAATCATTACTGGCATTTCCTTGTGTCCCTTCACTCTGAAAGGAGAGTTCTCTATCCACTCCTGCACCCTAATCAGGCAAGATATGCATTATACATTTAGAAGTTAGCAAGCATAGATATTTCCTACATCCAGATTAGGCTGTTCATTCAATTCTGTTAGCAGTAACCTAACATGAGGTAGATCAGTCTTCACATATAAATAGATTCAGTAAGATGCCTGCTCAGTTCTACACATGTCACTCCTAAATAGATTCAGTAAGGTGCCTGCTCAGTTCTACACATGTCACTCCTAAATAGATTCAGTAAGATGCCTGCTCAGTTCTACTTATGACACTCCTAAATAGATTGAGTAAAATGCCTAGGTAAATGTCTCAATGGAGTTCACATATCTTGAAGGGGATTTAGCAATTTTTACCCCTACTTCACTTCCACTCATTCGTTTAAGCACTGTCTAAAGTTTACCCCAGACCTGCTTACAGTCGACCTCAGTGGTCTGCTCTTTACTCTGTTCCACGCCGGTAGCCGGTGGTGTCTCAGGCTCTCCTTTACGAAGCTCTGTCAGGCAATAGCGGCGCCCGCTCCGACTCGGCCACGCTACCTCCCCACAGTCTTACCGGGAGTTACGCCTCGGTCCAGTCTCACAGCTCCGCTTCTTCACTCACCCCAGCGACGTCGTTCCAAGGAGCCCCCTGACCTGGCGCTGACAGCTCTGGGCGGTTGACAGAGCCGGAATCACCCCGCACTCCCTCCTTCCGCTTCGATGACTGCTCAGTGCTCCGCCCTCACCTCAGCCGTCAGGAAGGGAGGGAACAGACGCCGGCCAGCCTCCTTCGGGCTCCCGCCCCCTTCTTCCGCGTCACTGGTTGCTCAGTGCAGACTTCCGCAAAGCCAGCCTCTTGGTTGCGTTCCTCAAGCGGCTCTCCCCGCTGGACCTCCCGAACGGCACGGTGAAGATGCCACAGCCGTTTCGAGGCAAGGACAAAAGCGGCAAGCCCTCACACGGTAGGATTCTTCCCTTTGCCTCACGGGCGCTCAGGACTTCGGGTGGAACGCCAAAGTATCGCTCCTCCACACGCTTCAAGGGGACAGTCCAGTTTAGATCCCGAAGGGGCGGACAGGCAGAAATCAACCCCCTGCAAATGGGTGCTTCTCTGGGTGAATTCCCAAGCCAGTCACCCGCTTATCCAGAATAGCCCAACCACGTTACTCTCTGGACACGAGTCAATAGTTGGAGCTAGAGATGAGGTAGCGGTGCTAGGGCTTAGTCCGTAGAAAGGGGGACACACCAGCACAGTAGAGCAGCCGGCCCGTGGGTCGATCTAACCTCTCTCAGTGCGCTTTCCTCCCTTCGCTACTGCTTTACTCCTCACCAACTTCCACTCAGCCTCCTCTGGTCACTCTCCACCAACATCTAAAATGGCCGCCCTGGTTCTGGCCTTATATAGGCTGGCTCTGGCTACCAGAACCCTCCAGAAGGTTCTAGTACCTTCTTAGTGTAATCATATGGTCCCTTTCTCCTGAAGTGTCAGTTATGACAGTTGCTGACCACCATTTTGCGTGTCCCATACTTTTTAGTCAGACAAGGCACCTAGGCCTCAGGAAAAGGGACTACGAGGGCAAAAGAGCATCTAACCCCTAGGTCAATACCACAAAAATCCAGTGGACATAAAAAGATAAAAAGGTTTTGAGGGGCAAAAAGGGGACAAAAATAAAAATAAATAATTAGGAGGGACTACCCAAAGGCAGACAGGTCTAACACGCGTCCCCCCCCAGCTTAAAGTGGGGAGAGCTACCCAACCCCTTGGGAGTCCTCATCACTAAGGCGGAAATACCTAGAGAGGCCGTCTGCATTGGCGTGGTCCACTCCAGGCCGATGTTCCACCCGGAAGTCCATTCCCTGTAGGGAGATGGACCATCTCAACAACTTGGGATTTTCCCCCTTCATTTGCATCAGCCAACGAAGAGGTCGATGGTCAGTCTGAACCAGGAAGTGCGAGCCAAACAGGTATGGCCGCAGCTTCTTCAGAGCCCATACCACGGCAAAAGCTTCCCGCTCAATTGCACTGCACTTCTGTTCCCGGGGAAGCAGTCTCCTGGACAGGAAGACTACAGGCTGATCCAGACCCTCTTAATTGAGTTGCGATAACACTGCCCCAATGCCATGCTCTGATGCGTCTGTCTGGACAATGAACTCCTTGGAGAAATCTGGGGCCCTCAGGACCGGTGCTGCACACATTGCCTGTTTCAATTTCACAAAAGCTTGCTGACAAGCCTCTGTCCAGACTACTCGTCGAGGTTGTTTCTTGGATGTGAGCTGTGTGAGGGGCGCTACAATAGTGCCATACCCCTTCACAAAGCGACGGTAGTAACCTGTGAGGCCCAGGAAAGCTCGGACCTCAGTCTGGGTCTTGGGGGGTTCCCAGGCCATGATTGCCTCAATCTTTGCCTGGAGGGGCTGCACAGTTCCCCTACCCACCAAGTGGCCTAGGTACACAACCGACCCCTGCCCAATCTGACATTTACTGGCCTTGATTGTCAAGCCAGCCTGTTTCAGGGCCTGGAGAACAGCTTGCAAGTGACGCAAATGGTCCTCCCAACTGCTGCTGAAGACGACAATGTCATCCAGGTAAGCAGCGGAGAAAGCCTCCATTCCAGAGAAGACCTGGTTCACCAGCCGCTGAAAAGTGGCAGGGGCGTTCTTGAGCCCAAAGGGCATCACACAGAACTGGAAGTGTCCCTCAGGCGTGGAGAAAGCTGACCTTTCCTTTGCTCCATCTGTAAGGGAGATCTGCCAGTACCCTGAAGTAAGGTCAAAGGTACTCAAATATTGGGCAGCTCCCAGCCGGTCAATCAATTCATCCGCCCTAGGGATCGGATGAGCATCAGTCTTGGTCACTGAGTTCAGTCCCCGGTAATCCACACAGAACCTCAGTTCTGGAGTGGTGCCTGGTGGGGCAGCTTTTGGTACCAAAACCACCGGACTGGACCAAGGGCTACTGGAAGGTTCAATGACTCCTAGCTCCAGCATCTTGGTAACCTCACCGTGGATGCTGGCCTTCACCTTGTCTGACAGCCGGTAGGTCTTTGACTTCACTGGTGGGCTGTCTCCTGTGTCCACATCATGGGTACACAGGTGGGTCCTTCCCGGAACAAGGGAGAACAACGTAGAGTACTGCTCCAATATCTGGCGGCAGTCCTCCCGCTGCTCAGGAGTTAGGGATGGGGAGAGAATTACTCCCTCCACCGACCCATCCTTTTCCTGAGACGAAAAAAGGTCAGGGAGAGGCTCGCTTTTCGCTTCCTCTCCTCCATCAGTCACCATCATCAAGATGACCTCAGGCCTCTCATGGTGGGGTTTGAGGCGATTAGCATGCAGCACCCTTAGGGGCTGACGAGGGGTCTTAAGATCCACCAAGTAGGTGGCCTTACCCTGCTTCTCCAACACCTCAAAGGGGCCTGCCCAGCGATCCTGGAGAGCGCTTAGCTCTCCAGGTTCCATCACCCACACTTTCTGGCCAGGCTCCAATTCCACCGGGTGAGCGTTGTGGTCATACCACTCTTTCATTACGGCTTGACTGGCTTCCAAGTTGTCAGAAGCTTGCTTCCACAACTTTCCATTTGGCTCCGGAAGGCCAGCATATAGCTCACCACATCCTGGGGAGGCTTCCTGGGAGACTTTTCCCATCCATCCTTCACCAGGCTGAGAGGTCCACGTACAGGGGGCCCATACAGAAGCTCGAAGGGGCTGAAGCCCACTCCCTTCTGCGGCACTTCTCTGTAGGAAAATAGCAAACAGGGCAGGAGGACGTTCCATTTCCTCCGCAGGCTTTCAGGCAGACTTCTGATCATGCCTTTCAAGGTCTTGTTGAACCTTTCTACCAGTCCATTGGACAGGGGGTGATACGGAGGGGTGAACCGGTAGGTCACTCCACACTCCTTCCACATTGCCCGCATATATGCTGACATAAAGTTGGTCCCCCTGTCGAACACAACTTCCTTGGGGAAACCCACCCCATCAGGGCCCTAGCCACAACAGGTGCAGTGACAGTCCTCAGAGGAATTGCCTCTGGGTACCGCGTGGCGTGATCCACCAGAACCAGGATAAACCTGTGACCAGCTGTAGTTGGCGGATCCAATGGCCCCACAATGTCGATGCCCACCCTTTCAAAGGGGGTGCTAACGACAAGAAGGGGTTCCAGGGGAGTTTTCAGCTTCACCCCAGTTTTCCCACTTGCTTGGCAGGATACACACGTCCGACAATATGTGTCAGATGCCACTTTCATCTAAGGCCAGTAAAAGGGGGGACAAGCCGGGCAAAGGTCTTGTCCTGACCTAAGTGTCCTGCCAAAGGAATCTCATGAGCCAATTCTAGAAGAAAGGCTCGGTATCGTTGAGGGACTACTAAGGCTCGTGATGAACCGGGCATAGGTACCTTGGGTTCACTGTAGAGGAGTCCGTCCTCCCAGTAAATGTGGTAGTGCCCTGCAACGTTCCCTGCTGCCTGGGCTTTGGCCTGTCGTCTCAGTCCCTCAAGGGTAGGGCACTCCTTCTGGCCCTTACAAAACTCCTCCCTGGTAGGCCCTCCTTCCACATGCCACTCAGCAAGGATAGGTAAGTCCTCCAGGGAGACTACTTCCCCCTTCACGGACTCCTGGCCCACCACCGCAGGTGGCCGATCTGTCTCATGGGGTGTGGAAGCCAAAGCAGGCTTCTCCTGTCTTCGGGTCTTTCCCTTTTTGGCAGCGGGCTGGGCCATTGTTCCAGGCTCCAGCCCTGACGAACTCCCTCTCTGGGCAGTCGCAGACCTTGTGCTTGCACAGGCCCAGTCAGGTGTACCCAGCATCTCCGAATGAGTCCGGTATTCCACCTCCTTCCAGACATTGTGCTCCATGTCATTTCCCAGCAAACAATCGACTGGCACGGCAGGGCTTACGGCAACTCGAAGTGAACCTGCAACCCCTTCCCACTCAAAGGGAACCTCGGCCACAGGGTAGTGGCCCAATCTGCCGTCAGCCATCGCGGCGGGGTGGAGTACATGTGGAATCACCTGCTCTGGAGACACCAGTTGACTCCTTACCATAGTCATACTGGCTCCTGTGTCTCTCAGAGCCTCCCCTCTTTGGCCATTGATGGTGACCCATTGCCCATACTTTACAGTATTTGAGGGCACCTGGATCTTAGGAACCATCTCCCGATCTCCCAGGGACACTAAGGTGACACCCGCCCACTCACCCCCCTTATCTAAGGGCAACTCCTCCCCGAGCACTACACTAGCTACTCCCGGGGCTTTTCCTCCGGTGGGAGGGGGTGGTCTCTTTGGGCACTTGACATCTCCCTTATAATGTCCAACACCACCACACTCAAAGCAGTGGACAACCCTTGGCTGCTGGCTTTGGCCAGGATGAGGATTTCTCGGCGGGTTAGCCTTAGTGGTGAATCCTGTTCCCGTTCCCTGGAAACTGTTTTGGGGACCTTTTGAGAACTCCCGCTTTTTATCCCCCCCTCCTTCTTCTGGGGGGCGCCCTGTCCGGCCCTTTGGGAATCCCCTCCCCTTTGATGACACCCGGGTACTGGCCCAGATGTCCGCCTCCTCTGCAAGCTTCCGGGGGTTGGTCAGCTTGCTGTCCACCAGGTGTTGACGCAGCTCGGGAAAACATTTCTCGAGTAGGTGCTCTTTGAGAAAAAGGTCGTACTACCCCTCATAGTCCCTCACCTCGCTGCCTTGTATCCAGCCCTCCAATGCCTTCCTTGCATAGTCCAGGAAATCCACCCAGTTTTGGGTGCCTAATTTGTGACTTCCCCTGATCTTTTGACGATACTTCTCTGGGGTCAGCCCAAACCTCTTTATTAGCGCCACTTTCATGGTGGGGTAGTGGGTCTGCTCTTCCTGTTCCAGGGCCAATAGTGTGTCCCGCCCAGTAGGAGGCATGTATTTGTATAAACCACCCCCCCCAGTGTTTTTCCTGGATCCCATGGGCTCTTAAGGAGACCTCATAGGCAGCCAGCCACTTGGCGATGTCATCCCCTGAGCTGTAGCTGGCAATCTTTAGGTAGGTAGGGTCTGGATTCCCTGGTCAGTTCTTTTGTTTCGCTGCCACCATTTGGAGAATTGGAGGGTCCCATCTGTAGGGCCTTGAGTTCTAGCTCCCTAAGTTTCAACTCGTGAGCCATCCTCTGTTCCTCCCTCTCCTTTTCCATCTTAGCCAACTCCCACTTTAGCTGTCTCTTTTCCATCCTGTCCACTAGTTCAGCTTCGGTTAAGCTTCCTCCGAAGACACTGCTGCCCTCCCTTGAAAAGGTCCTAGGTCCTGGTAGTAGGTTCCCCATCTCAGGTGGAAACAATCCTTCTACCTCTATGACTGTGTCCCGGTCCGTCCCCTCTTCCTCCTCCTTTCCCTCTCCATGTGCTGCCACCCACGCTCTCAAACTGGTCTGGAGTTCCCCCTTCTTGGCACCACGCTTAAAAAAAACTCCCATCTTCTGGCAAAAGTCTCTAAGCTGGGCTGTAGTATAGGTATCCAGTTCCTCCAGAGCAAATTCCATTTTGCTTATGAGAAATATAGGGGCAACCACTCGGGAAGAATTGGTTCAAAAGGGGCAACTCAAAGCTACCTCCACCCACCACCAGGAGTAAATTTGGAAAACAAAAAGAAGTAATTGGGAAGTCCGCCAGGAGAAAACTCCAGGTGTAGGCCTGTGGAGTACGCTTTATTACTTCAGAGTAGACGCAAACACAGTTCTCATCCCACCGCTAGACACCAATTATGTTGGACCTGGGATCTCCAAGTCACCTAGGGTAGCTTGGCACTAAGTGGGAAGGCCTAACTCCAAAGTACATGTGTTAAGTTTGCGTCACACCCTTCAGTAACATAACATCCATCCACTCAGAAATAAGGACGCTACACCAATGTTAGAAAAATACGGTTTGCTTTATGAAAAGTATTCTCTATTTCTCCTTTGTTACTTAGCAGTCTTTAGTTACAGCACATGAATTAGCTTTGCATAAAAGAAATTAGCAACTAGACAGTTTCATAAAAGAAAAATCATTACTGGCATTTCCTTGTGTTCCTTCACTCTGAAAGGAGAGTTCTCTATCCACTCCTGCACCCTAATCAGGCAAGATATGCATTATACATTTAGAAGTTAGCAAGCATAGATATTTTCTACATCCAGATTAGGCTGTTCATTCAATTCTGTTAGCAGTAACCTAACATGAGGTAGTTCAGTCTTCACATATAAATAGATTCAGTAAGATGCCTGCTCAGTTCTACACATGTCACTCCTAAATAGATTCAGTAAGGTGCCTGCTCAGTTCTACACATGTCACTCCTAAATAGATTCAGTAGGATGCCTGCTCAGTTCTACTTATAACACTCCTAAATAGATTCAGTAAAATGCCTAGGTAAATGTCTCAATGGAGTTCACATATCTTGAAGGTGATTTAGCAATTTTTACCCCTACTTCACTTCCACTCATTCGTTTAAGCACTGTCTAAAGTTTACCCCAGACCTACTTACAGTCGACCTCAGCGGTCTGTTCCACGCCGGTAGCCGGTGGTGTCTCAGGCTCTCCTTTACAAGCTCTGTCAGGCAATAGCGGCGCCCGCTCCGACTCGGCCACGCTACCTCCCCACAGTCTTACCGGGAGTTACGCCTCGGTCCGGTCTCACAGCTCCGCTTCTTCACTCACCCCAGCGACGTCGTTCCGAGGAGCCCCCTGACCTGGCGCTGACAGCTCTGGGCGGTTGACAGAGACGGAATCACCCCGCACTTCCTCCTTCCGCGTCAATGACTGCTCAGTGCTCCGCCCTCACCTCAGCCGTCAGGAAGGGAGGGAACAGACGCCGGCCAGCCTCCTCGGGCTCCCGCCCCCTTCTTCCGCGTCACTGGTTGCTCAGTGCAGACTTCCGCAAAGCTCTCCCCGCTGGACCTCCCGAACGGCACGGTGAAGATACCACAGCCGTTTCGAGGCAAGGACAAAAACGGCAAGCCCTCACACGGTAGGATTATTCCCTTTGCCTCACGGGCACTCAGGACTTCGGGTGGAACGCCAAAGTATCGCTCCTCCACACGCTTCAAGGGGACAGTCCAGTTTAGATCCGAAGGGGCTAACAGGCAGAGATCAACCCCCTACAAATGGGTGCTTCTCTGGGTGAATTCCCAAGCCAGTCACCCGCTTATCCAGAATAGCCCAACCACGTTACTCTTTGGACACGAGTCAATAGTTGGAGCTAGAGATGAGGTAGCGGTGCTAGGGCTTAGTCCGTAGAAAGGGGGACACACCAGCACAGTAGAGCAGCCGGCCCGTGGGTCGATCTAACCTCTCTCAGTGCGCTTTCCTCCCTTCGCTACTGCTTTACTCCTCACCAACTTCCATTCAGCCTCCTCTGGTCACTCTCCACCAACAGCTAAAATGGCCGCCCTGGTTCTGGCCTTATATAGGCTGGCTCTGGCTACCAGAACCCTCCAGAAGGTTCTAGTACCTTCTTACTGTAATCCTATGGTCCCTTTCTCCTGAAGTGTCAGCTATGTCAGTTGCTGACCACCATTTTGCGTGTCCCATACTTTTTAGTCAGACAAGGCACCTAGGCCTCAGGAAAAGGGACTACGAGGGCAAAAGAGCATCTAACCCCTAGGTCAATACCGCAAAAATCCAGTGGACATAAAAAGATAAAAAGGTTTTGAGGGGCAAAAAGGGGACAAAAATAAATAAATAATTAGGAGGGACTACCCAAAGGCAGACAGGTTTAACAACCCCCAAACAGCCAAAAAGCAAAACTACAAAAGTGGGGACTTAGTAATTTTCCTGGCAAATTTCCAACATCACTCCACGCGCGCTCTGCAGCTAGGCCCTAACTCCCCTTTGCCACCACGGATTTTCTTCAAACCACTTGCAATGAAAAGTATCCATACCCAGCGTTGCTCAAAGACCCCAAAACCCACCCACAAACACCAGGAAGCCCCCCAAACAGGCCCTCAAAAACGCTGTAGTGAGCGAAATGTCAGAAAATTCAAAAAAGTTTTCCTCATGGATTTTCTCCAAAACACTTTTATCCGGTATTAGACCTTCCCAGCAATGCCCCAAGACCCGCCAACCCACCCGCAAAAAAGCACAACACCCCCAAACAGGCAAAAAGCAAAAATGGAAAATCTCATACTTAGAATTATTTTTCGGCCTTCTTTCAATTCTGTCCAAACGCGCTGTGCAGCAAGGTCATAACTCGACTTTTCCACCATGGATGTCCTGGAAAACAAATGCAATCAAAATTAGACTGTGCCAGCGTTGCTCCCAGACCCCAAAACCCACCCACAAACACCAGGAACCCCCCAAACAGGCCACCGAAAACATGATAGTGAGCAAAAAGGCAAAAACTTTTTTTGCTCCGATTTTCTCCAAACCACTTTTATCCGGTACTAGACCTTCCCAGCAATGGCCCTAGAGCCGTCAACCCAGGCGGAAACAAGTAGAAGACCCCCACAAGTGCAGAGTCTTTCTTCATTGGGCGTAATCCAGCCATCTGCTTTGAGAGAAATAGGAGTCTGGAGCACGAGGAGGATAGAGGAGCATGTTCTTGTGAACTTGTGAACCTGAGGAATGCAGACTGCGGCACCTTCAAATCAATAAGCAAATAAGTGAAGACAGTTCTGCTGATGGGCTTGTTTTTTGTGATTAGGTGATTAAAGTTTTTGTTATATAGATTTTGCAAAACAAAGAAAGAGACACACAGGAATAAAAGTGAATAAGGACGAAACAGAAAGTTAGTGATTCATTGACTCATTTATTTTTCAAGGCTCGGTGTCAGGGAAGAAGAGCTCGTCCTCAAACTCTGAGAATTCATACGGGAGTAGGTCACTTAACAGAGAAGAACTTCCCTCATCTAAGTTGGTGTCCTCCTCGTCTTCTTCCGGCGTGCATTCTCGTATTTTGTAATCTGGTGGTATGAGGTGCTGATTCATCTTGATCATTGTTAATCTCTCCACATTTTTGGGCGAGAGGCGGGTCCTTTTGGAAGTTACAATGCCACCAGCAGCACTGAAAACACGTTCAGAAGACACGCTTGCAAGTGGGCAAGACAAGTAATTTATAGCCAGGTTGGTGATCTCTGGCCAAGCAACTGTTTTCCCATGCCAATACGCCAATGGGTCATGAGAAAGATGGACCTCTGTTGAGTCATTCAGATAGGCCTGCACCATCAACTCAAGGTTCTCCAGGGTTCCTCCACTTTGCTTACTTTTTTCTAGGACCATTTCAGAAGCAAACCCAAGCTTAGTTAGGCAATCCTCTTCATCACCCGATATTACTATTGTGTCTGGTGTAGATGATACGGGTGCTGGTGTCGTTAGCGGCTGAGAGGGCAAATCACTCACTTCTGCCACAGCCACAAATGCAGAAGGGGATTTTTTGGACTGCGGACGGCCTGCTGATGCTGATGTACTGCCTTTTCCTTCAATTTCCTGCCGTTCTCTTTCAAACCGAGTGGCTGACACAGCTAGCCAATGTTTGTACTTTGTAACATCTGCTTCATCAAAAGGAAAGAATACTCTGCCTGCCACTGCCTTTTTGTACCGTGGATCCAGAATAGTAGCACAAATGTAATGCTGTTCTGTCTTGATCATTTCAAGACGATCATCGCCAAGTAGGCGGTGTAATAACTTCTCCGCCAACTCTAATGCTTCTTCCTTTCCAGCTTTTTCAAACTTAGAACACACTGCCTTCAGTCGGTGCTCTAGCATGCTCAACAATGGGATAGCTTTTCCCAAATTACAGTTCTCCCTGCTGACTGCACGCGTGAAGACCTCAAAAGGACGAAGCATGTCTGTCAGGCTTTTAACTAGGTGCCATTGCTCCACCTGTATCCTCATGTCCATCATAGGTGTACCCAGTTTAAAGAAATACTGATCGACTACCGCATACTGCTCATACAGACGCTCAAGCATGTAGAAGGTTGAGTTCCAACGTGTTGCCACCTCCTGGATGAGTGCTTTCACTGGCAATTTACGTTCATATTGCAGGCACCTCAGCTGCTTCCGGGCCTTAAAAGAATGGTTGAAATGTGTGCACATTCTTCGGCAGGTGGTCAGTAACTCGGAGACTGGACTTTCTTCACTCAAGAATTTTTTAACAACCAGGTTTATACAGTGCGCCAGATACGGCACTCTGAAATAGTTACCCATATCCATGGCCTTAACTGCATTGGCGCCATTATCCGTGGAAACATAACCAATCATGCGTTTTCTTGGGGACAGCCATTCAAAGACCTTTGTGTTAAACTCATGCAAAATGTTTTCTGATGTATGACTTTTCTCCATGGCAAACATGGCTATTGTTGCATGTTTCCGAGCAGCTTTATAATCTTTGTCCTCATCAACACCTGCGTTTATCTTGCCTTTAACCCCTGAAAAAGAGACCCAGTGTGCAGTGATGCACATGTAATCAGTGGCTGCACAACTGCTCCACATGTCTGTTGTCAGATGTATAGTGTGAACAGCACTCTTCTGCAAAGCTGCCCCAATCACCTCGAGCACATCTTCATGTAGTGCTGGAATCGCAACTCTGGCAAAATAGAACCGGCTAGGAACCTTCCATTTAGGGCAGAGCGTTGCCACCATTTCAAGAAAACCCACCCCTTCCACAAAAGAAACAAGCATTTACAATGCAACGGTTTCGCCTTTGCCAAAGTTAGAGCTATTGGCATTGTAAATGACAAAAATTTTATTTATGTGTTGGTTTTGAAAACAGATAAATAAATGGCATTGTCATTTACATTGCCAACAGCTTAATCTCTTGCAAATGTAAGACCTATTGTACCCTACTGGATTTCACTGAAGAAATTCAGAGTCTGGTCTGCAGATGTCACGTGACAGACGGCTAATTGACAGCTGAGGGGGTTAAACCGTGCTGGGGTGGCACATTAAGGCGACGCTTGCTGTCCGTGCTTGTGAGGAGGTAGTGCACCTGTTGAGGGAGAGAGAGTGTGTTTGCATATGTGCGTGCATGCATGTGTGTGTGTGAATAAGCACTTCCAAGATTTTGTGGGACTAGAGTTTTTATCTACAAATCATTGTTTTCAGCTGTGTTCTAATGGAATCAAAACAACACTACACCCCCCATAATGCATAGTGTGATCACATAAAAGTACAGAACTGGAAAGAGTGTCCATAATGACCAGCTAGACGGTTGTCACCCTAAGAAGGATGTGCTTCAGTCTCCAGTGCCACGGGCGAGTGGAAACACACACTGTGCTGGTGGAGAAGTAGAAGAAGTACAAGTGTCCATAGAAGAGAAGTAGAGGGGATGCACTCTCCACTCTCTATCCACTCTGCACTCCCTATGCACTCTCCACTCTGCACTCCCTATGCACTCTGCACTCCCTATGCACTCTCCACTCCCTATCCACTCTGCACTCCCTATCCACTCTGCACTCCCTATGCACTCTCCACTCTGCACTCCCTATGCACTCTCCACTCTGCACTCCCTATCCACTCTGCACTACCTATGCACTCTGCACTCCCTATGCACTCTGCACTCCCTATGCACTCTCCACTCCCTATGCACTCTCCACTCTGCACTCCCTATGCACTCTCCACTCTGCACTCCCTATGCACTCTGCACTCCCTATGCACTCTGCACTCCCTATGCACTCTGCACTCCCTATGCACTCTGCACTCCCTATGCACTCTTCACTCCCTATGCACTCTTCACTCCCTATGCACTCTTCACTCCCTATGCACTCTCCACTCTGCACTCCCTATGCACTCTCCACTCCCTATGCACTCTCCACTCCCTATGCACTCTCCACTCTGCACTCCCTATGCACTCTGCACTCCCTATGCACTCTCCACTCCCTATGCACTCCCTATCCACTCTGCACTCCCTATGCACTCTGCACTCTCTATGCACTCTGCACTCCCTATGCACTCTCCACTCTGCACTCCCTATGCACTCTGCACTCCCTATGCACTCTGCACTCCCTATGCACTCTTCACTCCCTATGCACTCTCCACTCTGCACTCCCTATGCACTCTCCACTCCCTATGCACTCTTCACTCCCTATGCACTCTTCACTCCCTATGCACTCTTCACTCCCTATGCACTCTTCACTCCCTATGCACTCTCCACTCCCTATGCACTCCCTATGCACTCTCCACTCCCTATGCACTCTCCACTCCCTATGCACTCTGCACTCCCTATGCACTCTCCACTCCCTATGCACTCTCCACTCCCTATGCACTCTCCACTCCCTATGCACTCTCCACTCCCTATGCACTCTCCACTCCCTATGCACTCTCCACTCTGCACTCCCTATGCACTCTCCACTCTGCACTCCCTATGCACTCTCCACTCCCTATGCACTCTCCACTCCCTATGCACTCTCCACTCCCTGTGCACTCTCCACTCCCTATGCACTCTCCACTCCCTATGCACTCTCCACTCCCCACTCTGCACTCCCTATGCACTCTGCAGTCCCTATGCACTATGCACTCTCCACTCCCTATGCACTCTCCACTCCCTATGCACTCTCCACTCTGCACTCCCTATGCACTCTCCACTCCCTATGCACTCTTCACTCCCTATGCACTCTTCACTCCCTATGCACTCTTCACTCCCTATGCACTCTTCACTCCCTATGCACTCTCCACTCCCTATGCACTCCCTATGCACTCTCCACTCCCTATGCACTCTCCACTCCCTATGCACTCTGCACTCCCTATGCACTCTCCACTCCCTATGCACTCTCCACTCCCTATGCACTCTCCACTCCCTATGCACTCTCCACTCCCTATGCACTCTCCACTCTGCACTCCCTATGCACTCTCCACTCTGCACTCCCTATGCACTCTCCACTCCCTATGCACTCTCCACTCCCTATGCACTCTCCACTCCCTATGCACTCTCCACTCCCTGTGCACTCTCCACTCCCTATGCACTCTCCACTCCCTATGCACTCTCCACTCCCCACTCTGCACTCCCTATGCACTCTGCAGTCCCTATGCACTATGCACTCTCCACTCCCTATGCACTCTCCACTCCCTATGCACTCTCCACTCCCTATGCACTCTCCACTCTGCACTCCCTATGCACTCTCCACTCCCTATGCACTCTCCACTCCCTATGCACTCTCCACTCCCTATGCACTCTCCACTCTGCACTCTCTATGCACTCTCCACTCTCTATGCACTCTCCATTCCCTATGCACTCTGCACTCCCTATGCACTCTCCACTCCCTATGCACTCTCCACTCTCCACTCCTTATGCACTCTCCACTCCCTATGCACTCTCCACTCCCTATGCACTCTCCACTCCCTATGCACTCTCCACTCCCTATGCACTCTTCACTCTCTATCCACTCTGCACTCCCTATGCACTCTCCACTCTGCACTCCGTATCCACTCTCCACTCCCTATGCACTCTGCACTCCCTATGCACTCTCCACTCCCTATGCACTCTCCACTCCCTATGCACTCTCCACTCCCTATGCACTCTCCACTCCCTACGCACTCTCGACTCCCTATGCACTCTCCACTCTCCACTCCCTATGCACTCTCCACTCCCTATGCACTCTCCACTCTCCACTCTCCACTCCCTATGCACTCTCCACTCCCTATGCACTCTCCACTCTCCACTCCCTATGCACTCTGCACTCCCTATGCACTCTCCACTCCCTATGCACTCTGCACTCTCCACTCTGCACTCCCTATGCACTCTGCACTCCCTATGCACTCTCCACTCTGCACTCCCTATGCACTCTGCACTCCCTATGCACTCTGCACTCCCTATGCACTCCCTATGCACTCTCCACTCTGCACTCCCTATGCACTCTCCACTCCCTATGCACTCTCCACTCCCTATGCACTCTCCACTCCCCACTCTGCACTCCCTATGCACTCTGCAGTCCCTATGCACTATGCACTCTCCACTCCCTATGCACTCTCCACTCCCTATGCACTCTCCACTCCCTATGCACTCTCCACTCCCTATGCACTCTCCACTCCCTATGCACTCTCTATGCACTCTCCACTCTCTATGCACTCTCCACTCCCTATGCACTCTCCACTCCCTATGCACTCTCCACTCCCTATGCACTCTCCACTCCCTATGCACTCTCCACTCCCTATGCACTCTCCACTCCCTATGCACTCTCCACTCCCTATGCACTCTCCACTCCCTATGCACTCTGCACTCCCTATGCACTCTCCACTCCCTATGCACTCTCCACTCTGCACTCCCTATGCACTCTCCACTCTGCACTCCCTATGCACTCTCCACTCCCTATGCACTCTCCACTCCCTGTGCACTCTCCACTCCCTGTGCACTCTCCACTCCCTATGCACTCTCAACTCCCCACTCTGCACTCCCTATGCACTCTGCAGTCCCTATGCACTATGCACTCTCCACTCCCTATGCACTCTCCACTCCCTATGCACTCTCCACTCCCTATGCACTCTCCACTCCCTATGCACTCTCCACTCTGCACTCTCTATGCACTCTCCACTCCCTATGCACTCTCCACTCCCTATGCACTCTCCACTCCCTATGCACTCTCCACTCCCTATGCACTCTCCACTCCCTATGCACTCTCCACTCCCTATGCACTCTCCACTCTGCACTCTCTATGCACTCTCCACTCTCTATGCACTCTCCATTCCCTATGCACTCTGCACTCCCTATGCACTCTCCACTCCCTATGCACTCTCCACTCCCTATGCACCCTCCACTCCCTATGCACTCTCCACTCTCTATCCACTCTGCACTCCCTATGCACTCTCCACTCTGCACTCCCTATCCACTCTCCACTCCCTATGCACTCTGCACTCCCTATGCACTCTCCACTCCCTATGCACTCTCCACTCCCTATGCACTCTCCGCTCCCAATGCACTCTCCACTCCCTATGCACTCTCCACTCTCCACTCCCTATGCACTCTCCACTCCCTATGCACTCTCCACTCTGCACTCCCTATGCACTCTGCACTCCCTATGCACTCTCCACTCCCTATGCACTCTCCACTCCCTATGCACTCTCCACTCCCTATGCACTCCCTATCCACTCTGCACTCCCTATGCACTCTGCACTCTCTATGCACTCTGCACTCCCTATGCACTCTGCACTCCCTATGCACTCTCCACTCTGCACTCCCTATGCACTCTGCACTCCCTATGCACTCTGCACTCCCTATGCACTCTTCACTCCCTATGCACTCTCCACTCTGCACTCCCTATGCACTCTCCACTCCCTATGCACTCTTCACTCCCTATGCACTCTTCACTCTCTATGCACTCTTCACTCCCTATGCACTCTTCACTCCCTATGCACTCTCCACTCCCTATGCACTCCCTATGCACTCTCCACTCCCTATGCACTCTCCACTCCCTATGCACTCTGCACTCCCTATGCACTCTCCACTCCCTATGCACTCTCCACTCCCTATGCACTCTCCACTCCCTATGCACTCTCCACTCCCTATGCACGCTCCACTCTGCACTCCCTATGCACTCTCCACTCTGCACTCCCTATGCACTCTCCACTCCCTATGCACTCTCCACTCCCTATGCACTCTCCACTCCCTGTGCACTCTCCACTCCCTATGCACTCTCCACTCCCCACTCTGCACTCCCTATGCACTCTGCAGTCCCTATGCACTATGCACTCTCCACTCCCTATGCACTCTCCACTCCCTATGCACTCTCCACTCCCTATGCACTCTCCACTCTGCACTCTCTATGCACTCTCCCCTCCCTATGCACTCTCCACTCCCTATGCACTCTTCACTCCCTATGCACTCTCCACTCCCTATGCACTCTCCACTCCCTATGCACTCTCCACTCTGCACTCTCTATGCACTCTCCACTCTCTATGCACTCTCCATTCCCTATGCACTCTGCACTCCCTATGCACTCTCCACTCCCTATGCACTCTCCACTCTCCACTCCTTATGCACTCTCCACTCCCTATGCACTCTCCACTCCCTATGCACTCTCCACTCCCTATGCACTCTCCACTCCCTATGCACTCTCCACTCTCTATCCACTCTGCACTCCCTATGCACTCTCCACTCTGCACTCCCTATCCACTCTCCACTCCCTATGCACTCTGCACTCCCTATGCACTCTCCACTCCCTATGCACTCTCCCCTCCCTATGCACTCTCCACTCCCTATGCACTCTCCACTCCCTATGCACTCTCCACTCTCCACTCCCTATGCACTCTCCACTCCCTATGCACTCTCCACTCTCCACTCCCTATGCACTCTCCACTCCCTATGCACTCTCCACTCTCCACTCCCTATGCACTCTGCACTCCCTATGCACTCTCCACTCCCTATGCACTCTGCACTCTCCACTCTGCACTCCCTATGCACTCTGCACTCCCTATGCACTCTCCACTCTGCACTCCCTATGCACTCTGCACTCCCTATGCACTCTGCACTCCCTATGCACTCTCCACTCTGCACTCCCTATGCACTCTCCACTCTGCACTCCCTATGCACTCTCCACTCTGCACTCCCTATGCACTCTCCACTCCCTATGCACTCTCCACTCCCTATGCACTCTCCACTCCCCACTCTGCACTCCCTATGCACTCTGCAGTCCCTATGCACTATGCACTCTCCACTCCCTATGCACTCTCCACTCCCTATGCACTCTCCACTCCCTATGCACTCTCCACTCCCTATGCACTCTCCACTCCCTATGCACTCTCTATGCACTCTCCACTCTCTATGCACTCTCCACTCCCTATGCACTCTCCACTCCCTATGCACTCTCCACTCCCTATGCACTCTCCACTCCCTATGCACTCTCCACTTCCTATGCACTCTCCACTCCCTATGCACTCTCCACTCCCTATGCACTCTGCACTCCCTATGCACTCTCCACTCCCTATGCACTCTCCACTCTGCACTCCCTATGCACTCTCCACTCTGCACTCCCTATGCACTCTCCACTCCCTATGCACTCTCCACTCCCTGTGCACTCTCCACTCCCTGTGCACTCTCCACTCCCTGTGCACTCTCCACTCCCTATGCACTCTCAACTCCCCACTCTGCACTCGCTATGCACTCTGCAGTCCCTATGCACTATGCACTCTCCACTCCCTATGCACTCTCCACTCCCTATGCACTCTCCACTCCCTATGCACTCTCCAATCCCTATGCACTCTCCACTCCCTATGCACTCTCCACTCTGCACTCTCTATGCACTCTCCACTCCCTATGCACTCTCCACTCCCTATGCACTCTCCACTCCCTATGCACTCTCCACTCCCTATGCACTCTCCACTCCCTATGCACTCTCCACTCTGCACTCTCTATGCACTCTCCACTCTCTATGCACTCTCCATTCCCTATGCACTCTGCACTCCCTATGCACTCTCCACTCCCTATGCACTCTCCACTCCCTATGCACTCTCCACTCCCTATGCACTCTCCACTCCCTATGCACTCTCCACTCCCTATGCACTCTCCACTCCCTATGCACTCTCCACTCTGCACTCCCTATGCACTCTCCACTCTGCACTCCCTATCCACTCTCCACTCCCTATGCACTCTTCACTCCCTATGCACTCTTCACTCTCTATGCACTCTTCACTCCCTATGCACTCTTCACTCCCTATGCACTCTCCACTCCCTATGCACTCCCTATGCACTCTCCACTCCCTATGCACTCTCCACTCCCTATGCACTCTGCACTCCCTATGCACTCTCCACTCCCTATGCACTCTCCACTCCCTATGCACTCTCCACTCCCTATGCACTCTCCACTCCCTATGCACGCTCCACTCTGCACTCCCTATGCACTCTCCACTCTGCACTCCCTATGCACTCTTCACTCCCTATGCACTCTTCACTCTCTATGCACTCTTCACTCCCTATGCACTCTTCACTCCCTATGCACTCTCCACTCCCTATGCACTCCCTATGCACTCTCCACTCCCTATGCACTCTCCACTCCCTATGCACTCTGCACTCCCTATGCACTCTCCACTCCCTATGCACTCTCCACTCCCTATGCACTCTCCACTCCCTATGCACTCTCCACTCCCTATGCACGCTCCACTCTGCACTCCCTATGCACTCTCCACTCTGCACTCCCTATGCACTCTCCACTCCCTATGCACTCTCCACTCCCTATGCACTCTCCACTCCCTATGCACTCTCCACTCCCTGTGCACTCTCCACTCCCTATGCACTCTCCACTCCCCACTCTGCACTCCCTATGCACTCTGCACTCCCTATGCACTATGCACTCTCCACTCCCTATGCACTCTCCACTCCCTATGCACTCTCCACTCCCTATGCACTCTCCACTCTGCACTCTCTATGCACTCTCCCCTCCCTCTGCACTCTCCACTCCCTATGCACTCTCCACTCCCTATGCACTCTCCACTCCCTATGCACTCTCCACTCCCTATGCACTCTCCACTCTGCACTCTCTATGCACTCTCCACTCTCTATGCACTCTCCATTCCCTATGCACTCTGCACTCCCTATGCACTCTCCACTCCCTATGCACTCTCCACTCTCCACTCCTTATGCACTCTCCACTCCCTATGCACTCTCCACTCCCTATGCACTCTCCACTCCCTATGCACTCTCCACTCCCTATGCACTCTCCACTCTCTATCCACTCTGCACTCCCTATGCACTCTCCACTCTGCACTCCCTATCCACTCTCCACTCCCTATGCACTCTGCACTCCCTATGCACTCTCCACTCCCTATGCACTCTCCACTCCCTATGCACTCTCCACTCCCTATGCACTCTCCACTCCCTATGCACTCTCCACTCTCCACTCCCTATGCACTCTCCACTCCCTATGCACTCTCCACTCTCCACTCCCTATGCACTCTCCACTCCCTATGCACTCTCCACTCTCCACTCCCTATGCACTCTGCACTCCCTATGCACTCTCCACTCCCTATGCACTCTGCACTCTCCACTCTGCACTCCCTATGCACTCTGCACTCCCTATGCACTCTCCACTCTGCACTCCCTATGCACTCTGCACTCCCTATGCACTCTGCACTCCCTATGCACTCTCCACTCTGCACTCCCTATGCACTCTCCACTCTGCACTCCCTATGCACTCTCCACTCTGCACTCCCTATGCACTCTCCACTCCCTATGCACTCTCCACTCCCTATGCACTCTCCACTCCCCACTCTGCACTCCCTATGCACTCTGCAGTCCCTATGCACTATGCACTCTCCACTCCCTATGCACTCTCCACTCCCTATGCACTCTCCACTCCCTATGCACTCTCCACTCCCTATGCACTCTCCACTCCCTATGCACTCTCTATGCACTCTCCACTCTCTATGCACTCTCCACTCCCTATGCACTCTCCACTCCCTATGCACTCTCCACTCCCTATGCACTCTCCACTCCCTATGCACTCTCCACTCCCTATGCACTCTCCACTCCCTATGCACTCTCCACTCCCTATGCACTCTCCACTCCCTATGCACTCTGCACTCCCTATGCACTCTCCACTCCCTATGCACTCTCCACTCTGCACTCCCTATGCACTCTCCACTCTGCACTCCCTATGCACTCTCCACTCCCTATGCACTCTCCACTCCCTGTGCACTCTCCACTCCCTGTGCACTCTCCACTCCCTGTGCACTCTCCACTCCCTATGCACTCTCAACTCCCCACTCTGCACTCGCTATGCACTCTGCAGTCCCTATGCACTATGCACTCTCCACTCCCTATGCACTCTCCACTCCCTATGCACTCTCCACTCCCTATGCACTCTCCAATCCCTATGCACTCTCCACTCCCTATGCACTCTCCACTCTGCACTCTCTATGCACTCTCCACTCCCTATGCACTCTCCACTCCCTATGCACTCTCCACTCCCTATGCACTCTCCACTCCCTATGCACTCTCCACTGCCTATGCACTCTCCACTCTGCACTCTCTATGCACTCTCCACTCTCTATGCACTCTCCATTCCCTATGCACTCTGCACTCCATATGCACTCTCCACTCCCTATGCACTCTCCACTCCCTATGCACTCTCCACTCCCTATGCACTCTCCACTCCCTATGCACTCTCCACTCCCTATGCACTCTCCACTCCCTATGCACTCTCCACTCTGCACTCCCTATGCACTCTCCACTCTGCACTCCCTATCCACTCTCCACTCCCTATGCACTCTGCACTCCCTATGCACTCTCCACTCCCTATGCACTCTCCACTCCCTATGCACTCTCCACTCCCAATGCACTCTCCACTCCCTATGCACTCTCCACTCTCCACTCCCTATGCACTCTCCACTCCCTATGCACTCTCCACTCTCCACTCTCTATGCACTCTCCACTCCCTATGCACTCTCCACTCTCCACTCCCTATGCACTCTGCACTCCCTATGCACTCTCCACTCCCTATGCACTCTGCACTCTCCACTCTGCACTCCCTATGCACTCTGCACTCCCTATGCACTCTCCACTCTGCACTCCCTATGCACTCTGCACTCCCTATGCACTCTGCACTCCCTATGCACTCCCTATGCACTCTCCACTCTGCACTCCCTATGCACTCTCCACTCTGCACTCCCTATGCACTCTCCACTCCCTATGCACTCTCCACTCCCTATGCACTCTCCACTCCCCACTCTGCACTCCCTATGCACACTGCAGTCCCTATGCACTATGCACTCTCCACTCACTATGCACTCTCCACTCCCTATGCACTCTCCACTCCCTATGCACTCTCCACTCCCTATGCACTCTCCACTCCCTATGCACTCTCTATGCACTCTCCACTCTCTATGCACTCTCCACTCCCTATGCACTCTCCACTCCCTATGCACTCTCCACTCCCTATGCACTCTCCACTCCCTATGCACTCTCCACTCCCTATTCACTCTACACTCCCTATGCACTCTACACTCCCTATGCACTCTACTCTCCCTATGCACTCCCTATGCACTCTCCACTCCCTATGCACTCTCCACTCCCTATGCACTCTCCACTCCCTACTCTGCACTCCCTATGCACTCTGCAGTCCATATGCACTATGCACTCTCCACTCCCTATGCACTCTCCACTCCCTATACACTCTCCACTCCCTATGCACTCTCCACTCCCTATGCACTCTCCACTCCCTATGCACTCTCCACTCCCTATGCACTCTCCACTCTGCACTCTCTATGCACTCTCCACTCTCTATGCACTCTCCACTCCCTATGCACTCTCCACTCCCTATGCACTCTCCACTCCCTATGCACTCTCCACTCCCTATGCACTCTCCACTCCCTATGCACTCTCCACTCCCTATGCACTCTCCACTCCCTATGCACTCTCCACTCTGCACTCTCTATGCACTCTCCACTCTCTATGCACTCTCCACTCTCTATGCACTCTCCATTCCCTATGCACTCTCCACTCCCTATGCACTCTCCATGCACTCTCCACTCCCTATGCACTCTCCACTCCCTATGCACTCTCTACTCCCTATGCACTCTCCACTCCCTATGCACTCTCCACTCTGCACTCCCTATGCACTCTCCACTCTGCACTCCCTATGCACTCTCCACTCCCTATGCACTCTCCACTCCCTATGCACTCTCCACTCCCTGTGCACTCTCCACTCCCTGTGCACTCTCCACTCCCTGTGCACTCCCTATGCACTCTCCACTCTGCACTCTCTATGCACTCTGCACTCCCTATGCACTCTCCACTCCCTATGCACTCTCCACTCCCTATGCACTCTCCACTCCCTATGCACTTTCCACTCCCCATGCACTCTCCACTCTGCACTCTCTATGATGCTCTTCAGCGCTTTGCAGTGCGGTTAGGATATGAAGCGCTATATAAATTCAACTGTAATGCATTACGAAAAATGCCAAACCATGAAAAAACTCCCTGTTGCAAATCTTATGAGCAGTTTTACAAGTGTCTCACGAGGGGCACGAGATGCTTAGCCCATACGAGTCTATTTAGGCCGTTTGGGTACTGAACACCCGCAGTTTTAAGGACATTATTGAAACAGACTGTAAAGTCGAACTGAAAGAATGAAAAGTTATGCATGCTGCAACAAAGGGGATCAGCCGAGCAATTTCACATCAGACAAACCACTGCGTAGTCCTCACTACAAATAAAGGGGCAAAAATTAGTTTTAGCGCCCATGCACTTGATGAACAGCCAGATCGTGGCCTGTGTCTTCATCATGTATTTTTAACTAACGTACACTGAATTCACGTGCTCCACCACTAAAAAACAAGCACTCACCTGGGCTTCCTCGCATGGAATGACCAAAACAAACACAGAAGGAAAAAAAACGAAGCTCCGCCCACCGCCGCGATGACGACATCGCAGAGGCGGAGAGGGAAAAAATCGCGGGAACGCCCCCGAATCTGGTCCGGCCTTGACGGACAGATCCGGCTCCCAATGGCTAGCCTCCATTTATGGAGCTAGCCAATGGGAGGTGGGGGACGTTCCAATAGTCTATATGGTAAACAAAAGATTTCACCTGCGCGAACTGCTTGCGCAGATCGCCAGGTCGAAACCTAAAAAGGAGAAGGTCCAGCGCTAGCATTTTAGCCAGCTTACTGTTATACAGACGCGCCATTAGTTGGTTGCGTTCATATGGCGCTTCTCAAAACAACATGCTTCTAATGGTGGGCTGGACCAATTTACGGGATGATGATGACTTCTGCGACCCAGTTAGGCTCCGTGATGAACTTTTTCGCGTTGGTGTCTCACTCTCTCCCACACTCTTAGTGTGGCTCATTGATCTGCTGCTGACAGGGGTACTAGGTGTAAGTGAAGAAATGTCTGACGCTTCTTCTTCCTCCTCGTCATCAGCAGATGAAACATCAACGGATACTATTTGTTGACTTGCAATTCGGGCATCCTTGATCTCCCTTAGGTGCGCCAGCCATTTGACAGTGTGCTGTCTCTCAAGATGACCTCTCTGGCCTCCGGTACCATAGTTGGTACCAAGCTTACCACGACTAACTTGAACCTTACAAATGGTACAAATGGCTATGTTTTCCCTTGTTGGGCTAACACTAAAGAAGTCCCAAACTGCGGACTTCAAATGTCTGTGGGGAGCGGAGGAGGCGATACTGGGAATGCTGCTAATGCCAGATGAACTGGAGGATGTGTGTTGCCGACATTTAGTACGTTGTACACTTACAGCACCACTAATTGAGGACATGGAGGTCGAGGTGGATGGAGGTCCCTTCCGGCGAGAAAATATGGAAGCTGTAGGTGGTGGTGTTGGTGTACTAGTTAACTGCATTCCTGGTGGTCCCATTCCCACGTCGCCATTATCATCATCACGCTCAGCAGCATTTCGGGCTAGGGTGAAAATGTCTGTGTGCTGCATGCCCGCTGAGGCTGGAGTGACGCCTATGATGACTGCGTCGTCGTCGTGAGAGTCTTCATCAGCAGGAGCAGTATACGCCCCTTCTTGTTCAGCGTCATCATCACACTCCATGACTCTGAGACTTTCGGGGACCTTCCTTTACTCTTAGCTACCTTTGTCAGATCATGGTGTGCCTCACTCTCAGACGGCCGTGGTGGTTCCCAAGTTTGATCCATATCATCAGAAGGAAGGGGGCTTGAAGAAGAAGTAGACACCATCCTTGATCTTTTCCTTGCTGGGGATCTGGAAGACAATGAATCATCAGGAGGAGTGGCTTCCTCATGTGATACCTCGGCTTGAATGTCGATTTCCTGATGTGCCCCTACTTCAGGAGGAAGAACTATTGTGGGCACTTGTGCCGCTCCATGCACCTCTGCTTGCTCCTCTCCTTGCGCCGCCTCTCCTTCCACATGTACTTGGGCTTGTACTTGCACATGTGATTGTTGTTGCAGCTGTGGTTGTTCAACACTCGTCAGATAAGTTACAACAACCTGTGTTGATTGAGGGATGCTGCTACTTTCTTGCGATGAGCCAACATCACTGGTCGATGGTAATTGAACAACTATACTGGCTGCCTCTGCAGCACTCAAGGGCTTGGACCTAAGTTGGCGTGGTGGTGGTGGCACTGAGCCCAATGGAGCGGAGGTGCTGGTCCCAGCTTGGTCCCCAGCAGACCCCGCTGCTGCTGCAGGCGTACTTTTTTTATTCCAAAAAATGTAGCGGTCGTCACACCAGTCTCCTTGGTAAGTGGCACCAGTTGCTTCTTCTGCTCCTTACTGGCAACTTTCTTGCTAGAGGAGCTACGGGCAACTTTTTTTGGGGCCATCTTCTTCAGATTTCAGAACAGCAGGCCGCAGTTGCACAAGTTGCAGAGTTGTCTGTGGCCACACGTGACGTTGTGCTGCAAACACCGCAGCAGGACTTCTTCCTGGCACTGATGAGGAACGATGAGGCTGATGATTCGTCTTTCTGCACCTAAAAGCAAACGAAGCCAGAGGAACATCAGTTAAATAAATGTTGCATATGTAGCGCTTCAATTAATAGTTTGCAAGTAAGCAATGCTATTATACCCACCCCCCAAAATGGAAAGACCAATAAAATGCACCACTGACAGAGTACCCCTGGGCATAATGGATGAAAGCATGGCAGACTGGGTGCAGGCCTTTGACACAACAAAGCACACTGCCTGCCTTCAAAATGGCCCCTTGCACCCCAAGCACATGGCCAGGGCCTGCCTGTACCAGCACTCAAAATGGCCCCCACCCACATGGCCAGTCCCCATCAACAGTACACCCCAAAAAAACGAAAAACACACAAAAATCACCACAATCCAATGCCATCCATGCCCTCCATGATGTTTACATGAAAGAGACCCCACAGAAAGACTCAGTCCATGCACCACTGGGTACCCCTGGGCAAAAGGTCCCAACAGCAGCCAAAAAAATTGAAAAAAACACAAAAATCAGCACAATCCCATGCCATCAATGATGTTTAAATTCAAGACACCCCACAGAAGGACTAGGCCCATGCACCACTCACTACCCCTGGGCATAATGGATGGAAGCTAGGCAAAATGGGTGCAGGCCTGACAACACTGGCTGCATTCAAAATGGCCCCTTGCACCAAAAGCACATGGCCAGGGCCTGCCTGTACCAGCACTCAAAATGGCCACCACCCACATGGCCAGTCCCCATCAACAGTACACCCCCAAAAATCGAAAAACACACAAAAATCACCACAATCCAATGCCATCCATGCCCTCCATGATGTTTACATTAAAGAGACCCCACAGACAGACTCAGTAAATGCACCACTGGGTACCCCTGGGCAAAAGGCCCCAAAAGCAGCCAAACAAATCGAAAAAAACACAAAAATCAGCACAATCCCATGCCATCAATGATGTTTAAATTCAAGACACCCCACAGAAAGACTAGGCCCATGCACCACTCACTACCCCTGGGCATAATGGATGGAAGCTAGGCAAAATGGGTGCAGGCCTGACAACACTGGCTGCATTCAAAATGGCCCCTTGCACCAAAAGCACATGGCCAGGGCCTGCCTGTACCAGCACTCAAAATGGCCACCACCCACATGGCCAGTCCCCATCAACAGTACACCCCCAAAAAAAGAAAAACACGCAAAAATCACCACAATCCAATGCCATCCATACCCTCCATGATGTTTACATTAAAGAGACCCCACAGAGAGACTCAGTCAATGCACCACTCACTACTCCTGGGCAAAAGGCCTCAACAGCAGCCCCAAAAATCGAAAAACACACACAAATCAGCACAATCCCAGGCCATCCATGCCCTCTATGATGTTTAAATTCAAGAAGACACCCCACAGAAAGACTAGGCCCATGCACCACTCACTACCCCTGGGCATAATGGATGGAAGCTAGGCAAAATGGGTGCAGGCCTGACAACACTGGCTGCATTCAAAATGGCCCCTTGCACCAAAAGCACATGGCCAGGGCCTGCCTGTACCAGCACTCAAAATGGCCACCACCCACATGGCCAGTCCCCATCAACAGTACACCCCAAAAAAAACGAAAAACACACAAAAATCACCACAATCCAATGCCATCCATGCCCTCCATGATGTTTACATTAAAGAGACCCCACAGACAGACTCAGTCAATGCACCACTCACTACCCCTGGGCAAAAGGCCTCAACAGCAGCCCCAAAAATCGAAAAACACACAAAAATCAGCACAATCCCAGGCCATCCATGCCCTCAATGTTGTTTAAATTCAAGAAGACACCCCACAGAAAGACTAGGCCCATGCACCACTCACTACCCCATGGCATAATGGATGGAAGCTAGGCAAAATGGGTGCAGGCCTGACAACACTGGCTGCATTTAAAATGGCCCCTTGCACCAAAAGCACATGGCCAGGGCCTGCCTGTACCAGCACTCAAAATGGCCACCACCCACATGGCCAGTCCCCATCAACAGTACACCCCAAAAAAACGAAAAACACACAAAAATCACCACAATCCAATGCCATCCATGCCTTCCATGATGTTTACATTAAAGAGACCCCACAGAAAGACTCAGTCCATGCACCACTCACTACCCCTGGGCAAAAGGCCCCCACAGCAGCCCCAAAAATCGAAAAACACACAAAAATCAGCACAATCCCATGCCATCCATGCCCTCAATGATGTTTAAATTCAACAAAACAGTTGTATCATGCACCCATAACTAACCCTGGTCCTACTGGATACTGTGGCTACCCACAATATATTTTATTTAATGTTCTAAAAAAGTTCCAAAATTGTAGTTGCAGCAACTGTAATGCCCCAAACAAACTTACTTGTGAAAGTTGATTTCTAATCCAAAAGTGATCCAAAGAAAGTCTAAAAGGCCTCAAATCCAAATATCTAGCAGCATCCACAAAAAGTAATCCTTCCAGGTCAAGATCCAAATGAAAGTGACCAGCACATGAAGAAAGCACTGGGAGGAGCCTGCTGGACAGGAACAGGAAGTTGGAGACTGTGGGGCACTTCCTTCCTCCCCCCCCTCCAAAAATGGACTCCTTGCAAAAAAAGTGCAGGCAAATGTCAACCTTAGGAGTTATTCTGATAAAAATAATCATTTTTAGAAGGTTTACGCTGCTTGCTGGTGGATTCTTGTGCAAAATTGCAGCAAGATCCAATGTGGCGCAGCACACGCAAAATATGGAAAAAAAACAACTCTGCAAACGCTGAATGACGGTAAGTGAACGCCGCGCGCCGCAAAATTGTATCACCAAGCAAAAAAATCCGCTACGTGCGAATTTGCGGATTTTCGGCAAATTCGCGTGAGTTCGCGGATTGCGGATTTGCCGAAAATCCGCAAACTCCGCGAGCGGAACGGATTTTACGCCCATGCTTAGTATTTTTAGGGTTTGGCATTGGGTTGGGTTTTTGGGCAGCAAGGATATTTTTAAGGTTAGGGTGGTGATAGGTTTTTGGGTGGTAAGTGTATTTTTAGAGAGTAGGGCGTGTATGGTCGTTTGGATGGGAAGGGTACTTGTATAGTTCGAGGTGGGTGTAGATTTTGGGTGGCAAGGTTAATTTTAAGGATAGGGTGGCTATGGGGTTTTGGGTGGCAAGGGTATTTTGAGGGTTTATGGTGGTGTGGGTTTTTGGGTGGCAAGGGTTTTTCTTTAGGGTTTAGGTTAGGTGTGGGTTTTTGGGTGACAACTGTATTTTTAGGCTTTAGGTTGGGTGTTTTTTTTTGGGCGGCTAGGGTCATTTTATGGTTTAGGGTGGTATGGGATTTTAGGGGGGGAAGGGTACATTTAGGGTTTAGGGTAGGTGTGGGTTTAGGGGTTGTGGACTAAAAAGAAAGGTAAAACATATATATGTGTATTATATATATATATATATATATCTGTCACTCTTCCAACGAAAGAAAATGAGCCGTACTCACAGGTGAATTTGCAATCTTTGCGTTTTAATTTAAAATTAGGCTGCATACATTACGTATCACATCCTTACACGTTTAGGTCCCGCAAGGATCTTGGTCACGAGATATACAGGAAATGCTGTATAGCCAGTGATCAAGGAACACATAGGGATGTGATTCATATTGTATACAGCCGAATTTGTAATTAAAACGCAAAGATTTGAGTTTTGCCTGTGAGTGCGGCTCATTTCCTTTCGTTTGGAAGAGTGACAGATAATTGCAGCGTGGCTCTGCCATTCATGTGGATTGCACCACCAAGAGCGCCTTTAACACCTACATGTATGCATGTGTGTGTGTGTGTGTATATATATATATATATATATATGTATATGTGTGTGTGTGTGTGTGTGTATATTTGCAGGCCTGCTTCCTTAAGTTAATTTTAAATGGGTGGCTGGAGGAGGGATCTTGCCTTTTAAATTTGACACTCAGCACAGTAACTCTAAGACCCAGTTGAAGGCTTGTTGCTGGCATTCATAGGTCTCTTCCCCCCCCCTTTGACGCACATGCACTTTCGCTTGGAGAATGAAAGTGAAATGAAATTTTAAAAAACTGTAGAATCCATCTACCTACGTGTATGCCATCTTCCTAAGGTGTCCGAGTTTGCTTTGGTGGAAGGAACTCATCGGACAGCGACTGGGAATGTGCATCATATATATATATATATATATATATATATATATATATATATATATATATATATATATATATATATATGTGTGTGTGTGTATATATATATATATATATATTCACTGAAAAAACCATAGGTTATAGACCATATATAGTTAGGAATTAGCATTTACAAAACCTTGAAAATTCACTGAAAAAACCATAGGTTATAGACCATATATAGTTAGGAATTAGCATTTAGAAAACCTTATTTTACTCACACAAAACCATTGAAATTCCATATATAGTTAGTTGCACTAACTATATATCGCGCACCCGCAATCCACTGCTGATGATGTCACATATTACATCATTCATGACATGGTCAGTGACATCACTGATGACATCACTGATGACATCTCAAATGACATCACTGATGACATCATCTAGTGTCTGTGTGTTTTTGTAAAGTTTAAATACGTTTTACATATTGAAGAATGACTGGATGTATGGAAGACTGAGTGTGTTTGTGGCTGGCTGGGAGGTGTGTGACTCTGTGCATATCAATGTGTACTTGTATCAGTGATTGTATAAGAGAGTAAGTATGTGTTAGTATATGTGTGAAAAGTATGGTGTTCTGTGTTTAACTATAGATGAGGAAATCGAAGTGTGATTGATTCTTCACAGGACTGACTAGGTGTATGAGTGCATATGATAGTGTTCTAATAATAACTGACTGTATGTATGAGTAATTGTATGGGTGAATGAGTGAATGTGTGTGTAGACGTACGAATCAGTGAGTGCGTATGTAGTAACTGGTATTGGTGTGTCATGATGTCATCAGTGATGTCATTTGAGATGTCATCAGTGATGTCATTTCAGATGTCATTAGTGATGTCATCAGTGATGTCACTGAAGTATGGTGTTCTGTGTTTAACTGTATAGATGAAGAAATGGAAGTGTGATTGATTCTTTACAGGACTGACTTGGTGTGTGAGTAACTCCATGGATGAGTGGCAGTGTGTGACTGTCTGCATAGGTGTATGAGTGCATATGATAGTGTTGTAATAATAAGTGACTGTATGTATGAGTTATTGTATGGGTGAATGAGTGAATGTGTGTGTAGACGTAGGAATCAGTGAGTGCGTATGTAGTAACTGGTATTGGTGTGTCATGATGTCATCAGTGATGTCATTTGAGATGTCATCAGTGATGTCATCAGTGATGTCATTTGAGATGTCATCAGTGATGTCATCAGTGATGTCACTGACCATGTCATGAATGATGTAATATGTGACATCATCAGCAGTGGATTGCGGGTGCGCGATATATAGTTAGTGCAACTAACTATATATGGAATTTCAATGGTTTTGTGTGAGTAAAATAAGGTTTTCTAAATGCTAATTCCTAACTATATATGGTCTATAACCTATGGTTTTTTCAGTGAATTTTCAAGGTTTTGTAAATGCTAATTCCTAACTATATATGGTCTATAACCTATGGTTTTTTCAGTGAATTTCATTGGTTTTTTAACAGCTAATATCTGTAGCTGTAAAATGTATTCTTCTTTAAATCCAAAAATATATTTTATATGTTTATGAATAATTTTTTTTTTAAATATTTTTTTTTCTTCGTTCCCGCTTCGCGAATCGGGAAGCTTCCCGTTAGCTGACCTTGATGCCGCGAAATAGACCGCGAGCCGGTAAACGTTTCTTTACCGCAAGTGCCGCGTTAGAAAACTGCAAAAAACAACAAGTGATGGACTGAATGTGGATCAATGTCACACACTCCCCCAGTCAAAAGATCTGGGCCCAAATCCATCGTTTTTTTGCACTCCACACCACCCTGGGTCAGATAATGGCTTTATGCAAATCAGCTCTGACCCTGTTGCCCCATGGGAACAGTCCAGTCCGAACTACAACAGCCATATCTTTCCCAGACCGGAATCAAGCATCCGAGGACCGGACCGGTTTCGAGGTAACACCTCTCTTCAGCCCGGCTAGCTTGACTCCAAGTGGTGTGGAGTGCCTGGGACCCACGTCTGGGCATCCCCAGCGCACTTAGGGCGGCAATTGCAAAAAACAACAAGTGATGGACTGAATGTGGATCAATGTCACACACTCCCCCAGTCAAAAGATCTGGGCCCAAATCCATCGTTTTTTTGCACTCCACACCACCCTGGGTCAGATAATGGCTTTATGCAAATCAGCTCTGACCCTGTTGCCCCATGGGAACAGTCCAGTCCGAACTACAACAGCCATATCTTTCCCAGACCGGAATCAAGCATCCGAGGACCGGACCGGTTTCGAGGTAACACCTCTCTTCAGCCCGGCTAGCTTGACTCCAAGTGGTGTGGAGTGCCTGGGACCCACGTCTGGGCATCCCCAGCGCACTTAGGGCGGCAATTGCAAAAAACAACAAGTGATGGACTGAATGTGGATCAATGTCACACACTCCCCCAGTCAAAAGATCTGGGCCCAAATCCATCGTTTTTTTGCACTCCACACCACCCTGGGTCAGATAATGGCTTTATGCAAATCAGCTCTGACCCTGTTGCCCCATGGGAACAGTCCAGTCCGAACTACAACAGCCATATCTTTCCCAGACCGGAATCAAGCATCCGAGGACCGGACCGGTTTCGAGGTAACACCTCTCTTCAGCCCGGCTAGCTTGACTCCAAGTGGTGTGGAGTGCCTGGGACCCACGTCTGGGCATCCCCAGCGCACTTAGGGCGGCAATTGCAAAAAACAACAAGTGATGGACTGAATGTGGATCAATGTCACACACTCCCCCAGTCAAAAGATCTGGGCCCAAATCCATCGTTTTTTTGCACTCCACACCACCCTGGGTCAGATAATGGCTTTATGCAAATCAGCTCTGACCCTGTTGCCCCATGGGAACAGTCCAGTCCGAACTACAACAGCCATATCTTTCCCAGACCGGAATCAAGCATCCGAGGACCGGACCGGTTTCGAGGTAACACCTCTCTTCAGCCCGGCTAGCTTGACTCCAAGTGGTGTGGAGTGCCTGGGACCCACGTCTGGGCATCCCCAGCGCACTTAGGGCGGCAATTGCAAAAAACAACAAGTGATGGACTGAATGTGGATCAATGTCACACACTCCCCCAGTCAAAAGATCTGGGCCCAAATCCATCGTTTTTTTGCACTCCACACCACCCTGGGTCAGATAATGGCTTTATGCAAATCAGCTCTGACCCTGTTGCCCCATGGGAACAGTCCAGTCCGAACTACAACAGCCATATCTTTCCCAGACCGGAATCAAGCATCCGAGGACCGGACCGGTTTCGAGGTAACACCTCTCTTCAGCCCGGCTAGCTTGACTCCAAGTGGTGTGGAGTGCCTGGGACCCACGTCTGGGCATCCCCAGCGCACTTAGGGCGGCAATTGCAAAAAACAACAAGTGATGGACTGAATGTGGATCAATGTCACACACTCCCCCAGTCAAAAGATCTGGGCCCAAATCCATCGTTTTTTTGCACTCCACACCACCCTGGGTCAGATAATGGCTTTATGCAAATCAGCTCTGACCCTGTTGCCCCATGGGAACAGTCCAGTCCGAACTACAACAGCCATATCTTTCCCAGACCGGAATCAAGCATCCGAGGACCGGACCGGTTTCGAGGTAACACCTCTCTTCAGCCCGGCTAGCTTGACTCCAAGTGGTGTGGAGTGCCTGGGACCCACGTCTGGGCATCCCCAGCGCACTTAGGGCGGCAATTGCAAAAAACAACAAGTGATGGACTGAATGTGGATCAATGTCACACACTCCCCCAGTCAAAAGATCTGGGCCCAAATCCATCGTTTTTTTGCACTCCACACCACCCTGGGTCAGATAATGGCTTTATGCAAATCAGCTCTGACCCTGTTGCACCATGGGAACAGTCCAGTCCGAACTACAACAGCCATATCTTTCCCAGACCGGAATCAAGCATCCGAGGACCGGACCGGTTTCGAGGTAACACCTCTCTTCAGCCCGGCTAGCTTGACTCCAAGTGGTGTGGAGTGCCTGGGACCCACGTCTGGGCATCCCCAGCGCACTTAGGGCGGCAATTGCAAAAAACAACAAGTGATGGACTGAATGTGGATCAATGTCACACACTCCCCCAGTCAAAAGATCTGGGCCCAAATCCATCGTTTTTTTGCACTCCACACCACCCTGGGTCAGATAATGGCTTTATGCAAATCAGCTCTGACCCTGTTGCCCCATGGGAACAGTCCAGTCCGAACTACAACAGCCATATCTTTCCCAGACCGGAATCAAGCATCCGAGGACCGGACCGGTTTCGAGGTAACACCTCTCTTCAGCCCGGCTAGCTTGACTCCAAGTGGTGTGGAGTGCCTGGGACCCACGTCTGGGCATCCCCAGCGCACTCAAGCTAGCCGGGCTGAAGAGAGGTGTTACCTCGAAACCGGTCCGGTCCTCGGATGCTTGATTCCGTTCTGGGAAGGACATGGCTTTTGTAGTTCGGACTGGACTGTTCCCATGGGGCAACAGGGTCAGAGCTGATTTGCATATCGCCATTGTCTAACCCAGGGTGGTGTGGAGTGCAAAAAAACGATGGATTTGGGCCCAGATCTTTTGACTGGGGGAGTGTGTGACATTGATCCACATTCAGTCCATCACTTGTTGTTTTTGCAATTGCCGCCCTAAGTGCGCTGGGGATGCCCAGACGTGGGTCCCAGGCACTCCACACCACTTGGAGTCAAGCTAGCCGGGCTGAAGAGAGGTGTTACCTCAATACCGGTCCGGTCCTCGGATGCTTGATTCCGTTCTGGGAAGGACATGGCTTTTGTAGTTCGGACTGGACTGTTCCCATGGGGCAACAGGGTCAGAGCTGATTTGCATATCGCCATTGTCTAACCCAGGGTGGTGTGGAGTGCAAAAAAACGATGGATTTGGGCCCAGATCTTTTGACTGGGGGAGTGTGTGACATTGATCCACATTCAGTCCATCACTTGTTGTTTTTGCGTTAGAAAACAACATCGTGACGCCTCCCGTCCGCATGACGTTTCACGTTGTCGCGTGATACGTCATATGACGTGCTACGTTAGCGAACTGGTACGCGAAGCGAGTCGCAAAGCGCAGGTTTCTGGAAGCAAACCGGGAGGCCCTGCAAAGCGCTTAACGTAAACACAGCAAGTCATGTGACTTGGTAATAACACTTTTCATTGGTTCATTTCACTTTTGGTTTCCTAATGATGTAAGACTAGGTCATATAATCTAAAATGAACACTTTTGATTGGTTGAGAACTCTTGTTTTTCCCAAATGATGAAAATCCCTCCTTCTTTCCTCACTCTGACTTTCATCATTGTGAGAGAAAGACCCTTTGTGATCACTGAGCAATGGCTTCTTTAGTAGCTTCAGCTGGTGCTTCCCCACCACCTCCACCACATCCAAGGAAGAGTGGACCACCTGCTCAAGTTATAATTCAGCAAGAAGAGGAAGAAGAGGAACAGGACGACGAGCACGAAGAGAGGCAGTTTTTGCCTGAGGAACCCAGGACGTCTCACCGGAAAGAAAACTTCATTTGGCAATTTTTTAAAATTCCCAAAGGTCAGAAAAAAGTAAATGCAAGATACGTAACTTGCCTTATATGTCAAGATAGACTGTCCAGAGGAACCGAGAAAAAATACAGTTTCGGAAACTACACAATGCATCGCCATATGACTAGGTGGCATCCTAACAACTACAGTGCTGCACAGTTTCGGAACGACCTAGATAATCTCCCTATTATGGCCAGAAGATCTGTTGTACCGGAAGTAACGGGACCAGAGGGCAGGGAGATGGTGCCAAATATACAAATGAGATTTGGTGAAGTAAAACACATCTGCGTATTTTGCGATGGATTCATTTGCTACGGAGAAAGAAGCATCACTCTGATCAACAGAGCTATTGACTATCATATGCAAGTTTGTACGAAACGCCCAAAATAATAAATACTTTTTTTTTGTTTTGTTGCTCCTGTTGAGCCCTTTACAATGAATCGTTTTCATTGCCCCCTCCAAGAAAAACCCCAAAAAATATAAAACTGTTCAGAAAAATTCAAAAAAAGTAAAAAAATGTTCTGAAAAATAATTAAAAAAATATAAAACAACAAAAACAATTAAAAAAAAGTTCTTTTCAGAACTACCTCCCCGTTATTAAAAAATTGGTACAATATTTGGAACTGTGCCAACCTCTATTTCTCTTAGTTCGCTTCCCAGTTCGCTCGCCGGTACGCGAACCGGAAGCGAACCAAAAACAGTAAGTATAAGGGAAGGAAACAGACACTTATGTTAAAAGAAAGACAGCTATAGGGGAGTAAACTAGAGATACTATTACCCGTAATCCACTGCTGATGATGTCACATATTACATCATTCATGACATGCTCGGTGACATCATCAGCAGAGGATTGCGGGTTTTTTGGCAACGTGCCTTATCCACGGTTTAATAACGCTGCCTTTTGCTTTATATAAGTTTTCAAATTGTATGAAATATATACCAATAGGTCGTTATGAACCTTTAGGTAGTGCTTTTCTTCATGAGGTCTGGTCGCTTCCATACACATACAGATGTTTCAAAGATGATCAAGAAGTTTATCTGAATGGAGAGGAATGCACTGAGACGCCAGATCATTCACTAATGTGTAGGCACATACAGTTACACGGTTCATGCAACAAACACCGACCAAATATGGCTTGCGTGTTGCAAGGCACGCCAGTTCCTGCTATCATCCCCACGTTCAAGTTGTTGGAAAATGGTAGTTATTTGATGCTCAATAATGAAGATTGTTCTGAGTTAATTAAAAGTATTCCTTTTATCGTAACAGTAAGTGAACGGGTTATTTGCTGCAGAAATGTTCTATTTTCTCCCACACATGAACATAGGGAGTTTTCAATCTGGCCACAAATACCAACCTTGGGAGAGATTTCAACGGCATGGCAAGAATAAGAGCTCTTTTGTCTCAGAGAGAGGTGGCCTTGAGTTCGGCCCGTGAAACTTTCGTGCTTCACATAGCGAACACCCGTACAGAGGTGCAGACCCTTTTCAATTCAGATTTGCCTTTCAATTTCAGCAAGATGGTTCGGACTATCTTTAACGCATCCTCCACAAAGGCCCTGGCGCACTTTTTTAAAGTTGTTACCAGTGGTCTCGTGACTTCATTTGAGAAAATCTTTGGAGTCATCCCTGCTTTCTTTCATTCTATTTTCTCCACTCTGCTTCGTGGATTGGCATTTTTACTTGCATTACCAGCGGACGCTCTTGTGCTTTTTTACATTTTTAAATATGGATGTCCCTCCTATGCAACCTCCCACCCTGCAGCTGCTGACACTGTTCCGCAATCGCATGCTAGAATATTATGGCACAATGCCGTTGGCGATATTAAGCACGGCATATGGATTATCTTTTCGATTCTCCTACTTCACCTGTGTCCAGCCTGTATTTCACTGCCTGACCTGTGATTTCGATTGGGCCATTGATTTGTGTCTCTGCGGACCGGTTTCTCCTGACGTCGACTTTAATCAGCTGATGACTCCTATCATTACTCACGAGTTGGTTTGTCCTGGCGAAAGGATTATGGCTGTGGCATTGATGCATGGACTAATTGGTCCCTGGAATTTATTGGCGGCAGCACAGTCTTTCTTGGAACAGAGCTTTCTTGAAAACCCACCGAGCTGTCCTCTGATGGTGATAGAGGATCCGGTGCTGGGAGAGCACGTATGTTCTTTTCCGCTTTTAAATTGGATGGCTGAACTGTTTTCGGATGAAGACGGTGACTTCCTATTGGAGGCTGTTGCAGCTTATTTTGCATACACAGTTATGTCATAGACCTTTTTCATGTTTGATATGCTGAGTACTAGCATTTCATTGACAATTCATTGACTTATTTGTCAAGTTTTTATTATTTACCTTGCCTATTGGCTTAAGACTCGATAAAGTACTTGGCTGTTTTATTTTTCTTTAGCATTAAATTTTCCTAGTTTTTAATGCTTTACCTTGCGGACCGTCCACATATAAACTTGCAATCTGCTCTCATGAGATGGCACTTCTATTATCTTATTCAGTTCGTTTCCGGATCATGGGGAGGTGTCATCTAGGTCCTGGATATCTTTACACCGTGTTAAGTTAGCATGGGCTCATTACCGGTTTAAACGCCATTTTTCCTTTTTTGCAACTTCTGCACACGACACTTAGTTGTTGCTTTAGCTTTCCACCTAGTAGTTCATCGTGGTTTACATGAGAATAATATGTTATTGCTCTACTATCTGCTTTGCTTGTTAAACTATATCTGTACAGCGAGTGCTAAAGTTTCAAGAACAACACGATACAGAATTGTTATGAGGTCTGATCTCCACGACTTCATACTCATAACATAAGTGCAACTTCTGCCAATTCTGGGCATGAGGCGGGTTTTATATTGCTTTGCCGAACACACATACACAACAGTTGATGCGGTTCACATGAAGAGAGAGCTGGTGTATGCTGATGTGATTCCTTCAAATCTAAGACACTAAAGTATGGGCACGCCCTAAACCAACACAAAGAGACCTTCTTAGCAAATAATATAATATGTGTATTAGGGAGGGTGAGATATAAGCAGCCGCGGGCCGTGGAGGGAGTTACGGTGAGGCAGGGAGGCGGGGAGGGGGAGAAGCAGGGTGGAGCCCTCTCTACCCTGCCCCTCCCCCTCCCCGCCTCCCTGCCCCACCGTAACTCCCTCCACGGCCCGCGGCTGCTTATAAGTGTTGCTAACTCTTATTCATTTACAGCATGTTAACATACTGTCACCATTCGCTTTTTATGTACTAGTAACTATGCTGGTCATTTTGCTACTGATAATATGTGTACTTGTATTCTCCACCCTGCTTCTCCCCCTCCCCGCCTCCCTGCCTCACCGTAACTCCCTCCACGGCCCGCGGCTGCTTATAAGTGTTGCTAACTCTTATTCATTTACAGCATGTTAACATACTATCACCATTCGCTTTTTATGTACTAGTAACTATGCTGGTAATTTTGCTACTGATAATATGTGTACTTGTATTATCTAAGATACTACGCCTGAGAAGACGGCATTAGTAAATAAACATTTCAAATACACATGTGTTCTTCTTAACTCCATGTTCTGGTTTCTAAGAAATATATAACGACCGACTGTTCATGAGTTCCACGTATCCTGAGGTACTATAAGTTCATATTCTGGATTGTCTAAACATTGAGAGTTTGTTATATCCAATGTGACACTGTACCTAGCTTGCTAAGGAGTTTTTGATTACTAACGTGAGTTTTGGGACACCCTAATTCGCCGAGGTTCCAATCCTCTGTCCACAGTTCTGTGTGAGAACAGAAACCCTGCGACAGGGGCACCCCCGACCCTTGCTGGAGCTTCATCACACTTGCGATACAACTCCAGCAATGCGCCACCTTTACGGCACAGATACATCACGCATCTGTGCTGTTTTTGCCCCATGATGCGCCGCATTGTAAATGCAGCACACCATAGGTGACGGAACAGCGGCACAGAATGACTAACACATCCCTGGTGATGCGCCAGTCATCATAAATGTATCCCTATGCTTCTTATCTTGTTAGAGATGAACCGCCATATGTATCATCAAAGTTTTTTGCATTTCCTAAATAGCGAACTTTAAGGAATAAATAGCGATTCTTTACCATTCCTAGTTTGCGATGAGCTATTTGCTAATTACAAATTACCCATTCATTTCCTTCATTTCCATAGGGCGGTTGGACTCACTTTTAGCTCGAACGGCTGAATGGATTTCCACGAAACTTGGCAAAATTGTAGGGACTGGTAGCCCGATGTGCCTTTGCTATGTCTCAAGATATATGCTCCAGTGGTTTTTACGAAAATTAACTTTGAAAAATATATATTGGGCTACATTGGCCTATATATATGTTGGAGCCCAAATGTAGCCCAATGTAGCCCAATGAAGCCCAATGTAGCCCAATGTAGCCCAAAGATGGCCGCCAGACACACAAAAAAACAAATGTAGCCCAAATATCAGCCAGATGTAGCCCAACTATAGCCCAGTGACAGAATGACCAATCAGCTTCGCAAACCTCCGTTACGCGAAGCGGAGCGCTGTTACAGATATATATCTTTTTTTGAACGTTAATTTCTCAAAATCCACTGGAGCACATATATTGAGACCTAGCAAAGGCACATCGGGCTACCAGTCCCTAATATTTTGCCAAGTTTCGTGCAAATCCATTCAGCCGTTCGATTATTATTATTATTATTTTTTTTGCCCCGCGGGGCGCTTTTAAAACCTCCACATCAAACCTAGGGGGTCAGCGAGGATCTACTATGCCCCCTTATGGTTATTTCCCCCTTTGTTTTGGCCTCCTCTTGTCTCTCGATCCTACCGAGAGACAAGATGGCGGCCGCTACGGACTTTTTGGAATGTTGACAGACGCCAGAGAACCAATCAGCTTCGCTTCACAAAGCTCCGTTGCGCGAAAAGTACGCGTCCTGGGACGCTGCCCGTCCGCTGTTACAGATTTATATCTTTTTTTAAACGTTAATTTCTCAAAATCCACTGGAGCACATATATTGGGACCTACAAAAGGCACATCGGGCTACCAGTCCCTACAATTTTGCCAAGTTTCGTGCAAATCCATTCAGCCGTTCGGGCTAAAAGTGAGGCCAACCGCCCTATGGAAAACTCAATGTTAAAAACACGTTTTGGGACCCCCCTTTTTTCTCGGCCCCCCCTTGACGAACCCCCCCCAAATTTTAAAGGGCTGCTCAGAAACAAAATGTGCCATTTTCCTGAAAATTTCAGCCAATTCCGTCCACAAACGCCAAAGTTATTAGACATAGAATTTTCAAAAATCCCATAGAGAAAAAATCCTAACTATATATACCTACTGGCGACCGCCAGTAGGTAATATATATATATATATATATATATATATATATATATATATATATATATATATATATATATATATATATATATATATGCCAAAAGATTTGAATCCTAACTTCCAGAAATCCTTTATAATCAAGGACACCACCGGAAAAGAGATGAGAGCCGACCCAGGATATGCAGGTGAGAATGGTTTTTATTTCGATTTTCATCAGCCTGCCAGCATAACGTTTCTTCCTACCCAGAGGCCTTGGTCACACAACACCATTGGAGGAGCAGGCGGATCTTAAAGTGCAAAGTGCAAACAAACCTGTAAAATGATTGGTTGACAAAATGCCAAATGCATGGGCAATGAAAAAATACTTATGGGTTAAAACAGATGTTTAAAACCACATAGTTATAAGTAGACACTGCACATAAGAAAATACGTTATTTAAAAAAGAGAGCAATTAAGGCAATCCTTTAAAACAATTATTTAACGTATAAAAATATTACTTAATAAATTCATTGTAAAATACATTTCTAATATGTGCAACGTAAATGCAACTGTGCAACAATTGGAGCAGTGTGCAAGAACAATAAGACCCAAATGGGTTAATTTCGATCAGCAGCCCTAATCCTTAGAGTTAGAGACAACCATGCCCATGAGGCAATTTAGTGCAATCGAAATGTACAGTATGTGCAAAACATGTGAAAAATTTATCAGAAATGTGAAAGAGGAAACTCTTGTTTTAAAAATCCATCATAAAAACAGATGTTTAAAAACAATGTACTGTGCGAAGAGAACAGTCTAACACCATAGCCCTTCCCCTAGTCAAGATGTCATAGAAATGGGGACGTTTTCAAAAATTATTCAGGTCACAATGGTACTACTGTGATGGGGGTTATTTATACTAGAGACAGGTATGAAAGTCTTTGCTAGCATTCAGGCCAAGAGGGGACTTGCAATCTAATTCCACAATGTACCTTGTTTCTATAGCTCGTAGAATGGTCTCATGATGTCCTCCCATTCTGAGGAGAGAGACTGCATCTAGGACAAAGTATTGTAACAAGTGACTTTTGTTCTCATGATGGTCCTTGCAATGACGTGCGACTGGGTAGGCGGTGTCACTGGTGTTGATGGCCCTAATGTGCTGGAGTATCCGTTTATGAACCTGCAACTTCGTGCTCCCAAAATATTGCAGGCCACATGGACACTTCAGCATATACACCGATAACTCAGTCTTACACGTCAGCTGTTTGTGGGTGCCACGGGGGTTATCAGAGAAAGGTGCAGTGTACTCTGTCCTGCTCACCCCGTGTTTGCAAGCTTCACAGGAAGAGCACTTTCTAAATCCCTTATTGGTCTGCAACCAAGTTGTATTAGTTGCCACTTCAGGACTGCATTTGACCAGAGCATCGCTCATAGAGCGTGTCTTTGTGAAAGATATTTCAGGTTTGACTGACATCGAACTACCTATAACCGGATCATTGCGCACCAAGTTCCAATTTCTATTAAGAATCTTGCGGAGAGCTTGGTGCTGTTTGTTATATGTCAGTATAAGCTTGACAGGTTTTCTGGCCGTCTTGGGGTCTGCTACCAAGGTTTTTTTATATAGCAGAGCATCCTTTCTAGGGATAGAATTTGCCTTCCGGATAGCCGTATCAATTGCTGTGGCTGTGTACCCTCTGGCCAAGAATCGTGTTTTACTGGCCTCCTGCGCTAGCTTACATTGAGATGCAGTGCTGCAAATGCGTCTGATAAGCAGCATCTCCCCATAGGGGATACTGCGTATCAGATGTGCCGGATGGTGACTCTTGGCGAGCAGCACTGTGTTACCCACTGTGGGTTTCCTGTATCGTACCGCCTCTAGCTTGTTATTGCTAACAACAACCTCCACATCCAAAAAACAAACCTTATCCTGGCTGATATTGGAAGTGAAAGCAAGGTTCAATGCGTTGTTGTTAATCATGTCAATGAAATCAATAGCCTGCTGTTTGGTACCTCGCCATATTAAAAATATGTTGTCAATATAACGGTACCAATGTACCACATGTTCCACAAAAATGTCACGGTATGTGTCATGCAGGACCAGTTCCTCCCAGTAGCCCATATGCAAACAGGCATAACTGGGAGAAAAACAGGCCCCCATAGCAACACCCCTAATTTGCTGAAAATACTGGTTGTTGAACATGAAAAAGTTGTTATGCAGGCAATAAGAAAGCATAGCCAACAGCATCATGTTATGTTCAGACATTTGGATTGGTCTACTTCCCAAATAGAATTGAATAGCCCACAACCCAACAATGTGCTGGATGCTAGTGTATAAGGCTGATACATCCAGTGTGATTAACCAACATTCTGAATCCCATGATACACAGTCCAATTTCCTCAAACAATCATCAGAATCCTGTACATAAGATGGCAAAGCTTTAACAAATTTTTGGAGGAAAAAGTCAATGTATAGAGTAGTATTTTCCATTAATCCACTACGTGTAGAGATGATGGGTCTGCCAGGGGGCTTTTCAAGATTTTTGTGGACTTAGGGGATCAAGTAGAAGACGGGCATTACTGGATGATCCTTTTTAAGGAATCTGAACTCGTCCTGACTCAGCAATCCCGTACTCCTCCATCCGATCAGTGATGTCTGGAACTCTGCCTGTGCTTTTCTAACTGTGCAAACATCACATCGTTTGTAGCAGAGTGCATCATTCAACTGAAGGTAAGCCTCCTCCAAATAAAGAGAGCGAGGCCAAAGAACAACATTGCCCCCTTTGTTGGATTGGCAGGTGATAATGTTGTTTTTCGCCTGTCATTTTTTGACCAAATTAGCATAGCAATTGTTTTTTGCTAAATGCTTGCGTTTCTCTCTTAATGTTGTTATGTAGAGTTTCTTGATCCCTGTAACAGTCAATTCATGGAAAATATCAATGTTGTCATGTAATTTTAGTGGGGTGAAGGTGGATTTGGGTTTAAAATTAGTGTAGCCTGGTGTATTTAAAACCAAATGTTCTTCGGAAGATCCTGAGCTTGGAGATTCCTTTCGTAATGCTGCCAGATCTTGTAACAGTTCCAAATCATTGACAATTAGGCCAGGTGACAAGTTGGTAGATGGAATCAGGTGGACTTTTGGATGGAATTTGCTGCACATGAAATGTTTCTGCAACTTCAACTTGCGGGTATATTTGTAAAGATCAATCCTGGTCTTTGCATAATTGAAGTCACTCGCCGAACGGTATGTTAGTCCCAGCAAAAGAGTTGTCAAATCGGCTGGATTGAGAGCAACCTTGGTGAGATTGATTACAGAGGAGTCAACTGGGGTATGGTTGCTGGTGTTGTGGGATGGATTTACTTCTTTTGATTCCATCTCTTGTTGGAATAATTTTTCTTCTTGGGTTTTTCTTTGGCGATCTGCTTTGCTCCAAGGTTTGCCCACCTGTCAAAGACGCACTCCACGTCCGTAAGCTTCAAGCCTTTATTACGGTCAAAACAGGACCAGCATGCCGATCGGCAATTACAGCGTGATCGTCATTACTGCTGTGTCCACTTTTCATTTCATGTGGTGCATCAGTATGGGATTGACAAACTACCAGCCCCACAATTCAATGCGGGCTCATCTGAGCAGCCCATAGGAGGGCGTTAATTTTTAAGTGGGGAGGTGTGTCCGCATCGCACACCGGAACATCGCGCCTCTGAAGAAGTGCATGAAGCACAGAAAAGTATCAGGCGTAAAACGACTATCACGCTGTAATTGCCGATCAGCTGATCGGCATGCTGGTCCTGTTTTCACCGTAAAAAAGGCTTGCAGCTTACACTCCTTACACCCGGGACTTGGAGGAGCGACGGCGGTGAGGTTCCTGTGCTACGAATATATATATATATATATATATATATATATATATATATATATATATATATATATATATATATATATACATGCACACACACCTGTTAGATTTTTACATTGCATATGCCTTTACCAGGCATGCTTTTACAACAAACATTTTCATTGGAAAGCCACGTGTAAAAAGGCATATTCATTGTACACTGTGACAGAGTACCCCGTCCTTCGGGTTCTAAATCACCCTTTTATTTAAATAAAATGTTGTATAGCATTCGATTTACCCGGATGCACATTCACAACTGCATTACCTCTCCTCTGTCCTGAACTGGCTTGTGCAGATGAGAAGGTGATCTTCCAGTGGATAGACCAATGGAATATACCCCACTTTCTTCATTCAACCAATCTGTGTAAAGGAGTGTTTCAGAGCATTGGAACGTGTGTTGGTATGACTCAGAGATGAGGCTGTGAAAGGTGGCTGAGGGATGATGTATAAGGGATGAGAAGCATGGATGATAAATGAGAATTAGGGATGATGGATGAGAAGCTGGGATGATGCATGAGGGACGAAAGTAGGAATGAGAAACATGGATGGTGGATGAGAAATTGGGAAGAGAAGTAGAGAGGATGCAAATGAGGTAGTGTGTATGGGTGGGAAGGAGTGATTAGGGATGAGAAGTAGAGATGATGGAGGAGAGGTATGGTTGAGAAGCAGGTATGATAGATGATGGATGAGAAGTAGGGATTTTCTTTTATTAAATGATTTTTATTCTTTGCAGGAAGTGAATAAAATAACATACACGGTTGAATATTTACTTTAACATTTGTTACATATGTAATCAGTTTTACTTTACTTCTGAGGCAAAGATGTTGCTCCAAGTCAGTTAACATTAAAGTGTGATGTGTTACAACAGCTTTACATAAAAGCCTCAAGCATTAATTCTTGAATTACCTGTGCAACTACAACAAAAGAAAAATAGACCAGCATTTACAACACAGTAGGGATTGCATTTGTAAGAGCTAGAGCTATTGACGTTATAAATGACATTCATTTTTGCCTATTCTTTTTTTGTTTGGAGTGGATGTATGTGGTGTGAAGTTGATTTATGTTGGTTGGATTGGATTTGTTAGTTGTGGATTTGTGAGTGGTAGAATTGTGTGGTGCGGAGTGGATATCTAGTGGAATTATGTGGCAGGGTGTGCAGTGGAATTATGTAGATGGCAATTATGGGGTATTGAGTATAGTGATATAGTGGGATTGTGTCATGGAGTGAAATTATTTGGAATGGTATTTTGTGTGTGGAGTGGTATCTAGTGGAGTTTACTTATGTGGTGTGCGGTTGAATTTTGTGGCATGATGTGTAATTTTGTGGTGTGGTTTAGATGTGTGTGTTGTGTTGTGTAATTGTGTTGTTGAGTTGAATTATGTGGTGGGGAAGTAAATGTGTGGAGTTGAATTGTGTGACTTGGAACTGTGTGGTGTTAAGTGAAAATTATTTTGAGTGGTATTATGTGGAGTGTTGCTACGTGGTATAGACTGGATTTATGTGGAGTGAATTTATGTGGTATGGTTTTGAATGTAATTATGTGCATTTGAATTATGTACCGCTGATTGGTATTAAGTGGAGTCTACTTATGTTGTGTGGTAAATTGTTGTGGGACTGAATTGTGGGATTATTTGGCATAGTGTGGTGTATAATTGTACAGAGTGCAAGTATGTGACATGTGGAGTTGTGAGAGAGCGTCTGAGAGAGTCTGTGAGAGTGTCTGAGAGTGTCCGAGAATATGAGTGTCTGCAAGAGTCTGTGAGAGTCTGTCTGTGAGAGTCTGAGAGTGTCTGTGAGAGTGTGAGCAAGTGTCTGAGAGTGTCTGTGTCTGTGAGAGTCTGTGAGAGTGTATGTGAGAGTCTGTGAGAGAGTGTCTGTGAGAGTGTCTGTGAGAGTGTCTGAGTGTCTGAGAGTGTCTGTGAGTGTCTGAGAGTGTCTGTGAGTGTCTGTGAGTGTCTGTGAGTGTCTGTGAGAGTGTCTGTGAGAGTGAGTCTGTGAGAGTGACTGAGAGTCTGATAGTGTATGTGAGAGTCTGTGAGAGTGTCTGTGAAAGTGTCTGTGAGAAAGTGTCTGTGAGAGTCTGATAGTGTCTGTGAAAGTGTCTGTGAGTGTCTGTGAGAGTCTGATTGAGTGTCTGTGAGTGTCTGTGAGAGTGTCTGTGAGAAAGTCTTTGAGAAAGTCTGTGAGAGAGTCTTTGAGAAAGTCTGTGAGAGTGTCTGTGAGAGAGAGTCTGTGAGAGTGTGAGAGAGTCTGTGAGAGAGTCAGAGAGAGTATGTGAGAGTGTCTGTGAGTCTTTGAGAGTGTCAGTGAGAGTCTGTGAGAGAGTGTGTGAGAGAATGTCTGTGAGAGAGTATGAGAGAGTGTCTGTGAGAGAGTGTCTGTGAGAGAGTCTGTGAGAGAGTGACTGTGAGAGTCTGATAGTGTCTGTGAGAGTCTGTGAGAGTGTCTATGAGAGAGTGTCTGTGAGAGAATGTCTTTGAGATTCTGATAGAATGTCTGTAAAAGTGTCTGTGAGAGTCTGTAAGAGAGTGTCTGTGAGAGTGTGAGAGAGTCTGTGAGAGTGTCTGTGAGAGAGTCTTTGAGAAAGTCTGTGAGAGTGTCTGTGAGAGAGAGTCTGTGAGAGAGTGTCTGTGAGAGAGTCAGAGAGAGTCAGAGAGAGTATGTGAGAGTGTGTCCACGAGAGAGTCAGAGAGAGTATGTGAGAGTGTCTGTGAGTCTTTGAGAGTGTCAGTGAGAGTCTGTGAGAGAGTGTGTGAGAGAATGTCTGTGAGAGAGTATGAGAGAGTGTCTGTGAGAGAGTGTCTGTGAGAGAGTCTGTGAGAGAGTGACTGTGAGAGTCTGATAGTGTCTGTGAGAGTCTGTGAGAGTGTCTATGAGAGAGTGTCTGTGAGAGAATATCTTTGAGATTCTGATAGAATGTCTGTAAAAGTGTCTGTGAGTGTCTGTGAGTGTCTGTGAGAGTCTGTGAGAGTCTGTGAGAGTGGCTGTGAGAGAGAGTCAGTGAGAGGGTATCTGTGAGAGTCTGTGAGAGTGTCTGTGAGAGAGTCAGTGAGAGGGTGTCTGTGAGAGAGTCAGTGAGAGAGTCAGATAGAGTATGTGAGAGTGTCTGTGAGAGAGTGTCTGTGAGAGTCTGTGAGTGTCAGTGAGAGTCTGTGAGAGAGTGTGTGAGAATGTCTGTTAGAGTCTGAGAGAGTGTCTGTGAGAGAGTGGTTGTGATAGTCTGTGAGAGTGTGTGAGAGTCTGTGAGAGAGTGTTTGTGAGATAGTATCTGTGAGAGAGAGTCTGAGAGAGTGTCTGTGAGTCTGTGGGAGAGTGTATGTGAGAGTCTGTGAGATTGTCTGTGAGGGTGTCTGTGAGAGAGAGTCTGTCAGAGAGTGTCTGATAGAGTGTCTGTGAGAGTCTGATAGTGTCTGTGAGTGTCTGTGAGAGTGTATGTGAGAGTGTTTGTGAGTATCTGTGAGAGAGTGCCTTTGAGAGTGTATGTGAGAGTCTGTGAGAGAGTCTGTGAGAGAGTGTCTGTGTGAGAGTCTGAGAGTGTCTGTGAGAGTCAGTGAGAGAGTGTCTGTGAGTGAGTGTCTGTGAGAGTCTGAGAGAGTTTCTGTGAGAGTCTGAGAGAGTGTGAGAGAATGTCTGAGAGAGTGTCTGTGAGAGAGTGTCTGTGAGGGTCTGTGAGAGAGTATCTGTGAGAGTGTGTGAGAGTCTGTGAAAGGGTATCTGAGAGAGTGTGTGTGAGAGGTGTCTGTGAGAGTCTGTGAGAGAGTGTCTGTGAGAGTGTCTGTGTGCTCTTGTGCACCACCCAATGCCAGCTCCTAGACATTAAAGTCCCACCATGTAGGCCACTCAGTCAGCAGTCATCCACATTGAAATACTCATGTTATAGCAGCCACTCAAAAGAACGGCTTTCTGCATCATCTAGTTAATACCTATAAATAGAGCCCCTCTGAGCACACTTACATTGCTATCTAGGCACACCGTCCCAAGCATAGAAAGACCCACACATTCATTACCCAGTTACGTCATTCCAAATGTCCTAAAGCATACCATACAATTATAGTACCTATTGAATAAGCCACCATGTGCTTCACTCTTTCACAGCACTTGTGCACACAGAACTGAGATGTGTACTACCCAGTCACAGATAGAACACTGAGATCCAAAGTGCACCTTCCAATCACAATGCAGTAACTTCAAATCCTAGTGCCCCATTTATCCCAGGTGTACTAGTCCAAGTCATCTACACCTAGTCATAGCACCCTACCTTTATTCACCTGTATGTCACACCCAATCACATATTCTACTCGTATAGAACTTTCCCCATTTTCACCCCCCAGTCCTACTGTTCACATCCCATTGATGCCATTATGTGCACTAGTAATTCACAGAACATGCATATTCAGGGCTGTCCATGGGACCACCTGTGCACTAGTCACATTTCTAAAAACCATTGCTGCCACCAATAGCAGGGCAGGGTTTTGTGTCAGGAACAAATTTCTTCTCAGTGGGCACCTTGGTCAGTTGTAGCTACTGAACTTTCAAAACATATGTCATAAACGGCAGCTGTGAACAGTGACAGCTGGTGAAGTCTAACAAGTGTTTAATTTCTACCAGTGCTTTGTGTGAGGTTGTAGGGTTAGTAGACTTGTTGATGATTGTTATAATATATTCTATAAATGTTTCTTAATATTGCTTTTTGGATTATAATTTATACGTAAACTGGTGGCGAAGTGTTACCCAATTCGGGACATTGGTCAGTCACAGCTGCTGATTTTTCAAAACAAGAATACGGAAGGTTGATAGAAAGGGCAACCATTAACAGTGGTAGTTCGTGAAATAGTGCGGCTTAAATACGTGCTACTAATTTCACTAGCTCACAGTGGATAAGCTGTGCAAGTGAGTCACATTTTCCCTAGATGGAACCGGGGTATTTGTGGAAGTTTCTCAAAATAGTCAAGTTTTGATTTTTATTTTTTCAATTCATGTTTCTTAATTACCAATGTCCAATCAGATTCAGTACATCATTTGAATTGCAACGATTATGCCAGGGCCAAAGAGGTGCACCGCATGAAACCCTAGGTATTAGGAATCATTGATAGGAGATACTGCATGTTAGAGGGGACAGACACACTTGCATTTGTTTTACTGTTAGCTGCAAAATAAAACCAGCCAAAATTGTTCACACAAAAGATCTCAGACATGACATTGAGTCAAAACAAGTTAGGCCACTGATTGATGAAATCAAGTGAAGTTCCACTACCAGGTGACCAGAGCTTACACCATTAACAAACTCTCTACACACAGTCTCATATTTAGGTCGACCCAGGATATGCAGGTGAGAATGGTTTTTATTTCGATTTTCATCAGCCTGCCAGCATAACGTTTCTTCCTACCCAGAGGCCTTGGTCACACAACACCATTGGAGGAGCAGGCGGATCTTAAAGTGCAAACAAACCTGTAAAATGATTGGTTGACAAAATGCCAAATGCATGGGCAATGAAAAAATACTTATGGGTTAAAACAGATGTTTAAAACCACATAGTTATAAGTAGACACTGCACATAAGAAAATACGTTATTTAAAAAAGAGAGCAATTAAGGCAATCCTTTAAAACAATTATTTAACGTATACAAATATTACTGAATAAATTCATTGTAAAATACATTTCTAATATGTGCAACGTAAATGCAACTGTGCAACAATTGGAGCAGTGTGCAAGAACAATAAGACCCAAATGGGTTAATTTCGATCAGCAGCCCTAATCCTTAGAGTTAGAGACAACCATGCCCATGAGGCAATTTAGTGCAATCGAAATGTACAGTATGTGCAAAACATGTGAAAAATTAATCAGAAACGTGAAAGAGGAAACTCTTGTTTTAAAAATCCATCATAAAAACAGATGTTTAAAAACAATGTACTGTGCGAAGAGAACAGTCTAACACCATAGCCCTTCCCCTAGTCAAGATGTCATAGAAATGGGGACGTTTTCAAAAATTATTCAGGTCACAATGGTACTACTGTGATGGGGGTTATTTATACTAGAGACAGGTATGAAAGTCTTTGCTAGCATTCAGGCCAAGAGGGGACTTGCAATCTAATTCCACAATGTACCTTGTTTCTATAGCTCGTAGAATGGTCTCATGATTTCCTCCCATTCTGAGGGGAGAGACTGCATCTAGGACAAAGTATTGTAACACGTGACTTTTGTTCTCATGATGGTCCTTGCAATGACGTGCGACTGGGTAGGCGGTGTCACTGGTGTTGATGGCCCTAATGTGCTGGAGTATCCGTTTATGAACCTGCAACTTCGTGCTCCCAAAATATTGCAGGCCACATGGACACTTCAGCATATACACCGATAACTCAGTCTTACACGTCAGCTGTTTGTGGGTGCCACGGGGGTTATCAGAGAAAGGTGCAGTGTACTCTGTCCTGCTCACCCCGTGTTTGCAAGCTTCACAGGAAGAGCACTTTCTAAATCCCTTATTGGTCTGCAACCAAGTTGTATTAGTTGCCACTTCAGGACTGCATTTGACCAGAGCATCGCTCATAGAGCGTGTCTTTGTGAAAGTTATTTCAGGTTTGACTGACATCGAACTACCTATAACCGGATCATTGCGCACCAAGTTCCAATTTCTATTAAGAATCTTGCGGAGAGCTTGGTGCTGTTTGTTATATGTCAGTATAAGCCTGACAGGTTTTCTGGCCGTCTTGGGGTCTGCTACCAAGGTTTTTTTATATAGCAGAGCATCCTTTCTAGGGATAGAATTTGCCTTCCGGATAGCCGTATCAATTGCTGTGGCTGTGTACCCTCTGGCCAAGAATCGTGTTTTACTGGCCTCCTGCGCTAGCTTACATTGAGATGCAGTGCTGCAAATGCGTCTGATAAGCAGCATCTCCCCATAGGGGATACTGCGTATCAGATGTCCGGATGGTGACTCTTGGCGAGCAGCACTGTGTTACCCGCTGTGGGTTTCCTGTATCGTACCGCCTCTAGCTTGTTATTGCTAACAACAACCTCCACATCCAAAAAACAAACCTTATCCTGGCTGATATTGGAAGTGAAAGCAAGGTTCAATGCGTTGTTGTTAATCATGTCAATGAAATCAATAGCCTGCTGTTTGGTACCTCGCCATATTAAAAATATGTCGTCAATATAACGGTACCAATGTACCACATGTTCCACAAAAATGTCATGGTATGTGCCATGCAGGACCAGTTCCTCCCAGTAGCCCATATGCAAACAGGCATAACTGGGAGAAAAACAGGCCCCCATAGCAACACCCCTAATTTGCTGAAAATACTGGTTGTTGAACATGAAAAAGTTGTTATGCGGGCAATAAGAAAGCATAGCCAACAGCATCATGTTATGTTCAGACATTTGGATTGGTCTACTTCCCAAATAGAATTGAATAGCCCACAACCCAACAATGTGCTGGATGCTAGTGTATAAGGCTGATACATCCAGTGTGATTAACCAACATTCTGAATCCCATGATACACAGTCCAATTTCCTCAAACAATCATCAGAATCCTGTACATAAGATGGCAAAGCTTTAACAAATTTTTGGAGGAAAAAGTCAATGTATAGAGTAGTATTTTCCATTAATCCACTACGTGTAGAGATGATGGGTCTGCCAGGGGGCTTTTCAAGATTTTTGTGGACTTAGGGGATCAAGTAGAAGACGGGCATTACTGGATGATCCTTTTTAAGGAATCTGAACTCGTCCTGACTCAGCAATCCCGTACTCCTCCATCCGATCAGTGATGTCTGGAACTCTGCCTGTGCTTTTCTAACTGTGCAAGCATCACATCGTTTGTAGCAGAGTGCATCATTCAACTGAAGGTAAGCCTCCTCCAAATAAAGAGAGCGAGGCCAAAGAACAACATTGCCCCCTTTGTCGGATTGGCAGGTGATAATGTTGTTTTTCGCCTGTAATTTTTTGACCAAATTAGCATAGCAATTGTTTTTTGCTAAATGCTTGCGTTTCTCTCTTAATGTTGTTATGTAGAGTTTCTTGATCCCTGTAACAGTCAATTCATGGAAAATATCAATGTTGTCATGTAATTTTAGTGGGGTGAAGGTGGATTTGGGTTTAAAATTAGTGTAGCCTGGCGTATTTAAAACCAAATGTTCTTCTGAAGATCCTGAGCTTGGAGATTCCTTTCGTAATGCTGCCAGATCTTGTAACAGTTCCAAATCATTGACAATTAGGCCAGGTGACAAGTTGGTAGATGGAATCAGGTGCACTTTTCGATGGAATTTGCTGCACATGAAATGTTTCTGCAACTTCAACTTGCGGGTATATTTGTAAAGATCAATCCTGGTCTTTGCATAATTGAAGTCACTCGCCGAACTGTATGTTAGTCCCAGCAAAAGAGTTGTCAAATCGGCTGGATTGAGAGCAACCTTGGTGAGATTGATTACAGAGGAGTCAACTGGGGTATGGTTGCTGGTGTTGTGGGATGGATTTACTTCTTTTGATTCCATCTCTTGTTGGAATAATTTTTCTTCTTGGGTTTTTCTTTGGCGATCTGCTTTGCTCCAAGGTTTGCCCACCTGTCAAAGACGCACTCCACGTCCGTAAGCTTCAAGCCTTTATTACGGTCAAAACAGGACCAGCATGCCGATCGGCAATTACAGCGTGATCGTCATTACTGCTGTGTCCACTTTTCATTTCATGTGGTGCATCAGTATGGGATTGACAAACTACCAGCCCCACAATTCAATGCGGGCTCATCTGAGCAGCCCATAGGAGGGCGTTAATTTTTAAGTGGGGAGGTGTGTCCGCATCGCACACCGGAACATCGCGCCTCTGAAGAAGTGCATGAAGCACAGAAAAGTATCAGGCGTAAAACGACTATCACGCTGTAATTGCCGATCAGCTGATTGGCATGCTGGTCCTGTTTTCACCGTAAAAAAGGCTTGCAGCTTACACTCCTTACACCCGGGACTTGGAGGAGCGACGGCGGTGAGGTTCCTGTGCTACGAATATATATATATATATATATATATATATATATATATATATATATATATATATATATACATGCACACACACCTGTTAGATTTTTACATTGCATATGCCTTTACCAGGCATGCTTTTACAACAAACATTTTCATTGGAAAGCCACGTGTAAAAAGGCATATTCATTGTACACTGTGACAGAGTACCCCGTCCTTCGGGTTCTAAATCACCCTTTTATTTAAATAAAATGTTGTATAGCATTCGATTTACCCGGATGCACATTCACAACTGCATTACCTCTCCTCTGTCCTGAACTGGCTTGTGCAGATGAGAAGGTGATCTTCCAGTGGATAGACCAATGGAATATACCCCACTTTCTTCATTCAACCAATCTGTGTAAAGGAGTGTTTCAGAGCATTGGAACGTGTGTTGGTATGACTCAGAGATGAGGCTGTGAAAGGTGGCTGAGGGATGATGTATAAGGGATGAGAAGCATGGATGATAAATGAGAATTAGGGATGATGGATGAGAAGCTGGCATGATGCATGAGGGACGAAAGTAGGAATGAGAAACATGGATGGTGGATGAGAAATTGGGAAGAGAAGTAGAGAGGATGCAAATGAGGTAGTGTGTATGGGTGGGAAGGAGTGATTAGGGATGAGAAGTAGAGATGATGGAGGAGAGGTATGGTTGAGAAGCAGGTATGATAGATGATGGATGAGAAGTAGGGATTTTCTTTTGTTAAATGATTTTTATTCTTTGCAGGAAGTGAATAAAATAACATACACGGTTGAATATTTACTTTAACATTTGTTACATATGTAATCAGTTTTACTTTACTTCTGAGGCAAAGATGTTGCTCCAAGTCAGTTAACATTAAAGTGTGATGTGTTACAACAGCTTTACATAAAAGCCTCAAGCATTAATTCTTGAATTACCTGTGCAACTACAACAAAAGAAAAATAGACCAGCATTTACAACACAGTAGGGATTGCATTTGTAAGAGCTAGAGCTATTGACGTTATAAATGACATTCATTTTTACCTATTCTTTTTTTCTTTGGAGTGGATGTATGTGGTGTGAAGTTGATTTATGTTGGTTGGATTGGATTTGTTAGTTGTGGATTTGTGAGTGGTAGAATTGTGTGGTGCGGAGTGGATATCTAGTGGAATTATGTGGCAGGGTGTGCAGTGGAATTATGTAGATGGCAATTATGTGGTATTGAGTATAGTGATATAGTGGGATTGTGTCATGGAGTGAAATTATTTGGAATGGTATTTTGTGTGTGGAGTGGTATCTAGTGGAGTTTACTTATGTGGTGTGCGGTTGAATTTTGTGGCATGATGTGTAATTTTGTGGTGTGGTTTAGATGTGTGTGTTGTGTTGTGTAATTGTGTTGTTGAGTTGAATTATGTGGTGGGGAAGTAAATGTGTGGAGTTGAATTGTGTGACTTGGAACTGTGTGGTGTTAAGTGAAAATTATTTTGAGTGGTATTATGTGGAGTGTTGCTACGTGGTATAGACTGGATTTATGTGGAGGGAATTTATGTGGTATGGTTTTGAATGTAATTATGTGCATTTGAATTATGTACCGCTGATTGGTATCAAGTGGAGTGTACTTATGTTGTGTGGTAAATTGTTGTGGGACTGAATTGTGGGATTATTTGGCATAGTGTGGTGTATAATTGTACAGAGTGCAAGTATGTGACATGTGAAGTTGTGAGAGAGCGTCTGAGAGAGTCTGTGAGAGTGTCTGAGAGTGTCCGAGAATATGAGTGTCTGCAAGAGTCTGTGAGAGTCTGTCTGTGAGAGTCTGAGAGTGTCTGTGAGAGTGTGAGCAAGTGTCTGAGAGTGTCTGTGTCTGTGAGAGTCTGTGAGAGTGTCTGTGAGAGTCTGTGAGAGAGTGTCTGTGAGAGTGTCTGTGAGTGTCTGAGAGTGTATGTGAGTGTCTGTGAGTGTCTGTGAGAGTCTGTGAGAGTGTCTGTGAGAGTGTCTGTGAGAGTGAGTCTGTGAGAGTGACTGAGAGTCTGATAGTGTATGTGAGAGTCTGTGAGAGTGTCTGTGAAAGTATCTGTGAGAAAGTGTCTGTGAGAGTCTGATAGTGTCTGTGAAAGTGTCTGAGTGTCTGTGAGAGTCTGATTGAGTGTCTGTGAGTGTCTGTGAGAGTGTCTGTGAGAAAGTCTGTGAGAGTGTGAGAGAGAGTCTGTGAGAGAGTGTCTGTGAGAGAGTCAGAGAGAGTATGTGAGAGTGTGTCCATGAGAGAGTCAGAGAGAGTATGTGAGAGTGTCTGTGAGTCTTTGAGAGTGTCAGTGAGAGTCTGTGAGAGAGTGTGTGAGAGAATGTCTGTGAGAGAGTATGAGAGAGTGTCTGTGAGAGAGTGTCTGTGAGAGAGTCTGTGAGAGAGTGACTGTGAGAGTCTGATAGTGTCTGTGAGAGTCTGTGAGAGTGTCTATGAGAGAGTGTCTGTGAGAGAATGTCTTTGAGATTCTGATAGAATGTCTGTAAAAGTGTCTGTGAGAGTCTGTAAGAGAGTGTCTGTGAGAGTGTGAGAGAGTCTGTGAGAGTGTCTGTGAGAGAGTCTGTGAGAAAGTCTGTGAGAGTGTCTGTGAGAGAGAGTCTGTGAGAGAGTGTCTGTGAGAGAGTCAGAGAGAGTCAGAGAGAGTATGTGAGAGTGTGTCCATGAGAGAGTCAGAGAGAGTATGTGAGAGTGTCTGTGAGTCTTTGAGAGTGTCAGTGAGAGTCTGTGAGAGAGTGTGTGAGAGAATGTCTGTGAGAGAGTATGAGAGAGTGTCTGTGAGAGAGTGTCTGTGAGAGAGTCTGTGAGAGAGTGACGGTGAGAGTCTGATAGTGTCTGTGAGAGTCTGTGAGAGTGTCTATGAGAGAGTATCTGTGAGAGAATATCTTTGAGATTCTGATAGCATGTCTGTAAAAGTGTCTGAGTGTCTGTGAGTGTCTGTGAGAGTCTGTGAGAGTCTGTGAGAGTGGCTGTGAGAGAGAGTCAGTGAGAGGGTATCTGTGAGAGTCTGTGAGAGAGTCAGTGAGAGGGTGTCTGTGAGAGAGTCAGATAGAGTATGTGAGAGTGTCTGTGAGAGAGTGTCTGTGAGAGTCTGTGAGTGTCAGTGAGAGTCTGTGAGAGAGTGTGTGAGAATGTCTGTTAGAGTCTGAGAGAGTGTCTGTGAGAGAGTGGTTGTGATAGTCTGTGAGAGTGTGTGAGAGTCTGTGAGAGAGTGTTTGTGAGATAGTATCTGTGAGAGAGAGTCTGAGAGAGTGTCTGTGAGTCTGTGGGAGAGTGTATGTGAGAGTCTGTGAGATTGTCTGTGAGGGTGTCTGTGAGAGAGAGTCTGTCAGAGAGTGTCTGATAGAGTGTCTGTGAGAGTCTGATAGTGTCTGTGAGTGTCTGTGAGAGTGTTTGTGAGTATCTGTGAGAGAGTGCCTTTGAGAGTGTATGTGAGAGTCTGTGAGAGAGTCTGTGAGAGAGTGTCTGTGTGAGAGTCTGAGAGTGTCTGTGAGAGTCAGTGAGAGGGTGTCTGTGAGTGAGTGTCTGTGAGAGTCTGAGAGAGTTTCTGTGAGAGTCTGAGAGAGTGTGAGAGAATATATACAAAAGAAGGGGGTTCCCCGTGGGATCCTTAGTGATATAGGCAGGCCATAGGGGGGAAAAAGACCAAAATTAGAACAAACGAGCACACCCTGCCTAGGGATATAATGGCCCTTACTAGAGGGTCCAAATGATATATAAACTGGGGTGATTAAACCAGAGGCTAACACAGTACACAGCAGACAACATGGTCAATTCAAGCAAGCTCCACCAAAGATCTATTAGAAGAATATATGTTTTTATTTTTTTGTAATTGATATCACACAACAATTTTTTTTTAAAATAAAAGGATGAAAGATAAATTATCCATAAATTTCACATGATATATTTTGGAGCATAAAAGAAAAACGGATCCTGATTTGATAATAAAGTGCAAAAAAAGAGTTAATATCACTACATTAAGACCTACCCAGTAGCAACCACACTGCGACCACACTTACACATTCACTCATATATTTACTCAATCTCTCATTCTATCATTCAACTTTCAATCCTCCATTCATCCTATTAATCCTGGCGTATACAATACATCAATGTTCACTATATTCCATAAGTCGGGGTGTTATTTCAGGCAGATGACTTTTACAACGGTTCCAGAAGTTCTTAGGACAAGGAACCGTGTTCCTGGGGACAAGCGCCGACGCGCGTTTCGGTGATAGGCCGATGGGGCCACACCTTCATCAGGGCTAGGGGCAGTGTACTGGGAGGGACACAGGCATAAAATCTGAAAGAGACATATAAAAGACAACATGGTCTCAGTTTTCCATACTATATAAATACACACAATGTTTAACCAAACAAATACATATGTTCAACATATACTTTTCATTGTTCAAAATTCATTTTATCACTTCTAGTTCAGTCATTACATATAAATGCACATGATATTGACCTATTGCTGCTGCGCAATGTCTTCCACTAATTAGGGAATCCTATTATGGGAGTGTCTCTACGAGGCAAGACATTGCGCAGCAGCAATAGGTCAATATCATGTGCATTTATATGTAATGACTGAACTAGAAGTGATAAAATGAATTTTGAACAATGAAAAGTATATGTTGAACATATGTATTTGTTTGGTTAAACATTGTGTGTATTTATATAGTATGGAAAACTGAGACCATGTTGTCTTTTATATGTCTCTTTCAGATTTTATGCCTGTGTCCCTCCCAGTACACTGCCCCTAGCCCTGATGAAGGTGTGGCCCCATCGGCCTATCACCGAAACGCGCGTCGGCGCTTGTCCCCAGGAACACGGTTCCTTGTCCTAAGAACTTCTGGAACCGTTGTAAAAGTCATCTGCCTGAAATAACACCCCGACTTATGGAATATAGTGAACATTGATGTATTGTATACGCCAGGATTAATAGGATGAATGGAGGATTGAAAGTTGAATGATAGAATGAGAGATTGAGTAAATATATGAGTGAATGTGTAAGTGTGGTCGCAGTGTGGTTGCTACTGGGTAGGTCTTAATGTAGTGATATTAACTCTTTTTTTGCACTTTATTATCAAATCAGGATCCGTTTTTCTTTTATGCTCCAAAATATATCATGTGAAATTTATGGATAATTTATCTTTCATCCTTTTATTTTTAAAAAAAATTGTTGTGTGATATCAATTACAAAAAAATAAAAACATATATTCTTCTAATAGATCTTTGGTGGAGCTTGCTTGAATTGACCATGTTGTCTGCTGTGTACTGTGTTAGCCTCTGGTTTAATCACCCCAGTTTATATATCATTTGGACCCTCTAGTAAGGGCCATTATATCCCTAGGCAGGGTGTGCTCGTTTGTTCTAATTTTAGAGTGTGAGAGAATGTCTGAGAGAGTGTCTGTGAGAGAGTGTCTGTGAGGGTCTGTGAGAGAGTATCTGTGAGAGTGTGTGAGAGTCTGTGAAAGGGTATCTGAGAGAGTGTGTGTGAGAGGTGTCTGTGAGAGTCTGTGAGAGAGTGTCTGTGTGCTCTTGTGCACCACCCAATGCCAGCTCCTAGACATTAAAGTCCCACCATGTAGGCCACTCAGTCAGCAGTCATCCACATTGAAATACTCATGTTATAGCAGCCACTCAAAAGAACGGCTTTCTGCATCATCTAGTTAATACCTATAAATAGAGCCCCTCTGAGCACACTTACATTGCTATCTAGGCACACCGTCCCAAGCATAGAAAGACCCACACATTCATTACCCAGTTACGTCATTCCAAATGTCCTAAAGCATACCATACAATTATAGTACCTATTGAATAAGCCACCATGTGCTTCACTCTTTCACAGCACTTGTGCACACAGAACTGAGATGTGTACTACCCAGTCACAGATAGAACACTGAGATCCAAAGTGCACCTTCCAATCACAATGCAGTAACTTCAAATCCTAGTGCCCCATTTATCCCAGGTGTACTAGTCCAAGTCATCTACACCTAGTCATAGCACCCTACCTTTATTCACCTGTATGTCACACCCAATCACATATTCTACTCATATAGAACTTTTCCCATTTTCACCCCCCAGTCCTACTGTTCACATCCCATTGATGCCATTATGTGCACTAGTAATTCACAGAACATGCATATTCAGGGCTGTCCATGGGACCACCTGTGCACTAGTCACATTTCTAAAAACCATTGCTGCCACCAATAGCAGGGCAGGGTTTTGTGTCAGGAACAAATTTCTTCTCAGTGGGCACCTTGGTCAGTTGTAGCTACTGAACTTTCAAAACATATGTCATAAACGGCAGCTGTGAACAGTGACAGCTGGTGAAGTCTAACAAGTGTTTAATTTCTACCAGTGCTTTGTGTGAGGTTGTAGGGTTAGTAGACTTGTTGATGATTGTTATAATATATTCTATAAATGTTTCTTAATATTGCTTTTTGGATTATAATTTATACGTAAACTGGTGGCGAAGTGTTACCCAATTCGGGACATTGGTCAGTCACAGCTGCTGATTTTTCAAAACAAGAATACGGAAGGTTGATAGAAAGGGCAACCATTAACAGTGGTAGTTCGTGAAATAGTGCGGCTTAAATACGTGCTACTAATTTCACTAGCTCACAGTGGATAAGCTGTGCAAGTGAGTCACATTTTCCCTAGATGGAACCGGGGTATTTGTGGAAGTTTCTCAAAATAGTCAAGTTTTGATTTTTATTTTTTCAATTCATGTTTCTTAATTACCAATGTCCAATCAGATTCAGTACATCATTTGAATTGCAACGATTATGCCAGGGCCAAAGAGGTGCACCGCATGAAACCCTAGGTATTAGGAATCATTGATAGGAGATACTGCATGTTAGAGGGGACAGACACACTTGCATTTGTTTTACTGTTAGCTGCAAAATAAAATCAGCCAAAATTGTTCACACAAAAGATCTCAGACATGACATTGAGTCAAAACAAGTTAGGGCACTGATTGATGAAATCAAGTGAAGTTCAACTACCAGGTGAACAGAGCTTACACCATTAACAAACTCTCTACACACAGTCTCATATTTAGGTCAAGCCTAGCGGCAGAGTGCATGCGCTACTCGCTCTGCCAGACTACTGTAGTAGAGTATGGGACAGAAGCCGAGCCCACTCTCCTCCCATATTTTTCATTGGCTTGGGTCATTGTCTTTCGTAAATGCTGCCTTTTGATTCGTTAATAGGCTTATTAGTCCCTCCTTAGTACTGCCTTGTCTTCATTTGTACCCTCCCATGGCGACTGGCCCCTTTACTTCAGTTGGTACAGGGGACCTGTTATTTAGTCTGTAAGCACTATTTACCTTATTGATTTTCTCTTACTACAGGCCAGACGTGCTGCTTCAGCTGAAACCGCTTGTGTTTTTTTAAGCAGCATGGCTGCCCCTGTAACACAGGGGCCCGCTTTCAATCACTTTAACCCGGCATTATCTTGTGTCTGTTTCAACCCCTCAAGTATTTAGAAATGAATAGCAAATTAAGTCATGTGTATTCCAGGTAGCACATAATCGTGTGCTAATGGGCTGAAGCTGAAACCGGTCCCAGGATGCTTGTTTCCGGTCCATGGAAGACATGGCTTGGCAGTTCGGGCTGGACTGTTCCCATGAGGCACAGGGTCAGACTGATTTGCATATAGCCATGTCTGAAATGGGGTGGCTGAGTGGGCTAAAGAATGGTGATGGATTAAACCCAGATCAGTTGACTGGGGGTGAGTGTTTGATTTGCTCAAATGCTCCGTCCATCATCCCCTTTTGTATCGCTTTGTTCGCCCTAAGTGTGGCAGGGTATGCTCAGACGTGAGTCCCTTGCTCACTTGGCCACTGGATTCAAGATAGCCTGGCTGATGAGGATTATGAATCCGAAACCGGTCCCAGGATGCTTGTTTCCGGTCCATGGAAGACATGGCTTGGCAGTTCGGGCTGGACTGTTCCCATGAGGCTAAGGGTCAGACTGATTTGCATATAGCCATGTCTGAAATGGGGTGGCTGAGTGGGCTAAAGAATAGTGATGGATTAAACCCAGATCAGTTGACTGGGGGTGAGTGTTTGATTTGCTCAAACACTCCGTCCATCATCCCCTTTTGTATCGCTTTGTTCGCCCTAAGTGTGGCAGGGTATGCTCAGACGTGAGTCCCTTGCTCACTTGGCCACTGGATTCAAGATAGCCTGGCTGATGAGGATTATGAATCCGAAACCGGCCCCAGGATGCTTGTTTCCGGTCCATGGAAGACATGGCTTTGCAGTTCGGGCTGGACTGTTCCCATGAGGCACAGGGTCAGACTGATTTGCATATAGCCATGTCTGAAATGGGGTGGCTGAGTGGGCTAAAGAATGGTGATGGATTAAACTCAGATCAGTTGACTGAGGGTGAGTGTTTGATTTGCTCAAACGCTCCGTCCATCATCCCCTTTTGTATCGCTTTGCTCGCCCTAAGTGTGGCAGGGTATGCTCAGACGTGAGTCCCTTGCTCACTTGGCCACTGGATTCAAGATAGCCTGGCTGATGAGGATTATGAATCCGAAACCGGCCCCAGGATGCTTGTTTCCGGTCCATGGAAGACATGGCTTTTCAGTTCGGGCTGGACTGTTCCCATGAGGCACAGGGTCAGACTGATTTGCATATAGCCATGTCTGAAATGGGGTGGCTGAGTGGGCTAAAGAATGGTGATGGATTAAACCCAGATCAGTTTACTGGGGGTGAGTGTTTGATTTGCTCAAACGCTCCGTCCATCATCCCCTTTTGTATCGCTTTGTTCGCCCTAAGTGTGGCAGGGTATGCTCAGACGTGAGTCCCTTGCTCACTTGGCCACTGGATTCAAGATAGCTGGGCTGATGAGGATTATGAATCCGAAACCAGTCCCAGGATGCTTGTTTCCGGTCCATGGAAGACATGGCTTGGCAGTTCGGGCTGGACTGTTCCCATGAGGCACAGGGTCAGACTGATTTGCATATAGCCATGTCTGAAATGGGGTGGCTGAGTGGGCTAAAGAATGGTGATGGATCAAACCCAGATCAGTTGACTGGGGGTGAGTGTTTGATTTTCTCAAACGCTCCGTCCATCATCCCCTTTTGTATCGCTTTGTTCGCCCTAAGTGTGGCAGGGTATGCTCAGACGTGAGTCCCTTGCTCACTTGGCCACTGGATTCAAGATAGCCTGGCTGATGAGGATTATGAATCCGAAACCGGTCCCAGGATGCTTGTTTCCGGTCCATGGAAGACATGGCTTGGCAGTTCGGGCTGGACTGTTCCCATGAGGCACAGGGTCAGACTGATTTGCATATAGCCATGTCTGAAATGGGGTGGCTGAGTGGGCTAAAGAATGGTGATGGATTAAACCCAGATCAGTTGACTGGGGGTGAGTGTTTGATTTGCTCAAACGCTCCGTCCATCATCCCCTTTTGTATCGCTCTGAAGCTGACAACAGCACATCTGTGTTACATGTCATCTGTACTAAAGTCACCTGACGAGTTGTTTTCAAAAGCCAATAGGTCTCACCTGTGGGACCTTATAAGTGTTTAGCCATGCAACAGTTGATGTTGTTGCACCAAGGATATTGTGCTGCATAACTAAATACTTATAAGGTCCCAAAAACGAGACCTATTGGCTATGCCAGTGCTTGTGTAAATACAGTTTGTACAAATGGAAAGCATGGCGGACATAAAGCCTGAGTGGTGCTGAGGCAGGAAAACACAAGAAGAAGAAAAGTGGTCCCCAAACGAAAACATGAACACCTAAAGCTTCAGGATGTAGTACTTGGTCAGTGCTGCATGGAGAAAACTTGAAACAAGAAGGAGGGACAAAGTTAACGGATTGCCCATTGTCAAGTAAGTATTTGTAGAAGACACTAGCCGAGACAAATAAAAAGCAATCAGCAAGCAATGGGTGGAGTTCAACTTCTAAAGCATACACAATAGGTCGCTAAGTGACAGTGCAAGCACTGTACGTCAACCTAAATAATAATAAAAGAATAGCTCTAACAGCACAAAACATTAGGAATGGCGAAGGTGATTTATGTTGATGATTTTAGTACAATACAATGTAATTTGTGGTCTAGGTGGTCAGGACGTAGTATATTCTCAGCATTTGCTAACCGTTGGCGCTTTAATTCCAGGGGACATCCTGCAGTGGGAGTTGCAGATCCCTTATGTTGATTCCTAGGGGCACCTTTTATAGGCAACACACAACCTTACAAGCTCACGGTAGAGCAAGCTAACAATATGTGTTCCATGCCTGCACAATATCACTTGAGCGCAGTCCCTTGTTAGCTTCTTTCATAGGCAGCCCATTTAATTAGCTCTGACAACCAACCCAAGAGATCGGGTCCCCTTGATTTTTCTAGCTCATAGAAATCTGGCATATAGCCAGGATCAATGCCAGGTCTATTATTCAGGTTATCTTATTAGCTTTAGTTCTTGCAACTAGTCCCAATAAATATGTCAGCGGTGTACAATCAATTAACCTTTCTGCATCATGTGCAAGATATTGTAGGACTGTGGCACAGTTTACAGATAGTGAGATATACATATGAATAAAATCTGCACCCAGTTCCTCATACCGAGGACAGAACACTTGTGCAACAGAATACATATAATTGATCCTCTTGGGAGTGAGGTATACCCTGTGCAAATTATAGTATTGTATCAGCATGAGCGTGGAGTTTCTAGAGATCCAAAGGGTATATCGAGATTACATCAGTGGGAGTCAGCAATTTAAACCTCTGTATCAGCTGCTCATTTTTCCTCACAGTGTCTTCAGATCACTCTTTGACAGTGCTACAAGTGAACGATATAACACAGTTACTGTGCACATTTTTCCATCTGTCATATACATACGCTTTAAACATTTTTGTCCTGCTAGTTCAGCCATGCCCATATGCCACCATGATCACACAGATACCTTCAGAGCACAGTGTAGGAGAAAATGACCAACTGGTATATTATATATCTGAAAGAAACAGGTTAGTATTAGATTCCTTACCTTAGAATATCCCCAGGCGTCAGACTGGATCCGGAAATTTTTGCGTAGCCGTACCCTTGCGCATCGGTAGGCGTCGTCTGCGGCTCCGCGTCCGTCGTCTGCATCGTGGGCGCCGTGATGACGTCGTCGGAATACTTAGATGCCGCCTCCGCGTGCTGACGTCAGTTCTTTTTTCCGCGCCAGCAGCGCAGATCCGGAAAAAGTGGTACCTTAGTCATTTTTTGACTAACCCTTTTACGATCCTTTTTGATCATTCTGTCGAGTCTTCGACTCCGAGCGCTGCCGGTAGGGATGCCAGGTTTTAAGCCTTGTGAGGATTGCGACCGACTGATGTCGGTCACCGACCCTCACCGTCGGTGTCTCCACTGTCTCGGCGTCGATCATGACGACAAGACCGGCCCCGCGCCGTGAAAGGTCCCGGTCCGGACGGAGGTCGAGGGATCGGTCGCGGGATCGGAGCCACCATAGCTCCGGGAGTCGACATCACTCCTCAGGGTCGAAGTCATCAGGTATGCACAAGAAGTCAAAGAGACGTCATCGCTCTTCCGACTGCCCCCGACGCTCGCGGAACGCGGCCGGGGGTTCGGGTGACACCGCCCACGCGGCTCCGTCGGAGTCACGGGTATCGCGTCTGGCCCCACACCCTCCGGTCCCTGGGCCACACGCGACGTCGGAGGAGATCGAACGTTTCCTCATGGCCATGAGGTCTATCACTCCTCCGACGGGCTCCGCCGCGCCTTCGGGCCCAGCGGACCCGTCTGGGGGCCCTAGCGGGTCGGGGGCTTCGGCCCGACACCGCCGGCGCCTTCGGGCTCGGCGCCGCAGGGCCCCACTGGATCCGCCTCAGGATCCGGGTCGTCGCCGGTTGACCTAACAACCTCACCGGCGCCGGTCCCTCAGGTGTCACCTCCGGCACCGTCTTCGGGCTGCGCCGTCCCCGATGCCTCCCTCGATCCGGTTCCAGCGCTGGAGCGGCGCCGCTGGGCGCCGCTCTCGACGCTGTTTGGAGTTTTACTTCAATGAGCCGGCCCCATCATTTGACACCCCTGAGTACCAGGAGATGGGTGATGAGGAGAATTGGGAAGGGTCTGAGGACCCTCTGACATGGGACTGTCAGTCCCAGGAGGACTGGACAGGTGGACTTGGGGATGCCAGTGGTCTGGACACCTCGCCAGACACTGGTTTTGTCTCACCTCCTACCGTGGCCACGGAGGAGGGGGCAACCTACAGTGTGGTGCTGACGCGGGCGGCCAAGGCCTTGGGCCCTAAACTCCCCATCGCGGCCGTGAGGACTAACCTCCTCACTGAGGTCCTTAAACCGCAGTCAAGCTCGGCTGAGCCTCTGCTGCCGTTTAATGAGGCCTTAGCCGACGTTCTTTTGGGCACTTGGTCCAGGCCCGCTACAGGTTCGCCTGCAGATAGGACCGTGGCCAGACGCCACCGCCCGGCCCCGGGCGACCCTTGTTTCCTGTCCACCCACCCCACCCCTGAGAGCCTGGTTATCCAGGCCTCAAATTTTCAGACCGCATTTCCGTCGGCTCTGCCTGACAGGGAATCCAAGAGGTATGAGCAATACGGCCAAAAGGTATTCTCCTCCCTGAGTCTGGGACTGCGGTCTTCCAACACCGCATGCCTCTTGGGCCGCTACACCCACTCTCTGTGGGATACGGTCGCGGACGTGCTGCCAGAATGCCCGTTGGAGGTACAGGCTAAACTCGGCCAGGCCCTTGTGGAAGGCAGTGATGCGGCACGGTACTCTATCCGGTGTGGGCTGGATACCACCGACTCACTGGGCAGAGCGATTGCAACGACGGTGGCGATTCGTCGCCACGCCTGGTTGAAGTCCGCCAACTTCTCGGCCAATGTCCAGAATACACTCATGGACATGCCGTTTGATGGCCGTCGCCTTTTTGGCGGCAAGGCACACCATGCGGTTGAGCGGTTTAAGGACTCCAGGGCTACGGCCAGGTCCTTGGGCCTCTCGGCCCCGCGCCAGCAAATGGGTGCCTTTCGCTCCTTTCGTGGCCAAGGAAGGGGCGTCCCCACACGTGCTGCCAGCCACGCACTGCAGGGTAATATCCAACGCGGTGGCGGCCGTGGAAACCGTCGTGGTGGCGGTAGGGGACAACGGTGAGGTCAGTCCACACCTTCCCCCGCAGCATCCGCCTCAAAACCCTCCTATTCCGTGCTTTCAGGCCCATGTGACGCCAGTGGGGGGCAGGGTTCACCATCACCTCCTCCACTGGCGCACTGTCACATCGGACAGGTGGGTGCTGCAAATCGTCCGAAGGGGCTACTCCCTCCCCTTTGAGGCGACCCCTCCAGCCATGCCACCGCAATACCACCGCGAATATCGGGGGATCATTTACGACTTCTGCAGGAGGAAGTTATGGCCATCGAGCGTATTCCTGGGGCAGAAGTAGGGTGTGGTTGCTACTCCCACTACTTTCTGGTACCCAAGAAGGGCAAAGGGGGCCTACGCCCTATCTTGGATCTACGGAACGTCAACGGCTTCCTCCGGAAGGAGAAGTTAAAAATGCTGACACTGGCTCAGGTCTTGACTGCCCTGGACCCAGAAGACTGGATGGTAGTGTTGGACTTGCAGGACGCTTATTTTCTCGTCCCCATCCTGCTGGCCCACTGGCGCTACCTGCGGTTCACGGTTGGCCACGAGCACTTTCAGTTTACCGTCCTCACCTTCGGCCTTACCAGCGCCCCACGGGTGTTCACGAAAGTGATGGCGGCGGTCGCAGCTCATCTGCACAGGTTGGGGGTTTCAGTCTTCCCCTACCTCGACGACTGGTTGTTAAAGGCGGGCTCGCCCCAGACAGTCGTCAGCCACCTCCAGACTACGGCAGACCTCCTGCACCAGCTGGGGTTTTCCATCAATGTGCCGAAGTCACACCTGTGCCCCTCTCAGAAGCTCCTCTTCATCGGAGCAGTTCTCGACTTGGCGCAGTTTTGGCTTTATCCTCCCAAGCAGCGGGTCCGGGATATTCAGGCCCTGATTCCACTCTTTCAGCCTTTATCCCGGGTCTCGGTCAGGTTGACGCTGCGGCTTTTGGGGCTGATGGCCTCCTGCATCCTTCTGGTGCATTACGCCCGGTAGCGGATGCGGGCTCTGCAGTGGGACCTGAAGTTTTAGTGGGCCCAGCATCAGGGCGAGACAGCTGCAGTGGTGGCTCACGGACCACGATTGGGTCAGCGGCAGATCCCTCTCCCTTCCCCAACCGGAGCACGTAGTTGTGACAGACGCATCCCTCCAGGGCTGGGGAGGCCACATGGGAGAGGCGGAGATCAGGGGCCTCTGGTCTATGGCGGAGTCCCGGCTCCATATCAACCTTTTGGAACTGCGGGCAATTCGTCTAGCACTGAAGGCATTCCACCTCTCTGTCCGGGGGAGTGTAGTGCAAGTGTTCATGGACAACACCACCGCCATGTGGTACTGCAACAAACAGGGCGGGGTGGGTTCGAGAACCCTTTGCCAGGAGGCTCTTCGCCTCTGGCAGTGGCTGGAACATCAGGGCGTGACCCTGGTGGTTCAACACCTGGCAGGTTCTCTGAACGCCAGGGCGGACAAACTCAGCCGTCGGTGCATGATGGATCACGAATGGCGTCTGAACTCGGACGTGGCGCAAGGCCTCTTTCAGCAGTGGGGAGAGCCTTGGTTAGATCTATTCGCCACCGAAGAGAACGCGCAATGTCATCAGTTCTGCGTATTGGAATTTCCAAGGCGGCACTCGCTCGGCCACCCCTTTCGTCGCGAGTGGAGTTGCGGTCTGTTGTACGCCTTTCCGCCTATACCACTTCTGCCCAGAGTGCTGAAGAAGATCAAACGCGACCGGGCCCAAGTCATCCTTGTGGCTCCGGACTGGGCACGAAGGTACTGGTATCCCGAGCTACTCAGTATGTCAGTCGATCCCCCGGTTCGTCTGCCTCTTCAGGAGGTCCTTCTGTCACAGCAGCAGGGGACGGCGCTCTACCCGAACCTGTCCAGTCTCCACCTCCATGCTTGGAGATTGAGCGGCGACAGTTGAGGCCATTTGACTTGCCTCCTGAAGTCTGTAATGTCATTCTGGCAGCCAGGCGTCCCTCCACAAAATCGGTATACGCCTGCAGGTGGAATACATTTGTGGCATGATGCACAGCAAAGGCTGTGGATCCACTTTCTGCCCCTCTTTCTGAGGTTCTTCTCTTCCTTCTTTCTCTTGCCCAGCAGGGCTCTGCTCTGGGCAATATCAAGGGCTACTTTTCTGCCCTTTCATCCTTTCTAAGGCTGCCTGATCAACCTTCTTTGTTCAAGTCCCCTATTGTAACCCGTTTTCTGAGAGGCATCACACACATGTTCCCTCCTGTTCCGTTTGTGATGCCTTAGTGGGACTTGAACCTGGTTCTTACCTTTCTGATGTGTGTTCCCTTTGAGCCACTTCACAACTGTCCTCTCCGCCTTCTTTCTCTGAAGACTGCTTTCCTGGTTGCCATCACCTCTGCCAGGAGAGTGAGTGAGCTCCAGGCTCTTTCATCAAAACCCCCTTTCCTGTCTGTTCATCCGGACAAGGTTGTGTTGCGGACTAAGCCATCTTTCCTGCCCAAGGTTGTCACGGCCTTCCATATCGGGCAGTCTATAACCTTGTCCACCTTCTTTCCACCTCCGCATCCCTCTAAAGAGGAAGAGCGGCTCCACCGTCTGGACCCAAAACGTGCGCTTTCATTCTATCTGGGTCGCACACGCCAGTTCCGGGTAAATGACCAACTCTTTGTTGGTTACGTGGGCGCTAAGAAGGGATGGGCGGTGCACAAGAGGACCATCTCTCGGTGGGTCGTCTTGTGTGTCAAGGCATGTTACTCCTTGGCGAGGAAGGAGCCTCCTGTTGGGCTGAGAGCCCATTCCACTCGGGCCACGGCGGCTAGCACTGCCCTGGGCCGGGGAGTCCCCCTGAAGGACATCTGTCAGGCAGCTACGTGGGCATCGCTGCACACGTTTGCACGGCACTACTGCCTGGAGGGATGGCTTCTTTGGCCGTTCTGTCCTCCAGGACTTTCTGGTGTGATTATTGGTTCGCAGACCCACCACCGGGGTTGGTATTGCTGGGGTATCTATTCTAAGGTAAGGAATTTAATACTAACCTGTTTCTTTCAGATGAACAAGTTACTTACCTTCGGTAACGATATATCTGTAAGAAACAGTAGTTAGTATTAGATTCCTTACCGCCCCACCCGTCCTTCCCGTTCTGCGAACTGATATCTAGGGTTAAGGTCATCCCCTTTTCAGGGCCCAAGTTTCAATGGCACCAGTGTTGGTTTTTAACATGGCTCTGCGTTTCTGGCGCGGAAAAGCTGTGTCTAAGAACTGACGTCAGCACGCGGAGGCGGCGTGTAAGTACTTCGACGACGTCATCACGCGCAACGGTACTGCTACGCAAAAATTTCCGAATCCAGTCTGATGCCTGGGGATATTCTAAGGTTAGGAATCTAATACTAACTACTGTTTCTTACAGATATATCGTTACCGAAGGTAAGTAACTTGTTCGTCAAGTCTTGAAAACTCATGCAAATGCCTTCCAAATATAAGCTGCCTTCTGTTATGAGGCCCCCCTTGGACCATTGGCCAATCACACTCCAGTTCCCTTGGTGAGGTATTATTGTGAGAGAGCATAACGTTTCTCATGCGTCCTCTGCAAGGCTCAAGCGTAAACCTACCGGAACGTACTCACCAAGATGCCCTTTGCCTTGAATAACTCTTGGCAGAACGGATTTAATAAGAACTGTGTCAGAGGATCCTGTGAAGGCGCATCCACAGTCCATCCCTGAACACCTTCCCATTAAGGTGTGTGCCAGCAAGCTGCCCTTTGCAATAATGTGGCAAGTTAGTAGAGCTCAAAGTCTGGGACACCCAAACCTCCCTCATCATCCGCCGGCAGGTGTAGTTTAGTAAAAGCTACCCAATGACACTGTGTACCCCAGATGAATCCCCTTAATATTCCGTCCAGTTCCTGAAAGCTGAAAGGGCAGCAATGTGAAAAAATACAAGTCTGGGAAGCGGATCACTGACACAATATTGGAATAAACAATATAATTGACAAAAATATTGTGTCAAAAATATTGTGTACCACAATATCGTGCTCCTGTACTTTTATAGGTAAGTACAAAAATATCTGAAAAGAAATCTTGTTGTTTTTTAATATAGAGTCTAAAGTTGTAAACTTTATATATTTATATATGGAAATGTAATATTGTGTAAATTAAATATATTCCACTCATATTAACTACTTTCTATAAATATAATATATACTTACATAAACACACAAATACATATGCATATATGTTTTTATTAATATCAACTACCCAGTGGCGGTCGCCACTCAGTAATTATAGTTAGGTCAGCGTTTCCATAGGAAATGTGTTTTTTTGGTTCAAATAACTTTGGTTCTGTTTGACAAATCTTTACAAAACTTTCTAAAAAAGTGCTCTTGTGCAGGGTGATCCGTCAAGTGTGGGGCGAGATAAATGGGAGTCCCAAAGCGCAAATTTCCAATGTATTTTGCACCGACTTCTTGAGGCAGCGCTACCGCAAAAACTGCAGAACGGAATTATACAAAATTTGCAGTGAGCTAGATCGTGGTCTCAGATTGTGCAGTTGGTCAAAATTCCTTCAGTACTTTATGAAAAAAAAAGGTTTAATAATATTTGTATATCTGGACAGTTGTGTTCAAGGGACTCGCGCGAGATTCCCTCAAACCCAATTAAAAAAAATAGAGCTTTCTCTTTGGCACAGGGAGCTTTTTTCCCCTTCGGCCAATTTGCTCTAGCGGGAATCAGACTCCCGCTGGACCGAGCGCCCTAATAGGCTGCCAGCAACTTGAGAAAAATGTTGCTGCAACCATTACTGAACTTGGGGACTTAGTCCCCTGTCCAGAAGTTAAAAAAATAAATAATATAAGGACGCAGGGGAGGGATACCCTGACTCCTTAGGCCCTGTGGGGGGACCCAGAGGAGACCTCGGGCCAAAAATATGCATATATTTATTTTTATCATATATTCATTTTGTAATATTTAAATATATTAACAATAAAATATATATGTTTGTAGTAATACATTAAACTATTATAAATATAACGTAAAATAAATATTTTATTATATTCCCATATATATATATATATATATATATATATATATATATATATATATATATATATATATATATATATATATATGTGTGTGTGTGTGTGTGTCCCTAAATGTGATTATTCTGCATGATTTACCAAATAAGAATGAATATCGCCAATGTAATGTTTGATCACTGCCCTCACCATAACATTTTTATAGTGGATCTTCTCTAGGAGTGATGCCAGCGTAAGGAGTTGCATGAACACTCATTTGTCTATTTTCACTAGTAGAGTAGTTTGTGTGATTATTTGTATATTCAGATGGTTCCTGATCAAATGGTAATTAATGTCTCTTTTACCTATAATTTTAGAGAAGGTAACTAGTAAAATTCCCCTATTATGTATTGGCATGCATGATGCAGAGCATGTGAGAGTGTCACCGACAAAGTAGCTTACACAAATTGTGTAACATAACTATAAGTGTCTAGGGATCTTGCCTAAACTCGGTCCTGAAGAAAGCTATATGACCCCTTTGGGCGATAACGTTGGCTGAAACATGTCGACCTTGGACGTTAGTGTACTTTGCATGCCACAAGATCATCTTCCTTTGTTTTTAACCTTGCCAAATGTATCCTGAATAAAGCAGACTGCCAGTTACACTGGGCAATTTTAATGTTGGTTCCCTTAGGAATAAGAGCTTTGCTAACCAATAGTGTCAAGCCTACCCCTAAACAATATGTGTATTGGGTGAGGACCTGAGGATAAAGCATGCCACTGGTGGTACTAGTTGGTGAGGGTCATTTTATAAAACCTAATGGGTCACTCTATCCCTAACGTTTTCTGAAATTAAGTATAAGAGAAATATAAGTATAAAGGTCCTCTCTTTTTTATATTAGCTAAAGGAGGTTGGAAGCTGAGGGTCTACTCTTTTTGTTGGTTCTTAGTCCCTGTTTTTGGTCTTTGAAATATTCTTACCATGGTCAACAGGGCTCTGCATTGGGCACATTGAATAGATATTTGTCTGCTATCTCAGCTTTTCTGCGGTTGCCAGATCATCCTTCCTTTTCAAGTTCCCTGTTGTAAATAGGTTCCATCAAGTTTTTCAGCACAATTCCTCCAGCCTCCTTCAGGGCCTCAGCTTTGTTCTTACCTTTTTAATGTGTGCACCCTTTAAGCCACTTCATAACTGCGCTCTTAGGCTCCTCACCATCAAGACAGTCTTTCTGGTAGCAATTACATCTTCCCGAAGGGTCAGTGAACTGCAGGCGATGTCATATCACCTCCGTACATTTCCTTTTACCCAGGCAAGCTGGTCCCCTGGACTTGAGCATTCATCTAGCTGAAGGTAGTCACCCTGTTCCACGTAGACCAGTTCATCACCTTGCCTACCTTGTTTGCTCCTCCTCATCCCTCTAAGAAAGAGGAGAGACTCCACTAGCTGGCTGCAAAAAGAGCATTTTCGTTCTACCTAGACCTCACAAAACCGTTCTGGGTGAACATTCAACTCTTCGTGGGATATGTTGGAGCTAAAAAAGGGAAGGACGTTCAGAAACTAACCATCTCTTGTTGGATGCTGCCCAGCATGAGGATCTGCTATTCAGAGGTCCGGTCCTGAACGTCTGTCAGTCTGCAACTCAGGCTTCATTGCAGATGTTCACCAGGCACACCTGCCTGGACAGTCAGGTCTGTCGGGATGAACACTTTGCCCGTTTTGGTCCCGCAGGACTTTCTAGTCTAAATCTGGGTTGCTGACCCTCCTCGAAGGTAAGGAATATGTTGCTAGAAGGCTCTATCAGATGAAGAAGCTGCATAGCTTCGGTAATGCTTTATCTGATAGAGACTCTATCTATCTCCAGATTCTTTACCCACCAACCCATCCTCCTCACTGTGTGTAAATATTTCCAGGTACAGGGATTTCCCCTTTCAGGGCCGTTGTCTCACACACCAGTGGTAAGTGTTCTTCATGACAGTGCACTCCTGACGTGGAAATTCACAAAAAGATACGTACGTCATCGCACTAAGTGGCGCCTATATAGGCAGAGTGCACATCACTTCTGAATCAATCAGACACCTGGGGATAATTTTAAGGTAAGGAACCTATGGCTAGATAGAATTTCTACCAGATAAAGAGTTACCAAAGGTAGGTAACTTGTTTTTTCTTGACAACAATATTTTTGCATCACAATAGTTTTGCATCACAATATTTTATTTCCAATATTTTTGTCTCTGGATATTTACAATATTTTATCCAAGCACCCTGGGAAGCGTTGCTATTTTGCTCAAAGATATTCTACCCATGACCAGAAGGGACAGCGTATTCTATAATTTGATTAAGTGCTAAATGTTTGCCCCTACATATCACAGTTATGGATTCTCAGCTAATATTTGCGCTTAACCCGGAGGGTCAGCCCCTCCTTCAGTATCATAGCTCCCATAGCCACATAACCTTCCTCAGTTCATGTTCGGTTCTGAGACAGCAGGAAAATCATTCAATGCCTGCATTGCATCCACCACATCTGCCACCTCTCCCTGTAGGTAAAACAGCATGTTGTCAGCGTACAGTGATATATCTCATCAAAAGCATTGCTCTCTGCTGATCTTTAGGGCCAACGGTTTCACTGGGGAAAGAGGAACAATCTTGTCTTGTACCCAAGCCATTGGCGTAACAAAGGCCCCCGCAGCCCCCGCAGTGTGGGGGGCCCCCTCGCTCCAGGGGCCCCTTCAGCACTGAACACTCACCGACTAGATTTTGGAACGGTTAGTTTTATTTACACTCCTGCGCTACACTTACCGGCAATGTGCACCACAAAATTCACAAGTTATTAACCACTGCTCAGGGTTTACACCAACTACTCGGTAGAACTTCAGGTGTTTTACTGCTGAAGGAGGTGTTAAAACTCGTCCACCCAAAGAGCAACAATCCTTAATTGGCCCCATTTGTAAAACTAAACCAAATAGCCTAGTCTATGCAGCTCTTCTTCCAACCCCATGTCCCGATGCATGTAGGTTAGCAGCTTTAGAGGCAACTATGTCTGTCTGCTTAAACTGTTTGTAGTATTGGATTTATAATAATATGAGGAAAGTTTGAAATCCTTCTCCAGCCCATCTGTAAGGTAAATAGAGAAGCACTCAGAATTATGTACATACCTACAACTAATTAAGCGGTCTGATGTTAAACGGGTGGTTAACTCTGCATGAGACGTAATGGTTAATTTTGCATGAGGCACGGGTGTCAGTCATTGAAGGCTGGCAGATTCCTGTTTGAGGAAATGAATAGTCAGTTACTCTGTATGTAATTTTGTGCATCTGACTATGCACATGTGTGTACTGTGCTCCACAAACTCCCCGTCGCCTCTCCATTTGCTTTGAAGTCACTTGCAATTTGTGTCGCCTATTACAGCATAGCTGAAGCTTCCAGTATCTTAATTGCCCATAGCAGATGTTTTTATTTCAGACAAGAAATGCGGATGTAAACTCCAACCCAAAGAATTATGAGCTCGTTTTGCACAAGGTGTGTATATATAAGGCAGATGTTCTCTGTTTTAAGTAACTTATGCAGTGTAATGATGGGACAAGCATGGCGTTGGGAAGCACATCTAGCGACGTGCAGAACAGAGTCAAAGACTAGCCTGGAGTTATGCATGTGGTATGTGAGGCCCTCTAGGTTGCAAGTAGGAGGTTTCTGACTTGGAGAAGTACAGTGGGGGCTTCAAGCTATAGACAGATGTGGGTTGACAGAGGGTTAAAGAAGCCAGGTTAGGACGCATGCGATACAGAGGCCTCAAAGTTCCGTACGTGCCCTTAGCCAGACTGTAGGTTTTGGGGAGCATAGCTGCCAGCAACACCAAATTAAAAGGGGGTCAGTAGGAGATGGAAGGGTAATTCTCAGCTTGTATTTTTTAAAACAGTTAACAACATTGAACGATAATACATGTGTAAAGCATTTTATTATTTTGGATAGTGGCCTGTTATTACTTTACCTATTGTGTGATAGTGGTGCATTTGTACGCACAATTGTCCAGTGTGTTTGGTCAAAATTGGATGGAGCTTAAACAACGTTACAGAAGATTTTGTATTCTGCTGTCCCTCAGTTGAATTCTAGGGAAATCTGTGGCAATTCGCAAATACTTTTTTAGGTGCACAATTAAACTGCAAAATTTGTGAAAAGAAATATGATTTAATCAATGTTTTGAAGTACACTTTGGGGTTCTCCCAAGAATGTTCGGGACAAAGTAGAATCAAACACTGCGTTTTGAAGCACTTTGCACTAGAAACATTGGTAAAATCTAGATTAGACTGAAAGACAAAGTCAAGGGAGATTTATGGTATGCCCCAACGGATTTTGAGAAACAATATGTGGCAAAAATACCACAGTATAAGGGTCCTCGACATAAAGCATTTATGAAAATGAATGATATTACAGGTGGATCTGAAATACATGCCTCTGTCCCTGTGCAGTGGCATAACATTAGCACCAGCCGGGCAGCCCCCTCCGGCACTGTGCATGTGTCTACAGCGTGTGGCCCCCAATTTACTTTGCAGGGGAGCCCCTCAAGTTTAGTTAAGCCACTGACCCTAGCACACCTGGCAAACCTCCAATATAACAGCACCCATCTTGTTTCAAGCCATGGGATTAGTATGCAGCAAGTTGGTCTAGTTTTTTTTTTTTCCCCAAGACCTTTATTGTACTTCACATTTATACACCGCGTCTGGCCTACAACCCCTTGGGCCGGCCGCAACGTAGTCACAGTTTTTCAGTCAATCAATAATAACACGGCCCATGAGCCGACAACCCTGGGGTACGGCGGCATTCCATAATCATGAGAGTACATAAGACCCAGAAGGATCATGAATCTAATTGGGTCCATTTTCTATTTTTAAATTAACTAAACTTGTTTGTATTGCAGCAAATAGAGAAGACGACATAAACAGTCATGTGTGTAGTGTTGTGAAAATACGTAGTGCAGAAACAGGTAAGTCCCCATCGAAAAGCCTTCTGCAGTCACATGCTAAATACCGGAATGAGCCAGAAAATAAAAACCCACCGTACAGCACTGAATCATGGGGAGGAGACTCTTAGTCCAAAAGGGCCTCGTCCGAGTCAATCTGGGGCGGTTCACAGATGTCTCCTCTGAACTTGTTCCATGCCTCCCAGATCTGCCCCCATTACCTGGGGCATCCCCGATGTACAAACACCGCTTTCTCGGCAACCATCGCTACGTCCATGTCCCTACACCAGTCCCTCAGCGTAGGTGAAGCTTCAGCACCTCACAGCCTAGCTATGTTTCGTTTTGCCACCATCATCCCCAGCATGGTCAGTCCTGCTGGCGAAGAGTCAAATCCGTTGCGTCCCATACGTTTAACAGGCAACGCCGGGGTTCAGGCAGCAGGGAAACAGCCATGGTTTGAGATATGGTGCGCATCACAGCGGCCCAGAACATAGCCACTCGACCACAGTCCCAAATAGTATGGTAGTACGTTCCCCTCTCCCCGCATCCACGAAGACAGTACTCGTGGGAGGCTTTCCCTATCTTATGCAATACTGTTCTGGTGTAATACGTGCAGTGCAGTATTTTCAGCTGTACCAACTTAAGTCTGGAGGGGATCGCCGTTTCCCGCGGCGAGGAGATAGCCTCCTGCCATTCTGAATCCTCAAAGTCGCCCACATTGGTCGCCCAGCTCAGCCGTAAGCTAGCCAGCCTGTCCGGAAGATTGTTTACCAGCTTTCGATATGTGAAGGATGTTGCTTTGCAGGGCATGTGTTCTGTTAGCAATCTATCTTCAAGAGGAGTGGATTCCTGTAGGACTGTCTCTGCCGGGATGGCTGTCTGCAGAGCATGTCGGATTTGCATGTACCTGTAATGTTCCGACTGTGACATCTCATATTTGGTTTGTAAAAACGCGAAGTCCACTACCCTGTGTTTCTTCCAAAGGTCTCCCACAACTGATATTCCTATGTTGTCCCACGCCTGGAACCCTTTACTGTTGCAAAGGAAACCTAGTCTGTATGAGTCCCACAATGGTGTCATTTGCGTGATTGTGTTAGCGCATTGGAGGTGCCTGTGTGCCTTGTACCAGAGGTGAATCGTGTGTTGCGTCGGTCCAATCAGGTCAGAAGGCATACTACGGCTATAAAAGTTTTGCAACAAACCCTTGGGTTCCAAGCAATGTCTGTCAGCTAAATAAGCGGGTTCAGTTTGCGGGGAATGCAACCAGTAGTTAATCTGTTTGAGATGGGCCACCCAGTAGTATAGTTCTATATTTGGGAGTGCTATGCCACCATCATACCAGTCCTTCACCAGTTTGCATTGTGCTATCCTTGCCGGCTTACCGTCCCACAGCAAAGCTGAAACCGCAGAGGAGATCGCCCTGAAGTAGGAGGGGAGGACCGGGAATGGTGTATTTTTGAGAATGTACAGGAAGCGGAGAAGCATCATCATTTTGAACAGTGCAGCTTTACCAAGGAGAGTGAGAGGGAGGGAACGCCATACTGTTACATCTCGTTTGAAACGGTCCAGTGGGGGTTTCAAATTAAGGGCGTAGAATTCGTCCGGGTCTGACGAAGCATAAATACCCAGGTATTTAAACGCCGCGTGAGTGTAACTCAGGGGGCAGCTTGCTGGGAGCTACGGTGGGTGGCCTACAAGAATGTATAGGACCGCAGACGTTAAGAAGCTCGAGAATCGACTTCTTGGGGGAGGTGAGATAAAGAAGGATATCGTCTGCGTAGAGAGATATCCGATCTTCCCACGTTGGTGACCATCGGATACCCTTAATAGATGGTTCCAATCTGATCCAAATTGCCAACGGTTCAAGGACTAGAGTAAACAGTAGGGGGAGAGTGGGCAACCCTGCCTAGTCCCTCGACCGAGCGGGAAGACCCTAGAGATGTGGCCATTCGCCACCACCTGGGCCAGGGGTCCCGTATAAAGTAATCGAATCCAGGCGCAGAACTTGGGGCCAAAGCCCATACGCTGAAGTACAGCATATAGGTAGGGCCATTCTACGGTGTCAAATGCCATAGTGGCGTCAAGAGAAAGTAGAACAGCTGGTTCCTTTATACTGTCCTGGCAGGCCAAGACAGCCTGCAGACATCGTAGGTTATGCGACGTATTCGAGATGGCACAAAGCCAGACTGATCTGGATGCACCAAGGTAGAAAGGTGCGGGGCCAATCGTTGCTCTAATAAATTGGCTAGGATTTTTGGTTCCGTATTAATCAGAGAGATAGGGCGGTAAGAGGCGCAAGCCTCAGCCGCCTTACCGGGTTTATGGATTGGAATAATTGTGGCGAGGCGCTGATCTCTAGGGAGTTCACCCGCTTCCAGACTGTCGGCAAACATGTTGAGGAGATGGGTGGCCGTGATTTGAACCGAGTTCTTGTACAGTTCCATTGGGAACCCGTTGGGGCCCAGTGCTTTGCCTGATGCCAACGCATAGGTTGCCTCTTGTAATTCTTCCACTGTAATATCTGCCTCAAGTTGGAGCGCCGCTTCCGGGGAGAGGCCAGGAATGGTCAGATCTTTAATATAATCATATGCCTCCTCGATCGAGTACTGCGCCTGGGAGGTATATAGTGTTTCGAAGTGATCCGCGAGTAGGTCGACTATGGTCTCGGGATCCGAGGCCGCACGACCAGAAGGTGATGTCAACTGCGAAATGACTCTACCCGCTCTCTCCTTTTTGTCCAGCCAAGCCAGCATCTTTCCGGCCTTGTCACCTAGCTCGTAAACCCTATGACGGGTGGCCTGAATCGTGTTCAGCACCATTTCTTTCTGGTATGTCATCCACTCGGTGCGCCGTAGCCGGACAGCCTGGGCAGCCGCGAGGGACGGTCGAGTCTCCTGCTCCCGGAGCGCAGTGTGAAGCGCCTCCTCTAGAGCGTCAAGTTCCTGTCGCTGTGTTCGCTTGTGGTCCGCAACGGAGGCTATGGCCTGCCCGCAGAGGACCGTTTTGTAAGCCTCCCACAAGGTACTGCGTGAATCTACCAATCCAGAATTCTCCTGGAAATATTGTTCAGTAGCCCTGGTTAAACCTTTCAATAGAGAGGGGACCTGCAGGTAGCTCGCATGGATTGGGAAAATTCGGCCTCTATGGGGGCGGTGATTCGTGTATGTGAGTCGCAGTGGAGAGTGATCAGATATTCCCCTAGGGCGGATGTCTATCTCCTCAATGCCCTGCAGCCCGTCCCCAGACAGCAAAAGGTAACCTATCCGTGAAAGGCAACCGTGGGTAGCTGAGTAGTAAGTATATTGTCTATCGTAAGGGTGTTTGTATCTCCAGCAATCCGTGAGTCCCAGGGCGTCAAGTAGTCCGAGGAGTCGTCCGGCTCCCCGCACCGATGCCGTAGGAGGGTGTCTATCGAGGTCTTGATCAGCAATGTCATTGAAGTCGCCCCCCCATCACCAGTGTAGCGTTCGGCAGAGTCAAGAGAAAGGCTGTGAGGGCCGTGTGCGCTGTGGCATGTAGGCCCGGCGGAATGTACACGGACACAAAATTGAAAAGCTGGCCCTCCCACTGCACCGTTGCCGCTGCAAAGCGTCCCTGCGTATCTACACGTGTCTGCTGTACCACCAACTGAAAGTTCTTTCTTATTAGTATCCCTGTCCCCCTTGAACCCGAAGAGAAGTCAGCATGCGCAATGAACTTATATCCCCATCTATCCATTGCCATTGATGCCGAGCCCACCAAATGAGTTTCTTGCAGTAAAACAATGGCCGGGCCACAACGCTTTAGATATTGCAGCACTAGGCCACGCTTCACCTTGTCCCCCAAACCCCGAACGTTCCAGGTCAGGACTGTTAAAGCTGACTGGCGGGTTATGCAAGTTTCAGGAACATCCGGCGCCTGTGCAGCCATCTATCAGTGTACTTAGAATCGCGTGGGGTGAAACCTGTAGTGCCTCTACGTCAGGAAACATGTCATCGTCAGTGCAACACAAAGGAAAAAACAAAAAACAAAAAAAGAGCAACCCAACCAACCGTCCTCCCTTCCCCCCCTCCCTGCCTCCCTGCTTAGCGGACCTTCAACTGCCCGCCTCCCCAAATGAGCAGAGCGCTTAACCATCCAAACCCTCCCTTCCTCCCCCCTTCCTGCCTCCCTGCTTAACGGGCCTACAACCGCCCGCCTCCCCAACATAGCAGAGTGCTTAACCCATCCCTTAAACAGTTTACTTGCGCGCTTGGGTGGAATGTCCTCCTCAGCAGGCGACCTCCCTGCCGACCTCCCTGCCCTCCTCCGGGCTCGCCAGGCCAGTGTCCAAGTGTGCCTATTTTGCAGAGTTCTTTAGTTTACAGCATATTGTCCAAACACCGATACATCAGGCTTCCACTCCTCCTGCTGCTCCCTGGACGTCGGGCGTAGGTGATCTAGTCACTCCCCCCCCCTTCCTGACAGTTGTGATCCCGTTTGACTATGGTCCTGGTGGTTTCGAGGGGGTTTGTTCGAGCGGTGATTCTTTCCTGCAGGCCTCCATCCTTCCAACCAGTCCTGTGCCATTTCCGGCGTTTCAAAAAACCAAACCTTGTCCTCCGCTACCACCCTAAGGCGTGCCGGGAACCGCATCGAGTAGGGCAGTTCCTTAGCCCGCAGCACCCTCTTAACATCTAGGAAAGTTCTTCTCCTACGTGCATCTTCGGCAGTGTAGTCTGGAAAGAAGGCGATCGTGGAGTTCTGGATTTGAATGGCCGGAGAGACCCTCGCTGCTTGCAAAATTGTATCCCGGTCTCGGAAATTGAAAAGTCTAGCCAGGACTGGTCTCGGTGATGCCCCTGGCTTTGGCTTCCCACCGGGTACCCTATGGGCCCTCTCCACCGAGAAGAAGTGCGAGAGGCCCTTCGGGTTTAACTGCGTTTTAATCAAGTCTTCCACGTAGAGATCCATTGCCCCTTTTCCTTCCGATTCCGGAATTCCCAAAATTTGGACGTTGTTTCTCCTCGAGCGCCCTACCTGATCATCCATCTTCTCTCTGAGGGATTTGTTCTCGGCCACCATCTTCTCCATTGCCACTTGCAGCTCGGATACGTCCTCCACCAAGGATTTTGTCACCACCTCCACTTGCTTCACTCTCTCATTCATTTTTTGGAGATCTGCTCTGATCAGGGTTACCTCTGTAGCCGTAGATCCTACCGTGGTTTGTACCTGTGTCAGTGCATGCATCACGTCTTCTAGTGTCGCCTTTTTCGTCACGTCCCCTTCCTGTGTCTTCCCCGTGGAGCTGCGGGGTTCTGCCTGGCGAGGGTTAGTTTTCTCGTAGGCGAACTTGTCTAGTTTAGCCTGCGTTGAATTATGTTTGGGTCGTCTGCCCGCCATTGTCGTTCTTGAGGTCACCTCACACCCTTGCCGTGTGCCTGCCGCGCCCTTAGGCTCCTCCTGTGAATCACTTCGTCTCCTCTCCAATCGCAGCCTACGGGACGTTGAGTGCCGCTGCTCGCCAATGCAAGGCGCGGAATGAGTCTGTACTGGTAGTGTGTGCCGTGCTTCCTATGTACGCTTCTCCCCTCAAGGTGGTAGTATGACAGTGACGCTCTCGTCGCTATTCTCTAGCGTCCCTGTGCCTGCGCGTGGTTATGCTACTTGCAGCGTGGCAATCAGCAGCTGCCCGCCCAGGGCATTGATCTCCGTCGCCCCTCACGCTCCTCTTCTAGGCTCCTCCATGAGGTAACTTGCCGGTATACTGCAGGCGATGCCAACCGTCCCGTGGTCTCAGCCTTATCACAGGAGCAGCCACTGTTTGAACGGTCAGTTGCCACCCGCCTGCATCCCACCCCTCTTCGGGCCTAACAGTGCTTCCCAACTCTGACCTGGGTGATGTTGCTGCTTAATACTGCATGGCCCGGGGTCCAGAGCACCGGGGGTCCAGCCAGCGGCCAAACACGATTTGGGCGAGTTGCCCCATCACTCGTGATTGCAGGTAGACACAGACCTCCACCGCCTCAGTCCGCCCCTGTGCCTCTGTTCGTGCCTCTCCTTACCCCTCCGGTAGCCTCTCCACAGCACCGGGAGGGTGGGGGCCCCAATACCGCTGCGCTCCTACTCCTCTCTCCGGGCGGGCCGCGTCTCTCTCCCTCCTGTCTTCTGGGAGTCTGGAGCGTCACTGCTGTTTCCAGCCTGCTCACCAGTCTCTGCGATGCGCCGCTCCCTCCGGTACACTCAGGTCCACGGCCGGTGGTGTTGCGGTTTCTTCTGTCACCAGCGTCACCCTCCGTCCCAATTTCAGCGACACTTCCGGCACCGGCTTCCCTTTCCCTCCTCACTTCCCCCCGGGCACTCTCGAGGGACAGTCCGCTGCCTGCCGCTTCCTCTAGGCCTTGCGTCACCGGAATCCAATTGTAGCGTTTTTCGGTGTCGGCCGATTTGCACGTCTACTCCGCAGGGCACCGCTCGGTGCTCGACCCGATTCGCCCCTTCGGAGTGTCTTCAATGACGGATTATTGTGCCGGATAGATGTGGGAGATTGCCTCGCTCCCGGAGCTCCTCAGCTAAGCGGCCGCCATGATCGGCTGCCAGCCACGCCCCCCAAGTTGGTCTAGTTTTTAAAGCTACAACCCTTTCCCATAGCTGCATATAAAAAGTCTCAGCAAAGGGAATTGATAGCCGTTTTGATGTCCATAGACCACACCAGGGCTTTTAGAAAATTCCTCAGGGAGCTTCTCAATACCTGTAGAAGGCACCTTATGTTGGGACAGTTGCTGCGCTTAGGCATGAACTCGTTTTGATCAGGATGAATTATGCTCCCAATGGTGGGTAATAACCTGTACACAAGGACCCTGCTCAAAATCTTGTCATTAACTTTAAGCATTAACAGTGGCCTAAAGGAGGACACCTGAGACATATCTTTATCCTTTTTAAGTAACAATAATGTTGTTGGTAAGAGCCCTACCCTTCTGGATGCATTATACATATCAATGAGGTTAGGGATGAGAATATCAGCATATGTTGAGTAAATCTCAAGAGGAAGGCCACCTAAACTCGAAACATTTCTACTAATTCATTCCTGTATGGCTGCCCTTATCTCCTGCACTGCTATCTCCATTCCCAATGTATCCTCAACTTCTGAAGAGTGCCTCAAAGGTTGATCATATATATGTAGTCTGTTAGTTTCTTACCATCTACAGCATCCCCAGTGGTGTAGTGACTTAATTTCCGCTTGAGAATATACCATCCTGGCATCGTCCAAGTGAATGCTACAGGTTGGGAGATTGCTTTTGTCTTGCGAGATCAGCCATGCAAGCAACCACCCAGTTTTCTCCCATTCGTCTTGTGCTCTCCTGATATTGGCTTTATAGTAATAAATCTTCAGGCGTTCTATCGGTAGCAAGAGTTTTTCTTTCACTAAGAGAACATGGCCCCTGCTCATCAGTGACTGGGGCAGTACCCTCTCTAATGCATCCAGGCATACCACGTGTTGCTTGATGTATTCTTGGAGTTGGGTCCACTTTATCTGCTATACAGTGGCCGATAACCAAAGTTTTAAAGGTCTTTTACTGTTCTCCTTTAGGAGAAGCCGTCCCAGTATGCTCCGAAAAATAGTTGTGTATTATGTCCCCTAGCAGTGTTTTAAAGACAGGGTCTTCTAACATATCTGCCCTTAGCTTCCAAGTTGGAATAACTGCCCTGGGAGTACACCACCCTAGAGATAATGTGTGAAAGGTTACAGTCCGAGTATGTTCTAGCTAAGTATTATGCATGTGTGAGCCTGGGAGCAGCAATGACCTAGCACAGGAGTGTATCCAGTTGGACATGCAGATCGTGTATTTCAAAATAATATGAAAATGCTCTGATCTGCAGACTGTGTGTTCTCCAGGAGTCTGTCACCTCCCATAGTGTCTTCCATTCTGTGAAAGTTTTGAGCAATTTCCTTGTCCCAGCCATGAGAAGGGTAGGGTGCCACCTATCCAGCTACACATCTCTTACAGTCATCTCCAATTATATACGGTTGCTACAACACTGTTGAGAGATGTGGGACCAAGCCATTTAAGAAAGCCTGCTGAACTGTATTTGGGGAAAATACACTTATATTAACGATATCCCTTCCATTAAGCCCGCCCCATACTACTGTGTATCTACCGTTAGTATCCAATGCTTTGGTTGAAGGCTGGAAGGGTACGCCAGAGCTCTCCCACATCAGTACCTCGTTAGCGAATGCAAGCATGGAGTATAATACAAAATCCCATGCTACCTATTCTGTAGTGCAAGACCCTCTTTCTCACTAAGATGTGTCTCTTGCAGGAAAGCTATCTGTGCTTTCCGATCTCTTAATGTAGGCGTGTACATTACATTGTTCACTATGGGTGCTAAGCCTTAACATTCCATATAATGATCTTTATACTCCTCATGGACTGACATCTCACAAGCATTTCATTCAGTGACGTAACAAAACTTAAGGGGGCCCCCCTGCAAAGTACATTGGAGGCTGCACGCTCTGGACCCAGTGAGAAGCTCTCAAGCCCAGGGCCTGATGTCCATGCACAGTGCCGGAGGGGGCCGCCCGGCGGGTGCTAATGTTATGCCACTGCACAGGGACAGAGGCTTGTATTTAGGATCCACCTGTAATATCATTCATTTTCATAAATGTTTTAGATCGAGGATCCTTGCAATGTGGTATTTTGGCCACATATTGTTTCTCAAAATCTGTTGGGGCTTACCATAAATCTTCCTTGACTTTGTCTTTCAGCCTAATCTAGATTTTACCAATTTTTCATGTGCAAAGTGCTTCAAACGCAGTGTTTGATTCTACTTTGTCCCTAACGTTCTGGGGAGAACCCCAAACCTTGTTTCAAAACATTGATTAAATCATATTTATTTAAACAAATTTTGCAGTTTAATTGTGCACCTAAAAAAGTATTTGCGATTGCCGCAGATTTCCCTAGAATGCAACTGAGGGACAGCAGGATACACAATCTTCTGTAATGTTGTTTAAGCTCCATCCAGTTTTTACCAAACACACTGGACAATTGTGTTTACAAATGCACCATTATCACAAAATAGGTAAAGTAATAACAGGCCACTATCCAAAATAATAAAATGCTTTACACATGTATTATCGTTCTATGTTGTTAACTGTTTTAAAAAATCCAAGCTGAGAATCACCCTTCCATCTCCTCCTGACCCCCCGTTTAATTTGGTGTTGCTGGCGGCTGTGCTCCCCAAAACCTACAGTCCTGGCTAGGGGCATGTACGTAACCTTGAGGACTCTGTATCTCATCTGTCCTAACCTGGCTTCTTGACCCCTCTGTCAATCCACTTCTGGCTATAGCTTGAAGCCCCGACTGTACTTCTCCAAGCCAGAAACCTCCAACTTGCAATCTAGAGGGCCTCGCATACCCCATGCATAACTCCAGGCTAGTCTTTCACTCTGTTCTGCATGTCGCTAGATGTACTTCCCAACGCCATGCTTGTCCCATCATTACACTGCATAAGTTACTTAAAACAGAGAACATCTGGCTCATTTATACACACCTTATGCAAAATGAGCTCATAATTCTTGGGGCTGGAGTTTACATTTGCATTTCTTGTCCAAAATAAAAACATCTGCTATGGGCAATTAAGATACTGGAAGCTCCGGCTATGCTGTAATAGGTGTCACAAATTGCAAGTGACTTCAAAGTAAATGGAGAGGCAGCGGGCGCTTGTGGAGCACAGTACACACATGTGCATAGTCAGATGCACAAAATTGCATACAAAAATAACTGACTACTCATTTCCTCAAACCAGAAACTGCCAGCCTTCAATGAATGACACCCATGCTTCATCAAAATTAACCGCTACGTATCATGCAGATTTAACCACCCATTTAACATCAGACCGCTTAATTAGTTGTATGTATGTATATAATTCTGAATGCCTCTCTATTTACCTTACATATGGGCTGGGGAAGGATTTCAAACTTTCCTCATATTATTATAAATCCAATACTACAAACAATTTACGCAGACAGACATAGTTGCCTCTAAAGCTGCTAACCTACATGCGCCGGGACATGGGGATGGAAGAAGGGCTGCGTAGACTAGGCCATATGATGCTTGATATTTAGTTTTACAAATGTGGCCACTTAAGGATTGTTGCTCTTCGGTTGGACGGGTTTTAACAACTCATTCAACAGTAAAACACCTGAAGTTCCACTGAGTAGTTGGTGTGAAACCCGAGCAGTGGTTAATGACTTGTGAATGTTGTGGTGCACATTGCCGGTACGTGTGCGCAGGAGCGTAACTAAAACGAACCGTTCCAAAATCTAGTCAGTGGGTGTTCAGTGCTAAGGGGGCCCCTGGAGCGAGGGGGCCTCCTGCACTGCGGGGCTGCAGGGGCCTTTGTTACGCCCATGATTTCATTGCATAAGACCCATGACATGCCCAAGAGCCATCTTCATGTCTAGTTTTACAACTCACCTCTATTATTTCCAAAAAACATGCACAACAGAACCAACAACTACCCCAACATTTCCCACTGAAGACAATCACAATGGTGCATGTCATCCAAACGAAATAAGTAACAACTCTGTAATCCACTCACTAGATTAACATTACTGTACACTATCCATAAGTGCTATGAGAGGGGAGTGGGAGATACAGAAGAAAAGATCAAATGTAAAAGAGAATCGCTCTGCCCTCAGCCACCCAATTTCTTTGCTAATGTGTATATAAAAGTATATGCCCACTGCATAAGTCAGTAGAATAGCGGAAGCCAGCCAGGTTCAGCTATTAGTTACATAATTATTTCAGCTCATCTACGGTGCCAGGCATGACCCTGGGTAGGACTACACTATTTTCAGAATGTGAGCTATCAACTGCATCAGGTTTCTACTCCACACCCAGAACTGCATCTGTATTTGCTCCACTTTCAGGACCTCTAAAATGGGATGTTGCCTCAAGTGCCCTCAATGGCTCCATCCCAGCCTGCTGTTTTGACGAGTGAGTCCCCTGACTCTTTCATGATTGCTCCTGCTTCCGAATCTGCAGCTTGGGATGCACTGAGTCCATGGGCAGAACCCCCTTGTAACATAAGTGTCTAGCTAGTCATTCCTTTTTGTTGGATTAGTCAAGAAGAACATTTTCCCTGCCACCTTAATCTTCAGGCACACTGGAAACATTAATGCATATTGGACTCCAAGCTCTCTCAGTTTCTTTTTCACACACATGAATGACGCTCAGCTTTGTTGTACCTGTGCTGTATGAATGATCCAGGTAGAGTGAGACCATGGCATTACAAATGGCAAAAGGGTCTGCTGTGCGCTCTTGGTATAGGATGATTTCATCACAATCCCGAAAGGCAGCAGTCGTGCTGGGGTGCCTCAAATTATGGAGATCTTCCAGGCACCCCAGCTCTCTCAAGTGCCTAAAATCTGGAAAGGCCCTCAGAAAGCACCACCTCCTAGAGTCACTGTTCCAGATAGGAAATCATGGAGGCACCGTCCATGCTTTCAGACATGCCCGCTACTCTTATATTGTTGGCCTGAGAACATTCCTCTTGGTTTTCAATTCTATCTCCCAAAACTTGCAATTGCATGATAATTGTGGCCATTGGTGCTTCATGAGCTCTCCTTGTAGGTGCCAGCTCTGATATTTCACCTTCATCTTACGTACATGGTCTGCAATCTTCCTTTAGTCTTCCCTCATCAAGCAATATCAACCACTAAATTGTCTATCTTGTCTTTTAAAGAATCCCTGGTGGAGCTAATGGCCGTTCTAGTTTTCAGAGGGCCTGTCAACCAAATGTTGTCTTGATCACACTGTGGTTTACCTATGTTTTCAGAGCTGGAAGGCTGTCCGGACATCCCAGGGAGGCACCTGCACTTTCTGTGTTAGATTCACTGGTTGCAGGGGAAGGGAAGTGTTAGTGTTCATGCAATCAAGATCACACCCTGATATGTGCCCCCAAAAAGCAACATAATGGTCCATCAAGCAGGGACTCCCACTATATAAGCACTTTAGGGCCTGCTCCTGGTAAGCTACAGTGATCTTTGTGCTTTCAAATTGCCCTCTCAAATTTACAGTGCATGCCTGAGCTTCAAAAGTCAGTATGGGCAGGCACATTGAAAGTAAGTAGTTGCAACACCAAGACACATTCCTCCAGTTGAAGGGACAGTTGAAATGAGAATACTTTACCCATGAAGTTAGGAGACCTGTCTGGAGCTTCCAGATTTTAAGCGACTATGGTTTAGGTGGGCCGGCCAGTAGCAGCATTACAAAGGTCCTCGTGGGCTGACTGTTACCTGTTTTGTAGAAGATAGGCCTCCTTGCCCCCACCACTCGGCCTCTTCCTCACCGCTGCGGAGTGGCCAGCATGCAGCTTTACGCACACACCCCTGAGCTGATGCTCTCCTAAGGACCTGTTCCTAAGCAAGTGTTTGGATGAGCGCCCCATCTTGGTATCATTGCACTAGCCCGGGCACTGCGCTCCCTTGCAGTATGACCGAAACACCTGCGAGCACACTGGCTACCTACTGGTTACTTCCCCTCCTGAATATGCACACCCAATAGGCAGTGTACCGACGTATTATTTATGTGGGGCCTAGGGTGGCCAGTAGCGGCACCTGTTCTAGTATACCGGTTATCTCTGCCTCCCTGGGTAGAGAATTAGGTATAGTAGATAAGAATTAGGGTAAGTGGATGAAAAGAAGGGAGGATGAATGAGAAGCAAGGATGAGAAAAAGGGAATAGGTATGAGAAGTGAAAGTGACATGTATGATGGATGAAATGTTGATTATGAGAAGTAGGGATGATGGACGAGAAGTAGGGATGATGGATGAGGAATTGTGATGACATTTTCTACTCTACTTCAGAGATATCTGTACAGGTAGTGGCTTGAACATTAACGTAGCCAGGACAAAGTTTATGACTTTTAGCCAACACCCATCTTTTAAGGGGAAAATACTTATGAGGGATTGCCCACTTGAAAGAGTGAACTCATTTAATTATTTTGATATCACCATTTTTCTCGAGTGTGTCTTGCAAGTCACACATTGATACTCTCACACTCAAACAGAGACATATTACAGGGGTTATGAAAAAAGAGCACTGCAAGTCCTAACCAATTGATCCACTTCTTGAGATCTACGAGGTTAAGGCTGTGGGTTTAGCTCTTTATGGCTCAGAACTATGGGGATTCTCTGATCTGACTGCCCTATCCAGTTCAGAGAATACATTTTTGAAGAGCATAGCTCACCTTCCTATAAGCACCCTGCTTGTCCCTTTATTTCTTGATTTGGACAGGAAGGCTATAGCAAGGAAAGCTGGATTGCGGCCTCTCTTATTCTGTAGGGGGTTTTGGTTGACCCCGGAATTATTTCACTATGTGAATGCACTCCAAGTTATTATAGTCTCCAATAGGTTTAATGACATGGTCTGGCTGCAGCAAAGCAAAACACGTTACCCACCCTGGGCTTGAAGGAGCTCTGGGAAAGTCCATCTAACCATTTTCGATCTTCGAGAGAGTCCTTAAAAAGGCAATATTGGTCTTGGTTTGATGTTCGCTCAGCTGAAAACTCATCATTGTCTAGAGCTTTTCTAGATTTTAAAAGTTCTAGTTATTCTGAGCCCTTTTGGGATATTATTACCATTCCTCTGGATAGGAAGCTATACTTTCAATATTTCAGGGCTGGTACTTTACCCCTGAAATCGTTTACGCATATATGGGTCTCAAATGATGGATTTTCATGCCCTGTTTACAATGCTACAGTTGAATCTCTAGCCCATGCTTTATTGCTTGTCCCAGCTATGACAAACCACGAAGAAGATGGATCATGCCTATTTGTATGCATCTGGGCATACATAGTTGCGGTATAGGTCTCAGGATTCTGAGATTTGACCCTCACCCATTATATGCTAGCTCTGTTGCCAAATTCTTGGGCTTCATGTGGCAAATGGGAAGACAGACTGTTAATTCTTAGCATTGATAGGGGGTGTGGGTTGATTGTTGGCCTACTGTATTGTACAAGATGTGTAGGGAACAAGTTAATTATGCTGTTTTAATATAGTACTGTACTGTGTATCCTCTTCAGCATAATGGATTTGTTAGATTGTAGTTGATTGAGTTAAAATGTACTTATATCAGTTTTATGGCTTGGCTCTTTTTTACACCTATCATGTAATTTTAATGCTTGATTATTTTTAACTTGACTATTAGACTGAGAAGCAGGGATGTGAAATAGTGAGTAAGGATGAGAAGTGAGAGTGACATGCATGGATGTTGGATGAAAAGTAGATTATGAGAAGCAGGGATGATGGATGAGAATTAGGGATGATGGATGAGGATTGTGGTCAAGAATTAAGGATCAGGGATGTGAAGTAGGGTGATTGAGGAGATGTAGCAATGAGAAGTAGGAATGATTGATTAGCAGTAGGAATGAGAAGTGATGATTGTTGATGGATGAGAAGTAAGGATGATAGATAACTGATGAGAAGTTGGAATAATGGATAGTAAATAGAAAGTAGTGATGAGATGTAGGGATGATGGATGGGAAGTAGGAATGATGGATAAAAAGTATAGATGCTTGACAAGATGTAGGGATGATAGATGACAATTAGGGATAATGCTTGTGTAGTAGGGATGAGAGGTAGGCAGGTGGATGAGAAGTATAGATGGGAAGTGGGCATGAATATAGGAGGGAGACTTGGGGCCTGATTAGGATCTTGGTGGACAGAGTTGCTCCGTCATAAACGTGATGGATATCCATCTGCCATATTACAATTCCATTATATCCTATGGAACTTTTAATTTGGGGGACCAGATATCCATCACCTTTGTGACAGAGTATTCCATCCGCCAAGATCGTATTCATGCTCTAAGGAATGATGGATGATGGATAGGGATGTTAAGTATAAATGGCAGATAAGAAGTAAGAATGATAAGAAGGAATCATGGATGAGAAGTAAAAATGAGAAGCACGGGTGATGATGGATGAGAAGTATGGTGTTGAAGTAGCATTGAGAATTGAGAACGCATTAATGAGAATGTCATACAGTGGATATTGCACAGAGATAATATCAACAACTAACAATACAAGAGAGAATTCAGACTAAAATAGATTTTACTAATCATACTACAGTGACTCAATAGTTGATGACTACACATGCAAAGCAATTTCCTCAAGAACTTTTGAACAAGTTAAGGATAAGCTTTATTGTTATTTCCTAGGTTTATAAAGCTCTAAATATATTTGTGGCATTGATTGGCATAGAAATATGGTCTACGAATGATGCTATAGAAATGACTTCAAATTCTCGCGAGCTCCTGAATAGATTCTCAAAATGGAGAGCAGGACAACTGCTGAAGGGGAAAAAAAACGACCAGGCCCATTTACTCTCGTAAGTTTCAATAAATGTGGCTTTCTGTCTACAGATGGAAAATGTGTTTAAATATTCCTGTTTTATCAGTTCAATGATCAACAAATGTGACCAGTTATAATCAATGCCATATATACTACATCTTGATAGGCGCAAGACATAACAATACATATCAGCAGGTTTTAGTTTAGTGTGAAATACTTTCCAAGGATATTATTATGCATGAGTGTTATTAGGGACATATATCATTTTCAACATTTTGGCTTGAGATGTTTCATTTGTGTTATATTGCGGTGTGGGGGGGGGGTCTTACATTTAAGTAGATCCCACTCTTTAAAGATTCTCTCCACGGATCTCTAAGCTAACAGTATTTAAATGTATATTTTATATTGAATGCTCATACAATGCCTAGTATGCCATTAGTATGCAGCACTCTTGTTTTCTCTGTATCATGTTCTACCAACATATTGTATTTCCAGTCCTCCTGAATTGTTTGCTCACTACAACAACTAACTGTACGTATAACGTTTCTCTATAGGAATGTTGACTTTGAAGGACTACCGGTTGGTCTGGCATTTGTTGGAGGCATGTGTAGTCAAGGCATTTCGACTTCAATTATTCAGGTATGCTGACCCTTTCTCCAGAGTTTTGCAAAAGGTGTATTTTGAACAGGAGCAGGCAAGCAAGCAATTTAAATAGCAAATACTTTGGATAATTCTCTCCTTTTATGGACTTTGGTTCTACCCAACTGAGGCACACAATGGACTATAAAAAACAGATTTTTTTTCTGACAGTGTTTAGGTTTACAGGGAAATATGAGGTTTAAAGCCTTAATGACCAATATGGAAAACCTTTTATGTCAGCTATATACATGTGCCATATAAAAGGAGAAGAGTGCATGGAGATTAGTTGACTGAGGTTGACAGAGTACTGTTCTTTTATTACCTAATCGAAAGTATGAAGGGCCTTAACAAGCAATTTACTATTTGAGTAGGTCCTTCTGCCTCTGCACAATACCATTGAGATAAACATGCACAATTTGTTGCATCATTTACTATAGTCTTAGAGCCCCATAAATCACCCAATGAAGATAAATTGACCTTGCTAATAGAAGACACATTTACTATGTTGACTACTGTAGCTGCAAAATTCTGCAGTTGGAAATATTGCTGAGAATCTCTCCATTATGTGATTTCCTACGAATCTGAGTGAAAAGCTGGCCCGGTTTTCGATTTTATGTAACAAAATTGTTTTTGGCTGGACATCACATTTTGAAGCCTGGATCTTTTAGTCAAACTCTGACTGGGTACATAACTCTGTCTTCTTTTATGTATGAGTGTGGGTTATATATAGCCAGCGAAACTGCAGTTTGTAATGTCTTGTCTGGAACAGTACATGACTCCTGTACTTTTTATGGTTCGACAGGAAGACATTTTGGGAATCCTGTGGTTTCAAAAATAGTCATTGACTGAGTCATCTGTTCACATGGGCCCCGATTCACAAAAAACCTCAGCACTCATGGCAGAATCTCCGTAATCAAAACTGTAATGCAGAGTGTGAGACCTGGCACCTTGGCGTGAGTCTCCCTTCAACTTTTTTGCTGATGTGCCTCAGATGTCTTGCTGGTGTTAGCTGCTCAGGGCATTGTGCCACTGCCAACCACAGTGCAAGTGCTCCCTATAAAAAGTGTACCTGTAATTGATTTCCATGATTGGCTTATTTGGTTTACTGTCAGTCCCCAGTAGAGTGCACCAGGAGTGCCAGGGCTTGTCAATACAAAGGCTGTTGGTGGGCTGGTAAAATGTGTCTAGGGTCTGCCATTGCAGAACCTGCGTGCAGTCTGGTACTGTCATGCTGACTGCGCTAGTACACCTACTTGCCAGTCCCTAAACCTTCCCTTAACTTCATATTAGTCACCCCTATGGTAGGCCCACGGGCAGGGTGCATTGTAAGCATAAGGTAGGACAAGCCCTGATGTGTGTGGCATGTCCTAATAGTGAATTACAGCCATTTTCGTTTTCCACTATTGTAAGGCTACCTGTTCTCATAGGCCAGAATGGGCTGCTGGAATTATTACACCCTATAATCCCAGCAGGCTCAGGGAACATGGTAGAAGGTTAAGTTTAGTTTGCCTGAACTCAGAATAATAAAATACTTCTTTTAGTAAAGTTTTTTTTAATATCCTGTGTTTGCAAATGCTACTTTTAGAAAGTTAGCATTTTCTTGCCTGACCATTTCAGCCCGCCTCTGCTAGGATGTGTATCTGCTGTCTGGTTTCTGTGAGTGACAGGGCTGGGGAATTCCAGGAGACAGTCTCGGCTGCCAGGTGGTGAATAGAGGGATTACCCCCAGGATACGTGGGAGGAGTGCCCCTTGACTCTGAATAGGGCTGTGCTCTGCCACCAGAATGCTTACTCCACCTTCTGCTGATCGTCTGCTGTCTCTGCCCTGCACCCTGAAAGAAGAAGGCAGCTTCCTGTAAACAAAGTGCTCCAAAACTGGGTTGAACCAGGCTCAGGCCCCCTGGCATGCAAAGACAAAAGCAACTGTGTATAAAAGTAGGAGCCCTGCTCCTAAACATTAGATCCTGTTTTGACCACGAAGAACCTCTGCCAGACTAGGAGGACCAGGAGAAGCTGAAGGAGGAAAGACTGTCCCTGACCTGGGGGACTGGCCTGCAGTTGGTGCCTTGCTGAAGAAAGGAGAGGAAAAGACCAGAAAGGACTTTGTAGCTTTTGTGCCTAAAACAATCTCCAAGGGCTTTGAATTGAGCTTGCCCCCTTGAAAAGAGTCCCAAGACCAATGGACTCTATCTGCCTTCCCTGCCAAGTTGCTGTGACTTGTCTGATCTCCTTGTGCCGCTGGAGCCCCGCCTGAAGTGTGCCTCGCTCGCCCCCCTCTGCAGCCTGTGCCTTGCCACCCCTGCCTCGAGCCGCGTTCGCTTCGCTGGGACGCCCGCGCCCTGCCCCCCTCCTTTCTCTGAGCCGCACGCCTTTGGTTCGCCCCTGCCGCTGGAAGAGTACGGAGCCCCCTTTGGGAGGCGAGAAACACCCTCACACTTGAAGCGTACCGGCCGCCTCCCGCCCGCTCCGACCTGCTGAGGAGATCACCCGCATTGTCTACGGAAACCTGAACGAAAGATACGGTCCGTACCTCCGAGGCGAAGCACCGCACCAAGAGAAAGCCGCTGGTACCCTCTGTACCCGCCACTAGGTGCCGCATCGTACTTGCAATTCGCTCCGAACTCCCCTGTGGCTCCAACCCGTCTGGTACGGTACGTACCTGAAGCGCCCATCGGACCGCCCGCACCCACGGTACAGTCCCCCCATCAGCGCATACTAAAGACGTACGCCTCGTCCAGATGCCTCGCTCCTTGAAAGCCTGCGCCCCGGATCGTCTGCCCCCTTCTCCGCAGTTCCGCTCAGTCGCCTCGTCCCTCGAGGCCCCCTTCGAGCCGGACTGCCCGAGAGCCCCCGCAGACCTCGTCCCGGGCCCGCCTTCCTTGGGGTCGCGCCTGCACACCCAAGACTTCCGCCCTTTTCAGGTACGGTGCGACTCGGACCGCAGGGTCCGCAACGTTAATTTGACACTAGCAAGAGGTATGAACTGACTAAAAAGGGGTCACCCACCTCGTGCACAACGCACAAGACCCCGAACTGAACATTCTTAAGACACTCCAAGAAACGCTTGTTACTTCAGGATACTGTGGCCTAACTTTTACATCGATAATATGGTCTTGTGATAAATCTGCATAGCAACTATTTTTATATATAAAGTACACGTATTTTCCTAAATACCGCCTTGTGTCTATTTGTGGTGGGTCTTTGATATTGCTGTATGTGGTCATAAATGTTTAACTGATGTAGCGCCCTGAGGATTAGCCTTGTCTGCTCGCGCCAAGCAACCTAAAGGGTGGACAGCGGTTGTTCTTAAGGAGTAGTTCCCTTGCCCTGACTGGAGGAGAGGGTCCCTGTTTGTCACAAGTGCATACCTGTGCCAACCAGAGACCCCCAATTCTAACATTGGAGGCAGCAGAAAGGATTGTCGAATTTGCATTTATGATTTATATAAAGTAAATTACTGATCATCACCTAGTGAGTGCAGACCTATAACGCAGCCACAGACCTATTGATTTTTATCTTTGCTGAAAGAACTCCATTGTAATCTTAAGCATGCCTGGTTCTCTCCCTGCGGGAAGGGCAGCCTCTGTGATCTCCGGAATGGATGACGTAGATTGAGGAGAGGAAGGACTTCAGAGCTACAAAGTGGAGCAGTTGAAAGGTTTCTGCTTAAAGTTCAGAGTCTCCCAATCAGGATGTAAAAATAGGACCCAACTCATAAAGGCGCTGAGGGCCTGGAAAAAGTCATGGGAACCAGAAAATGCGGTGGTAGTGGAACCACCAGAAAGCCTTGTTGATGTTGTTAGGGTCTTGTCGCCAGAGGAGCTAGCAGACAGGAAAGAAGCCCGAGCACATGAAATGGAGCTGGAAACATTGAAAATCAATGGACAATTGGAGCTAGAGAGCAAGAAAATGGCTATGGAGGAAAGAAGAATCCAAATGGAACATGAAGTGAAAATGAGGGAGATGGATCTGAGAGTACCTACTCCCTCTGGTGGCAGCACAACGCCGGTGCAGGTAGAGTCAAGGGTGTACATGCCAAAAGATGTGGTAAAGGAATACTTTAAGGGGGATGACATAGGGCAGTGGTTCAAGGCCTATGAGGTAGCCATGTCTTCCCACCGGGTCCCTGAGAGAGATTGGGGAGCCGGGTTCTGGGGGCGGTTCCTTAGCGAAGGGCGGGACACCCTGCTAGATTTGCCCTCTGAAGTTTATAATTCCTATCCCCATATGAAGGAAGCCTTGATGACCCGGTTTGGGTTAACTCCTGAAATATATAAACAGAGGTTCAGGGGTCCTAAGATTCCTGGGGGTACCTATGTGGAGTATGCAACCTTTTTCTGCAGCGCATTGGATGGTTGGGTGAAGGGTAGCAAAGTGAATGATTTTCAAGGGCTTCTTGATTTAATGGTGTGGGAGCACTTGTCTAGTAATTGTTTTCCTGAGCTATGCCAGCACCTGATTGATAGCAAGCTGACTAACCCTAGGAAGCTTGCTGAGGAGGCGGACCGCTGGCTCAGTACCAGGGTCCACTAGGGTCCAGTGGGAGTCTCAGCCAAGGGTGGGCAGGGTCCACAGCAGAAGAGTGGGGGGGACAGGGGTAAACAGAAAGGGTTCCAAAAAGGCCCCCAAGGTAATCCCCAAGGGAAAGGTTCTCAGTCTCCCCCACCCCAGAAGCAGACCGGGGCCCGACAGGTAAACCTGTTCAGAGAGGGCCCATCAACTATTACAGGTGTGGTGACCTGGGTCATTTTGCCACTGATCCTAAGTGTCGCCTGTTTGGAAAACACACACCCCCTGGTGCTCCACCCCGGCAAATAGCTAGTGTTAATTTTGGGGAGGAAGTAGCTGTCCAAGGGGGGGGGATCCTGTTCAGATGACCCTACTCTCCCTAGGAGACAGTGAGATGGTCCCTGAGAACTATCTGCTCTCCAACACTAAGAAATATGGGCAGGTAGTGACCGTCAATGGGAAGAAGGTTGAGGCTCTTAGAGACACAGGAGCCAGTATGACTGAAGTCCGGCAGCACCTGGTGTCTTAAGAGCAGGTTGTACCCATGCCTACTGCAGGGTTGTCAATGCTGACAACTCAGAAAGTCGTTGTCCAATGGCTCAGGTTCCTTTTGTGTGGGTGGGGGGTCTCTGGTACTCTGCAGGTTGCTGTGAGAACTGCCATGCCGGTAGACTATCTGCTAGGGAATGATTTGGAGAGCTCCCCTTGGGAAAAGGTAGAGAAGACAACTCACCTGAGGATGGTGGGTTTACCTGACTGGGCGTGCGTGACCACCCGGTCAATGGCAGCCAGTAGGGGTGTACAAGAGGTCCTGGAGCCTGAGGGAGAGGACCAGGAACCGGCCTTAGAAGGAGGGCGCAGGAGGCGTGGGAAACCGGCCCCTGAAGTTCCCACGGCCCAGGAGGAAGTAGACCTTGAGGGGGATGCCCTGGAGCCTACCGGGGAACAGATAGCCGAACTGGGGGACTTGTCTGAGCTGACCCATTGGCCGCAGGAAGGAGGCCCCTCGAGGGAGGTATTCTGCAGGGAGCAGAAAGAATGCCCTTCTCTCGAGGGTCTGCGGCGGCAGGCTGCAGACCAGGCCAATGGTGATCAGTCCGGTACACATTTCATTTACTGGGAGAATGACCGCATGCATTCAGAGCCTAAGGTTGCTGAACCTGGGTCAGCCCGTGCGCTGGTGGTACCCCAGAATTTCAGAGCCTTCCTACTGGGGCTGGCTCACGATGTACCCTTAGCAGGACATTTGGGGCAGGACAAGACCTATTTCAGGCTTGTCACCCTTTTTTATTGGCCCAAATGCACAGGAGCTCAGATGCTCACTGTAGGTCATGCCAAACTTGCCAGGCAAGTGGTAAGAGTGGGAGGAAGCAGAAGGTTCCTCTCCTGACCTTCCCTGTGGTCAGTACCCCATTCCAGCGAGTGGGCATTCACATTGTGGGGCCACTGGACCCCAAGACAGCCATGGGCAACAGGTTCATCCTGGTGGACCATGCCACCCGGTACCCTGAAGCCATCCCTCTATGGACAGTGACGGCCCCCGTGGTGGGACGGGCACTGATGGGAATTTTCTCCAGAGTGGGATTCCCTCTAGAGGTGGTGTCTGACAGGGGCACCAATTTCATATCCAAGTATATGATGTCCCTTTGGCAAGAGTGTGGTGTAACCTACAAATTTACCACCCCTTACTATCCCCAAGGAAATCGGTTGGTTGAGAGATTCAACCGAACTCTGAGGGGCATGATATGGGTCTAGAAGAACCCATGAGGCATAAGTGGGACGTCCTCTTGCCATGCCTTCTCTTTGCATACCGTGAGGTGCCACAGAAGTCTCTAGGGTTCAGCCCCTTTGAGCTTCTGTATGGCCACCCAGTGAGAGGACCTCTGAGTCTGGTTAAGGAAGGCTGGGAGCAATCTCCCAGGAAACCTCTGCAGAATGTATATAGTTACATGCTGGCTTTCAGAAACCAGACTAGGCGATTCAGGCAACTTGCTGAGGCAAATCTGGAAGCCAGCCAGGAAGAGATGAAGCGGTGGTACGACCAGAATGCCACTTTGGTAGAGCTTCAACCTGGACAAAAGGTGTGGGTCTTGGCCTCAGTGGAACCTTGTGCACTTCAGGATAATTGGACAGGTCAATTTGAGGTTGTGGAGCGCAAAAGTCCTGTCACCTACTTGGTGCACCTGCAGTCTCCCAGGAACCCCTTGAGGGTCCTACACAGCCTTAAGCCCCACTTGGAGAGCCTCTTTCTGACCTCCTGGTAGCCTCAGAGCGAGATGGGTCAGTGAATGGAGTTTACCTCTCACCCACCCTGACCCCGGGAACAACAGAATGACTGCCGCCAACTGCTGGGACTGTTTCCTGATCTGTTCTCCCTGGTTCCTGGTGTCACAGATTGGTGCGTCCATGATGTGGATAATCAATGGGTAGCGGGTGATGCACAGCAGTATTAGAAACAGTTTTTAATTAAGTTGAAAAAATGTCTTGGGTGCTCGCGTGGGTAGTGTCTCCGTCCGAAACACAAATGAGAACTCTCAAAAGTAGTGTATGCATATGCAATGCTGATACATCCCCACATGCGGCACACCGGATAAAGAATGCTTCAATGATTAGTCATCCAGTATATCGTGTTTATTGAGGCTAAGTTCATCCTCAAAACAAGGTTGATATTATATTCATATCAAACATATGTTCATATTTGTTTCCAAGATGAGGAACAATCAAGATAGGCAACTCCGATGCATTTCGGGCAGTGCCCTTTCTCAAGGAGTGCTGAAAAGAAGACAGGCAGGGGTCAGGATCGGGTATTGAAAAACCAAAAGTGAAAAACGCGTAAATTAACCGCATGATTTAACAAAGACTAAAAGAAAAACACAAGAAAGTTAAAGTGCCGATCAAGTAGTGAGTCCGTGTAAATTACGACAACAACTGAAGGCAAGTGAAGGGTCGTGTGTAATAGTGCACTAGAAGCAAAGTGTGCTCATAACGAATACGGGCGTGGAGGGTAGGTTCACAAGTGCGAGGTGAAAGAATTAACTTACTTGAGGTTCGATATAACGCAGCGCGTTACTAGCGGGTTCTGAAGCATGCCAGGAACGCTACAGGGAAGTCTCGGAAGTGACGACAGATGAGGTCGAGGGTGGAAAAATAAAATAAAAAACGGACTGTGCACGGAGATAAAGAAGGGTGTATCAGCAGCGCGCCATGTTGGAATAATAAGAATGTGAAAACGATAAAGGTGGGAGAGTGAGGGAAACGTAATAACAAGTTGAGAAAAACCAGTGAAAGGATAAACAAAATTAGAAACACAAGCAATAAGAGACAATGTGACATGGTATGATCATTAGTAACAGCACATACATTATAAATGGCAACTGAATTCAAAACGATCATTTAAGCCAAAAGGCTTCTGGGTCTGCAGACGGAACATCCATTCCAATTCTCTTTTTAAAAGAAGTTTGTTGTTATCAGTTCCTTCTTTCTTACTGACAATCTCAAGAATGATGTATTGCAATTGTGCAATAGAATGACGAGCTTCATGGAAATGTATAGCAATGTTGGACTTTTCATTTTTAAGGCGAATGTTCGATTTGTGCTAATTCAAGCGTATCTTAATTTTTCTTTCAGTTTTGCCCACGTATAGTTTGCCGCAAGGGCATTTCAACGCATATATCAGGTTTGAAGAATCGCATGTGGCATTAACTCGAAGTTTGATGACGTTGCCTTTCATTGGGTGACAGATGGAATTGCCCTTCATGATACAGTTACAGTGGCTACAATTGAGACAGGGCTGGGTGCCTTTATATTGTTGGGTTGTGCTGGTAGGGTTAGTCAGAATTTCTTTAATGTTTTTACTTCGTGTATGGGCGAATAAAGGTAAAGATTTGAACATGTCACCGAAATCTGGTTCAATTTGAAGGATAGGCCAATGTTTGAGTATGATCTTTTTGTAAATATTGCTTGCTGTAGAATACTTAGAAACAAGGACAGTGCGTTGTTGTTCTGGGATGAGTTTCTTGGTGAGAGCCTTTTGTCTAGTTATTTGAGCCACTCGGGTTTGTGCCTCGGTGATAATCTGTACCGGGTAACCTCTGTCAAGGAATCGTTGGTGCATTTCATTCATGCGAGTTTTCATGATGTGTTCATCTGAGACAATGCGTTTGACTCTCAATAGTTGAGAAAAAGGTAGGTGTCTTTATAATGACTCTTGATGATGACTATTGTAGTGTAATGTGTTGTTGCGATCGGTACTTTTCCTGTGAAGATCAGTCATAAGGCCATTGGAGGTGATTTTTATATTGACATCCAGAAATGTAATTTCGGTGTCGCTGATCTGCCATGTTAGTTTGATTCGATCATCCTTAGAATTGAGTTGGAGAAGAGATTGTTCAAGAGATTCTTTGGAGTCCGTCCAAATGAGGAATAAATCGTCGATGTATCTGACGTACATTTTTATTTTTTCATGAAGGTTGCGGTCGCCGTATATGTGTGTCTTTTCAAAATTTTCCATATAAATATTAGCGTATGAGGGGGCCGCACAATTTCCCATCGCCATTCCAGAAAGCTGCAGGAACCACTCATTATGGACTTGAAAATAGCTGTGGTATAAGGTGTATACCATTAGCTCCATAAGGAAAGCTTGCATGGAAACGTCAATATCACTGTGAAGTAGAGCTTGCTCGATGGCTTCAATGCCTCCCTGGTGGGGGATGGATGTATACAAGGAGCTGACATCGGCTGTGCACAAAATATAATGGTTATTGTCATCAATATGAATGTTGGACAATTTAGTCAAAAATTCGGTTGTATCCTTGATGTAACTATCTGCTTTGGTAACAATAGGTTGCAAGTATTTGTCAATCAGTTTTCCTGAAGATTCATGAACTGACCCTTTAGTGGACACTATAGGTCGAAAAGGTGGATTTTTGAGATCTTTATGTATTTTGGGACTCATGTGAATGGTTGGACTCCTTGGATGTTGTGGTAGTAGGATGTTTTTGGTACGTTCTTGAATGATGTCGTTTTGGAAAGCTCTCATGACGATGTCTTGGAGAATGTTGTAAAATTCCCTGGTTGGGTTATTGTCAAGTAGCATGTACAAGGTAGTGTCACGTATGTGTTCTTGTAGTCGCTGTGTGTACATGGAAGTGTCGAGGATAACAAGGGCTCCTCCCTTGTCAGCTTTTATGCATCTGATTTCCTTGTTGTTAGCCAAAGATTTAAGGACATCTCGGTCCTTAGTGGTAAGATTCTGGCGTCGGCTGTGACGCTGGAAATTGATTTTTGACATATCATTACGAACCAATTTTTCAAATAGGTCAATTGACTTATGGCTACAGGGAGCCTGAAATGTGCTAGGAGGTCTCAGACCTTTGAGTTCATCGGGTTTATTATCAGTGGTGGGTGATAAGACCTTTTCAAAAAAATGACGTAACCTGAGTTTCCTTACGAATTTGAAGGTGCTGACTTCGAGTTCCAATAGATTGGTGTGAGCTGTTGGAATAAACGATGTGCCCTTTTCTAGTAAGTTCATCTGGTATGGAGTGATAGTCGTATTCGAGATGTTAATGACTAGGTGTTCTTTTTTGGTTTGGGATCTTTCATGATAGCTTTGCTCCTTGTGGTTGGGGCGGTTGATTCTTTTTCTTTTGCTCTGGCTCCTCCTGAGTCTTCGACATTGTCCGTATCTACCTCTAAAAAATGAACCGCAGAGGTTTGATTTTGTGGAGTGTCAGATGTACTCGCTGGTTCATGAGTTGGTCTAGAAGGTATGGTGTTACGAGGTAGACGAGTTGAGGTATCGCTACCAGAAGATGATGTGTCAGTCTGCGCATTGGTGGGTCGATTGCGTCGTCGTTGGGCGTAAACGTCTGCCCAGGAGTAAACTTCGTCTAGCTTGTAGTCAAGCGTGTCTCTGCGAAATTTCCTAATTTTCCGTTCATTTATTTCTTTCTGATGTTTATCTAAAGTGGTTTTTAAATCTTCCAATGTATTAGAGAGCTCTTCTGGGGTTAACATTTGTTTAAGTTCTTGGTCAATTTCTTTAATTTCCTGTTCAAGTTCTTTGAGGATATCCGAAAGTTCTTCAACAATTAACAGGATGAGGTCCAGGCTACATTTATTCAATATTCTTTCCCATTTATCTTTAAAAGTCTTTGAATTTTTACATAATGAAGGTTTCAGAGCGATCCGTAAACCGCGAGGGATCCTGAGTGCCCGATGATATTTGAGTAACGTGCTCGCGTGGAGCTTTTGATTAATATGTCTCTTAGATAGGTATAATAATTGTCTTATACATTGCTCTTTGTTGCGAGTGGTGGAGGTAGGGGTGATGTCTTCCTCAATTAAAGCATAAATGCGTTGACGTTCCTCTTCGTCATACGCTAGGGTGTGTGCTCGAGCTTCAGTACTTCGACTGATTTCTTCAAATTGCATGTTGAGGCGTGCTGACCACCCAAGGCGGAATACAATGGATAATCAATGGGTAGCGGGTGATGCACAGCAGTATTAGAAACAGTTTTTAATTAAGTTGAAAAAATGTCTTGGGTGCTCGCGTGGGTAGTGTCTCCGTCCGAAACACAAATGAGAACTCTCAAAAGTAGTGTATGCATATGCAATGCTGATACATCCCCACATGCGGCACACCGGATAAAGAATGCTTCAATGATTAGTCATCCAGTATATCGTGTTTCTAAGTATTCTACAGCAAGCAATATTTACAAAAAGATCATACTCAAACATTGGCCTATCCTTCAAATTGAACCAGATTTCGGTGACATGTTCAAATCTTTACCTTTATTCGCCCATACACGAAGTAAAAACATTAAAGAAATTCTGACTAACCCTACCAGCACAACCCAACAATATAAAGGCACCCAGCCCTGTCTCAATTGTAGCCACTGTAACTGTATCATGAAGGGCAATTCCATCTGTCACCCAATGAAAGGCAACGTCATCAAACTTCGAGTTAATGCCACATGCGATTCTTCAAACCTGATATATGCGTTGAAATGCCCTTGCGGCAAACTATACGTGGGCAAAACTGAAAGAAAAATTAAGATACGCTTGAATGAGCACAAATCGAACATTCGCCTTAAAAATGAAAAGTCCAACATTGCTATACATTTCCATGAAGCTCGTCATTCTATTGCACAATTGCAATACATCATTCTTGAGATTGTCAGTAAGAAAGAAGGAACTGATAAAAACAAACTTCTTTTAAAAAGAGAATTGGAATGGATGTTCCGTCTGCAGACCCAGAAGCCTTTTGGCTTAAATGATCGTTTTGAATTCAGTTGCCATTTATAATGTATGTGCTGTTACTAATGATCATACCATGTCACATTGTCTCTTATTGCTTGTGTTTCTAATTTTGTTTATCCTTTCACTGGTTTTTCTCAACTTGTTATTACGATTCCCTCACTCTCCCACCTTTATCGTTTTCACATTCTTATTATTCCAACATGGCGCGCTGCTGATACACCCTTCTTTATCTCCGTGCACAGTCCGTTTTTTATTTTATTTTTCCACCCTCGACCTCATCTGTCGTCACTTCCGAGACTTCCCTGTAGCGTTCCTGGCATGCTTCAGAACCCGCTAGTAATGCGCTGCGTTATATCGAACCTCAAGTAAGTTAATTCTTTCACCTCGCACTTGTGAACCTACCCTCCACGCCCGTATTCGTTATGAGCACACTTTGCTTCTAGTGCACTATTACACACGACCCTTCACTTGCCTTCAGTTGTTGTCGTAATTTACACGGACTCACTACTTGATCGGCACTTTAACTTTCGTGTGTTTTTCTTTTAGTCTTTGTTAAATCACGCGGTTAATTTACGCGTTTTTCACTTTTGGTTTTTCAATACCCGATCCTGACCCCTGCCTGTCTTCTTTTCAGCACTCCTTGAGAAAGGGCACTGCCCGAAATGCATCGGAGTTGCCTATCTTGATTGTTCCTCATCTTGGAAACAAATATGAACATATGTTTGATATGAATATAATATTAACCTTGTTTTGAGGATGAACTTAGCCTCAATAAACACGATATACTGGATGACTAATCATTGAAGCATTCTTTATCCGGTGTGCCGCATGTGGGGATGTATCAGCATTGCATATGCATACACTACTTTTGAGCGTCCATGATGTGGACACAGGACACAGCTTGCCTGTAAAGCACAAAGCTTACAGAGTGACTGACAGGGTCAGAGCCTGCATCAAAGAGGAGGTCTCAAAGATGCTTGCTCTTGGGGTGGTTGAGTCTTCCAGCAGTCCTTGGGCCAGCCCAGTGGTCTTGGTCCCAAAGGCTGCAGCACCGGGAGCCACACCTGAACTCCGGTTCTGTGTGGACTACATAGGACTCAACTCAGTCACCAAGACTGACGTGCAACCCATCCCCAGAGCTGATGAGCTCATAGATCGGTTAGGGGCTGCCGGTACCTCAGCACGTTTGATTTAACATCTGGGTACTGGCAGATCGCCTTGACCGATGGAGCCAAAGAGAGGTCAGCATTCTCCACACCAGATGGGTATTTCCAGTTCCGGGATATGCCCTGTGGGATGAAGAATGCCCCTGCCACCTTCCAGATGTTGGTCAACCAGGTGTTGGCTGGGCTGGCTGAGTTCAGCGCCGCCTACCTGGATGACATCGCAGTGTTCAGTGGTACCTGGAAAGAACACCTGCGCCACCTTTGGAAAGTTTTGGCGGCACTGCGCAAGGCAGGCCTCATGATCAAGGGAAGCAAGTGTCAGATCGGGTAGGGTTCCATGGTGTACTTGGGACACCAAGTGGGGAGCGCCCAGGTGGAGCCTCTCCAACCCAAGATTGAAACCATCCTGGCATGGGAACCCCCAAAGACCCAGACAGAGGTGAGGGCCTTTTTAGGACTCACCGGGTACTACAGGAGGTTTGTCAAGGGGTATGGCAGCATTGATGCACCCTTGACATAGCTGACTTCCAAGAAGCAGCCCAGGAAAGTGATCTGGACTGACACCTGTCGGGAAGCTTTTCACACCCTGAAGACTGCCATGTGCACGGCACCCGTGCTCCTGGCTCCTGACTTCTCCAAAGAATTCCTAGTACAAACAGACGCTTCAGAGCATGGTGTAGGGGCTGTTCTCTCACAGATGACTGAGGAGGGCTGGGACCAACCAGTAGCCTTCATTAGTAGGAGGTTACTTCCACGGGAACAAAGGTGGAGTGCAATTGAGCGAGAAGCATTTGCTGTGGTCTGGGCATTGAAGAAGCTAAGACCCTACTTGTTTGGGTCTCGATTCCGGGTTCCGACAGACCACAGGCCCCTCAGATGGTTGATGCAAATGAGGGGTGAGAAACCAAAACTGTTGAGGTGGTCCATTTCCCTACTATTTGTGGTGGGTCTTTGATATTGCTGTATGTGGTCATAAATGCTTAACTGATGTAGCGCCCTGAGAATTAGCCTTGTCTGCTCGCGCCACGCAACCTAAAGGGCGAGCAGGGGTTATTCTTAAGGTGTAGTTCCCTTGCCCTGACTGGAGGAGAGGGTCCCTGTTTGTCACAAGTGCATACCTGTGCCAACCAGAGACCCCCAATTCTAACAGAGAGTTTCCACAACGAGTGTGGGTCTCCGCAATGACTATAGATGCTCTTTGTCAATCGGATCCTTAGCATGTTTTACACATAAAACATGATGTAGTCACAGTTCCTGTTTCTGTTTCACATCCTCTATGTCACACTAGACTTCCAACCATATTGACTTCACGTGTATTAGGTGTAAAATCCCTAGCAAGTGTTCTGCTAAAGGTGGAACATATTTTATTGGTGTTGTATGGGTACTTTATATAGAACACAGAATTCATCCCAATATCAGTTAGAGTAGCATTGACAGGCATTTCCATAAGTATAGGGATGGTAACAAGAGTCAAGATAGAAACATGCAGTTACATTAGCAGCAGATACTGAGTGAATACAGTGGGGTGGGGAAGTTGACTGGAGGAAATTAGAGGTTTTTTTCCCCACTTAGGTCAGGTATAAAGGATCCAGTCCCAGATGTATGCATAGATAATTCGAAAGTTTGAGCATAGAAGGAAAAATCATCCCTTGTCTTTTTTTTACTTTGAGCCTGTTAGCGCACATACGCTGTCTGCTAGACCTGCTGTAATCAATAAAACCACCATATTCCCACCTCCTGCGTACCGTTGGTTCATTCAAACATCCCACTTATTTGCAGCCTTCTGTCTCGTTCCTGCAGCCGATACCGCACTTCCTTTCACAGCTGAGGAGCACCGATAAAGTACAGTGTACATACGATTACCTTCTATATCTCCTATTAGGATGAACTTTTTTTAGGTCGAGCTGCCGTCGGCTGCGTCGCGAGATTTAATGATTTAGGGGGGTTTCAGATATGGGCTATAAGCCCCACCCCTCTATCCCATTGGCTGGCATCACCGTTGATGCTAAACGGTGGCCAGCCATTGGGAAAGAGGTGTTCATGATGTACAGTTTTCTCTTTTACAGCAGTCCCACTTGGACGGGCTCCCCTGACTTACTGCTGGCGTAAAAGTTTTGTTATCCTCTTTATTGGTCCAAACAGAGGGCCCCATAAAGAAGATAATAAACCTTTTACGTCAGCAGGAAGTCTGGCCGAGCCCGTCCAAGTGGGACGGCAGAAAGAGAGGAAACTGTCCGTCATGGCGAGCGCTTCGAGCGCTTGTTCCGATCGTGAGTTTGTGTGGCTGTGTGCGTGCACATACCCCTGTGGCGCAAAGCTGAGCATCACTGAAATAAAGCACGTACAGCTACAGCATTTTCCATGTTGCCCCTTGAGGGTAAGTACACGTCTTGCCATTGTCTGTCTCTGCAACGCGTGCTTTAAACACCAGAAAAGAACATGTCAGGACCGTGTGCCTTTCATTCAGATCATAGATACAGTGTCTGTCTTCTTTCCTTTATGTAAAGTGCACGCACGCGTGTAATGGCCCTTTGCATAAACTACACATTGCCATTCTTTGCTTGGTTCAGCAGTGCACCAAACACTCTGCGCTCTCTTGACCTCTTCTAAGCTGCTGCCTTCACAATATAGTGTGGCCTAATGGCCTGCGCGGTAGACGTCGGAGTTGGGGACCCGGGTTTGAGTCTGGGCAAATCACTTCATCTCCCGGTGCCTAACACAATTAATGTGCCCGTCTGTAACGCAACTGATGCTCATGTAAAGCGCTCTGATTCCTTCGGGTCTAGTTCAGCGCTATATATAAAAAAATAAAAGTGGCATTTAGGCCCCCAAATCCAGATATTACAGGCAGAAGAGGTGGTTTTCACGAACGCCGCATATCAAGAATAGGATCCGCTCTGTTGGTTCTGTATTTTTTCTACCACTAGTTCTTATATACAGAATACTGCCGCTTGAGTTGAAGCAGTTGTATTTGTTCTTGTAAATTATATTATATAGCGATTGCTACTTGTGATGAGTTATTGACATGTTTTGCAGCGAGCAACATAACAAATTCCCGTTATACACTCCTGGGCAGGTTGTGTAATTAGATATAAATATGGTGCACTTAGGTGCACGTTTCTTGCACACAAACACACACAATATGCACGACAGCGGTAGCAGCAGTTCAGGCCCCCTGAAACAGAAAGCGCACAACCGTCCAGGATCTGCTCACTATACTACAGCATAAGCAGCTGTTGTGCGAGAGAGAGACAGGCACACATCCTCCCAGGATGTAGCTACTATAGGTGCAGCAAGTGCAGTGACACCATGACAGGGGGGCCATTGACCCCTGATAACTGCTACATTTCTCTTAATCAACAGCAGTCAAAGGGTCCATTTTCCCTGGTTGCATCAGGGTCCGTGGCATAGGTAGTAACAGTACAAACATCACGGACACACAGCAGTGATGGATGCAGTGTTGGTTTATTTGAAATAGTTTTAAGTAGTTTCACTTTGTGGCTCCAAATATTCACAGGCTATCTTGTAAAATATTTTGCCTGACAGCCAGATGTCTCGAGGCCTGGTCTCTGTTCAATGGCGATGGCTTTAAAACTCTGGGGCGCCCCACAGGAAGGTGCAGCTGGGTGTCAAGGGTGGGTGTGATTCCGGCACAGAAGAGCACGTAGCCTGTCCCAGATGAGCACAGACGATGTGCATCATTTTGGTAAAGAGTAATGTCATACTATGAACGTAGACAACATATCATGGGGGCAGAAATTAACAACTTTTTGTCACTCATGCCCTGCTGGTAGTAGGTGTCAAGGAAAGGATTCCACACTCGCTCATAAAGTGACTGTATCATGGGACGGTATTATTATTTCCCTGTTATAACGCGTGCATTCATACTGTGTTGGTGGGTCATCGCCCCATATTCAGAGCAGCATAAGCACGTCGTCTTCTGTGGGCGTACTTTGTATTATTGAGTTTTTTCGTAAACTAACTTTTTCTTTTGCTTTAGAGCAGTGCCATGTAGTATGTGGAAAGTTGATTGCTGTTGATTTAATGTTTCATGCACGTTTGACTTTTGCTGAGCTACTTTATTTCATCAGAACTCACGGTTAACACATTTAAGAACCCTGTAACATAGCCAATTCCACTGAAATATCGAATGCACCCAGCAGGGAAAGAATAATGTACACGGCATTTGGCCTCTGCTAAGCACCATTGTCTACAATTACACTCATTCCTCATACATAGAGGAGCTATAGGGGTAGAAAACAGGTCATCCCCACTCAATATCTCATATACAAACTAGGACCTGCTCACACGGTGAATCTAGTCCTCAAATCCCTACCCAACAATTGAAATGTTTGTTGGGGCAGCAGCTAACGTTATGCTGTCGATGCCTTACGAATCTGGGTCACCACTTTCAATGAATTAAAACTAATTTAAAATGTTGCGCTGTATTCCCCTGCTGTCATCCCCCCTCAAACCCTCCCCTCATATGAATAAATTCCTTCAAGTGAGTACAGGGGAAAGAAGGAGAGTAAAAAATGTGTGAAACGGGATGGTGGAGCCTCACAGGAGTAACACCATGGGGGTAAGCAGGATGGTACTCGCCTGCTACCTTAGGTTCTCATCATCAGCATCCTCCAAACCCAAACAAACAATTGTGATAGTGCACATAGAAAAGGCCATGGGTGCTAGGATGTCAAAACCTGCCTGTACATCAGAATAGGTGCGGTGTACCGCATGATCCAACCAACAATGAGGACTGCAAAACCAAACCCTTTGGTGCGTCTGTCCTAAGTTAAAACCGAGCTAGACCACACTGGCTAATGGACCTTTATTCAGTGCTGTGTGTCTGCTCATTTAAAAGCCAACATGTTTCTTTGCCAACAGATAACTCACAGCAATTTCTTCAGGGCGTGGGCCTGTCACTCCACCCTGCACCAATAATCTTATATTGTTAGTGTTCCTGCAAAAGCCATAAGTGGAAATCAACGCAACATCATCAGTCGGCACCTATTCTCTGTAACTGGTATTGTAATATAAAAAAAACAACAATTAGGTTGTCATAATCAATTTACCGAGATAAGGCCCTTTACGGGCATACCTGTACCCTCGTGCATTTGTGAATATGTGCTTGGCCACTCTCTCACTAGTTGTCACTTATACTGTTAAAGGTCAGGCTACCAATCAGATTAAAAGATCCTTAAGTATTGCCCGGCGGTGTCGCCTCCTAAACCCACAAGATATTAATCAATGAAGAGGCAGGCGCTGGAGACTGGAAGGCAGGAAACAAGGGTTTTTATTCAGAATCTCTCCGGAGGAGAACACATCAGTTCGGACAGCAAGTATCGTCACGAGGTGCTCTAACCGCATCTCAGAGGCCTGGCCTCTTATACACAGTTAAATGAATTTTATTGCAGGTAACACAGTCTTGTAATGCTTTGAAGTATGAAAGGACATCCTCTGAATCTCCCCTACAGGCACGTTCCCACACACATTTACAGTTGAAGTCCCCACCCCGGTCACAACAGGTGATGATTATCGCGCAGCTGGATATTCCGCCGATTCACGGAATATGGGGGTTTGATCGGATCTCTTAGGGTGGGGACCTTGATCAACTCGGGGGTCCTTTGATGAGGGAAGCTTTCTACTGTACGGGGAGGGGCAATAAACAGTATCGGCAGAGCTAGGTGTCGGCCTGGGAAAGAGGAAGACAAACGGGCACACAGGAAAGGGGGTTTGTATCAAAGGGCCTGGGACCATGAAAGGAATGAAGGGAGGTGTCGTGCTGGGAACAGGATGGGGTTCCGAGGCAGAGCCGCGCTGAAGAGGGGTTTATGACCCAAGGCATGTGCGAGCGGGGGTTGTCAGCGCGCGGGGGGTTGCCTGCGAGGTCGGGAGAGAGAGAGAGAGACGCTGGCTATCGGCGAGGGGCAGGGAGGCCATGGTGTACAAAATGGCTGCCGTTTACGCGCACGAATGGGCCCAAGGAGAGCAAGATGGTGCCGATAATGTTGACATTCTCGATCTAACTTTTAACAGTCCTCCCTTTTCAACATATCTAGCCAACTTGCCTACTCAATGTCAATCTTCATCAAATTCCCAACCTCGGCATCATATAATGCTCCCATGCGTTCGTTTCCAAAGTCCACGGCCTTAGGGCAAATACAGTTTGCACATAATGAACACAGGGGTGGCAGACATTGAATTCCTAAGCATAGGCCACATATTACTACTACAGGAATTAGGATAATGGTGAACAGTCTCCAGCCCCAGTTCTTAACGGTGTTCCAGAACCAACCACCGAGCGACCATTCTTCCTGTTCCTGGTGAACTTCCGAAGAGAGTCTGTGAAGATGTTCGATGGCTTTGTACACTGAGGGCGAGTTGTCCGGTATGTATGTACAGCAGCTGGACCCAATAATGCGGCATGCTCCACCACGGTCCGCAAGAACCACATCTAGGACAAGGCGGTTCTGTAGGGCCACCAAGCGGACCGCTTGGAGTTCGGCGGTGTTGTTGGCAAAGATACCAGCTGTGATATTCATTGTTGTCTCAACTGCCTGAGTCAAATGTCGGATGGCCCGGCTGTTTGCCATCGGGCCCCAAAGAGGAACAAGTCCCTTCATAGCATCGAAGAACTGTGCTCCTGTTGAGTCGGCTTGCTCAATGTCCTTGGCTCGTTTTTGCCTATGATGATTCGCTGGGGCCACATAAGTCGGAGGAAGGACGAAGGAGATGAAACAAGTGCCCCCCCAGCCTTTGGGGAGCCAGGTGTAGGCCTTTGTGCCGCAGACGAAATACATGTTTGGGGACGACACAAAGGAAGGTGGATCCGTAGTGTCCAAAGTTCGGGTAAATCGGCACGCGCTGCGGCCCACCAGCTGTGTCCCATGTCCTTCTATGCACATGTGGCCTGTGACGTTGATGACTGATAGGGCCACAGTCAGAGTGGCAGCCGTTCGTTTCCGCAGGTAGGAGAAGGTGGGTCTGGTTGGATTGTTGAACACCTGCATTTCAATTCGTTCTTTAGCAGGGATGTCCATGTGGATGGAGTCGTTGGAGGTCTGTGGGCAGAAGTGTGTCTTTGTTTTGTTTCGCCGGACCCCGTGGGAGAAAGGCGTTACGGTTTTGCTGGAGGTGGCATTGTCCTTATAGCTTTCTTGCAGGAGGATCAGCCAAGCAAGGCAGGAGCCATGAACCGAGAAGGGTGAGGGGATGAATGGTATCGAGTGTCCAGTGGCGTGGGGTAGCAACCCACAGATCCAACAGTTGGTGGCATTGGTGGCGAGATTGTGCTGGTGAAGGAGCTGTACGAAAGAGTTATTCCAAAACTCCTTTCGCCTCTCTCTGAGTTGGGGAGAGAGCGAAATCAGATAATGTTCCTTCGCGGTGATAGGCTGAGCAGTGGTCAGGAATGTCTCATGAGCAGGTGCATTTTCTTCCACAATCCAGAGTGTGGTCATGAGGAGAAAGCAAAAAAGGATTGCGATGAACAGTGCAATTGTCTTTGAGCTGTGGAGTCTGTCTGTTCTTGGGTTTCTGTAGTGGGTATTTCCTGTTGTCCCCATCATCTTCTTATCTGGCGCTTCCATCATCTTCATTTTCAAGGTGCTCGGTAGTGGGCAGAACCACAGACTTAGTTTAGCTTCTCTCCAGGCAACCCTTGATTGCTGTGGGTCACCGTTTTGAGATTCAACTTAGTTTGTGGTCTACTTAGCCGAAGCTCCCTCCTTTCGACGCAGGAAATACCCTTCTCTGGATGGCACAGTGGGATCAGAGAATTTGGAAAGTTCAAGTGCTTCGGTATCAGGATAGCAGGTTAGTGACGGTCGGTCCTTGTTCAGGAGCTCTTCTTGGTCGCCGATGTTTTCTGCCGTGGCCAGGGTCGGGGAGACCTTCTTACAGTGGTGCGCGTGCAGCCAATGCCTTTTCCCCTCCACACGAAGAGCCGTCCGGGTGGTGATTAACACTTGCCAGGGGCCCGTCCACCGGGGTTCCAAACTTTTCATCCGCTGAAAGTTTCGAATCAGCACAAAATCCCCGGGTTGGATGGCGTGACCCGGACCCCTGGAAGCATCTGGGATGGCCTGCTGCACCTGCTGATGAATGACAGACAGAGTTTCAGTCAATTTATACAGATAATCAGACATTAGGACGTCCGGGACGTCGTGAATGGAAGTTGGTTTCGGTGCAGACCAGATACTCATGGGTCGACCGAAAACAACTTCATAGGGTGTTAAGTGATGTCTGGTGGGCGTGGAGCGCATTGATAGCAATGCCAATGGGAGGGCGTCTGGCCATTTCAGACCCGTGGTAGCCACTATCTTGGCCAGTTTAAGCTTTAGAGTGGCATTGTGTCGCTCAACTAGTCCAGCAGACTGGGGGTGGAAGACTGCGTGGAATTTCTGCTTGATGCCCAACCCCCTTTAAGATGAACTGGATGACTTCGGCTATGAAGTGGGGGCCGTTATCGCTCCATAAAATACGACAAAGGCCGTAACGGGGGAAAAACTCCTTTAACAGTACTTTTGCGGTGGCCATAGCAGTGTTGTCACGGGTTGGGTATGCTTCCACCCATTTGCTAAAGGCGCACACCACGACAAGTACGTATTTCAGGCCTTGGCACCTGTCCAGCTGGATGTAGTCCATTTGCAGGACCTCAAATGGGTGGTTTGGGACCCCAAATCCTCCCCGGGGCACTACAGTTCCTTTCCCGGGGTTGTGTTGCAGGCATATCAAGCATTGTTGGACCAGACGTTTGGCGGAGTCTGTGATTTTATCATTGTGCCAAACTCTGGAGACAAGTTCAATCATGGGGGCTGATCCTATGTGGGCAGGGGAGTGTGCCATAGCCAGTATGGGAATCAGGTATGAATCAGGTAGCAACCATTTGTTTGTGTCTCTTGTCCGCCAGCAGCCTTCATCGTCTTGTAATCCCACCCGTGTCCATTCAGTCAACTCGTGTTGTGTGCTAGCCGTTTGAATGTCCCTAATAGTGTCTCTAGCGTCAGTCTATTTTTCTGCTTGTGACCTGGTCACGTACATATGTGTTGTCATCCTATTTTCAGCTGTCGTTCGGGCAGTGATGTCGGCTAGCGCATTTCCCTGCCCAATGATGTCTGTCACCTTTTTGTGTGCCTGGCATTTGACGACTGCAAGCTTGTTGGGGAGAAGGACGGCCTCGATCAAGGCGGAGACTAGATCCCCGTGCAAAATGGGGGTGCCGTGTGAGGTCAAGAATCCCCTTTCCCTCCAAAGGAGCCCAAAATGGTGAACCACCCCAAAGGCATACTGGCTGTCGGTGTAAATGTTCGCTGTAGTTCCTGTTGCCAGGATGCAGGCTCGGGTCAGGGCAATCAGTTCCGCCGCCTGGGCAGATCGTTGCGTGATACGGGCTGTCTCAACTACAGTTCGGGCCGTGGTGACTGCATAGGCAGCGGAAGTGGTGCCATCGGGGAGTTTGATGCAAGAACCGTCCACCCACAGCTCTCCGTCAGGGTCAGGGAAAGCCGTGTCTCTAAGGTCAACCCTACTTCTAGTCTGTTCGTCCGTAAGAGTCACGCAGTCATGTACAGGGTGCACGTTGGGATCGTTCTCTGGCAAGGGTAACAGAGTTGCCGGGTTCAGTGTGGTGCATCTTTTCAGGGCGATATGGGGTGCAAGCAAAGTCAGTTCGTATCCAGTCAGTCGTGCACTCGTCAGATGTTGCGTTTTGGTTTGGTTCAGGAGGGTGTCGACTGCATGGGGTACCAATACCGTGAGGGAATTCGAGAGTACGATCCCCTCACTCTGTCGGATAGAGATTGCAGCAGCAGCTACGGCTCGAAGGCAGGCAGGCAAGGCTCTGGCTACAGGGTCAAGAGTGGCAGAGAAGTAAGCGCACGGTCGTTGCTTAGGGCCAATGGCCTGGGTCAGGACAGATAAAGCGCACCCCTCCCTTTCGTGAGTGTAAAGGGAGAAGGGCTTTTTGTAATCAGGGGTACCTAGGACGGGGGCTGAACAAAGGGCATCTCGTAGTTCCGTGAAGGAGGTTTGACACTCAGGGGTCCAAGGGAGTGGGAAAGGGACGTCTTTACCTAGCAGAGAAAGCAGTGGTTTCACAACGAGGCTAAAGTTTGGTAACCACTGTCGGCAGAAGGAGGTGAGGCCTAATAGGGAGCGAACCTGTTTCTGGGTCTTAGGGACAGGAGTATCTAGAATGGTTTGGATTCGATCAGGAGTGAGTTTTCTTCCTTCTTTGGACAAAAGGTGGCCTAGGTAAGTGACCTGGGGTTGGCAGAATTGCAACTTCTTCTTGGAGACCTTGTGGCCATTTTCCGCAAGGAAGTGCAGGAGTTGAATGGTGGCTGTGACTGCTAATGGAGTGGTGTCGGCCGCTAAGAGGATGTCATCGACATATTGTACTAACACCACTCCGTCGGGTAACTGGACTTGATCTAGTTGTCTCTTGAGGGCCTGGCTGTAGATGCTAGGGCTTTCTGTGTAGCCCTGGGGTGCTCGGCAGAACGTATATGAGCGTTTTTTTTAGGGTGAAGCCGAAGAGGTATCGGCTGTCTGGGTGGATGGGGATGGAAAAGAATGCATTTTTGAGGTCAATGACAGTGAAGGTGGTGGCAGTAGAAGGAATCAAAGTCAGGATGGTGGTGATGTCCGAGACCACAGGGTACTGGGGTACCACCACTTTGTTGATCTCTCGAAGGTCAATGATAAAACGGTATGCTTTCTCATCTCCCTCTCCCTGTTTCTTGACGATGGGCAAGATAGGGCTGTTGCAAACGTTGCTAACTACTTCCTCCACCACTGCGGCGTCGACTAGCGACTGAATAATTTTTACCAATGCCTTCTCGCCCTCGGGCGATATCCGATATTGTGGAAGTTTTGGGAGAGTTGCGTCTGGTCGGACAGTAATGTGCACTGGGTCGATCAACATGCGCCCTACGTCCGAATCCGTCTTGGCCCATAGATATGGAGGCAGAGTGTCAAGTAGGGATGTGTCAGTGTCGGTGATGGAAAACATGCGTCGGGGAGAGCAATGTCTAAGCAGGACAGGGTTGTCGTAAAGAAAAACTCGAACTCCGTCTTGAGAACATCTAATCGTCGCTCGGAAGTGTTTCAATAGGTCAAGTCCCATAATGGCGTCAGGGCTATTGGAGGAAAGCAAAAACGTGGTGTCAGTGGTGTTGTTTTCTACGTCAAAGAGGATCGGGGCGGACAAAGGGTTAGTGGAGGGCGTTCCATCGAAACCTGTCGATGTTATAAGTGAGCCAGACAAGGGTGCCCCCGGAATCAGTCGTTTAGATAACGCACTACGTGTTGCGCCAGTGTCTACCAGAAATGGAGACTTGGTACCCAGGACCTTAGCAGTGACGTAAGGGCCTTGCTGGTCAACATAGAGCTCGACTGGATCCCTCCCTTGCCCTTGGCAGTCCTATGCAAAGTTGTGGGTGTCATCATAGTCAGATTGCTGGTATTGGTTCTGCCTGGGTCGATCAAATGTATTTGGTCTACCTGATCTGTCGTTAGTCGTGTCATTTGGGGGCCCTCGCTGTTGTCCCTTATTTCTCGGCCCATTTGCTATGTCCTTGGGGTCTTTGTTTCTGACCATGTCCAGAAGAACTGGGCACTGGGATTTCCAATGGCCAGTCCCTTTACAGAAAGCACACTGGTCCTCTCTAATGTCTGTACGTCCACTGTGGGGAGTCGAAGTACGGTCTTGGGATTTAGGGGCGTTCGTCTGATAGTTTCCCCGGTATTGGTCTCGTCCTATAGTCACCCCTTGCAGCTGGGCTATCATCACCCTTTCTTTCAAATCCTTCTTCTTTCTCTCGGTTGCCCTATCGTTTTCATTTTTCTGATGTTCATAATATTGGGCCATCTGGAGGATAGCCGTAGGTTTGGAGGCTGCCCAACTACTCTCGCTAGCCTGCAGTTTCTGGGAGACCTCGGATGACAGACCCTTAACATAATTCTGGACAAACAGATGGTGTCCGGATGCGGTGGTCATGTCCTGGCCGCTGTAATCGGAGAACACCGTTTCGAACCGGGAGAAGTATTCCGATACATCCTCCTGGGGTTTCTGGCGACAGGCCGTTACTATCGACCAGTCCACTTTCTTTTCTGGAATCAGGGTTTTTAATTTCTGTACGATTTTATCCGGGAGGTCTAAAATGGATTTCAAAGGCTTTTGTCCCGGTCCCCGTTGTTTGTCAATTTCCTCGAGTTGTGTCCAGGTATGTCCGAGCAGCTCAAGGTGGTCGACTTTCCGGATTTGCTTCCACACATCAGCTGGTAGACATAACCCGAAAAACAAGTCGATGTCAGCCAGGGTCATAATCGTTGAACCTAGGGCTGTACCCAATTCAGTATAGAAGGCAGTGGGGTTCTTACGTAGGTCAGGCAGAGATTTTCGGAATGTCAGAATCTCTTGTCGGTCCCATGGCTGGTAGACCCAGTTGTACACTACTCTTCCTTTTGCATCTTGGTGGTTTGCATCATCGTGAGTCCCTGCACCTCGTGGAGGAACCCAGTAAGGGGCAGCCTCTCGTATTGGCATCATGGTGCTAGGTTGCTCAGTTTGTGGTTCGGTCGCCACGGATGTCGTGGGCTTAGTTCCCGATTCTCGTTCAGTGAGGTGGCGGAAAACCTCAAGCGTGCGCGTAAGGAGGTCCGTCACATCACACTCGCCCTCATCCCCGATATCGACCTTCCGGTACAGAGTCGCTAGGCTCTCGGGACCTTGGTCTCGATATCGGTCCTCGTATGCGTTCAAGACATGGTAACACAGTCGTACAGTAAAGTGTCGTCTGTGACTCCCTGTATATGATTTAAACATATCCGTGATGTACTCTTCGCCTTCCTTCCTTTCTACCAGTGTCCTTGCTATCTTATCGATCCCTGTTCGCTCATCTTTCCTTAGTCTGTTTATTCTTGCGGAACCGGCCCCTCGGGTCTCAGGGTCGCCTAACGTTGTCGTTTGCGGAGTATTTGGTACAAGGGGTTCGGCCGGCACAGAGACCATGGGGGCCGAAGCTGTGGCACTTCCCTCATTTGCACCTGGGGGTGGTGGGTGTTGTGCTAAGGGTTGGGAAGGGGCATATGGAGGGGGCATGTAGATGGTCGGAGGGCCTAACAGCAGATCATCGCTCGCTCGTTTTTGTCTCGAGGATAAATCAGGGTAGAGCATGGAGGGCGTTCTAACCGGGCACTGGCTTGATGTTTCCATTTCTAGTTTCTGTTTGGCTTTCTCTCTTTCCTTTATCTCTCCTTCTAGCTTCTGAGCAGCTAGGTGGGCTGCTTTTCGCAGCTCTTTTTCCAACCTACTCTCAATTTTCCTTTTATGTTGTTCAGTTTCTTTGCGCCACATGCCGAAACTATCAAGCATAGTGGGCGTTGTCTTATTTTTACCTAGGGCTGTTTCTAGCGCGTTTATTTTGTCATCATCGAAGGATCCTATCAGTGGCCACTGACTTTCTCCATTCTTTTTCGTATATTTATGCCACAGTTTGTTATAGGCTATAGCGATCAATCCATGCTTCATGAACATGTCCTTATTAGGGGTGCCTTCCGGTGGAGCCGGATGGTTCATCTCTAATAAGCGGTCCGGGCTAAACAGGCTACCGATCAGTGGGGAGAAGACAGACATGACGGCTCGCAACGAGGGACAAAAAGTCAGCACTGCCTATCTTATCACTGCGTGCAAAGACTGGACAGAATATTTCTATTCTACGTTGTTTGCAGGCAGTGAATACCTCATGAACCAATATCAAAAAAATAAAAAAACAATTCAGTGGGGAGAATAAGTAGGCTCGCAAAGGTCTGCGTTACCTACCCTTTCACTATCTGTAAAAAGGGGGGGGAGAGGGGCTCTTTCCTGTTTGCAGACAGAGAATCTCCAGAAGACAGTCTGTGAACAATAGTTCAGTTTCAAGTAATTAATCAGTGGGGGAGAAAGATAGACACGACAGTTGCATTACCTATCCTCCACTGTTTACAAAGGGAGAGCCTGTTGTTTCTCCGTTTGCAGACAGAGGATCTCCAAATAAATTAACAAAGAGTAATACTAGTATTTTCTGGACAATTCAAATAACCATTTCGCATTTCGTCGTGTTTACACGACCTTACCCGGACCGCATGGACAGTTTCTTGTCTTCCGAATCCAGCGCCCGATCGTCCTCTTTTCCTCGTATTCCTCGCGGCACTCCTGATGGTTCCCAGTCAGGACCGTAGATCACTCGAGCGAGGTCTGTTCGGAACCAGTGAAGTTCGGATGATCGGCTGTCAGACGAGGGTCTATTGGACAGGTGCGCTCCCGATCGTTGCAGTCGTTCACTCTGTCGTCAGGACCTCTCCCACTGGATCCATGAGTCACTGATGGGCCCCACGTTTGGGACGCCAATTGTTAAAGGTCAGGCTACCAATCAGATTAAAAGATCCTTAAGTATTGCCCGGCGGTGTCGCCTCCTAAACCCACAAGATATTAATCAATGAAGAGGCAGGCGCTGGAGACTGGAAGGCAGGAAACAAGGGTTTTTATTCAGAATCTCTCCGGAGGAGAACACATCAGTTCGGACAGCAAGTATCGTCACGAGGTGCTCTAACCGCATCTCAGAGGCCTGGCCTCTTATACACAGTTAAATGAATTTTATTGCAGGTAACACAGTCTTGTAATGCTTTGAAGTATGAAAGGACATCCTCTGAATCTCCCCTACAGGCCCGTTCCCACACACATTTACAGTTGAAGTCCCCACCCCGGTCACAACAGGTGATGATTATCGCGCAGCTGGATATTCCGCCGATTCACGGAATATGGGGGTTTGATCGGATCTCTTAGGGTGGGGACCTTGATCAACTCGGGGGTCCTTTGATGAGGGAAGCTTTCTACTGTACGGGGAGGGGCAGTAAACAGTATCGGCAGAGCTAGGTGTCGGCCTGGGAAAGAGGAAGACAAACGGGCACACAGGAAAGGGGGTTTGTATCAAAGGGCCTGGGACCATGAAAGGAATGAAGGGAGGTGTCGTGCTGGGAACAGGATGGGGTTCCGAGGCAGAGCCGCGCTGAAGAGGGGTTTATGACCCAAGGCATGTGCGAGCGGGGGTTGTCAGCGCGCGGGGGGTTGCCTGCGAGGTCGGGAGAGAGAGAGAGAGACGCTGGCTATCGGCGAGGGGCAGGGAGGCCATGGTGTACAAAATGGCTGCCGCTTACGCGCACGAATGGGCCCAAGGAGAGCAAGATGGTGCCGATAATGTTGACATTCTCGATCTAACTTTTAACAATACTGCCACCGTCAGTCTGTAAAACATAGGGTATTATAGTGAATCTCAACAATATTTCAGTAGACTCATACGTTCTGTATTCTTTTTCCTTTTCAGATTATATGATTATGTTCTTTCCCCACTTCTAACTTTCTGTCATTTTAGTGATATCATATGTTTGCCACTGGGAGTTGAGAATCATACTCCTCCCCAGCCTGCTGTTTAGCAGCTGTAACCTCGATTTATTAAACAAAGGCCATTTACAAGTGGATTATATATGCTGTTAATTCTTCTATATTCACTATGGCGTGCTCGCATGAAGTACTCTTTTTGTTATACATATTTTAACTGAGCTCGCCTTCTCTTATACTGCTCGCAATTTGCCGTGTAAATCCTGCGTTTAAAACTGTGTAAAGCAAAATGCAGCCGTTTCTCTGGTAAACCCTCCCGCAGGCGTACACTCACTGTAACCTCATTCGGCGTAGAGCTCTGTCTCATCACCATTCGGGTTCGGTCTATGGTGGCACACTATGTACAAACGGGGCGTGCCGCGTCATCACGCGGATCACGTGTCGCAAGTACAGCCCGCCCAGCTTTCAGGTGAATGTGGCTGCCATCTTGCAATGTTTCAAAAGGATGAGTTTGATCAGTCCTTACAGAAGGACACATATTAAGATGTGCAAACCTGGAGCAACCCTGTATGTTTCTACAAAGTAATTCTACTCTTCTGCCATTATGCAAAAAACAGACACAAATCTAACTATCGGATTATTTGAAAATTAGTGGCCAAATCAATATTTTGATACAGGTAAATGTTTTCAAAGTATGGCATGATGTACAAGAGTGTTCTGTGTGCCCGAACGATCGTGTAAAGTCCTCTGTACCATGCACCCAGAGTTATCACGCTCCTACTCAGACACAACCTATTGTCAATTTGAAAAGTTTGAGTGCCTGAAGGGTAACTGGCCATGTCGGGCATAGTGGCCCCCTTGTTCATACTCTGCCACTGGTGGCGATGTAACTCAAATGATGGCTTCTTACTCCTGCAGAGTGTGGTGTCATGGTCCTATTCTACATCACTTCTAGTGATGCCAGTAGTTAACAAACCTAGTGTCTAAATATACACTCATAAAACACAAGGGCACGGGAATAGGATGTCACTGGGGTGCTCAGTTAGATGTTAACCTTACCCCATTTAATTAGGTCATTAAGCCCATGTTGATCCACCCCCTCCTGGTAAATCCAACGCGCTTCTCTCGTGCTGAGTCTACTTTTGATGTTAAAGTGGACACCTATAACCTTCTCAAGGACTACCCAACGGATGTCTCTTGGGGTGTCTTTCAGTTCCTGGAAGTGCTGCACCAATTTAGTTGTGAGTTTCCCTGCACACAAAGTACTCAGGTGCTCTTGTATCCTGATTTTGACTTTACGTGTCGTGAGACCATTGTAATGTAGGTCGCACGGGCACGTAAGTCTGTATATGACGTTGGTGGTATTACAATTACTGTACTTGTTCAGATACCAAGTTTTGTTCCCTACCAAAGTCACGCTTTTCGTTGGTGCAGTTAACTCACATACCGAGCAGCTACCACACGGAAAATGTCCATGTGGCACGTTGGTTTCTCGTGATCCCTGTTTGGGCCGGGTATAGACCAAGCGGTCACGGAAATTAGCTGATTGCCTAATGGCAAAGCGAGGTTGAGGCATTTTCATGCTCTTTGTAGTTAAAAGATGCCAATGTCGTATAATATTCTGTCTGATTCTGGTAGACAGAGGTCCAAAGGTGGTAACCACTGGAATGCATTCTCCACGGCTCTTCGGTATGTTTTCTAACAGGGCTGCACGTGGAGTGTTAAATGCTAGTTTTTGTGCCTGTTTGATCACTTTCCTCGGATAATCACGCTCTTCCAATTTCACTGAATGGTCTTGAGCTTGTTCGTGAACTCTTGCAGTGATGAACAGTTCCGGAGGTATCTTAAAAATTGACCCGCTGGTAAATCGTCAAGAAGGGCTCGTTAGTGATATGATCTGTAGTGTAGGAGAGAGTTCTTGTTGGTCGGTTTCTGATGCACACTGGTCACCAACTTATTGTTTTCTGCTCGGATATCAAGATCAAGATAGGTTACTGTGGATCTACTGATAGTCCACGTAAACCTCAAGCACTTGTCTAGATTGTTGAACCAGTTAAGGAACTCATTCAGTCTGCTTTCTGAGCCTGTCCAAATGCATAGCACATCATCAATATATCTCTTCCAGAGGACAATGTTCCTCTGGAAGAGATTGGAATTGTGATTGATGTAGTGTGCCTCAAACTGGCCTACGTAGATGCAGGCCAGACTCGGAGCAAATGTTGCCCCCATCAAGGTACCAGAGACTTGTAGGTACATCTGGTCCTTGAAAGCAAAGAAGTTGTTAGTCAGGGCAATTTCTATGCACTGTAAGACAAACGTTTGTGGTGTGTCATAGAACCACTCGCATTCCCCCAGGGCGCGCGCTGCTGCCACCAACGTCGCTTCCTGGGGGATGCTTGTGTAAAGTGACTCAATGTCTATAGTGACCAAGAGTTGGTTGTGCTGGTCATAAGTAATGTCCTCCAAAATTCTCAACACATCTCTAATGTCTTGTACATATGATGGCTGTGTAACTACACACTCCCTCAGAAAGTAGTCTGAAAATTGTGATAATGGTTCCAGTAATGATTGGATACCCGAAACTATCGGGCGCCCGGGCGGTGGTCGTTGGGTCTTATGAATTTTAGGCACTATATAAAAAGCCGGCATCCTGGGTTTGAGATTAATGAGAAACTCTGCTTCGTTATATGTCACCCATTTCTTCTCTTTAGCCTGTCGGACTAGCTCTATGATAGTGGTCTGTATTTCCTTTGTTGGATCCCTCACAAGGGGTCTGTAATTTTGGCGATCGCCCAGGAACCTGGCAACTTCTGCTTCGTAATTCTCGGTGTCCATCACCACCACCTCCCCACCCTTATCGGCCAGTTTGATGGTGATGGCTGAGTTGTTTTGTAAAGCTCTTAAGGCCTGCCAGTCCTTCCTGCTCATATTTGTATGGGGCACCCTACTCGTGTTTTGCTCCATGTTTGCAATATCTTGTAATACCTTCTGTTCAAACACTTGCACTTCAGGACCTACTGAATTGGTGGGTGGACAGATAGTGGAGGGGCATCTCAAATTAGTTGAAAAAATGGAGGGATTATCTAGTTCTTTTCCTTCAAAAAACTTTTTAAGTTTGATTTTTCTCATCAAGCCAAATATTTCACCTCGTAATTTAAACCCATCATGTTTTGGGGTAGGGACATAGCCTAGGCCTTTATTAAGGACCCGCAGCTCATCTTCTGTCAGCTGGTGTTGCGAAAGGTTGACCACAATGGTTCTATCACTCATGGTTAGTGGGGGGTCCTGCCTCGGCTGAGTGTTATCCTCTAGGAGAACATCTGCCATGATGCATTCAGATTTTGACGAGCATGTCCTTGTCCTCTACTCCTGTGACTGGCCCCTCTTTGGTTTGTAAGGTGTGTGGGCTGCTGACCTAAACAAAACCTGAAAAGGGCCCCTAAGTCCTCATTCGTTCTGTCCTGGTGGTCAAATCTCACCCTTTGGTTAGAAGTATGTTGCTGGGCGTTCAGATCTTCGTCCTCGCTACTTGTATTTTCAAATGTCCAGTTATTAGGAGTCCTTTGTTTGAATCATTTTGCACACCTGTTTTTTTAAGGTATCAATGTAGGCACTATATTTGGCATTGTTCCCATTAGATACATGAAGTGATATCCATGATTCTTGAATAAAGAGACTTTTGCCCTATTGTACTTGTACCTTAATTACTGTGTAGTTAAACTGATCTCTAATGTAAATCATTTATCTTCAATAATTTGTGTATGCTAGTTGTGTGTTCCTATTACTGCCAATAGTAAAGATAACAAATGCATGATCAGTCATGAGAACTTGTGAAAAGAAGCCATAAAATCCTGGCTACTGGAATGGAGTATGGCGAAAAAAGACCATATTAGGTTGTGCTGAAGTCCTATCCATGTCTTTTCCCCCTTGCAGGAAGATAAGGTGGCCTACACATGCTACAAAGGGAGTTCCTTGCTCAGATCATTTGCGCAAGTTTAAGCTATTGGCATTGTAAGTGACAATGCCTTTTATTTATGTTTTAAAAATAAAAACAAAATAAAAGGCATTGTTGTTTGCAATGTCAATAGCTCAAACTTTGGTAATTGCGAGACCTATTGCATTGCAAATGCTTGTTTATTGGTGCTTTCGGCGTGTCGCTGCTTGTTTTGCCGTCTGCTTCTGTCGGTTTAATGCAGGTACTACTATTTTCAAGGTCTCGCTTACGCAGCGCGCATGCTGGACATTGTGGTTACCGTCTTGACCAGCTAACGCTATAACGCCTCGAGCATCTTGAAAACACCCAGAGACCACCGAGCAGGTTCCGATTCCCATATGTGGCTTCTCATGCAGTAAGAATTCTTGAAACAGCATTTAGAAAACATTTAGCTGCAACAAATTATTTTTTTTGGGGGGTGGGTCCTGATATTGTGCTGTATTACATTGCTGTTTTACTCTTTCTAATGCCATGATGCCACAGATTCTGTCGCCATTCTTCTCTGTTGGACACCTCTTAGATATTGGCCGGAAAGTGACCATAGGAAGCCATTGGTTATCTTGATTTTTGCACTTTGCCCTGCCCAAGAAGCTGTTGTCAAACTTAAGAACTGAAAGGGGTAAATGAACTGAAGACACTGTTTCCTATAAAACAGTTATCTATGGTCAAAGTCAGAGACTAAAAATGCATGCAAATTCTCCATCCATAATGGCTTTGGAAAATGAGTCTTAGAGAATAGTAGGAACTAGGTGTTTTTATTGTTTTTGTACAGCTTTGCTTTTGTCAATTTCTTGGACTCTTGGTATTGTTGGATTTCAGTATGGTATGTCATCTACAATATATGTATCAACAACAAGGGGGAGTTAGAAGGGCAATATTTTACGGTGTCCAGTGTATCAGCCCTTAGACCGTAGCTACAAACAAAAAAGGATACACTGTTGCCCAGAAGGGACAAGAAAGCGGAGTAACCAAGAGGGAAAAGATAAGGTAGTAGGGGGCAAGGGGGGAATCCCCCTTTCGGAACTAAAACCCTCACACACCCAGCAAGCTCGGTGTCATGCTTCATCATCTGGGTTCTGCTCCTCGTCAGACTGGGGCTGCAATGTCTGATGGGCACCCGTAAAGGGGCTCTTTACCGGAGATCGTTTGTTCCTGCCAGTTGGTGCATGTGGGTATGAGGGCTTTAGGTGGGGTGTAGACGTGAAGTGGTGCAAGATTAAAAAAGGTTGGTGAGTCCACGGCAATTTTATTGGTGTGGTACACTACCTTACTAAAACAGTGAGGTGACAGAGCACGCTGGTGCGAAGATCCAATGGTGTCTATCTTACCTAAAAGTCAAAATGGAAATGTTTCATGCTATTGAAGCAATTTGTCAGGACCTACAATTAAAATTAGAAATGAGTTCTACACGGTAGGAAAGGGGAATACTAACTTCCTCTGGAAGTAGGACTACAGGCCAGATGGTCCTGCTCAGTCTAAATGGGACCTAGGAAAAGGGCGATAAAAGGGAAAACAGTAAACCCAAAGGAACGCACTTATAGAAGACTTAGGTCACAACCGCCTGGTATACACTATCTCTGGCTACAGGTCGGGGGTGTGTGGATAACCCAACCTATGCCGTGAAATACATAGAAGTAGTGATAAAAACAATGCTGCAGAGAATGGGAGACTTAAGCAGAGGCTGAGGAATCTTGCAACGGGTAACCGTGTCACAAGGGTGCACTACGATGTAAATACTGTGCAAACAGATTAGAATGGGAGAACAATTAAAGATTAAAAATTAAAAATTAAAAACTAACATCCTGTAATACAATGCCTCACCCTATTGAGACCGACAATGGCTTCTCCGGTCTTCTCTGGCAGATAAGGCACCAGTAGTTGGTACCCTGGAGTGAAAGGGGAGACAATGTCAGGAAGAACCACAAACTAGTTAGCAGGCCTCCGCATCAGGGACCAGAATGTGAGACCCATGCCGCGGCTCAATTATTTTCACAAGCCGCTAGTCAGGAGACTGACGGATCACTCGCCAGCCGTGTGTTCCTGGGGGACGCGGGCGGCCACGGGATTCTTGCGCCCCCCCCACTGATCTGGAAAGGTCAATGAACCGGCGGCGCCGGGCGCCCCGTAGGCCACACTGTCTACCCCAGGCGCATCACAGGAGATGATAGTTCCCTGGTCATGCGGTATGGAGGGAATAAAGGAGGCCCGCAAATTGGAAGCACTCAGAATGGCACCCAGGATGCTGAGAGCCTACGATTGAAAAAGATCCTCGAGCGAGATCAGCCATCGTGGAGCCTCTTACCTGTCCGTAGAACGGATCGCGCCGTTACACCTACCCACAACGTCGGGGTCAGAGAGAAGCCGGGACACGATGTGTGTGGGAGCGGTGCTTTTAAGTTCATGGTGTCGGCTGTCTCGTGGGTTCCCGTGTGACGTGAGGGGTGGGGCCACAGGGGTCACGTCTATGTGTGGGCGTGGTTCACGTATGCGTTACTCCTAGAGGACTTCTACCGGTAGTTCGCCTCACCCTGGCAGCCATCTTGGAGTGTATGGCCATAATGTGGAAAAATAGCCAAACTGCCTTAAGTAGCGTAAAACACAGGTAAAAGGCGTGGTGGGTACTCTGGAAAACCAGCAGAATGCGGATGGAAGGAAACCGAATGATTAATGACAGGAAAGTAGGGTGTCTAAGTCCTAGTCAGGCTACCCCAAGGAATCGAATCGTTTAGGCCATTAGTATCAGTACCCAACCAATGCACCCACCTCTGTTCTATCCTAAACAGTGCCTGTTGGGTAATCAGAGCTGTCCATCTTTTTTTCTACTAAAATAGCAAGGATTCAGCAGGACCTTCTAGCGGCTCTCCCCAACGACAACTCTGCAGCTGGCCTGTGTCCCTCTTTTTGCCCATGCTCTGGACAGCAACTTACGAACTTTGCGCTGATTGCGGAGGGTGCGATTCTCCCCCTTCTCCAGTCCCTAAAATCCGGCTCTCCAGCCGATCTGTGTCCAGCCCGGGTGCTTTCGGATGTGGCGGATATAGTCTGCGCTGAGATCACGCAGATAGTGAACCTCTCCCTGGTTGCGGGCGAGGTTCCTTCTGTCTGGAAACAGGCCAAACTTCTGCCACTCTTGAAGAAACCAGGACTGGATGCGGCGGCTCCTGGGAATTATCGTCCTATTTCCCTTCTACCGGCACTTACGAAAATTTGTGAGAAGGTAGTATTTCAACAATTGGAGAGTTTTGTTGAAACCTCCAACGCCCTCCACCCTGCCCAATCGGGCTTCAGGGCTGCTTACAGCACCGAGACAGCCCTGTTGGAGATGACCGAGGCAATTCGGGACTGTTTAGACGGAGGTGGCAGAGCGGTCCTAATTTTATTGGACCTCTCTGCCGCGTTCGATACCGTCCCACATGAGCTCCTTCTCGGCCGGCTGTCTGCCTTAGGCATTGGGGGGGTTGTTCTAGACTGGCTGTCCTCTTTTCTATCTGATAGGACCCAGCAGGTCTGGATGCCTCCCCACGCCTCTGAGCCCAAACCTCTGCTCACAGGGGTCCCGCAGGGGTCAACTCTTAGCCCCTTACTGTTCAATGTTTACATCACCCCCCTGGTTTATCTTGCGGAACAGTTTGGGGCTAAGATCATAGGGTATGCAGATGATACCCAACTGCTGTTCACTTGGCCGGATGCCGATCTGGATACATCTACAGTCCACCTGTGTTTGTCCTCGGTATTTCGCTGGTTAACGCAGGCCCAGCTGAAATGCAACGAGGACAAATCGGAGGTGCTTTTTTATGGCTCTTTTCCCTCCTCGTTTAGAAGCTCATTGTGGCCTTCTAACATTCCTGGCCCGAAAGAGATGGGGAGACCTGCCAAAAATCTTGGCATCTGGTTCACAGAGGACCTTAGGTTCGTGTACCATATTAAAAAGCTTACAGGCACCTGCTTTGCCACTCTGAGAATGCTCCGCAAATTCTTCCCCTTGCTCCCTAGGGATGCTAGGGAGTCGGTTGCTCGGGCGCTCATATTGGCTAGGTTGGATTATGCGAATGCACTGTTTAGTGGCATTCCGGCTTATCTGGTGCGGCGCCTGCAAATTATTCAGAATGCGGCTGTCCGTTTGCTATTTAACATCCCTAGATGGAAGAGCGTTCGCGCGGAGATGCGCACGCTCCTTGTGGTACAGCGTATTTTGTTTAAATCTCTGGTGCTTGCGTTTCGTGCAACTCATGATCAAGGCCCCCTGTATCTGAGAAAGAGATTTACTAGTTATGTCCCTGCACGTACCCTGAGATCTTCCACTCTGTTTAAATTGTCCCTTCCACGCTTCAAACGTGCTAGACTGGGGGGTCAGTCGATTTCTGTGATTGTGGCCCGGGCCTGGAACGCTCTCCCTCTCCATCTGCGTTCCATGCCTACAGTGGCTGCATTCAAAAAACACCTGAAAACTCACCTTTTCAAGAGTACAATCTAATGTGTTTTTCTCTGTGTTCTGCTGTCTGCTTTTTCCTCTTTCGCGCCAGGATACTCCCCAGTAACGGAGCGCGCTATAAAATGGTTAATACTATACTACTATACTATCAGTTGGTGTGCTTCCAGAATTGTCCACCTTAGACTTTCTGCTGGGTGATTCATTTCCATGTAATGACTGTACAGTCTGGTGTGTGTCTTATGGCATCTGATGTTACTCCTGTGTTCAGTGATGCGCAACTTTATCTGTCTCATGCTCATACCAATGTACTTCTTCCCGCAAGGGCAGGTGAGAAGGTAAATGCATCTGGCTGTGTTGCAGTTTGTGTGACGCATTTGTTTCCATGTGAAGGTTTCAGTAAGCTTCAGTTCTTTGCTAGGGCTAGTCTGACTGCATATCACGCACCCACCACAGGGAAAATGGCCCATCACTGGAGGGAGATTCCAGAGGGTCCTCTGAGTGATTGCCTCTTTATTCCTAGGCCTGGTGTGTATCAGCTGATCTTTAAGATTAGCGGTGCGCTTGAAAGCGAACCTAGGCCGAGGGAGGGAGAGGTCACCAGAGTTGATTATATCTCAATGTTTGATTATAGTTTTCTTGATATGTGTTGCCTCGTGAAGGAAGTCACACAGGTGATTATTTCAGATTGTTCCTTAATCCTTGTCTCTAAGAGAGCCTCTCTGGGATTGTTCATCGCCCTTTTGTAAGAGTTGTTTATCTGTCTTTTAGGGTATCCCCTGTCATGGAGCTTGTGTTTGAGTGATCTGGCTTCAGTCTTGAAGTCAGTCAAGGATGAACAGTTTCTCCGTATATGGAGACACTGCCCGAATGGCAAATTATCCCTCAGGGATTGCGGGTGGTGGCTGTTATAAAGAAAGAGACTGTTTCTGTCCGTCTCTTTCCTGTGTAAGTTGGTACTCAGTCCACTATCCGAGAGGCAGATTCTTTTGGTCTAGGAATGGGATGTCAGTTTGTGAAATGGTACTGGTGAACCTCAGAAAAGGGTTCTGTGCATTAATCCAGTGACAAAATGCTTGACATGTAGTGGCGTCCCCCTTCCACAGTATCAGGATATCGTCTATGTATCTGCGCCAGATGGTGAGGTTTTCTTTATATGGGTTTTGGTCGCCCCAGATGATGGACTCCTCAAAAACTGCCATGTAGTTACAGGCCAGGCTAGGAGCGAAGGTGCTACCCATCGAGGTACCCTGTATTTGATGGTAAATCTGGGTCTCATATTCAAAGAAATTTTGAGTCAGTGCGATCGTGGCGCATTCCATGATGAAGGAGATTGGGGTAGGGGAGCGCCAGTTCTCCTTACGTAGGGTCATCTCCACAGCTTCTAAGGTGGCTCTTGTTGTGGGATACTGGTATACAGTGCTTCCACGTCAAGGGTGACAAGCAAGTCCACCCCCTCTCTACACTCGATGTTGTCAATCAGGCACAGGACATCTCTAGTGTCCTGTAGGAAAGATGGAATTTTCTTAACCAAAGGTTGCAAAAATTTGTCAACAAACTTGGACAAGGGTTCGAGCAGAGATCCAATGCCGGAGACGATAGGTCTCCCAGGTACAGGTGTGGTGCCCTTATGGATCTTTGGTAAGGTGTAGAAGTAGGGGGTCCGCGGCTTGTCGGACACCAGGAAAGCTGCCTAATTTTTGCTGATCCATCCATTCGTCTCTCCTTCCATCACTAGTGATGTGATAAGGGCAGAGATTCTGGGAGTTGGATCAGTAGCGAGGGGCATATAGTGTCGTGTGTTGGAAAGCTGACGTTTGCATTAATTGTCATAATCCACAACTGTCCGGATCACGGTGGCTCCCCCCTAATCCGCCTGTTTTATGATAATGGTGGGGTCATTCGAGAGTGAGTCAATCGCTTCCCTCTCACTTTTGCTCAGGTTGTGGAAAGTGGAGGTTCTAGGTCTATTGTTCAGACTCTTTAGTACAGCACCCTCAAATGCCAGTATCTCTGGTGGCACCATGTTGTTGGTAGGTGTAAAGGTGGACGGTTTGCGTAGCCCTGTGTCATCATTCTCAGATTCTGGTGAGTCTTGAAAAAATGGTTTGAGACGCACCTTTCTGAAAAATTGTTTCAGCTCACAAGTCTCAGTAAATTCATCTGGTGTGGGAGTGGGGACAAACCCCAGACCCTTCTCCAGGTCAGTTTTTTCAGTTTCAGACAAGGTTCTGTCGGACAGGTTGACCACTAGGCTTTCTTTCCCCTGGTTGCACTCCGAGTTTCCACTGTGGGAGTGGTGGACTGGTCCTGCCATTGTACACCCTTCTGTCCTCTTCTTCTGCGCCCTCTTCCTTTGCCCCAACCTCTGCCTAAAAAAGTGGGGGTGTTTATTGGATAGAACTGTGGCGGTCCCTGAGGGTAGAAGGGGTACTGCCGTGGAGGAGGGAGGTGGGGAGGGGGACCTTGATAGACATTGCTGTTGTTATAGTCTCTAGACACATTGCGGCGTTGGTTGCGGGGTCCCTGACTAGTTCCACTAGAATCACCGCTAGAAGAGCCCCTATGGCTTGCTGTATCTGAACTTTCATCAGAGGAGTAGCCGCTTTTAGTTGCAGTAAAGTCAGCTTTGAGGTAGGGGTACACCTTTTCTTTGTTGAACATAGCCAAGTCTTTTTCAAGTTTGATTATTTTTTGTTTAAGAAGATATTCCTTATTGTCAGAGATCTCTTTATTTATCTCAGCCAGTTTAGCCGCGAACAGGGTTTTGAGCATATTGCCCTTAATAGCAATTTCAGCTGCCTGTATCTTGACTAGGAGGGCATCCGCAAGTCTTTTTGCGGTTCTTACTATCAGAAAAAGAAGATCTTTTGTACATTTCCAAGAGATTTGGCACCAGTCAAGTTTAAAAGGTTCATCCTCAAGAAAGATCCTTGAGATAATGTTGACTATCAAGCCATAAGGGGCGATTTTAGCTCTCAAGTATTCTGTCATCATTTCCCCGTGGATGGTAATGCGGAGCCAGTCTTTTTTAAGTTGAGTTAATGTAGCCCATTCATCCGTAGTTGAACCTGAAACAGCAGTTCCTCCTGCTCCCAGCAGGGAGGGTGCCGCCCTCAGTTCCTCTGCTATTGCCTCCTCATCGAAGCTAAGACCTGGGACGTCTTCCATCGTTGGATGGAGACTGCTGTTATCAGTGTTCAAGGATATACTGTATAACAGAGTGGACCACACAGTAGAAAGACAACTGTAGGCAACCTTAATACTCCCACGGGGGTAACCCGTGCAGGTAAAGTATCAACAACAAGGGGGAGTTAGAAGGGCAATATTTTACGGGGTCCAGTGTATCAGCCCTTAGACCATAGCTACAAACAAAAAAGGATACACTGTTCCCCATGAAGCATGACACCTAGCTTGATGGGTGTGTGAGGGTTTTAGTTCCGAAAGGGGGATTCCTCCCTTCCCCCCTCCTACCTTATCTTTTCTGCTTGGTTACTCCGATTTCTTGTCCCTTCTGGGGAACAGTGTATCCTTTTTTGTTTGTAGCTAATGTCATCTACAATAGTCAGTTTTCACCTCTAAAGTAGGCTTCATTGTCATTAAACGTCATCCATTCTTCTGCCTGACCTTTACAGGGAGAACTATGAAAAGGAAATATATGGGTCATCTATACGAATACTGTTGTTTAACCCTTGTGAGGGTGTGTGATTATATGTGTGTGTGTGTATGTGTGTGTGTGTGTGTGTTTTTGTGTATATATATATATATATTCACTGAAAAAACCATAGGTTATAGACCATATATAGTTAGGAATTAGCATTTACAAAACCTTAAAAATTCACTGACAAAAACCATAGGTTATACACCATATATAGTTAGGAATTAGCATTTAAAAAACCTTATTTTACTCACACAAAACCAATGAAATTCCATATATAGTTAGTTGTACTAACTATATATCACGCACCCGCAATCCACTGCTGATGATGTCACATATTACATCATTCATGACATGGTCAGTGACATCACTGATGACATCACTGATGACATCTCAAATGACATCACTGATGACATCACTGATGACATCTCAAATGACATTACTGATGACATCACTGATAAAATCATTCATGTGATAATACGATGAACCTCTTCAGACTCTAATATAACCTTAGATACACTCAGTGTAAACACAGACTCACAGATTGTCACTCATCCATGAAGTTACACACACACCTAGACAGTCATGCAAACAATCAATCACACCTCCGTTTCCTTAACTATACAGTTAAACACACCTTACTTATTCAAACATATACTAAAACATATTTACTCACTTATACAATCCTGGATACAAGTTCACAATGATCCATACAGCCACTCACACATTCACTGGCTCTTATGCACAGTTATTTATATATGTCAACTCTCACATGTACTGTATTTTACATATGTACTTAATTTGACATGTAGCACTGAGATATCTATTCACTCACCAATACAGTCATGCACACAGTCAACCGCCCATACAGCTGTTTCCAACATGCACTTTTGAATCCATACATCTATGCACAGAGTCATACACTTCCCAGCCACCCACACACACACTCAGTCTCCCATACAAATGCTTGGGCAACCAATCAATAACCTATATAGTTACTCATATAGCTACTGATCAACACATGCAGCAGTTTACAGAACAACAGACATAATGATGCACAAATTAAGACAGTTTAGTCACTAACCCATGCACTCAGTGAGACACATTTAATCACTCACTCATACATTCAGTCATGCACCTACTAAATCCTTCGTCCAGACACTTATACATCGACTCATTCATAAATATGTAAGACATATTTTAACTTTACAGAAAAATACAGTCACTGGATTTTGTCATCAGTGATGTCATCAGTGATGTCATTTGAGATGTCATCAGTGATGTCATCAGTGATGTCACTGACCATGTCATGAATGATGTAATATGTGACATCATCAGCAGTGGATTGCGGGTGCGTGATATATAGTTAGTACAACTAACTATATATGGAATTTCATTGGTTTTGTGTGAGTAAAATAAGGTTTTTTAAATGCTAATTCCTAACTATATATGGTGTATAACCTATGGTTTTTGTCAGTGAATTTTTAAGGTTTTGTAAATGCTAATTCCTAACTATATATGGTCTATAACCTATGGTTTTTTCAGTGAATTTCATTGGTTTTTTAATAGCTAATATCAAAACCTTTACAATGTATTATTCTTTAAAAAGAAAAATATTTTTTACATGTTTTTTATACAATTTATTTTTTATTTTTTTTTGTTTCGCTCCCAGTACGCGTACCGGTTAGCTTCCCGTTAGCTCAATCCGGAGGCGCGACCCGGTACGCGAACTGGTAAACGTTCCTTTTGCGCACCTCTCGCGTTACAAAACAACATCGTGACGCTTCGCGTCAGCATGACGTTTCGCGTTCTCGCGTAATACGTCATATTACGTGCTACGTTCGCGTACCCGGAAGCGCAGCGGTACGCGAACCGGAAGCGATCCGCGGCGCGGCGCCGACCGCGTAACGTAAACATAGCAGGTCATTTGACTCGGTAATAACACTTTTCATTGGTTCATTTCACTTTTGGTTTCCTAATGATGTAATACAAGGTCATGTGATCTAAAATGGACACTTTTCATTGGTTTAGAACTTTTGTTTTTCCCAAATGATGAAAACCCCTCCTTCTTTCATCACTCTGACTTTCATCTTGGTGAGAGAAAGACCCTTTATTGAGACTTTGAGATGGCTTCATTAGTAGCTTCAGCTGGTGCTAGCCCACCACCTCCACCAAATCCAAGAAAGAGAGGACCACCTGCAGAAGTAATTTTGCAAGAAGAGGAAGAACAGGAAGAGGAGGAAGAGGAGGAAGAGCATGAGTTTTTGCCAGAGGAGCCCAGGAGGTACAATCGAAAGGAGAATTACATCTGGCAATTCTACAGAATTCCTGAGGGGCAAAAGAAAGTGAATGCACGTTACGTGTTTTGCCGCATATGCGGTGATAGATTGTCAAGGGGCACTGATAAAAAATACAGTTATGGCAATCATACTATGCATCGGCATATGAGTAGGTGGCACCCAAATAATTATAGTGCTGCCCAGCTACGTGACGAACAACAAAATCCCCTCCCAATGGCAAGAAGATCGGTGGTTCCAGAGGTGTCGGGACCAGAGGCAAGGGAGATGATCGCAAACATCCAAATGTTGTTTGGGCACGTAAAGCAAGTGTGCGTGGAATGTGGCACTTTCATCTGCTACAGAGAAAGTAGCATCACTTTGATTTTGCGAGCAATTCAAAATCATATTAATGTTTGTACGAAACGCACCAAAAAATACATTCTTTTTTTTTTTTTTGCTCCTGTTGAGCCCTTTATAATGGATCGTTTTTGTTTCCCCCCCCCAAAAAAACCAAAAAAAATTTAAAAACGTTCAGAAAATACAAAAAAAGTAAAAAAATGTTCAAAAAATACTAAAAAAAATATAAAACAACAAAAACATAAAAAAAAAAGTTCTTTTCAGAACTAACTCCCCATTATAAAAAAATTGGTAGAATATTTGGAACTCTGCCAACCTCTATTTCTCTTAGTTCGCTCCCGGAGCGCTACCCGGTACGCGTACCGGAAGCTAACCAAAAAAAATATTTTTTAAAAAAAAGAACAGTAAGTATAAGGTAAGCAAACAGACAGTTATGTTAAAAGAAAGACAGCTCTAGGGAGTAAACTAAGGATACTGTTACCTACAATCCACTGCTGATGATGTCACATATTACATCATTCATGACATGGTCAGTAACATCAACAGCAGTGGATTGTAGGTAACAGTATCCTTAGTTTACTCCCTATAGCTGTCTTTCTTTTAACATAACTGTCTATTTCCTTCCCTTATAGTTACTGTTCTTTTTTAAAAAACATTTTTTGATCAGTCATAAACAGTGACATTAATAGAAACAGAGAGAGTGAACAAGAGTGAAGAACTATGGTCCTCCTCAGCCACCCTCAGAAAACCAAGGGGGTCAAGATACATCTACCGTGCCCCCTTCTACCCATTCTGAACATTATTTGCCCTCCATCTTGTATCTTGATTCGACCGAAACACAAAATGGTGGACTGCCATAACGCTGCTGGTTTGCGAACCAGGCAACTTCCCGGGAAGCGGTCCAAAAAAAAAAAGTTGGGAAAGTAATTCACAGACACTAAGAGTAATAGAGATGGAGTGAGTGAACAAGACTGAGGAACTATGAGAACAGAGGGACTGAGAAAAAGAGTGGAAGGAGTTGAGTAAATAGGTAATAGAGAAAGGAATGAGGAAAGTAGCAAAGGCAGGAAACTGAGGATTAAAGAAGTGAAGCAGTGGATCTAATAGTAGGTGAATGTGATAGAAATGTAACGAAAAGAGTACAACTATTTACCTTGTAATTGCCGTTAAATTAATCACATTTTATTTCTATACTTTCAATCTGTGAAAGAGAGAACCAACATTTGAAAAAAATTAAAATATGTATTTAAAAATTACAAAAGACAAGGGAAAATATTGAAGGACAAATAGTTTTTCAACAACTTTGACACTGACAGAAGCTTCTGCTTCTCCAGGTCCTCTACACAATCCTAAAGATATACATTTTAAACTAACAGTATCTTGATGCAGATGAAGTGAGGCCTATCTTAAAACATGGTGCATCTTTTGCATTGCTCTTGTTTCAGAAAAGTGTCGCTTCAGTATGCCAATAACATGTCTCCTATCCAGAGATTTGTTTGAGGTGAGGCCTACTCAGAGTTCAAGATGAGATTTACACTTGTTGAAGTGTACAGAGGAGATAATATCTGTGAAAGTCTACTAATGAAGTGAGTCATGTCCACTGCACTCTTCAACAAAGTAGAAACCTCCTATGTTTCCCTGGACAGACCTAAACTTGATCTGCACAATGTGATTCGTAATGATAGGAAACACAGGTGATGTAATTGAAATATGTGCAATTTATTTTGCTCATTTCACAATCACATCACTTGTGTTTCCTTTGCTTAGGTATCTCATTGTGCAGATGTAGTCCAGCATATGAAAGAATACGTAGAAGTGCAGCACTGCATACAATAAATTTAACACTTACAGAAAACTCACCTTCTCCATGCCTCCTACACAGTTCTACATATACATCATAAATGCAAACAGTACAGAATTAATTATACATGTTAAATGGTTTATTTTTGCTGTTCTCAGAATGTATCAAAATTCACTAAAAACAGTGACTTGAAGGTATTCATCATGTAACAGCGGGGAAAAAAAAACACAATCAAAATGATTGTGTATAAAAAACCCATACAACATCAGAAATTAAAATTCAGAACTCCTTAAAGTTAACTTACTTTCCATGACGTCCAAGGATGTCCTATGAACAGCTTACACTCTTTTGTGCTGTTATTACTTTCAGCCCGCCACTTTCTGAAAGAAAACCTCCATCGTTTTTAAAAACACGTTACATGCAATAAATGATTTCTTGCTCTCTACCACTATTTTCCACAAGGCCAAATCTAGTCAGAGATATTTATAACTCTTGGATTTCTTGTAAGCCAATCCCATCATTTGGCATTTCCGCAACTTTCAGAATTAAAATGTTGAAGATCATTTTCACAATCCTGGAATAGTAATATCTTCCCCTTCTTGCTCAGTCATGTTCTACATTTCCTATGACACTGATACTGCTTAATATGAAGCAGACTTACACTACCTCTATGAGTACTACAATTATTTAATTCTCTACATCACTTTTAATCACAAAGCAATGTAAAACAGTAGACAGCATTGCAGACTTACATTCCCTCTACTCCATGTTTTGATTGGCTGCTTCAATTAGCTTATGAAAAGAAACAGTTTTTCTGAACTCATTTAAAGTGCACATACATCTCCATGATGTCCAATCCTATGATTAGAAGTTATGTCTCTGAACTACACTTATCCTCAAGGCCAAATTGTGTAGGAGCCATTAGAACTTCTTGAAATTCCACAGATCATATCCCGAGATTATTTTCCTAAAATTTTGGTTTTAAAAACACCAGGTAAGAGTTTTTAAGGTCATACGGCAATTTTTTTTTGAAAATTAAAACAGAATCATTGCAGAATGACCAGCCATTTCTAGACTTTAAATAAGCTGTGTAATGTCCTGATGATATTGAAGGGCCGTCATGATATATAATTGCTGTAGTTACAAAAGTCCTTCCTGATATTGACAACTGCGAAGCTACAAATTTTTTTATTAAAGTTGTCAATTTTGTTCCATCAGGCCTACATCGTTGGAACATTAAAATGACGTACTGGCCATATGTTCGTATAAATAATGTGGACATCATTTCAGATTTACATTGGCTACACTCCATGTTGTGATTAGCAGCTTTTACTAGCTTATTAAAGGAGACTGATTTACTGTCTGGCAAAGTTAAATATATAAATCTTTCTGAGTCTACACTAGTAGTACTTGATACCATACAGTTCTCGCAGTCATGCTGCCATTGATAAGAAAGCCCAAACAGCTGATCTACATCTACACCTTCAGCATGTAATACATCAAGCATATACATTAAAAACTCCTGACAATCTTGCTGAATATTTTGAGAGAATTGTGTTTGGCCTGAACATCTATCTAACAGATTTCTAATTTCAGACACACTTTCTATGTTTCTTCTATCAGTGGTACATTTCTCTAACACAGAATTTAACAAACTGCAAAATCTTTGATCAGAATTGACCACAATCTCTTCTTTTACATTTTTTAGAGAAAACAAAACATTAATTACTACATTAGCATAGCAGTTGACACCAGAACTGTTTTCAAACTGAAAACCAACAACATCTTCAACAGAATCCTCTTTGTTTCTGCTTGTAATTTTAGGTTCATTCACTTTTTGTCTTTTTGCTACAACCTCCCCAGTATTGTTCTCATTTCTTCGTTTCCGGCCTACCAGACGTTTCTCAAACAAAGGAAACTGAGGCAAATGTGGCGCATACTCTCTTCTTAACCTATTGTATTCCTTAACACAATCTAGATCTGCACAAATGTTTCTGACATCACACTCAATCAAGTACAATCCTGATAAAGTTCTAACTCGTGACAATGCCACATATGCCATACCCTCCTTGAACACAGAACTGCCAATATTCACCAATGCAGTGTCTACACTTAAACCTTGCGATTTATGAATTGTCACCGCATATGCCAAGCAAACAGGGAACTGCTTACGGCGAACATATAAGTCTTTTACAAGCAAAAATCTAGCAGAACAACGAGCAATTAGCTGTACTTCCTCAATGCCATCAAATTTAATTTTTAAAAATTCAATTCCATCTCTATTTCTGTATTTCACAAAATCAACAACATTACCCATTGATCCATTTACCAGACCTCTTTCAACATGTAAATTCCTTCTTAAAATTATACGGCAGTTCAAGCACACATTCAGAGTCTTTTCAAAACCTGCAGTTTTAGATATACTCTTCTCTAATGAATCCAATTTTGTTTTCAGATTCTCAGACAAAATAATTGTTGATCCCATATGCTCTACTCTATCAATAGCTTCCACTTTCACAATCTCTTGCTTTTCTAAATGCAACATTTTGTTGTTAAATTTGGCACATTCTGCAAGAGTTGGCATCAAACATATTCCAGATTTCTTATCAGTAATTTTCTGAAAAATATTCTCAGGCACAACATCTTGTTCTGGATATAAATTTGACAGTAATCGTGCATGTAAAGCTTCTTTCCCATGCTCGGTCACTTTTCCAATTCTAACATCTTGTAGAATAGTCTTGTAAACTTCATCCTTTGCCTGACGCATATTTTCATGCAGTTCAGCATAATTGAAGTTTAACCATATATTGACGTTGCCAATGCTGCCTAGGCACTTCCTGGTATCTTCATGCGTGAGCATTTTGAACACAGGTTGCCCTTTCACTGGTGTCAGCTGCAGAAGATCTCCGAAAACAATGATGTGTTTGCCACCAAATAACACATCATACTCTGTTTTGAGAACTTCTTGCATCCTCAAATGCACAAAGGCAAGCATGACATTGGAAACCATGCTTACTTCGTCAATGATAAGAAGTTTCATTTTCCTCAAGATTCTTGAAACTTCAAAACAAGCATCTCCAGATAGCTTGTGATATTCTAATTTGTTGTCATGCTCCACTGGCAGCATCAGTAAACGATGTAAAGTAATCCCTTTAATATTATGTGCTGCCAGTCCAGTTGGAGCAGTGACAACACAAGACAGCGATGACTCTGTCCTTTCCTGCAAATAGCATGAAATTGCTTTAATGAGGAAACTTTTTCCAGTTCCCGCTTCTCCACTCACGTACAGTCGGACAGGCTTCAACGACGTACATGAGCACTCTTTCTTATCATGACTTAATCCATGATCAATTTGCATGGTAACTTCGTCATATATTTTCCTCTGCTCAACGTTGAGTTGCCTTTCCAACTCTTCTAAGTTAACCGCATCCTCTTGAGCATGTGCCATGGCTCTTTCCACCTCATTCATAGCAGTGGCAGCTTCATTTTCAATAAGAGGTCCTCCTAGTGGATCCTGACTCAATGAAGCAGAACTCTGACTGTCCTGAGAACTGTCTCTGGCAATCTCGGCTGCAATCGTTGCTTCCTGCTCAATTTCCGCATTCAACATTTCTACATATTTGGGAAAAGCAGGACATTCTATGGTCTCCTTGGCGACATTGAAAGAGTCTTCGTAACAGAGGAAATCTCCAAGCAGTTCCTCTTCTGCACGCCAAGGCTTGAAAAGTTGCAAAAGTGCTAAATAGAAAAACTCCTTTTTTTCAGGAGATTCGCCACTCAATTTTCGATGGTTTATCAAGTGGCATTTTCTTTGCTTGACCAGACATCCCTCACTTCCTATTACAGCATACACTCCTTTCTCAGTATCTTCTTTGATGTTCCTCTTGAACATGTAATTTTGCAGAACCTCATACAGACAAACATTCTCTAGGTGACTGCTTCGATTTGGATAATATGTATCCAACATGTTTGTCTTCAAAATGTCGGTACTGTTTGGCTCCTTTTCCGCCAAATACTCAATTTCCCGCACAGGTTTGAGAACTCGATTACGCGTTGCAGCAAGACCAAGACTCGCCCAAACGATACTCCTGGACTTGGCATAGAGACTTGCTGAAGACAACCGGTCAGAACATTCGTACGCTCCGATTTCTCGATGCGACAACATCTTCAGACTGAAACTGTACAACTTCTTGCTGAGGCTCTTTTCATGGGAAATGTCCTCCCACATATCCTTCAATTCTGTCTTCTCTTTTTTGGTGATGTAAGACGTCACATACCGAGCCACAGCCATACAGTTATCAGCCACAAACTGTATATCCATGTTAGCATTCCACATGGACAAAATCACCGGGTTGTAGTCGTTGATGTACTTGGACTCTTCGTTCCTCTTCAAATTGTAAGTGTTTTAGGTGATTTCTTCATCACATTATGTCGCAGCGAAGACATCAAACTGTTTACTCTTCCTTTAGAAATCACCGGTCGTGGAAAGCCGAAACGACATTTGGTGTAGAACTTGTCTTTGTTTCGGAATTTACGACGGCAGTACTTTCCACATCGATGGCTTTGGAAACGCAGAACTTTTTCTCTTAGGCTTTTCTTCTCCTTTGCGTTTGGAACAGCACACATAGAATACTGTTGGATGAAACTCATCACTGAGTCTTCTGGATCCGTTCCAAATTTAGGTGCATCCTTGATCCACAGCAACATATGTATATGAGGAGCACCTCTTGCTTGGTACTCCTTTCTCCAGAAGAAATCCAACACCTCTCCAAGAGGTGGATTCTTCTTATTCATGATGAAAGACATCATAGCTTCAAATCTATGATTGAAGTACCTACATACATTGACTGGATCCAAAGAGCACAGTTCTCCGGGTGTCTTGAATTCGATGTTTTCTACGTTAGCATTTGCCTCTCGTAGAAATTGAAGTAAGTCTTCCCAGCCATACTCGGCACAACTCAGAGTGAGGAACCATGTGGGAGTACCTAAGTTCCTCAGCATACATTTTAAATCACCATGACGACGGTACCAGTACTCATTAGTACCACGCTGACACGCCATGAGATTAATCAGGTGAGAATCCAAAATACTATCTTGGACATTCACTTTATCCATAAAATCACTTGCCGAGATGTTTTGCATGTGTATACCACTTTTCAAGATGTGGTTCACTGCATATGACAGTCCAGACAGATCGCTTTCAAACAGGAGATGAAACAAATAAGGAATGCATTGTCGAAACCTAGCATCTCCTGCATACAATCGCAAAGTCCGGTATTCAGAAGCAGGAATTTGATGAGGTCGCTCATCATATCTTCCTCCCTGACCTGTTGGAAAAAGCTGTGGGAAACACCGAGCTTCCAAACTTTCCTCCCAAACACTAATGGGACTCCCTTTCGCTTGTTTCATTTGAAACAACTCAATAGCATTCCCCATGACTTCCTTTGAATGCAAAGGATGAACACTATAATGTTCATATATTTCCTCACTAGTAGAGGGTTCTACTTTCTCAATTTGACCAGCACACAAATCGCTATCCTCTTCCTCACTTACTTCCTCTTCTGCAACATATACATTCTTATAGTATTTATTATTTTTTTTCAAATACAATGTTGCCTTTTTAACTTTCCTAACATCTACTAAATCTTGCCATATTTTCTTATTCTTTGTCGGAACCCCATTAACTAAGATAACCAGAGGTTCCTCTTCCACTTTTTCTACTCCAATTGTGTTAATGTTATTCTTGAAATCTAGAGGCAAATAAACAACTCTTCCCTTTAATCCTCTCTGTAAATCTGATGGAGGCAATTTCCCTGTCTTTGGCTCCATTCTTACAATAGCCTGAAAGGGATGGATACTTTGAATCAAAATAGATTCATAAGTATTTAAGTCCTTCAATTCAGAAGGAATCTCAACCAATTCCAGATTATTATGAACTGCTCTAGCAGGCATCTGGTTTTGTTTTAATTTGTTACAACAATAAGTACACACACGTTGATCCAATCCCAAATCAAAACAATTTTCTACCATCAAGTATGTTGCAAAATCCTTCCATTCACTATTATTTTCCCTTTCACTTTTTGCATATAAATCCACTAACTTAGTCTGATTCTTATAATAAGTGCGTCTACAACACACACAAGTGAAATTAGGCCTCTCACTTGATTTCATGTCAAACGTCGCAATTTCCCTCTGGAAATTATCTGTACTGGAAACATGTACACTATCTTCCAAATGACCCTCTACTTCTTGCTCAATTTCAACATTCTCCTCTTTACTTCCAAAGTAACAAAACTCAATTTCTTCACATATATTCTTCACATCTATTTCAGAACCATGCAAAAGAGCAGCGCATAATTGTTTCAGCATAATTGCTGGACTCTTAGCATAATACAACAGTCTAACTAACTTCCTCACTTTGTTATGATGCACTGCTAGCATCCTGAAATGATGAAAAACACTCTGGCATACTCTCCTGGAAAGACAAGCCAGTGAATGACCATGCAAACCTGTCACTTCTCTCACTCTGCAAGGATCTAATTCTTGCAACAACCTTATTTTCTGCTTCAAACTTTTCTTGTTAAATGTCCGTACAAAATCACAAAGCAAATTGATGGAATCCTGTCGCACACTGCAAATACTACTACACTTCCAGGTGTACACAGGACCCTTAGCACGTCTTCCTAAAACCTCATTACCTAACAACTCTTCTGCCTCTGTTGTCACAAGTTTTTCTTTTTCAACTGGACAACCATCTTTCACTTCATAAGCACGACCACTGATGTCAACTGCATGCACCAAATCATTATCCTGGAAATAACTCTCTTCATTAAAAAATGCCTCACAGCTTGAACTATGTATCCATTCTCCAGAAAAAACTTCACAAAAATTACTACGATTAACTATTCTCTTCCATCTACTATTTCTTTTGAAATCAAAAATTGCCTTGTTTAGCTTCCTAATTCTATTGATTATCAAAATAAATAACTTACGTTTAATTTCAAAAGCCTGATCAATAACTTTCTCAACTTTTTTTTTTCTCCTATAAAAAACTAATTTCTGTTGACCTTTCTTAATATTTTTTAACAAATTGCCAATTATCCTGTTACGGAACATTCGTTTACGAATCTCCCTAAACTGTTGTTTCCTTCTACTATCATGCACAGATTTATCTCTTGCTCTAGCAGTAACATTTTCATTTGTCCTTTTCTTTCCATTTGATTTACTTCTCATGTTATGGATTGAAACATTTTCTGTACTAATATTTTTTTTATTAGAAATATTTCTTATGAAATATTTAGAGCTCTTACCCGGTGCTTTCTTCATGGCTTGAGAAATCTTTTTGTTAGAGGACTGCTGCGTTTTTTTTTTCTCCTGCTGTCTTTGACGTTTTGCAGCCTTTATCTCTCTTATTTTTGTAGGCATATTGAAATCTTGAAATGATCTGCAGTTGAATCTGAGGAAAAATATAATAAAAAATGTTATTAAACATTATTATCAAACAGTAAATCAGTAATAGTGATCAAAAACATAACACACTACTTGACATTTTAATTTGAAGATTTTTTAGTCATTGCCATTTTTACAATACAGAAATACCAGAAAAGAAATGACATTTATATTTATGTTACCTATGCTATTTTATATGTGAATCTGATCTAATTTTATGAGCATATTTTAATATTTTATTGAAGACACTACACATAACCTGTTTTTGAAGGTGTCTTTATTTTTAAATTAAACGGTTTACCTTTTTACTTTTTATTGATTATAAATTTTAAAAATAAATGTTTATAATTCCAAAGGCTCAAGCAGGTCAGCTTCCCATCCTATATCATATAATTCGGACAAATCTGCATCCTCATCACGCTCTTCTTCATCCTCAGGATTTAAATCATCCAATGGATCAACATCCACTGATGTTTCAATTACAAGTTCAATGATGAGGTCAAAATCAACTGATTGCAGATTGTCGCTCATGTTGAGGTTGTCTTTATCTTTAAAGAAAGATAACAACAATGAGATGTTGCAGAGTAAGAGACAAATCTCACAGATTATAATAGTAAAATTATTTAACAAGAGTAACATTTTGCAGCTATTATTTAGCCATGTCCAGCGATGCTGAGCAGGTGAAGCCTATGTCTAATTTTTCACTGAACAGGACTCATCTGTTCTTAACCTTGGATAAGCCTCAACGACTCTGTGTCCCCTGCACATACTCAAATGTTAAAGTGCAGATTTATATTAAATGGCACATCCCCAGGCATGCACCAGTTAATGTGCACCACTGCTTTACCACCCATGGTGTGCCGCATTTACAATCAGATAGGAGAAAGCTGCTTCAAAACCCTGCGCCTGCTTGAAGCTGGCATAGGTCTTGACGCAGCATTGTAGAGATGGGGCACCCCTGAGCCTTGCTGGAGCTGCATCGCACTTACGATACAACTCCAGCAATGCGCCACCTTTACGGCACAGATGCGTCACGCATCTGTGCCGTTTTTGCCCCATGCTGCGCCGCATTGTAAATGCAGCACAACATGGGTGGCGGAACAGTGGCGCAGGATGACTGTCACATCCCTGGTGATGCGCCACTCATCATAAATCTATCCCTAAGCTTCTTATCTTGTTACAGATGAACTGCCATATGTATCATCAAAATATTTTACATATTATAAATAGCAAATTTTAAGGAATAAATAGCGATTCTTTACTATTCCTAATTTGCAATGAGCAAATTGCTAATTGCAAATTACCCATTCATTTCCATAGGCTAGGAGGCTCATAAGAATTAATGTTGCAAGTTGTGATTAGCAATTAGCTCATCACAAAATAGGATTTTTTTCAAGCGTGCAGGGGTATCTCAAGAACACCCTGCTGCACCCCTGAAAAAGAAATTTGGGAGCACATGGCACACCTACATGCCCTAATGGCATGTATGGGCGTCATATGGGACCTTTTTTTTTTTTTTAAAAAAAAATGCTTTTTGAAAAGAATTCGCAAATTACCACAAACTAGAAGTTGGTGGTAGTTTCCAAATCCTTAATATCATTTTTTACATATTTTTTTTTGATACATTGCATTTAAGGAATCACAAATCACAAAAAATTGGGGAAAAGTAATGGTTTGCAAATTTATGACAAGGACATAATGGTGTATGCTTCTCTATAAGGCATTTCAGTGTCTCTGATGTCATTTTTCCCATATTACATTATAAGACCTTTCCCCATGAAGCACATTCCTTGTAAATATGCTCCCACCTGTGCATTGCAAATTTAGATTTTGACTGTTTCAGACACATAGCCATGTTGAAAGTGACCCAAAAAAATTGCAAACGTTTTAAAAAAAAACATTCATGTGTCTTAATGACATTTTAAGTCATTTCCCCATGGACAATGTTTTCTAAGTGGCACAAAAGAGGTATACACCTATCATAAATCTGTCCCTAGCATTATAAATGATTAAATCAGGATGACAATAAGATGTGGCCTATCCAGAGGTTTGTTTAAGGTGAGGCCTACTCAGGATTGCAGATTAAAGTTACGCTTGATGAAGAATACAGAGGAGATAATTTATTGTAAAGGCCTACCAATGAAGTAAGTGATTTCTACTTCATTGCACCAGTCATCATAAATGTATCCATAAGCTTCTTATCTTGTTAGACATCAACCGCCATATGTATCATATAACTATTTTGCATTTCCAAAAAAGCGAATTTTAAGGAATAAATAGCGATTCTTTACCATTCCAAATTTGTTTGAGAAAATTGCTAATTGCAAATTACCCATTCATTTCCATGGGCTAGGAGGCTCATATAAATGAAGGTGCAATTTGCGATTAACAATTTGCTCATCACAAATTAGGAATTTATTCCAAAGGTGCAGGGGTGTCTCAAGAACACCCTGCTGCAACCCTGAAAAAGAAATTTGGGGGCATATGGCGAACATAAATTTTAACAACATTCCTTTACCTCAAAAACGATTTTCAAATCATAACTTCAAAACACTACACATGGGAAAATTACTTAAATTGTCCTTAAGACACATAAAAGCGTTTTTTGATTGGCTTTCCTGCATGGTAGGGTCACTTTTAACATGGCTATGTAACATAAACATTCAAAATCAAAATTTTCCATGTACAGGTGGGAGCATATTTACAAGCAATTTGCGCCACAAAGAAAGGTCTGACATTAAAATGGGAAAAATAACATCAGGGACAGTCAATTGCCTTATAAAGAACCATACACCATTATGTCCTTCTCATGAATTTAAAAACAATTCCTTTTCCCCAAAAACGATTTTCAAATCATAATTTCAAAAAACTGCACATGAGAAAATGACTTAAAATGTCATTGAAACACATGAAAGCGTTTTTTGATTGGCTTTCCTGCATGGTTGGTTCACTTTTATCATGGCTATGTAACACAAACATTGATAATTAAAATTTTCATGCACATGTAAGAGCATATTTACAAGCAATTTGCGCCACAGAGAAAGGTCTTACACTAAAATGAGAAAAATAACATCAGGAACAGTCAATTGCCTTATAAAGAACCATACACCATTATGTCCTTGTCATGATTTTATAAACAATTCCTTTTCCCCAAAAACGATTTTAAAATCATAATTTCTAAACACTGCACATGGGAAAATGACTTAAAATGTCATTAAAACACATGAAAGCGTTTTTTGATTGCCTTCCCAGCATGGTTTGGTCACTTTTAACATGGCTATTTAACACAAACATTCAAAATCTAAATTTTCCATGCACATGTGAGAGCATATTTACAAGCAATTTGCGCCACAGAGAAAGGTCTTACACTAAAATGAGAAAAATAACATCAAGGACAGTCAATTGCCTTATAAAGAACCATACACCATTATATCCTTGTCATGAATTTAAAAACAATTCCTTTTCCACAAAAACGATTTTCAAATCATAATTTCTAAACACTGCACATCAGAAAATGACTTAAAATGTCATTAAAACACATGAAATCATTTTTTGATTGGCTTTCCAGCATGGTTGCGTCACTTTTAACATGGCTATGTAACACAAACATTCAAAATCAAAATTTTCCATGCACATGTGAGAGCATATTTACAAGCAATTTGCGCCACATAAATCATAATTTTCTCCTTAAAGCACACTATTCTCTATCTAAAGTAAAGAAATATTTTCTCACCTTAGCAAATACTTTGAGTTTGAAAACAGTCTAAGAAACACACCAATTTGTCTTCAGCAGAGCAAAAGGTATGCACTCCAGAGTCTGCAGCTATCAAAAGCACAGAAATGGTGTAATTCTTCACACATATTTCTCATGTCACCCAATCAAAACTCTTCCCTCACTTTTTTTCAAATGAAAACCCTTCCCCCTCTGCCCTTTCTGCCTATTTTCCATAGCAACCACCTCTTGGAGAAATTCTGGTGTTTGCAAATTCACACAACAATGTTGCAATTGAACTCTGAACTCTCAGTGCACCTGCATATCCAGTGCTTTCTTTCATTTAATGATTTTTTATTGACCACTCAAAATACATCTTTCAAACAACACATCTGTACACCTTAACTTTCTGTTTTCATCAATCAAAATCCACCAATCACTGTTACTACTTCATGAACACAGAAACTCCACAGTTTTTTTCATTTCAAACTCACATTTTTTCAACTGCCATTTCATTGCCACACTTCATCTGACTGCAGGAGAACCTTCTCTCACCATGTTTTCTGTCTGGATTGTTGGTCATAGTTATATTCACTGGGCTCAAAGGTACGTTGAAAGCAGGAATTTACCTAACCTCAATTTACAAGATGTGGAAATTAAGTGGTTTGGCCACAGAGGATTAAAATGTCACCAATTGATACCATTGGTGAAAACCTTTATGCATTTGCCAAAACCTGACCTGTTAATTGTGCACTGTGGAGGTAATGACTTGGGCACTTTGACTGGTGTAGGTCTGGAAATGCTTTTAAAGGACACCTTTGAGCAATTAATGGCACTTTTTCCTCAGACTGCCTTGGTATATTCAAATATATGCCAAAGACAGAAATGGAGGTGGTCAAACCAATTTTGTCCACAAATTGAGAAGTCGAGGAAGCATGTAAACAAATCTGTTTCAGCTTACATGAGAGACCATGGAATGGGCTCCCTGTACAACAATAACTTGCGTTACTACATGCAAGATATCTACAGAGGAGATGGAGTTCACTTCTCAGATGAGGGCAACAGAGTTTTCACTCTGAATTTAAAAATGTGCATTGGTACCTACTTATAAGTACCAAAATGTACCATAAACCCAAAAGCTCTTCTCAGAGCTACCCTACATCTAATCACTCACAATTATTATTTTACTCTAACTTTTTTCACTAATTTTCAACAAAGTACACTCCCTGGGGCGCTACCCGGTACGCGTACCGGGAGCTAACCTCGCGAAATTTTTTAATTTTTTTTTTTTTTTTCGCACATATAAACCTCCTCAGCCACCCTCAGAAAACCTAGGGGGTCAAGATAAGTCTACCGTGCCCCCTTCTACCCATTCTGAACATTATTTGCCCTCCATCTTGTATCTTAATTCGACCGAAACACAAAATGGTGGACTCCCGGAACGCTTAAGGTACGCGAACCGGGGCGCTCAACGGTTCGCGTACCGGGTCGCTCCCTGGGAAAAAAAGGTGGGAAAGTAGTTCACAGAAAAGCCACTGGAGACAATTTCACCAAATATAGATTAGCTCATACTACATACCAATCCCTACCATTTTCACAAATTTGATTGGAATTCCATTTAGCCATTTAGCCTGTAGACCTCTCTAAATACCGTGAGGTAAATTACTTCACAAAACACATCTGAAATGTTGGAATTGACAACCAATTAAAATGTTACTTTCATTTTCTACTTTTTTTACCTCACATTTGATTGGTTATGTACCCGAATATATATAAAGGAAGAGAAGGAAACACAGCCATTTTGACTACTACTTCCTGGTGTACATTTCAATAGGATTTTCATTAATAACTTCAACTTCTTTTTAAAGGTAAGTTGTTATTTTTAAAACTGAAGTATATTGTGCACTTTAAGTTAATATGGCAAACTTTTTCTGTTAGTTATATACTATCCCTCTGTAGTACTTATAAATTTAGATACACTTTTTTATATTCCTACTTCCACTCTGATACTATACACTGCCCAAAGATAAATTCTCTGTTAAAAACTGCCTATCTAAAATTAATCCCAACAGTGCCCTACCTCTACTAATATATATTTTTTTTATGCAAATTTCAGGAAAAATGGAAAGTGAACAAAACATTTCATTTGAAATTGTCCTTCCAGAGTCCAACACAGAAATCATTGATCCAAATGAGATTGAATTTATGGATGAAACTTGGGACCAAGAACTACTGCAATGTGTACAAGCAGTAGATAACCTCCTTGCAAATGAGGACATTTTACAACCTCAGAGACTACAATCTATATTCCATGATTATTATGAAATTTCTGACAATGAAATGTTAGAAAGTTTAATAAATTATGAAACACAATAAAAAAAGCTTAAAAAAAAAAATAAAAAAAAAATAATCAACAAAACCAACAATCAATTAACATACAGCATTTGAAAAGTCTATCATTCATTTTTCATTGTGATACGCTCCCCAGAACGCTTCCCGGTTCGCGTACCGGGCGCTAACCACGAAAAAAAACAAAAAAAATTTTTTTTTTTTTGCTTAGCGGGGCCCCTTTAAAGCCTCCACATCAAACCTAGGGGGTCAGGGAGGATCTACTATGCCCCCTTATGGTCATTTCCCCCTTTGTTTTGTCCTCCTCTTGTCACTCGATCCTACCGAGAGACAAGATGGCGGCCGCTCCGGACTGTTTAGAATGTTGACAGACACCGGAGAGCCAATCAACTTCGCTACGCGAAGTTCCGTTACGCGTCAAGTACGCGTACCGGGGCGCTGCCTGGTCCGCGCTTACAGATATATATCTTTTTTTGAACGTTATTTTCTCAAAATCCACTGCAGCACATATATTGAGACCTACAAAAGGCACATCGGGCTACCAGTCCCTACAATTTTGCCAAGTTTCGTGCAAATCCATTCAGCCGTTCGGGCTAAAAGTGAGGCTAACCGCCCTATGGAAAACTCAATGTTAAAAACACGTTTTGGGACCCCCCTTTTTTCTCGGCCCCCCCTGGACCAACTCCCCCCAAATTTCCTGTGGCTGCTCAGAAACAAAATGTTCCATTTTGCTGAAAATTTCAGCCAATTCCGTCCACAAACGCCAAAGTTATTAGACATAGAATTTTCAAAAAACCCATAGAGAAAAAATCCTAACTATATATACCTACTGGCGACCGCCAGTAGGTAATTATATATATATATATATATACTACCTGGATGCTTGGGCGCTGAAGAAGGCTGTAGTTAAGCCGAAATGCATTCGCCACCTCCACGATTAAAACGCTTCCAAAGTTTTCCCCATGGATCTCTGCTTCTTTCTTGTGGAGAAGTTCTTGTTCATATTTCAATGCGCCAGCCAGAGACGCACTACAGAGTATCCCCGCCTCGCTTTGGGCTCCGGACATCACTGGCTTCGAACTGCTGCAGTTCTTCTCATTTTCCAACGCTGTTGGATGGTCTGGAGCACGCCGCGGACATCGGGAGGAAAAATGGAGGTAGTGCAGTTATTAACAGCACGATTGGGCTATGTGCACTGTCACGATTGCCCCCTTCGCTAATTTTCCTGACTTCTGTGGCTGAGGCGGTACAGGGGACCGGAGGAGGCGCTTTTATTTGGACTAATTTCAAGCAGGAAAAACACAACTTTGGTTTCTGTTACACACGCTGTTCCCTGCACCCCCGCACTACCACTTGGTTTGGATTTCTCCCCCAAGCACCACTTTCCAGGACCCACAACAGTGAACTCTGGGACATGTGGTCTCCCTTCCACTCCGGGACTCTGCATTGGTGGGCTGTTAATTAACAGGGGGCGGAGCGGGCTGAGTTACATCGCAGTTAAGGAGGCAGGACTTACCATCAGCTTGCTGCGAAACCACCTGGATGCTTGGGCGCTGAAGAAGGCTGTAGTTAAGCCGAAATGCATTCGCCACCTTCACGATTAAAACGCTTTCAAAGGTTTCCCCATGGGTCTCTGCTTCTTTCTTGTGGAGAAGTTGTTGTTCATATTTCAATGCGCCAGCCATAGACGCACTACAGAGTACCCCCGCCTCGCTTTGGGCTCCGGACATCACTGGCTTCGAACTGCTGCAGTTCTTCTCGTTTTCCAACGCTGTTGGATGGTCTGGAGCACGCCGCGGACATCAGGAGGAAAAACGGAGGTAGTGCAGTTATTAACTGCACGATTGGGCTATGTGCACTGTCACAATTGCCCCCTTCGCTAACTTTCCTGACTTCTGTGGCTGAGGCGGTACAGGGGACTGGAGAAGGCGCTTTTATTTGGACTAATTTCAAGCAGGAAAAACACAACTTTGGTTTCTGTTACACACGCTGTTCCCTGCACCCCCGCACTACCACTTGGTTTGGATTTCTCCCCCAAGCACCACTTTCCAGGACCCACAACAGTGAACTTTGGGACATGTAGTCTCCCTTCCACTCCGGGACTCTGCATTGGTGGGCTGTTAATTAACAAGGGGCGGAGCGGGCTGTGTTACATCGCAGTTAAGGAGGCAGGACTTACCATCAGCTTGCTGCGAAACCACCTGGATGCTTGGGCGCTGAAGAAGGCTGTAGTTAAGCCGAAATGCATTCGCCACCTCCACGATTAAAACGCTTCCAAAGGTTTCCCCATGGGTCTCTGCTTCTTTCTTGTGGAGAAGTTCTTGTTCATATACATATACATATATATATATATATATATATATTTGTAGGAGACTACTCTATAAACAGAGGAGATCAGGACCTTATAGGTTGCCTTATGAATTGGAGTCTATACAAGTTCTCAACTGTACAGTAGATGATAAATTTTGATGCCACTGGACTGATAAACTAATTGCCCACTTGGGCGGTATATTGCAATGTTTTTCGTTTATGGTGTACGACTCATTTAGTTTCAACTTTGTGTTTTTTCTGACATTATGAATACGTGCCCACTTGGGCTCGAATCTGTGAAACATTGATAAACAGGGAATATTATGACTACATTTCAGACTAAGGGAATGTGTAGATCATGCCCACTGGGGCAAAACTTAATTGAACTTACAATTAGTATGTATAACTGTGGTCATATTCACAATTCCAGAATAAGAATTATACAGTTTCAAGATATTGCTAATGTCAGTCTGACACTGCATATGCTTTATATGTTGAGTACAACACCTTTAATTGTGGCATCATGTAATCAGGAATGTATGATTCTATTGAAAACTGTTAGACTGTTGTAAATATTTCAATATGGCCGCCCCTACAGGTCAACAAACTGGGAGTTATGAGGAAGTAGTCCTACTTTTATGTTTGCACCTTATTTTCTGTGTATCACTTTAAAAACACAAATGTATCAAACTGAAGTCACCCGTGACCAAGGTGCGGCTGCACCGAAACGCGTCGGGCGTTTGTGACCATTTTGCTAAATTAATTAAATATCATCACGCTTATGGAAATTGAGGCTCGAGTTTCCTTCTTTTTTGATCTCAAAAGTTGGTGTGAAGAATATATATATATATATATATATATATATGTAAATGTAAATGTATTGCGACTTATATAGCGCACGTATCACCCAAAGGTATCAAGGCGCTTGCTTAGGGAACCCGTCCTGGTATTCCCCTGTGAGATACCCCGGCAGGGTATCCACAAGGTGAAAGCCAGGCATCCCGCCGCGAGGGGCCGTATATATATATATATATATATATATATATTCCAACAACGATCCCTCTGCCTCGAGGAAACTTGGAGTCGCAAAAAGCAGATCGCTGGGCACACTGAAATGTTCTTATTCTTTTATTTTCATATCCAGGGGCATTTTGTTTTTGCTTTGCCCCTAACAGGGGTGAAGGGGGGTTTGCATTAAAGAATTTTCATAAAGGATTCCAGTGTGCTTGCCATTTCTTCAACTGGATAGTTGGATGTGCTGCAATATATATATATATATCGCGCTCACACCTTCAACTTCTCTCCAAAGGAAACTGCACTCTCAGGGATACTATTTCAAAATTGCTTTATTTCGGGCAAAACAAACGCGTTTCGGCAAGACGCCTTCTACGGTGTTCAAAGAGCATGAAAAATAATACACTTAAATACGTTTCTTTGGGAGTAGAGATAGAGAAGGGACTCTAGCGTTAAGAGTAATCTCAGCGCCATCTTAGAACGGTGAAAAAACGTACGTGTCACTATACACCTTTGTACATATTTACATAAATACTTTTCACATTTGTTCCTTCATTGTGTTTACATTTGTATATACAATTTATAAAGCTGTGTATCAGCAATGGTCCCATACTCTATTCATGTTCGATTTCTCCCTTATGACAGTCACTGGAGCCCTGGCTGAGAACGGTGTGGGTTTAGGTTAACATGGAGTGGAACGTAGTGCTCGTCCGTCTTGTTAGACGGCACAAAGTTGTGAATCAACAAAACTTTATTGCAACAAGCCTGCTGCAATACCGTATAATTTCAATTTGAAATACAATCAAGCCGTGTATCGGCCTCACGTTCCTTCTCAGTGCTAACCAGCCCATACATGACCCAAATGTCATACAATTTCAGGATATTCCGTGCTCATATATTAACTCATATATATGCGAAGAGCTACCGAAAACCAAAATCAAATCAAAAATCAATGTCGAAAAGCAGTAAAAATCTCATTTAACATGACTTTTTCATTATTTATGTATTTACATTCCATGAATTCCACATTGTTGCTAGGTGCAGATCTATCAGACTGATAGATCTGCACCTAGCAACAATATGGAATTAGTCATTACACTCCTTCCTAGCCCAGATGTACTGTAAGTTCTTCCCCGCTATTTAATCCTCTCGGATATTTGGTCATGAGGTCTATGATGTATCGTGACTCTAGCCGGCGCAATTTTTTCAATCGGTCTCCCCCTCTGATGTTATTTGGTACAAAATCTACACCATAAAATTGTAGTTTATTTCTATCCTTTTGGTGTAGTTCGGAGAAATGACGCGCCACAGGGTATGCTTGGTCTACCTTGTCAATGGCCCTAAGATGTTCCAGGATTCTGATTTTCAAGGGATGAATGGTACTCCCTATATATTTGAGCCCACACGGGCAGACCAAACAGTATACTGCGTAGGGAGTGCCACAAGTAATGAATTTGTTTATAGATTTGAGTTTTTTCTTCCTGGGTACCTGATATCTAAGAACCCTCTTGCTGTTGGTGCACGCCTTGCACTTGCCGCAAGGAAAGAACCCTTTCATTTCTTTTAAGGTTTTAGTTTTCCCAGATATTACTTCCAAATTACTTCTCACTAGAGTATCTCTCAATGACCTGTTTCTTTTGAAGGTTATAAGGGGGTGTTTAGGTATGTCATCTTTAATGACTGGATCAGTTTGGAGGATATGCCAGTTTTTTTTGTAACAATTTTCTCAGCTGGTTGGCATTTGAAGAAAATGGAGTGATCATGCGAAACTTGTTCGCATTCTGGGTATATTTTTTCTCTTTATCTTTCAGTAAGGTACTTCTATCCAAGCCACGCACTCTTGACAGAGCCCTGTCAAGGATAGAGGATTGATAGCCTCTAGCTTTGAATCTTTTAATGCTTTCTGAGGCAGCCGCCTCAAAGTCCGCATTTTTGGAGCTAATCCTCTTCATTCTCAGAAGTTCACCATAAGGTATACTTTGAATTAGTTTAGGAGGATGATTACTGCTGGCCTGGAGTATGGAATTACCTGCTGTGGTTTTTCTGAACAGGGATGTGTGTAAAGTCCCCTCCTCAATGAACACCCTCAGGTCCAGGTAGTCCACTGCCACTGGACTAACTGTACCCGAGAAGTGCAAATTGAGGGTGTTATCATTCAGGATTCCAATATAATCGGAAGCTTGTTCAGCTGTACCTTGCCATATGATGAATAAATCATCTATGTAGCGTTGCCACTGTATTACTCTGCCTTTGCGACCGTCGTCCACGGACCTGGGCACCCGCTCCTCCCACCAGCCAACGAATAAATTCGCGTAGCTGGGGGCGAAGCAGGTGCCCATCGCCGTACCAGACTTTTGTCTGTAAAATTGGTCTTCAAATAGAAATATGTTATTTTCTAAGCAGAATTCCACAAATTCAAGCAGCATGCAAGAGTGTTCCATAAACCTTAACTGTCTCTTTTTTAAGAAAGATTGTATTGCAGTTAAACCATTTTGGTGTTGTATGCATGTGTATAAACTGGTGATATCTAATACAATCAAAAGATAAGAGTTGTCCCATTTAATTGTCTCAATTTTCTTCAAAAAATCTTTTGTATCCTGCACGTAGGATTTGAGTTGTTTTACGAGAGGTGATAGGTAGTGATCCACAAAGATAGACAGGTGTTCTGTGAGGCTGTTCATGGAAGACACTATGGGGCGTCCTGGAGGGTTAATGCAGTTTTTGTGGAGTTTGGGAATGTGATAAAACGTAGGAATTACTGGATTTCCACTCCGCAAATACATATGTTCCTCTTTGCCTAGCATGGATTTTTCATGCCACTTGCGAATTAACATATCATAAGCATTAACACTTCTATCATATTGTTCTTTGGTTGCTACCTCATAATACTTCGTGTCTGACAGTTGTCTTATGGCCTCCTCCTTGTACTTCTGTCTGGTTTGTAAGACTATATTTCCGCCTTTGTCAGACGGCCTGATCACTATTTTAGTATCCTTCATCAGTGCATCCAAGGCTTGTCTCTCTTTGATGGTTATGTTCTTTTTTGTTTTATTCTCACAAATCTTGGATCTTAGTTTACACAAATCATTGATCATAGCATCCGAAAAAGTGTCTATTGCATCGGGAGGCATTTGTGGATTGAAAACAGAGACTGATTTCAAAGGGCTTTCTTCTCTGTCCTGCTCTATGCCTGCCCTTTTTGCCCTTTCCACTAGGTCAGGTTCAAAACATGTTGTGGCATCCAAATCTGATTGCAGACTTTCCATTGATTCCATCCCCGTGGGATCATTTCCCGTTAGGATATCTGTGGCTGTTATTCTTTGTCCTGATATTTTCTCTTTGATCGTCGGTCTTAATTTGAAGTATTTATGTAACTTCATTTTCCTTACCAAACGGAAAAGATCAATGCGGGTTTGCGTGTATTCAAGCCCTTTGCTTGGGCAGAAAGTCAATCCTAGACTTAGTACTTTCAAGTCAGTATCTGTTAAGGTTTTTTCAGTTAGATTTACCACAGTGAGATTTGGAATATCTATGATCTCTTGGTGGTTTTCTTTTTCTGTGCATGCCATGCTCTTCCTCTTCCTCTTCCTCCTGATTCCGCCACCTGCTCTTCGGATTTGCCTTCTTTTCTTTCTGGTGGTTTGTTTTTGCCACCCCGTAGCCAGGATTGTCGTATGATCTTGAATTCGTCGGGAAAAGGGGTAGCTCCCCTTCTTCCTCCCGACGATTGTGTGTGGTCGAAAGGAAGCGCGAATATATATATATATATATATATATATATATATATATATATATATATATATAGATATATATATAGGTGTGTGTGTTGTGTTACTATCCTTGTGGGGACTTGAGTATGGTAACACACTCACGCTGTGGGGACTTGATTGCACTGTGGGGACCTGAACCCAAGTCCCCACAAGGTAGTCTTCTAAATGGTTAGAAACTTTTTTTAAAATTGCCTTGTGGAGACCTGTGTTTCACCATGTGTGTTTATTTTTTTGTTCGCACTGCCCCTGTAGACAGGCGGTGGTACTGCAGCCTTAAACACACTTAACATATTAAACACACTTGAATCCCATCTAGCAACACAGGATAGAGATTTTGAAGGAGCAAACCCATCAGAAAACATAACACCTGAATGCAGTGTTCTTTTAAATTTTATGTATCCTTTTTTTAAGAAGAAAAACATTAATCAAAAGATGGTACTGACTTTGCACTTTTATTTTTTGTAGCTATTTTCTTTGAAAAGCTAAGAAATGCACATTTAATTGAATGCTATTGTTTTACATTTCCAACACATGACCGAATCCCTATTTAAGAAATGGTACTCATGGATATGGCAACAATACAAATATTTAGGAAAAGGCATATCTATGTCCAAGAAAGTAGTATAGTATGGTCATTCTCTTTAATCCTTAACCAGTATTCCCCTTAAATATATATTTTGGCATTGAACTCATCATTTCATAAAAGTATATGTGAGACGTTAGGATTCATCTAATTATGAGCACCCTATTGAAATAATGACTGCGTTTTCAACAGTGTATTTTAACCCGTTAAGTGCTGCCGTCGGCCGTTGAACGTTCAGAGCACTACCTGGCTGGTGCTGCGCACGTTCAACGGCCGACGCAGCCCAGTCCGTTTTTTTAAAACGGCCGCACTGCCGCGAAATCTCGGCAGCGGCCAACGGGTTAAACAGCCCCTGCTTTGCAGGTAGTGCATGCAACATAAACATGAAAGCGCAGAAAGATAAAACTATTTTGCACCAAAACATGAAGTCACGCAGCACCCTGTTTGAATAAACTTTGAATTTGTTGTGATGTGTTTTGCTGCAAGGAAAAAAAATACCTTGTCCCAGTGCATCAGTTGGAGATGTCGGAATTTGCCTTGAGAGAAAACTCTAGACAGAACTTTAGAATGGGCAGCCGCAGACAAGTAAATCCACACTTGTGCATGCCAAAAAACACAGGCCTGCAGATCAGGGTGCTGAAAGCCCTTGGAGTTGATTAGTCTCTCCGAGTGGGGGTGGACGCTGCTGCCAACACACCTTCCAACAGAGAGGAAGTTCAGCTTGGGACTGACAGCCGCCAAGAAGGGAGTCAGGTGCACAAACAAAATCTTCAGCTGATTTTACCCATGCTATGAAAATGCAAAATGCATCATTTGCGAATTAAAGATGATATAGCACCATCCTCGAAAAGTCATTTTATAATTATGTAGTGTACTCTTTCGATGCAGTCTGCAGATTATCGGAGTTAGAGCACAATTATAAAAATCGAGGCCTTCCTGACTGAAACTCTCGGTGTTATTTTCTTGCTTTCCTTAACCTGTTAGGAGGCCGTTTACTGCACATTATAGAAGCCTATAGTGTTTCATACACGTCCTTCATACAAAAGGCCTTCATCAAGAAATACCATCAGGAAACACAGTAGCTGGTAGGTGAATTATGTGGACTATTTCTTTCCTAAAGCAAATTGCATATGGCTTCATTCTGCAAATTTTCGGTTAGGTCTGGGTTAAATTTACAGTTCTGGAAATTTTGCATTATACGAAAATTCATGATTCCTTCCTATCGTATTGAAATAAAAAGTAAATCTCTGAAACCTGTACCACCAGATAATTACTTCGACTGCAAAGCATAGAAATAGCAAATATTAGACCAATATATTGTGAATGGATCCTTTTTTTTCAATTCGAAAAAATATTTACTGAGCCCAGTCTAGTTTGCACCTCACTCAGAAAAGCTAAATCTTAAGCAGAATATTCCATTTTATATAAAAAAAAAGATATGCTACAAATATCTAACGCCAGACCTCCGAATTCAAAACATTTCAATTGCATCTGTGCTAGCTTTATTTTCCATGTCAGCATCTAATGCCAACGTGTATATTTGAGCGGCATTTGACTATAATGTGAATTTAGCAGTCTGCTTATTGCTTAGTGCTTATCGGACTTTTTCTAAAACATTTATTATTCCATTTCTTAGATGTGCACACTTTGATTTAAAATTATTTTCTTTTTCTTTAGCTTCTTGTTAAAATAATACCCGTGTTTTCGGCAATGTTTTCATGCAGAGAAGTAAAGGTAGCCAGGGCGTTGCCAAGGTCAGCCAAAGATGTGCAAATGCACTTTCATGCATAACAAAGGACCAGTTAACTAGCGGGGCTGAGAACACCTCATGTCAGTGACTGTTGCAGACTGGGGGATGGCCGCAGCTGCAATGGATTACAAACACCTTGTTAAGCGAGCAGACAAACATCAGCAAACAGCACTAGGTTTGCTTGGCCTGAAAGTTCAACAGTACTCAGAATGAGATTGAACTTCTGAGACTGTTAACCTTTTGCGCTTTCCATGATGAAAAAAAAAACTTCATGAAGTGAAATTTTTTAAGAGACGCCTATGCAGTGGGACATTTATTCCTATCTGTTACTGATAAATATTGTAAAGAAAAAAAGAGAAAAGCCAGGGCATTCGCATAGTTTAAAGGGTGCGCCCCATGCTAAGCATAGTTATCTTTTCTAACAGAACGCCAGGTTCACCTGCACAAATGTAGAAAGTTTAGTAGCAACATTTCCTAAGTTTAATAAATAAAACAAAAACTTTTAAATTTACATTTTGGGCGTCTCCATTTTATTTTTATTTGAACATTCCAAAATCATTCATATCATATTGTATCATATAATGTTAAATTAAGCGGCATAATGCAGCACATTTTTGATAGTATACTTCCCTATTTTGTCATGCTTTTCAAACAGGTTAACACTGTTTGGGCAAATGTTTCATCTCTTTAGTACTAGTTTGAACCCCAAATGCAGCATATGAAACAGAAAGGAGACTAGAGAACATTTGCAAAGTGCATTCCACTGCTGTGTCATTTCGTCGGTTTTGTCCATTTGCGGTAGAAACATATATATTTTTTTTAATCTGCAGATTATGCAGAACATGATGGATTGTGTGGCAAATGCATAACTATACTGAAAATGCCATGGCTGCAACATTACATAATTCAAGTGACCCCACGTATAGAGATGAAAAATAATATGTCTGACTGGCTTAAGACGCTTTCAGCAGCCAGAGTGAAGTTAGGGCACCGAGGATGACTATTGTGTGATCACAGCCACCAACTCAGCTTGACCTTATGCTAAAATCAACATTTTTTTTATCTACAACTAAAACAGCAGAATATGCTATATTAAAATGTATTGCACAATGTTGGAAATGGTACCAAACATATCAAAAGTGCTTCAGAATCCACCTGGAACCCTCATACTTGTCCTCATAAGGGAAACAACCATGATGAGCACAGTCTCTTTGTGATATATGAAGAGCTGCCCTTCTAATAAAAATGTAAGGCGTGGGCTGAATTACTAGTTTGAAGGTACAGTTTTTACATTTTCAGTTTAGGGCAATTTATTTCTTTTTCCTGTAATATTTCAACAAAATAAGACAGGACACTTCATTATTTCTTAAGAAGCGAAGTACAGATCAGATTCACTAAAGTAGATGCAGAGCCAAAGCTGTTTAATAATCAGCAGTATTGCATTGAATGACTTACCAAAAATTGTGCAGTACAATATGTAGAGGGAGTCGGATGCTGACGTCCTCACGCACTTTTGTGCTACAAATTGATTTTAGACAAAGGCTAAACTTCATGCAATAGCACAAAGGAGAGGTAGGATTACCTTGAGTGAAAACTTGACCCAGCTCCATTGTGATAAGTCCAACTTGAACTGCGAAGGCAGGTCCTCCCTAGTTCCACTGGAACCAAGCTATGCCACACTGAAGAGTTTTTAAACCATCAACACCAGTCTTGGGTTTCTTGTATTCCGGTCAGGGAGGACCTCGTCTGGCAGTTCAGGCTTGATTGTTATCATTGGAACAGAGTCATGACTAATTTGCAAATGGTTGGGTCCAAATTGAAGGAGCACGGTGTGCAAAATAATGGGCTAGGATGTGGCCAGAGTAATTTCCAGTGGTTGGGATTAGTTCAAGCTTTCCATCCATCATTTTGCATACCTCAGTGTGATGTTGTAAATGAAATGGATATGCACAGACGTGGGTCCTGTGCCCACTGAGCCGCTGGAATCAAGTTATACCCAGCTGAGGAGTCCTAATAGGGCAAAACCCATCCTGGGTTACTTGTGTTTGATTTCAAGTAGGACATATTCTAGCCGTTTATACTGGACTGTTCCCACTGGAACAGATTCCCGACTGATTTGCAATAGTTGGGTTCAACCGTAGGTAGGATGGTGTACAAAATAAAAATGGACCGGGATGGGACTTTGAGTATTTACCAGCTGCTGAGATTAATTAGAGCTTTCCATCCTTCACTTTGTTGTATACTTCAGTTTTTCTTGTTGTGAGCAAGCAGTTTTAGATGGAAGCTACCAGACAGAGCAAGCTTCCTGGTTCCATAAGACCAAGGCTCTTATTTACAAGAGGCCTGCACTGTCCCAACATCACTTTTAAAGATGCTCCAGTGGCGCAGGCCTTTGAATACACTGCATAGATTTTCATGGCCTCTTAGATATGGAATGAATGAATGAATGAATGAATACTTTATTTTTTGGTTACTCAAAACCATTACATTAAAAACAGAATACAAAATTACAAAAATTAAAAGCAGGGGAGTTTGTGCCGCCCTGAGGGCTGGGATTACAACGAGTAGGGTTTGTGTTGAGGCATGGATCTGCAAAGACTCTATAAGGGCAGACCCTCAGGGGCCATCAGCAAAGAACGTGTCCAGTGAATAAACTTTCCGAAGGAGTCCACGTGCTTTACCGTTGTCAAAGTGTAAAGATAGATGGTCGCCTCCTTTGCGGTGCGGGATCCTGATTGTCTTAGAATTGGCCTGAGATAGAGACTGCGGGCCATGCGCAGGGCCGGGCAACAAAATAAAAGATGGGCCAATGACTCACGTTTGTACCTACAGAGCCTACATTCCCGGACTCCTGAGCCAGCCGTGCCGAAGGCGTATAGTTCTTTGAGAGGCAACGGGTGTAGTCTGTAGGCTAGGATCTTATGAAGGACTGCGCAGCCCACGGCCTGCTTAAGGTGATGTTTGGGATTGTGCAGGATGTGCGGTAAGCACAAGGACTCATGAAGGTCTTTTTTTGCCAGCGACTCCAGATCCAGTTCCCGTGAACGCACGCGCACTTGTTTTTTGATGGAGTGTTTAATAGCGGTGTAGCTGACATGTTCGGGATTCCAAGACTCGATGGCGAGATTAAGGTGGTCCTTCGCCGCCTCAAGAGTGGCCGACCAGGGGTTCCCAGGTTCTCTGAAGATGCAGTTCAGGGCTGCCTTAAGTGTGTTCTCTTTGGCCGTCGTTGTTAGGAAGTAGTATTTACTTAGGACGGCCATCTCTTCCAGATATTGCTGGTTGAGTAAGAACTCCAGGCGGACAAGGGTGTTTCTGGTGCACCTCGGTAGTTGGAATAGTCTCTTGTATGCTCTACAGTGTATTTTTTCTAGTTCTTTATTCAGTTTGCCCGGAAATGCCTGTAGAGCATAAATGAGGGCCGGCATTAGTTTGGCTTTGAGTACTCGTTGGATGGCCGTTGTGGACGGGCTGTATAAGGAGGCATGCAGCTTGCAAATGGCGTAGGTTATAGTTTTGCCTTTGCCTTGGATGATCTTTAAATGCGCACTTGTGAGCCCCGACTCCTGGAAGCAAATGCCCAAGTAAGTGTACCGCTGAGTGCTTTCCAGCAAAAGGTGGCCAAGCCTCCATTTTAATGATTTTTTCTTTGGGTACTTTCCAAAGATGATAACTTTGGACTTGGATGGGTTTGCTACGAGCTTGTTTTTGTCGTTATATACGGCAAGTGCCGTCAGCGCCTTTTGTAGCCCAATTCTCGTGTGATCCAAGAGTACCAAGTCATCGGCGTATTGCATAAAGTTAATTTTTGTCCCGCCGATCTTTGGGGTGGCCAATGCTGCCCCAGTCAAGGCTCTCTCCATGTCCGCTGTGTATAGGTTAAATAACAGTGGGGCTAGCACGCACCCTTGCTTTAGACCACGGTCTGTATTGATCTTTGCGGATGTGTGGTCCCTAGAGAGTTTAATTCTCACCCACGTTTTGTGGTACAGGGATTGGATCGCCCTCAACAAGGATGGATTAATATTCCATTGGACCAGCTTTCTCCACAGGATTGCACGATCTACCCCGTCAAACGCCACTGAATACTCAATGAAGTAGGCGAATAAGAGAGGGCTTTTGCGTGTCCGCGCATGGTGGACTAGATAAGAAAGTGCAGTGATGTTATCGACTGTGGCGGACCCTGGTCTAAATCCGGTTTGGCAGAATGGGAGGAGACCTTCTGCATTCGTCCAGTCTGTGAGGTCCCTCAAGATGGCACTGGCGTAAGCTTTTCCCTCGATGTCCAAAAGGGCGATCAGACGATAATTTGATGGTTCAGATTTGAGGCCCTTTTTGTGGATTGGCTCTAGGACCGAGCCTCTCCATGAATCTGGGACATCCCCCAGGAGCCAGCATTCAGAGTACAGGTGGGTCAGGATTTTAGACCAGAAGTCGATGCTTGCCGTGAATAAGTGACCGGGTAGTCCGTTGGGACCCGGGGCGCCATTTTGTCTGATATTTTTAAAAATTTTGGACACTAACAATTTTCCCGGCGGGGCTGTCCTCTCGATGGTTCGATCTAACTCAGGTCCAGCGATCGATGTTTAATTTTGCTTGGTAACAGGGCCGTTTTCGGTGTAAAGAGTTTTTACGTGGGCGACCCAGATGGGTACCTCGAGGGAGTTTTCTCTGTGATTTGTGCCTCGTCCCAGGGTGCTTAAGTAGTGCCAAAACTCCTGCGATTTTCCTGGGCTCAGCAAATCAAAGATTTTCAGCCATTGTGCTTCCCAGTGGTCTCGTTTAGCTTCCCAGACCTTCTTGGAGTGACTTTTACAGGCCTCTTGAAGTTGTCTCTTCATAGGGCTTGTGCCATTTTTGCGGAAAAGTTTGCGTTTCTTATTCAGTTGTTTAGCGCTGATTTTGATTTCCGCCTTATGTCCATATGTGGGGAGGGAGTCCCTATTAGATGTGCTGTTTGAGGTCCCGCGAAGGATCGTAGCCAGGGTCCCTGTGGTGGCATTCCAAGTGACTATTGCAGCCTTTTTCTGTTCACTCAGTGGCCAACCTGGCCATTGGTTTGCCCAATTATTAAAAGTGGTGATTGAGGTCTGTTCCCATTTGATTCTTCTGGGCAACTTTATCAGTTCTTCGCCGTTAGATGCTCCGATGTATTCGAGCCTGTGACGAGTGTCCGCTATGAGATTCAATGTGATGGTTAAGGCAGCGTGATCACTATCGCTGCGCGGATGAACTGTGAACTTTAACATAAGAGGTTGCAGTTTTTCGCTTAGGATGATGTAGTCCATCGTTGTTTGGTTGTTGTATGTAGGACCGACGAAGGACCCTGGGCTGTTCTTTAGGTGGACCGAGTGAGCTGTCACCAACTTATACGTTTTTAATAGGTCATTCAGAGCAATGGTGGCCCCGGGCAGATGTCGTCGTGTGGTTGGTGTCCCTATGTTATGAATGTTAAAGTCGCCAAGAATGATACATTCTAAAGCTGGGAATTGGAGCATTAAGGGCTCTAGATGGGTTGTCAGCGTGGTCAAGTTGGATATAGGCCCATGTGAATTATGATAGAGGTTGATTAATAAAAACGCAAAGTTTCCGTTTGTCAGGCGGCGGCCTTTCAGGATGCCTGCCTGTAGGGTGTCCGGGAGATTGGGAATTACCGCGAATTCCAGGTTGAGTGAATGCTTTATGTAGACACATATCCCCCTCCGACGGTCTTCCGAATATGTTGAGCTTTTTTACAGGTTTTCCATATTCTGCGTATCCTCTTAGTGAGAGCGGGTGGAGCTGCCAGGATTCTTGTATGCAGATGATATCTGCCTCCTCCATGAATGTCACAGCGTTTTTATTGAGGAGCAATCTCCTGAGCCCAGCGACATTCCAGGTCATAATTTTCAGGCGGTCCGGGGGCGGTCCCTGTCTGGAGGCTTTTGTTGTGCGATGGTCGTACTGCAGTGGGGTTGACCCGAGACATCGTGGCTGTGTTAGGATCTCGAGTTTAGAAGTAGCGGCAGCCAGAACCAGTCTTTGCTTGCGCATCCCAGCGTTGCGCATGTGCGTGTACCCTGATTCGGATTAGTTGTTATTTTAATTGGGGTGCTAATGGTTTAACCTGTGTTTGTGGCACCTTTGAACCCCTGAAGGATGGGCGCCATGTTTGGCGCATCAGTGGGGAAGGCGTGCGGGCGTGAGTTCCCTCCAGTTCGCTGATCTGTGTTTCCCATCTGGAGGTGCGCGGAGTACGTTTTTAAGATGAGGGGGTATTTTTGTGCGCGCTCAGGTTTTATTTTTATGCCCCAGCTTTCCAGTAACTTGGGCTGGCTTTTCAGAGCCTCGACCATGTGCGAACTCATGAAGGTTAGCTCCGTGGGTTCGTTTTTCTCCTCCGCATTTGGCGGGAGGAAGGATATGGTTTCAATATCTGTAGTTTTTATTCCCTCCAACCCTGGGATGTTTGCAAGGAGTGTTAAAAGATTACTGCGGTTGAGAATGTCCCACCTCCCCTGGGAGACATAGTCGGGGTACAACGTTATTTTCCGATCCTGGGGTTGGGGGTGGTTTATTCGGCAGGCTGAGTCCGCCACCTGGCCGCCTGTTTGTGGTAGCTGTGCTGTATCAGGTGGAGAGTCGTTTGCATGCCTGTTTAACCCCAATGGGACCAATGGCCGCTGGAAGTCCTCCATTTGTAGCAAGCTGGGGGCGCAGATGGTGCGTGGCGGGTATTCAATTTCCCTGAGGTCTATGGCAGTCCAAGGCGCTTTAGACGCGCGGCCCGTCCCAAGCGTTGATGAAGCGGCAACCTGAGGGTCATATCTGTTTGAGTTTGCTTGAGTTACTTCTGCGGAACTTTGTCCGTGCGGGTCCATTACTTGATTTGTGTGTGATGCTGTTAAAACTGGCTGGGGGGTTGCGAGAAAGGTTATTGCTGCGTTGGTAGAGTGAGAAGCTTTGACATTTGGCTCGATTGTTTCAGGTGTTTTGACGGTTGCTCCCAGTATGATCGTTTCCTGGTTCACGATGTGGGCGGGCATCGCATTCTCAGGCCGTAGCCATTCCCGGATCGATCTGGGGGCGAAAGATTTGTTTTTATTCGCCTTGTTAAGTTTTTTTAATTTTTTCTTATTTTTCCTGGATAGGCTACGGAGGTCTGGACTGGTCGGTGTGGTAGTATGCTGGGGCTCATCGTTTTTTGTTTTGATCATGGTGACTATACAAGCCAACTACCTCATGGTTGTCTCTTTAAAAGTTTGGCCCCTTTTCTCTGTCAGCCTTGAATAGGGGACAAAAGGTATTTTTGCTGTATTGGCAATCATTTTTTGAGTTTATTTAAACTACATATGCTAAAATATTTTTTGTAAAGTCCAGCTAGAGAGTTGTAAGTGAGTGCGAGGACTCTCTTGGGTGATAAGTTTATACCAGGAAGTCAGGCTCTATGTGCAAGACACATTGGTGCACCCCAAACATTATTAATAGACAGAGCAGGGTAAAAAGGGCTCACTCTATCTATACTAAGTGTAGGGGTTGTCTTGTCCTTACAGAGCGGGGTCTCACATTTACCTGAGCCAGGTCCAGGAAGAGGTGAGGTCCTTTCCCCGGGCACACTGGGTGAGTACTTGAAAATCTTGAACACTAATGAATAGATTACCGTTTTTAACGGACCTTTGAACCTAATAAGGATCCACATATGTTTTTGTTGTTATAGATCACATAGGTGCCAAGGAGGAATTGAAACAGATGTAGGAGAAATATATCCTTTGCTGTTATTAATTCACTTGTGTGTTTTTTATTATAATTTTTTCACACGTTTCTCACTAATTTGGCAGTAGCATTCTTTGAGAACAGAGACCCTGACGAAAGCCTTGGGTTTCCTCCCATAATAGGCTGAAACATGTTGGTCCTCTCGCAGCTATTTGTTTAAACTGCGTTTATGTTGTTGCACTGTTCTTGTTTTTAACAAGGAAGGGGCTTATGCCCAATAAAGTAATTTTTGTTAAAGCTCCCTATCCTGTTTTAACCATCACATTCATCTTCATTTTTTTGCACTGCACTTTCCCATCAGATCATCATCATTTGGTCTAATCTAGTAATTGTAGGTTATTACCCCATGCCAAAGATGGGGGTATGCCGTATGTCTCAATGATCAAGAGACAGAATACCCTGGCAGGATTACCAAATGAACACATTGATCCATACAAGTTATTGATGGGAATCCATAATGGGTTTTGATTAGCAATTACAGGTGGCCCTTTTCTTGGCGATCTGGTCTGTTGTTCATAACTGTTAGCCACTTCTTTATCTTGATGTACTTTTTAGACATGAAGGTATTTTGAAAGATATTCAGATCAGGTTTCTGATTTAGACCTATAAGTTTGATTGTTGTTCATGTTGTTCTTTCAAGGGGATAGAACTTAGACGGGTCTTTAAATGTCCCTTTAGCCCTCCGATACCGTTTTGTTAGTTATATATTTGAGCAGCCTCCAGCTGCGGGCTAGAATGTGATGACCACATCTGGGTGAGTGGTTTTTATACCAGATTCCCTTTGGAACTGGATTTCAGACTTTCGGGTAGTATACCGGTCCCTAGTTTTTCTTTGCTCCCTTCACTCTCTAAATAGCTCACAAACATGGCTGAACGCAGCGGTTTAGCCTATGATGATGCAGTATACCAATCTATCTTAGACAATATGCCCGGTATTCTTGAGACCTTACCAGCACCTGCTGTAACTGCCATTGATGACTGGACTAAAGCTCTCACACTCAAAAAAGCTCATTCTCGTACAAAGGCACACAGGATCACCATGGCAGAGTATCTGAGGACAAGTTGTGCCCCCCCGGGGCTTATAGTAACGAATGCCCCTCGCCTTTTTCTCACTGATAAACCCTTTCTTAAGGACTGGTTGATGATTGCGTGGCGCTGCACCTGCGATTGGCTGATACTAATTATCAGTACAGCCAAGTGGGTGGCAGATGGCATTTTAGTGGAAATACAAACCCTCGAGGGCCAGATCCGCGCTACAGTTACCCCGACAGCCTTTAAGAAACAGAAAGACGAGTCAGATAAATCAAACAAGGAGTTTTTTAATCCCATTTTGCAGACTAAGGTAGATAAGTTCAAAAAGGACTTGGCCAAGTTCAACCTTGAACGTATATACCCATACACGAGTGACAACTATAAAGCCCCCGACTTCAGTCGCAGCGGGCGTATGTATGGATCCAACTACTCTGGGTCTAGCTCTGATTCTGGCAGTGACCAAGGAGCTTCCAATCCACAAACACCTGCTGGTGGCGGCCGAGGTAGGTCTGGTAGGGCTGGTAGATATCAGAACCATAGAGGACAGTATAACATGGCAGGACAAATGTGGTGGCCTCCAGCACCATGGGGACATCCGGGCAATTTTCAGCAGCCATTCCAGCCACCAATGGACCCTTTTCCAGGCTACCAACAATACAATAATCAGCCTTTTTACCGTTTGGCCCCGACGATCTCGGGGCAAAAGAAGACAAACACAAGGACAACCACAGGTCCAATGGGAAGATACGGCAGGTCCTCATACCGGGACCAGGAGCCACACCAGACAGAATGCTCAGGAGTAGGCTTACAACCTGAGACTAGTTTGGTGATTAATGTAAGTAAGAAAACCTTGTCTGCCATTGAAGAAGTGGTTCTTAATAAAGGGTTGGGCTTTGTGACGACAGATAATGGCGATCCATTTTTACTCCAGATTGAATTAGCCCAATTTTTTCGGAAACTGCGACTACATTACTTCTTTAACAATAGAAGTAATGAGGAGTCTGATTTGGAGAGAGATGTCAATACCGGCCTAAGACCCAAATCTACTTTCCTACCTCCAACACATGCCATACCGTCCCAAGTGTTCACCTTTGAATAGGCGGTCAAAGATGACATTGAAAAAATCTGGATCTCTCCTAAGACTGGCTATAATAATCTGTCCAGAATGGAGAGACAAGCTTTGAAAACATTAACTGAGGATTCCCCAGTAATTATCAAGCCTGCCGACAAAGGGGGATCGATTGTACTACAAGATGTGGAGACTTATAGGACTGAATGCCTTCGACAGCTGAGTAACACCAATGCATACCAGCCACTCACTATAGATCCTACCCCAATACTAATGAATGAGATTAAATTCTTAACAGAGGAAGCCTTAACAGAAGGTTGGATAACTCCTTTAGAGTCCCAATTTTTACAGACACAACATCCCATTATGCCCTACTTCTACACCTTACCTAAGGTGCATAAACCTCAGAGACCACCACCAGGGAGGCCTATTATTTCTGGCCAAGGATCAGTTCTAGAGCCCCTTTCGGCTTTTGTAGATCACTTCCTCAGACCAATAGTGCACACTATGCCTACCTATCTGAAAGATACCACAGATGTCCTGAGGGTGATCCCGGATATCCCTTTCAACCAGGAGACAGACTATCTAGTCTCCCTAGATGTCGAGTCCCTGTATACTTCGATCCCCCAGGATGAGGCTTTGGAGACCATCAGATCCATCCTGGGTGACACTGAACTTGACTCTATCACCCCTGTACCTTTCATTATATCTTTAGCCACCATAGCTATGAAAGAAAATGTTTTCAGGTACGAAGACACGGTATACCATCAAGTCTCAGGGACGAGCAAGGGCAGCATTTTTGCTCCTTCGTTAGCAAACCTGTATGTCCATATGTTCGAACAGACAACAGTGTTAAATCCAACTAACCCCTTTTTCTCGTCTATATTGTGGTGGAAACGCTAGATAGATGATGTTCTAGCGGTGTGGAGAGGGGACATAGATTCAGTTACAAACTTCCATCGGTGGCTGAATAATCAGAACGATTTCTTACACTTTACCATCGAAGCAAGCAAAGAGAAGGTTTCCTTTCCGTACCTCTCCATCTACACGACGGAGACAGGTCTCGAAAGTGAATTGTATCGAAAACCGATGGCAAGAAATTCGCTACTTCTATACGAGAGTCAGCACCCCAAATCCCTACGCGATAATTTGCCTTTTGGGCAATTCCTCCGAGTTCGGCGGAATTGTTCAACACCAGAAACCTTTGCACATCATGCAGAGGAATTATCGGAACAGCTAACCAGTAGACATTATCCTAGGAAACTCATCAAACAATCGTTGAAACGTGCAGCCAACAATCATCGTGAGGCACTTCTTGAACCGAAAGGAGAGAAGACCAAACTGGATCGCCTGACTCTGGTTACTACCTATAATACAAAATCCAATTGTATCCAGAAAATCATTAGACGTCGTTGGTGCATACTAAACAGTAGCAATGATAAGATTGAGTTTCCCCCTTTTTGCATTTAAGAGGTCGGGCAATTTAAGGGACCGCCTGATACACACCCGTCCTCGAGAGACTTCTACCAGAGAGGTGGGCACCTTGTGGGACTTACCTCCCGTAATGGGACACCATCCATGTGGGGGATGTTCGGTCTGTCCTTTAACGACCAAGACAACAAGCATCGACATAGGCACCGACCACCCTTGGCAGTTGAGACACTTTACTAACTGTAACAGCACTAACCTGATCTACCAAATCACATGCCCGTGTAATTTACGCTATATAGGCATGACCACCAGGAAGTTGCGAGTGAGGATGCAAGAACATAAAAGCACGTTTCGTTGCAGAAAAGATGTCTCAAGATTAACTAAACATTTTTTACAACACAACCACAGTGAAACAGATTTTATGTGGGTTGTTCTTGAGAAACCGTTTATTCCATCACATATAAGTGATATATCAAAATTCCTATTTTATAAGGAACAGAACTTCAAATTACGCACTGACAGGATTGGGCTCAACGATGATATTCCGTGGTTCAATTTACAATGATCATGACCACCCTGTCAGTAAGATGTGATTCCACTCCATGTTGTTCTTAACAGTTGGAGTTATTTTATCACTATAACGTGTTTGCAGCATTCTATGATACCTGTAAGACTACCATACTAAGTGTCTTTATAACTTTCAGAAGATGCAAGAGACGATAGTTGTTGAGTGCATATAGCTGAGCTTATTTTCTGCTTAACTACAGCTGTTATTTGAGGGACATTACTCTGTAGTTTGTTCCTATTTCATAAGATCTGGGGTTTGTACCATTCTTGATACTGTGGTTGGTTAGAACTACTCCTTCCTGGGTTGGTGACATCAACCTGTAGTCCGTCCAAAATCCCGTGAGAGTACGCGAGTTAAGCTGGGGTTGCTTTAGAACTACTCCTTCCTGTTTTGGTGACATTATCCTGTAGTCCGTTTGAAATCTCGCGAGAGCACGTGATTAAAGATGTTATCGGTAAACACTGTTTGCTTTAACAACTATATCCCGGTATACGCAATCTGTTTTTCGTGACCTGGTACTCAAAACCCTTCCTGTAGAGCTTAGGAAATGTTTCCCCCTTTTTTGTTTGCTATTTCCAACACAATGTTTGAATACAACCAGGCTGTGGTTGGTTAAAACTACTCCTTCCTGGTCTGGTGACATCATTTTGTAGTCCGTCAAAATCTCGCGAGAGTACGCAAGTTAAGCTGGGGTTGCTTTGAACTATTCCTTCCTGGTTTGGTGACATCATCCTGTAGAGCTTACGAAATGTTTCCCTTTTCTGTTTGCTATTTCCAACACTATGTTTAAATACAATCAGGCTGCGGTTGGTTAAAACTACTCCTTCCTGGTCTGGTGACATCATTCTGTAGTCCATCAAAATCTCGTGAGAGTACGCGAGTTAAGCTGGGCTCAACGTATGAAATAGAGGCTCTTTCGAGCAGCCCAATGCCTCCCCCTGACTCAGTCATCGTTTGGGACAACGACGGACAGGTAGGCTCTAGAATCAGTCTGGGCTGTTTTTTGTCACTTGTTTTATGAGGACTTGGTTAACATTAAATAGGGATAAACAAGCCAACTACCTCATGGTTGTCTCTTTAAAAGTTTGGCCCCTTTTCTCTGTCAGCCTTGAATAGGGGACAAAAGGTCTTTTTGCTGTATTGGCAATCATGTTTTGAGTTTATTTAAACTACATATGCTAAAATATTTTTTGTAAAGTCTAGCTAGAGAGTTGTAAGTGGGTGCGAGGACTCTCTTGGGTGATAAGTTTATACGAGGAAGTCAGGGTCTATGTGCAAGATACATTGGTGCACCCCAAGCATTATTAATAGACAGAGCAGGGTATAAAGGGCTTGCTCTATCTATACTAAGTGTAGGGGTTGTCTTGTCCTTACAGAGCGGGGTCTCACATTTACCTGAGCCAGGTCCAGGAAGAGGTGAGGTCCTTTCCCCGGGCACACTGGGTGAGTACTTGAAAATCTTGAACACTAATGAATAGATTACCGTTTTTAACAGACCTTTGAACCTAATAAGGGTCCACATATGTTTTTGTTGTTATAGATCACACCAGGTGCCAAGGAGGAATTGAAACAGATGTAGGAGAAATATATCCTTTGCTGTTATTAATTCACTTGTGTGTTTTTTATTATAATTTTTTCACACGTTTCTCACTAATTTGGCAGTAGCATTCTTTGAGAACAGAGACCCTGACGAAAGCCTTGGGTTTCCTCCCATAATAGGCTGAAACATGTTGGTCCTCTTGCAGCTATTTGTTTAAACTGCGTTTATGTTGTTGCACTGTTCTTGTTTTTAACAAGGAAGGGGCTTATGCCCAATAAAGTAATTTTTGTTAAAGCTCCCTATCCTGTTTTAACCATCACATTCATCTTCATTTTTTTGCACTGCACTTTCCCATCAGATCATCATCATTTGGTCTAATCTAGTAATTGTAGGTTATTACCCCATGCCAAAGATGGGGGTATGCCGTATGTCTCAATGATCAAGAGACAGAATACCCTGGCAGGATTACCAAATGAAAACATTGATCCATACAAGTTATTGATGGGAATCCATAATGGGTTTTGATTAGCAATTACAGGTGGCCCTTTTCTTGGCGATCTGGTCTGTTGTTCATAACTGTTAGCCACTTCTTTATCTTGATGTACTTTTTAGACATGAAGGTATTTTGAAAGATATTCAGATCAGGTTTCTGATTTAGACCTCTAAGTTTGTTTGTTGTTCATGTTGATCGTAGTGACGTCTGTCTTGTTCGTGCTGAGCATGGATGGCCGTGCCTCCCAAGCGTTTTTATCTTCTTTATTAATTTGTGTAGCGTGATTTGATGGGTTTCTTGGGCCTTCTATTTTTGGAGGGTGGGAGGCTGAGGCCTGAGAATTCGAATCCTTGGTCTTGCCGGCTTCTTTGTCGAGGTCCTCAATTAGTGTGGTCATGATATATGGGAGATTTCCTAGTTTGTTCAGGATTGGGCTGCAACTACATGACTCAGGCTTGAAGTGTGTACTGTCCTGTGCTCTGCGGATCAGGGAATTCAGATGATCCAGTTTGCAGTCGATTCCAGAGATTAAGTTTGCAACTGTTTGTAAAATGTTTATCTGGGCATCGAGCTGGTCGGCGTGCATTATTGCCGCACCTGTCATGGAAATGAGTGTCTCGTTGATCAATGTTAGGTGATCTGCAATCGCTGGGGGGCTCTCCCCCCTATCCGGGCTTCTGCTCTTTGACGGTGGTAGCAGGGCCGTTTTGTCTTGTTCCAGAGTGCTCTGGTGCGTCAAATTCGAAGGTGGGGGGTGCCGGGTCATTGTTTCTGTGGATCCTCCTTCTTCATTAATTTTGTGTAGGTCGCTAGATGCGTCAAGCATGTGCTCTCCTATTGCCGGGGTTTCGCTGCGTGTGCTGATCAATGTGTCAGCCGTGAGGGCCCCATTTGGGATCGGGTTCGAGTGAGGATCTTCCGGTAAGTGGTGAATGGGAGTTGTTGATCTAGTGAGATCGGGTCTGGATGCGACCCTGTCCGGAGCCTCTGACATGAGGGGTGTTCCACCGTGTAGTGTGGTTATTATTGGTGATAGGGGTAATCCTGAAGCACGTGTGACGGTGGGACTGGGGGATGGGCCGTCCTCTGGGGCTTTATTGGGCGGTGTGCAGCTTGAAAGCCTAGTTGGTTCAGCTGAGCTTGTTGCCAGGGGGTATAGGAAGCTTCTTATGTCTCTGTTTCCTAGGGAGGCGTTTGCACCGGGGCGGGGAGTTAAGTTCACTGGATTATAACACCTCCCGTCTTGCCCTACTTGCGTCGATGTCAGTGCCGGGAACGCTGTTGGGGAACCTGGGGACGTTGGCGTTGCACCGGTAGCACCAGGTAATCCCGGGAGCCCCCCTCCGATAGCGCAGGCCCGGGGTAGAAGCCACCCGCACCCGGGGGGTAGAAAAGTTTTGCCTTCCGTCTCCTGGCTGTACTGTGGGGCCGAGGTTTTTCCTGTGCCTGCAGTAAGGACGAATTTCTGGTCCTCATTATTGTTCCCTGTTTTCACTGTTGCTTTTTTCCTGTTGCCAAGTGTTGCAAATTTTTCTTTGCTTGCACTGCGTGTGCTCTCCCCCCCTCCCCGGTCTGCGACTGAGGCTTGTTGCCCTGCTGGCTTGCTGCTTTGCTGCCTTGTGGCCTTGGTGTATGCTCAATGGTGCCCAAACCTGCTTATCTCTTGCCCTTATCTCTTGCCCTCCGATTCCTACTCCTTGCGCCCCCCGAAGATGAGGCCAGGACTCCACTCTGCAGTTCGTTATGCAATTCCCCGGATTAGTGCTTTGACTCCTGGTTACCAAGGTGCTCGGAGGGCCAGCAAAGTTTGCTGAGGCGGTGTTGTGGCGGTGTTGTTGTCACAGCGCTCGGGGCTTGAGATGTAGCGCTCACACCTGCCAACAACACATCAGCGGAGGGGGCAATGAGGGTGCCAAAGTGTCAGAGGTGCTTTTGGCGGTGGCGGTGTTATTACAGCGCTTGTGGGGGCTTGTAGCAGCGCTCACACCGCCATACAGTGCCTGGATCCTTGCTTTTTTGCTTTTGCTTTGCTTTGCTTTTTTTTTAGCTCCTTTTTTTTACGTATATGGGGAGCGGTAGAGCTAGTGTCTAGACCTGCACGCCTGCTCTCATGCCCGCCCGCCCACCTGCACGCCAGGCCCTGCCCCTACCTGCTTGCAGATTGCTGTCCCAGAACCAGCAACGTCGTTGGTCCAATCGCCGGCGGGCAGGCCGGCAGACAGGCAGGTTGGGGTGGATGTAGGCCGGTGGCCCCTCGTGTTCTCACAAGTCCGCAAAGCCCGCAAAAATCCTCGGAGCCGAACTCACGGGCTCCAAACTCTTGACGGGCGTCACAGATGAGGTGCGGGTAGGTCGCGTGGGGTGTGGCAGGCAGGAGTGGCAGCTGTAGCAGTGGCCGCAGCGTCCGCCCTGCTCTCGATGGTGGTAAAGGCGTACTGGCGTTTCCGTCGTGGCTCCCTCCAGTGGTCAGCAACTGTGCCTCCTGTCAATCAAAATGAAAATGAATGTGTCTTAGATATGGCGTTGCCTCACACTGCCCCGGGGAAGCGTGCCATGGGTGTTGCTGTAGGTTTTCCCACTCAATGCCATGGTTTTTGACACATTCACAGATTTACAACAAAGCATAAATCTGGGAATGCATCAAAACTCTGCGCCTCCCCAGCGGTGGCATAAGGGTTATTTTTGTGACCAAAGGTGCCCCTTCCTCAACAAAACCAACTTGATTTCAACGCAGACACCCTTTCACCATGGTGTAAGGTTGCCTGCGTTGGCACATGGCAGCCATTTGTGTGCCAGCGCTGTGAAAGTGGACAGGAATTCACCATATCTCAAAGATACAGTGCATTTCTGCCCTTTCCTTTTGATGCAGGGAAATGCAGCTAGAAGCCTTACGGTGCTGCCCTGTGCCAAAACTTTGTCAGCGTACCAAGATCTTACAGTGAGATAAAAACCCACCCATTGGTTGCCATTGATTGGCTTTCTTTTCGTTCTCATTTGCCTACTTCTGTTCAGATGGCTTGTCTTATATTATGTTTGTCCCTCTAGTGGAGCATAACCTCTTTACTTGTGTCTTTCCACCACTCTAAGGGAACTCTTTTTTGTGTTTTCCTTTAGCAGTCCACAAGAGTGCATGTGTTTTCCAGCTGTCTTGTTTATGTGCGTCTCGCCTCCTCCCTTTTCTAGTTGCCCTTTCTCACCTCTCCTCTGTTCTCCCTCCTCACTGCTATCTTTTCTTTTGTTTAAGCACTCCATGAGTGCATGTGTTTTGTAGCTGTCTCCCTTGAGTGCTTCTCTCCACCCGCATAGTGTTGCTTTCTCTTCTCCGTGTGCTTCTCTCCCCATGCTGCCTTCTCTTGTCCGCATGCTTCAATCCTTTCACTCTGCACACTCTATGATGTTCTCTATCACCTGTGTACTTCTGTGATGTTCTCTGCCTCTTGTGCTTCCCCCTGTTATCATGCACTGCTTTTTCCCTTTCTCCTCTCCTCCATTACCAGGCACCTCCACCACCAAAAGCTGCAGTCCTTTTTTTAATTGGCACTTTTGTACTAAAAAATCATACTTCTTTGTATTTACTGATCCAAATGACATCTTTCATCTTGGATCAGTACATTTAAAAAAAATTTCAGCTGTGTCCTTCCACCGGTGAGCACGTGTTCTAATGCATGTATGCATCAGAGAAAAGATGCCACCATTAGTATGTCTTTCTTTATTTTTTATTTTGATGATGGTGCACAGCATCCCAATGGTGTACAGCACTGCTAAAAGCAATTGGTCAAAGCCAGTAGGCCCAAAAGGCGAGATATATTGGCTTTGTCAATGCTTGTAGTGGTCAGGCGCTGGCCACTCTATTGATGTTAAAATGTGTTCTCAAGTAATACCTTAGTTCTGTGATGGTGTCTGTCAAGAGATGCTATACCTGTTTAAAACTGTGAAGGTATTACAGCATAAAAGAGCTATGAAATGATGGTAGGGCTGTAAATCTATGAGGATTGTGAGAGAGCTGTGGACGGTTAAGGAGATATGGTTAAGAAGGTAGCGAAAACAACCTGGAGCTGTAGCGAGGTTTGTCAGGCTGTAAACTAAAGCTTTTGAAAGTGAGTACTGGCTTTCAGGATATAATATGGTTATGGAGGTGCATGTCCTGTGAAGAAAAGATGATGTAAAATGTTGAGTAGTGGAGAAATGTATTGCTTGTAGATATATAAGGACACTGCAAACAGATGCTGCTCTGACGGGGCTGTAAATATTTACTGCTAAGGAGAGAAGTAGGGAATCTGCAGAGAAAGGGAGTCTGACCAGAGCTCAACTCCAGGGTGGATTCTTAGAATGAGCAGCATCACAGCTGGGCCCACTGTAATTCTGGAGACCTCATCTGTATGGTGGATTTGGTGCATTTCCATGTTCATTGTTTGGGTTGAAATTGTGGACTGTTCGTTTCTGACAAGGCACTATGGCAATGTGGGTGATCACTACATGTGTGGTTATCCACTTACCACTTGTATTTATTTTGTTCCAAGTTTAACACATTTTAATTTGCTAAAGGCAAGAGCAAATGTATATCCTGAATGGAGATCTGGAGAGAACATTCCCATATTTAATGATGATACAGACATAATGGTTTATTCACAGAGAAAAGTCCCTCCTATGGAGACAAACATGCTGATACAAGTTTGTAATACATTTTACGGGTGTAGAATGTTCCAGCTGGCTGAGAATCTCTCTGTGTTTCCCTAACCACTACTAAAATGCTATCGCTCATTCCTTTAAACATGGTAACATTAGCTTACACCCAATTGGCACATTCAGTACTCAGTAAAGTAGTAATATATGTACCCAGGGCCTGTAAATTAAATGCTACTAATGGGCCTGCAGCATTTGTCGTGCCACCCGCATAGGTAGCCCCTTAAAACATGTGCCAGGCTTGCCATTGCGATACAGAAAAGGGGGTGGTGATGAACAGAGTGTCTGAATTAAGCAGACCACTCTTACCCAGTCCAAAGATCAGGTCTTGATCCATCACCGTTATTTATCTCACTGCCCCATCCCAGCTCAGAACCTGGCTATATGCAAATTAGTCTGTCCCTGGCCCAGTGCATCATGGGAACAGGGCAGACCAAACTACAAAGCCAATTCTTCACCAGAAAGGAGACAAGCTACCGGGGACCGGTTTCTGGCATTTCAGCCTCTTCGGCCCGGCTTGCTTGAATCCTGATGGAGCAGTGAGAAAGGGACTCATGTCTGAGTATACCCTGCCACACCTATAGTGGCCAAAAACGATACAGAAAAGGGGGTGGTGATGAACAGAGTGTCTGAATTAAGCAGACCACTCTTACCCAGTCCAAAGATCAGGGCTTGATCCATCACCGTTATTTATCTCACTGCCCCATCCCAGCTCAGAACCTGGCTATATGCAAATTAGTCTGTCCCTGGCCCAGTGCATCATGGGAACAGGGCAGACCAAACTACAAAGCCAATTCTTCACCAGAAAGGAGACAAGCTACCGGGGACCGGTTTCTGGCATTTCAGCCTCTTCGGCCCGGCTTGCTTGAATCCTGATGGAGCAGTGAGAAAGGGACTCATGTCTGAGTATACCCTGCCACACCTATAGTGGCCAAAAACGATACAGAAAAGGGGGTGGTGATGAACAGAGTGTCTGAATTAAGCAGACCACTCTTACCCAGTCCAAAGATCAGGGCTTGATCCATCACCGTTATTTATCTCACTGCCCCATCCCAGCTCAGAACCTGGCTATATGCAAATTAGTCTGTCCCTGGCCCAGTGCATCATGGGAACAGGGCAGACCAAACTACAAAGCCTTGCCATTGCAGCCTGAGAACAAGTGCCAATTCGAATTAAAAAATACCTTACAACTTAAAAACCCATACCCACCCTAAACCCTAGAAATTCCCTTGCCACCCAAAAACCCATAAGCACCCTAAAACCTAAAAAATCCCATATCACCTAAAAACCCATACCTACCATAAAACCTAAAAATTCCCTTACCAACCAAAAACACATGCCCACCCGAAATCCCAAATATTCACTTGCCACCCAAAAACCCATATCCACACCAAGACATAACTTACCACCCAAAAAGACATGTTCTGCACATTTTATTAATCTGGCATCCTTCTCTGTGAACTCTCTTATTTCTGTGTTTATTATTTTTTCCAAAGCAGAAGGTACATTTTCAACTGTCTTTCTGAAAATAATGCTACAGCTGTCTCTTGGGCCATTTTAAAATGAACCTCCTCATCAGGAATCTGAAAATTAACATTATCTGGTGTACCGTAATTTGTGCTGTTTAATTTGCAAAATAATTGTGTTCCTGCTATGCCTCAGTCACAGACAACAACTTGGCAATTTTCCTCAAATGGGCCTATGTTTGGTGCACATTTTATTTTTCTAAAGCTGTGTTTGTAATTTCTTTGTTTAAAACTTCTGCAACTAAATCTGGACTTTCCGCTGCCTTCACAATGGACTTGGTAAATTCAGAATTGTGAGGGTTAAACTCTCATTTGCAAACACAGCAAACTGTTGGACTGGGTACTGATTTTGTCTCTGGAAATAATTCCCATTTGCTCTGGACAACTTATTTAAATAAATGTTAGCATTTTCCATATTTTGTAGGACCATCTGTGCTTGAATAATTCCTGCCATTGGTACCTGTTTCTGAACTGACATTTGCATTTGCTTAGCTGGCATATTTTGCATCTGCATTTATCCATGTTTTTGTGCATCATGTTTAAATGTATATTTCTTCTTCCAATGCTCAAATCTGTTATAAAGATGGCAAAAGGACACATTTTCCAGCAGTACAACATCCATACCTGAATTTACACAAACCAAAACACCTTTCCAATTTTTTTTTTTTTTTCGATTTAAAAATAAATCACAAAAGTCAACACAAAACCGCAGAGGAACTGAGTTAATTAATTAATTAATAGAAACACACTGACGCAAGAAACATAGTGTAAAAGTTACGGACAAGTATGACAATGTTAAAACAATAAATATTAAATACAAATATAATAGAATAACAGATAGTACCCAAGATCGATATATCATTTACAAACGAGCATCAAAAACAGAAATAGAAGTAATCCACAATCTGTACATTTTAAAATATAAAAAAACAGAGCAGGTCTAACTATTCCTCCCTGCTGACCAGCGGGTCACCCACGCCCAACCCAAGAACTTGGCTAGGGCAACCACCAGGGGGCCATTCACTGCTGTTTTCAATAGTCTATAGGCCTCACTGTGGTCCCTAGTACCCATATTTAAGCACACTGGTTTCAGCCAGCGTCTTCTCGGATTACAGTGGGCTGGGCAGGCAAATAACATATGTTTCACAGTATCACGCTGGCCTGGGCAAAAGGGGCAATCACTAGAGTTGGTGCCCGAATTCAACCATTTTGAGGTGAAGGTCTTTGTAGGTAGGGTTCCTACTCTAAATTGGTGGAAAAGTTTTCTATCGCGGGACAATGTGATGAGATCCCAATATGGTTCATACTTGGGTTCATGTTTAGTTTGCAGAAAAGTGCTAGACACAGTTAAACTGCTTGCGGATGCAAATTGCCTGGAATATACCAGGTGCCGATATGCTCCCTTAAATTCTGCTTTGCTCGGGAATGGGCTGTCAGCCGGAGAAGTCCACAGTTGGTACATGCCCAAATCCCAGAGAACATTTGAAATACTCCTAAACCACCCAATTTTATTACTCACATCTAAATCACAGAGTTCTAAAACAGCCAAAGCATAAATGGCAAGTCCAGGAGTCACCCAAAGCCTTCTCCAGTATATTAGTAACCTGTAGCAGACTAAGTCTCTTATGGAGTGGCACCCCAGATCCAAATACAGGGGAATCAAGGGAGTGGATTGTGGCAGTCCCAGCAAGGATCGGAGAAATTTGTTTTGCGCCACTACCAGAGCCACATAGTTCGCATGGGCCCAAAGCTCTGAGCCATATAAAATTGAGGCACTCATTTTTAGGTTGTAAATGTGCAATGCTGGGGTCACTGGTTTAGTAAATGACCGACTATGCTCCCTGAGCAGGACACCCGAGAGTTGGGCATGTCTAACCAAAAGGCTGTCGATTTGGGGCTTTCCAGCCCATCCGTTTGTCTAAAACTACACCCAAGTAGGAAAATATCTCGGTTTGCTCTAAAACCCTACCATGCATCCTAACTTCGCCAATGGATATGCTAGAGTTCTGGAGAATCATGAATTTAGTTTTGTCTACATTGACTGCAAGATCATGATCTGCACAGAACTCTTCGAATCTGTCTAGCGCACGTTGAAACCCTTGACGTGTCTTTGATAGTATGAGGGTATCATCGGCAAACATTAGGAGTGGGATCTTTTTGTCAGCTAAGGTGGGGGCGTCTGTAGGGCAGTTTTCAAAGTGTCCGAGTACCCCATTAATATAAATCGAAAAGAGGGTGGGTGCAAGGACGCACCTCTGCCTTACCCCTATCTCCACCAAAAATGCATCAGTCGTATGTCCTAAGGTGTTCCATCTAACCTGGGCATAGTTGTCTGTATACAGTTTAACCATGAAGGACACGATTTCCAGTGGCATACCCAGCTTAATAAGATTTTGCCACAGTTTGGAGCGAGGCACTAGGTCAAATGTATGTATGTATGTATGTAGGCATACTTATAGAGCGCAGCTGTCACCCAAAGGGTATCCTGGCGCTTTGACCACAGACATTCCTACTGATGTTAACTACACTGCCCTCGGGAAGAGGTACGTTTTGAGATCCTTTTTAAAAGACGAGAGATCCTGCTGGCACCTTAAGGACAAAGGTAACGAATTCCAAAGCTTGGCGGCCGTAAAGCTAAATGAGCGGCCGCCCATTCTCACCCTTTTTATCCTGGGAACTGTGACCAGGAAGGCCGAAGAGGATCTCAAGAGTCTGGCAGCGGAGTACCAAGAGAATCGGTCTCGCAACATCACTGGGCCCAGCCCATGCAGGGCTCTGAAAACCAGACAGGAAGATTTAAAACAAATCCGTTTTTGAACCGGTAGCCAATGAAGATCCGAAAGCGCAAGAGAAGACGAGGCAGACCAAGGCCGTGAGAGAGCTAATTTAGCTGCCATGTTCTGCACCGACTGTAGCTTCATGACCAAGGTGTTGGGGGCCCCCAGAAGCAGTGCGTTACAGTAGTCTAATCTACTGAGGATAATACTACGCACTGCTTCCGTCCTTGCCGAGGGGGGAAGTAGCGGAAGAATTCTCCGCAACATGCGGAGCAAGAACATGCAAGTCGCCGTGGTTTTGTTGATGAAGGCATCCAGCTGGAGGCTAGGCCCGAACAGGACACCTAAGTTGCGGACAGATTCTGCCGCCACTACAGAGCCTAGAGTAGAAGAAGGCCAAAACCCCTCTGGCAAAGGATGGGGCGTTCGGTCCAATGAACAATAGAGGACTTCAGTCTTTGCACCATTGAACTGCAGACCTAAGGTCCACAAAAGCTGGATAAATTGACCCTTTTCCTAAAGTAACGGTGCGCCAGTAGATGAAAATAAACCTCAACACCTGGTCCACCGTACTAATCCCTCGTCGGAAAGCTGCTTGTAAATCAGAAAGAATGTTATGCTCGTCCAACCATACCTGCATTCTAGATAGAATCACTCTTGCCACTACCTTCTGAATACAGTCGATCAGGCTTTTAGGCCTGTAATTCCCTGGTTTGGATGGGTCCCCCTTTTTATGGATTGGAAGAATAACTGCGCCTGCCCACGAGCCAGGAATAGCTGCTCCCTCATCAATGGCATTCATCATTAGTTGGATATAAATTGCCCAAGATGTCGGATCATGAATGAAAAGATCTGCAGGGACACAGTCGAGGCCTGGGGCCCTTCCTTTTGGAACTAATTTAAGTGCTTGTGCTACTCCCAATCTAGTAATGTTAAGTGGAACAGAGGACAATGGCACACTGAAGTTATCCTGGGCCCCCAAACTGCTTGCAAATTGGCCTCTATAATGACTGATCCATTTATCCGGTTCCACATGGTTAACTGGAACATTACCTGGAGTACCACTCCCCCATTTCACCAGATGCCACAAACGAGTCATATCCCTGGGGAAACCTGTTCCTAGCAACCCCCATTTCAGCTTCTGTCTGAAGAATATCAATAGTTTTAACTACTAAATTGTTCATAGCTAGCAGGTTCTCAAGGTCAAATGCGACCTTGCACCATTTGAGACGTCTGGTATAGTTAGATAGGATAGCTTCTACAGAATCCAGACAATCTGCCACACCTTCACCACAGTTATGGGCAAATGCCCGCATTGAAACTGAGAGTGGATTGTGATCGCTCTCGGACCTGGTTACCACCCTAATATCAAGCAATTCTGGCCACATTTCCTTATTTAAAATAAAATAGTCTATACGACTGGATCGATGGCCATTGCTAAATGTAGGTGTCCCTTCTTTATCAGATTTTGTACGCCCGTTGGCCGCACTTAGCCCATGTTCCATGCAAAAAGCTTTTTATTGGAGTGCTGCTCTTGTCCACTTTTTAATTGGAGGAAGTTCGAGTGAAGGGATCAACCACTGATCGTTTTCCACAAAGCTAAGGTTCAGCTTCTCACAGTCAAGTGGTTCATAAGTACAGTTAAAATCCCCTGCAATTATGATATTACTATTGTCTCTATAGTGAGTTAAAAAAGGATCTAAAAGTTCTATTGTCTCGGATGCCCTCCCTCCGTGCTGTCCCCTAGAATAAATATTAACAAGTATAGTGTCGGGGGGATTACCTTGCCAAAGTTTCACTATAAGGATGTCCTGGCTGTCAATGACAATCTCCTGTAGTTTGTAGAAACAGAGCTGTCTAATCCAGATCAATATGACCCCCTTCGGTCTACCCCTATCTCCCTGAACTGCTAATTTGGAAAAGTTAATATAACCCTCAAAGAATACTTGATCCCCCGCCCAAGTTTCTTGAAGGAATACAATCTCTTGCTCCTCAATAAGTGAGATACATTCCGTAGTTGCAATTTTATATGCGAGCCCCACTACGTTCCATGAAATAATTTTAAGAGCAGGGAAGGACCCCATGTGAGGAGAAGTCGTTGAACCAGGGTCTGTATTTGGTATTAAGGTAGTAGGTGCTTGGTCAATGCTCGTAAGAGATGAACCCCAAATATTGCCACCGAGCCCTAGTGTTACCGGGTGGGCCGAGCTTGTTTCCAGTAACACTAGGTTCCTCCCACTATTTGAGTGGGTAGTTACACTGCCCCCTCCTATAATAGCCTGACCCTGGTGAGCTGGGTTTGACTGGATATCCAAACCCAGTCAGTCTATGTCCTCCAGATTTGTAAAAGATTGAAATCTATTGAAGGTTGGGACAGAGAACTCATATGGCCCCTGTATCTGCGGAGCAGGATTACGTACACCCAAGAATATCATTGGTGGCCTTGTGTCTTGATAGAAAAACCCTAGTGGAATGATGTTTATGCCATCTTCACTCAAGTGTCGTGAGCCAGCTATGTCAAGGATTGATTTGACTACGTGGGGGGACCCGAAATTGACCACCACACAGTCACCTCTACTTGTTTTCCTGGCAGAGCCTACCCAGTTTATTCTGTGTGCCAATTTAAAGCTCCCAAATAGGAGACCCCCAATCTAGTTTTGGAGTTAATCAAATGGGGAGCCTTATTTCTCAACGAGGCCCAGTTTTCCTCAGCGCCAAATTGCAAGTGGGGTACATTAGTAAGAACAATAGTATAGAGGGTGGACTCGGGTGGTAGATTGAGGGACTCATTAGCGTGATGCCTGGGTGTGCCTCCCTGTGGGACCTTATTACATGTACTGCTCCCTGGTACTACTCTTCCATTGTATGCTGGCTCAACCGCTACTAGTCGATTATGCAATAGAGGGGGCTGGAGATCTTCAGCAATGGTGCCGGCCATAGCATTGCTGTTAGCGTGTGTACTAGCTGGAATCAAAGGAACAGGAGCTAATGTTGGGTTCAAAGAACTCAAAAGATTCCCTTCTTGCCTTAATAGAAGGTCCTCAATGATTGATAACCTTTGACTAATGGCATCTATTTTTGAGACTAAGGGATCCAGTATTTTCAAAAATTTCTCCTCAAGCCTACCTAGTAGCCTATCCTCCATGACGCAGGATATCTGGCTAGTGAAGTTCAAAACAGTCGGTAAGTGTCTTGGAGGTTTGGGTGTAACCGCCTCTTGCCCATGGGCTTTACTGCCACGGTCCGGTCCTTTGATTTTTGCTACTTTACTGGCCTGATGTGAGGTAGAGGGGAGCCCACCCACTTTTCTTTTCTTAGGTGGTGCGGGGACTCTACCCTCTTCCCTCTTAGACATATTTTGCCGCTGCTGGCGTGTTAATACCATGTCAGAGGAGGTGTTGGTGGGCGAGGGGACACTTACAGGGGTTAGGGGGACTGGTAGCACTGGGAGTGTTTGCCCCAACGACTATTGCTGTGAAACATTAACAGAGCCACCCACCCCCTCTTGAGAACACAATACAGGAGCCCCAGTTGAGGCTCTTCTTGAGTCAAGGGACAGTCTTTTTTGAGTAAGTTCGATTTCTTTGATAAGGACAGATTCAGCTCGTAGCAGGAATGAATCAAGAGTCCCGACAACACCCTTTTGGACAGTCTTAGACATTATCAGCTTTGGATCCCAGAATCTAATCACAATATAACACAGGGAAAACAAAAAGCAAATCAATTTGTCCAAAAAACAGTTACTAACCAGATCCTTGAAGATGCCGGGTAAAAGATGAAAGGGGGATGGCCCAACCCTGCCTTATCCTGGCTTTGACGGGCGCGGACGGTGTTTTAAGGCGCCTCCTGGCGCTAATGGATGATGCGGTGTGACAGCACCACCAAGGCCTCTGGGAATTGGAGTCCCACTGGTGGACCGGCAGCAACAACGGGTCCGCGGCAGTGCTGGAAAACAGCCGCGAAGGGGCAGAGAGCTATTCAGGCACCCAGCGCCTCCTCAGCAGCAAGACAGTGGCAGCAATCCCGTCCAGGTAGGTAAACTAACAGCGACACCTTTACTTCCATTCTGTGTTCTTTTAATCTATACCTAATGTAAATGTGGGTGTACTTGTAAAGCGCACTGCGACTCCATGGAGTATCCTGGCGCTGAAGACCGCTGGGGAACCCGTCCTGGTTTTCCCTGTGAGATGGTCCCTTTCTGGGTATCTCCAAGGTGAAACCAGGCATCCCCGGTGTCTGTGGGGGGCAGTTGTAGAGATGAGGCAAGCTTAATGCCCAGAGTTGCCGAGTGTGTTCCCTGGTTAGAGAAGGCACCGAGGCGAGAATTATCGAGTCCGTTTTGACCCTGGGTCACGACCCTGCTGCATCAGGAGTTGAACCCTGGTCCCGGGCCGTTCTCTGCTTACGGGCCTGCCGCCTCTAACCAGTGAGCCACACCACTCCAATCAACATCCTTTGCTGGCACTCCACCCATCAGGAAAGTAATCACTGCTATATTTTTCTCCATAACAACAGAAAATGATGGTGCATTCATGCAAACCCTTTTCATTGTCTCTTCACCTGGTTTTTGCACAACTTTAGATTCAAACCACAATTTAGTCTGCATGGCAATGTAAAAGAACATTTCCAAATTAATGCACAACTCTTTTAGATTTTTAACAAATCCATCAACTTGTGGGTACCACAGCATATGTCTGTCTCCCAATTGTGGGAATGTGTTCAGAAATGCTGTAAATTCACTTTTATTCTGTGATATATGCACATACATTTCTCCCACCTTTTCTCTCAATGAGTAAGCAAAAGCTTCTCCCTCATTCTGCTTATTATTTTTCTCAACTAGATCTATGGCTTCTTTTCCTTATCCAGTTTCCTTGCTAGGTCTGGTGGTTTCTTTTTCTTCTCATGCTTTCTTGCCCATTTGTCTCCTAATTTCTCAGGCCCATTGCATTTGAAAAACTATTTTATTATTTCTGCAATGTGCAAATGCATTCCTGAAGAACACATTTTCTCATTTGCTTCATCATCCATGTGTACCCTAAAACCTTTCTGTAATGAAAATCTTCCTGAAACATCAGTTTCATATTTTTGAGCCAAATCTGTCAGTCCATTATGTGTAGTTAATGCACAAGCAGCTGTTTCCTTACTCAGGGAAATTCATTATTTTTCCTGACACTGGTTCACATTTTCATAATTTAAACAGAAGGGACTGTTAATTTTTTCATGTTCACATGTTGAATTTAAAACACTAAGCTGTTTCTCTTTTTCAGGGCCAGTGTTAATATGTTCTCCCATGCTCTCTATCTTTTTAATCAATGCTGCTTCCTTAAAGCAGGTTTGAAAAACCCCGTTTTCAAATATATTTATTTTATCCTTGTCTCCAGATGTTGTAAATACCATTTTTTCCTCACCTTTCAGTGCTTGGGGTAATTTCTGTTTAATAATATGTGTATTCCGAGTTTCTGAAATAAACCGTCATAATCACTCCTTCTGCAGCTCTTTGAACCTTTTCAGTAGGGACCATTTTAATTGGGACAGTCATAATTGTTCTAAGCATTATCTGTGCATCTGCAGTTTGTAATTCTTGGACTGAATCAGGCATATTTGAAGCAGTAACACCTGGAGGTATCACTGTCAGTGCTGAATCAACAGGTAGTGGGTCAATATAAAATGTCTGCACAGTTTTCTCAATCTGTTTTTCTCTCTGTACAACAGAAGCAGTAGCCCCTGTAGTACTTTCTGGTGCACTATTTTCAGTATTTTTCATGGGAACCACATAAAGTGGTGGAGACTCAGTTAACAATGCATCCATTATTTCATCCCCTGAATTATTATTTATATGAAGCTCTTTATCATCACTAATTCCCTTCTCTTGCATCTGGTGCTTTACCTTTTTATCCTCACTTGCATTCTCTCTTGCTGCTTTTTCCCACATGCTTAAGGCCTCAAATTGTGCATCTTTAGATGGTGTCTTTATTTCACATAACACTTCCCTTAATTTGTCAATAATTTTCAATTCAAAAGTACCATCTTTTGGAAATCTCAAAGCACCCTCTTTTTCAGTAATCTTGCACCATTGGTGAACCCACATACATGTATTTTGTCCCACACTGGTAGACATAAAATGCACAGGTGTTCCTTCAGGAGCATCACCAATAGAAAATTATTTTTTCTCTTTACCTCCTAACAGCTTCTTTAAACCTTCAAACATTTTCATTTTTGCAATATTTCAATGCCCTTTCTTTTCTCTAAAGCTGTCATTCTCAATTTTAGTCAGTTTTACTCCTACCACTGACCCTCCTCAAAATCTTACTGCAATATTTTCTGAGTTTTTCTTAATCAATAATTCTGTAAGTAACAACATAAAAACATTTGCTACTCTGTCTGTTCCACTCAATAAAGGATAGATTTATTTTTACTGCGAGTAACACATTCGGCTTACTCTTCACAAAGTAAGAATTTCCGTTTACTCTTCAAACACTACAGGTAAATCCCTTCCGCTTACCTTTCACTCAAGCTCAGAAGAACCTGCTACTCCTTCAGTATTACCCTTTCTAGTTTATGTAAGACCAACGTTTCACCAGCGAACTCTTTTGCTGTTAATCAAGCTCAGAAGAACCTGCTACTCCTTCAGTGTGACCCTTTCTAGGTGATATCACACCAAAGTTTCACCAGCGAACTCTTTTCTATCAATCACTCACACTTTTACACAGAAAGTAGTCCCTAATTTAACACTGCCAGCCCTACCTAGCTTCTCAGTGTTATTCCAACAGACGAGTAACTTCAGTGCAGTGTGGCTTCCATTTACCACCCGCTATTCCTTCCCGGGATTCCCACAGGTGTGCATACCTGGGTTTCCAGACAACATAGAACAAGACACTAACTTACTTAACATGAAGAGTTAAAACATGTAATCAATACTAAAAAAATATGTCCTATTAAATTACCAATATAATCAATAACACCATCAATTCAAAATGAGCAAAATTTCACCAACAGTTAAAAAAAACTTAATATGTTCAACCCTTTAAAAATACATCCTAGCACATTAACAACATTTCACAACCCTATTGATGCTCACACCACTCCAGCAATCACCTTCTTGCATCACCTTCCAGTACTGCTTTGCCAGTCTTCAGGTTCTGAGCATTGGAGTCAGGAATCAGGACTTGGACATTATCTAACTTGGGCAATTATTTGACTTCCCTCTTAAGGTTAATGATCCATTAGTTGAATAGTTGATGGTGAAATCAATATTCATTAATCACCAAACTAATCAATAATAACCATCCTCTGGTTACCAAAAACTGATAGCCTTCTGCTACAGACAATGGTAGTTTCATATACACATAGCAATCACTTATTTCCATTGCCTCTACATAATGTACTAATAGATTTGCGAATACATTCAGGTGTGTTCTATTTCTAACTTTATCGTAATGCAATCCTTCTTCAACAGATACTTCTACTTCTACTCTTTGCTGCCTAAAATTATCTATTCTTACGTGTATATCTGAATTTTCAGGTACATCGACTTTCTCATGAATGTTAGTGTCATTCTTCTCACTTTTACTCATTAGATAAGGAATAGCTACTGTCAATCCTAACCATACTATGAGGATTATTACTACACTACATGTGCATATTCTACAGCATGTTTTTAAGCAATTCTTTTCTGTTTACCATTAACAGTATTGTCACCCATTTTTCGATTAAGCAGACTTAACCCCTCTTTGAGACTTTTCACAGAATTTTAACCTGCGAATTTTCAAGTTGGTCTTACTTCTTCGTCTGCTAGTTCATCAATTAGTTCATCATTTTCTTCATCACTCAGTTCTAGTTTTTCAAGATCTTCAAGAATGACATAGGTCCATTTAGGGCCTCTGAACTTATTATTCAGTCTTTTCAAATGCGGACTTCTTCTTTTTGGTTGTTCTGTAGAAAACCCAGTTTGACTTGATATTTCCTTTACTTGTTCTGGTTCTTCATTTATTGATTTGAGACGAAATTTCAGTTTCTTGACAAAACCAGGCCAATTATCTCCTTTTCTATGTCTTTTAGCTGGCACTATGCTCTGTTTTTCTTCTATTGTTCTTCTGTTTTCACTCAGTTGTGGCACAATTTGTGTATCTTCGTTGTCTGTATTCCTCTCTATCTTACTTGGTCCAGGTCTTGCTTCTGTTTCTTCTGCCTGGATGCTAATCTGGCCTTGTTCAGGTATGTGCTGCAATTTACTTTGATTTGGTTTGTTTTCTTCTTCCTGGAAACAATTTGTCTACATCTATCTGGTCCTGCTCAGGTATCTCGATATCTTGCTTTACTTCTTCCTAAGTGTTAGACCTGGCATCATTGGCATGAGTCTCTCCTCCATTTTTTCTGTTTGCCTCCTCTGTTTACGATGTTTTTGCTGGTATATGCTTTGGGCACTGTGCCACTGCTGATCAGTGCCACAGTGCAAGTGCTCCCTATGTGAAATTGCTGTATTGATTGACTTCCATGTTTGGCTTATTTGGTTTACTATCAGTCCCTAGTAGAGTGCACCAGGAGTGCCAGGGCTTGTAAATACAAATGCTGCTAGTGGGCCTGCAGCACATGTTGTGCCACCCACAAGAGCGGCCTAGTAAAAGTATGTCTGAAGGTCTGCCATTGCCAGACCACGTGCAGTCTGACTGTCACGAGGACTGCGCAAGTACACCTACTTGCCAGTCCCTAAACCTTCCCTTAACTTCATGTTAGTCACCCCTATGGTAGGCCCACGGGCAGGGTGCATTGTAAGCATAAGGTAGGACAAGCCTGACAAGGTTGGCATGTCCTAATAGTGAATTACATCCATAGTCGTTTTTCACTATTGTAAGGTAGCCTGCTCTCCATCAGTTAGAATGGGCTGCCAGGATTATTAATGTTATAATCCTAGCGGGCTCGGGGAGCATGGTGCAATGTCGAGTTTGGTATCCCTGAACTCAGGGTTTAATAACGCATCCGTTTGTGTGGATGGTTTTTGGACTCTGTGTTTGAAAATAGCACTTTTAGAAAGTAGCTATTTTCTTGTCTAACTGTCTACCGGTCTCTGCTGGTTCTGGTGTGTGTGTGACAGGAGCTGGGTGGCTCCAGAGAGTCTGAATGAGTCAGTGTGGGATGAGTGGGGCATTTGCATTGAGAGTAGGGGAAGAGTAGCTCTTGATAGCCTGCCCTGCCTGATACAATGTTGGCTCCGCCCCCCTGCCAGGCGACTGATGACTCTGTGCTTGCCTGGGACTTTCCTGGCCCGCCTCCTGCCGGGCAGCTGATGGCCCTGCCCCTGGCAGTAACAATGCTGGCTCCGCTCCTGCTGAGCGGCTGAGGACTCTGCCCTGCCCAGTGAATAGGCCAGGTGCTCTGGCCTGGCAACACCCACAACAAACCCAGGATGGGGGGAAATTCCCCTGCATGGACAAAGGGATCAAAGCCAAAAAGGGGTATAAGAGAAGGACCCCTGAACCAAGAAAGCAGATCACTTCTGACAAGGAAACCTGAACCAAGGACAAGAAGCCTGCTGATCTAAGGACTGCCTACCCCTTCTGCCAGAGTGCTGTTTGTTGGGGGAATCCTGCATTGCTTCTTTATTTTTGCCAAGGAACCAGGAGAGAGGAACTTTGTGTGTACTCTCACTCTTTGCTGAGACAATCTCCAAGGGCTGGAAGAGTGCCAGTCTCCTGCTGAAGTCACAGGGCTAAAGGACTTCATCTGCTTAAAGTGCTATTTGCTGGAGTTTGTGAATCCAGCACCTTTGAAAGAATCCAGCAATCTCGACGCCGACGGACGCCGCCGAATCCAGCTCGACATCGTGAGTAACGGCTCCAGTGTCCCGCTTCCTCGACGCCGGCCGCCGGGCCCGATCGACGCCAGCAGCAACGCCAGTGAGTAGTGAGTTCGGCTCCAGCTCCAAGTGACCCCGTGTCTGCACCGCTGCTGATCGCATCGACTTCGAGCCCTCTCGACGCCGTGAGCGCTGCTCACTCTTGCAACATCGACATCGACGACGCCGTATCCTGCTTCATCCCGTGAGCGCTGCTCCCGCCTGACTTCGGTCGACGCCGCTGCAGATCGCCCCGACTCCGAGGCCCGATCGACGCCGAAGACGCGACGCCGGACATCTCGACGCCGCTGATCATCGAGTGCTTCACTTTTCCAAGGTACTGTGTTGTTGGGGTCTGTGCGACTCCGGGCTCGACGTAGCGCTCCTCGCGGTCGACGCCGAACCTTTGGATTAACTTTGCCTCGACGTCGTGTGACTCCCGTGTGGGTTACATTGTTGCCAAGAACTGTGTTTTAGAGAAGAAGAGTTGCTTTTGATACTAAAGACTTTTGTGCTAAGAAGAAACCGTGCTTGAACTATTATTTTTCCTTCCAAGAGTATTTATTAAGACTGTGGTATATTTTTGTCGCTATTTGGTCTTGTGCTAAACCTTATATAAAAATACTTATTTTTATAATACTACTGTGTCGTGTCCATTTGTAGTGTATTCACTTTATTACTGTATGTGGTCATAAATGCTTAACGCACTGCCTCTGAGATAAGCCTGTCTGCTTTGCCAAGCTACCAAGGGGGTGAGCAGGGGTTATCTAAGTGTGTGATCCCTTGCCCTGACTAGAAAAGGTGTGTCCCTATTTGTCAGAAGTGTATACCTCTGCCAACTAGAGACAGCCGCTTCTAACATTGGTGGGGCAGCGGTGGGATTTTGAACTTTGCATTTATGACCCATGTGCAGTGATTAGTGTGCGCTACATAGTGAAAGCAGACCATAGCGCAGCCACAATCTGTTTTGGTTGGATATTCTATTTTTGTTCTCCGCTTTTCCTGAAGCTTGATTTTTGAAACTGCCAGTTTTAACCATGAGTGATACCGGAGTCACTCCCCTTGTTGTTGTTGTGGAGGAATTTGATAGAGCCAAGATAGGGACATACGAAAAGAAGCAACTGCAATACTTTTGCAAGCAGTTTCAAGTTCCTACCAAAGGCATCTCCCGGAAAGGAGACTATTCCAAAGCATTGGAGGCCTGGTTAGAGGCCAGAGACCCCTCTGCCCCGGTGGTGGTACCGACAGAGGAAGGGGAGGAGGAAGTGCCCGTGGCTGGGCCTGTATCCCCTCCTGGCAGCAGTGTTTCCTCCAAAGGTCTTTCCCCTGAAGAAAGAGAAGAAAGGGCGAAGGAGCGAGCCTACAACGTGGAAATGGCAAAACTTAAGATAAATGGGCAGTTGGAGATAGAGAATGCAAGAGGCAGGAGAGAAGCTGATTTGGAGATCAAAAGATTAGAGTTTGAAAGAGAGAAGTTAGCTTTTGAGCGTGAGAGAATGGTGAGGGACATGGAGCTCAAAGCTAAGGAGTTAGAATTGAATCCCTCTGGTGGCAGCGTCCCATCTGTGCCTGCAGAAAGTAGGTTTTATTTTCCCAAAGATGTGATCAAAGATTTTCAGAAGAATGAGGATATTGGTCAGTGGTTTAAAGCATATGAGTTAGCATTGTTGGCCCACCGGGTCCCTGAGAAGGATTGGGGAGCGGGGTTGTGGGGTCGCTTTGTGAATGAGGGAAGAGATACCCTGTTAGACATGCCTGTTGAGAATAGGACGTCTTATGCTCATATGAAAGATGCTTTAATGTTAAGGTATGGCCTAACCCCAGAAAAGTACAGACAGGCCTTTAGAGAATGTAAGAAGTTGCCTGGTACCACGTGGGTGGAGTATGTGTCATATTTTTGCAGAGCCATGGATGGTTGGGTAAAGGGCAGCAAAGTGGAAAGTTATGATGCTCTTTATGATTTGTTTGCTTGGGAGCACTTGTCTAATAACTGTTTTCCGGAGCTGCGCCAGCACCTTATTGATAGCAAGATATCTAACCCTAGAAAACTTGCTGAAGAGGCGGACCGCTGGGTCAGTACCAGGGTCCACAAGGGTCCAGTGGGAGACTCAGCCAAAGGTGGGCAGGGTCCCCAGCAGAAGAGTGGGGGGGACAAGGGTAAACAGAAGGAGTCCCAGAAAGGGCCCCAAAGTAATCCCCAAGGGAACCAAGGGAAAGGTTCCCAGCCTCCCCCTGTGAAGAAATCAGAGGCCCCGCCAGGTAAACCTGGTCATAGGGGCCCCCTGACCTGCTTCGTTTGTAAGCAGGTAGGACACCGTTTTTATGACCCTCAGTGTCCCTTGAAGAAGTCTGGTGCACTACCCAGTGCACCACCCCGTCAGTTGGCTAGTGTAGCTCTGGGAGGGGAGGAGATGGTTGCCCATGGTGGGGAGGGTCCCGCGGAGATGTCCCTGGTCTCTCTAGGAGACATGGAATTGGTCCCTCCACCCCCTCTGCCTAGTAACACTAAGAAATATAGGCAGTGGGTGACCATTAATGGCCATAGAGTGGAAGCTCTCAGAGACACCGGAGCGAGTGTGACAGCTGTCAAGTGTCACTTGGTGTCCAGAGAGCAGGTTGTTCCCCACGCATTCTACCCTGTGATAGCTGCTGACAACTCCCAGAAAGAGTGAGGTAGCTCAAGTTTCCTTTGAATGGGGGGGAGTTTCAGGTACTCTTCAGGTTGCTGTGAGGCCCGCCATGCCTGTTGATTGTCTCCTGGGCAACGATTTAGAAGACTCCCCTTGGGCTAAGGTGGAGAGGGAGACACATTTGAAAATGTTGGGTGTGCCAGAGTGGGTGTGTGCAACCACTCGATCCATGACAGCAAGTAAGGGTGTTGATGGGGTTCTGGAGCCTGAAAGTATGGCCCAGGACCCAGCTGTGAAGAGAAGAGGCAGGGGGCGCGGGAAACCGTCCCCCGTAGTTCCCGTGGTCCAGGAGGAGGCAGACCTCGAGGGGGATGCCCTGGAACCCACAGGTGAACAAGTTGCCGAACTGGGAGACCTGCCCGAGCTGACCCATTGGCAGCAGGATGGTGGTCCCTCCAGGGAGGAATTCTGTGCAGAACAGAAAGTGTGCCCTTCTCTTGTGGGTATGAGGCAGCAGGCCTCAGCCCAAACCTCAGGTGATCAGTCAGGGTCACATTTTGTGTACTGGGAGAACGACCTCCTGTATAGCGAGCCTAAGGCTGCTGAGCCTGGGTCAGCCCGTGTGCTGGTGGTACCCCAGCGCTTCAGAGCCTTCCTACTGGGTTTGGCTCATGACGTTCCTTTAGCTGGACATCTGGGGCAGGACAAGACCTATGACAGGCTTGTCACCCATTTCTATTGGCCTCAGATGCGGAGGGATGTAGACATCCAGTGCAAGACCTGTCAGACTTGCCAGGCAAGTGGGAAGAGCGGGCGGAAGCAGAAGGCTCCCCTCCAACCTTTTCCCGTGGTCAGTACCCCCTTTGACCGGGTGGGGATTGACATTGTTGGGCCACTGGACCCCAAGACAGCCCTGGGCAACAGGTTCATCCTGGTCTTGGTGGACCATGCCACACGGTACCCGGAAGCCATCCCTCTCAGAACAGTGACTGCCCCCGTGGTGGGACGGGCGCTGATGGATGTTTTCTCCCGAATGGGGTTCCCCAGAGAGGTGGTGTCAGACCGGGGCACCAACTTCATTTCCAACTATATGAAGTCTCTGTGGAAGGAGTGTGGGGTAACTTATAAGTTCACCACTCCTTACCACCCTCAAGGTAATGGGTTGGTTGAAAGATTCAACCGTACCCTTAAAGGCATGATCATGGGTCTTGAAGAACCAATGAGGCGTAAATGGGACGTCCTCTTGCCATGCCTGTTGTTTGCTTACCGTGAGGTGCCACAGAAGTCTCTAGGGTTCAGCCCCTTTGAGCTTTTGTATGGTCACCCGGTAAGAGGACCTTTAAGTCTGGTCAAAGAAGGCTGGGAGCAATCTCCCAGGAAACCTCCCCAGGATGTATACAGTTACATGCTGGCCTTTAGGAACCAGACTAGGCGCTTCAGGGATCTTGCTCAGGCAAATCTGGAGGCCAGCCAGGAGGAGATGAAGCGGTGGTACGACCAGAGGGCCACTCTGGTAGAGCTTCAACCTGGACAGAAAGTTTGGGTCATGTCCCCTGTGGAACCTTGTGCGCTCAAGGACAGGTGGACTGGACCATTCGAGGTTGTGGAGAAGAAGAGCGATGTCACCTACCTGGTGGATTTAAAGTCTCCCAGGAACCCCTTGCGGGTCCTGCATGTCAACCGTTTGAAGCCCCACTTAGAAAGGTCCGAAGTGGGCATGCTCCTAGCTACAGATGCTGGAATGGAGGAGGAGAGTGAGCCTCTTCCTGACCTCCTGTATGCAAAAGAGCAAGATGGGTCAGTGGATGGTGTTGTCCTCTCTGACACACTGACCCCTGAACAGCAGCAGGATTGTCGCCATTTGTTGGGGCAATTCCCTGATCTGTTTTCCTTGATTCCTGGTGTTACTCAGTGGTGTGTCCATGATGTAGACACCGGGGACAGCACTCCTGTCAAGCACAAGGCTTACAGAGTGACTGACAAGGTCAGAGCATACATCAAGGAGGAGGTCTCCAAGATGTTTGCCCTAGGGGTGGTTGAGTCCTCTAGCAGTCCTTGGGCCAGCCCCGTGGTCTTGGTTCCAAAGGCTGCAGCGCCTGGTGCTTCACCGGAACTTCGGTTCTGTGTGGATTACCGAGGACTCAATTCAGTCACCAAGACTGACGCGCACCCCATCCCCAGAGCTGATGAGCTCATCGATCGGTTAGGGGCTGCCCAGTACCTTAGTACGTTTGATCTAACGTCTGGGTACTGGCAGATCGCCTTGACCGATGGGGCAAAAGAGAGGTCAGCATTCTCCACACCAGATGGGCACTACCAGTTCCGGGTTATGCCCTTTGGGATGAAGAATGCCCCTGCCACCTTCCAGAGGTTGGTCAACCAGGTCTTGGCTGGACTGGAGGATTTCAGTGCCGCCTACCTAGACGACATCGCAGTGTTCAGCGCCAGCTGGGAGGAACACTTGTGCCACCTCCAGGAAGTGTTGTTGGCCCTGCGCAGAGCAGGCCTCACAATCAAAGCCAGTAAGTGCCAGATTGGGCAGGGTTCAGTGGTGTACTTGGGGCACCAAGTAGGGAGCGGCAAGGTGGCCCCCCTACAACCCAAGATTGATACCATCCTGGCATGGGCACCGCCCAAAACCCAGACTCAGGTGAGAGCCTTCCTGGGTCTCACGGGTTACTACAGGAGGTTTGTCAAGGATTATGGTAACATTGTGCACCCCTTGACTTCGCTGACTTCCAGGAAGCAGCCACGACTTGTGAACTGGACTGACGCCTGTCAGACGGCCTTTGACACCCTGAAAACTGCAATGTGCACAGCACCCATACTCCAGGCACCCGACTTTTCTAAAGAATTTGTTGTTCAGACGGACGCTTCAGAGCATGGCGTGGGGGCTGTTCTAGCTCAGGTGAATGAAGAGGGCCGAGACTTACCTGTAGCCTTCATCAGCAGGAGGTTACTTCCCAGGGAACAGAGGTGGAGTGCGATAGAAAGAGAAGCATTTGCTGTGGTCTGGGCACTGAAAAAGCTGAGACCCTACCTGTTTGGGACGCACTTCCGGGTGCAGACAGACCACAGGCCCCTCAGATGGTTGATGCAGATGAGGGGTGAGAATCCAAAGCTGTTGAGGTGGTCCATTTCCCTACAGGGGATGGACTTCACGGTGGAACACCGCCCTGGCACAGATCACGCCAATGCTGATGGTCTGTCCAGATTTTTCCGCCTTAGTGATGAGGACTCCCTAGGGTAAGGGTAGTTCTCCCCACATTTCAGCTGGAGGGGACACGTGTTAGACCTGGCATCATTGGCATGAGTCTCTCCTCCATTTTTTCTGTTTGCCTCCTCTGTTTACGATGTTTTTGCTGGTATATGCTTTGGGCACTGTGCCACTGCTGATCAGTGCCACAGTGCAAGTGCTCCCTATGTGAAATTGCTGTATTGATTGACTTCCATGTTTGGCTTATTTGGTTTACTATCAGTCCCTAGTAGAGTGCACCAGGAGTGCCAGGGCTTGTAAATACAAATGCTGCTAGTGGGCCTGCAGCACATGTTGTGCCACCCACAAGAGCGGCCTAGTAAAAGTATGTCTGAAGGTCTGCCATTGCCAGACCACGTGCAGTCTGACTGTCACGAGGACTGCGCAAGTACACCTACTTGCCAGTCCCTAAACCTTCCCTTAACTTCATGTTAGTCACCCCTATGGTAGGCCCACGGGCAGGGTGCATTGTAAGCATAAGGTAGGACAAGCCTGACAAGGTTGGCATGTCCTAATAGTGAATTACATCCATAGTCGTTTTTCACTATTGTAAGGTAGCCTGCTCTCCATCAGTTAGAATGGGCTGCCAGGATTATTAATGTTATAATCCTAGCGGGCTCGGGGAGCATGGTGCAATGTCGAGTTTGGTATCCCTGAACTCAGGGTTTAATAACGCATCCGTTTGTGTGGATGGTTTTTGGACTCTGTGTTTGAAAATAGCACTTTTAGAAAGTAGCTATTTTCTTGTCTAACTGTCTACCGGTCTCTGCTGGTTCTGGTGTGTGTGTGACAGGAGCTGGGTGGCTCCAGAGAGTCTGAATGAGTCAGTGTGGGATGAGTGGGGCATTTGCATTGAGAGTAGGGGAAGAGTAGCTCTTGATAGCCTGCCCTGCCTGATACAATGTTGGCTCCGCCCCCCTGCCAGGCGACTGATGACTCTGTGCTTGCCTGGGACTTTCCTGGCCCGCCTCCTGCCGGGCAGCTGATGGCCCTGCCCCTGCCAGTAACAATGCTGGCTCCGCTCCTGCTGAGCGGCTGAGGACTCTGCCCTGCCCAGTGAATAGGCCAGGTGCTCTGGCCTGGCAACACCCACAACAAACCCAGGATGGGGGGAAATTCCCCTGCATGGACAAAGGGATCAAAGCCAACAAGGGGTATAAGAGAAGGACCCCTGAACCAAGAAAGCAGATCACTTCTGACAAGGAAACCTGAACCAAGGACAAGAAGCCTGCTGATCTAAGGACTGCCTACCCCTTCTGCCAGAGTGCTGTTTGTTGGGGGAATCCTGCATTGCTTCTTTATTTTTGCCAAGGAACCAGGAGAGAGGAACTTTGTGTGTACTCTCACTCTTTGCTGAGACAATCTCCAAGGGCTGGAAGAGTGCCAGTCTCCTGCTGAAGTCACAGGGCTAAAGGACTTCATCTGCTTAAAGTGCTATTTGCTGGAGTTTGTGAATCCAGCACCTTTGAAAGAATCCAGCAATCTCGACGCCGACGGACGCCGCCGAATCCAGCTCGACATCGTGAGTAACGGCTCCAGTGTCCCGCTTCCTCGACGCCGGCCGCCGGGCCCGATCGACGCCAGCAGCAACGCCAGTGAGTAGTGAGTTCGGCTCCAGCTCCAAGTGACCCCGTGTCTGCACCGCTGCTGATCGCATCGACTTCGAGCCCTCTCGACGCCGTGAGCGCTGCTCACTCTTGCAACATCGACATCGACGACGCCGTATCCTGCTTCATCCCGTGAGCGCTGCTCCCGCCTGACTTCGGTCGACGCCGCTGCAGATCGCCCCGACTCCGAGGCCCGATCGACGCCGAAGACGCGACGCCGGACATCTCGACGCCGCTGATCATCGAGTGCTTCACTTTTCCAAGGTACTGTGTTGTTGGGGTCTGTGCGACTCCGGGCTCGACGTAGCGCTCCTCGCGGTCGACGCCGAACCTTTGGATTAACTTTGCCTCGACGTCGTGTGACTCCCGTGTGGGTTACATTGTTGCCAAGAACTGTGTTTTAGAGAAGAAGAGTTGCTTTTGATACTAAAGACTTTTGTGCTAAGAAGAAACCGTGCTTGAACTATTATTTTTCCTTCCAAGAGTATTTATTAAGACTGTGGTATATTTTTGTCGTTATTTGGTCTTGTGCTAAACCTTATATAAAAATACTTATTTTTATAATACTACTGTGTCGTGTCCATTTGTAGTGTATTCACTTTATTACTGTATGTGGTCATAAATGCTTAACGCACTGCCTCTGAGATAAGCCTGTCTGCTTTGCCAAGCTACCAAGGGGGTGAGCAGGGGTTATCTAAGTGTGTGATCCCTTGCCCTGACTAGAAAAGGTGTGTCCCTATTTGTCAGAAGTGTATACCTCTGCCAACTAGAGACAGCCGCTTCTAACACTAAGCCTTCGCCCTTTTACCTATCTGTCCCTTCTTAGACTCTGGAACTGTGACAGGTATCTGGAATGACTGAGTATATTGATCTTTCCTTATCTGTTCCTCCTCAGAATTACTTTTGGCTTTGATTTTTGTAATCTCAGTACGTTCTTCTATTACTGACTCATCCTTACTATCATTCTGTCTATCTAAGAAGGTTTTGCTTCTGGTTCTCACAACATCTGCAGGAATGTCAATTACTGGAACCCATTCAACCTGACTAGTGCTCGGTTGTTCATCATCAACTAATTCGGAATCACTTTCTCGAGACTCCTCAGCTGAACAACCTTCAGCTTCAGTTTTGTCAGGTTCAGCCACTCTTTTTGTATGGCTCGCATGAATCTAATTTGGAACTCTTTACATTTTACTGCTGTAGTTGTAACCAATATCACTTGTGTTGGTTTTCCCCACCTTGGAGCTAGGCAAGATTCTCGTGTGTGTTCCTTTATTATAACCCAGTCACCTGGAATCAGATCTTGTGCTGGAGTTGTTAGCCTGGTGACGGCGTCTTCTCCAACCTGGTGAGAGATAGAACGCACTTGGTCAGCCAGTTCTTTGTAGTACTCTAGTACTAACTCATCAGATATATTTATCAACTTATGTCCTGGCACCCATGCCTGCCTCATTGCTCTTCCCATGAGTATTTCATGGGGACACACGCCTGTTTTTCTGTCTGGAATGCTTCTGAGTCCCATCAGAACTAGAGGTAAAGCATCTGGCCACTCTAATCGAGTTGATTCATAAATCTTTCCCAATCTTGACTTGATTGTGCCATTCAGTTGTTGTACCACTCCAGAAGCCTCTGGTCGGTATGCACAGTGCAGCTTTTGCTCAATTTTAAATGCTTCACAGATTAGACCAATTATTTCATTATTGAAATGTCTCCCTCGGTCTGACTCAATCGTTACTGGAAAACCGAAATGTGGTATGAGCTCTCTAAGTAGTAGTTTTGCTACTGTGATGCTTTCATTCATAAGTGTAGGGTAAGCTTCCACCCATTTTGAAAATGGGCAAGAACGTACTTCATTACTCTGTTAGGGGGTAACTGAATGAAATCAATCTGAAGTCAAATAAAAGGACCTTCTGCTTTCCAATCTTTCCTGACAACACTGCAGTTCTTTTACCAGGATTCATTTGTTGGCACACCAAAAACCTATGGCAAAGACTCTCTGCAACAATCCTGAACCTTGCATTGAACCAAGTTTGTCTGAATAATCTAATCATAGCGTCTCGTCCTAGATGAGAATCACCATGATACATCCTAGCCATAGGTGCAAGCATACAGTATGGCAACACAGGCCTCCCATCAAGGTAAGCAATGACACCATCTCCAGCCCTACTCTGACATCCTATTTTCGCCCAATCTTCCTTTTCTTCCTGGTCTGCATCATTTTGCAAATCTTTCACTTCTTCCCACGTTTTTACTCTCTCAAGCAACATAAGTTGGCAGCTGTTTCTTTTTGGTTCAATTTTCGTGTTTATGTCCATTTTATTTTTGGCACAATATTGAGCTAGTTGGTCAGCATATCGATTACCTGCTGTCACTTTGTCATTGCCATATTGGTGAGCAGCACACTTGACCACAACTACAGTTTCTGGTAATTGGATGGCTTTTAGCAAATCTTTTACAAAATTTACATTTTTAATTGGGGTACCTTATGAAGTCAGAAACTTTCTTTGCATCCTGAGTTGACCAAAATCATGCACAACTCCATAGCAATATTGACTATCAGTAAAAATGGTCACTTTCAGATTTTTTCCAAATTTACAAGCTTTTGTCAATGCAATTAGTTCTGCTATCTGTGCAGATTTTACTCCTGGTAAATATGATGCTTCAATTGGACCCCATAGAGTGCAAACTGCATAAGTAGCACTCAAACCTCCTTCTTCATGTCGCATACATGAACCATCTACAAATAGCTCATGATCTGAATTTATTAATGGCTCTTCTCTTATGTCTGGGCGTGGTTTAGTACAGTATTCTGTAAGATCAATGCAATTATGTTCGATTTCATTTTTGACCTCTGTAAAGTGTGATTCAGGTAATAATGTTGCAGGGTTCAGAATATTACACCTAGCAATTGTCACATTTTCTGCACCTACAAGAATCCTTTCATACTTAGTCAGCCAACTAGGTGTTAGGTATTGAGTTTTTGTCCTCGTCAGTAAAATCACAACTGCATGTGGAACATACACCGTTACTGGATGTCCCATGATAATAGATTCACTTTTCTCAAGACTCGCACAAGTTGCTGCTACTGCTTTCAGACATCCTGGCAATGCGGCTGCCACTGGATCCAGAGTAGAAGACAAATATGCAACAGGGCGTCTCATCAGACCATGAGTCTGAGTCAAAACTGAAAGTGCACAATTGTCTTGTGTGTCGCAAAATAATGCAAAATCTTTTGTATAGTCAGGCATTCCCAATGCTGGAGCTGAACACAGACAATCTCGTAATTTTAGGAAAGATGACATGCTTTCATCATCCCATTCTACTTGGTCCTTTGCTCTTTTTCTTGTCATTTGTATCAATGGTTTTGCTAAAACTGCAAATCCCACAATCCATTGCCTACAATAACCTACAACTCCAAGAAACATTCTGATTTCTTTCTGCGTTTGAGGTAGATTCATATTTTGAATTATTCTGATTCTCTCAGAGGTAACCCTTCTGACACCTCTCTCTATCTGGTGCCCCAGATATTTCACTAAAGTGGTACAATACTGCAATTTCTCAGATGATACTTAGTGTCCACCTTTCCCTAAGTGATTCAGCAAAGCAATTGTATCAGTAACACAGTCTTTTCGATTCTTAGATGCCACTAGTAGGTCATCTATATGCTGCACCAAAACTGACTGACCGGGCAATATTAGAGATTCAAGACGTTTGTTCAAGATCTGATTAAAGGTCGATGGACTTTCTGTGTACCCCTGAGGGACGCGATTCCAAACGTAGATATGATCATCAGATCTGAAAGAAAAAAGATACTTATTGTCTGCGTGTAGTGGTATTGAGAAAACTGTGTGACAGAGATCGATTACAGTGAACCAACCTGCTACCCATGGTATTTGATACAGAATCACAGCAGGGTTTGGTACAACTGGACAACATGGGCCAACAATTGTATTTATTTTGCAGAAGTCCTGTATGACCCTGTATTTTCCGCTTGGTTTCTTGATGCCAATTATGGGTGAATTACATGGACTGCTCATTATTTCCTGTAAAATTCCTGCTTCAACCAGACGCTTTATTTCTAATGCAACTCCTGCTTTTATTTCAGGTCTCATTTTGTACTGTCGAATATTTGGATAAACTGCACATTCTTTTACTGTCACTTTTACTGGGTCAATGTTTGACATTAATCCTACATCTTTTCCTGTGTAATCCCATACTATAGGATCTACTGTATTCTGTAATTCTTTTTGCAAGTCTTCAATGGTAAACATTGGTTTTTCAGTTGTTTCTTGTTTTGCTAACATGATTTTATAAATTCCGTCTTCATCTGGGGTTTGAATTTCAGCACCATTTGGTATACAAAAGATAGTGCAATTCATTTTGCACAGCAAATCCCTGCCTAACAGATTTACAGGACTGGAGTCACATACAACAAATTTGTGCATTTCTTTAAAATTGCCTATTTTGACTTCCATTGTTTCTGTAACTGGGGTACTAATTTGTTTATTAGAAACGCCCACTACTTGGATCGCTTCTCCCGAGAGGGGTAGGTTTGGAACTTCTGCTGTTCTCACAGTAGAACGGGTAGCGCCAGTATCCAACAGGAAAGTAACATCATTTCCTTCAACCTTTCCCTCAATGTATGGACCTGACTGATCTACCTGCAAGGATGCATCAAATACGCACTCCTCGTCCTCCCCCCTCAGGCACCGTCAGAAACTGTGTCCTTTTTACCACTTCCATCCCAGCTTGTGGTATATACACTCTATGCTGGTTGACTCCCAGGGTTTGGCATAGGCGCCAATGTTAACTGATTTTGTATTAGCTGTTTTTGCTGCTTTTTCGATACCTCATTCTGCGTCTGTGGATTCAAATTATTATTATTATTTAGCACAGCCTTACACTCATTCTTCCAATGCCCCAACTTGCCGCACCCATGACTAGGTATTTTTTCTTAGCTTCTTCTCGATTAAATTTCCCTCTAGGTTTATTACCATTTCCATCTCCTTGAGTCTGAATATTTTTCAATTGTTGTTCTTGTTGTTCTACTAAATTGACCTGTGCCCACATTACTTTTTCTTCCAAATTCTTTCATTTATTATCCAATTCATCTTCACAATATTTAGCATATTTCAGTATTTCATCTACAGGTTTGGCCTGCCAACAGATTTTATTAGCTTTAATCCATTACGAAATTTCTGGTCTTAGTCCAGACACAAACTGATAGATAAAATGTGTCATATCTTTAGTGTCAATATTCTCAAACTACTAAACTGTTTAAAAACCTGTAAAAGACGTTCATAATATGCATGCACAAATTCAGCTTTGTTCTAGGTAGTTCTGTCTATTCTAGTCCAGTCTGTCTCTTTTGGTGGTACTTTCCCTTTCAAATACAGTATAACCTGATTATACTTCCTCATCACCTCATCTGACGGTGCTCCTGTTTTTGGGTCTCTAGGATATTCTTCATTTGGGCAATCTACTGCAATTTTACAATCTGTCCATAAATCGACAGGAACAACAATGTCGAATAATCCATCAAGATCCTTTAATAGCACGTTTGAAACCTTTACAAATCTTTCGACCTGTCTATACCAATCTACAGGTTTCTCTCTGAGTTTTGGAAAGTAATTTATAAATGACAATATATCTTGTCGGGACCAAGGAACATGCACATAACCTCCACCTGGTACTTCTCTCATTGGACATAACCTTTCTACTTTTTCTGTTTCCTTCTTCATATATTCTGATACAGTGCTTTTTCCTTGAGCTTCTTCCTTTTCTTTAACCACCTAGCTTTCCATCTGTCTACGTCACCCCATTTTTTCAACAATGGTAGCAATTCTTTGATTTGCAATTTTCGACCTGACACATTCATATTTTCAAAATCTTTGTCAGAAAATTCAGCTCAACATGGTTTCTGTAACACTTTTGATTTACCAATGTCAATTCCCATTTCACTTGCCAGATTCGTTAATTTTTCAAGAAATGTTTTTGTATTCCGAGTGATACTGCGACATATAAACAACAATTCATCTTCATTTAATGCATTTAATCGATCTAATCCCACATTTCCAGCAATCATTTCTTCTAGTTCAACTCTTAATTTAAAAATATCCAATGTCTTTGACTGTGATTTTGGTTTTCCTATTTCCTATTTTTTGATATCATCTTTCAATTTCTTCTGGAGTAACTACAGTTGCACTTCTCGTACCTGAAGAGCTTTCTATTTGTATTTACAGGTGTGGTTTTCCTAACTGAGCTACTTACTGGTTCTCTTATAGGTAAATCCATCAAAGAAATTTCTGACCCACATTCACTTGCTTGATCATCCACTATTATTGTTTCTTTCCTTGGTTGTACTATATGTGTAGTTAGAACAGGAGGTCTAGGACTAGTTTGTTTTTCTCCATATAAAGGAACAACTGGACCTATAGTTACTGAAATTGTCAAGGCTTTAGGACTGACATTTAACTGTGTATATTTCTGAATTAATTAATTCCTTTACTTAATTATTGCTTCTCGTTCTTTTTCCTGTAATGTTTTTTCTAATGATGCCTCATGTAATACTTGCGGAACTAAAGGTGGGTTTAAGAACGGGGCACTAGCATTTGTCTGATTCTGCTCTTCATTATAAGGTGGTACAAAAGGGGGTGGTGATGGACGGAGCATCTGAACCAATCAAACACTCACACCCAGTCAAAAGATCTGGGTTTGATCCATCACCGTTCTTTAGCCCACTCTGCCACCCCAGTTCAGACATGGCTATATGCAAATCAGTCTGACCCTGTGCCTCATGGGAACAGTCCAGCCCGAACTGCCTAGCCATGCCTTCCCTGGCCGGATCAAGCTTCCGAGGACCGGTTTCTGGCATTCCAGCTGTCTTCAGCCCGGCTTGCTTGAATCCAGTGGCAAAGTGAGCAAGGGACTCGCGTCTGAGCATACCCTGCCACACCTATGGCGGCCAAAGCGGTACAAAAGGGGGTGGTGATGGACGGAGCATCTGAACCAATCAAACACTCACACCCAGTCAAAAGATCTGGGTTTGATCCATCACCGATCTTTAGCCCACTCTGCCACCCCAGTTCAGACATGGCTATATGCAAATCAGTCTGACCCTGTGCCTCATGGGAACAGTCCAGCCCGAACTGCCAAGCCATGCCTTCCCTGGACCGGAAACAAGCTTCTGAGGACCGGTTTCTGGCATTCCAGCCGTCTTCAGCCCGGCTTGCTTGAATCCAGTGGCAAAGTGAGCAAGGGACTCGCGTCTGAGCATACCCTGCCACACCAATGGCGGCCAAAGCGGTACCAAAGGGGGTGGTGATGAACGGAGCATCTGAACCAATCAAACACTCACACCCAGTCAAAAGATCTGGGTTTGATCCATCACCGTTCTTTAGCCCACTCTGCCACCCCAGTTCAGACATGGCTATATGCAAATCAGTCTGACCCTGTGGCTCATGGGAACAGTCCAGCCCGAACTGCCAAGCCATGCCTTCCCTGGACCGGAAACAAGCTTCCGAGGACCGGTTTCTGGCATTCCAGCCGTCTTCAGCCCGGCTTGCTTGAATCCAGTGGCAAAGTGAGTAAGGGACTCACGTCTGAGCATACCCTGCCACACTTATGGCGGCCAAAGCGGTACAAAAGGGGGTGGCGATGGACGGAGCATCTGAACCAATCAAACACTCACACCCAGTCAAAAGATCTGGGTTTGATCCATCCCCGTTCTTTAGCCCACTCTGCCACCCCAGTTCAGACATGGCTATATGCAAATCAGTCTGACCCTGTGCCTCATGGGAACAGTCCAGCCCGAACTGCCAAGCCATGCCTTCCCTGGACCGGAAACAAGCTTCCGAGGACCGGTTTCTGGCATTCCAGCCGTCTTCAGCCCGGCTTGCTTGAATCCAGTGGCAAAGTGAGCAAGGGACTCACGTCTTAGCATACCCTGCCACACTTATGGCGGCCAAAGCGGTACAAAAGGGGGTGGTGATGGACGGAGCATCTGAACCAATCAAACACTCACACCCAGTCAAAAGATCTGGGTTTGATCCATCACCGTTCTTTAGCCCACTCTGCCACCCCAGTTCAGACATGGCTATATGCAAATCAGTCTGACTCTGTGCCTCATGGGAACAGTCCAGCCCGAACTGCCAAGCCATGCCTTCCCTGGACCGGAAACAAGCTTCTGAGGACCGGTTTCTGGCATTCCAGCCGTCTTCAGCCCGGCTTGCTTGAATCCAGTGGCAAAGTGAGTAAGGGACTCATGTCTGAGCATACCCTGCCACAGTTATGGCGGCCAAAGCGGTACAAAAGGGGGTGGTGATGGACGGAGCATCTGAACCAATCAAACACTCACACCCAGTCAAAAGATCTGGGTTTGATCTATCACCGTTCTTTAGCCCACTCTGCCACCCCAGTTCAGACATGGCTATATGCAAATCAGTCTGACCCTGTGCCTCATGGGAACAGTCCAGCCCGAACTGCCAAGCCATGCCTTCCCTGGACCGGAAACAAGCTTCCGAGGACCGGTTTCTGGCATTCCAGCCGTCTTCAGCCCGGCTTGCTTGAATCCAGTTGCAAAGTGAGTAAGGGACTCATGTCTGAGCATACCCTGCCACACTTATGGCGGCCAAAGCGGTACAAAAGGGGGTGGTGATGGACGGAGCATCTGAACCAATCAAACACTCACACCCAGTCAAAAGATCTGGGTTTGATCCATCACCGTTCTTTAGCCCACTCTGCCACCCCAGTTCAGACATGGCTATATGCAAATCAGTCTGACCCTGTGCCTCATGGGAACAGTCCAGCCCGAACTGCCAAGCCATGCCTTCCCTGGACCGGAAACAAGCTTCCGAGGACCGGTTTCTGGCATTCCAGCCGTCTTCAGCCCGGCTTGCTTGAATCCAGTGGCAAAGTGAGTAAGGGACTCACGTCTGAGCATACCCTGCCACACTTATGGCGGCCAAAGCGGTACAAAAGGGGGTGGCGATGGACGGAGCATCTGAACCAATCAAACACTCACACCCAGTCAAAAGATCTGGGTTTGATCCATCCCCGTTCTTTAGCCCACTCTGCCACCCCAGTTCAGACATGGCTATATGCAAATCAGTCTGACCCTGTGCCTCATGGGAACAGTCCAGCCCGAACTGCCAAGCCATGCCTTCCCTGGACCGGAAACAAGCTTCCGAGGACCGGTTTCTGGCATTCCAGCCGTCTTCAGCCCGGCTTGCTTGAATCCAGTGGCAAAGTGAGCAAGGGACTCACGTCTTAGCATACCCTGCCACACTTATGGCGGCCAAAGCGGTACAAAAGGGGGTGGTGATGGACGGAGCATCTGAACCAATCAAACACTCACACCCAGTCAAAAGATCTGGGTTTGATCCATCACCGTTCTTTAGCCCACTCTGCCACCCCAGTTCAGACATGGCTATATGCAAATCAGTCTGACTCTGTGCCTCATGGGAACAGTCCAGCCCGAACTGCCAAGCCATGCCTTCCCTGGACCGGAAACAAGCTTCTGAGGACCGGTTTCTGGCATTCCAGCCGTCTTCAGCCCGGCTTGCTTGAATCCAGTGGCAAAGTGAGTAAGGGACTCATGTCTGAGCATACCCTGCCACAGTTATGGCGGCCAAAGCGGTACAAAAGGGGGTGGTGATGGACGGAGCATCTGAACCAATCAAACACTCACACCCAGTCAAAAGATCTGGGTTTGATCTATCACCGTTCTTTAGCCCACTCTGCCACCCCAGTTCAGACATGGCTATATGCAAATCAGTCTGACCCTGTGCCTCATGGGAACAGTCCAGCCCGAACTGCCAAGCCATGCCTTCCCTGGACCGGAAACAAGCTTCCGAGGACCGGTTTCTGGCATTCCAGCCGTCTTCAGCCCGGCTTGCTTGAATCCAGTTGCAAAGTGAGTAAGGGACTCATGTCTGAGCATACCCTGCCACACTTATGGCGGCCAAAGCGGTACAAAAGGGGGTGGTGATGGACGGAGCATCTGAACCAATCAAACACTCACACCCAGTCAAAAGATCTGGGTTTGATCCATCACCGTTCTTTAGCCCACTCTGCCACCCCAGTTCAGACATGGCTATATGCAAATCAGTCTGACCCTGTGCCTCATGGGAACAGTCCAGCCCGAACTGCCAAGCCATGCCTTCCCTGGACCGGAAACAAGCTTCCGAGGACCGGTTTCTGGCATTCCAGCCGTCTTCAGCCCGGCTTGCTTGAATCCAGTGGCAAAGTGAGCAAGGGACTCACGTCTGAGCATACCCTGCCACACTTATGGCGGCCAAAGTGGTACAAAAGGTATAAGGTGGCGGATTTTTCATTAATAAATCCTCCAAGTAATCATCTTCTGGATCCGTACTTGACATTACATTTTTAGTTTTCTCAGTACTTTTACTCCCTGTTTGTTCTTCTAGAGCTCTAAGAGGATATAATCCTTCCACTAACATGGACTAACATGGACTATCTCCATTGTTTCATCTGCTTATCTCTTGTCTCTTTAGGAAATTTGGGATAAAATTTACTAATACTTGTATCACTTCTGAATCTGTCTCGTTCAAAAGCCTCTATTTCCCATTCCTCCAATTCCTCATATTGCGTTAATCTAGGTCTTGGATCTAATTCATTCTTGCGTGTTCTTAAATTATACAAAACTCTACCATTAAAGGTTACATTTTCTGGAAATGCCAAAATTCCATCATCTTTTGTATATTCTATCCAGTTTTCTAACCATATACAAGTATGGTAGCCCCTTTCGACCATCATGTATGCTGCGGGGGTGTTCGGTGGTGAAATAATAATCCCTTCTCTGGTTTTTATTGACTTTTCCTTTTTAAAGAAATGTTTAACTTTCTTGACAAATGACATTTTTCTTTTATCTCTGCACATGATATAAGATCTTCCTCTTATCATCTGTTCTTTAGCAAAGCCTAGATATTTTCTATCTAGTCGATTTTCTATGAATCCTGGATCTAAATGCCACATATGTTTTATGCCGCTTTACTTCAGTTTGTTTACGAAAAACTTCCAATGCAAAAATGTTTCTTATTTTCACTGACCAGTCAATAATTAGAATACAAACAAGTTCAACCAATGGTTGCATGGCTTTTCCGTGAGATGAGTTCTCACGCTCCTGTGCTCACCCCTCCTTTACAAAATTACCTCAGCTACACACCCGCTGTATCAACCAATACCAGCGCGGCTCTGAGTGACGTCAGCACAGCTCCGCAACTGACTCCCTCTTTTGCAAGGTAATACGAGAGTTTATTTCAATTCACTCTTAAATGCTCATTTTTATTAATTAACAACGTAAAAACATTTGCCACTGTGTTTGCATAACTAATTCAAAAGGAAAGAATGATTTTTAATTCACTGCGAGTAACTCCATTCCGTTTATTTTTCACACACTACAAGTAGATTCCTTCCGTCTACCTTTCACATAAGCATCCCTCGGGCTTACCCTATCTAGGTTATGTAAGGCCAAAGTTTCACCAATGAACCCCTTTGCTGTCAATCAAGCTCAGATGAACCTGCTACTCCCTCAGTGTGACCCTTTCTAGGTGATATCACACTAAAGTTTTACTAGCGAACTCCCTGCTATCAATTATTCACACATTTATTCAGAAAAATCCCTAAAACAGTGCTTACGGTTTTACCTAACCATGTACTTTCTTCTACAAACAAGTGACCTCACTAGAGAATGGCTTCCATTTACCATCTGCTATTCTGCCCCCAGGATTTCCAGACAAAACATAAAATAGATACGAACAGTTTTGGTTAATGCATAAAATCAATAAATTCAATAACTAATAATCAATCAATAATCAATATATATTATCTATTTATCTACACTAATCCCTAACCACTACTCTGCTATCAAAATAACTGATAGAGTGCGGGCTCACCTGCTCAACAAACTCACCTGGGCCCATATATCTATGTATATATTAAACAGGTAAACCTACACACTCTATTCAATTGGGGTTTTTACCATTTGGATTTTATACCATTCATTTTACCAATCCAAGTCACCGATACATATGTCCTAAAGGATCAAGGGAGTTAGAGAGAAAATAGGTAGCAATAATAATATTTAATATTTTTATGAATAACCACAAACTCAGAAAAAAGTTTTAAATCTTTATCTAAGTATTTTAGAAAATGTATAACATGAAATTCGGATTAACTTGTTATTCTTTAGAATAATGCAGATTTATGAAAAATATAACATTGCAAATGCATTTGGAAGAAAAATGTTGTTAAGCATTTAGACAGAGGGTGGGTAAGAGAAAGGGAAAACAGAGCAATGACACAACCCACACTTTATAGTTCTCTGTTTCGGTGTGATGACCAATCCTGGTCACGGGCTGAATCAAAGAGTAACATAATCCCAAGTATAGGTGCCAGCAGGTAAGAACAGGTGCAAGCCAGAAATCAGAACCAGGACAGGATACGAACGAAATTGGATCATTACAGGACCACCTCAGGACCACGATAGTCTAAGACTCGCACCACAGTCAAAACACCAGCGTTGAAACCCCTCTCTGCAGCTAACAGTCGAACCCCGATTGGGTCATCGATCTCCTTCCCCAATAACTCCGATTGGATTATTGAATCTTCTGACAGAGTGCTCCACCAGCAACTTTGCTCTTGATCACCTATTGAGTGCGTTGGATCAGTGATAGGTCAGCTATTCGGACAGGTCGGACAATCTAACTATCTAAGCCTACCCTAGTTATACCATTTTTCAGGTCAGTGTACCACGCCCAAATGTTGCAAATCTGTGAATCCCACAGTTTTTTTGGACAAGAACGAGGAGTAGCCATCACACCATATTTTTCTAGAGGCAACTGGTCAATCATGTATTCATGACATCCCCTCCCATAACTTTATCAACCCATATTCTTTTTATTCCTCCCGGTAGTGAAATGAATCAATGTTTTATTTTAATAAACAATTTCATCAATTCAGCTTCCTCTGTCAAGGCAAGAAGTTCATTCTTCTCCGCCTTCCATGTCCGTCTTGGCCATGATTCAAGGCTACAGCTTCTGTAACTTCAGGACTTGTCACACAGTCGCAGTTTCTCCAAAGATGGAGTTCAGCAAAGCATTTAGGCCCATTCAGTTTATCATGTAAAAATAGAAAAGAACAGTTTTAGAGACACAGAATAAATGAATACTCTGTATACCACTTCTTTCTACTCTACTCCCATTATTTTATTTTATACCATTGCGTTAGAGATTATGCGAAACAGACAACTTTGCAAGGCAGCGGGGTGCAAGCTTCTTGTACGTTAGGACAAATAACGGCCATCTTATTTCTATTGCGCAGAAGCAGAAGTTTTCCCTCCATGCATATCAGGTGAGCATGACAGATGCATGCGCCGTAGAAATTCCCGCGTAGCAGCAGCCATTTTAGTGCAAGCGGATTATTGTTAGTAAAAGCACATTGACAAGCTTCCCCTAGATACCTAATATGTCGTATAATGCAATATTAATAAGACAAAAACATGTTAGTTAGTACATTAATGTTATTACGAGAGGGTTGAGTACAAGCAAGTTACTTTACGTGTAAAACCTTGCTCCATCATCCATACCCACCCTAAACCATAAAATTGCCCTTGCCCCACAAAACCCCACACCCACCCAAAAATTCAACTGCCACCCAAAAACAAATACCCACCCTAAACCCTAAAATATCCCTTGCCACTCAGAAAATCAATACCCACCCTAAAAAACGTCCTTGCCACCCAAAAACCCATCCAAAGACTAAGCCCTAAGAGATTCATTACCACCAAAAAACGCATACCTAACCCCTAAATGTTCCCTTGCCACCCAAAACCCATACCCACCCTAAAACATAAGACAAACCCCAAACCCCAAAACCACCCTAAACCCTAAAAATTCCTTATCACCAAAAAAACACATACCCAACCTAACCCATAAAATTTCCCTTGCCCCCCAAAACCCCACACGCACTCTAAACCTTAAAAAATCTCTTCCCACCCAAAAACCCATGCCCACCCAAACCCTAAAAATGTCCTTGCCAGCCAAAAACCCATACACACCCTAAACCCTAAAAATACCCTTATCACCTAAAAACCTATACTCAGCCTAAACCCTAAAAAATACCTTACCACCCAAAAACCCATACCCACCCTAAACCCTAGAAATTTCCATGCCACCTATAAAAAAAAAACAGTACGCACCCTAAAAACTAAAAATGCCCATATCACCTAAAAACCCATACCTACCATAAAACCTAAAAAAATCCCTTACCACCCAAAAACCCATACCCACCCTAATCCCTAAAAATGTCCTTGCCACCCAAAAACCATGCCTTCCCAAAACCCTAAAAATGCCTGTGCTGCCCAAAAACCCATAATCACCATAAACCCTAAAAAATACCTTGCCACCAAAACCCTTACCCATCCTAAACCCTAGAAATTCCCTTGCCACCCAAAAACCCACATCCACCCTGAACCATAAAAATTCTCTTGCCACTCAAAAACCAGTACAAAGCGTATAACCTAATAAAATTCCTTGCCCCCAAAAAATCCCACACAAAATATCCCTGCCACACAAAAACCCATACCTATCCTAAACCCTAAAAATCACTTAACACTCAAAAACCTACACCCATCCTAAACCCTAAAAATTCAAAAGCCATCAAAAAACTCAAATCCTGATGATGCCACTGATGAGAATCGGCATCAACTGCGCCTCAAGCAGGATGAGTATCGTGGGTTGTCTAGGGAGTCGGCTGTAACGCAACATAATGAGGTCCAGAGTAGGATCTATGAACGTGGGGATAAGGCCGGTAAACTTATAGCGTGGCTGGAGCTGGGAGATCGTGCCTCCCGCTTGGTCCCTGAGCTTGATAGTGATGGTTCGGAGAATTTGACAGACCCTCAGTTGATCGCGGATTCCTTTGGCTCATACTACAAAAATGTCTATTCCTCTTCAGACACACATGACGGCCCTGAACACGCGGAGATGATTAGGGATATTATTATGCCTCAGTTGTCGGATGATGATCGTAAGTATATGGATTCTGCTATTACTGATGACGAAATAGGGAGAGCCATTAGGAGCATTAACTCCGGGAAGGCGACGGGCCCCAATGGTATTCCCATTGAGCTCTATAAACTGAATGCTCAAAAAATTGCGCCGCATTTGAGAGCCATGTTTGTTCAAAGTAAAGAGGTTGGCATCCTCCCCTATGATCAGCGCATCGCTAATGTTGTCGTAATACACAAGTCCGGTAAGCCCCGCGCCTCCCCCTCTTCATATAGACCCATCTCCCTGCTCAACGCTGAGCCCAAGATACTGGCCAAGTTGTTGGCGATCAGATTAGTTAAGGTGATATCCACCTTGGTGCACCCAGATCAGTCTGGCTTCATGCCATGCCGTAACACCGCACTTAATCTTCGACGTTTGCATGGTGTTTTGGGTAGAGCCCGTGATTTGTCGCAACCCGCTGTGTTGGTGTCTCTTGATGCCACCATGGCCTTTGACCGGATTGAATGGTTATATCTCTTTGCTGTCTTGGTGAAACTAGGCTTTGGGCCCGAGTTTATTGGATGGGTGTGTTTACTTTATACTGCCCCCTTGGCGCGCGTGGTTGTTAATAATTGTCAATCTAGTGATTTCGAATTGGAGAGAGGGACGCGACAGGGATGTCCGTTATCTCCCCTTCTGTTTGCATTGGCACTAGAACCCCTGGCGGCTTGGATTAGATGGGAAAGGATGATACGTGGATTGAGGTGGTCTCCTGATAGGGAGGATAAGATCTCTCTCTATGCTGATGATGTGCTTCTCTATCTCTCCAGGCCTAGATCCTCTTTGGATGTCTTTCTTGACATTCTCAGAGTGTTTAGTGACTTCTCAGGTTTTGCGATCAATTGGTCTAAGTCTGTATTGTTGGTACTGTCCGGAGATCCGCCAGTGGTCCTGCAGAACTGCCCTCTCCAAGTGGCTACCAAAGGTTTTGTATACTTGGGAATCTATATTGCTTTGGACTCTAGGACTAGGTATACTGAGAACTTACTACCACCGTTGGTTAGATTGCGCGCTGATGTTGAGCGTTGGAGGGCGTTGCCTTTGTCGCTTCTGGGTAGAGCGGTTCTCTTTAAAATGTTAGCTCTTCCGCGATTCTTGTACGTTCTCCAAAATGCTATGGACCCAGTGCCTGTCAAATACTTCAAGGAGGTTGAGGCGCTCCAGCGACTCTTCCTTTGGGGTGGTAGGCCCCGTATCACTTACACTAAACTTACTCTGTCCTGGTATGATGGCGGTATTGGGCTTCCTGATTTGCGGAAATATTATTGGGCCTCCCAGTTAGCAGCTATTAATCAGATAGTTTATGGCCTGCCGGGGGACCCCGGATATGCTATGGCCCGTAGTCAGTCCCCCGGGGGAGATTTCTTTCGGGCCCTGTATAATCGTCCGGGACGCTTCTTTCACGGGTCCCACCTCACATGCAATAAAGGTTTGGCATGCGGCTAATAGGAATCTGGGATGGGAAGGTAGATTGACCCTGGCGACCCCTCTTTTTAGCTCCGCCAAACTGGGCAATTTGTGGACATCCAAGGGCTTTGATAAGTGGGAGCTGATCGGACTTAGCCGGATAAAAGATGTCTGGGGGAGGGGGGAGATATTGGCTTTCAAGGCCCTCCAGCAGGGTCACCACCTTCATGCCAATGAACTCTTCCGCTACCTACAGGTCAGACATGCCCTTTTGTCCCATGTTTCGCCTGCAGATTCCCTCCCTGAGGCCTCCCCCCTTGAGGATCGTGTGTTGGATGGGCATCTACCCGAAAAAACCATCTCCTTAATCTACCGCAAGCTAATCAACCACATGGGTGACCCGCTGAGGTCTCTTCGGGAGGCTTGGGTTGCCGATGGAATAGAATTGGATGATGAGGACTGGGTGGATGCGGTATCCTCCCTCAAGGTAGTGGCTGTACAGATGAGGTTGCGTTTGGTACAATTGAAGATTCTACATAGGTCCTATGTTACTGGTCCTGGGTTGGTGAGGATGGGGTGGAGTACGAATGGTGAATGCAAGAGAGGCTGAGGAGAGATCGCAACGTTTTCTCACATACTGTGGCACCGCGATAGAGTGCAGACCTATTGGCGCGACATACATGATATTCTGCGAGATGTCCTGGGTTGTGAAGTGCGATTGGAGGCGCGTAGGTGTCTCTTAAATGTTTGGGAACCCACGGATCTTAATCAATATCTAAAGCAATGGGTTACGCTTGCTTGTATGATTGCCAAGCGCAATATAGCGCAATTGTGGGGAGCCACCCTACCGCCACAGCGTGCTAAATGGGCCCAAGACCTTGATTGGTGTATGTTTAGAGAGCGTGCTGTATATGTTGCTAGGGGCTGCCCGGAGAAATGGGCGAAGATATGGGGGCCGTGGAATGTTTACCGGGGAGACATTTGTGTTCCCCCAGCCAGGCGACCTGATTTGGACACTCTGGATTCCCCTTGATCCCAAGTTTCTACAGTTTTGTTTTATCCTTTTGGCTGGACTTCTTCTGCTCCTAGCACTGTTGTATTAACGACGAAGTATTCCCGATGCAATGTTATGTTTGTAATTTTGTTTATATTTAATAAAAAGAAATAAAAAAAAAAAAACTCATATCCACCCTAAACCGTAAAATATCCCTTACCATTCAAAAACCTATTATCACCCTAAACCCTAAAAATTCCCTTGCCACTTAAAAACCCATACCCACCCTAAAAAAAATCTTGCCACCCAAAAACCAATACAAACACTAAACCCTACAAGATTTATTACCACTCAAAAACCCATACCCTTCCTAAACCCTAAAGGTCCCCTTGCCGCGCAAAACCTATGTCCACCCTAATCCCTAAAAAATCCCTTACCACCCAAAAACCTATCATTACCCTCAACCCTAAACCCTTACCATGTAAAAACCCATACCCACCCAAATTCCTTTGAGTTTCCTTGCCCCGAAAAACCCATACCCACCCTAAACCCTAAAAAATCCCTTTCCACTCAAAAACACAAACGCACCCGAAACTCTTAAAATTCTCTTCTACCAAGAGACCCATACCAATACTAAACCCTAAAAAATCCTTTTCCACCCAAAAACCCAAACAAGTGCTAAACCCTAATAAAATCAGTATCGCCCAAAAACTCATACCCAACCTAAACCCTAACAATTTCTTAGCACCCAAAAACCCATTCCCACCCTAAGCCATAACATTTACCTTGCCCCCCAAAAAAACACACACACCCAAAACCATAAAAATTCCCTTGCCGCCCAAAAACCCATACCCACCATAAATCCTACAAAATCCCTTGCCACCAAAAATCACACACCCATCTTAAATTATAAAAATTAACTTGCTACCCATAAAACCCATACCCGCCCTAAACCCTGAAAAATCCCTCATCACCCAAAAACCTACACCCACTCTAAACCCTAAAAATTCACTTGTTACCCAAAATTCCTACTCAACCTAAACCCTAAACTAGCTCTTACCACCCAAAAACCTATACCCACTCTAAACCCTAAAATCCCTTTTCACCCAAATACCCATATCCAGCCTAAACCCTGACAAATACCTTACCACCCAAAAATCCATACCCACCCAGAACCCTAAAAATTCCCTTGTCACTCAAAAAATAATACCCACCCTAAACCCTTGTCTCCCAAAAACCCATACCCACCCAAAACCCTTAAAAAGCTCTTATCACCTAAAAACCTATAGTCACCCTACACCCTAAAAAAACCTTACCACCCAAAAACTCATACCCACCTTAAACCCTAGAATTTCCCTTGCCACCCAAAAACCCTAAAAAAGCCCATATCACCCAAAAACACATTTCTATTATACTTTGATATCATAACTTTTTTTCCAGAAACAGTACGAAAGCCTGTGGCTTTAACTTATATTGACATTTAGGTACAAATGTTGACTGCATGCCAATGTTTGTGTGTGTTTTTTTTTATATTTAGAAGCCTGTTCTTTATAGTGCAATTGCCTTCTTTTTCTCATAACATGTCCTACTACTCTTTATAAGATCATCGCATGAGCAGTACTTCTTTTAGTTAGAAATCTTTCAGCGCATCCGTCTTTCCACATCATGGTGTTCTTCCCCGGTAAAATATGGAAAGGGTCAAGGGTGGCAGGGTGTCACTTTGACACCCTGTTTCTCCCCTGAATAGTGCTTGTGTGCACATGTGGCCCACATACATGCCCTTCTGTCACATGGCACAGTTGAAAATGCACAAATTTGCATTTTCAAAGGTATTCGTTATTTACCACCAACTAATAGTAGGTGGTAAATAACGAATCCTTATAGCACAGGAGCACTCTTTAAAGTGCTTCCTACATGTCATTTACCGATTCGGTAAATACCGAATCGGTAAATGATGATTCAGTAAATACCGAATCGGTAAATACCGATTAGTTATTTACCAAATCCTCCCCTACATACCAAATGGCTCAATACCGGTTGGTAAACCTGAAATTTACCGAATTTCGTGTTTACCGACCGGTAATGGGCCACCTACATCTGGCCCTAAGTCTTCTAACCTTTGTAAAAATTGAGGATAGATGTACAGCTTCTCAATGACTATGTGAGAGAATTCCAGAGTTTTGGGCCCAAATATGAAAAGGAATGACCTGTCATAGGGGTCAAGTGGAACCTATGCACACTGAATAGGGAGTGATTCATAGATCGCAAGGATCGAGAAGGACAATAAAGTGACATCAGGTCTTAAAAGTAAACTTGGTCCAGTTCCTACTTTATCCTTGAACATGTAGCATAAGGCTTTGAACATGATACAGTTAGGAATTGTCAACCAATGAAGCTCTCGAAAAAAGGTTGGAGACTGATGAAGTTTTTGGAAGTTGGACACACAACCTTACAACTGCATTCTGAACTAATTGTAGCCGGCAGGTTGTAGCTTTATCGGCTTCCAAATAGAAACCATTGCTGTTGTTCAATCTGGGGATCATCCAAATGATATTTTTTTGCCATATGGGACCACAAAACAAGTGGAGTTCACCTTAGCCACTTGAGACTTCATAGGCAATTTGTCATCCAGAAGGAATCCCAGATTTTTTTACTTTCTGAGATGGAATAGGTAGAGCCCCTACAGAGTTGGTACACTGATGAGCACCCCAGATGGAGGAGTTTCCCCCCAGAATCATGACCACAGTCTTATCGCCATTAAACCTGAGAGAGTTTTCGTTCATCCATAAGGAGATGCTACTCAGGCTCAAGCTTAAATCCATGGGTCAATTTTTCTGTTTAGATGACAACATAAAGATGCTCTCTGTGGCATCTGCATAGGAGAAAAGTGTCAGACCACACCTCACCAGTTCATCAACCAAAGGGCGGATGTAGATGTCAAACAATAAAGGGCTCAGCACTGAACTCGGAGCATGAGTCTTAGATCTGGCATTGGGGGAAACACTTGTAATGTACAATCTGTCAAAAAATTATCTAAGCCAGGTCAAGGCTAAGCCCTCAAGGCCCAGGGCAATCAGTCTCTCCCCCAGAATGGAATAAGACACAGTATCGAAGGTTACGCTAAGGTAAAAAAAAAGAATGCAGCTATACTGCCATGAAGGCGCTGCCTCTAGCACTCGGTAATACCCAAGAGGACGAATTCTGTACTGTGTTCAGCCCTAAATCCAGACTGAGAATGATTATGTAAATTCTGAGTCTCCACAAACAAGGTGAGCTGGCTATTAATATGTTTTTCCAACAGTTTGGAAGAGATAGGAAGAAGGGAAATGGGATGAAAGTTGGACATATTGGTCGGGCCGAAGTGGTTATTTCTGGAGGGGAAGAACCATAGCATGTTTCTATTTCTTGGGAAACAGCTCATTGCCAAGAGAGATATTAAGAAGATCTCTTAACATAGATAACAAGTTAGAGTCAAGTTGCCTGATCATGTTAGGGGGTAGAGGGTCCAAAGAAGAGCCTAATTCAATAGATTTAAATAGATTGAAAAATGGTATTGAAAGTCATAGTGTCCAACAAGGACCAAGTCCTTAGTTTAGGTGTTACATCAACATTAATCATATGGATGTTTAAAGACATGGCGGGATTCAAATTGTTAAAGGCACAGCAAAATGGTCGGACAACAATAGTAGCATAGGGGGAGCCAAGTCCGAGACATTGGAAAAAACTGGATCCTATAAATGGCTAGTCAGATGAGTAGGGCCAGTGTTGCACAAAGTCAGGCCGAGGACACCAAAATCCAATATGAGAGTGGAACTCAGGTTGCACATTGGATCTTCTAAATGAAGATTAATATCAGCAAGTGGGGTGAAATGTGTGGAACTGGCACGGAGGTACACGAATTTCCCGTGTAACCAGGTAGACAACACAACAAGGCTCCTCAGAACGTGAATTTCGGTATGAGTGAGAGCGCAATACAGAAATATCTAGTCAGGAACAGAGAATTTTTCAGTTTTACACTGGTAGTCATTTAAAAAAATAATTGCAATTCCCCTGCCTGTCCTGTCTTGTCTATCCTTCCCAACTATAGAATAGTTAGGGGGAGGACCGTAATTACATCCAGTGTGGGCCCTCATGAAGCCGTGTCTCAGTGAGAAGCAGAGCATCAGGCTGAGAAGCCCATAAAAAGTTGAATAGATGTTGTTGATGTTTAGGGAGTTAAAACTGAAGAATCGAAATTCCCTGGTCTGTCTAGATCCTCCAGAAGACTCAGAGATATGGTCAATCATAGTGGGGAAAACCTCAAAGCCGTTGGCTGCAGATGAGTAGGTTATACTATCATTGCTGTTTACATCGATTGAACATACATAATTACTGTTGCTACAGGCTAAAGAACTCACCCCAGGCACAATAATATGACAATCCATGTGGGCGACAGGCTGTAAAGCCTTTATTTGGTGTGGAGTGTAAGTTAACCTCTCCAGTAGACGGGGACCAGGGTTAGTGGCCCCTGGCCCCAATGAGACATAGACGGGCGCAGATGGGCTTGACTTTGACATGTCGTTGATGCACCAGCGGCACACTTGCTGCACGCATCTGTGGCACATCCCCTCCCTGGCCATTTTAAATAGGGCCATTTCACTTAGAGCTAGACCGGAGGTGGCAGAGAAGTTCTGGCACAACAAAAATGGCTGTCTGGCGAGGAAACAGCACATGAACATGTGCTTTTCCTACAGCCCAAAAAGAATTACACCCAAGCCCCATGTCCCCCTGAAACACCCTTTGTTCCGACAGCAAGCAAGGATTTTTGAAAACATAGCAAGCAAAATGAAAAACAGAGTAATTAAAAAACAGTATTAGCCAGCATGAGGAGGAACATGGAGAAAATATATATTATTACAAGGCACTAGCAGACTTAATAATATAGGCAGGACAAGCAGAAGTGGAGGCAGCTTTAACCAAGAAATGAGCCCCTACCTAGCTGGTGCGCATCCGCTCCCCGGCCATCTTAAATAGGGATGTGTCACTTGGAGCTAGACAACACGTGGCAGAGAAGTTATGGCACAACAAAAACTGCAATTAGGCGAGGAAACAGCACATGAACACTTGCTTTTCCTGCAGCCTAAAAAGAATAACACACAAGCCCCAAGTCCCCCCGAAACACCCTTTGTTCCACCAGCAAGCAAGGATTTTAAAAACACAAAGCAAGCAAAATTCAAAACAAAGTAATTCAAAAACAATATTAGTCAACATACCGGGGAATGCAGGGAAAAGCTATATTTTTAAAAGGCACTAGCAGACATGATAATATAGGTAGAACAAACAGTAAAAGAGGCAACTTTAATCAAAATGAGCCCCTACCTTGCCACTGAAGCAAATGCTTACATTCATAGGTGCTGTGCCCCAAGATATATTAGGAACACCTCTGTGGTCGCACATCTATGATATCAAAACATTTCCTACTAAGGAAGATGATAAATACAACACTATGCCAGCCACATATGCCACCTATCCAAAAATGTACTTTGGCACCACACATGAAGCACTGTGCAATGCAATACAATAGCAGCACCTCAATTCTTAATGTCGGGAACCGGCTGCTGTTGGCTCTTCACCCCACCTTTTCCCAGTTCCACTGCACCTGCTACGCTAATGATAGCTAGGCCCATATGCTTAGGCCCACTGGATCTATGCACTTGTTTTGCTGCAGCGATGTTTGTAAAATTACAAATTTGCTGCATTTGCCATATAATCCATCATCTGTTGCATATTCTGCAGATTTTAACAAAACAAATGTGTTTCTGGCTCAAACGGTTCAAAAGTTACTAAAAACACAGTGACCCACGTTCCCGGGCAGAGGATTGCAACTAGTACCCAGACAGTATTAACACGTTTAAGAATGACAAAATAATGAAGTAATACTATCCCAAAATGTGACACATATTGTTGCATAAATTGTCATTTCTTGCCACATAATTTACTCAACCCTGTCATATAATTCCAATGGCCCTGCTTATGATCCATGCATGGTCATCGAGCAGGCTTCACTTTGCTCTTTACCTCCTTCAGCCCTGGTGCTAACGTGCCCACTGCAATAACAATAGATGTGCCCCTGTGCTTGGTCCTAACCAGTTTGCACTTTGTTCCTTAGCCATATGAGTCCTGGAAGGAGGTTCGAGGACATTGGGCTCTTCACACCCATCTGCTGCGCTGCATGGTATACAACGGTAACCACGCATTTTTTACAACGCGGTACCGTTACCACGCTACTTTTACCACGCAAGTCTTTACCACGACTTGCGCTGGGGGGCGCTCCAGGATAGTAAATAGTTTAATTTACTATCCAACTCCTTTCCCTAGAGTCCACGGGGACTGGAGTTGGAATAGTAAATTAAAAAATTTACTATCCAGCGCCCCTCCACGCAAGTCGTTGTAACGACTTGCGTGGTAAAAGTAGCGTTGTAACGGTACGCGTTGTAAAAGTACGCGTGGTACCGTCATATATCCGCGCTGCATCTGCCATATCAGCAATACTCTAAATAAGTGCACTCAAACACAAGACAGGCAACAAACTGAGCTCTTAATAACACCATGTGTCTCTAGCTCTCTTACTCCCATTATGTTGCCACCTCTTTTGATATTTTAGAGAAAGTAATATATAATCAGTAAAAACAGTTGGCAGTTTGACAGCCCTTTGAAAAGAAACAGACACAACAGTAATGTTTATATTTCTTTGCAAAATAAGCTCATAATATAGGAACCATAATACAGCCACTTATATAGGTAATATTGCCTTTTTATATACCACCAGAGTGTAAAGAAGCACTTCTATAAATTATACATTGCTGTGGCGCCTCTCTTTCTTCGTGACTTTGCATTTGAGGTGTACATATCAGGGGTCTCACAGTTATCATTTTCAGTAATCCGTAATCACCCTTGTGTCTCTGGCCTGTGCTGATGGACTGCACACATTGTAGGTCTCTGTACAGCTTGCAAGTAAATCTTTAGGTGACCTTTGCTTACCGAATGTATAAGGAATCTCTATAGACTTGGTTACAAGCCTAGGTAACTGTGCCAATATATTAAGGACCCAGCATGCATGTTGTTCTCCACTTACATGCCCTATAAGCAACTCCATAGACGTTCCTTTAGAAAATTTAAAACTATCGGCTTTGTCTGTGCTTAACTTGTATCTTTTGTGGTCACTTTACAAAGAACAGTCAGCCGGCTACACACAGAAGGTCATGAACAATTCTTAGGAAATTCTGTTCCAAGCCTGCACCTCTTTCTTTTGAGTCTGTACACCTGCATTATCCACCCCTTATTAGAACTGCAACAAGAGTATGCACCCCACTCAGTACTTTGTAGTAGCTTCACACTCGTGCACAAACTTAACTTGTCAATTAGGCACAATCATTTCTGTAAAAGTAATTCTGATCATATTGGCTTTGTCAATGCTTATTTTACTATGTCCATTATGCCCTCATTTTGAGGGCTGCCGTAAATCTGGTAGTGAATAATATTTGGGCAAATAGAGACTACACTGTGATCACAGTGTAGTATTACCTCCCTATTGCGAGATCCGATGGTTGGCAAAGAGAATAGCATGGTTATAACACTTTTTCTCGAATTCTAAGCTGCAACACTTTCACCATGTTTAAGCCAGTGAAATATGTACAGAGAAAAGTCAATAGTCAGTGCGAACCGTACATTCAATTTATAATGGTGATTCAAGCACAAACACCTGTTTGAGACTGAATGAACATTACAGAGGCCCTGAAAATGAGGTAATCGCTATCAGAATTTCACACTGAGAAAAGGTACATATATGCTTACGGGATATATATATATATTGCACAGATTGTGCAGAGTTAGTTCTTGGGCTAAGCATATTGCACATATTTGTATGTGACTTATTAGCCCAAGATTTAGACCCCATGTAAATCCCCATGTAAATCGATATTTCTAAACAGAAACCCTCTTGACTAAGCCTCACCTGTTGTCTCAAGCTCCGCCATATCCACTTGGCCGGGCTTGGCTCCGCCGAGCACCGAATCCCCACAGCAGCAGTATCTAAGGGCCGGGCTTTGCTCCGCTTGTTCCTCCGGCTGGGCTTCGCTCCGCCGGGCCCTTTCCACTCCCGTGACCTGCAGCAGACGTCAGAGGGAAGCGCCAGGAGGCGCATAAAGGCTCTCTCTTTGCTGAGTCCGGGGGGAGCCTTACCTGTTGTCTCAAGTTGTTCCTGAGGGCCGGGCGTAGCTCCGCCATATCCACTTGGCCGGGCTTGGCTCCGCCGAGCCCCGAATCCCCACAACAGCAGCATCTAAGGGCCGGGCTTTGCTCCGCTTGTTCCTCCGGCCGGGCTTGGCTCCGCCGGGCCCCTCCCACTCCCGTGACCAGCAGCGGACGTCAGAGAGAAGCTCCAGGAGGCGCATAAAGGTTCCCTCGGTCCCTCGTCCCGTGAAACGCGCACGAGTGCGCGCCGGGAGAAGCCCGGGACAAGGGCGGGACCATCTGCGACCATCAGCGGCCAGAAGAGGCTGGGCTGGGCCACCTCCCTTGTGACTGTTCCAGAGGTACCTTATTATTACACCCCTCTTTCTAGCACGATACCAAGACGCCCACCCAACTCTGAACTGATTCTAAAGAAAATAAGACGGTACAAATAGTGGACTATAAATCATTGTGCAATTGTGGGAGGGGGAGGAGATAATTCTTATACTCTGTTCTAAAGCAGGGAGGATCCACTCACTAGCTTACTAGCCAAGGAGGGAGTGTAGTGGCGGGCAGGTGACAGTGTAAGCTCCTACACCTTCCTCTCTTCCTGTTTTAGTCATGTCTAACAGAACGAAAACGCGCTCCGTCACGGTCAAAGCACATTCATCTCGCACCTCGAACCCTTTAGCTCTTGAACCAAATGTTGTGTTACAACCTACCGCGATTGACCTAATGTTGAGGAAAGTCATTAGGGAGATTGAGCGTACAGAGAGAAGTCTGTCTATTCCAGATACACCTACACAACCCATTGATTTAAACACATCATCAATCTCTCACACTGACACTTTGGAAAATTCCACTGAAGGTATTCCTTGTGCGCAGGTGGTAGAAGAAGCAGTTACAGACACAAATAGGAATAGAAATAATGCTACAAGTAGAAAATCAAAACAAGGGGGATGCAGGAAGGGCCAACCTCGGGAAAAAAAAAAAAGTATGGTCACACACGGTCCAAAAGATAGGGAGGTAGTGGTCACAGAAGTAGTAGCGGCACGCCATCAAATTCCACCTGGATGGATGGACGAAGTAATAGGAGACCTCCAAAAATGCCTGGAAACCTTTACTATGAGTCAGCTAAAACCAATAATTAGCAGGCTAGATAAAATGATAAACGAATTGACAAAGCAGGGAAGGTCAAAGGGCCCTACAGACTGTAACTTAACAGCAAATCGCACCCCAGCAGGCATTATGCCAGCGATCAAATAGTTGGCAACAACAACAGTGTGAGAAACGAGCAATGCACTATTGTACAAGTCCACGCAACACCCAAACCTACAGCCCAGGCAGAGAGAAGAAACATTCATAAGGGGGGGACAAAGGACACTGATAAGGCCCAACAGCGAACAAATGCTCAGTTAGCACAAAGAGGAAATCCAACAACTCATATTTTTACTGAAACAAACCCGACAGGCCATGAGCCAAATGACAGATTTGATCATCCTGCACCACCACATATAAACCTGCCCCCTGAAGCATGCCCTTATGTTGTTGTTTTTGCCGGGGCACCCGAACTTAGGGCAGCGGAGAAAGAGTCACACACAGAATTGAAAAACAAGATAATTAAGTGGTTGTACATACACAGGCCGTTGCAAAGTGGAGAATGTGGGGAGATTCTCCACGTGAGAAGAGTAAACTGGATAGGCAGCAGGAGGAAAGATATCACAGAGGATTGTATTGTGGTGAATTTTAGGAACCCCGACCTAGTGAAATACATATTAGGTAGCTATAACAAAAATCACACTAGCACCATATGTTCCTTACTATTAGGATATTTCTACCTGAGGAGACGTGCTGTACACACTCTGAACCACATTGATGACAGAACAGGAAGGGCACCAGCAAGACACTGGGCTAGAATACAAGAGCAGATAGGACAGGGCTACTCTCAGTGGGCAAACAGATTCAGTCCACTACTGTCCCTCGATGAAAATGATTGACTACCCCAAATTGGGAAATGTCAGGGAAAGATGGCCAAAAGGGTGGGAAACAAACAAAGTGCATATGGCGCCATGGAAAGCCACCAAGCAAAGAGGGCGGACGAACCCCAAGTAACTGAAGGTGAGGGAGATCAGGGGGTTACGTTGCTTAGGAAGGATGATCCCAGGACATATAACCAGGGAGGGAAGGTTGGAAAAGTACAGAGCGAAGGCCTGATTTTATTGTCGTGGAATATTGCAGCGGGGAAATTTGAAAATGGGGATTGGAGGAAATACCTCCACGGCTGCCATATATTAGCATTCCAGGAGACATGGGCGGTAGAATCCTCCCCTTACTAAATAGAGGGTTATAAATGTTTTTTGTTCCAGCTCAAGAAGGCAGATCAGGCAGAGCTAAGGGAGGGCTAGCACTGTACGTTGATCTGGACCTAGAAGGTTCATGGACACAACCCTCTTGGACGTCGCATACCCTTCAGGCAGTTGTATTTCAAGGGCAAGGGCTGAGGTTACTGATATTCAATATCCACAATTCAGGGCCAGTTGATGGGAATAACTCAGTAATCCAGGAACTAGACAACAGACTCAACCATGAGATAAAGCAGAGGAAAGGGGGAGGAAAACCAATAGTCCTGGTAATGGGTGATTTAAATTGCCATCTTTGCCCAAAATTGTTCCCTGTAAGTGCTGATTGGTCATCATGCCCGGTAGAGAGTGGGCCACACTTCGAGCATAACAAGGAGGGAACAACACTAATGAAGTTATTAGGCACTTACGCTCTAACACACACAATAGATTTGATGGCCCCAGGTAGGGATGGTACCCTTATACCAGTATTCAAAGGCAGGGGATGCCACTCCATCATAGACTATATGACGATATCTATTTTTGCAAAGGAGCAGGTTAAAGAGGTGAGAACAGATTGGAGTCCCTTTAGTGACCACAACCCACTGATCCTGAGATTAATATATAGTGGTCGCTCCATTAGAAGTAAACCGGCAGCCATTGAGCTGGGCCCAGTGGATCAGGGGAGGCGACTTAGATTGTCAAAAATTAACGCCCAGGAGTTCTACAGAACTTTAGTAGAAAAAGGCAAAAAACAGATACAAGATTGTCTTGAACCCTCAGTAGAGGGAGGTGCACTGGTCTCAGTGTTCGAATCTTTAACCAACCTGGTTGACGATCTATTGAAAGTAAAAGGTATCAGAAAGAATGTAACACAACCTCGATGGTTTGATACCGATTGTTCTCGAGCACTGAGAGATTTAAAATCATGCCTTAAAATCCAACCCAGGGACAAGCAGAAAGTAGCCCTCTGCAGAAATATATGTAAAACTAAGGTAAAACAGAGGAAGACTACGCTTCAAGCGGAAGTCTGGGCTGACCTGAGGGAGGCAGGGGAGAATAGAGATTTTAACAAATTCTGGAAAATCATCAATAGACCCTGCTTTCAAGACAGCAATGCCCCGGTGATTAGTAACAATATACTCCCCCAACAGTGGGTGGCTCATTTCAAGGGCCTTTACAATCACAGCTGTGACACAGTTTCTGTAGGGGGCTGGGACGGGGTCAGGTTCAGTGAACCAGAATTCTCACTTCAAGAAATTACTCAAGCGATCCAAGGCCTGACCCCGAACAAAGCACCGGGGCCTGATGGCACTCCACCAGACCTCTATTTAAGTAACATCGACCTTTGGGCTCCTATTATGACAAGGGTGTTAAATGCAGCTATAAAATCTGGGCTACCGGGATCTTGGTCTACTGCATTGATTTTCCTTATCTTCAAAAAGGGGAGCAGGGACAATCCTCAATGCTATAGACCAATTTTGTTGATAGACGTGTCAGCCAAATTATTGGGCAGGGCGGTTTTAAATCGCCTTATGGCCTGGACGGACGAGCACCACATCATAGCAGACACCCAATATGGCTTTAGATCGGTTAAATCAACAAGCGATCAATGCCTTAACCTTTATTTATTAGTTGCAAAATATACAAAAGCTAGTAAAGGAACAGTCTATATGGGTTTTATGGATCTGGCTGCGGCCTTTGATAATGTAAATAGGAACAAACTTTGGGCCATGAGGAGCAACCTGGGAATCGACCCCGGACTTATAAACAATCTCAAAGAATTACATTGGAACACCACTGCCAAGGTCCGCTCTAGCACGGGGGGGGGAGTACTGATCCCTTCCCGTGCACCAGCGGAGTGAGGCAGGGGTGTATCCTTTCCCCCTTTTTGTTTTCTCTTTATATAAATGATCTGGAGAGAACACTGGTTGCCTTAAATGTGGATTGCCCTAAAGCAGGATCGCGTCATATTCCGGTACTGCTGTAAGCGGATAACGCGGTCCTGCTTGCTCTAACAGCTCTGAGTTTACAACACCTCGTTGACGGATTTGTGAAATTCATGGACAACTTAGATCTGTCCGTGAATTTGAACAAATCCTTCATGATGGTGGCGGGCAAGAAACCCTGCAGGAAATTTGTATTTAAAATAGGGTCCCATACACTAGAAACTGTAAGCACTTTTTCTTACCTGGGCCTTCTGTTTGACGGGGAGTTAAAGTTTGATTCTTTAATCGAGGAAAGGGGCAGAAAGCTGGTTTCCTCAAACGGTGCGATACTAAACTTCGCCCGAAGGCTGGGTCGCTGGTCACCAGAGCAAGTAATGAATCTATATGTAGCTGTAAGCACTGCAAAGGCTCTATATGGTGCAGAGGTCTGGGGTTTTAGGGATGCAAGATATTTACAGTTGGATGAAGATAAATTCCTACGAAGGATCCTGAAGATACCACAGAGTACCCCAGCAGGTATTGCACACACTGAGCTTGGGATCCCATTTATCATGGACCAGGTGAAGGTGAGGCCCATTATGACATGGCTCAGAATTTGGGTGAACCCTGAAGCAGAGCTAAGTAGGGTAATAGTTGGCGATTGCCTACAAAAAGATAAATGCCTCCAAATCCCCTGGCTGAACTATATTAAGGATACACTAGGAATCATTGATCAGCCGTTATTCTTTAGTGATTCGACCTCAATTGCGTCCTCTTGCAGACATCAAATCAAAAAACAGCTCCTAAAAAAATTTGAATTGGGTAGATTAAGCTCTGACTCAGCAAAAAGATCAGTTGTGGCACACCGTCTAGTGAGTAATGGAGAGGGTATGGAGCCCTATTTATTTTTAATGCATAACCAGCAGGATAGATTTTTAATGTGTCGTTTTAGGCTCAATTTGTTACATAATATTCTAGCTTATCCATCAGGTTTTACTTTAACAATTGAGCAGAAGGGTGCCTGCGGCTGCAACAATAGGTCTCCGCAGGACACCCTTCATTTTGTACCTTTCTGTTCTTTTTATCGTACTCCTATGCTAAGACCGCACTTCTCTTTTTGCAAAAAGCAAGTGACATGCGTACTTTATGCTCCATTACGAATTTTTTAAAAGTAGCAGTAAGATTAAGAAACACGAGAGATTGAGAAATGATGTATATAATGCCACATGCTTTTAAATGTTTTAACTTTGTTTTTAATGATGTACGGTTCAGAAATGTAATTAATGTATTTTGTAGAATATATTTTTATGATGGTTTTTAATCATCAAAATAAAGATCTACTGAACTGAACTGAACTGACTAAATGATGGTATTATAGGCAAACAATTACACATAATGTGGCTCAATAATGTTAAAAGCGCAAGAACATCCAAAACTGTTCAAAGTGTGTGTTTTTCAGACATACCTTCTCATAGTAATGTGAGTAGATATTGTATACAATATTTTCAGATTTAAAATGACATCTTTTGTTTTGCTAGCGATGTGCTCTGAATTATTCTCATAAAAAATGGCTTACAGACTTCTTTGAAAGTAATTTCCACATAAATCTTTCAATGTGCTGAAATGCACCTTCGCCCTAGCTTAAAAATAGGATCCCCTTTTCTGTTACTCCATACCCAAGAACATTACACTTTCAAAGAGAAAAGAAAACGATGTTCCCTGTCCCATTCTCTGAGACAGTCCCGTCCCCCTCCTGTTGATATGCAGGTGAGGGCTTCCATTGTCATAACAGCGGCTGAGGAAGAGGTGTGAATAAGCGCTCTCCCAGGCTGCCCTGAAAGACAAAGGGCCTAACCTTGACACTCCCAGCTCCACATTCTGTCCCACTGCGAAGATGGAATGTCTGCGCCAACCGCTAATTGCCACTGACGCTGATACGGGTGGGTGGGGACAGTTGGCGGGTGTTGCAGGATGTGGTAGATCTGGGAGACCAGCCTTTTTAATCCCCCAAGGGAGCGCGCCAGCTTTTCAAAAGGGGTAAAATCTCGTGTGGCTGCCTGGTTCCTTTCCCCGTCAGAGACCCAATGGCGCAGTTGAGCATACTGCAGCTTTGCCTCAGGCGACACTCGGTATTCTTCCCGACAGTGGTCAAAGGTTTTGAGTGTGCCTCCTTCATAGAGGTCGCAGATCACTCTACAGTCCCCTTGTGTCCATTTATCAAATGCTCGGGACTGATAGGCCGGCGGAAAGTGCGGATTCCCCGTGATGGGAGTATGCGGGGACGGGAACCTGGTAAGCCCCCTGGATACGGCGATACTATCCCAAATATCTAGGACCGTCTTCGTGGGCACTGCCATATAAGCGCTTTTAGAGCAGGCTGTCCGATGGAGCCACGGCAGGTCCCAAATGGTGCGCCCCATTACTGCCCGGTCCATATGTAACCATCCTTTCTCACTCCCTCGCACTTCCCACTCCACCACAAAGCAGAGATGGGAGGCCCAGTAGTAGTGCACTAGGTCGGGGCAAGCTAAGCCCCCCCTGTCCCATAGCGCCATAAGGATCTTCTGCAAAAAGCAGGACCGTTTTCCTCCCCATATGAAGGACGTGAGCTCGCGTTGTAGACTCCGTATGCAGTGAAGCGGGATCGGGGTGGGGAGACATTGAAACACATATAGGATTCTGGGAAGGATCGACATCTTAACAGCATTGAGCCTACCCAACCACAACAGCATCAGAGGCTTCCATCTGCGCAGGTCTTCTAGGACCGCTTTTCGGCATCCCCGCCAGTTTACCGATGACCGTGCGTCCAGAGAGGGGGTCGAAAGGAGGCCCAGATATCGAATATGGCATTCGGCCCACTGGTAGGGCGTGGCCTTTCTCAAAGAGGGCAACTCCTCTGCCGGGATGGTGAGGTTGAGGGCCCAAGACTTGTCATGGTTGATCTTAAGGCCGGAGGCCTCTTTATAAAGGCAGAGCACCCTATGTAGGGCCGGAAGAGACTCCTGCGGGCGTGTAACGGTAAGGTCCTTCGTCGTCGGTAAAAGAGTTGAACAGCCTCAAGAGATAGGGCCGAAGCTGGGCTTCGAATGTGCGATAGAAAGACAGGGGCAGGCCATCCGGTCCTGGTGTTTTCCCCAAAGGGAGATCTCTAAATGCCGCCGTGACCTCCTCCGCAGTTATAGAGCCCTCTAATTCTGCCGTGCACACCGGAGGCAGTGGGGTGCCCTCGTAGTTGTTGAGGACAGCCGCTAGTGCATCCGCCGAGGTGGGTTCCCTCCCATACAGGATGGTATAGTAGCCCAGAAAGGCATCTTGTTTACCCTTCTCCGAGACAGCCCTGGTCCCATCTGGGAGCTGGATATTAGTAATGTAGGCCTTGGCCGCCCGTGCCCTCAGCCTCCCCGCCATCAGTCGCCCCACCTTATCTCCTCCCTCGTAGTACCTCTGCTTCAGTGCCAGCAGAGAGTGCTCTGCCTTGTTGGTGCGAAAAAGCCGAAGCTGTCCCCTAAGGTTGGCCAGCCTCCTTCTGGACTCTAGGGACGAACGCTCCCGATCCTGCATCTTAGCATTCTTAATGTCCTTCGTCAGACCAGCTTCCAATTTACAGGCTTCACACCTCCGCACTATCGTCAAGGAAGTGATGTGTCCCCGGATCGTGGCCTTGAAGGCGTCCCAAATCACAGGGTAAGGTGTCTCCGGGATGTCATTACAGACAAAGTAAGAGTCTATGGCCTCTCGAATGCTTTCAACATCTGCGGCGTCTCGGAGGATGCTCGGTGGCAGAGACCAACGTGTCTCTCGGGTGGTGCACGCGCTCGGATCCTGCAGGAGCAGTTCAACGTGAGCGTGATCAGACAGTGATATGTCTGATATAGAGGCTCCTAATGTGTCTCGTACTAAGTCAAGCGAGATAAATAAAAAATCTATGCTGGAATACGACCGGTGAGCATGTGAGTAAAATGAGTAGTCTCTCAGCCCCGGGCAGTGGTAGCACCACACATCTATTAACCCTCGGTCCGTAATCTCTGCGCGTAATGCAGAGGACATAGCCCCGATTCCGCTAAACGTGGCATCGCTACGGTCCATGTCCGGGTCCCAGACTAGGTTGAAGTCCCCTCACAGTATCAAAGACGGGTCCCCACATGGAATCTGTTCCTGCAGAAGTGTCTGGAGATATCTGTCCTGCACCTGGTTGGGCGCGTAGACGTTACATAGGGTAAACTGGCACCTCCCCATGTGTACCTTAACTTTGAGAAAGCGCCCATCTCCACCTCTAAGGGGCCCCGTGTCTCCCCGCCTCAAGCCAGCCCTGCACAATATTGCCACACCCACCGTTTTTGTGTCAGCAGCAGCCCAGAATTGGACAGGATATTTTGGATGCACCATGCGATTTGTGTCTGCTTGCAGCAAGTGTGTCTCCTGGAGAAATATGATATCAGGGTGATGTTGGAGTAGGTAACGCCATACCTGTCTACGCTTGTTAGAAGAGTTCAAGCCCTTAACGTTGAGCGTCAAGACCTTTAGAGGCCTAGGGATGTTCACAGCCATTACGCGCAGCAATCAAGGGTCGCCCACGCTCCCCACTCCCGCCACGCTGGAGAGAAAGGATGTAAGGGCAGCACCCCCCCATCCCGCCCAGGAGATTGCAGCCACCCGATCTCCACCCCGTCGCACACAAAGAAAAGTGGAGAAAGAAGAGAGAAAGCCAGAGAGGAGATATAGAGGGAGGAAGGTGAGAGAAGTTCCATAGGCGGCCGAGCAGGCCTTACAACAGAAAAGGTCGACAAAGGCCGTCAGGGCCATAGTGTACTGTCCCGATCACCGGGCATCCTCGACCCAAGGGTTCAGACGCACTCAGAGATGTCACTCCCTAAGGGACAGTATGGGCGGGTACTTACAGAAAGCGCAGGAGTTAGCAACCCCCGAGCCCCAATACCCCCGCCGCCTGACCTGGAGCCGGGGGGTGTCATGCATTTGCGTATTCCAGAAGAGCGTAGCTGCGTCCATATGTTGACCACAAGGAGTGGTCCATGCAAAGTATCCGGTTTGGGGTCCCCATGGGGTGCTGGCAACCGCACGGGAAAGGACTGTCTGTTGTATTCCACAGCGTGGCAAAGTGGTTGGGGAGGAACGGTTGTAAGTAGCAGAGGACACTGGATGGTTGCATGGGAAGAAGATCAGTTTCGTTCCCTACAGCGGTGCCAGATGTCATGTATCGGGAGAGCTCAGATTCCAGCATCCCATCTTGCATATGATGTAGAGGCGTGTCGTCTCTGCAGGGTTGAAGGAAACGTCTGGTCATCTCTATCAGACCCAGAAGGTCAGGGGCGATGTCCACAGTGGCAGAGCCGTGGAGGCATTATTCCCCATTGATCGCTAATTCAAAGGGTGGGTGGGTGTGACATCGGTGCCTCGCGCTCTCCCTCAAGGGATCGGATGTGCGCTATGATATCCTGCTTGGCCTGCAAGCCAGACCTCTCATCCATTGTGGGGAGCGGCTTCGGAGCTGCACTGTGGTCCATGCTGGACCGGCTGGGACTCTCTCCTGGTGCCGCGGCCGAGAGAGGCTGTGTGCCGGCGAATCCGGCAGCTTGAGCAGTTGTGCCTCTACTCGGTAGGACCGTATGACCCTGCGTTTATCCTCCCAGTGGAAGATAAGGGTGAAGGGGTGACCCCATTGGTAAGAGATGTTATGGGCCCGTAGCTTCTCTGTCACCGGTCTAAAAGCCCTCCTTCTGCGCAAGGTGTTGGGCGCCAGGTCCTGGAAGATTTGGATCTTGTGGCTGTCGTAGCTAAGATCTGGCTTGTCCCTTGCCGCTTTTCAAGATGGCCTCCTTCTCGGTAAAGAAGTGCAATCACGCCAGAATGTCTGGGAGTAGGCCCGGTCTTCCCGCGGGCCCGGAGACTCAATGGGCACTGTCCAAGGTCGGCGGAGAGGCGTCCTCATCCCCCCAGACTTCGTGAAAGAGTTGCGCTACATAGGTCATGATGTCTTGTCCCTCCCCTTTGAGTGGAACACCCCAAATGCGGAGGTTGTTCCGGCGGCTTCTGTTTTCAGGGTTGTCCTGCTTGACCTGTAGCTCTATGTCCTGTTCCTCCAGCGCCGCCAGTCTTTGCCACAGCTGTTCTTGGTCCTCTGTACGTGCATCTACTATTTTCTCAAGCCCGTCGACCCTGTCTCCCAGATCAGTGACCTCCTTCCGCAGTTCCTTGACGCAAGAGTGCACCTCGAAGCGTAGGGAGCATATCTCCGTCTTGAGCTCAGACATGAAGGAGGCCATAAAGGCCTGGGTCACCGGCGTCGAGTCCTCAGCGGCCTGCGAGGATCCCTCAGTAGGCGCAGCCGCTCCAGCCTTGCCCCACATGGCTACCACCGAGTTGTCCATGGACGTCGCCGCCAAATCCGCTCTGCCCCCCCTAGACCGCGTCATTGCCAGGTCTGCAGTTGAAGTCCGTCAATGCGTTCCCGCTATACAGTTAGGGCGCAGCCCAGTGGGATTAAAGGGGCGAGGGAGAGGGGGGTTATCGCACCAGCCTGTGTCTTCACCTTCAGCACAGTTTAGGGCGCAGCTCCCCCACTCCAGTGCATCAGACCCAGCCCCAGAACAATCACACCGCTCCAGAAGGTGTCCCCCCCTCTCTGCTCTGCGAAATTCCAGGCTGCAAATTACAGTCGCAGTCAGGTAGCGCACCATGCACCTGTCCGCTGATGTGCACCCAGGGGAGGCCCAGTCCCAGATCCAGACCCCAGACACCCCGTTGGCAGCAAGCAGGGAAGAAGACAGCGGGGCAGATACACTGGGGTCAGCAGTATCTAGGGGACACTAAATAGGCAGCAACCCTCCTCCTCCAGACAATGTGCTTCCTCCCCATCTCCACCCCCAGCAACGCACAGCACTATAAGAAAACAATTATTGTCCAGTTGTGGGACGGCCCGCACCACGGGCACCCCCTGCGTCTCACCAGGGCCAGCCCCCCAGCACCATCACAGACCACCAGGCACACCCGCCCACTACACAGCACAGCAAAGGTAGATCAGCGCATGGGGGCATATAACAGGGGGTGCAAGAGAAGAGGGGGGAAGGGGGAATGATCCAGCCCACACCTCCCCCCACAATGCAATAAAAAACGCAGCCCCTCCAGTCCAACCCCTCAAACACAACCCCAGAATATCCACACAGCTGAAGGGTAGGGCACACGATCCTCACAGCTCCAAGTTCCGTCGAAGGTCTCAAAATGGCGGCCCGGGCTCCCTTAAAGATCCACCCTCCGTCATCCAGGCCAAATGCTCCTACCTCCCCCAACAAGATCAGCTCAACAACCCGCACCCACACCGCAGAGGGGCCCTTTCTGACCCCCTCGTCCACAGCAGCGCAGGGCAGGTCGCGAGCTAAACGGCCAGCACCTCCAGGCCGCAGCCCCGAAATGGCAGCCGGCGCTGCACTTCACCCGTCCCGGCGGCGGTCTGATCTCCCAGTCAACAGGGCACAGCAGGGTAGGGGACCAGAGCCCAAGGACAGGCCTCCAAGAGCGGAATCGCCAAGGAGGCCGCACTACCAGGTCTCGCAGCACGTGGGGCCCGCACTCCACCTACCAAGTGCCCAATGTGTAGCAATCTCAAGGCCCACGTGGGGGCTCACTGGCAAGACCTCCCCCGACAGTTCCTCGGCGCCAGTCCGGTGCAGCCACCCCTCTGCCAGTCACCTCCACAACACCAGGTAAAGTTACTGAGCCGCACCCCCGCCCTCGCAGCTCCGCTTAAGCCAACTCGTACCTTTGCGGGCATCAAACCCTCCGCGCCCGCCCAGGTGTCTTTTCTGGTCCACACTCCCAGGAGCCCACTGCCAATCTCACTCCCGGGGCTCCCGGGTGCTCTTCAGGGCTCAATCCAGCTGCCCCTCCGCTCCGCAGCACCAAACCAGCCCACCGGGGACAACGACAGGCACCTCCGCCAGGGCCGAGATTCTCCGCCCCCACCTCCGCTGCTCCGTCTAGGCCTCCGGCGCCCGGCCATGCCGCTCCTGTGCAGGCTCCATGCTCTTCGCGCCCGTCCAGAGACCCCAGCTGCCGCCAGCCTGCAAGCGCCAGCCCAAGCACCGCACCTCACCGCTGCTACCTCCAACGCCGTCCCGACCTCCGGCGCAGGTCCACCGGGATCCCAGAGGGACAGACAGGCCGTGGGACCAAGGCCACCAAAAGGCACCAAAGATGACAGCTCCCGCCCCGAAGCCAAGACACTCTCGTCGCTGCTGGCACCAAGAGCCGCCGCAGTATCACCGCTACGGCACTCCTCCTGGCCACTACAATTCGCGGCTCCCCTCAGGGTAAAAGCTCGTACCCCCCAGCTCTGCCGAAATAGCACAAAACGGCAGCGGGGGAACGGAGCTCTCACAATGCACGTATCACGCCATCGGCAGACCGGCCACGCCCCTATAATATTATTTTTAATAGTTACAATCGGGCCGCTCAAATGTGTGGAAGCCCCACTAATAGTGTCAAAGTGGGCTCATCAAGTCTTTTGGCGATTATTAGCATTCTGTAACTTATGTGAATAGGCAAATAGCTAAAAAAAACACTTTATGTTGCACTTTAATGTCATACATTTGTCCGCCTACTTCATAAGATCTTTAAGTGGATTCCCACCAAGTCCAGGAATACGGTCACCCACACGCTCGGCAGCAGCATACTCGAATACTGCAACACACTCTACAACGGCACAACCCATAAATGCCTAAAGAAACTGCAAAACATCCAGAATGCCTCCATAAGAGTCATCCTAAGCATCCCACGCCGCAGCACATCACCGGCCACCTGAAAGATTTTCACTGGCTACCTATCAACAAAAGAATTACCTTCAAGCACCTCACGCACGCCTACAAAGCCCTTCACAATACCAGACCTGCATACCTCAACCACCTCCCCTCCTCACTCTCAACAGATATCTCATCTCTGCTCAACAGGCCCTGACCAGCATCCCACTGATCCCCAATCCACATCTGGAGGAAGGTAATACTCTCGTTGTGAAGACCTGTAAATCCTTGCCACTGCACCTGCAATTACCATAAACCACTTACTAAATTTCCTATACTTATCTAAATTGGCTTGGATTTTTTCTAAGATCTAGAAGCTCAAAAGTGAGGTGGTATGGCATTCTTTATGAGAATGGTAAGTCACCTCAATGATAAAGGCAGGCAGGCGTAGGTGAGAGCAGTGGCGTAACGAAACTTGAGGGGGCTTCTTGCAAAGTACATGCAGGAGGCCCCTATGCTCCGGACTCAGTCTGGAGCTCTTAGGCTATGGACCTGCCAGTGCCAGAGGGGGCACCTGGAGCTCGGGGGACCCCGCATCGCAGGGGATGCTGGAGCTTTTGTTACATCACTTGGGTGGCTGCCATGAGTATAAGATACTGAGTGACTGATGAGTGACTGATGAGACAAATGATGGACCATGTAACTCTTTTAGTACGATCGACGTATGGTATGGAATACTGCTTCCTCTGTCCAGCTCTCTTCTTGACTGCAGTGTTGTAAATGAAGTGAAGGTGCAGAAGTTTTATTGAACCATAACTTTGTGATGGACACTATGTGGTGAGATCATAGATACCAAAGGTATTTTTAATTGCTGATCTAACACTGAGAATGACACTAGATAAAATACTGTTATGATATTATGGGAAACTGAATCATTAGTAGGGGCTGGTTCACTTGTAGTTTGTTGTCTCCTTTGTGGGGGCATTTAAAGTAAATGTTGGGATAATCCTAGACACCAATCTTATGGGGTCCTGTCCTGTGTGATGGTGAACTGGTGGGGAAAGCATTTTTTGAGGACACTACTATTCAGACGTTTTTAGGGCGACCCTCCCAGTTCAACAAAACCGCAATCCATGAGAGAGGCCTATGTCATGATGCACACACATGATCCGGCTTTGCCTATGACAAAGGGGCACAAAGGGCAGAGGTACATATTTATTACCATGCATTGGACTTTTCTGTTCCAACAGTTCCCTTGCCCATAAATATGCTCTCAGATCTAGTGTAATTCATTAAGGTGCTTGTCTCCAGATTTTCATAACTGGTGAGATATTCCACCAAAATTTAGTTTCAAAAATATCAGTTGACTAAAATATTGTTTTTTTTAAAGTATTTTACATGTTTTTAAATCTGTGCATAATTGTATCTTTTTTATGTTAAGTGAGTTTATTTATAGTGTATTTGGTGATGTGGGAGTAGATTTAAAAGGCGTTTGATGTTATTTACATACATTTTTTATTTGTGGGTGTTTGGGTTTGTAGTGGATTAGAGTGAAAGGTGTTATAAATATTTATTTACTTGAGTATTTATTTTAAAATGTTAATTTGATTATTAATTATGTAGATTATTTTGTATTACTTAATGAATAATTTAACAAAAAATCTTGTTAAATGCTGAATGTTAATTAGATATTTGATTTTGTAAAGTGTGTAAATGTTTTTAATAATGTGGATTTGATTAATTATAATATTTTTTACATAATAATTTAATAATGTGTAATGTATTTTCCCCTAACATAATTTGAACTTACTTTGTGGGTGTGGCAACATTAGGGTCACAGGGTGGGTTTTAAAAAAAATCAATGTATTAATGTTTTAATCAATAAAATGTTTTAATATAATTTCATCTACAATCTAAATTGGTAATGTTTTTTTCATTTTTAGTTACATAACTTATACAAAATTAAACATTCTATTTTTTATAGATTGGTGGTAATATATTTTATGTTTCTTTATTTTATATACATTCATTTTTTGTTAGTTTCAGAGAGGGAGAAGTAAACCTAAGCTTTCACTGCAGTGGCAATCGTAGGTCTGAAACTCCTTTTTCCATACTGTATTTTAAGTTGGAGTGAGAGTAGTAACTCTCATCCCTTCAAAGTCAAATCTCACCCAACTGTTGTTTAGGTTGGAGTGGGAATAGTAAACCTCACACCTCCGATCTCCAACACTTTCCCTACTGTCCCTACTGTTCCTCGGATTGGACTGGGCTAAATATTTCTGATTCCTCTAAAGTCCAACACTTTATATACTGTTGTTCAAGTTAGAGTGGGGATAGTAAATCAGACACCTCCAAAGTACAACACTTGCCTTATTGTTTCTTTCTTTGGACTGGTAATAGTAAATTTGACCCCTCCAAAATTCAAACCTTGCCTTACTGTTGCTTATATTGGAGTGGGAAAAGTATATCTGACCCCTCTAAAGTCTAACACTTTCCCCACTATTCCATACGTCGAAGTGGGTATACGAAATCTGATTAAATTACCCATGATTTAGGCCTTCAATGCCTCCCATTTGGTTGCTAGAGCAATACTATGCTACCTTCTGCAGCTCTAGGAATTCTTTATTTGTTATTTACACTGACCCTCAAGCCCTGGGCCTCTCAGAGGATATTCACAAAGTCTTTTGGTGGGATTTTCCTTCCCACTGTTTGCACTTTTTCTGTTCCAGTATTCAGGGATACTAACATATATTCTGCAATTCATGAATTTAGCAGTTAAAAAGGAAAGAAAGAGATTGTTCTGTATAAAAGTTTCTGTTTCAAATTAGGCCTGGGCAAAATTGTAATTACGCCAGAGTAATTTCATAGTTATGCATTACTCTTGTAATAAAAAATTACTCCATTATGCCAGCTTGAGTAGTTAAGAGCAATTTTGGGCAAAACGTCTACCGCAGGAGCACAGGAACAGTGAATTAAGATAGAGCAAGCAGCAGTTGGCTACTGCTGGTTGTGTCAAGTAGTTTTGTGCTGCTATTATCTCAGTGCAAAATGCATCTGCTGGTCCATTTTAGACGCAATGGTGCATTATGAGCTAAGAAAATAGCACTAAATAGTGGATAACGCCTCTCACTTGCTTACTCATACTAATGAGTAATTTTGTGGTAATTACATGTAAGTACGCTGGGGTATGCCCACCCCTGTTTAAAATCACGATGTATGTCACATTTTACTTATAATGGATGGCAGAAAAAATACTTTTGCTTTTAAATTGATGCTTTTTGTATTTTTTTAATTATCAATGGCTGATGATGATTAATAATCTTTTTCACTTCTGAAATCAAAGCCTATCAGAATGTCATGTAAACAATTGCTCTTATATCCGTTTTGGTTGAAAATTATTTATATAATGAATGTATGTTGTTGCTAGGCTTGGGTTGCAACCCAAAATAAATAAAGTTAAGTCTGATCTGATCTGAAAGAACAGTTGAGGCAATATGATGGTACCCAAGATGCTGAATCCACTCTTAGGTGCATATTTAGCAATGTTTTGCTTTTCTCTTGCATGGAGACGCAGGTCTGTGCAAGACCTAGATAAAAATTTACCAAGCCATGCAAGGCTACCCTGTGTGGCACTGCACAGCTTAGTGAATCTAGTGTAATGAAAGGCAGCGCAAGTCGCTGCCTTCTGTTGCACTGTTTATGGTGGCAGCATTACATGAGTGGGACGTGGGTGTTCCCATGTATCCACTGATGCGTTCTGACGAATTCCCAGGTTTAACAACTCCGATAGAAATAGGAATGCATCAGAATTGTACACCATCCCATCAGAGGTGTAACAAGGAGAAATATCATCCTTTCTCCTCATTGTTTCCTCTAGCCAAAAGTTCTGCAGCACACTTAAAAAGGGGAAATTGCCTCTAAGTATTTTTTTTTGTGCAGGAAGGCGTCCTTTCCTGCACAAAAATAACCCCGCCTGTAAAGCAGGAATCCTTGCACCAAGGTGAAAGGGTGCCTACGTTGATGATAGGTGCCACTAAGTGTGCCAGTGCCAGAATAGGACAGAAATGCACCATCTCTTGATAGATATGGCACATTCCTGCCCTCTCCCTTTCACATAGTACAGCGCAGCAAGGTGTCTTGCTCTGTTGTGTTTAACCCGTTCGTTGGCCGACGCAAGCACTACCTTGCAGGTGCTGCTCATGACCGTTGGCCGACGCAGCCCCGCCCGCTCTATAGAATGCCCGCACCGCTGTGGACGGGTTAATGAAAAAATTATAAATCTTCTCCCTACTGCGGATCCATAAATGGAGAGCGGTGGCAAAGGCCCTGAAGTCCAAAGACATTGAATTGGACATGTGCCCAAATCTGAAGTGAAAAGATAAAAAAAAGGACTGAAGAAATATTGGTTGCCTCGGTACCTTAGTCAATAGAGACATGGAAAAAAGGCCTGATGTCACCAACGGCCGAGTGTCCTTTATACCTAATATATGTCACTTTCCATTGAGTCACAAGACTTTGTTTAGGACGTCACACCGCTACAAAAATATTTTGAAATCCACTCTGGGAGAGTTCATGTATGAAATCCACAGAGCTGTATCCATTAGAAACCTACTTTAGCTGGCGACCTTTATGCCAAAAATTGTTTTTAAGGAAGCCTTCTCGTCGGGGAAAATGATTCCCAAGATAATTATAGCTCTTAAAACTGTTTTGGTGGAAATATATGCATTTTCGCAAAGCTGTTGAAATCAACAAACTTTGCAAAGTCCTTATGTTGTTATCTTTGTATTTCCTCACCAGCAGCAAAAAGAATATGCGCCACTCAATATTAGCCCCAGAAGAAACCCATAACCAATCCACACTTCAGTTTCAATTTTCATTAAATTGTTGGCTGAGGTGAGAGGAAAAGACTAATAAAGGAGTGTGACTGAAGTCACACTAGCCTTATTGCAATGGTGTTCAAAATGTTAAAATGAATGGGGCCTTTTGTGCAATCTGAACTCAAGCTCATACTCCCGGGAGAGCAGGGCTTTGGTTGTCAAACTGGAGCATCAGTCTGTCACAGACCTTCAGTGCTCTTCTGAGTGAATGTCAGTCTCACAGACCTAGTGGCTTTTGTCAAGAAGTCCCTTGTTACATCAGATTCTTTAGAGCCAGAACGTCTGCTTATTTGTCTAGCTTTTAAGCCTCTGTTATAATGTTTGCCTTCCCTTACTGCTGACATTGACACTCTTCTGAGCTACGCACCCATCTGATAACTGGGAGTACTCTTGGGGCACTTCCCTGGCATTTTACAGACAGAAGTCTTAATGTACCCAAAATTGGTCAGGGCATCAAGTAACACGAAAACATTGTCTGTTGCTTTTCAAATACATAATTGCAGGATATTTGCTGGATTGGTTGTTGCCTGCTCCTCTTCCTCTGCCTAGCCGTAAAATGTTCATTAATATGAAACAACAATCAGTACAAACATATAATATTACCTTGCGGCTAAACATGTTTCCAATGGGACAGTTAATATTTGTTCTATTTTCTGTGTTACAATTAATATGAGGTGTAAAAGGCCTGATGTGATGCTCTACGTGTCCAATAAGGAGCTCGTCTATCAGAGCAGCATTAGACCCAACTTCATGCTGAACTAATGAGCACAGTGTAAATAGAATATTATCAGGGCCACAGAAGAAAATGTACTGTGGAGGAAAGATTCCTGCCTGAGTTCACCAAATTATGACCCATGAAAAGCAAATAATGCAACAACAAAAACAGTGCTTACTTTGTGCCGGTGCTTTCCTCTGCTTAGCACCGGCACCTATTTGCCAGGGCCAGGTCTACTGCATAATACTAGGCATCTGCAGCTCTGCACGTCATATGGCAATATGAATGTGGTGTACGCATAGCCGTACACAGGCTAGACAATATATCAAATTAAATCACCTCACTGACGCGGCGTAATGACTCATAATTTATTTATTCCAAGAATGAATCCAATATGGATGTTCACAAAGCGCATTTTGAATTTGGTTTACATAGACGGCACCGTAGCAGTTCTTGCCGGTGAGCAGCCCAGGACATTGATTAGGCAGGGGGCTGAATTTGGTTCTGCGCATGTTCTGCGGGGGTAGAGCTGTGCGTCAGGCAGCGTGCAAGATTTTTTTTCTCAAATGCCACGCCATCACGCACCCCACCACGAATCATCAGCAGTTGAGCCTAAGGTGGTTAGCCCGGACCAACGACGTCGTAGTGCAGGCAGCAGCATGATTTTTTCAAAACATGAGTAATCCGGTTCTTCAAGAGGCCATAGGCTAGGGTGCACCTTAGTGAGTGCATACCCCTATGGTCCCAGTTCATGAGGAAAGCCTTGCAACTGGCACACCGAGGCTGTAACATGTCGACCTAATGTTTTAATTCTGGATGTGGCTTATCAATTTATTCAGTCGCAATGTCCACCACACACTTTTTAATCTAGTCGTACTACCCTACCATTAAAAAAATGTTAAGGAGTAGTAAAGACTATTTTAACATCACTTACTGCACCATCACTTGCACTCAACACACAAAAATCCATCTCCGCTGCAATCAGGCATTGAAGCACACCGGAGAGGCATTCGGCCTCTCTGGTGGGGGTCCAATGATGAAGCATGTCACCAACTAGATTGGTGAGTGAGGGCCCTTCTTAAAAACATGAGTGATTCCTGTTTCTAGCCCTTGACATTCTGGCTTCACTCTTGTGTTGTTTATTACATACTCCTGGGGAATAAGAGTGGAGACAAAGAAGTTCCCTCTCTCTCTCTTTGTTTTGATATATATTGGCAGTGCACAGCTGCAAGAGATTTTTTTTTATTCTCTGCTCGAATTTTGCCTGCGTTCATGTGTGGAACTCTGTCCTCTTTTCTTTCACAATTACTAGCCCTGTGATTAGCGACATCACAATGGAGAATCAAGGTTTAACCTCAGTGATGTGGAAGTGGATGCCATCCTGGTGGACTTATCTCTTTTTGCGGCTCCTTCCATAGCCCAAACTATATCGCAAACAATTGAATGGGAGAAATTGACAGAGTAGAAGCGCAATCGCATTAGGACCATCCTGCATGGCACTATTCTAACAGAATATCTGCGCAACAACATGGCACCTAGAGGCCTGCTGGTTACTAATGCTCCAAGAATCCTCCTGGAAGATGCCGTCTTCAGAAATGAATGGGCCTAGATCGCGTGGCACTGTACCCGCGACTGGTTGGTACTGATAATAAAAACTGCACTAAGACCATGGGAGGCAATCTTGGTGGAGATACAACTCACTGAGACTCATTTTAGAATCACATTGACTGGCAATGAAAAGAAGCTTGATGAGCTTAACAAAGAGATCTACGAATATAAAGAGAATTTGATGAAAACAAAGGTTCTAAAATTCAAGAAAATCTTAAGCGATTTTCTTTCAACAAAGTTTACGCTTACGCCGCCCCTGAATACACCCCTCCTAACCAGTGCTTAATTTGTGCCGGTGCTTTCTGGTGCTTACCACCGGCACCTATTTGCCAGGGCCGGGTCTACCGCATAATACCAGGCGTCTGCAGATCTGCACGTCATATGCAATATGAACGTTGTGTACGCATAGCTGTAGACAATATAGCCAATATATCAAATTAAATCACCTCACTGACTCGGCGTAATGACTCATAATTTATTTATTCCAAGAATGAATCCAATATGGATGTTCACAAAGCGCATTTTGAATTTGCTTTACATAGACGGCACCGTGGCAGTTCTTGCCGGTGGGCAGTCCGGGACATTGATTAGGCAGGGGGCTGGATTTGGTTCTGCGCAGGTTCTGTGGGGGTAGAGCTGTGTGTCAGGCAGCGTGCAAGATTTTTTTTCTCAAATGCCACGCCATCAAGCTCCCCACCACGAATCAGCGGTTGAGCCTAAGGTGGTTAGCCCGGACCAACGACGTCGTAGTGCAGGCAGCAGCATGATTTCTCCAAAACATGAGTAATCCGGTTCTTCAAGTGGCCATATGTTAGGGTGCACCTTAGTGAGTAAATACCCCCATGGTCCCTGGTCCTGAGGAAAGCCTTGCAACTGGCACACAGAGGCTGAAACATGTCGACAAAATGTTTTAATTCTGGATGTGGCTGATCAATTTATTCAGTCGCAATGTCCACCAAACACTTTTTAATCTAGTCGTACTACACTACCATTAAAAAAATAAATGTTAAGGAGTAGTAAAGACTATTTTAACATCACTTACTGCACCATCACTTGCACTCAACACACAAAAATCCATCTCCGCTGCTATCAGGCGTTGCAGCACTCCGGAGAGGCATTTGGCCTCTCTGGTGGGGGTCCAATTATGAAGCATGTCACTGTTGGAAATGGGATCCCCGGCTGGCCAGGGCTTTCGCCAAAGTCAGTCAGAGACCACCACTCCCAAGTCAGGGCAAAGGAGTTACACGCCAAGATAACCCCTACTCACCCTCTAGGTAACGTGGCGCGAGCAGCAAGGCTAAACTTGGAGGCGATGTAAGTTAAGTATTTGCGCACGCACCCCAGCAACAACAACCAAAGGCCCACCACAAAGGAAACTCCACACAAGGTTATATAAAAATAGCCTTTGTATTACACCAAAACACATTAGATAAAACACACACTTTACAATGTGCCAGAGGCACGGGCAGAATTTACAAGGGGATATTTACAAGACAGGGCCACCTGGACCACTGTCAGGAATCAGAAGTAGCACTTTCAGAAATAGCACTTAGTACATAGAATATAGCACAAAATAGCACACAACCAGTAATCACTGGTAACAGGACCTCACTAGCACCACCTGTACTAGGGAGAAAACAACCACCTATGTATCACAATACCTGTAGGGGTGTAAGAACATACACATGATGCAATGCATGACATTCATTCAGAGGTGTAAAGGCACATGACGCATAAACAATACATTCAGAGGTGCATAGAGAGTACAATTGCGCCAAACTCACGTAAGTCACCACCTGTGACTGTCCCTAGGCCCTCTGGCCTTGTTGGGGCTAGGACGCCCTGTGTCCAATGTCCAGGAGCCTAAACGTAGCAGTTGCCCACAAAGTGCTGGGCAACTGGCGCAACAATGTTTGAGCCTGCCAGGGCTCAAGAACAACAATGGGGCCAATGTGGGAACTTTGCTGGGCTCTCAGAACACTGGTGGGGCGAACACGATGTGGGAGCCTCACAGGCTCTGCAGCAACAAAATGTCCCCCTGAGCCTCTCTGGGCTTTTCAACACAACTTCGGCGCCTGGAGCCTCTCTCCGGGCCCTAAGAAATGACTGTGGCCCTCCAGAGCCTCTCAGGGCTCGTGAAATAATTGCCCCCTTGAGCCTCGGGGCTCGCAAACAGAAAATGCCCCCGAGCCTCTCATCAATCTGCCACCTCGAGCCTCTCAGGGCTCAAAAGCAGAAAGGTGCAGCCTCACTGGGCTGTTGGGGTCCCTCACGGGGGACCAGGGAACACTGGGGGTGCCTCGAGCCTCTCTTAGGCTCGAACACCAAATGGGGTGGGGAGCCTCTCAGAGCTCGAGTGAAACTTGTGCCCAGCCGTTGGAGTCCCCCTCTCTGGGACTCGGAATCCGGAACTGCCCCCAGAGCCCTCTCAGGGCTATAAAACAAGTATGAGGCCAGAGCCTCTCCGGGCTCAAAGAAGGAATGCCCCCGGGGCCCCACTCACCAGCTTGTAGGCTTCCTTTCTCGGCTCTGGGCTGTGTGGGGAGAGACTTCCTGCCCCTCTCTCTCTCTCTGGGCATAGGCTGACTCGGCAGCCAATAGCAGAGCAGCCTCCCTGACGAGCCTCCCTCCTCGGCTCTGGGCACGCTGCTGAGGCAAATCCCGGGGAAAGAAGCAGGGGGTGAGAAAAGCACTCCGAGCACTAGCAGGCCATCAATCTCCCCTTGGTCTAGGGTTTCAGCGAAGGCCCAAATGAAAATAAAGCGCTCCCAGCGCTAAAAGGCAATTAAAGCGCTCCCCAAGCGCTATATGCAAAATAAAGCGCTCCTAAGCGCTATGGACACTAAAGCGCTCCCAGGTGCTTTAGGAGAGCACAAGTCCAGTTAAAAGTCCTTCAGGCAGGCAAGGGGGGGGGCAAGGCTGGGCCCAGAGCCAGCACACTGGGTCTCCAGGCAGGGAGACACCCCAAGTGGCCGTCCTCTGGCCCAGCAGCAGCAACAGCCCCCTCAGGATCCTGGAAGAGAACAACTTCAGTGGGGACACAGCCCCATTTTTATACAGTATTTTCCTTTGTTTGAAGGTGCAGGGTGGGGGCGGAACCAGTCGCAGCTGGTTCTTGAGTACTCTGTTTATCTCAACCACCCTCTCTATTCACTGGCAGAGCTTGGGTCATTAGACACACCACAGGGGGGCGGAGCCAGCATTGTGTGGGGAAAACCCAGCCCATCCAGGACACAGGTACACTCCTCCCACACATCACTCATGCTAATCTCACACTCACCACCGGGCAGACCCATCCAGACTTCCTGGAGCCTGGCATGCCAGCCAGCTCCAGCCAATCACATGCCAGCACCCTCACAGCACACGTACAGCCATGTCTAGAAATGGCGCTTCCCTACTAGACACATACAAGCCGCACATACCGTTGCGCAGCATTCACTCTCACAAGTTAACACATACCAGACTCAAGCCTGTACACCCCACGCATCAGGAACTACCAGGGACACATACATTCCCCATGCATTCCTATGGGCGGGCAGGCCCAGCCCAGCACATGCACTCAGAGTGCGCACGCACTTTCCACTGGGACACAGTGAAAGTGCGCAGAATCCCAAAAATCACCATTGCCAGGTCACCATTTCACGCAAAAAGTCTAGGGGTGAACCTGCCCTAAGGGCCAAAGTCCAACACAACCCCCTTCCAGCCAAAACGCAGGGGAGACCAATCACCACCGTGATGGACTTCCCTGCTTGGGGCGATAGAACACGGACGCGGGCCCGCAACTGCAGGGACACCCTCCTGTTCTACGCCATGGTGAACCCATGGGATTCCTTCTAAAACCACTGTCTGGACCAACTGGGCTACCCCACTGGTACTCCCAAGCTGTCCACGGCCAGGACCAGGCCCTGGGCCACCCAGGTGCCACTGGTCCTTGCCAATTCGCAGAGCGGGGGGTAGTAACCCCTGGCACATAGGAGCCATTCTCCACTCTTCCTGTCTGCAAGAGAGGACTAGACTGCCACTGGTTCTCCAGCCTAGGGCCTACAACCTCAGGCGGACCAGGAGTCTCAGGGAAGGCTCTCCTCCCCTTACCTCTTCTCCTAGGGTTCCTCCTCCTCCGGCGAGGGGTACACCTAGAACGCCATTCTAACCCAGGGCTTATCCACTCAGGTTGCACCGGGGTCAGAGGTGGGCTCTCCCACCCTCTGCACCCCCTTCCAGAGGTCTGCCCTCTCCCACCTGGAGAAGTTCCTCTGGAAGAAGAACCGGTCAGGACACTGGTTACAGTCATCCTACCCTTCAGGTCAGGCTGATCCTGAACCTGGCCTTCCAACCTCTGGTCTAAAACCTTCGGTGGAACAATTGCCTGGCACTCCAGGACTTCTGGGGATTCACACGCAATCCCCCTGAGGCTAACAAATGTCACATCTGTTGCGTGACTGTCTGTCTGGCGCAGATCTCCCGCCCTCTGTCCACCTGACAGTGCGTGACGATCCCCCAGACCAGAAGTGGCGCCACCCGGGTCACTACACGGGAACCTAGCCCAACTGGGTAGTCCCTGACCCACTGGTCCTTCCACTGGGGAACTCCCCCAATCACTCCTCACTCTGGACTCCTGTACCCTCCCTACAGGAGCGGTACTGCCAGCCTCTAGAACCATAGGAGCTCTGGTTACAGACGCTCCAGGTCCTCTGCTCACTAGGAGATCCTCCTCAAGTGGACTAACAGGACAGCCTAGGTCCCCAACCTGGTGTTCCTTACAGAAACCATCCAAGTCCTGAGGCAGGGCTTCGGGCGTCTGGGGAACCTCGGTCTCCCCCTCACTCCTGCTGCACTGAGCCAGGCAGTGAGCCCCTACACCCTCCTCGCTATCCTGGGACCTAGCTGGGCTACACTGAGCCTCTTCCACCACGCTGGGCTGGAAGATCCCTGAACCACTACTTTTGGAGTCACTCACCAATGATTCTGCAGAACCTCTGGCCCTTTCCCAGCGGTCTGCTTCCTCCGCCAGCTCATCAGGATCAGCGCATTCCAAACTCAACAGGTGCCGGCGCAACTCTAGACAACAAACACCAAGGAACTGCTCTCTGAGAACCATGTCGAACAATATGTCCCAATCACATTTCGTGGGCTCCCGTACCCAATCACACAGGGCTACACAACAGTCATCCACAAAATCTTCCCAAGACTGATGAGACGGTTTCCTAAGGTTCCTAAACCTCAACCTATTCTCCTCCTCTGGGGAAACAGGAACCATACTCTGGGAACTGGGACTTTCTACACTGTGATTTAAATAGCTGCCACCACTGGACCCAACCCTCCCTGGGGGATCCAGACACTCAACACTGCGCGCAGGGGATAGTCTAACCTCCAGAGCTACTTTGCCTCTGGTGGCGGCCCTCTCAGCCTCCTCTATCCTTTCCTGCGCTAAGACCCTCTCGGTCTCCAGCTGTTGCTTCGTAACCTCCAGCTGTTGCTTTCTAACGCCCAGCTGTGCCATAGCCTGGGCATGCTCCAACTTGAGCTTTTCTAAAGCCAGCTGGTGCTCCCTTTCTCTCCTCCTATCTTCCAGCTCCTCTGGGGACAGGTAAAGGGATGAGGCGCTGCCTCCTACGCTGGACCCAGCAAGGGACTCCCTATCTATGGGGTCTCTACTCTCTACTGGCGTCCAGGGGCTATCATCTTCTTCCTCCTCTTCTGAATCTTCAGGGCTCCCCACAGACCCACCACCCTCCTGGTGTGAAGCCCGGGCCCTTTCCTCACTGCGCTCAAGATCCCACTGACCCTTTTGCCATAGGATCAGGCTGCTCCTAAGTTCGGACTGAGTGTCTAACTCATCCACCCCTATGTCTCTCTCTTCACAGAACCTTACCAACTCTCCCATACTGTATCTAAACAGAACACAGAAATCAAAAGCAGGCTCCATTCTGGTGGACGTTCTAAAAGAAGAGATCACACAGGGAACCTAGGGGTCTGAGCTTACACAGGAGTACACAATTCACCAGGTATCAGCAAGCTCTCTACCCCAGAGAACTCACACTCATTTGCCTAGTGCCACACACCATTCATCCACACACAACCCCCCCCTCGGACTAGTAAGGCAGTTTCTACCACCCCTGACTTCTCAACCTGACCACAAGTGACACAGGTACCAGACTCTGGGCGCGGGGTGGGGGACAAATGCATTGGACACAATTGCACAATGATACCTTCAGGAGAAGAAAATATGAAACTTCCAAAAAAACAATCCCCTTAAAATGTGGTCATCTAAAATGCAGAGTTTTGTGGTATGGCCAGTTGCCACTAAGGTACAAGGCAAACACAAATCCTTATCCTCACCGCTTGCCGCCAATGTTGGAAATGGGATCCCCGGCAGGCCAGGGCTTTCGCCAAAGTCAGTCAGAGACCACCACTCCCAAGTCAGGGCAAGGGAGTTACACGCCAAGATAACCCCTACTCACCCTCTAGGTAACGTGGCGCGAGCAGCAAGGCTAAACTTGGAGGCGATGTAAGTTAAGTATTTGCGCACGCACCCCAGCAACAACAACCAAAGGCCCACCACAAAGGAAACTCCACACAAGGTTATATAAAAATAGCCTTTGTATTACACCAAAACACATTAGATAAAACACACACTTTACAATGTGCCAGAGGCACGGGCAGAATTTACAAGGGGATATTTACAAGACAGGGCCACCTGGACCACTGTCAGGAATCAGAAGTAGCACTTTCAGAAATAGCACTTAGTACATAGAATATAGCACAAAATAGCACACAACCAGTAATCACTGGTAACAGGACCTCACTAGCACCACCTGTACTAGGGAGAAAACAACCACCTATGTATCACAATACCTGTAGGGGTGTAAGAACATACACATGATGCAATGCATGACATTCATTCAGAGGTGTAAAGGCACATGACGCATAAACAATACATTCAGAGGTGCATAGAGAGTACAATTGCGCCAAACTCACGTAAGTCACCACCTGTGACTGTCCCTAGGCTCTCTGGCCTTGTTGGGGCTAGGACGCCCTGTGTCCAATGTCCAGGAGCCTAAACGTAGCAGTTGCCCACAAAGTGCTGGGCAACTGGCGCAACAATGTTTGAGCCTGCCAGGGCTCAAGAACAACAATGGGGCCAATGTGGGAACCTTGCTGGGCTCTCAGAACACTGGTGGGGCGAACACGATGTGGGAGCCTCACAGGCTCTGCAGCAACAAAATGTCCCCCTGAGCCTCTCTGGGCTTTTCAACACAACTTCGGCGCCTGGAGCCTCTCTCCGGGCCCTAAGAAATGACTGTGGCCCTCCAGAGCCTCTCAGGGCTCGTGAAATAATTGCCCCCTTGAGCCTCGGGGCTCGCAAACAGAAAATGCCCCCGAGCCTTTCATCAATCTGCCACCTCGAGCCTCTCAGGGCTCAAAAGCAGAAAGGTGCAGCCTCACTGGGCTGTTGGGGTCCCTCACGGGGGACCCGGGAACACTGGGGGTGCCTCGAGCCTCTCTTAGGCTCGAACACCAAATGGGGTGGGGAGCCTCTCAGAGCTCGAGTGAAACTTGTGCCCAGCCGTTGGAGTCCCCCTCTCTGGGACTCGGAATCCGGAACTGCCCCCAGAGCCCTCTCAGGGCTATAAAACAAGTATGAGGCCAGAGCCTCTCCGGGCTCAAAGAAGGAATGCCCCCGGGGCCCCACTCACCAGCTTGTAGGCTTCCTTTCTCGTCTCCGGGCTGTGTGGGGAGAGACTTCCTGCCCCTCTCTCTCTCTCTGGGCATAGGCTGACTCGGCAGCCAATAGCAGAGCAGCCTCCCTGACGAGCCTCCCTCCTCGGCTCTGGGCACGCTGCTGAGGCAAATCCCGGGGAAAGAAGCAGGGGGTAAGAAAAGCACTCAGAGCACTAGCAGGCCATAAAGCTCCCCTTGGTCTAGGGTTTCAGCGAAGGCCCAAATGAAAATAAAGCGCTCCCAGCGCTAAAAGGCAATTAAAGCGCTCCCCAAGCGCTATATGCAAAATAAAGCGCTCCTAAGCGCTATGGACACTAAAGCGCTCCCAGGTGCTTTAGGAGAGCACAAGTCCAGTTAAAAGTCCTTCAGGCAGGCAAGGGGGGGGCAAGGCTGGGCCCAGAGCCAGCACACTGGGTCTCCAGGCAGGGAGACACCCCAAGTGGCGGTCCTCTGGCCCAGCAGCAGCAACAGCCCCCTCAGGATCCTGGAAAAGAACAACTTCAGTGGGGACACAGCCCCATTTTTATACAGTATTTTCCTTTGTTTGAAGGTGCAGGGTGGGGGCGGAACCAGTCGCAGCTGGTTTTTGAGCACTCTGTTTATCTCAACCACCCTCTCTATTCACTGGCAGAGCTTGGGTCATTAGACACACCACAGGGGGGCGGAGCCAGCATTGTGTGGGGAAAACCCAGCCCATCCAGGACACAGGTACACTCCTCCCACACATCACTCATGCTAATCTCACACTCACCACCGGGCAGACCCATCCAGACTTCCTGGAGCCTGGCATGCCAGCCAGCTCCAGCCAATCACATGCCAGCACCCTCACAGCACACATACAGCCATGTCTAGAAATGGCGCTTCCCTACTAGACACATACAAGCCGCACATACCGTTGCGCAGCATTCACTCTCACGAGTTCACACATACCAGACTCAAGCCTGTACACCCCACGCATCAGGAACTACCAGGGACACATACATTCCCCATGCATTCCTATGGGCGGGCAGGCCCAGCCCAGCTCATGCACTCAGAGTGCGCACGCACTTTCCACTGGGACACAGTGAAAGTGCGCAGAATCCCAAAAATCACCATTGCCAGGTCACCATTTCACGCAAAAAGTCTAGGGGTGAACCTGCCCTAAGGGCCAAAGTCCAACAGTCACCAACTAGGTTGGTGAGTGAGGGCCCTTCTTAAAAACATGAGTGATTCCTGTTTCTAGCCCTTGCCATTCTGGCTTCTCTCTTGTGTTGTTTATTGCATACTCCTGGGGAATAAGAGTGGAGACAAAGAAGTTCCCTTTATCTCTCTTTGTTTTGATATATATTGGCAGCGCACAGCTGCAAGAAATTTTTTTTTATTCTCTGCTCGAATTTTGCCTGCGTTCATGTGTGGAACTCTTTCCTCTTTTCTTTCACAATTACTAGCCCTGTGATTAGCGACATCACAATGGAGAATCAAGGTTTAACCTTCAGTGATGTGGAAGTGGATGCCATCCTGGTGGATTCATCTCTTTTTGCGGCTCCTTCCATAGCACAAACTATATTGCAAACAATTGAATGGGAGAAATCGACAGAGTAGAAGCGCAATCGCATTAGGACCATCCTGCATGGCACTATTCTAACAGAATATCTGCGCAACAACATGGCACCTAGAGGCCTGCTGGTTACTAATGGCCCAAGAATCCTCTTGGAAGATGCCGTCTTCAGAAAAGAATGGGCCTAGATCGCGTGGCACTGTACCCGCGACTGGTTGGTACTTATAATAAAAACTGCACTAAGACTGTGGGAGGCAATCTTGTTGGAGATACAACTCACTTAGACTCATTTTAGAACCACATTGACTGGCTATAAAAAGAAGCTTGACGAGCTTAACAAAGAGATCTACGAATATAAAGAGAATTTGATGAAAACAAAGGTTCTAAAATTCAAGAAAGATCTTAAGCGCTTTTCTTTCAACAAAGTTTACGCTTACGCCGCCCCTGAATACACCCCTCCTAACCAGTGCTTAATTTGTGCCGGTGCTTTCCGGTGCTTAGCACCGGCACCTATTTGCCTGGGCTGGGTCTACTGCATAATACCAGGCGTCTGCAGCTCTGCACGTCATATGCAATATGAAAGTTGCGTACGCATAGCTGTAGACAATCTAGACAATATATCAAATTAAATCACCTCACTGACTCGGCGTAATGAATTTATTTATTCCAAGAATGAATCCAATATGGATGTTCACAAAGCGCATTTTGAATTTGCTTTACATAGATGGCACCGTGGCAGTTCTTGCCGGTGGGCAGCCCGGGACATTGATTAGGCAGGGGGCTGGATTTGGTTTTTCGCAGGTTCTGTGGGGGTAGAGCTGTGCATCAGGCAGCGTGCAAGATTTTTTTTCTCAAATGCCACACCATCATGCACCCCACCATGAATCATCAGCGGTTGAGCCTAAGGTGGTTTGCCCGGACCAACAACGTCGTAGCGCAGGCAACAGCAGCAGGCCTAGGTCACCTATCGAATAAAGGCAGACAGGCAGGCCAGTGCCCAGCCGCCCACCACTACAAATAACTAAGTAACAGCCTTAGTAAGCCATTACCAGTGCTGCTTTATTTTGGGGGGTCGTGGACTTATGAGTCGCGTGACGGTCACTGACGTGGTAGCTCCAACTCCCGCTGGGCTCCACTTGAAGTCCGGGATTACGTTAAAGCGGCCCTGCACCGTCCCCTGCCCTTGTTCTTCCAGCCTTCCCTTCTCTTCTCTTCTCTTGTCCTGGCCTGGGCCGGGCCAGGCAACTTACACATACTCAGGTGTCTGTTTTCGGTGCCAGAGGCATGATAACTCAGGTCAGGCCTTGGGCTAATCACTCGAGGGTGATCACAGTTCACTTCTTATGCATAAAGAGACAAGTTTGCGCACTTTGGTACCTCTCTGGTTCGAGCGAGCCGAGGCTTCCACCTCCTCCATTGCATGTCACATTTCTAATTTACATTCAAGGTGCAGCCCGTAATTACCAGTGCAAAGTACTGTGGAGCAGGATATACGGTCAATGTGCCACCCGTAGCTAAAGGTGTAAAGTCCTGTGGGGTGAGGACATTTTTTCAAAGTGCATATGTAACTTCAAATGTAAAATTCTAAGTGCCGCAATATCCCTTCAAAGTATGGTGCTCGTAACTACCAATACAAAGTTGGGGAGGTTGTGGGGGGAATATCTGCTCAAAGTCCAGCGTGACGCCGCAAGTGATCAGAGTGAACAGCGTGGACGGAGCAAGGTAAACATTGGTGTAAATAATATACAGTGGTGGCTCAAAGAATAACAATTTACATCAATTGCATTCATTATTTTCCATTTTTCGTGAGCCAATTGGAAGAAATACGCCTAAAATTGCGCTGTGGTGTCGACGGCGTTTCGATCCTCTTGACTAGGGATCGCCTTCAGGACGGGGTTGTCCAATTTGTAGAGTGCTGGGAGGCACCGCCCGGAGTATCGGGTGCCAGGGGTGCCATCCGAGACGGCTGCGTCTCGGAGAAAAATGAAGAGCAGAGGCTTCCTGACGTGCTTCTAAGTGGGTCCGGGGGAACGATAACTCAAATTGAGCAGCACCTGGTAAAATCAAGGGAGGTGCTGGGGGATAAGATCCAGGGCGGTAGTGGCAGTGCCTGATTGAATCGTGGCAGCTGCAGGGGGCTTAGTCGGAGTCAGGAGAGACGGCAAGACGACACGGAGGTGTGTTAACCGACGGTTAACACACCTCCGTGCCGTCTTGGAAGCCTCTGCTCTTCATTTTTCTCCGAGACGTAGCCGTCCCGGACGGCACCCCTGGCACCCGATACTCTGGGCGGTGCCTCCCAGGACTCGACAAATTGGACAACCCCGTCCTGAAGACGATCCCTAGTCAAGAGGATCGAAACGCCGTCGACACCACAGCGCAATTTTAGGCGTATTTCTTTCAATTGGCTCACGAAAAATGGAAAATAATGAATGCAATTGATATAAATTGTTATTCTTTGAGCCACCACTGTATATTATTTACACCAATGTTTACCTTGCGCCGTCTACGCTGTTCACTCTGATCACTTGCGTCGTCACCTATATCCACTTGTACAGATTGCTATGCACCAAGTGCCTTCGGGTTGTCACATGATTCTCTCCATACAGTGCTGCTTTAACTGTATACCCTGATGTAACTTTGTCTGATATATTCTGGTGAATAACAACCTTTAGAAAAACCAATTGAGTCTCCTTGTTTCCTGTTCCTGTAATGCTTTTGGCATACATACATAACTGTCTTTGAACGGATACCTGTTGGGATATTGTCTTTTACTTCTATACTATACCCAATCCCGACGTGGTTTATGGGTCCCACTCCTGTTATGTTTCACTCACTTGTTTGAAGGCCCAAGTACCCGCGACAGGCAAGGGTCCAAAACATTTTGAGGTAACATCGACATTGCCTATCAAAAAATGTTTTGGGCCCTTGCCTGTCGCGGGTACTTGGGCCTCCCACACATGTGAGGCACCATTTTCATTGGGAGACCTGGGGGAACGCTAGGTGGTAGGAAATTTTTGTGAGCCCAGTGATGCCACGCTTTCCCACACAAAAAAGTGTGAAAAAACTGATTTTGTCAGCTAAAATTAAGGTTTGCAGGGGTTTCTGGGTAAGGGAACGTTGGGGGATCCACTCAAGCCATACCTCCTTGGAAGCCCCCAGGTGTCTACTTTTCAGAAATGTGTGAGTTTGGTAGGTCTCCGTTGATGGCCGTCGAGCACAGGCCAAAAACCTAGGTGACCCCCCTTGCAAAAGCAGGTAGTTTTGACGTAGGCAATTTTGAAGTCGCCTCACTACGTTTTGGGCCCTTGCCTGTCGCGTGTACTTGGGCCTCCCACACAAGGGAGGCACCATTTTCATTGGGAGACCTCGGGAAACGCTGGGTGGTAGGAAATTTATGTGAGCCCAGTGATGCCACGCTTTCCCACACAAAAAAGTGTGAAAAAACTGATTTTTTTCAGCTAAAACTGAGGTTTGCAGGGGATTCTGGGTAGGGGAACGTTGGGGGATGTACACAAGCCATACCTCCTTGGAAACCTCCGGGTGTCTCATTTTCAGAAATGTGTGGGTTTGGTAGGTTTCCTTAGATGGCCATCGAGCACGGGGCCTAAAACTCAGGTGTCCTCTCTTGCAAAACCAAATTGTTTTGACTTAATTATGTGTTCAGTTCTACAGCGTGAGCTTTTTGGGACAATATTGCAAGGAAATTGTGACAGACATTGTCTAGTTTGCAGGACATTGTGGATAAAAAAAAACTTGGAATTCACAAGAGAGACATCACCATATACTCCCATGGTTTAACAATAATATCTACATTTAGTAGGTTATTCTTAGCTGGAATGTACACCTTAACAGAGACACTCAAAAGTCAAACATTCCAGCACAGCTATCTATTCCTCAAACACACACACATACTGGTTGGATTTGGCACGAGGGCGAGTGATGGTTCAGTACATAAAATGTTATTAACAAGAGATTTCACACAAATGAAATGCTCTGTCAATAATTAAATGCATAAAAACCGAACCAGTGACTCGCAACTCGTGAGCTGTAAAGCCACGACAAGGCACCAACCGTTTTACAGGCCATTCACGCACCTTTCATACCTGATACAAACAAGACCATTCACCCCATCCAGGAGCAAAAACAACACATTACAGCATTCACAAAAAGGGACAAGGTACACCCTGCTTCAGAAAGAGAAAAAAGAAAATATTACTGCACAGCCATCTAATCCTCAAGCACACACACATACTGGTTGGATTTGGCACGAGGGTGAGTTATGATTCAGTATATACAATTGTATTAGCAAGTCATTTCACAAAAACTAAATGCACTGTTAATAATTGAAAGAATGAGAAACTGAATCATTGACTCACAGCTCGTGAGCTGTAAAGCCACGTCAAGGCACCAACCCCTTTACAGGCCATTCATACACCTTTCATATGTGTAACACATACAAAACATTCACACCGCCAGCTGCGGGCCCATCACATTACAACACTCACACCAGCAGACAGCGCCATTCAAGGGCCCATCACTTTCACACGCTCACATTACAGCAACTACACAAAGTGATGGACTGCATGGAGTGGCGCTCAGCTAGCAGTGTGTGTAGTGACTAACAGAAAGTAACTGCTCACACACCACCAGCCGAGCGCCAGTCCACCCACTCCACCATCCAAGCACCAGGCCATGCACATCATGAGCCCAGCGCCAATCCACGCATTCTGCCAGCCAAGCGCCAATCCATGCACACCGCCAGCCAAGCGCCACTCCATGCACACCTCCAGCCAAGCGCCACTCCACGCACGCCGCAAGCCAAGCGCCACTCCACGCACACCGTAAGCCAAGCGCCACTCCACTCACACCGCAAGCCAAGCGCCACTCAACGCACACCGCCAGCCAAGTGCCAATCCACGCACACCGCCAGCCAAGCGCCACTCCACGCACACCGCCAGCCAAGCGCCACTCCACGCACGCCGCCAGCCAAGTGCCACTCCACGCACGCCGCAAGCCAAGTGCCACTCCACGCGCGCCGCAAGCCAAGCGCCACTCCACGCACACCGCAAGCCAAGAGCCACTCCACGCACACCGTAGGCCAAGCGCCACTCCACGCACACCGCAAGCCAAGCGCCACTCCAGGCACACCACCAGCCAAGCGCCACTCCACGCACACCGCCAGCCAAGCGCCACCCCACGCATGCCGCAAGCCAAGCGCCACTCCACGCACACTGTAAGCCAAGCGCCACTCCGCGCACGCCGCAAGCCAAGCGCCACTCCACACACACCGCAAGCCAAGCGCCACTCCACGCACACCGCCAGCCAAGCGCCACTCCACGCACACCGCCAGCCAAGCGCCACTCCATGCACACCGCCAACCAAGCACCACTCCACGCACACCGCCAGCCAAGCGCCATCCAACACACACCACCATCACATTTTGAATTTTTTTTACAAAACAAAAAAAAATTGCAAATAGATACAAATCTAGTAACACAAAATCTGAAACTAAATATATTGCACTAATGCCAACCTTAAAACAGAATACACATTTTTAAAAATACAGACCAGGCAGTTCATTTTACCACTCATGGATACTCCCAAAAATTATTTTGTGTGTGGTAAGCTCTATAACAAGCAGGCACACACACCTCAGGGTTAGAAGGACACCCAGGGCAGAAAAGACGAGTCTCCTTCCGCAAACCTCTTCGCCAACAGACTCTACATCTCCTAGTGGGAAAGTCTTTTGTAGATGTGGGAGTAATGTAATCAGGAAAGTGGCGAGCTTTCAATCAAGCCACATCCTCCACCACTCCAAATCTAGGAACACTTACTTGTTCCACAACAACAAGGCTAGTTATCACAGAGTGCTGAAACTGAAGAAATGTCAACTTGGACGCAGGAGAACACTCCTTGAACACAATAAAAGCATTAAAAGTTGCTAAGTTGAAAAAATGGATGGCCAACTTCTTATACCAAACATAAGCCTTCCGAATAGCAGTGTAATGTTCCAACCTCTGACCTACTCTGTCAACACAACCCATGTGCTTATTGTAGTCCAGAATACAGACAGGTTTGTGCACATCAGCAACCTGACCCCAAACAGGCACATGTGAAGTACTCTCATCATGGATGATAGTCAGCATGTACACATCCCTCCTGTCCACAAATTTCACAGCTAGTAGTTCTTCACTAAGCAAGAAACTGCACTGACCCCTCTGAAGTTTTTTGCAAACAAGCTCTTTCGGAAAACCTTTGCGGTTAGAGCGGATTGTGCCACATGCAAAAGTGTCCACTTCAAACAATTCCTTAAACAATTGCACAGCAGTGTAGAAGTTATCAAGGTACAAATGGTGGCCTCTGTTGAACAGTCTTCTAGCAAGATCCCACACAATTTTCTCTGAAACTCCAAAAGTGGACGGACAACCAGGGGGGTCAATAGTGGAATCTCTACCAGTGTACACACGAAAATTAAAAACTTACCCTGTCTTACTCTCAGACAACATATACAGTTTAATTCCATAGCGTTCCCTCTTGCTAGGGATGTACTGCCTAAAAACCAAACGACCCTTGAACAAAACCAAAGACTCATCAATAGTTATTTCTTTCCCTGAAATGTAAATCTCTGAAAATCGATCAACAAAGTGATCATGAACAGGCCAAATCTTAAAAAGACGGTCACAGTCAGGGAGACTACGTGGCAACGTCAAAGTATTATCCACAAAATGCAACATGCGTAGCAAAAGTAAATACTGATCACGAGTCATAACAGCTGGAAATATGGCTGTTGCCATCAAGGGGCTGGAAGACCAATATGAAGCCAGGTTCAGCTTCCTTACCAAACCCATCAATAAAGTCAAACCCAAAAACTTCTTCAGCTCTTCCAGATTTGTGGGAGTCCACCGGGTAGCTCTAGAGGGGGGCCAACGTTTGTCACTGTTGACCCTCAAAAACTGTTCAGCATACAAATTAGTCTGCTCAACAATCTCACCCAAAAACACATCATCCATAAATAACTGAAAATACTGTTTAGGTAAAAAAAAATTACAATCCTCTCTACACTCTTCATCACCGCTAAAGGCAGGCAACACCGGCTGCACCATGTTAGGATCAACCCAGAGTCCAGCACTTTCAGTAGGAAGAATAGCAGCCTCAGGCTGCAATCCAGATACCTCTTGCACCATCGCCACAGAAGTATCCTCCTCTAAAACAGGCCCTTCATCTGCACTGAGAGAACCTTCAACATCCGATGATTCCATGTGGAGAGAAAACTCACTGCCAGAATCTTCCCCTCCCTCCTCTACCTCAGACACACTGTCACTGTCATAATCCGGATCAGCGGAAGATTCAAGAAGCATACCAACCACCTGCTAGCCATAATGATTACTAATAAAGGTAACTTGTCACACAAGTCAACAACAACAAACACTATGTAAAATAAGCAATTAAAAAATTCACCTTTATCAAAAAACGCTATACATTGCAAAACGATACCACTCACTTGCAAGAAGCAGTTATACCACGTACTCTGCACAGACACAGTATGGATCAACAATAACCCACAAAAAAAAACAGAAAAAAATTACACATTAGACAATGCAAAACACATCACAAAGATTTTCTTGCTCAAAACACTAACTAAATATGCTGCCACTATGACACCACTTACAAAAAAATACAATCCTACGTTACAATATTTCTCATTTGGAGCAAATACAACACAAATATTTTACTTACCAAAAAACTGCAAGTACGCAAACTGCACAACAACCACTGACGAAACAGGTATCAAAAGAATTACACTAGAATAAAAAGGGGAAATAAACATTACAATCACATTTGCAAACAATGCACCAAACCACCATCCAAGCTAAGGGGTAGGTGGGCCTAAGAGTATTAATTAAATATTAACCCCAGTAAAAAGGGAGCAACCCTTGCCCTTGAGGCCACCCCCCAAAACAAAAATAAAATAAACTCTAGTGTCTAAAGGCTTCTGCTCCCCTTGGGAGAAGATGGGCCTAAAAACATACTGCCACTCTGCCACCCAGACAGGGCAGAAATGGTCACAATCATCCTCCCATAAAGAGGAGTGACCCATGTCCAAAGGCGACACACCACCATTAAAAAAAACTTGGTGGGCTACTGGCCCTTCAAAAAATAACAAAAAAGAATATGCCGAACTGCCCCTCAGGGTGATATCAAAAGGGATGATGGACGGAGCGCTTCAGCAAATCTAACTCTCACCCCCCATCAAGTAATCTGGGATTAATCCATCATCATTCTTTAGCTCACTTCACTACCCAAGTTCAATACCTTTAAAACAGCCCCCACCCCGGTGGGCAAACAAAGAACAATTATAGGCCCCCAAAAGGGGAGCAACCCTGGTAATAGGGGTCACTCCCCAAAACTACATTTTAAAAACTGGGCTCCCTAAAATGGCCCCCATGGAAGTGATCCTTGCCCAAGTGGCCACTCCCCAGCACATTGGCCCGATTAAAAAAAATATATATAATTATGCCCCCCTCCCAGGGGCAGACAAAGCAAATTATAGTCCCCCAAAACTGAATTCGAAAGTATAGGCACCCTAAATGGGCCCCCATGGGAGTGACCCTTGCCCAAGGGCCACTCCCCAGCACAATGGCACAAATATATAATAAAAATAAAATTCTGCCCCCCCAGGGGAGCAGACAAAGCTAACAACAATGCCCCCAAAAGGGGAACGACACTTGCCTAAGGGGTGGCTCCCCAAGACTAAATATTTAATTAGGCATCGCATAAAATGGCCCCCATGGGAGTGGGCCTTGCCCAAGGGGCCACTCCCCAGCACAATGGCACATTTGCTAAAAAAAAGTTACAATTCTGCCCCCCCCAGGGAGGCAGACAAAGTGAACAACATTGCCACAAAAGGGGAGCGACCCTTGTCTAAGGGGTCGCTCCCCAAGACTAAATATTTATATAGGCATTGCCCTAAAATGGCCCCCAAGGAAGTGGCCCTTCCCAAGGGGCCACTCACAAAAAGAATGCCCGATTTTGCCTACGTTAAAAATAAAAAAATAATGTTGTGCCCCTTCCCGGGTGGCCAACAACTTAAGAAATTATGCCCCCTAAACCAAATCGCTTTCAGACCCCGGTGGTCACAAAGACCCCCACCACGCTTTCGCCACAGGCAATCATATCGATGGCCTGGTGGAGGGGTCAGCATCTGTAAAATGGTGGCGGTCCCTAGCAGGCACCGTCCGCCACATTACAATGCTGGCCGCAGCCAGCTTTTCCGTAGCGGGTAAACCACCATTGTAAGGCTGGCAGGGATTACTTTTGGGGGCCTGTTGTGGGCCCACCTTGTGTTGGGGAGAGGTGGTGGTGCCTGCCACGTAGTGCAGGGAAACGCACATCATGCTGTTTTAGCATTGCGGCGGGTGCTGTAGCCAGCAGCACCCACAGCCAACGCTCTCTTTTACTATTCTTTGAGGGGCCTGGGGTTGGTGGGCCAGTCACTGGAACAATTGCCCCTCCTACTCCCTGTGGTTACTTGGGGCATATCCCTCTGTCGCTGCTGCTGCCCTAGCTTCTTCATAGTTACACTACAAATGCTGGCCCTTTGTCAATTTAAGGCACTGATCTGTAACCTGGCGGCCCTGCGATCTGCTTAAAGTTTTACTTCTGCTGAGTGGGGTTGCTTCTCCCTAGCGGCCTTTTGGACAATGATCTTGTTACACGGCTGCCTAGACTCCTACACCGTCACCCGCCGCCTGTTCCCCGGAGCACATCCCTGCCTCAGGGTCTTTGGGAAAGACGCCCCTTGCTGATGCCCTATTGGGCTTGATCCTTGCTTTTCTTGCGTACCGGCTGATACCTGGGTATTGAGGTTGGGCGTGCAGCTATTCACCTATGGTGGCAGTTCCTAACAGGGTGGTGCCTCCCGTGAGGTCCACGGTGTCACGACATCACTCATATGCGACTATGACTTGGTCACGGTTCGGGAAGGACTCTTCAGCAACCACCAAGGATGTTGCCAGCACAACTGCAGCGGACAATCCAGGGTCAGCTCCCGCCTCGGCCGAGATGACAGTCACTGGGGGCCCTTCTGGGCCAGTCACACAAGCATTCATGACGGTCTTTATGAAGGAACTCACATCTGAAATCAGGTCCCTACGCAATGAGGTTCAAGCCTGTGTCAAAGACCTCCGAAAGGATGTGGGGGAGCTGGGAGACTGAGTAGATGACTTGGAAAGAACCATGGATACTCGCACATATGACCAAGAGCACTTATGGCAGCGGCTGGCCATCTTAGAGGAACAGCACATCGAGCTACAAATTTAACAGGAAGATTTGAAAAATAGGGGGCGCCGTAACAACATACGCATAAAGGGGGTCCCGGTTGGCACAGAAGGTGCGGATATAATGACATTTGTGGCAGACCTGCTTCGTGACATCAGGGGGATGACGATGCCTCATCGCCTGCCTTGGACAGTGCACATAGAGTGACTGGACCTGCGGGGAGAGTTGGCCTTGTTCCTGACATTCTGACTCAGGTCCATTTCTTCACCGAGAAGGACGTGTTTTTCAAGGCAGTTCAGGACACGCCTGACATCCGGCTTAATGGGACACCTATCCAGCTGTATCAAGACCTAGCCCCAACAAAACTTCAACGCCCATCATTGATAAGCTCCAGGAGCGTAACATCCACTACCAATGGGGACATCCTTTCGCTCTCATATTCCAGTGGGACTCCAAGTGGCGAGTGCTGAGATCATACAGAGAAGCGGCCCAACTACTTCAGATCCCTGACTCCCCCCCGGCTAGCCCATCTCGTGCGCCTGCGAAGGCCGAGTCCCAATAAAGCCACAATGGAACCTGGTGCGTCATCCTCGACATCCCTCCTCCAGGGAACGCAGCAACTCCTCCCAAGAGAAGCAGGACATAATCCACCATATCAAATCCCTAGAAGGGGGCTAATCGCCTTCGAGCTCGCTAACAGCTGCTAATAAGTAACTGAACTCTGTAATCACCGACCACCTTGAAGGATATACTATTCGCCCTGCGAGTGTCTCCCCCAATATTTAATTGTACAGCTCTCTGGATTCCTCTCTGCCATGCCCTGCCCAACCACTTCCAAGGGTCTTATCTGGGCCGGGACCTCAGTAGACTTACACACGCCTTGCCATTCACCCCCCTGACAAAATCTGCAGTCAACCAGCCCCATGACAGCAGGTTGCGCCCCTGCATCTCTGCCTTCTGATAGGCGCAGTGCCTTCCACAGGCTCACAAACTTCTGACATGGAGAATCTCCCGGCAGTCAGCCTTGATGCATTGCTTTCCTGTTGTTTGTCTCAGGGAGGCCCCCTGACTTCATCATGATCGACTTGGGACCACGGTGGACCATGAGCGGCATATCAGATGGTCTTCCGCAAACGACTGCAGCAAACCTGCCCAACGAAGGTCGCACAGGTTGTCCCGATGGAGACTCATCACTTACAGGCTTGCAGGTGGCCGCATCTAATTGAATTGCTCTGTCTCCAGTCGTCAGGCTATACGACTCCCCCACACCTAAAGGCAGGCTTCAACCCACCAATGAGTCATTGCAACGTCCCCTTTCTGCTTTTCTTGCTTTCCTCCAGAAGGTGCTTTATTGGACATCTGATGTATGCCATGTCGGTGGCGGCCTGGGGCTGCTTCCCGCACTTCTTGATCTACTTTGCAGTGTGATGACCGATCCCCACTCCTATTCCTGGGAGAGTGACATCTCTGCGACAGCCTCTATTCCTGGGAGAGTGACATCTCTGCGACAGCCTGTGTTGGTTGTTACAGTTACTTCATTGTTTTCCTTGTATCTATCCTTCCCTCCTCCTCCCTCTCCCTACCCATCCCCTTGGCGGGGGGACACACCTGACCACTAGGTAGGCCCTCCAGGGATCAACTAGATATAGGGAACATTTGCTTGACACAGCCACACTACCCGACAGTAGCTGAGTATGACCTATGTACCCTGTTTGAAGGTCCTTTCCCTCAATGTGAAAGGGCTTAATTCCCCCAATAAACGCCACCAAAAAAATAACCCAGACATTATTTTCCTACAAGAGACCCACCTTCTCAGGCGCAATGTCAAGCTCATGTCACACCCATCCTTTCCACACCAGTTTTGGTCCTCGGCAGTCACCAAGACAGCAGGCGTCGCCATTCTCTGTAGGGCGGGCATTCCACAGTGTGATACTAAAGTAGTCCGGGACTCTGAGGGCAGATTTCTTAAAGTGGAGGTCAGGAGGGGGCATCGCACACTCACTCTGCAATGTGTACCCTCCTAATCAGGGCCAAGACACTTTTTTGCGCGGGATTCTCCGTGAGCAGGTAGGGCTGGTGAATACGGACCTCATAGTGGGGGGGAGACCTAAACTTGGATTGGGATGCTGGATCGCAGCGGGAATTCCTTTCACAAGGTGGGTGAGATGTCGGCAGCAACGAAAAAATATCTCATTGCTTTGAACCTTATAGATGTCTGGCGTTACCACTCCCCTTAGAGTCACGCTTACAGTTACTACTCTCATGCATACCGCTCTTACTCTCGCATTGATTTCCTCTTCGTGTCTCACTCACTGGTTGGGGACACCCTTTCTGCCAACATCTCCGATATATCAATCTCCGACCATGCGCACGTGGAACTACTCCTCCACGAGCGCTTTGCACACCTCAAGCGGCCTACGAGATGGCGGTTTCTGCCCCATATTCTTAGGGACCCTGTATATAAGGAAGAACTCCAATCAGCCATCATATCTTACTTTGAAACTAATGACCTCCCTGAAATGCCCATTCCTGTTTTGTGTGATGCGTTTAAAGCCACAAACAGAGGTGTCCTTACGTCTCTTGCCATCGCGAGGGCGCAAGAAGCTCGCCTGTATGAGGCCAAACTCCTGCGTGAAATCAAAATGTTGGAGAAACTGGATCAGGAACGGCCCTTGGCGAGTCACAAGTGACACCTGGCGGTCCTCAGAGGTCAGCTTAGGGCTCACAGAAAGAATAAGGAGGAACGTGCCTTGCTTGAGCTATGGCAGCGCTACTATGATGGAGGGGACAGAGTAGGAACGGTCTTGGCACGTCGCCTGCGAGCGAGGTCAGCTAAAGCTCACATCGCGAAACTAAAGTATGACGATGGATCAGGGGCCACCACGGAAGCTGATAAGCTTCAAACGTTTCAAGACTATTATGCATCACTTTACGTTCAAGATTCACCCGCCCCAGATCTGATATCCGCCGCTTTGTATGCTTGCGATTGGGATCCTTTGGGCGACTACCACTCCAAGCTTCTAGAGGAACCAATCACTCTGGAGGACCTAGCCGGTGCCCTCAAAGACCTTCCACTGGGGAAAACGCCGGGCCCTGATGGGCTTCCAGTCCTGTTCTACCGCATCTTCTTGCTGCATCTCCAAACGTACCGCTGCGCCTTTTTAAATCTTTCTCAGACACTGTCCGACCGTCCCCTGATATGGCGATGGCAGAAATAGCCCTCATACCGAAGCCTGGGAAAGATCACACACTCTGTTCTTCTTTTCGCCCCATTGCTTTGTTAAATACAGATCTTAAATTATACACTAAAATTCTGGCTAAACGGCTTAGCGTGCACTTACGCAACCTCGCCGGACCAGATCAAGTAGGCTTTATCCAACAATGCCAAGGAGCAGATAACGTACGGCGAGTGGCGCACCTTGTAGGGAAGGCGCGGCATTGTGATATCCCGGCCTGCCTGCTCTCGCTAGACCCCGAAAAGGCGATTGACTGGGTGGATTGGGGTTCCTTCGCGCTGTCTTACAAAAAGCAGGTCTAGGGCCGCGCATGATAGCGTGCATCATGGCCCCTTACATTTCTCCCTTTGCTAGGGTGTGTGTAAATGGCCAACTTGCGCAGCCCACCTCTATTCTCAGGAGTACCAGGCAGGGCTGCCTCCTGTCGCCTCTATTGTTCACCCTTGTAGTGGAGCCACTTGCTATTATGGTGCGCGTGTCATCTAACATCTGTGGCATTGTACTTGGGGGTATAGAGCATAAAATTGCCCTCTTTGGGGATGATCTACTCATTACCCTGGCTGATCCTCTGCACTCACTTCCAGCAGTACATACTTTGCTCCAGCTCTATGAGCAAGCTTTGGGGCTTAAAATTAACCACACGAAATCTTAGGCCCCTCAACCTCACAACTCCAGTTGATGAGATTGGGACCCTGCAAGCTCTCAGCCCCTATCAATGGGCTATCAGTTCTGTACGCTACCTCTGCCTTAATTTAACGCCAGATCAAGCTACCTGGACCCAAGCCAATTGGCAAGAATATAAAAACTCAGTTATCGCTGATCTGCTGGCGTGGAAAACCATGCCACTCTCTTGGTTGGGACACCTCAATACGGTCAAAATGTCTATCTTGCCCAAAATCCTTTACCCTTTTCCAAATGCTGCCAACGCCCATCCCAGAGCATCAGATTCAGCGGCTGCAATGTGAGCTCACTGCTTTTTTATGGGGGGAAAGAAACCACGATTCTCTAGTAAAATGTTAATGCTCCCGAGGGATAAGGGGGGACTCGCCTGCCCAATCTGCTGGAGTACTATTGGGCGTCCCACCTTTGTTTTATACCGGAATGGACGGTGTGGGAAAGCAAGAAAGTGTGGTTCCACATGGACAGAGCCATCACTTGTCACCCTCTCTGGGATAATGCGTGTTTGCCCCGGGAAGCGCGTCATCGCAGCGCATACATGGCGGTTCCTACTAAAACGGTGTTTGAGGTTTGGGATAGAGTGGCGGTCTGTAGAGGCCTCACTACCTTCCCGTCTCCGCATACTCCAATCGCTTGCAACCCGCCTACTTTGCGAACTGGACAGATAAGGACTGCAGAACGATCCGCAACTTATTCATTGGGGAAGACCTGCAAACGTTCGCCCCGCTTAAACAAGAATTTCGGCTAACTGAGAAGGATATTTTCCAATATATTCAACTTTGGCATTGGTTACAGGGGTCTTCTCTATCGCAGGCGGCTACCTGACCTTTTACGCCGTTTGAACTACTAGCGCGCATGTTTAGCTCCTCCAAGGGATTAATATCTCATATATACCAGATCCTCCAACACTCGCACTGATTGGACCTCCATCCATAACAACGGCAGTGGCAATCCTCATCGGATGCTGACATGACTCCCTCCCAGTGTGCACGCCTTTGGCGTGACATTCCAAAAACTTTCCATAGCATCCCCTAACAGGAATCCGCTTACAAGGTGATGACTCAGTGGTACTATACTCCATCTCGACTTCAAAAGATGTTTCCCAATACATCTTCCCTGTGTTGGCGCTGTGCACAAGTGGTCGGGGATTTCTTTCACATTTGGTGGACATGCCCTCACCTTACTACGTACTGAAAAGAAGTCCTTAGCCATATTAAGCGGGTGTTAGGATACCCCTTACCAATAGTGCTGACAATAGGATCACTGAAATAACATCGACACTCAAAATATCGATCCACAAAATTAGTGACACACAAATATCAATAACATAAATATTGATACTCTATTCTTATTTTCTTTAAACAGAAATATCAACACAAAATTATTGACAATCGTTAACATCGATATAACTAATATCGATCACAAAAATATTGTAATAACTAATATCGAAATAATTAAACAAACATACAAAATGAAACAAATATCGAAAACAAAAATATTGATCACAATATCGCCCCAAAAAAATATTGATACCTTAAAGATATTTTTTACAACATCATATATCACAAAAATAATATAAACATTATCACAATCACACACAACTCATTAAATAAATCCATTTAACACTAAACACATTTAATACCCAAAAATAACTTTAACATATTTTAACTCAACAAATGTATTATACTCACACACACTATATATAAAATAAATATTTATCAATATATATGAATGCAAAATTAAATACAAATACCATACTTCTACACTTTTAAATAAAGTAAGAATAAAAAAAAGTTAATCTGAACATTAATTAGCATTTCCCATATAAGGAGAAAACTGCCAAATTAATTAAAAACATTAGTAACAACCAATAAAAAATACCTACAACTAAAAAAAACCAATAAGATTGAAGGCACAATTAAACAAACACTATATAAACAAAAGAAATATAACATTATTTTATACTCCAACAACAAAACCAAGTATAAGGGGAATATCTGCTGGATTGCTGCTGCAACATTGGACTTCATCATTGAAAGCTCAGAACACAACTTCAAAAAGTATGTAAAATATTTATTTAATGTTACAACAGCATAAAATAATTGTAAAGCACTTTTTATAATAACTAAATAATTAATGTATATTTTTTCTTCATTATATCTCCTTTACAGAAACTATAACACATACTCAACTACCTTCAAACATCACCCAAAAACCACCTTGCCAAAAAAGCAGGTATAAAACTCAATTAAAATATTAAAATAAGTAAAATTTCCAATCCAAATAGTTCGCTAACCGCACAAACCCAAAATGAAATAAATGCTGTTAAACACATTTATTAAAATGTAAATTTTTCTTCTACAGGAAATCAAAGTAAACACTAAAGGCAAGCACCAACAGAAACACCTCAGCATCACAAATCTGTGTTATGTTTTATGGGATATGTCTACAACCAAGAGAAACAGACAGGGGACAACGTTAATTGGAAATGCAGCAAATATTATTCAAATGCATGTTATGGAAGGGCTACAACTAAAGAAACTACTGTAATACATGTTAAGGAACACAAACACCCCCTAACATAGCTGAAATAGAAGTGAGAGATGCTTTAGACACTCTGAAACAAGCTAGCTCTCAAAGAACTACTACTGAAATATTAAAAGATGTACTCCCCTGAGTTCCACAACATGTAACTGGCCAATCACCCTCAATGTTGAAAAGGCTAATAGCTAGAACAAAAAAAGGAACTGCTACCACCCCACCTACCCCCACATCTTTCAGTGAAATGCAAATACCACCTGAACTCACTGTAAGCCATAATGAAGAACAATTTCTACTTCATGACAATAAACCTAATGACATAATAATTATTATGTATGCAACTCCCACAAATTTAATTAGACTACAGAATTGTGATACATGGATGATGGAAGGAACATTTAAAATACGTCCCAAACCATTTTACCAATTATATACAATCCATGGACTATATCACAATACCAACATCCCCTTTATATATGCCCTGTTACCAAACAAAAAAAAACACTACCTATAGAGAACTCTTAACAAAAGTAAAGCTAGAAACTAATATTTACTACTCTCAAAAAATGATAATTAATTTTGAACAGTCAATGATACAAGCCATCCAGAAAAACTAACCTCACACACCAATCCAAGGTTGCTATTACCACTATAACCAATGCATTTGCAGACACCTTCAAAAATCTACGCTCAGTGTAGAGTATGCAACTAATAGCAATTTTGGATATGAAATAGAAAAACAAATTGCACTGGCATACATCCCAATACCTAATGTAACAGAACACTACAATCTCCTAATAGAAAGCCCTTACTACCAAACAAATGAACAAAATCTAAGTCCCCTACTCGACTATTTTGAGAACACCTGGGTGGGAAGGCTACACAGATCTGAACATAGGATACAGCCCAAATACCACATACCATGTAAGCCTAGTAAACGTACCAGATGACATTGTTCTATGTTAGGATTTTAACTTATAAACTGCAAGTAACAAAAGAATCACTCAGACAAAAGCAGTAAACAACTGACCTATTTACATTATATGTACTTTGTGACCTGCATGGTACACGTTTTTTGCAGCAGGCATATTAACCCACTGTGTCTACCTTACTATGAGTCAAAACGTCCACTAAACAAACCTCCAATCTCTCTCAATGAAGAACATTACCCACTGGAGTTATCTTGACAATTTTAACCAGGGGTGTAGGAGACAGGGACAACGGTGTGGACTTTCCAGTGACCCTATACAAATAGCCTGTTGTGTGAGACCTTAAACCTGTTAAACAAATGCAATTGCACAGTTTTTAAGTAAAATATTGAGAAAAGCAGGTATGTAGTCACAGTTTGCAAGTATGTTTTATTGTTATTTACATTCATAGTAAGTAGACCAAATGTGAAAAAAATGCACATGAATCTTGCTTCTTCATGTAGCAAGCAAATAAAGGTTGCTGACTTTGGTTGGGGGCATAGTGTTTGAAACTGCATTATGGTTTGAAAAGTACCTGCTTCTGCATTCCTGCTGTCCAGCAATTTTCAGGCAACAATAAAATTGTCAAGATAACTCCAGTGGGTAATGTTCTTCATTGAGAGAGATTGGAGGTTTGTTTAGTGGACGTTTTGACTCACAGTAAGGTAGACACAGTGGGTTAATATGCCTGCTGCAAAAAACGTGTACCATGCAGGTCACAAAGTACATATAATGTAAATAGGTCAGTTGTTTACTGCTTTTGTCTGAGTGATTCTTTTGTTACTTGCAGTTTATAAGTTAAAATCCTAACATAGAACAATGTCATCTGGTACGTTTACTAGGCTTCATTAGTGAAGTAAGAAGGCACAGGGAAAGTGCCCTATGCAGTCCGTGATTCCTAATTTCTAGCCAACTGTGATCTGCAACTGCTGTGATTAACCCCACAGTTAGGCTACGATAATAGTTCAGTTCATAAGGCCTTGACATTGAAAACAGAATAAACAGGAAGCAGTGCTCTAAGTGGAGAAAAAAGGTAGGAAAACTGTGGGCTGAGAATCAGAGGGCGAGAATAACCTGAGATTTTGGTCTGTGGGCGCAGTCAGAGGTGTGGCCAGAAAGAGCAAAACTTCCCTATTTTTAGTATTTCTTTGGCACTTCACTGACCAGTTACAGCAGGATGTATGACATTACAACGCATGTTTTTACCACGCATGCCTTTACAATGCGGTATTTACAACAAATACCTTTACGACGCATAGTGCTTTGGGGCGCTGGATAGTGAATAGTTTAATTTACTATTCCAACTCCAGTCCCCGTGGATAGTAGGGAAGGTGTTGGATAGTAAATTAAATGTATTCCCTATCCTAGAGCGCCCCCAGCGCAATGCGTTGTAATGGTTTGTGTTGTAAAAGTTGCGTCGTAAAGGCACTGTGTGGTAAAAGTTGCGTTGTAAAGGATGTTTCCCGTTACAGCATATTACCTTATTTATTTCAACCAATACACATGTTTAATTAAGATTTAATTTGAGCTATTGACATTAAAATACATTAACAAAATGGGATATGCTTCAGATCACAGAATATAAGAAATATGCTTAAAAGTGGAATCACAAGCCATCTGTCTCCGAGCCATGGAGTTTCTGTAATTTGCACTACTCGCTTTTTCCACAAGAGCAGCTCAAACATAAGTGGCAAAATATCCTAGCTTGCAAATGTTTTCCACTTAATTATGGCTGTACCATATTTGCTGCATAATACATTATCTACTGCATAATATAACGATTTCAACAAAATAATTGTTTGTAGTTCAAACGGATCCAAAATTACAAAAACAAATGTGACTTATGTTGCTGCGAAGTGGAGGGCTCTTTGCAAAGGTTGACTGGTCACCTTTATCACTGCTGCATTTGTATATTACACAGATACCAATGAGGCAAAATCTTTGCAGAGGCTGTTAGTGTATATATAAGAATGTCAAAATAATAAAGTATCATAAAATGTACTGCATTAAGCTGCAGTCTTTTTTTGCTGCATATTTTAGTCAACACTGTGACATAATGTTGTCCTCCATTGCTGCATAATTCCAGTGACCCCAGAGAAGGCAGCAGATGTTTAAAGTGCTAATACATGAAGCAGAGAAACCGTGAAGTTTGCAAACTTAGTTGGTGTGTGCGAAAATCCTGGATTGCTGATCTCCAGTGAATTGCTCTACTACTGCTGAAAAAGGCCAATGGAGAAACCAATGGGAGTGGTGTACTGGTCTTAAGCGTCTTAGGACTGCAGTGACAAAGTCACTATCGCTCTAGGATGTGGTGCTTCAAATGCCTGCCCACAAGACTGGAGGTGAACTTCAGTATGGATTGTGGTGGACAGGTCTTCAAGGTTAACCCAAATTTGCCACCGCAAGGGTCCACCTACTGGCGCTAGGACACCAGGGCTTCTAAGGTCTGTTGGGGCCTTCGAAGGTGTAGCATGGGAATGTGTTTCGTCAGGAGAGTGTTCTGGTGGACTGGTCATGAAGGCTAAACCTGGTTCTCCAGTTCCAAATTTAGCAGCTCTGGCCAGATTGCCACATCCTCTCCCCCACTGAACATCATCCTGCCCCACTGAGAGAAATTTGCACTCCCTTCAGCTACAACCCTATTTTGCTGCGACTCAATTCAAATTATGTACTAGACCAGAGTAATATCTTGTCTGAAGAAAAAAATTGAGAACATCTTGGAAAAAGAAAACTCTCATATGGAAAGCAAGAATAAGTAATGCATGTGAAATCTAAGCACGAACAACATGGTTACCGTAACAGTTTTACACTCATTATTCAGAAATCAGTGAGTGCTTTTGCCTCAAAAGTTCAGGACATGACTATAGGGCCCGGAAGGGACGTCTTCCAATGTCCATTGCATATGTCCTTACAAAACGTAAAGAGTTTGGTTTAACAAGGCCACATCCCTGAACACAGAGCCACTGTACACATTTTATAAGCTAAAATAATTAAAACACTTGAAAAGGAACACATTAACATTTTCCACTCACCCATTAACCAGGTATTGCAGTGCCTCTAGGAATGGTGCACTTCCCCACCCTGGGAAAGCAATGTTATACAAAGAAAGAAGATAAAAAGAAAGTAGCACTTCACTGGCAAACTATGTAAAGTGGAGCTAATGTGTGTGGGTGTGAATAACACCAATCCGGCCTGTCTGCGAGCAGTATGTATTGCTTTATTTAGTTATTTATTTTTCGTCTTTTGATACTTTTTTTCTCTTGGTCTGGAGGTTGCACTTTGGAATAGAATAAGGATAGAAATTGACAACATTTCCAGACAAAGTGTTTCTTTCTTTTTTTGGATCCATTTCACAGTGTCTTTTTTCCTTCTCTTCCCGTCTCAGAGCGGCTGAGCCATATCCATAGGCATTGGATATTTCCGTGGAGGGTGCAGCATAACAAAGGGCAGGTGGCCTCAGTGACTGGAGGAAGGTCACAGGGCAAATGCAGGGCCATGATAGGAAGCGCTTCCGAACGCTAATGGCCATGCTAATATCGGAAGGGAGAGGGAAAATTATTTTGTGTCCTTGTCCCCAAAAACCTTGCCCCCCGTGTCCCCCCCACTCCAAAATCTGGGGGGATATATCTCCGGCATCCCCTACACTTCCTATGCCCATGTACATAACAGTACCCTAAACAAAGAAGCAAAAACTAATAATGCTGTGGAAGGGTGGCATAATGCTTTCTAAGCCACAACAGGCAGAACCCAACCAACTCTACATAAATTGCTACAATGCTTCCAAAAGGAACAAAGCTTCCACAAACTAAGGGGATAATTATAATGACGGTCAGATCAATGATCCTCCCGCTAACCAAACTTGATTTACCCCCACCATATTATTATGGCGGTGGGTACCGCGGCGGACGGAAAGTCTGTCCACCACTTTTCCGCCGGTCAGCAATCGTTACGAATGCCAGCCAGGCAGAGCTGGGGCATAATATGGTAGCAGTGCCTGGAAGGCACCGCCATCCATATTATGATGCCTGGTTGAAAAGGCCTTTCCATGGCAGCGATGCTGCCATGCAAAAAACTGGCAGGATGTTCTTTGGGGGCCTGTTGACCCCAGGTGGGTGGGGGAGTGGGAGGAGCACATGGGAGGTACCCATGGTACCTCCCTGCATTCTCATGTACAAGGTGGCAGGCACCGTCAATTTGGTATTGTGGCAGATGCTGCTGTAAGCAGCACCCGTCGCAATGTCAAATATGCGGACTGGACCGCCAGGGTGGCGGTCACATCCTAGTCAGCGGTGGGGGACCACCACACGTATGGCCGCCGGTCCCAGCACCGCGAGGATGGTGGGCAGAGTGAAGTCTGCCTGCCATCCTAATGGGCCCCTAAGACTTGAACAGTCTGTAACACAGCTAGGTTCAAAATTTACTAAACAGACTAAAACAATGTTCGAGCACATATAATACAAAGTAAGACTCTCCCAAAACACTAAAGGGCTCGACTACCTAGAAACAATAGCTAGATCTCTACTTTAGAACAGTACTACAAAAACATAGCAATATCGTAATTGTGTATTAAATTCCCAAATAGAAATATGTGCAAACATATCAAATATAAAAATTATGTCCATTACCTTTAACTTACTTTGAAAAATTATTTGACATAATAAATATATTTAAAATTACTTACTTTTTTGTCGCTGAAGCATTGACTCCAAACTGCCATTAATAAATCTAAACTTGTAAAGATCCCAAAACGTACTTAAAAGTCCCCCCATAACATTTAAAAATACAACTGTAAAAAATATAATCCGGCGACACTGTATCCATAGACTCCAATCCATTATAAATCCGAAAAATGTGATTAAAAAAGAAACGCTCCAGGAAAATCCCAAAACTAAAGGAACTATAAAATAATTATTAGTTTACTGGAAACTAATACAAAGTTCCTTTAAAAAAAAAAAGGCATGCTTCTCCCAACCGCAACTTCCAAACGACAAGAATATGTAAACAACACAACACAATACCTCCAACGCAAACACACAATAAAATCATTAAAAACACACATAAACACACTAATAACACCATATTCTATACATATTTAAACATTTAATACATACCCTAACACCTTCCTATCAACAAACTAACTGCATTTCGCAGACGCAAAACAACTAACTAAACTGCACCAAAAATACAACATTTAAACTACACATACACTATACGGTACTTAACAACCTTCAAACTACATCTAAATGAAGGCTAAAAGTAATAAAATTAAACTTACATTGACCGATGCGACGCAGCTTCCAACCGCTACCTTCTCCCCTCAGAAATGATCTACAACAACAGATATCCTACAAATTACAACTTAGTTTAGAAAATGGCTACCTAAATGAAATTACAAAAATACTTTTTTACACTAAAATCAATGTAAATTACAAATACAAAACTAAAAAATGTTTGAAGAATTACAATGAATATTACTCATGTACTATATGTTTTTTCTTTACTGTTAAAAACAAACTGTAATAATAAATATTGGAAAATATATTATATTTATTATTATACATTAAAATAAAATATGTAAACTTACCAATGTAATTTTAAAAAATTACGTTAGCAAAAAATATGAAAAAATATGTAAGTGTTAAAAAATATTTTTCTTTATCAAAATGTGTTCTTACCTTAATAATTTTATTTATATTTTCAACTTAAATAATACTATACAAAATATATTATTTGTTGAAAAATATGCAAAATATATACAAACTCATACAATGAGAAAATTGATCAAAAATGTATGTTATTAAAAATGTACACTGTATCCAATTATGTAATGCATATTTACAATTTAAATAAATATTCTATAACTTACTAAAAGAACTATGGGAGTCATTACGATGGCAGAGGAACTTCCATCTGTCCGCCATTGTGCCGGGGCATGGGACCGTCCGCCTGTAATGCAGCAGTCTCACCATTAAGATTATGATCTGACCGCCACCATGACTGTCGCATGGTGTATCACTGACATTGCGGCCGGTGCTGCTGGCTGCACCCGCCGCAATGTCAGAAATACTTTGCATTTCCCTCCACTATGTGGCAGGCACCACGCGTTGACTGCCACCTGGTGCAGGGAAATGAGTGCATACCCACCTCCCCCAACACAAGGGGGGTCCATTACTAGCCCCCAAATGCAATCCCCGCCTGCCTGTGAATGGCGGTTTCACTGCCATCCACCGGCTGGTGGGGAGGCAGCATAGTAATATGGCAAACCGTGCCACTAAGCACCGCTACCATATTGTTGATGTGGGATAGGTCTGCCAGGCAATCGTTACGATTGCCTGTGACAGACAAGTGGCGGATGGACTTTGCATCTATCAGCACACCACTCACCATTGTAATTTGGCAGATGGAGAAGTGCCTTACTATCACCGCCATCTTAAAGACCCCCTATGTAATAAAAAAAATGAAAACCAGTGAACTACATCTTTGTAAAAAATTTGCATATTTACCAAGTTCAACATTATATATAATTTTTTCATACTGACTAGACTTGACAATTATATGTTTATTTTTAAATATGTACTAAATGTGTAATGTATCCAAAAATAACAAATGTAATATTGTTTCTCTTTATGACAATATATATTTAAAAAAGTAATACAACAAAATAGATATTATCTATTTGCTTGACTATTTGAATGAAAATAAAAACTTTAATGAAATATAAATATTGTGTTGTATTTAGGTTTTATATTAATTATTGTTTTCTGTATTTAAAATCAAATAATTATCTTAAATTATATATTACACAAATATTTTTTAAACACATTGATAAAATACTATTACCACTTAAACATAGATTTGTATCATTAACATTACTACAAATTAAAGAACTAATATTTTGCTATTCCCACTCTAAACTACATTAACTCAGGGAAAATGCTGGACACTAAACCTATATAATATACTATTTCTGCACCCGCAATTAGGATGCCACCACCACCGTGGCGGTGGCATCCCCAATTCCCAGCATTGTGGCAGGCTCACAGCACCGCCCGCCACAATGCTGGAAATGCACTTTGTGCATTTGCATGCACAAGGTGACGGGCACTGCGCAGTGCCTGCCACGTTGTGCATGCAAATGTGTGCACCTCCCACCCCCTCAACACCGTGGGGGCCAGCAACAGCCTCCCAATGGCAAAGACTGCATGCCTTGCAGACACTGCCACCATATTAAAGATGTTTTCTGCCCGGTCGATGAGTCGACATTCAGAAAGCGGCGGACGGTCTTTCCGTCCGCCGCGGACCCCTCAGCCATCCTGATATGGCGGGGGCCTTTCTGGTGTGGATGGCGGGCAGTTCGCTTCCACCGGGCCGGCCGCCCGCCATCCTAATGGGCCCCTAGATATATATAATTTACTATTCCCACTCCAAACTATAAAAAGTCAGAGAAGATGCTGGACACTAAACATATGTAATTTACTATTCCCACTCCAAACAAGAAAAAGTTAGAGAAGGTGCTAGACACTAAACATATATAATTTACTATTCCCACTCCAAACTACATTAAGTCAGGGAAGGTGCTGGACACTAAACATATATAATTTACTATTCCCACTACAAACTACATTAAGTCAAGGAAAGTGCTGGACACTAAACATATATAATTTATGTTGGACTTTGGCCCTTAGGGCAGGTTCACCCCTAGACTTTTTGCGTGAAATGGTGACCTGGCAATGGTGATTTTTGGGATTCTGCGCACTTTCACTGTGTCCCAGTGGAAAGTGCGTGCGCACTCTGAGTGCATGTGCTGAGCTAGGCCTGCCCGCCCATAGGAATGCGTGGGGAATGTATGTGTCCCTGGTAGTTCCTGATGCGTGGGGTGTACAGGCTTGAGTCTGGTATGTGTGAACTCGTGTGAGTGAATGCTGCGCAACGGTGTATGCAGCATGTATGTGTCTAGTAGGGAAGCGCCATTTCTAGACATGGCTGTACGTGTGCTGTGAGGGTGCTGGCGTGTGATTGGCTGGAGCTGGCTGGCATGCCAGGCTCCAGGAAGTCTGGATGGGTCTGCCCGGTGGTGAGTGGGAGATCTGCATGAGTAATGTGTGGGAGGAGTGTACCTGTGTCCTGGATGGGCTGGGTTTTCCCCACACAATGCTGGCTCCGCCCCCCTGTGGTGTGTCTAATGACCCAAGCCCTGCCAGTGAATAGAGAGGGTGGTTGAGGTAAACAGAGTACTCAAGAACCAGCTGCGACTGGTTCCGCCCCCACTCTGCACCTTCAGACAAAGGGAAATACTGTATAAAAATGGGGCTGTGTCCCCACTGAAGTGCTCTCTTCCAGGATCCTGAGGGGGCTGTTGTTGCTGCTGCTGGGCCAGAGGACCGCCACTTGGGGTGTGTTCCTGCCTGGAGACCCAGTGTGCTGGCTCTGGGCCCAGCCTTGCCCCCCTGCCAGCCCAAGGACTTTGTTGCTGAACTGAGTGCCCCCTAGCGCTTGAGAGCGCTTTTCTATTGCTTATAGTGCTTGGAGCGCTTTACTTTCCACTTGTAGCGCTTGGGAGCGCTGTGACCCTGTTCCTAGCGCTGAGAGCGCTTTATTGATGCCCCTGGCGCTTGGGAGCGCGTGGTCTGCTGGAGGCCGGTGCCCACCCGGCATTTGCCTGTTCGTTTGCCGATCGCACTTTCCCGCCCCGCATTTTGCGTGGGGAAAGCAGGGGCCGCCCTGCGTGCTGCCGCCGGTTCGCGGCTGCCCACGCCGCACCTGTGGCTGTTGTTATTGCCCTTTTTGGGCTGTGCCCCTTTATTTGAATTTGCGAGTGCCCACCTCGCTTCTTAATTTAATTTAAGGCCGGTGCCCACCCGGCATTGCCCCTCGAGATTCACCGCCGCAGCCCGGGGTGTTTAAAAACGTTGCCGGGCCGCTGCCAAGTGCGACCCGGAAGTGCACGCCTCCCTGCGAGGGGCCGCGCTGCGATTGGCTGCCCGGCCGGAAGCCAGGCAACCCGTGGGCGGGACTGCGGGACAGCCGGAAGCAGCCTGCCTTTCCTGCCCGGGGCTCCCAAGTGAGGAGAGAGCCCCGGACTCCTGCAGCAGCCGGGGAGGAAGAATCCTGCAGCCGGCGTCTGCTGCGAGGCTCCCTGAGGGAAGGGAGAGCCCCGCAGCCAGCGAAGACGACCCGCCCCAGCAGCTGAGAATCCGGAGGAGCCTCCACCTGAGAGCCCGGTGAGTGTGCACGGGCAGGGGGAGGCTCAGGGGGCATTTGTTTAGAGCCGGGGAGGCTCTACCCTGTCGGGGCACATTGTCGGTGCCCGCGCCCCCCCACCTCCGGTGTTCAGAGCCTGCGAGGCTCAGGGGCATTTTCTGTTGTGAGCCCCGAGGCTCAAGGAGGGCATTTGGTGTTCGTAGCCTATTGAGAGGCTCGAGGCACCCCCAGTGTTCCCGGGTCCCCCGTGAGGGACCCCAACAGCCCAGTGAGGCTGCATCTTTGTGGTTTAAGAGCCCTGAGAGGCTCCCCCAAGGCGCCCCAGTGTTAAGAGCCACAGAGGCTCTTGAGTGCAATTCTTGCAGGAGCCCAGAGAGGCTCAGGGGGACATTGTGTTATTCAGAGCCAGAGAGGCTCAGGTGGCCCCATTGTTGTTTTTGAGCCCTGGAAGGCTCAAACCTTCTTGCACCAGTTGCCCAGCACTTTGTGGGCAACTGCCACGTTTAGGACCCTGACACTTTGGACACAGGGCGTCCTAGCCCCAACAAGGCCAGAGGGCCTAGGGACAGTCACAGGTGGTGACTTACGTGGGTTTGGTGCAATTGTACTTTCTATGCACCTCTGAATGTATTGTTTATGTGTCATGTGCCTTTACACCTCTGAATGAATGATTATGCATTGCATCATGTGTTATGTTTTTACACCCCTACAGGTATTGTGATACATAGGTGGTTGTTTTCTCCCTAGTGCAGGTGGTGCTAGTGAGATCCTGGTTACCAGTAATTACCGGTTGTGTGATTTTGTGCTAAAGTAATTTTACATTCAAAGTGCTATTTTTTTAAAGTGCTACTTCTGATTCCTGACAGTGGCCCAGGTGGCCCTGTCTTGTACATATCCCCTGTAAATTCTGCCCGTGCCTCTGGCACATTGTAAAGTGTGTGTTTTATCTAATGTGTTTTGGTGTAATACAAAGGCTATTTTTATATAACCTTGTGTGGAGTTTCCTTTGTGGTGGGCCTTTGGGTGTTGTTGCTGGGGTGCGTGCGCAAATACTTAACTTACATCGCCTCCAAGTTTAGCCTTGCTGCTCGCGCCACGTTACCTAGAGGGTGAGTAGGGGTTATCTTGGCGTGTAACTCCCTTGCCCTGACTTGGGGGTGGTGGTCTCTGACTGACTTTGGCGAAAGCCCTGGCCAGCCGGGGATCCCATTTCCAACAATTTACTATTCCGACTCCGATCTACATTAACTCAAGGAAGGTGCTGAACACTAAACATACATAATTTATTATTCCCTCTCCAAACTAGAAAAAATCAGGGAAGGTGCTGGACACTAAACATATATAATTTACTATTCCCACTCCAAACAAGAAAAAGTTAGAGAAGGTGCTAGACACTAAACATATATAATTTACTATTCCCACTCCAAACTACATTAAGTCAGAGAAGGTGCTGGACACTAAACATATATCATTTACTATTCCCACTCCAAACTGCATTAAGTCAAGGAAAGTGCTGGACACTAAACATATAATTTACTATTCCCACTCCAAACTACATTAAGTCAGGGAATGTGCTGGACACTAAACATATAATTTTCTATTTCTACTCCAAACTTAAAAAAGTCAGGGAAGGTACTAGACAATAAACATATATAATTTACTATTCCTACTGCAAACTACATTAAGTCAGGACTGCCACCACCAGCCGTGCAGTGGCGATCCGTCCGCCATCGAACATGGATTTACCACCTGCCAGATCAGGATGTGGGCGGATCCAGACTGTGACCGCGGCGGACGCAAACACCGTCCGCCACGGAACCGCCAACCTTTCCATGGTTTTGAGGGCACGTCGCTCCCAATGTGTTGCGGGAGGTGTTTGTGCAGTGGAGATACCCATGGTACCCCCCTACATTTCAGTGCACTTAGTGGCAGCACCGTGTGGTGCCTGCCACCTAGTGCACTGAAATGCACAACATGCATTTTCAACATTGTGGTGGGTGCTGCTGGCAGCAGCACCCGCCGCAATGTTAAAATGCAAGATGCGGTAACGTGGCCAAGATGGCGGCGGAGTAGGACGTGAATCCCAGTCCCTCCGGTGCCGCCTCATACAAAGCTTTGTTTATCGACCTTACCGATGACCATACACTCTGCTCGTGGTGCCCATTGAGGTCCCTGTGCGATCCTGCAGCCAGCGGTGCCGCTATTTTGGCGGTTGGAGACGGCTACCTGCCCTTACCAGCGCAGGGGCCGAGCGGAGGACTGGCCTCGGGAGAGGCGCCGCAGGGGCTGCAGGTGGAGGTGCGGGCCCTGGGGTCGCAGAGCTGTGCTTAGCGCCTGCCCTGGGCCACGAGTGTCTGCCGGAGCACCCCATGTTGCAGGAGTGCTCCCGCGGTGCGGAACACGGTGGAGCGCTCCGGGCAGTGACAGCGGCCTGACGAGGTGAGGAGGAGTAGGGATGGGGACTGGAGGCTGGAGTTCGGTCCGCGGCTCGGCGGACGGAGCGGGGACCGCGCCCCATGTGGTGCTGGACGGTAACAAGCGTTCCCCCCCAGTGACCGTGCATACAACGCTTGGACCTCTGGGCGGCTAGTAACCAGAGTGGGGCACCCCGGCTCTGCGGGGGGTCTCTGCTCTGCCTGCCCATCTATCGCTGTACCTTAAGCTGGGCCCGGGATGCACCTCCGGCGTGGGGACGCCTGCGGGGGCTGCCGGGGACAGCTGCTGATTGCGACGGCCGCTGTGTCACCTCTCCCCTGGGAATAGACGGCAAAGGGCAGCGCCCGGGGCAGTGCCTGGTGTCTGTGCTGGGCAATACATGAACTAGGCCTGAAGATCTCCGCGTCCAGCAGGGGGCCAGACTACGGCAGTGCGGGGTGTCATTCACTGGTGCTCTACATGTGCAACGTCCAATCTTGGGACCCTCAGTCTCAGCAAGTGCCCCAGCGGAGCAAGGGCCGGTCGAGCGGCCTGGGGGCGATCGCAGTTTCGGGCAGATAAGGAACGGAGGAGCGCCCCCCCCAGCGAGACTTGGCCGGCGTTTACCCCCCGGCTGCTGTGGGGGCCCAGAGGTGGGCCCCAGGACTGGGGTGGAGCGGGAGCTCCGGTGGATGTAGCCTGGAGGGGGCCTACCTCCGGAAGACAACTGAGACGCCTCCCCGTGAGTGAGTGTGGAGCACTCCATATCGGCCCGGGCATCGGCAGGCAAAGCGAGAGGGAGGCCGCGAGGGCACTGCGAGGGCCTAACTGCGCCCCTTCGGAGGGGTCACCTGTGCCTGGTACCGCGGCCGGCGGCGTCTAGTGCCTTGAGTGCGAGTGTGCCCCCCCTGGTGGCTACCTCGTGGCTAGCGAAGCCGTGGTGCGGCCCGTGCCTATCAGTGGTGTTGTCGGGGATTAGTGGCGCGGTCCGTGGGACGCTCGGGAGTGAGCCGGGAGAGAAGAAGCAGAAGGAGATCTCTGGACCCTTGTCCATGGACTAAGACCCCATCCAGGGGCGGTCAGTGGTGGGGCTGAGGGCCTGGGGTGCCCCTACTATGGCCACCGACAGGGGCAAGAAAGACAAGGTCCCCAAGGACACACAGCCAAAACCGGGGAGTGGGAGCCCGCGGACGGCGGCAGCACGGGCGGGGCAGCCGGACGATGTGGCAGCGCTGGCCACAAAGGCCTTCATGATGGAGTTCTTTGCCGCCATCAAAGAGGACATCCTAGGGGTGCACTCTCAGCTCTCCTCGGACATGCGCAAAATGAAATGAGTTGTCGACTCCATTGGAGAACGGGTGGTGACCCTAGAGGAGCACGACGTGGGCACTGCCGACAAGCTACAACACCTCCAACAGGATGTTATCTGACTGAGGGAGCAAAATATGGACTTGCAGGCACATACGGAGGACCTAAAAAATTGCTCAAGGAGGAACAACATCAGAATCCGGGCAGTGCCTTGGAAAGGTGAGGGTGAGAGTCTCCGTTAATATGTGACTGCGCTGTTCAGACAGATTCTGAATGAGGGGGACGACTTCGATCTCCAACTGGACAGGTTGCATAGAGTTGGTCTGCCGAGAGATGTACAGGCCCCCCCACCAGAAATCTTAGTCTGTGTCCACAATTTCCAGATAAAGGAACAGATCCTGCGCAAAACACGAGGCCTCGCCACCATCCAGTTTCGTGGGCATCAACCCACCCTCTTCCAAGATCTAGCGGCCTCCACACTCATCAAGCGCTGCAGCTTCAAGCCGATAACCTCATATCTGAGGGAGCAGGGTATCCCTTACTCTTGGGGTCATCCCTTCCGCAGCATTTTTAAGTTTAAGGGGAAGCTCCTGCAGCTACGCTCCTTAGACACAGCATTCGAGGCGTTGGGTCTGGAGAAATCAGAGCCTACAACGAGCGCGTCCGGCTCCCCCTGCCGATGGCGCAGGCGCACCAACGAATGGCAGACAGTGGGAACATCACCACCTATGGGGAAGCCTGACCCCTTTGCAAGCCTCATGGAAAGAGATGCGGCTGTTTCCTCCGTAGCGCTGGTGACTGACAACGAACCAGCTCCATGACATTCATATGAATTGCCAGGTTTGAGTTGCCGGGAGGGACTGGTGGGAGATGGGACTGTGGTGTTCATCTTCCTCGCTCCCAAGGATGGACAGTGCCCTGCAGCAGGGTTGGGTGCGGAACTATGGGTTCTGTCACATGCTAACTCTTCTTCTATTGTTTGGTTGTGGGGGTTTGAAGGGGAAGTCTCGGGGGGCTGTTATGCTGTTTTTTTGGGGTTCGGGGACGGGTTGGTGGGAGAGAAGGGTGGGGGGTCATGGTGGCAGCTTTTCATTTTGGGAATTTGTATTTTTGTATGCACTGAACAGAGCTCGACAAATGTACTCGACCGCTCGCAAATGCGAGTATATTTCTTCAAGGGCGAGCCAGTTTTCAGGCCTACGTGACTAGCCTGGCGAGTGATATCTGCTGCTTCAGTGCCAGGTGCCAATTTGTGGGTCGAGTTCAATTGAGGTTAGGTCAAGTAGAAAAGTGTACTTACTCGACCTGCAGGTCAAGTAAGATTTTTTAGATTTGCCGAGCCCTGCTGAAGATGTATGCTTGCACGGTTATCCACTTAAGGGTACTAGCGGGGCCCTGGTTAGCAGGGACTCCCCCAGCCTTGATGAGCTTGATGTTTCTCTGTTACGGCAAAGGCACCTAACTCAATAGCCACCTGGAACGTCAAGGGCCTCAACTCCCCGCAGAAGCGAATCAAAATATGGAAGTATGTCATCACCTAGATGTGATCGCCCTACAGGAAACCCATTTAGCCAGGGCAGATGAATCGCGCCTTAAGCACAAATTATTCCCACTTATTTACCGATCCTCAGCTACCACAAAACACCGAGAGGTGGCCTTGCTATTCCGTGCTGCGCTTCAGTTTCAACCACTGGGGGTCCAGGGGGATAAAGAAGGCTGTTGGATCATGGTAAAAGAGTCTCTGCAAGGAAGGGTCTGCACTTTTGTAGCGCTTTATGCTCCCAACACTGGCCAAACACCCTTTCTCTCCAGCTTATTAGGGAAAATAGCAGATTTTGTAGAAGGCCCCCTTCTCTTTATGGGCGACTTCAATCTTATATGGCAAAAAGACCTGGACAGCACACACACACACAGATCAGATGCAGGGACTTTCACAGGGGAGACACAACAACACTTTCAGGACCTGGGACTCCTAGACACTTGGCGGGCACTTTACCCACAAACACGAGACTTCACATTCTTTTCTCACGTCCATAGAATGTACTCCCGCCTAGATTACATTTTCATCAGCCAATCTCTGCGGAGCACTCTCCAGAAAGCAACAATGTTCCCGCTCTCGGTTTCTGATCACAGCCTCTACTCGATTTGCCTGCACTGGCGCGGCCTGTCCCGACTGCCCCTAAATGGTACTTCCCGCCTTACCTCATACGCGACATGGAGTCATGTCTTAAGCTACGCACTACCATTTCTAGTTTCTTTGAGACTAACCCCCCCGAGGACACGTCCGAATTTACTAATTGGGATGCCCTGAAAGCGGTGCTTCGAGGCGAATGCATCGCCCTCAATTCCGCTCTAAATAAACAACGCGCGCAGGAGCGGGAGGCACTTTAGACTGAACTTGCTGCTGTGGAGCTCTCCCACAAGGTAGATCCCACGCGACAAAAGTAACAACAGCTTACTGCTCTCAGAGGCAAACTCTGAGCTATCTACTCCAA